>NW_028227274.1:28092500-29347500 GCF_978045245.1 Mus caroli | reverse complement strand
GGGTCCCAAGGGGTGTGAGCAGAGAAGGTGTATCCGAGGTACAGTATGGCTCCAAGCAGCGTGAAGGACTGGTAGTGGGGCCAGGATCCAGGCATGAAGACCTGCCCTGCCTCACCGAGGCAATGGACACAGAGTGTATGACATGAAGCTAAAGAACCGCCATAGTTCCCAGGCCAAGAAGAGACTCACCCACTGCAAGGTCTGAGTCAGCTCTGCTCCTCCTAGGCCAGCTTATCTAGGATCTGTGTGTGTGCAAGGAAGGGAAGCCAAGCCTGGAACCTGTGCTGGACAGTGGCATCTCACAGATGCTTAAAAACATATGAGCAAGGAAATGCTCGAAGATAACAACTGAAGAGAATCACCAAAATGTTCAAAGATGGCATCTCTGAGGAGGAGCACTGTGGCCATTTCCTGTGCTGCTGTGGCCTCCATGTCTGTCCTCTGGGAGTGAGCAATTGTACCCGGAACAGAAAAGAGCTCCTTGTCCCCATGTGACCCCCGTAGCCAGCAGATCTTCTGATCTCCTCTCCCACCACCAAAACCTTCCTGAATTTTCTCCTTGCTGGCTGCCCATGTCAGACCAGTCCAGAAAAGGCTAAGGGTCCTGAGCTTAACAGGTGCCTCATGTCTCTACTCCAGACCCCACTTTCGGCTTAGGATATGGTTGGGTGCCTGACTCTGTGGCTGCTTTTCTTTCAGAGCTGAGGGCTGAGGGTATGGAGCCAAGACGTTGGTAAGGATTTCTGCCAGGGACTTTGGGGTGGGGAGGCAAGGGACCACAGCCGTCTGTGGGAAGACCCTTACCACCTTCCTGGGGTGGGACAGGTCCTTGCTTTACGCTGCACAAAGAAGCAGCCCATGAGAACAGTCTTCCCACTGAGGGAACACCCGGGGCTGAGGCTGGGGAGGAAGCACTGGAAAGCAAGAGGGAAGGGCGGGTCTCACACCATGACAGGGTACATAGTGTTTCTGAATCCAGGGCTACCCAAGGACTCCCAGCCACACCTTCAGTCGTGGTCAGCAGCAATGTGTCCCTGAGGCAGAATACCGTTATGGGCCTCAAGGGATCTTCAGACCACTACCCCACAACCACGGGGTGTTGCCCTGACTCCCAGGACCTGGGACCCTTTCCTAAAGAAGAATGCAAAAGGGACAGGGCTCCCCAGGAGCACCGGTGCAGCAAGGCACAGCACAGAGAAAGCTTTCTGCCAGCTCTTGGCTAGAAGAGGGTCCTGAGCCCGGGGACCATACCTTCCAGCCCAGCTTTGAGCCACACACGCCATGTTCCAGAAGTAACTACAGAGACCAAAACTAGCTGGACTCTCATGGACTTCTGGCCCACCTCTGGAATCTGAATAGTCTTGAAGCTGTACACAGAGACCTGAGATCCCTACCCAGGGCAGGCTGGAGGGGTATCACCCAGCCACTACACTTAGGGTTTAGAGAGACAGTTCCCCACAGGTATCTAAACATCCCTCACCCCCAGAGAAGGCAATAGAAGGCTCTAGACTGACTATTAAGTCCAGTGCTCTCCAGCTACATTTTAAGGCGTTTCCTCTGCAGGTGGCTGGTGACTTCAGGCAAGTCCCTGGTCTGGGTCGCCCCGAGGGGATCACTGGCGGTAGAACTACACCTGTCAAGCCCACACACTCCCTAGAGGAAGAAAATGGGACCCCCTGCCGGACCCTCTCAGTCCCAGAGGGGTTGCAGCCTGGGAGCCATGGGGCCGCGAGACTTCCCGCCAGGATCCGCTGTCCCGCATCTATCCGGGACCATGTCACCCCTGCACCCGTAACTTAAGACATCTGTTACCTTCCCGTCATGGTGGCCGCGCGCCTAGCACCGGTCAGCAGTCCACTCGCTGTGTTCCTGACAGAGGACTTACGGTCCGGTCCAGGCAGAGGGAAGAACACGCCCAAACCGCGAGGGCGGCTCCACCCAGCCTGCAGCTGAGATGAGGAGTGCAGGGGACAGCCTAAAGGGGCACAGGGGATGCCGAAGCTAGTGTCAACCCTGGGAACACTAGAGACTGACACTAAAGACTCCTGACTTGAGTGGGTCGGTCACGTCCTCACTACCCGGACTCTGTTGCCACCTCCCGGATTCCGGGCATACTTTTCCTTTTAAAGGGAATGAAGTTATAATAAACATGCACAAGTTCGCACCCCACCCCCATTCACCCTCCCTTCCACCCCATCCACCCTCCCCACACTCTCCCCCACCTCCACCCTGAGACACTTTTAAGGGTGTTAGGGAGGCAAAACTGGGACCGCCAGAGCCAGCGAGCGAGCGCGCACGCACGCACGCGCGCGCACTTCCTTGGATTTCGCGCAGCTGCCCCAGGCTGGAAAAACAGCCGATTTATGCCTCCAAGACATTTCTAGGCACCAACTGCCTCCCGGGGCATTAAGGGTCTCCCCTAGTCTGTGCTGTCCCCTCTCAGAGAGGACAAGGTCCAGGGTATCTTTTCTGTCTGATGAGTTTAGTCTGCCTTTAGACCTAACACCAGTGCTCTCTCTCCTGAACACCGCGCAGTTTATTTATTTTGGACAAGGTTTCATGTAATTCATGATGTCCTCAAACATCCTTTTATGTACCAAGAATGACCTGAGCTCCTGATGCTCCTCCCACTGCCTCTCACTGCTGGGATTACAGAAAGGGACTCAGTTTATACAAAGCCCAGGATGGAACCCCGGGCTTTGCACATTCTAGCTAAGCACACCACCCACTGAGCCAGTCCTCAGTATTTCATAATAAAAATCAAAGCCAGACTCCTGTCTATAGTGAAGCACTACTGATAAAAGGAGATTAACAGTCCTAAAATTATGTGGTGATATAAAAGCTGTAGGGAATTTCTGCTTTGAGAACCGTTCTCAGGTACCTCATATCACCAGAGAGCAGGTTCCACAGTTTTGGGTTACTTTTTGTTTGGTTGGTTTTTGTTTTTGTTTGTTTTGTTTAGTTTAGCATTTGTTTTGGCTTTTTCTGCCAGGTTGTAGTTTGAGTGTTGGTTAAACACAAAGTGTGAAAGATCCTGTGCTTCCTCTGCCAGTGTTAGAAGAAGTGTTTCCACAATTGTCCACCCAGAGGAGTCAGTATCTAAGACTGAGCAGAAATTGACTTCTGAGTGGTTTAATCAAGCAAGGACTTGTGGGAATCAATGAGAGTAAAAAGTCAAAGACAGGGCCTGGAAAGATGGTTCATGGCAAAAGCATGAGGATCTGAGTTCAAATCCCCACTGTGTTAAAAGTTGGAGTTGGTCCTGTGTGCCTGAAACCCCAGTGTTGGTGAGGGCAGAGGCAAGAGGACCACCGGGGGCTTACTGACTGCCAGTCTAGCTCCAGGCCCCATGAGAGACCCCATATAAAAGGAAGAGAGCGGAGAATGATTCCTTAAACACCCATTGTCCTCCTCGGGCCTCTGTATGCATTCACCTGGCCACCTTCCTCCCACTTGAAATGCTCACACACCACACACACCACACAGGGACATTGTGTGATTGTTGGATGGTGTGGGCATGCAGGGATCTGCCTATGGATCTAGGGTCATCTGTTTGCCTGCTACTCAAAGGGTTTTACTTAGCCCCACTAGAGATACAGAGCTTCCAAATGGGACTAGCTCCTATCATGGGGACACAGTGGACACTGGGACATCCTGATTAATAGCTACTGGGCACATCCTGCATGGAATGTATGCTGTCTTGGGTCAGGAAGCAAAGGGATCAGGCACAGCATTTTGCAACTGTTAGAATTTGCTGTAGATGTAGATGTGGGCATGGCCCTTGCTGGGCATGACATTCATGTGCTGGTGTGTCACATGCATTTGTTGGTGTGTTACATGCGTGTGTACATGGAAGAGGAAGCTGTGGGAGTAGAGGTGGCTTTCCTGGACATCGGTGGAGTTTAAAAGTAGACAAGAGGGAGAAGGTATGTTTAGTAGGGATGCGATTTGTGTTGGGAAGCGGGAGGAAGCAGGAAATATGAACTCAGAACTCTATCCCAGATGTGGAAGCTTTGATTCAGGTACAAGTTCAACCTTAGGGTTAAATGGATCCCTGAGGATGTCTCTGTGAGCAGAAAACCTGCATCCATACAGACACATGCGAAGAAAAAGACAGGGGCACTGTGGGGCAACGGGCTATGCACAGACAGCCTGGTCTCCAGTCGAGCTTAGGTCTTGAACTTCCACCCACATGGAACGGATGGCGATCGATCATGTCTCCTGGACCCCTGGCTCCTGTCAAAGTTACTGCCCCCACAGCCCCCACAGGAGAGGTCTGTGGCTATCAGTCGCGAAGACAATGTCCCAAGCTTCTGGCATTTTGGCTAGACTCCACCCCCACAGTTACCTGACTATATCCAGGTATGCTCCTCCCCACAGTTACCTGGCAACAGCAAGATAGCCCAGCCCACTATAAGAGGGGCTGCTTGGCCCCTCCTCTCTCTCTCTTAAGCTTTCACCTTTCTTACTATCTCTGTTTCTCTCTTTCCCTTCCTCCTCTCTCCACGTGGCCATGGCCGGCCTCTCCCTATCTCTTTCTACCTTCTCTCCTTCCTCCCTGCCTTTCTACAATAAAGCTTTAAAATCACAGACTGTCTCTGATCTTCAAGGCTCAACGTGCTTGAACGATGGGATAGGCTTTGCCCTAATGAGCCATGTCTAGCCAGAAGGCCATCCTGTGCTCTAGCCATGGACCTGACCAAAGACTCGCTGGCGTGGGAACCATCCAGCGTCCCCTCTCCCCCTGCCCTCACCTGCCTTCATCCCCGGGGCCGAGTGTCACTCCGAGGCCCCTATTTTGTTCTCAGCTCCTCCGCTGTATCCAGCGTAGGATGCCCGAGGCTGAGAACCTGGTACCTGGGGCTGCCCCTTGTCCACCACCCGCCGTGTGGGGTCCTTGGCTTAACACAACCAGACACCCACGGGGGGGGGGGGGGGAGCGCGCGCAGTCCTCCCGTATCCTCCTGCCCAAAGCACTGGAACTCTGGCGGGACGCGGGCTCTCTCCCACTCCCCTCTTTCCCCTTTATCCACGACCCTGCAGGGCACCACAGATCTAAGAAGCTAGGGAACGCTGGCTTCTATTTCCAAGGACAGGAAATGATCTGAGATGGGTAAGGGCAGGCCCAGGAGAGTGAGGGCTCCGAACCCAACCTACCAGAGAGGAAGGGGAACAGGTACCCTAGAGACAGGCTGAGCCCAGAAGGCAGCAGGGCAGTAGTAACTGCCCTGAGTGGAGGAGAAACGCACAGCTCTGTGAAGCCAAGGGACAGGAGTGGTGTTGCACTGTCTCTAGCCTGAGGAGATGGAGATGTTGGGCACTCAGAGAGAGGCTTGGATCACATACTGAGTGCTGTGACTCAAAGACAAGAGCCCAGGTGGGCTCTGAGATGTCTGAGGTCAAGGACAGGACAGAGTGACATGAGGGGTGGTCCCAGGAGGAAATGCAGGTGCAGAAGCTCACCAGGGGCAGAGCAGCGGCTTAGGGCAGATGCACCCCAGAGAAGACAGAAGAGACTCCTGATTACCCCTAACCATGTTTCCTCTCGTCAGGCCTGAGCCCAGTGCTGTTCAGGGATGCTCAAAGACTGATGGAATTCTAGGCACCATGCTAGACCAGTAAAATGAAGATGACGAGAACTCTAAGAGCCTCGGTTGGCTTCCTCCAGCCCCTATCGAGAGTCCTGCATGAAGAGATTGAGCGGGATTTTGTAGCCCTTCCATTAATTAATGTGCTCATTAATCTTGTCAACACGATGGAATTCTAGAATCACCGTGGAAGCTGATCTCTGGGCAAGTCCCATTCCGTGAATGAGTTTCCAGACTGAACTAAAAGGAGAAGATGAGTGTGGCCAGCAAGATGTGGCAGTGGGTAAAGGTGCCTGACAAACTGGGTTCTGTCCCCAGAGCCCACAAGGCAGAGGCACTAACCCTGCTAAGTTGTCTCCTGACCTCCATAAAGGAACCATGGCTCATGATTATCCGAACACATATTCATTCTGTGGTGGCTAATCTTGGTTGTCAACCTGGCTACAGAATCAACCAAAACCTAGGTAGTTGGACACCACTGTGAAGAATTTTCTTAACTGGACCATTTGAGGTGGGAAGACCCACCCCTAATCTGGGTGGCAGGATACATTAAAGGACCGGCAAGAAGGAATCTTGCTTTTTGCCTGCTTGCCCTCCCTCTGGGTGCCAGGTTCTTCAGTCCTGCTGCTGAGGCATTGCTTCGCTGGTATTACAATTTACTTCTTCAGGGCTCCAACACTGCCCAACTATGGGATTTGTGGCCTTTCAGTCACAAGACAGCCATAGTTGAACTATGTGGACAACAATCTATAAGCCACATTAATAAAAACCATTTTAATATAAATGTATTCTGTCAGTTCTATTCCTCTAGAGAACTCTGACTGATATACACATATACACAAATAAATAAATGGAGTAAGGCTTTATAATTAAAATATAATACTAAGAGTAAAGTGGCTGAGTGTGAACATTCATCTGATTCCTGAATGTGGCTAAAATGTAGCCCACAGCTTCCTGTTGCTCCTGCTGCCGTGCCTGTCCTGCCATGACAGGCTGTATTTACTGTGGGCCAGTAAATTTATTTGGAACTGTGGGCCAGAATAAAGTTGTTTGCCAGTTTGTCTCTACGTGAAAGAAGGAACTAATCCACGAGGCCTTGAGGTCTATGTCCACTATGGACGGCCCTGTAGAGGGAGTCATGTGCTTTTCCAAGCAGACAGGAGGGTAAAGAGCTAGTTAAAGGCAGCCAGCCATGGGGTATGTGAGATGTCCCTGATGGCTAGTCTACCCAAGCTCTCTCCCCTGCCTCTAGGCTATGGCTGGATTCTGTGAGGAGTTAGTAAGGAGTAGGCAGTCAGGAAAAAAAGGTAGGAGAAAGAAATTAGCATTGCTACCTGGGACAGAGATCATCTCACAGAACATCTAGAAAGTGCTCAACCAACAAGCCCACCCGTTATCATCCAGGACCACCTATCAAGCCAAAGCCACTCACTGGACATGTATTGTTCTGACTAGTTCAGTCAAGTAAGACCATCTGTTTGTGGGTATTTTCTGTTGGAGCCAAGGAAATGAAATGTGAGGAGAGGGATTGTAGGAAAACTCTGCTAATTAAGATCAAAGTCTTCCATCGTCTGGATAGCCTCTGAGCTCGGTGGAATATGGGGACTCCCTTCATTGGTAGGGCTTCTCCTTCCCCAACTTTTTTTGGGGGTGCAACATCCCCCCACACACATACACCTCTACCTGCAGAATTAGAGAGCAGGTTCAACTTCCTTTCTCCTGATGAGAATGCATTCAGCTGGCACCTGGGATTCCTGAAATGCTTCCCCATGGTAATGAGGCATTTCAGTACTTTAAGTCTTCAACCAATGACCTTTGTCCATCCTGGATGTTTCTACCCCACCCCATCCCCCCCAAATTACATAATCACCCAAGTGAAGCTGATCTGCCTCCCTGCAGCTGGTCCCTTGTGTCTTTCTTCTTCACCACATGTATTCACAGGGCTCTGAGCCCCCACGCCCCACCCCCACCCCCCCCCAGTCAATAGTCTCTGCTCCCTTTGTCCTCACGGACCAATATCACCAACAATCCATGAGGGAGGGAGGGTCACAAGGGATCAAAGGACACAACAGTCCGGGGAGCCTATAAGGACCAGTTCAGAGACCACTTGGCTCTGAAGATACCACCCTTCCTGACAGCATGCTTCCAATAAAATTTTTCAATCAAAAAAAAAAAAGTCAATGAATGAATGCTTATCTGTCTCAGTAAATGCCCATTTTTACTCCTTTGAGTACTCAGTTCTTTGTTGTCTCTGGGAAGAACACGGGCACTGAGGCAGCTGGCCCTTGTTTTCCCACACTCCCACATTTCCTTCTCAGGACAACGGTGGGTAAAATGCCGAGCCACGGTGGAGTGACCTAAATCTGTGTTCCTGGGGCATGGTCGGTCACTCATGTCTGCTCCAGAGTACACCTTGTCTTTTACTCCTTTGAGATATATTACATTTCTTTATCTGTTTCTACCTACAACACTTCTACATGGTTCTAGATGAGCCAGTGCTACATAGTAAGACCCCCATCTCGGAAAAACCAGAAAGGGTTCGCATACTTTGAAAGCGGGCCAGCCTTGTCCTTCCTAGTGGCCTCTGCGTCATTCAGTGCTGGTCCAGATGTTTAAACTGACTACTGCCTTGGGAAATAATGTTGATGGATTTTTCAGTCTGGCACGCGTGCTCTCCAGGGATTTGCTTTGCTTTAGTTTCTCCTGGTTTGCGGGAGAAGAGATGGTTTGCAGGGGCCACATTCAACTTCTCTAGAAGGACGTGAGACACTTTATGGTTATAGGACTGATTCGCTTTGAAACAGGAAACTTCCCTAATCTCTTGTCTCACTTAAATGAATCAAGTTTTAGTTACGTTGTTTATAGACGGCCATGCTCAGGCCTTGGTCCTGGGAATGGTTTCCTAGTCAAATATTAACTATTGAAAGCCAAAGGGTAAGTCAGTGTATGACCTAGTGTTGTCTGGTAGTCTCCTCCAAACCGAGGCACTCGCTCCAGGAGGGAGGAGTAGGCTGTGAGCTTCAGGAGGTAAACAAGAATGACATCACATGTCTAGAACACAAACTTGGAAAACTCTCCCAGCTCCCTCCCAGGGAAGAGAATTCTTGGATTGTCAGCCTCCTGCTGGCTTCCCAGGGAGCTCCAGGGCTGCAGACCAGGGTGGGCTTTGGTGCTGCATCTGCTCCTGACTCATCCCTACTCCCTGTAAGTCACCTCAGCCATTCCTAACCCAAAGAAAGCCATTGCCTCAGCAAGTTAGACATCGTTAGAGCTGTCACTTTGGTCCTCTATGAGTTCTTTATTTTTGAGGAGACCGGTGGTAATGTGGTGCATCTCTCCAGGAAAAAAAAATCCATCACACAACACTGTGTGTATATGTTCTTGCATTTACTGATGATGTACGTGCGTGTGTGTGTGTGTGTGTGTGTGTGTGTGTGTGTGCATAGAGCGGCCAGTAGTCATAGTTGGATATCTTCCCTAGTCATTCTCTATTTTTTATTTTTTGAAACAGTATCTCTCCCTGATCTGGAACTCACCTAATAAGCTAGGCTGCCTGGCCAATGAGTTCCAGGGATCCCCCTGCCTCCGCCTCCCTAGCTCTGAGATTACAAGCATTTACTACTAAAGTTTTTTTTTTTTTTTTAAAGAGTTTTAGGATCAAACTCAGAACTTCACACTTGCAGGCCAAGCATTTTACTGACCGAGATGCCTCCCTAGTCCAAGAAAGTTAGTTAAATGAAGTTGATATACTTATAAGGTAGACTTGGGATAGATCACTGTTCAGACAAGCATATTTTTTAAAGGGGAATTCATGCAGTTTCATATAGAATTTTTGTCAATTCAGTTCATATCTCTGAGATACATACATATTGAATAAAACAATACAACTGGTAGGTGTTCAGGCAGAATAAATTTTTTCTTTACCTTTTTAGTTAGCATACAAAATAATAAGTCTAATTATGACATTTTCATACATATCATTGGACTTTGTTCATATTGGATCACTCTCTCATGCTCCCTTGCTGCCTCCTCCTCTCTCTCAGTCTGTCTGTCTGTCTCTATTTGTCTGTCTGTCTCTCTTTGTCTCTCTATCTGTCTCTCTTTGTCTGTCTGTCTGTCTGTCTCTGTCTCTGTGTGAGAGTGTAGTTGTACATACACATACATGTGGAGCCCAGAGGACCAACTCTGGAGCTATCCAACTTCTCTCCTACTTTTTTTAGAGCCAAGGATCCCGCTGTCTCTATCCCCTTAGCACTGGAATTACACTGTGCCTAAGGGTTTCACAAGCTCTGAGGGTGAAACTCCAGCCCTTCTGCCTCAAGGAGAAACCTTTATCAACTGAGCCATCTTCCCAATCATCCTTGCTCTTGACAGTGTCAGCAGCATAGCCTAGAGCTAGACCAAAAAAACCTTTGAGGGGGAAGATTCCATTCTATCTACACTTCTCAGCTGGGACAGATGCAGTTCCACAAAAGCAATCCCAAATGGCCCTTAATATTCAGGAGTGACAGATCTCTGCATCTCAGGCCATTTCCACCTTGGCCACCCAACCAGAGGACACTTTGGGGTTGGGGATGTAGCTGAGTGTCAAAGCACTTGTCTAGCATACACAAAGCCCTTGGCACCATCTCCAACACAATGGGATAAAAAAGATTGGACTGGGCACAGATGAGAGTTTCCCCGTGCAGGCCACAGCCACTCAACTTTTCTTAGACCATCTCATCAGCAAACCAAGATACGTTTTGCTTCTTCTTTCACATTGTGACAACCAATCCTGATGGGCAATCTTTTCATCAGAGCTTCCCACAACTCTTGACCAAAAAGGTCAAAGCCCACCCTACCATTCCCCAAACCCAGTGTGTCCCTGGAGGAGACCCAGTGTGCAGCCGAGTGAGCTACCACATTGACCGGCCCCAGGTGGGCAGAAGGCCTAGAGCTGTTCCCATTCCCACCTAGCAACATGAGCACAGCGCTTAGGCCATAAGGGGAGGCAGGGAGATTCAGGGTACAGTCGGGCAGAGGACCAGAGGTGACTAGCAGAAGGACGCTCCCAAGTCTATTACTCCAACATCACACAGCTTTTCTTTACCTTGGTGGCAGAGACGATGCTCTACTTCCCTGGGGCCCTCCTTTCCTGAGAGCTGCCTGTAGCTCCTCCAAGGGCAACAGCAGCTGCCCAGCCTGTTTGGCACAGCCACATGGAGAGCGAGACTGGACGGTAACCAGAGTCCCGCCACCGCAGCTCCCAGACGCTCAGCTCCAGTCTCACCTCTGCCTAGGCAGGAGACTTGGCCTGAGGTCCAAGCCTAGAAGGTGTGGCCGGAAGCACTCTGGGGTCAGCTAAGGACGAGCTAGGACCGAGGTTTAGGAAGGAAAAGCCTGCCTCCCTGGAGATCCAGGATGACAGGACAAAAGTAGTGACAGCGCCCTCTGATTTCAGAAGGGCTGGCAAAGAAACATGAATTCTTCTTGGGGTAAAGAGGTCATGAGCTCTCAGGACGGTCAATGTTCACAGGGCAAATGGCCAAGAAAATGGAACCCATGGTGAAATAAACACGGGTCCTCAGCCTCAGCTATCCAGATGCCTCCTACTGCCTACTGCTTCCCTTTAAAGCAGGAAAGTCTCTAGACCATTTATATTATCTTAATTCTTTTCTTTTTTTTTTTTTTTTGATGTTTTCAAATGGCTTTATTGTCCAACACTTACAATCCAGGCCCAGCAACTTTGTGACTTAAATGTAAATTTCATCTCATCAGCATTGGCTCATTTATTGGAGCTGAAGCCCTTGTTCCCTGGAGTCACTTTCCTTTTCTGCTCTGATTTGCTAGTTCCTCTCTTCGCCTTGGAACGCTCGTTACCCCAGGCTCTGCTGGCTGCCAGCGGTGGAGGTGTGTGGAAATCCTCAGAGCATGTGAATTTGGTGGGGGTTTTACAGACGTCCACATCCAGTCCTATTGCTTTTCTGCCTGCACAGTCTCTCCCTGAGCAGGGAGTCTCTCCCTGAGCAGGGAGAATTATTTTCTACTTATAGTTTTTTGCTATGAAACTTTTTTCCTTTGGGGGGGCGGGGGGGGGAGTTCGAGACAGGGTTTCTCTGTGTAGCCCTGGCTGTCCTGGAACTCACTCTGTAGACCAGGCTGGCCTCGAACTCAGAAATCCGCCTGCCTCTGCCTCCTGAGTACTGGGATTAAAGGCATGTGCCACCACGCCCGGCTAACTATGAAACTCTACTGCACTAGATTATGCACATGGATAGGAAGAAAAAAGTCACACACTCATGCTGGCTTATGTGTGCACTATTCCTGGTTTATGCTATTTACTATTTTTTGTTTTAAATATTTATTAATTTCTATGTGTATGAATGTTTTGTCTGCATGTGTATGTGTGCACTCAGATGCCTGGCGTCCTCAGATGCCAGAACAAGGCATCTAGTTCCCTGGAACTAGAATTACAGACGGTTGCCAAACACCATGAGGGTGATGGGAACTGAACTCAGGTCCCCTGAAAAGCAGCAAAGGCTCTTAGTCATCTCTTTAGTCTCTTTGTTTAATTTGGTTTTTGTTTATTTGTTTGTTTGTTTGTTTTTGTTTTTGTTTTTTTAAACAGAATTTCCTTTAGCCCAGGCTGGCCTTGAACTCACTATGTAGCCAAGGATGACCCTGACCTTCTACTTCTGCCTCCACCTCCCTGTTGGAATTACAGCTGTGCACACACCTGCTTTATGCAATGCTGGAGATGGAATCCATCGCTTCTCAGCCTTTTGGCTAAGATCTGTGTGGAGATGGAATCCAGCCTTTCCTTTGTCACTACAAAGCAAACACTCTAGTAGCTGAGCCATAACCCCAGCCTATGTGATAGCTTTGTGTTTGCAATGTCAGTGTCTTCATGGCAATGATAGAATTTTGTCACCCTTTTGGTTCCAATCTGAGCTTCCCTGATCCTGCAGCTGCAGGGGCCTCTTTCACGTGGCGCTGACAGATACTATCCGAGGATCTACAGGGAAGAGAGAAATTCCAGGAGTCACACGTACTATGTTAGGTCTCAAAACAGGGACAATTGACTGAATGTCTGCCCTGTGATCACTATGGCTGTGGCAAAACATCATGGCCAAAAAGCAAGTTGGGGAGAACGGGTTTATTTAGCGTATACTTCCATACCCCTGTTCGTCATTGAAGGAAGTCAGGACGGAGCTCAAACAGGGCAGGAACTGGTGCAGAGGTCATGGAAGGGTGCTTACTGGCACCCCTACTGCTCCCATGGCTTACTCAATCTGCTTCCTCCCTCCCTCCCTCCCTCCCTCCCTCTCTCCCTCCCTCCCTCCCTCCCTCCCTCCCTCCCTCCCTCCCTCCCTCTCTCCCTCCTCCTCCTCCTCCTCTTCTTCTTCTTCTTTCTCTCTCTCTCTCTCTCTCTCTCTCTCTTTCTTGTTTTTGTTTTTTTGTTTGTTTTTTGTTTGTTTTTTGTTTGTTTGAGACAGTTTCCCTGCTGTCCTGAAACTCCCTCTGTACACCAGGCTGGCCTCAAACTCAAGAGATCTGTCTGCCTCTCCCTTCCAAGTGCTGAGGTTAAAGGTGTGCACCACTGCCAGGCTCTCAGGCTGCTTTTTAGAACCTAGGACCACCAGCCCCGAGACAGAACAACCTCCTCCATCAAGCACTAAGAAAATGCCTTACAGCCTGGTTTAACAGAGGCATTTTCTCAGTTTAGGTTCCCTCCTTTCATATAACACTATGCATACAGTTGATATGCCTTATGAACATAACCAGTTGTCAGGTTTTTGAGGGGGGAGGAGCTGTTTTGAGATGAGGTCTTGTGTATCTTCAGCTGGCCTCCAACTCCCTTAATAGTTAATGACCTTGAACTTCTGAATCTTACCTCGTAGTGTTAAGATTACAGGGGTGTGCCACTAAGCCATGCTTGTAGAGTGCTGAGACTCACCAGGCTTTGGGCTTATAAGGCAGGCACTCTACCAACTAAGCCATATCCCCTCCCACTAGATGGTGTGTTTCAATCAAATCTTACACCCCTTAAGGTGGGATTGTTCACCATCATACAACGCAGAACCCAGCTAAGGGCTGGTAGAGATGCAGTAAGCTTTGGATAGTTATCAAAACAGGGAGGTGGTACTGTGAGCTTATGCTGTCTCAAACAACCAGCCAGTGAGTTATAAATAAGTTGTGGGGAGAATGCAAACTTCTTTCCTCTTGCTGGCCTCACTCTCTGGGCCAAGAACAGGGCTTCATTCAGAAATGCTGCCCAGTAAATATTTGTCAAAAGCAAGTTGTTTTCAACATTTTGGAAAGTTTCCTGTTCCTATGCTGGTCACCTATGTTTACATCGCATTCCCAGGTTTCAGAGAAATTCAAATGTCATTTCTGCCCAACACTTCTACCCCTGAATTTGTAGAAGTGGCAAAGACTTTACCAAACAAGCCTCAATATCTAGATGCTTTGAAAAGCAACTTTTATTTGCTGCTTTCTTTTCTAGGTCAGGGTGTGTGTGTGTGGTGTGTGTGTGTGTGTGAGTATATATACACGTACCATGTGTATATAGGAGTCTTTGGAACTCAGAAACGTCTAATCCCCTGGAAGTAGAGTTACAGATGTAAACTTGGACTGTTTAAGGCAAGGTCTCACTCTGCAGCCCAGACTGACCTGAGACTCACTGTATACCTCAGGATGGCCGGTCTCAAGTAACTTACCGCTTCAACCTCCCATATGCAGAAACTGCAGCCACCAAGACCAGCTACTGTAGCAACTCTGAATAATGAGTTCCCATGGCAACTGGTGGCGAGGATTTCCTTTGTCATTTATTTATTTGCTTAGTGGTTTGAGTCATTTTATGAAGACTAGTTTCTTCTAAAGTAGACTTCTGCAAAATCCCATGTTGCATTCATCTTTTAGCCTGGCTACACAGTTTACTCAAAGTCAGTTTAAGCTACTTATTGGCCAAAAGTTGCATGCAAGGCCTCTTGCACACCTCAGGCAATTGTGTGTATGTGTGTGTGTGTAATCACGTGTGTGGAGATGGAGGCCAGAGGACAACCTCTGCTGTTGTTCTTTGGAAATCATATACCTTTATTTTTTTGTTTTGAGGAGTCTCCCTCTGGCCTGTTACTCACCAAGTAGTCTAAGCAAGCCCCAGGGACCTGTCTATCTCTTTCTTGGTACTGGGGTTCCAGCTACACAGCACCATGCCCAGGTTCTTGTTTTGCTTTTCTATCTCATGAGTTCTGGGGATCAAACTCAGGTCCTCAGGATTACATTCTACTGAAAAAGCCATCTCCAAAACCTGCCAAAATAAGTTTTGCTGTTGTTTTGTGTGTGTGGTGTATAAGGATTTGTTAAATGTTGGTTTTGCTTTTATACCCTGCGCTATTGATACACACACTTAGATTGTATGCTGCAAC
Organism: Mus caroli; assembly: GCF_978045245.1. Classification (NCBI taxonomy): domain Eukaryota; kingdom Metazoa; phylum Chordata; class Mammalia; order Rodentia; family Muridae; genus Mus; species Mus caroli. Next base: position 29,332,505 of record NW_028227274.1, on the reverse strand, counting down.
CATTTGTTCTGTTTTGCTTTGTTTTCCTTACAGTCAACCATAGCCAAATACCAGACTTCCTCATTTTGATCACTTTTCAAAATGTTGCCTTGGGCACATACATGGTCTTCCAGCCCCCTGGGGATACACAAGGTTTTGTTTTAAAGTCTGGTTTCTTTACAGTTCTTTGGCGTTGGAGTAGCTAATTGTTCAGGGAATGTTGAGTCAGGATTGTGGGTCTCTGGGTATTATGGTTAATCTTGATTGTCAACTTGACTAAATCTGGAATCAAGTAAAAAACAAGCTGCTAGACACTCATGTGAGGGATTTTCCTTGATCGGATTGAGGCAGGAGGCTCATCCTAAATGTAGACGGCACCCTCTGGTGGCAGCACAGATAAAGGGACATGGAAACAGAAACCCTGCTTTTGCCTACCCTGTCTCACTCTCCTGGTTCATCTACCCTGCTGTTGCTAAATTTCTTCACTGCTACTAGAACTTCTGGTGTAGACTGAAGACCAGCATCTCTCAGGAAACCTCCAGGTCCTCAGCACCATACTGGGACAGCTGAGACTCTCTGCTTTGGGGACTGAGCAGCCATTATTGGGCTACCCAGATCCACCATGTATGCTAACTTGACAGCACTCCATCAAGGGTAGCCATTCTTCTGTTCTTATTGAGAACCTGGACTAATACGGACTGTTGTGGGACCAGGAGAATTTTTAAGGATGAATTTCTCTAGTTGACTTGATAGTATCTGGAGCTAGCTTCTCAACTCAACAAAACCTGAAATTACTAGACACTCTCTTGGTAGCATAGAGGGCACTGAAAGTCCATGGTATAAACTGTTTAAAGCACTATGCAAGATAAGTGCATTATATACACCTAGTTTGTTTCTTGTGAGGAACTTAAAAGTTTGTTGACTCTGTATATAAGACATTTACACATCTGTGGGAACATGAAGTAAGCAATGATGCTAACTGGTTACTTCTAGCATCTCTGGATAAAGTAAAAAAAGAAAATATGTTCAGTGATTTAAAAACAAAAACTGCTGGCTCCATCTAAGGGTTTCTAAGTGTACCATTCTCCAGCAGCCACAGTGTTCAAGTTGTCAAAGACTAAACTGAAACCCACATCACACAACTAGCTAACTTAAAACTCAAGTTCAGCCTTGGAGGGTGTCAGCAGTTAAACTGAGGGCACTGGCTAGAAAAGAATGGGACCTTCTAACTTGTATCAAAGGACATTGAAGCTCTTGAACCACGTCAATGAGAATAACCCAATCCAGGCTGTATAGAGAATGGTCCAGACCCCTCAGGAATAAGAATGCTGGTCACCCCTCCATGCGAAGAACCCGAATCTGCTGAGATGCTGCTGAGGGTAGGTGAGATGCAGAATGGGTACAGCTGGCAAAACCACACACAGGATCAGTTACAGTAATGAGTGCTGTAATTGCTTCAAGTGTTTCTGTCCATGCCTTAGTGTGAATTTCTATTGCTGTGATAAAAAAAAAAAAAAAAAAAAAAAAAAAAAAAACATGACTCAAAGCAACCTGTGGAAGAAAGGGTTTATTTTATCTTGTAGTTTATAATCCATCATCCATGGAAGTCAAGGAAGGAGCTCCAGGCAGGAACTTGGAGACAGGAGCTGATGCAGAGATCATGGAACTGTGCTGCTTACCGGCTTGCTCCTCATGGCTTGCTTTCTTACACCATCAACAACCACCTCCACAGGAGTGGCACTGACCTAAGTGAGCTGGGCCTACCTACATCAATTGTTAAGGAAATGCCACCACAGGCGTGCCCACTGGCCATTTTGTGGGGACATTTTCTCAACTGAGGTTGTCTCCTCTCATGTGACTAGATTGTGGTTTAGCTATGCCAGCACAGTCATGTTGTGCTCAGAATGTTTGTAGAGATACACACATATACATTATATGTGTTTTCTTTCTTCTGCTTGTTTACAATGACACTGATTGATAATATCAGTGATTAAATACTGGAAATATGTATTATCAAATTTAAGTTATGAAATATAGAAAGACCAAATATTTAAGGACTTTGCTGTCTGGAATAATACATTTGAGGTTGTCCATGAGATCATTATATGATGTTAGGCAGAATTAAGACCTTATAGTTAATTGCATTTGGAAATATAGCAGGATATAAGAAGTGATCAGATGTCATGTTGACAAGAGGTAGACTTGCGATGGCTAACCTTGGTTGTCAAGTGAACCGGAAACCAACTAGAAGCTGCTGAACTTTTCTTGATCAGATTATTTGAGGTGCCTTTTGTTGGTAGGCCTGATAAAGGAACTCAGAAGTAAATTTCATTTTCCTCTAATCTTTGACAAGTGGGTCTCTGTTGCTGCTGCTAATTTCCAATATCATAATGAGCTTCTTCAGGTTGAGGCACCCAGACTCTTGGACTCAGCAACCACCTGATTCTCAGCCTCTCTGATAAGCAGCAGCTGTTGTTGACTACCTAGACCACATCATATAGTCCAATCTAATAAATCCCTCCTTGCAATATATTTATTGTCCATCTGTTCCTTCGGAGAACCCGGATGCACTGAAAAATGTTTCTAGAACTGTAACATTCTGTGGCTGCGTCTGTGTATGTGAAGCCCAACACTTACTTCCAGCCTCCCAGCGAGGTTCTTTCTAGACTGTCTCCTTTTCTAGATGTTATATTTCTGAGTGCTTTGTCATTTTTCTTGTTGCTATCATGGAGGCACCAAGTTCTTTTTGTGTATGTGCTCACACGTACATATGGGCACATATGTGTGTGTGTGTGTGTGTGTGTGTGTGTGTGTGTGTATGTGTGGAGGGGTCAGGGAACAACCTCAGATATTACCCTTTAGGTCCTGTCCACCACTTTTTTCTTCTTCTTTTTTAGACATGTTTTTCATTGCCCTGGTACTTGCCTATTAGTCTAAGCTAGCTGACCAACAAACCTGAGGGATCTACCTGTTCCTGTCTCCTCAGTAGTACATGTTATTTGGGGATGGAACTCAGGTCTTCATGCTTCCAAAGCAAACATCTTCCCAGTGCCCTTTAATCTCTTATCAAAAACAAACAAACAAACAAACAAACAGTCTTTTGTTATCACGAACACTTTTAGGGATGGAATTTTCCACCCTCTATTCCAAACACAATAAATCTCCTCAGACACAACTAAGAGCTTTTCATTCTTATGGGCTGACCCTTCCCCAGGAAGGATTACTGTACCACTGGACAGAACAGGAGTTAAGGTGGAGACTGTATTAGTCAGGGTTCTTTAAAAGCACGCACGCGCGCGCGCGCGCGCGCACACACACACACACACACACACACACACACACACACACACTTACTTTATTGGATAGGCTTACAGGCTGTGGTTTAGCTGCTACTCCAACAATGGCTGTCTGTCTCTAATAGAAAGTCCAAGAATCTAGCAACTGTTCAGTCCACAAGGCTGGACGTCTCAGCTGGGCTTCAGGCTACAGTGGAATCTTGAAGAAATAGTTGTTTTTTTTTTTTTTTAAAGATTTATTTATGTCTATAAGTGCTATCTGCATGTATGCCTTCGTCCTAGAAGAGGGCATCAGATCTCATTACAGATGGTTGTGACCCACTATGTGGTTACTAGGAGTTGAACTCAGGACCTCTGAAGAGCAGCCATTACTCTTAACTGCTGATCCACCTCTCCAGCCCCAAAGTAGGTTTTAATACTAGTGAGGAAATGCCTCAGCAGCAAGAAAGATGCCCTTATGAGGGCAGGAAGGCAAATGCTTCCTTCTTCCATGCCCTTTCATGGGGGCTGCCACCAGAAGGTGTGGCCCAGATTTAGGGTGAGTCTTCCCACTTCAATTGTCCTATCAACAAAATCCCTCACAGGTGTTCCCGGCTGCTTTTTTAGTTGATTCCAGATGTAGTCACATTGACAATCAAGATTAGCTAGCACTCAGCTGGGCGTGGTGGCGCACGCCTTTAATCCCAGTACTCGGGAGGCAGAGGCAGGCGGATTTCTGAGTTCGAGGCCAGCCTGGTCTACAAAGTGAGTTCCAGGACAGCCAGAGCTATACAGAGAAACCCTGTCTCGGAAAAAAACAAACAAACAAACAAACAAAAAACAAAAACAAAATAAAAAAACCAAAACAACAACAAAAAAGATTAGTTAGCACTGATGGTGCTTTGAAGGATTAACACGTTTCACAAACTTTTAACAAAATTAACTAAAAGAGAGAATAAATTTAATAAAATTAGAGACATATGGGGAGACATTGCCACAGACACTGAGGAAATGCAGGAAATCATAAAGACATGCTTTCTAAAAATCTACTTTCCACCAAACTCAAAAGTCTCAAAGGATTAATTTCTAGACATATTATTGCCTACCAAGGCTAAATCAAGATGAAATAGTTTAAATAGACCCATGGCATTCAATGGAATATAGCCAGAACTTAAAATCCCCCAACTAGTGACTGGAGAGATAGCTCAACAGTTATTCCAGAGGCCTTAATTTAAAACTTAGTACCTACAAGACACAACCATATATAACTCTAATTCCAAGGAATCCAATGCCATCTTCTGGCCTCCATAGGCATTGCATGCAGGTGATGCACAGACATACATTCAGGCAAAACCACTATACACATAAAATAAATAATATCCTTTTTAAAAAAATCTCCCAGGCAGGCAGTGGTGGTGCATGCCTTTGATCCTAGCACTCGGGAGGCAAAGTCAGGCAGATCTTTGAGTTTGAGGCTAGCCTGGTCTACAGAGTGAATTCCAGGACAGCCTACACACACACAGAAATCCTGTCTAGATAGATAGATAGATGGATAGATAGATAGATAGATAGATAGATAGATAGATAGATAGATAGATGGACAGATGCCCCAGCCTAGGAACAGATGAATTCAGTGCAGAATTCACAGACTTTCAAACTATTAATACTCCCCAAATTATATGTAAAGCACAAAAGGGACACTTTCAAATTCTTTTTACAAAGGTATAAAACCAGACAAAGATCCAAAAATAAAAAATAAAAATTATAGCCCAATTATTTCTGATGAACATGGATGCAAAAGTCCTCAGTAAAATACTTGCAGACCAAATTCAAGAAAAGTCAAAAAGATCATCCACCATGATCAAGTCAGTTTCACCCCAGAGAAGCAGGGATGGCTTGACCTATGTAGATCAGTAATTGCAATCCACCATATAACAGATTAAGAGACAGAGAACACATGTCACCCTATTAGATGTAGAAAGGCCTCTGACAAATCTAACATACCTTCCTGATCAAAGTCCTAGACTTTCTGACATATCCTGACATAATAAAGGCAACACACAGCATGCCCACAGCTGGCGTCCAGCTAAACAGAGGAAACTCGAGGCATTCCCACTGAAGTCAGAACCAGGCAAGGGTGTGCACGCTCTTGCCCCTCAATCCCGCAGGTAAAGTCTTAGCAGGAGCAATACGACAAGTGAAGGAGATGACAAAAGAGGAAGAAGCCAAAGTGTGTCTTCATTTGCAAATAAGACTCCATATCGAAGAGACTCCACAAACTCCACAGGAAATCTCTTACAGCTGATAAACATGCTCATCAAAGCAGCAGAGCATGCAAAAAATGCACAAAGATCAGTAGCATTTCAACATACTAATGACAAACATACCAAGAACTAGATCAGGAAAATAGTTCCACTTACACTATGTGTGTGTGTGTGTGTGTGTGTGTGTGTGTGCCTGTGAGTGTGTGTATGTGTGTGTCTGTGTGTGTGTGAGAGAGAGACAGAGACAGAGATATTTAACCAAGGAAGTGAAAGACTTGCACAATTAAAAACATTAAAACAGTGAAGATAAAAAGAAAAAGAAAACTATACAAGATGGAGCGGCCTCCCATGTTCATGGATTGGTAGAATTAATATTGTGAAGTGACCATGGCCAGGAATACAGATTTGGGTAACAATTTCAGAAAAATTTTATAGTAACAGAAGAAAGCAAGCCATAAATCAAGACACTTTTCAAGTACACTAGTGGGTGCCTCAAGCAGGTGGGGTTATAACTGTCAGAAAAGGGAGCAGTTTCAAGTCTCAAACTATTCATTAGATAAACCAATAGGATGGGGAATTTGGGAAGGGGGCAATTGGGCATATCCTGGCCTATGGGAAATCTCTCAAGATGAGGTCTGGCAGCCGATCAGCACTCCTGCCTCTTCTCCCTTCTCTCTCTGCTACACCCTTCATTCACCTCTCAAAGCTGTTACTACAGATCAAGCATCTATTTCCCACACCAAGGCCTCTTTGTAGCAATCAATGGCTTCAGGGACATCTCCCAAGTCTTCAAGCACATTTACTGCACTGAAAGACAACTGTGCTGATTCACCCAGCTTGGCAGCTCCCTGAAAGGTGGCTCACAGACCCTGTCCTAAAAACAATGACCCACAATGCAAACTGGCACAATTCAGACTAGTACAACACAGAAAGTGTGCAGGAAGAAAAGGCAGTCCCGGAACTCTCAGCCGAGTTGCCTGTGAGCAGACACAGGCAGACATGGCTACAGAAAGGGGAGAGTGGCACACACAAGCCACCCCAGAACAGTCGGGGAACTGACTGGAATGTGCTGGGGTTGTTCCATTTCTGATGCATGAGTCAAAATAATGCTTCCAGCTCATGAAATGGTAAACCAAAAGCAAGAGAGAGACATCTGCTCATCGTGGGTAGACAGAGACAAGACATGGAAACCAGCACAGTCACGGAGCATTGCGGGCGAGGAAGCAGGAAGACCGGAAGAGTCGGAGGATCAGGGAGCTTGCTGTGAGACTGTCTCCTCAGAAGCTACACCCACAGTCTCATCAACATGACTGCCTAAACACGGGCTGAACAGGAACAAGAGATAGCCTAGAGTGGATGGGAGAGATCAGGAGGTGTCAACCCACCCAGCACAAAGAACTACAGACACTAAGGGATGCTGAGTGTGAGACAAAAAGCCTTCAGGGGTTCGGTGCGGGGGTGGGGAGGGAGCACGCCAATTGGTTATCCAATACCAAATGGTCTGCTTTGAAAACACACGAATAACATTATACAGACTGAGCAGGTTATACTTGTATGTTTATACATATATGCATGTAAGAAGTAATGAAAAAAGACCTCCTGAATTGGAAAGAGATCAAAGACTGTTTGGAGGAAAAAGAAGGGGAAAATTTAATTATAATCTCCAAATACAAAAGTTATTACTTTTGAATAACTAAGAAAACAAAACAAGGAACCCAGAGAGTAAGGGTGGGAGTTAGCCCTTTATTAACCCCACTTTCTGTAGTGTGAATTTTTGAATTGTCTTTATTTTTCTTATATATATGGGTGATCTGCCTGCATGATGTTAAGTGTACTACATGCGAGGGGGTCAGATTTCCTGGAACCGTAGTTACGGGTTCTTAGCTGCCCTGTGAGTACTGGGATCCAAACCTGGGTTCTCTGCAAAAGCAACAAGTGTTTCTACCCACTGAGCCATCTCTCCAGCTCCTTCATTAGACTTGTGAGGTAACCGTAAACATGTAGATACTTGTAAAGGGGGTTGGGGAGAGAAGGAAACAGAGAAAAGGAAAGAAAATTGTTTACCCTTTCCCCCAGATTCCTCATTTATCACAGTTTTAGCAATGTTAGACACCTGACATTGATATACGTGTGTCACTAGATGTCCCTTTTATTGCTACAGCAACTCTCGTGTCTTTTAATGCTGACAAGACTTACTCGGTGACTAAAACACAAAACTTAGGATCTGGTAGACTACAGAACACAGCTGGACAGCTTACTCCACCACTTCCGCCCAGGCCGACCAATCGCCGCCTGATGATCCGGCTACTTCCGGTCGCGGGGTTGACAAACCCCGGAAGTGTCAGCCCCATTTCCAACGCCACTCGGGTCCGAGATGGCGGATCTCCACCGCCAGCTGCAGGACTACCTGAAGCAGGGGAAAGCGAGCAGGCCGGCGGCCGCAGAGCCGCTGCTCGGCGCGAGGGCAGCAGACGAGCCTGAGGCCGGGGCCTGGCTAGGCAGCAGGGTTCTGCGATGGCCGTGGGCACAGAGCGCTGCCGAGCCGCCGCCCACGGGCTCGCGCTGCCTCCCCAGCGTGACGCGAGGCCAGCGCCTGGTGGCGGGCGGCCTGTGTCTGCTGCTGGCCGTGCTCTGCTTCGGCCTGGCTGCGCTCTACGCGCCGGTGCTGCTGCTGCGCGCACGCAAGTTCGCGCTCCTCTGGTCGCTGGGCTCGGTGCTGGCGTGGGCGAGCGCGGCGCTGCTGCGGGGCGGCCCGGCGTGCGGCCGGTTGCTGCGCGGCGAGGAGACGCCGTCGCGGAGCACGCTCGGCTACGCCGCCGCCTTGGGAGTCACGCTCTACGCCGCGCTGGTCCTGCGCAGTACGGTGCTGACGGCGCTCGGCGCTTGCGCACAGGTAGCCGCGCTGCTCTACGCGTTGATCGGGCTCCTGCCCTGGGGCGGTGTGACGGCGCTGCGCCTGGCGCTCGGTCGCCTAAATCGCGGGACGGGTCTAGCCAACGCGCTCCCGGTGTGACAATCCCAGTCTCTAGGAAGAGGAACCAGCCAGGCTAGGGACACTCCACTGTACCCAGGCCAACAAGGACAAGGCACCAACTGGACTGCGCGGCGGAGTCCGTGCGCTTGAAGCGAATGTCAAGAACTGATGCACCGGCGGCTCAAGATCCTTTGGCTTCAGTATTGTGCGGTTCTGGGTCACATGGGCCACGAAAATACCTGATTTAACAGTGCGTCTGGAGATAACTATCATGAACTGCTTTCACACTAAACTGGCTTTACACGGACGTCAGTTTTAGCGAGAAAAAAAGAAACGAATAGCTTTCTGACTTTGCTTTGGGAAGAACTACATTCTACATTAAAGAAATTGCAGGGGTATGTTGGGTTTCAGTCCTGCGGCAGCTTTCCAAACCCTCTTTATTTCCTATTCACTGTAAAGCAATCCAGATTATCAGATTAAACAGTAAATTTATCCACTGGATTTAAAATAGTGATTAGTTAATACAATCTACCTCAGGGGTTTTCTTCAGTTAAGAAGCAAATATGGTGCTTTATAATATTTAAGTGTAAATATTTACTTGTCAAAGCAATATTCTGGACCAAAAAGCCAGATATCCAGTATGATTGGCAAAATTTGCAAAGGTTTCTGCAAAAGGAATCCTGGGATACAGGACATTTTTACATCTGCAGTTACTATAGTTATAAATGATAGGTTATAATGATCGCTTTCATGATTCCTAACATTTGCTGCTTGTTAAAAGTCCTACGTAGTTTGATAATGTTGAGTAAAATGCTTTTCATACGTAAAGTTCAGCGGGTAGTTTTTATGGTGCTGGGGAGAATCAGCACTTAAATCTATTGTAATTTATTGCCAAAAACTATTCAGTATTGAGCCTGGATGCACTAGAAAGTAAAGGGTATTCAACTTCAAACGTCGCACCAGTGGTTCTCACACTAGACTGGCACATCAAAAGTACCCAAGAAGCCACATCCCATCAGTTCACTTACAATACTGGTGGATGGGTCCAGACATTTTTTATGTATAATAATAATATATAAGACATACATGTCCAGCTGAGGTTAAGACTCATATGTGTCCACTGGCTTGTACAATGTGAAAGTAATTGTTTCCCAGGCTGCTCCAATGTTGCCTTAACAGGTTAGGTCAAACAGTCCCCCAAGATGTGATCCTATACTGGCCAATATCCCGACTTCACAGATTTCCAAGACAACTAACCCTTAGTAGTCCTTTTGCTATGCTCTCCTGGCAGTAAATAGAGCTACCCACCTCTCTCAGGAAAGGAAATGCTATTTTCAAGTAGTGATATGCATTTTTTATGTTATTATGTTCAAGATATTAAATTGTTTCCAATATTGTCCCAATAATTCATTACTTGAAAATAAGTTTTATAAAATTCTAAACAGTATTTTATATTTTGACAGTAGTGCTAAAAATGCTATATGTAGATATGTGATGTCTAACGTAGAGGTTCTGTTTATAAATGAATTCATTCTCAAAATATGAGCTGGATGGTCTCTGGATTCCTGTACAGTTTCATGGACTCTGATTGTAAGGCGTTTGTATGCTGTGCCAGGGGAGTATGAGTGAGGAGGAACAGAGCTTCTAATGGTGTGAGTGCTGACATGTTTATTTTTGAAATTGACTAGAAACCTTCAGGTTCTAGCATCCAGATAATCCCCATTTCTTCACTCCATACCCTCGGAGCTAGGGAAGCTTTCTGTGCACTGTCCAACTGTGTCAGCATCTCTTTATGTCCAGCACCACTCAACTTGCCAGGTAAACAGCTGGTAATGCCATGAGAGGTTAGCAGCTCTTGGAGTGACTTTTATAAAGGATTTCTTAGAAGGGCCAGTGGTCAGGGCTGAAGAGGCAGCTCAGTGGTTAAGAGTATTGGCTGCTCCTCCAGGAGACATGGATTCAATTCCTAGCACTGACAATTGCCTATTATTCCAGTTCCAGGGGATCTGATGCTCACTTCTGGCCTCGCAAGACACCAGGCACACAACTGATACACAAACAGAAACTCAGACAAAGCATCCATTAAGGGGGGCGGGGCTTAAAAAAGAAGAAATGGAAAGGTCAGCATAGGAAGGAGAATCTCAGTCTGACTTCAACAAGAGCTTTGGGGAGGGGCGTTGGGGAGAAGGGAGAAGTGGAATCCCAGGCAGCCCTGACACTTACTGTGTAGCCAAGGACAGCACTGGACTTCTGATTCACCTAGTTCCACCTCCCAAATGCTAAATTACATATGTGTGCCCAGATATAGTTGGGTATTTTTTTTAAAGAGAGGATCTCTCTATATATGTATATGTAAGCTGCCTGATCATAGGTGCTGAAGCTGGCTTCCAGTCTGTGAGTTCTTAACTGCTGAGCCATCTCTCCAAGTTCTAACTTTCCTACCTTTGTTTTTGTATGTATGTATGTATGTATGTATGGCTTTTTAGGGTGGTGATGGTTTTGACAGGGTTTCTCCGTGTAGCCCAGGCTATCTTGGATATATGTATGGCTTTTTTAGGGTGGTGGTGGTTTTGACAGGGTTTCTCCGTGTAGCCTAGGTAGGCTGTCTTAGAACTCGCTTTGTAGACTAGGTCGGCCTTGAACTCAGAGACCCGTCTGCCTTTGCCTCCCCACCCAGCTTTTTATTTATTTTTAAAGCAAGAAATTTGTCACAGTAAAGAGCTTTCTGGTACCTTCTATCTTGTACCCTGAACCCTGAAATCTTCACAGAGTACGTGTGAAAGAAGAGATTGTTTTCCACAATGTAGATACTTTGTTCCACGTCCTTTGAACGGCATGATAAGATGCATCAAGTTAATGTTGTTTACAGCAGATCTCTCTCTCAGTGACCACTCAAAGCTAAACTGCTAGGAGATGCATCCAAGGGAGAACCTCTAGTTGAAGACCCAGAAGATTCAAATTTTTCTTCAGAGTAATTTTTGACCCCATAGAGCATGTCTGAGGTTTTGAGCCTTCTTGAACATGTTAGAGCAATTTTAAAGTATGCCTTATCGCATAACAAGAACAGTGTAACAACAGAAAGGTAAAAATGACGTGAAAAGCAGAGTTGGCAAATGACCATCTGTTCGAAGTGCCAGTAGCAAGGTCACCCTCAGCAGGTCAGGGACGCTGAAAGCAAGGGCTCCTTAAGGCCAGCACTGCACAGCGGGTGCTGCTGTTAACTCAGTAAATCACATTCTGTATTCATACAAAACAAGGATTTTTTTTTTCTCTGACAAACTGTACATATAGAAATAAATTTCCAATTGGACATGAACTTAACTTTGTGGAGGTGCTCCATTTCTCATGACACTTAAAAAAAGGATTCCAGCTTTTATCTTCACAAACAAACGGGAAGAGTCAGAGCAACGAGGAGATACAAGACAAAGCAGGGCCAACTCCCTGGGGAGGGAGTCGGCATCAGTCTTTCGTCTCGAGTACCCCACCTGGGCTCCTAGACCTCAGCTGCCCCAGAAGAAGCGGTCAGGGCTACAGTGGTAAAGGCTTGTTTCTGCTTCAGTGGTGAGCCCACAAGAACGTCTTAAATAGTATCCAAAGAGACAGTGGACTGTTCGGCCCTCCTACCGGCCCCTCCCACTACCTCTTGAAGTGCCTCGCCTTGGAGGGCCAGAGTTCATGTTACTCCCTCTACCCCAGTTACTGCCACTCCGGGCCCCTCGAGAGGATGAGCTGCTGCCTGGAGGGCCACCAAAAGGTTCATCTCTGTGGTATCCATCATGGTGGTCTCCATCCAAAGAGCTGGAACGGCTGGATTTTGGCACTCTCTGGGAAGGTCCTGGGCCCCCTCGGCCTGAAACAAAACATGGTTCAAGAAATGGCTTTCTGTATCCCAGTGCCTGCTCCCCAGTCATTCCCGGTGTAGCGCTCTCTCTCTGATGACAGTGGACCACCAGGAGGTCCTAAAGAGATACACAATGGCTTTCAGAGCTGATGGGCTCTAGCAAGCCCAAGCACAGCAAACATGGCCCTGGCAGGCCTTGCCCTTTCCCCATCTCCCTGCCTTGCTAAAAACCGTTAGACCACATTGCTAAAGCTAGTCAACAAGGTTCATCCTCTTATTCGGTTGGCCACTTCCTCCAATGTTGACCACCAAGATCTGGCTATCAAAGTATTGATGTTCAGCAATCCAAAGCCTCCTTTGGCTCACTTAGTCAACATGCTCAATCAAAACATACCACCACATCCTGGACTATTCTAACACGGACCTCTCCTTTTCCCTCTTAGAAATGACACCTGCCAATCAGCCGCTTTACTTCTCTTCCCAATTAATAAAGGATGGATCTCTCTGTGAAAATGCGTGTCTGAGTGTGGTTTGTGCCTGACCTAGAGTCTGGGAGGAGCACGTCACTATATGCAGGTCCCTGTAGTGGTTCCTCTGTCCCTTCCTGACCTCATCCCTGCTCATGGCCTCAGGCCTCAGCATCTCTGGGGGCCTTACACACCCCAGGGCTGTTTTGCCAGAGGACCAGAAGCCAGCAAACACTAGGATCCCCAGGAAACCTGCAGCACACTGGACATGCTTTTGTTCTCCTGTGCTACCAAAGGATTTTAAGGGAAGACTTCAAAAGCACCTGCTAACTTTAGAAGCAACTAAGATACATAGGCTGGCTGCTGTTAGCAACAAAGGCTCCAGTTAGGATCTGTTTACAGCCCATCGTGGCACTTCGGCTTCTTTTCATATCTTGAGTGATGTGAAATATTCTCAAAGAACAAAAATAAATTGGCTTTCAGAGATTTACTAACTTTAACTTGCTTCACACTTAAGATAGCAAATGTTTAGCTATAAAACTGTCTTAAAAACCTTTCTTAGGTCAGTAAGATGGTTCAGTAGGCACAGGCACTTGCCACCAAACTTAACAACCCAAGTTCCATGCCCAGGACAAGATGGAAGAGGTATCCTCTAACTCACATGTGCACCGTGGCACCCACACACAAACATATGAAGTAGATAGACTAGAAAAGGAAAAGAAGCTATCTGGGGAGAGAGTGGGCCTTCGTCAGTGATGTTCCTGCTCCAGTGGATGGCACCCTACACTATGCACATCTGGATAGAGCTAACTGAACCTACTGAGTCATACAAGCAACCAAAAGATACATTAAATTGGGAGATGGGTTTGGGGATGAACTAGCCTTAAATATATTATGTTTTAAACTGTATTATTATTACCAAAGAATAAATACAATTATTTTTTTCTTGAGCTCAGTGGTACAGTGCTTTGTCTACTATGTGCTAAGATCCTGGGTTTGAGTCCCAGCACTGCACATAAATGAATATATAAACAGAACTTTTTCTCGTGAAATGATGTGATTGGTTCATCTCCTAGAGCACGTTCTTTCAACACTACTACTATATTTGTTGAGTGGAAGTTGAATCTAATGGAGGAGATAAAGATGTTAGGGGAACTTGGCTTATTGTCATGCAAAGCACATGTCCTTGGCCAGAGCATCCTGACTGCCCATGAATTCATCCTAGACCATTGCATACTGAACAGTACTGCATTTAACTGGGGGGAGGGGGGGGTCGACGGGAAGGGGGGTGGGGGTGGGCGAGGTCTACTGGATATATACAAGTCATTTCTGGAAAGAATACATAAAAGGCAAGTGAACAAGATGGGGCATCCATAGCACAATACACAGGTCCAGTCCGACCTAAAGCCAGACTTGTAGTCACTGGCTGCTACTCCTGGGTAAACTGCCACTGGTCCTCCTGGGCCTCAAACAAAAAGTGCAATACAGAACGTGGGAGAGGTAATGCTCTTCCCTGAGGTGATGCCCTTGAAGGCTCTAGCAAGCCATGGGTGGAGGCTACAACTGCCAGGGGACTAGCTAAGCGTGGAGGGTGGGGCAGAAAGGGCAGAGCAGAAACCCTGAACAGGGAACTCCTGCTGAGTCAGTTGTCCTAAGGACCCAAACAAACTACACTCCCACTAAGTCTTAAGAGCCTGATTCTCTGCCCAGACTAAGCTCAGAGACGGTGGAGGCAGCCATGGGGACTCAGGGCATATGTGGCTGATGCCAGCAGCTCTGGGACTGTGACTGCTGTCCTCTTACCTTTGCTTCCTCGGTCCTCTGAGGGGCCTCCTTGGGCCTCCATCTCTCTGTGTTCAGACGTGCCTGACCCATCATGCCAGGGGCGCTTCCGGGGTGGTAGAGAGGCCATGTCCATGCCTTGGAGAGAAGAGGAGCGCTCTCTGCTAGCTGGCGAATGGCCATCGTGAGGGGGATGATCAGGTCGGGGAGCATCCCGAAAGTGTTCATGACCTGGTCCTGAAATGAGACCGGAAGGTTCCAAGCTTTTAAGGATCTGACAGTTATCACCTCAGTGAAACAGTGTAGCCCAAAGCAGCTGGGAGACTATGCTCAGAGCAAACCTGAGAACTGAGAGCAGGAACCTGGACTTAGTAGATAGGGTGTGAGTCACACCTGGAACATGAGAGAAAGAAACTCCTCCCAGAATAAGAGGAAGCAGGTACACACAGGAGTTCTCCGTCATCTTAGACCCGGGTTATCCTCACAGTCTTTGAAGCTACTGAGCAAAGGGGCGGAGGGTTGGCTCAATGGGAAAAGTGCTTGCTGTGCAAATATGAGAACAGAGCTCAGATACCCGGCATCCACATAAAACCTACATGTACACAAGACCCCAGGGACAAGCTGGCTAGCTAGACTAGTCACATCAGCAGGCACCTGACCAGCATGCAAAGAGGGCAGCCACCAAAAAAAGTCAGTGTCTGGTTTCCATACACATGCATACCTACCTGCATACCTGTATACCCATACACATGAACATACATACATATATACATACATAGCTCATATAACAAAAAAATACATCTAGTAATGTTTATGGTATCATCAACTAAGATGAACAAAATTTTAATTCTTTTATCCTTATTTTCCAAATAGATGACAAAAAATGTACTAGAAAGAGTTGTACTGTTTGTGTACATGATGGTATGTCTAGAAGCCAGAGGTAATATAAAGAGTCTTCCTCGGCTCTCTATTTTTTTCCAATCCCCCACTCACCACGCCAGGATTACTATGTAGCCCTAGCAGCGATGTGTTTGCCTCTGCCCCTCCAAGTGCTAGGTTAAAGGTATGTGCCACAACATCTGGCTTCCCAACTTTACTAAGCCAGGGCCTCGTGCTGAACTGAAAGCAGACATTTGACTCAAGGGGCTGATGAGTGAGTTCTAGGGGTTCTCCTGTCTCTGCCTCTTCAGTGCTGAACTACAGGTGCCAGTACCACGAATGGCTGAGGAGTCAAACGCTAGTCTTCATGCTTATGTGGCAAGAATATTAATGAGACATCCAAGAATAGTACTGTTTTATACTTAACACAAATCCCTCTAAGATTTATTTATTTCAAGTATGTGAGTACATTGTCGCTGCCTTCAGACACACCAGAAGAGGGCATCGGATCCCCATTACAGATGGTTATGAGTCACCATGTGGTTGCTGGGAATTGAACTCAGGACCTCTGGAAGAGCAGCTAGTGCTCTTAACCGCTAAGCCATCTCTCTAGCCCCCCTTTACTCTCTTATTTTAAAAACAAAACAAACAAACAATCAGAAATGATGGCATATGCTTTTAATCCCAGGACTCAGGAGGCAGAGGCAGGCAGATCTCTGAGTTCGAGGACAGCCTGAAACCCACTAAAAACCAGACCTGGATGCTCCCACCAAATTCTACATTCAATCTATTGAGATAAAACACTGAAGTAGATAGCTAGGAAGCCAACCAGCCTCCATGGAGTTAAACCAGAAAAGACAGAACCTGGAGATGGGCCCGTACTCTGTCAACTACCACACCATAAGCACGTCTCCTTCCTTACCGGGCTCTCGATTTCCATCCCAGGAGTCTGGCTTCCGTCCTCCTTCAAAGCGAGGAAACTCATCAGGAGTGGGGAGTAAGCACTTCCTGGATCCCCCTACACAGAGGAGCAAACAAACTGTGCTCACAGGCCGCCCAGCTGTGCTCAAGGCTGCTTGCCTCTTAAACCAGCTGTTCTCAACACTGCTCACCTCGAGGGGTGCCACGGCCTCGACCACGGAGATCTCGTCCTCGGGCTGCTTCATCAGAAGCATCAAAACCCTCTTCTGGACCAAAGTCATCAGGACCAGGAAAGTTGTCCCTTCCTCTTGGAGGAGCGCGGCCTTCGTGTCTTGGGGGAGCACCTCTTCTAAAGCTGAAAACAAAAAGACAATGTCCACCTTCTGGGAAACATTACTCTTGTCTGGGGAGAACTGGACGGGAAACCTGAATGCACACTGTAAGCGGGGAGAAAAGCCTCATGATATATTTCTGTTGTTTTCTGTATAGCCCTGGCTGTCCTGGAACTCAAGAGATCCTCCTGCAAGTATCTACTTTACAGTGCCAAAGCACACAGGAAGGCAACAATATGGCAGGCTGTGAGCTACTTGAGCTTCCAGGAACAGAGCAAGTCCTTCCTACGTGTTATTTTGCTTCTTTCTTCCTCACTAACTATTACACTAGAACGGGTACTTTTTTGTCACTACACCTGACTCAGCTATATTTTTGATGATTAGCTTTTTTTTTTACATACATCCTTGGAAAGGGGGAAACTGACTGTGGTAGTTGGAATAGCTATGGCGCCCAAAGACTTGTGTGTGTGAATGCTTTGCCCAAAGGAAGTGGCACTATTAGGAGGTGTGGCCTTGTTGAAGGAAGCATGTCCTGGTGGACGCAAGCTTTGAGGTCTCATACATGTTCAAGTTCACTCTCCTTGCTGCCTGTGAGTCAAGATGTAGAACTCTCAGTTCCTCCAGCACTAGGCTGCCATGCTTCCTGCCACAATGACAATGGACTAAACCTCTGAAATTCTACGCTAGCCCCAATGAAATGTTTTCCTTTGTAAGAGTTGTGGCCATGGTGTCTCTTTACAGCAATAAAACCCTAATTAGGACACTGATCCTGACTTTTTGGACCTCTGTGCTCTGTATTTGCCCAGGCCTATACTCTCTGATCTGGGCAGCTCAACCTGCCACGTGCTGCTCCTGGGCCTTCTTCCTATGGTCAACAGGCATGCTGACCTAGCTGGCTTGCAGGCCCACCCACAGGTTTGGACCCAACACAATCTTCTCTGTCTTACACATTTAAAACTCAGACTAAATGGCTTGGAACTATGGCTAAGGTAGAGTTTGCAAGGAAGCATGCAGAGAGCTGAGCTATCAGGAAATGCATAAAAGCACCTCCATTGGCCACGAGTGCTCCAGAACGCAGGCAATGGGACAGGGTGCTGGTCTGACTCAGAATGGGCCCCACAGGTTCACATAAGGAGGCATGGACTCATTAGAGGAGGCGTTTCACTGGGCATGGGCTTTCAGGTTTCAAGTGCCCACACCAGGCCCAGCCTCAGTTTCTGTGCCACCCCCCTCTTCTTCCTCCCAGCCTCCCAGTCTAGGGTCAAGCCTGTCTGTCTCCCTCCATGATGATCCTCTAAAACTTCGAACAAGTCCCCAACTAAATGTTTTATTTAAAAGAATTGCTTTGGTCATGGTGTCTCCTCAGAGCAATACAACACTAAGATGTCAGCATGGGCAAGTCTGCATGACTTTCCTTACAGCTCACTTTATTTTTTTTTTAATTTATTTTTTTCTCGAGACAGGGTTTCTCTGTATAGCCCTGGCTGTCCTGGAACTCACTTTGTAGACCAGGCTGGCCTCGAACTCAGAAATCTTCCTGCCTCTGCCTCCCAATTGCTGGGATTAAAGGCATGCACCACCACCGCCCGGCTTCCAGCTCACTTTAATTACCTGCTTCATCCCCACTGACATGACTAAAGTGGCTTTGCTGTGAGCACAGGAAAGCTGGGTCAGAGCAGAACTGCACAAGAGGCATGATGGGCCAGGACCGCCTCTACAGGAACACTGTGCCAAAGCATCCACTGTACTAAGACCCTAGGTACGAGCACAGAGTCTTTACCTACTACTGGGATGGAGTGCTTGTGTCCCCTTAAATTCCTATGTTGAAGTTCTAATACCTATATGGTACAGTATATAAGGTATATAATATACCACATATGGTACAGACAGGACGTAAGTAGACAGGGTGCCATGAGGACATGAAGGCAGAGCCAGGGTAATGAGATTAGGAAGGAGAAACAGAACAATGTACCAGTACTTGTAGAAGAGCACTCACCCACCCAACACCCACACTTATACCACACAGACATACATGCCGCCATGTGAAGAAACACACAGTGACCTGCAACCTGAGAAATGGGCCTCGCCAACAACCAACCCCATTGGACTCTGATTGGCTTCCAGCCTCCGTAACTGTAGACAATAAATTCCCACTTTCGGGCTTCCCAATGTTTGTTCTGAGCAAAGATGCCTGAGCAGGTAAGGCATCTTTGAATCAACTGGTTCCTCTCACATCCCTTCCCAGTTTAATGGCAGCCACTAGGACCTAAGGAAACAATAAGAAGGCGATGTGTGGGCAAGTGATATAATAAATAAATAAATACATCCGAGCGCGATGGCACGCACCAGTAATGTCTGAACTTGGGAGGTTGAGAGGTGGAGGAAGAGCAACCTCAGTACAAGGTTGCACCTTGGCAAACAGGAAGTTTGAGACCAGCCTAGGATACAGGAGGCAAGACTTCAAAAAGCAACAGGGCTGGAGAGATGGCTCGGGGATTAAGATGACTTGCTGACTTGTAGAAGAGCCATGCTTATTATTCCTCAGCACCTACATGGCAACACACAACCATTATAACTCTAGTTCCAGGGGACCCAATACCCTCTTCTGTCTTCCAGGGGCACTAGGCATGAGTGAGATACATATACATTCAGGCAAACACACAAAAAACACACACATTTGTGGGGGGGGGGGCGGGGGGAGCCCTCCTGAGCTAGTGAGATGATAGCTTAGCAGGTAAAGACACTTGCTGCCAATCCTGAAGACCCGGGAATCATTCCCAGGCCCACATGCTAGAGAGAACTGACTATTACAAGCTGTCCCCCAACCTCCACTTGCATAGCATATGGCATGAACACATGAAGATAAATAAATCAGAAGAGATGGCTCAGCAGTAAAGTGGGCACTGCTTCTCCTGATGATCTGAATTCAGTCGCCAGCACTCAAATCAACTTACAGCTCCCTACAACTGCAGTTCCGTGGGATCTAGCACCCTCTTCCTACTCCCAAGGGTACCTATATGTACATGCAGTCCCACATACAGAAAAACATACATAGAATAAAGAAATGTAACACAAATTAAACAACGAAAAATCTGTCTCAAGCAAGTTAGGTTTAGCGCCACAGGCTTATTATCCCAGTCACTTGGCGGGCTGAGGCAAGGGAACTCTAACTTCAGGGCCAAGATAGTCTGTAGAGCGAGAACTCACCCTTTCTTCTTTTTAAAGTCTGCACCAAACTTTTAAAATTAATCTTTGTGTATGTGTATATGAATACAAGCATATGCGTGCCATACTGTGTATGTGGAGGTGAAGGAAAACGTTTCCATTTTATTCAGACAGGGTCTCTCTTGTTATTTCTGCTCCCACCACCACCACCACCACCACCACCACCACCACCACCACCACCACCACACACACACATTTCAGGAGATTGTCCTGTCTCTGTCTCCTATCTTGCCATAGGAGTACTGGAATTACAGATATTATGCACTTACCACATCTGGGTTTTTTCTTACATGAGTTCCTGGGACACAAACTCATGGAATGCACTTTTACCTACTGAGCCATCTCTCCATCCTGTACTGAACGTTTGAGACAGACTTTTCTCATTGCTGTCATTACTTCCTAAATAATACAGTGCAGCCAGGCATGGTGGCATGCACTTTTAATCCCAGCACTCCAGAGGCAGAGGCTGGTGGATCTCTGGAATACATAATGAGACCCCGTCTCAAACACATGCTAAGTATAATATAAAACTTCCTGGAGCAGTCGGATGGCTCAGTCCGTAAAGAGACTGCCATACAAGCATGAGGATCTGAGTCCAGATCTCCAACACACATGTGATCATCAGGGCACAACACAATGTGTCTATAACCTTGGATCTGGGGACATAGACATAAGAAGATCCTAGGAGATTACTAGCCAGACAGTCTAGTTAGACTGATGATACACAGTAAGTTCAGTAAGAGACTCTACTCTGTAAGTGACTGACAAAGATATCTGATTTAACCCCTGACCTCTACATACAAGTGCACCCACAAAAACATGTACATACACTACACATAACACACATATGAATATAACACACAGTAACTACTTGTATAAATTTATATTGTATGAAGTACTGTAAGCATATAGAGATGTTTTAAAGAACATATTAGGAAGTATATGTTATATGCAAACACTACGCCACTTTATACAAGAAACTATCTATCTGCTCAAGGTGTTTTATGTCTAAGGGTCCTCTTAAACTAGCGCCCTCATCTATCAGGGATGACTATATAATTCATAGTGAAAGACTGTCCTAAAAGTATGGTAAAATGCACAAAGCTGCCAGGAATGCCTTTAATCCCCTAGCTCGTGAGGCAGAGGTAGGCAGATCTCTAAGTTTGAGGCCAGGCTGCTCTACAGAGTGAGTTCCAGGACAGCCAGGGCTACACAGAGAAACCCTGCTTGAAAAAACCAATACACACACAAAGGAGAAACACAAAGCTCTCTAGGAGGAAAGGCTCTAACAGAAGGAGTCACAGCTATCTGTACAGTGCTGTTCCGGGTGGAGGGAAGGCAAGCCCAGAGAGTAGTACAAATGTGTGCCTGAACAGGGTGTAGGCTGAAATCTGCCACGGGGAGACAAAAATATAAATGAAGGCCACAAAATGTGAGGTTCGCATAAATGCAAAGATTCAAGAGATCAACGAACACTGCGCAGATGTCAATTCTCACACACTCAATGACTGCTGTCCCTGCTTATTTAAATTATAGCAACTCCTGCTTCTCTTCCTCCACATTGCTTCTGTTCTTTTTGCATCCGCAGGGCTGGCAATCCAAGCCTGAGCTGAGTTTAAAAGGAAGGTGATGCTTATTGTGATCTGACTTTGTTCAGACTTTAGGCCTATTTTACAGGCCTGTATGGTGCTCAATTATAGTATCTGGCTCAGATATTATTATCTAAACAAGGTGAGCCCGGACACTGTAAATGACATCCAAGACATGCGTATACACCACACACAGGAGGCAGAGACGAGGACAGGGAATTCAGGGATAGCCTGGACTACATCAATGAGACCATATCAAAACAAACAACTTGAAAGAAAAAGGCCTCAAATGCAAAACTAACAGAGAACTTGTAACATAACTTGCAAGTGTAAATGCTAACCCACAGAAGGTAGGGCTCACTCTATGCAGTACTTTCCCCTACACAAAGGAAGACATCTTTGTAGGGAGGCTAGAGAAAATGCAGCGAACCCAAGGACTTCACTTTCCTACCTCTCTTCCCTGCGCCCTCGAAATCGCGGGTCATCAGGATCCCGGGGGAAGCGGTCATCTCCAGGTCTGCGGCCTTCCCATGCCCCTGGGGGGCCTCGGGCTGCTCCCCGGCCATCCCCCTCATTGAATTCCCTGTGATCAGGTGGGAAGGGAGGTCCAGGGCCCCCTCGTCTCCACTTCTCTTCTTGTGGTAAGGGTCCTCCTCGTCCCTCAAATTCCCGTAACCGGTGGCCAAAGCGCTTGTCAGGATGGAAGTCATCTGGTCTGAAGTCATCAGGGAAATCAGGGTGAGAGCCACGCCTGTCAGGAGGACCCCTGCAGTCCTGGCCACCCCGGAAAGGTCCCCTGTCAGGACCATGCTCAGGGCCACCACTCTGCTCATGCCGCCTCTCTGACATGGGGCCCAGGTGATGGTTGGGAGGGCCTCGAGTGTCACCTACAAGAAACAAAGCTGACTGTTAGTATGGCTTCCGTGAGGCCTGCTGTGCAGGCCTGCTCTACAATATCTGTCAATTTTAGGGCGTGCTGTGCTCTATAGTGCTTTCCCTCCTGGGTTCTCAGCACACTTAGAAGAGAAACATCCCAAACCATCATATAGTGGGAAAACCATGGGTGGTTTTGGGGTGCAACTCCTAGCTTTGTAACCTGACCTAGGGAAATCACTAATCTCTAAGGAGTGTTGGCTTCTTCAGCACAGGTGGGAAACATCACCAGACCACTTGGCATGATAATGGTCTTTTCCTGCCCTGCCCCTGAGAAGTCAGGCTGCAGGCTGTGACATCAGACAGCCAGGTGTAGTGATGTACGCCTTTCATTCTAGCCCTGGGGAGGCAAGGGACATGAATTTCTCTAAGAGTTTGAGACCAGCCTACAGAGTACGTTTCAGAGAAGCCAGGGATATATAGTGAGATTCTGTGTCAAAAATAAAAATAAATTTTACACACACACAAGCACACTGCTCACATAAGGGCCACAAAGCCACCACGGGCACCATGTCTATCTATGTTGCTGCCACCCACTATCTACCGTGTTAGCCCTGGCCTGTTTAGCGTCATGCCACATCACACTTTAGGAGTCTTCTTAGCACATTCTTCTGTAAGGCTCACAGAACCATGGATCCCTCTACAACGGCTTGGAGACTAGAGAGTCCTGCTACCCTACAAACCTTGGGGCTTTTTGCTTTCTCTGGAAATGATGTGCCTCAAATATGCTATTATTAGCAATTTTTTTTGCAGACAGGAATTTCCCTCGAGACTTTAAAAAAGCATACACACATGCATGCGCACACACAAGCACACACACACCAATGGGCTGTTTTGGCAGCTACTGGCCAAACTACCGCAGCCACCACAAACACTAACTCTAATCTCCGCCAACACTTAAACCGACTTTTAAGGAAGGCACAAGCAAGGCATGGTGACGAGTGCCTGTGATCTCAGCACTCAGGATGCCAAGACCAGAAGAGTCCCAAGAGTTCAAAGCTGCTGGCCAGTGCTTTACAGCAAGGCCTTGCCTCAAACAACCAACAGCCTGCATATAAATAATGAGTAAAACTGAAGGGAAATACAAAAGGGCACTCTTGCTTTTAAAACTACATTTGAAAGCTAAACCCTGCCCTCTGCTCAGCTAGCTCATGCCTTCTGCTGTTGATTCCCCCACAAACTTCCACCCTTTCACGTCTTATCTCCCCAGCCACTTCAACTCCTCCTCTCCTCTCCGCACGGACGGAAACATGGCAATCTCAGTGTAAGTCTGTGATGTCAGAAAGCCTCTCTGGACTTGAGCACATCTGTCCTTTCTTCAGCAGTTTGCAAAGATCGTGGTTCCACTTCCCTAATAGACAAGCCCGCAATACTCTGTGTTCTTACAGCTGTCCTGGTTAGTTCTGTGTTAACTTGGCACAGCTACAGTCATTTTGAAAGAAGGAATCTCGAATGAGAAAATGTCCCCACTAGACTGTCCTGTGGGGTAAGCCTGTGGCGCTTGGTTGATGACTGATAGAGGAGGACCCAGTTCACTGTGGGTGGTGTCAGCCCTGGGCTGGTGGTCCTAGGCTGTGTGCAAAAGCGGGCTGAGCAAACCAGTAGGAAGCACTCCGCCATGGCCTCTGCATCAAATTCCGCCTCTAGGTTCCTGCCCTGACTGCCTTGGGCAATGGATGTATGAGCTGTAAGGTAAGAGAAACCGTTTCCTCCCAGGTTGCTTTTTGTCATGATGTTTCATCACAGCACTAGAAACCCTAGCGAAAACAGCTGCTTCTCCAACTTCAGGTGCCAGAACTTAGTGTAACTCCTGGTGACAGCTAACTGGAGGAACCCACACATGTTCCACTGGGCCTGAGTTGGCCTACAAATACTCATCTCACCAGCTCGGTTTAAAGGTAGCCTGTCAACTTTCTCCAAGGAAAGAAACCTACCACTACAAACGGTGATGTGCTGGTGGTGGCAACTAATCCAGGAGGGGATGGTAGGCCACTTGCATGTCTCTCCCTTCTCCCTTTGGTCCCTAGGAGAAAGAGGGGAGGAAAGGAAGCCGGACGGGTGGGCAGAAGGAAGGAGAAAGGGAGAGGGGGAGAGAGCAAGACGAGCAGGAACAAGTGGAGATACACGCAATGTGGCAGAGGAGAGGCCACTTCTTTCATTAATGAAAGGACCTAGTGAAGAACACAGCCCCTTCCCAAGGGTAAACCCCAAGTCTCCAAGAAAACTCTCCACTTTCTTTCTCTCTTGCACATCCTTCTGTGTATCTAACACTACCACTTCTATGTAATAGGAATGGAAATAAAAGCTCTCCGAACCCCTGCCCTTTGCTGCCTCTAATATCTCACATAAGTTCAAAGCTGAGCTTTAAATGTCTAAACTTCTAAGCCTGGCTGACTTCTCTTAGTCCAACAGGATGGGACAAATAAGCCCAGCATGCACCACATGGTGCTGTGGGCTTTGCCAGTTAGGAATACAGGTATACAGCCCTGTGGGGTACAGTGCCCAACAGTGCCCCGTGTGCTAGTGCATTGTCTTTCCTTAAGGACCCATCCACTTCCTCACTCCTGCTCACAGTCCCTCTAGTTCTTCCAGCTAAGTCTCCTGCCAGCCCTTATCCTTTACGCCAACTGGGCCCACCTGGGAGCAAGGGCTCACTGTTAACTCAAGCAGAGCCTCCACTTAAATTATAACCTTCAAATAACCATATCCCCTAAATGCTGACAGTCCTTATTGTTGCTTTTCATAGTATCGGTACATCGCTTTCTTCTTTACAAATCTGCCTAACAATGTATACAGTTAAAGAATCCAACACAGTACTAACTGGTATAATAATTACGGTAATCCTGATAACTCTAAGAACACCGTTAAAATCCTGTATCCACTACCCTATCAAGGAGCTTAAAGCAGAGGCGATTCTGCTCTTCGGAAGGCCAGAAGCATGGACCTGTATCCCACAGGCACAGGATCAGTTCCCATTCCAGTGTGGGCTGTGCTGGCCTGAGGCAGACACAAGTGCCAGGGTTGCTCAGTGGTTTCACTACCAGTCTCTGGTGGTGTGGAACTCATTTCCTCTGGCCAGCATCACTGCCTAAGGAAACATTACCTATGACAACAAAAGACAAAGCAGTTTTCCCAGCAGTTCCAATACTACTGTATCAATTACCAACAAAACCATTTACTGTAAAATGCACATGATAGTGGTAGAATACAAACCCTTCCTCAGCAGGCATATATTTACCTTTGTTAGGGCCAGGTCCTTGTCCAGGGTTCAGAGGAGGGATGCGGCCTTGTGCACCCTGTTGCCCTAGGCCTGGTATCAAGGGTGGGGGACCTGTACTCTGTCCTTCCTGGGAAGACACATGTAAAGATGGGTATGAGACCACAGACAGATGCTCTGTACAACTGTAACACATGAAAGACTGCCCCAAAAGCTGCTAAGGTTAACTATTTCGCTAGTGACATTAAAACAAAATTCCCCTTAAGTGGGCTGGGGCAATACAATAGCTTCACAGATAGAACGCTAGCATGAAAACCAGATAGAGTTTGAATTTCCCGTACACAAGTACCATCAGATGAAACAGCACAAGTCTATAAACTCAGTGTACTTATGGGAGATGCAGACAGGAGACTCCCTAGAAGCTCACAGGCCAGCTCGCTTGTCATAGACTCCAACAAGGTGGAAGACAAGGATCAATACCCACAGTTTCCCTCTGACAGTCACATGCACACTGTGGCATACACACAGCTGCACACACACAAAACACCGCAGGCTGAGACAGACAGGATTCTAAACTGCAGGAAATGTTACCTCTCTGCCATAACCAAAGAAAGAAACATTCCTATCGCTTTCAATTAAAGCCAGACCTGTTCCTGTAATGTCAAGGGAGAGCATCAGAGAAAGCCAAGAATCACAATGTAGCATCATGGCTCTTGCAGAGGGCTAGCTCCTAACAACAGGTAGGCAGCTTTAACTGTCATGTTGTGACACTGTGACCAAACCTCTCAAAGCTACATTAGAAGGGAGCTTTCTATGACTACTTCTTTACTTGTGGGAGGGGCGCCCACATGTACATGCAGAGGTAAGAGGACAGGAGTTGAGGCAACATCTCTCTCATTTGTATCACTTCATTACAGTGTAACCTGGTGACCCTGAGCTTCGGGCCAATTCTTGTCTCCCTCCCACATCCAGCAGCAGCAGTGCTGGGTTGAGATTATAGATGTGTGCCATTGTATCTGGCTTTAAAAAAAGATTTATTTAATTTTATGTGTATTGTTTTGCCTGCATGTATGTATGTGTGCTACATTCATACCCAGTACCCATGGAGGTCAGAAGAGGGCATCAGATCCCCTGAAACTGGAATTATAGAAGGTTGTGAGCCACTATGCAGATAATTAAATGCTGTTAACCACTGAGCCAGCTCTCTAGAGCTGTGTGTGTGTGTGTGTGTGCGCGTGCATGTGTGTTTGCACACGCATGTGTTTGTCTGTCTGTGCCTTGGTATTAGATTAACACAGATTCAAACATCAATATAAAATTACCTTCATGTCTCAAACTCGTCACATAAACAGAACTGACAGTCAAACTGCCAGTGCAGTGTCTCAGTGGGTAAAAGTCTGACTGCCTGAACTGGATCTCAGGACTTCACAAGTATATCATTACAAATATCTCCCACCCACAAAAATTAATTAAAATGGTTTGACGATACAAGCCTATAAACCCCGAACTTAGGAGGCTGAGGCAGGAGGACTGAGTAAGGCTAGCCTGGGTTATATGATAAGTCTATTAAAAATCAAAACAAAACAAAATAAAAAACACGGAGAAAACTGCCTTTAATAATCCAAAGTCAGAATTTTCTGGGGCTTTGGTTTATTTAGTATACAGGCAACATGCAGAGGTCAGAGAAGGTCAGATGTTTTTTTCCAGCTCTCTTCACATCATTCCTGTAAGCTCTCTCACTGAACCTAGCAATAAGCTGGCAGGAACCCTATTGTCTCTTGACTCTTGCCTCACAGTGCAAGAGTTACAGTTGCACGTGGCCATGCCCAGCTTTTTAATGGGGGTGCTGGAGATTCAACCTTGAGTCCTCCCTCATACCTGTATAGCCAGTGCTCTTATCCACTGAGCCATTGTTCCAGGCCTCAATGGCAGAAATGTCTATACTGCCAGGTAGAGCCCTTGACAGTTCTTTTTTTTTCTTCTTAATTAGATGTTTTCTTTATTTACATTTCAAATGTTATCCCCTTTTCCAGTTTCCCCTCCAAAAATTCCCTATCCTCTCCCTTCTCCCCCTGCTCCCTAACCCACACACTCCCGCTTCCTGGCCCAGGTGTTCCCCTATACTGGGGCATAGGAGAGGACCAAGGGCCTCTCCTCCCATTGATGACCAACTAGCTCATCCTCTGCTACATATGCAGCTAGAGCCACAGACCCTCCATGTGTTTTCTTTGATTGGTGGTTTAGTCCCAGGGAGCTCTGGGGTTACTGGTTAGTTCATACTGTTGTTCCTCCTCGGGACCCTGGACAGTTCTTAACACTATCTTCCCTGTTGCTATGTTAACACCCAGATTCCACTGAAGTGAACCGGTGAAAATGTCAGAGCCATCACTTCACAACCAGACGCTATTCAACCCAGTCCTGCCTGCGCTCTCTTGTGTAGTTTATCCTCAAAGAACTTAAAACTCGCTGGGCAGTGGTGGTGCACACCTTTAATCCCAGTACTCGGGAGGCAGAGGCAGGCGGATTTCTTAGTTCGAGGTCAGCCTGGTCTACTGAGTGAGTTCCAGGACAGCCAGGGCTGCACAGAGAAACCCTTTCTCAAAAAACCAAAACAAACAAACAAACAAACAACAACAGCAAACCCCACAAAAACAACAACAACAAAAAAGAACTTAAAACTCTCCTTGCAGTCTCTCAAGTACCAAATCAATCAAAGAGGAGCAGGACTTCTTGAAGACCTTGGAAAGGACCAGAGAACTACCCAGCAAATTCTCCTACATTCAAATACTACTTTAAACTTTAAAATGTGGGGACTGGGATGCTTGTGGATACCTGCCATCCCCACATTTGGGAGACAGAGGCAGGGGGATCTCTCCAAGTTTGAAGCCAGCCTAGGCTACACAGCAAGCTCCAGGCCAACTAGAGCTACATAGTAGGACCCTGTCTCACAAAATACATACATACATTTGTATGTACATACATACATACATATGTTTGGGGTATGGTTTTCTGACACGTGGTCAAGGATGACCTTGAACTCTAGATTCTTCTGTCAAAAGCCAGCATTCACCTCCATATCCAGTTTTATGCAGTACCAATGCAGTACCAGAGACTCAACCCAGGATGCCACACATGCTAGCAAAGCATTTTGTCGAATGTGCTACATCCTCTTGCTCCTGCACATGATGTGACAGCAGGGAACAGCTTCAGCAGAAGCTCACGCACACAGCCATTATCTGAGTGCCCCGGTCTGCAATGAGTTTTACGTCAGTGTATCAGAAATGAAAACAGGCCCTTAATACCCCCATGCCATCTTTAAAAGTGGTGTGTGTGTGACAGACAGTAAACAGATATAAATAAATGTAATTAAAACAACAACTAGTGGAGTGACTGAGAGGCACCCGCTGCCATGCCTAACAATCTGAATTCGAGTCCTAAGGTCCAACTGGTAGGACAGAATCAATTTCTACAAATAGTCCTCTGACCCCCATATACTTGCTGTGGGCACATACACACACATGCACATTATTAATTAAATAGAACTTTAAAAATACTTTAAAGGGACATGAACAGAAATGTTAAACGCCAGCTGCTTACTCGCAGACCCATAGAACAACCAGGCTAAAAAGTCCACAGAAGAGACTATGACAGTTGTGGAACTGTTCACAATCTAGCATGTTCCCTCCTTAGAGCGTGGCATATTCTTAGGGAGCCCTGGCACAAGAAACTGCAGATGATCTTTTTTGGAAGAATCTCTGTGAAGAGTAATCATGTGTAAAGACACATGAAATTCTGTTTACTGATGGTGTGGTTAGCTCTCCATCTTGGTCTCTCCATGTTCTTCCAGGCTGAGCACCACTGCGGTAAGCCTCGGCTGACTTAAGGGGCAGTCAGACCCAGCTGGGACTGCTTCTCCACATCCGCAGCAGTACTATACAGAGAGTCCAGCCCCACGTGTTAATATGTACAAGCTGGAAAAAAAATGATACCTGATTGAAGGGGGCCCGGGGCCCATCACCTAGCAGAGGTGCTTTCTGCTGTTGGAACGGTATTGGCCCTTGAGATGGATGTGGCCCTCTTGCCGGGTTCTGTTGTCCCTGAGGTCCAGGGGGTCCTTGCATGCCACCCTGGGGTGGAGGTCCCAAGGAGCCCTGGGGTGGCCCCTGCTGCCCTTGTGAACCTGAAGGTCCTCGAAGTTCCTGGGGAGGGCCCAACATTGAGCCCTGTGGTGGGGGGCCCTGCATGCCCCGCATCTCCTGAGGACCTCTCATTTCCTGAGGGCCATGTCCCAGCAATCCACTTGGAGGATGTGGTCCTCTCATCTCTTGAGGTGGGTGGCCAATCATTAACCCTTGAGGAGCAGGACCCTGATTCTCCCGAGGTCCTGGAGGCCCCTGCATGCCTCTTGGATTCAGTCCCATCAGAGGTCCCTGGATCCCTTGAGAAGCTGGGCCCCCCTGTATCCCATGAGGATGGGGAGGTCCTTGCATTCCTCTGGGACCAGGTGGTCCCTGCATTCCTTGAGTACCGGGAGGACCCTGTGGGCCCATGTGACCCTGAGGAGCAGGAGGGCCTTGGGGGCCAATGTGACCCTGTGGTCCTGGTGGGCCCTGAGGGCCCATATGACCTTGAGGACCAGAACTACCTTGAGGTCCGGGTGGCCCTTGAGGACCCAAAGGGCCATGAGGTCCAGGGTGCCTCTGCATTCCTTGTGGACCGTGCATGTCTTGAGGCCGTGGCAGTCCCTGGGGAGGGCCCTGGGGTCCTTGTGGTCCCATGAATCCTTGTGGGCCCCCACCTCCTTGATGCATTGGAGGGCCTTGTGGTCCCATTTGTCCCTGGGGTCCTGGGGCTCTGAACTGGCCCTGCGGACCTGGAGGCCCCATTTGAGGCACCAATGGCATCTGCTGAGATGGATGAGGCTGCTGAAAACCTTGAGGAATCTGAGATATTGGACCTTGTCCAGAAAAGGGCTGAGGTCCCAGGAGAGGGGTACCAGATGAGGGAGGAGGCTGGATCTGATCAGCCTGTTTCTGTGCAAGTCTTTCAATTTTAAGTTGCTGAAAAGGAAAGGAAAAAAAAATCAGTGTACAGAATGAATAAAATAAGCTACAGCCCTCAAAGAACACTGCTGCATTACCTTCTGACTCCCACGCATGCACGCACACACGCACACACGCACGCACGCACGCACACACACACACAGGGTGCGCACACAAAATAAGAGAGCATCCTTTACAAACAACAATAAAGGTAGCAGGAAGATCATCTATCAAACACCTGTGTGGACTTTCCTGGCTCACACACCTCTAAAAGCTGCGGGTTGGTGTACTGTAATGTGGCCATTTCTTGCTCAATTTCTGCTTGGGTTTTTTTCTTCTCTTCTAACTTAATATCCTCTTTCCTGTCATTCAGCACCTCATTTGGAGCAGGAATTGGGACTTTATTTTGCATCCAGGCCTTAGGGAGAAAGAGAGAAAGTTAAATTTTACAGAAGCATAAAGATTATGATAGGTTGAAAAAACTTCTCTAATGTTCATCTCCACGGCTGAACAGTCTTCACCTCTAAAGTCAGTTCTTTGTGACGTAAGAATGGAGTGGGGTAGGTGTATTAGTAATTAGAAATTACAACATTTAAGAAAGGTACACAAAAGGTCATCTGGTGAAGGCTTGGTCCTCAGGTGGTGACACTCAGGAGGAAGTAAAGGTCTAGGAGAGGCTGGAAGGAGTGAGCCAGACCTTGGGGTGTGCCCTTGAAGGGGTCCCGAGACTCAATCTCTCCCCTCAACTTCGCCCGTTAACTTGGCTATGTCTGACAGTGACAGAAAGCTGACTGGAGTATTGCTAGATATTGTGGTTACCAAGAATTCCAGTGAGTATTTGTAGTAATGAAGCAGAAGACAGACAATATATAATATATAATATATAATATATAATATATAATATATAATATATAATATATAATATATAATATATAATATATAATATATAATATATAATATATAATATATAATATATAATATATAAGACAGCCAACAGATTCTGCCTACTGACTTGCTCTCGTCCCTTTGACAACATAAATGATTAAAATGAAGCAACAATAGAAAAAGACATAGGGAAAGCTGATACCGCTGTAGTCAACTTTACAGCAGCCAGTGGGAAATATGTCTAAAGAGAAAAATATGGAGCCGGGCGGTGGTGGCGCATGCCTTTAATCCCAGCACTCGGGAGGCAGCGGCAGGCGGATTTCTGAGGCCAGCCTGGACTACAAAGTGAGTTCCAGGACAGCCAGGGCTACACAGAGAAACCCTGTCTCGAAAAAAAATAAAAAATAAAAAAACATGGGAAGGTGGTCCCGAAAGGACTGGATGCAACTCTCCAAAGACAACCGTTTCTGAGCATCCCTTAAAGGAACCAGGCACAGTCTCAGGAGGAGGCAGTCACTGCTCCTTACACACCTGCTGGAACTGAGCAGGAATGGGCTTCGCATAGGGGACTTTCTTCTGAGGGACTTTTTTCTGATCCTTTTGCATTACTTCCTCCATGCCCCAATCCAAGCCTGGAATTGTCATTTCAATCTCACTTGATTCATCTTTCCCTGAAACCATACAAAGAACTAGTTAGTTCCTCAAACTAACAAACAAACAAACAAACAAACAAACAAAATGTAACCACTTATTAAATGAATCAATTGTTGGAAACATAACTTTTGAACATTCCATAGATTTAATTACTTTTATCCACAATCCTCAAAACAAACCATGTAAGCATTTCAACACTATTTTTTTTTTTAATGAAGATTTATTTGTATACAACCCTGCTCAACCAGCTTGTGAACGCTTTAAGGATAAGGTTTGTGCACTCCTTTTTTTTTTTTTTTTAAAGATTTATTTATTTATTATATGTAAGTACACTGTAGCTTACATATCAGAAGAGGTCGTCAGATCTCATTACAGGTGGTTGTAAGCCACCATGTGATTGCTGGGAATTGAACTCAGGACCTCTGGAAGAACAGTCAGTGCTCTTAACCTCTGAGCCACCTCTCCAGCTCCTTCAACATTATTTATTAACAAGTTAATTAACCATGGAAATAAGACAGAGGTCTACAAAAACGTATAGAAATTAAATGTGTAAATATAACTGCCCTTACCCATCTGTTCCTGCTCCATAGCTAACTTCAGTTGTTCTGGTATTCCCATCCCCGGGATCACTGCCAGGCTATTAGGCTCCAGGTCATCTACAAATAATACACCCATCATCAACAGAGACTTTCATGGTGGGTCCTACAAAATCATGCTGCTTTATTAGCTTAAGTAACATCACTGGGGGCAGTAGCCATGCCTTTAATTACAGCATTCAAATGATACAAATAGGAGGAGCTCCACGACAAGGCCAGCATCAACTATATAGAAACAGCAAATTACATCAGCCAAGAATATACAGTGATACGGTGTCCTCCAAAAAAGCTATAAATAATAAACAAACAAACAAATAGTCTCAACCAAGCCCAAACAAATGAAAGAAACACCAGCTGGGTGAGCTGGTGTAAATCTTATACCAGTACTTAGGAGGCAGAAGCAGATAGATCTCTGAGGCCAAAAAGCCCTGAATTATTTGGTGTTAGGATTGAGAACAGAGAGAGCATCAAGCATGCCAGGAAAGTATTGGACCACTTAGTCACATCCCTTGCCCCACATTAGTTTGCACAAGTCTCTTAATACTTAATGTTTATAATGGAATATCATGAGCCTTCAAGGGAGAAATCTCAGATCTTACCATACTCCACTCCATCTTCTGACATGCCAGGCAAAAGGTTCAGATTATATCGATCTCGCATTTTATCACCTGGCCGGTTTCGAGTCCAGAATTTGCTAGTGAAGGAGAAGTAAAAGAAAGAAAGCATGGTTTCAAGTCTTCCCTGGGCACAGCAGCTCAGATCAAGTTCTTACAATAGCGTTCTTTTAATGATTTTAATTGTGAAAAGAACGTTTAAAATCAAAAGGTAAAACAAAATTTAAGCAACAAAAATTAATGTTCAATACTCCGTCTCTATTATAATACCCATATGTTAATCACAAAAGAATGGTAGATTAGAAGTTGTAACTCAGTGAAGGGAAAGAATCAGGACAAGAAATAACAGACTCGGGCTGTGTAATGAGACTCCCTTGTAATCCTGGCACTCTAGAGGCACATACCAGAGCAGCAGGAGCTCGAAGTCATTTTCAGCTACATAGGAAGGTGGAGTCCAGCCTGGGTTCCACGCCTCTTGTTTAAAAAAGGGGTGGAGAAGGATGAGTAGACTCAGAGAAAGAAAACAAAAACATCAGAAACACAAAGAGAATGGGAAAACTGCTAGAAAGTGCTGAAAGTAAGGGATAGGAAGTAAAGAAGAAATAAATAAACTCAGGCGAGATGTCCAAAGTCCTCCATGAGAGAGAACACCAGCAAGAGCTGCCAACTAGTTCTGGGCCACTGCTGGCCAGCCTGGGTCAGCAGCCAGCGCCAGGAACAGACTAACCCTTCCTGGGCATGGCTTCTTAAGACAGACACTGAGGGGACTACAGAGCTGTGACCAGGGGATGGTTACACTATGGACAGACACTCTAAAAGGACAGCAGTGGTTGTGGAGACTGCAGCTCAAGTCTACTGTGGGAACCTAAACTTGAGATTCACATCGAGCTCACAGAAGGCATCACCCCAACCACTGCCTAGTCTGCGACAACATGGAAACATGAGACCTGTCCCCAGTCTGGCACAATGGAGCCAACAGACTGCTGAAAACTGGCAAAAATGCAGCTCCCATGTATTTGGAAGAAAACACCCCACAACAAATGTAAAGACAAGCATGGGTCCACTAGCCATGCTCCCTACAAACCTCAAACCCAGAAATCCTGGTGTGGCAAGTATCTCACAAGTCAGATAGGGTAACTGGCAGGTGGAGGAGAATAAGGAACGTCTCAGGCCAAGAACGTCCTACTGAAAGTCCAGTCAAACCTAGAAACTCTTCTGTGGTTTGGTTTTGCTGTTGTTATTGTATAACAAGGTCTCCCTGTGTAGCTCTGGTTGGCTTGGCCTTAAACTCATAGAAGTCCACCTGCCTGTGCCTCCTGGAGTGCTGGGATTACAGACCTACCCAGAGCAACTCCATTATTCTTCCCACCTGCAAAGCCAGCTAGAAAACAAAACAACACCACAACACAACACCACACCACACAACACAACACCACATCACACAACACAACAACCAAAGGGTGGGAGACACAACAGTCAACCCAATTAGGAAGCAATACTGACTGATGTCATATTAGTTCCCATATCCTTTTATTTATTCATTTTGGTGGAAGAAAAATCCCTTGATTCTAATTAATACACAAACACATGATACATCTAAAGAAAGTCACCCAAACACTTGCCCAACCACAATTTCTATGTGACCTGGGGTGGTTTGAACAAGGTATAATCCCCACTTGGTTCACAGCTGGCTGCACTATTTGGGGACGTTGAGGTGATGCAGCTTTGCTGAAAGAAGGACGTAACTGGAGTTAAATAGCCAGCCCTCTCTGCTTCATGGCTACAGCTGAGGATGTGACCTTAGGCTTCCTGCTCCTGCCATCATGCCTACCTCTTGCTACCATGGCTCTGTTCTGCTGTGATGGACTCCCATCCCTCTGGAATTGTAAGTCAAAATAAACTGTCTTCCTTAAGTTACCTTGGGTCATGGTTTGTCATTAGCTAATTCGTATTCTATCTCAGTATCTCAGTGAAATCCACTCACTAGCAGCTCTGAAATCCAGGAAAGCATGGAATGAAATATTTCATGGCCTAAAAATAAACTCTATGCCAAATAGATAGCTTCAATTGTCAATGAAGCAAACCTAGACACACCTGGAAAGAAACGAGTTCAAATGAAGATTTGCTTCCATTAGACTGGCCTTTAAATGTGTCTGTGGGGCATTCTCTTGGTTCTTAATGGATGTAGGAGGGCCTAGCCCATGGTGGGCGGTATCAGCCTCAGGTAGATGAGCTATATATAAAAGGAAGCTGAACATGAACTGGGAGCAAGAAAGTGAGCAGCTTGCTCCATGGTCTGTGCTCCCAATCCCTGCCTGAATAATGGAGTGTGACATGGCCCTATAGGATGCAATTAACCCTTTCTTCTCCAAGTTGTTTCCAGTCATGGTGCTTATAGCAACAGAAAAGCAAACTAGGACAATATCCACACTGGTTTCATCCCAGGGATATAAGATTGACTCAATATAAATAAGTTAATAAATGCAATACAATACATAAATAGAATTAAAGAAAGACACTACACAATCATCAATAGATGTGAAAAAGACCTCTGACAAAGTTCAATATCACATCATGATAAAGCCCTGAAGCAGAAACAGAAGGAAGCTGGGCATGGCACTTTAGTTCTAGCACTAGGGAAGCAGAGGCAGGCAGGCAGATCTCTGTGAGTTCAAGGTCAGCCTGGCCTACAAAGCATGTCCAGGATAGCCGGGGATCTGTTATACAGAGAAACCCTGTCTCAAAAGACAAACAAGCAAAAAATAAATAGAAGGAATGCTATAATAAAGACTATATGACAAACTGAAAGTATTTTTCCTAAAATCTAGAACAAGACCCAGATACCCATTCCCTCCCCTTTTATTTAAATAGTTATCAAAGTCTTAGCTAGAATATTACAAAAGAGGATGAAATAAAAGCGACAGAAATAAAAAAGTTCAATTATTAACTTTCTATTAGAAAAAGTCCAATTATTCTTATTGGCTGAAGACATGATCCTGCTGCAGTTAAAAGATACCTAAAGGCTCTATCGAAAATTCTTAAGGCAGTTAAACATTTTAAATGAAGTAAAGCAATACAAAAGCAACCCTCTAAAGTAGCAGCATTTCTATATACCAATACTAAGCTTTCTGAGAAAGAACTTTAAAAAAATTACAACAGCTTCAAAAATTTAAAAAACAAAACAAACAAAGCAGACATGGCCACTCATATCTATAATCTAAGCACCGAGGAGATGAGGCAGCAGGATCAGAAGTTTAAGGCTCCTTTGGTTACATAATGAGTTCAAGACCAGCCAGGAATAAATGAGACTATCTTTAAAAAAAAGAAAACTAACCAAAGGGATGAAAGACCTCTGGAATGGAAACTTTAAAATACTGAATAAAGAAAGTTACAAACAGGGGAGTCTCTATGCCGGTGGGTTGATTGACTTAACACTGTGATAATGTTATGCAGATTAAACACAATCCCCTCAAAATTCCAACGACAGCCTACACAGAACTCAATGACAGCCTACACAGAACTCAAAAGGAAAAAAGGTTCTGAGACTCATATAGAAACAACAATAAACACAAACAACAATTATATAAAAAGAAAACAATTTAGTCAAATGAATTCTTAACAGAAAGAACAATGTAGAAAGTTCTACAATACTTGATCTCAAATTACACTACAAACCCATTGTTAAAAAAAGGGCATGGTACTAGCTCAAAACCAGACACTTAGTTAGACCAGTACACTAGAACAGAGACAAGAAATAAGCCACCAGGCTATACCCATTTATTTTGTTGACAAAGCTGCTCAAAACATACTAGAGGAAAATGACAGCCCTTCAACAAAAGGGCTGCGGAATGCAGTTATCCACATCAGAAGAGAAGAGCAGGGAAGCAGAGGAAGAATGAAGAACAAAGATCACTCACATGGAAGTATGACTAAGGAGCCCATTTCTTCGAATGCTACCCCACCTCATATTACTATATCCCATAAAAATGTTTCAAAATATAAACCAATATATGTGCAAAGTAAATACATATACTAGTTATTTCCAGCTACTCCCCGAGTACAGAAGCTGCTTGCTATTTTCAGCATGGTACCTCCTTACCTGGTATGGTCATTTGAGCCTGAGCAGAGGATATGTCCCAGAGGATGCCAAGCCAAACTCCAGATCATCCCTTCGTGGGCCATCTCCATCCCACCTACCTCCTTCTCTACCCTGCAATAGCACGAGCAAGACAAAAGCAAACAAAACCATTGAACCAAAATTACCAAGAGAACAGAAACGAAAACAAAGCAAAAGAACACCAAAAGCATGGAAAGAAAACAAAAATATACTCTTCTTAATAAAGAACTCTCAGCATCGTTTACTTTGAAGTAGATTCTTTGAGTCAACCATAAAAGAAGCACAGAATTAAATGCTTCACAAATTATTTCAACTATAGAATCTATTTTATTCTTCCATAGTGGTTTAAATCTAAAGCACAAGTGCTATCTTTTCTACTCAAGCTTGATTCACAAAATTGAAAACTGTAGGTCAGTCTCAGAAATGGACACATTTGCACACAGGAAGATGCAAACTTTGATCACACTCATACATATCTGAGAATTCTTCACAAAACATCCTCCTATTATAGTCACCATAGCATTGTGACAGTTACAGAGCATGACTTAGAGGCCAACTCAAAACAGATTTTATTTAATTTATTAATATATGTATGTGATGTATGAATGTGTATAAATGAGGTGTGTGTGTGATATGTGTATAATTTGCATATGTGTGATGTGTGTGTCTGTGTGGTGTGTGCTGTGTGTGTCTGATGTGTGTGTGATATGTGTGTATGATGTGTCTGTGTGGTATGTGTATAATGTGTATATCTGATATGTGTGTTTGTGTGTGTGTCTGTGTCTGTGTGGTGTGTGTCTGATGTGTGTGCGCTGTGTGTGTGTGTCTGATGTGTGTGTGGTGTGTGTGTGTGTGTGTGTGTGTGTGTGTGTGTGTGTGTGTGCATACATGTCCACCAGGTACACAGGTGGAAGTCATAGGGAACTCTCAGGAGTCAGTTCTCTCCTTCCTCCACGGGTTCTGAGAACAGATCTAGCTTGGGTTGTCAGACTGCACAGCAAGTGCTTTTATCTGCTGAGACATCTCACTAGCCCAAGATCATTTCTCTTCATCTGAGTTTCTTAGTCTCCAATCTGCCATGCAGGCCACATGCAAGTGCTTCTAAAGAGCTCCGATGGAGTCAGACTTTAAAACACCACAGTCTGCAGACGCCAAAATTTCCCTAGCTAAGACACCAAGCACAAGAGAGCCAAGACTGCTGCCATACCATGTGGGAATGTGTATACAGACAAACATTATCATTTTCCCACACAGTAAATGGTACATACCCAACATGCCAGAATAACAGAGAGCCGTCAGATCCTCCACTGGCAAAAAGTCCTTCATGAACAGGATGCCAGGCTACAGCTGTCAAACAAAAACAAAAACCCAAAGATGAAACGCTGCCAGTGTGAGACCGCTCGCTGCAGAGGAGGGTCCCCAAAGCACATGTGATGATAAGCACCCCACAGCCGCTGACCTGTGGCCTCCTTCTTGTGACCTCGGAATACTTGAAGCTCTTCTTTCAGATTTCGGATATCAAAGAGCTTACAGAGATGGTCCCGAGATGCCGTGAGGAGCCAATTGCCATTGAGGTTTAACTTCACTTCCATTACGGTGTTTTTATGGGCGTGGCTGGAAAAAAAGCACCAAGGGTGAAATGTTGTCAGCATGCAAGGCAAGCATCACTTAATACAGATGGTCCTTTTTGTTGAAAGTGCAGGGTGAAGATGGTGAGAGGTGTGGCCTGGAGTAATAAAGTATTCAAAAGTGTCCTTGAAAACCCTTGTCAGTGCCAGGCATGGTGGTGGTGCATGCCTTTAATCCCAGCAAGGGAAACAGAGGCAAGGCTGAGTTCATGTCTAGGCACGTCTCTATAAAGGTTCCTGAACAGCCAGTGCTACATAAAGAGAACTTGTCTGAAAAAGAAAAGGAAAAGGGAAAAGGAAAAGGAAGGAAGGAGCAGAAAAAGAAGGGGGAACCACCCCCATCGATGACAGAAATAAAGCCCAACATCTAAACACAGCTCTCAAAAATCTAGCTAGAAGAGCACCGAGAGTCTGCGGGGCAGAAAGGCTCGTCTAGACGCAGGGGAAGTCCTTACAGTACACACTATGATAATCAAGTTCATCAGATTTCAAAAATTCAGTGATGTTTCTCTCATTAAGACAAAGCATGGAAGCAGGAACGAGTTTAGTTTTTGTGAAGGTTAATTTGACTAAAGGGCCTGCATGATGCTTACACCAAAGAGTTCACAAAGTACCGGGTGGCAGCCTTGTCTTAAGGAATCTGAGCTGTGGATGTTTCATTTCCAATTAGGATCAGGATACAGCATCTGTGTGCCCCAAAGAACACACTCATGAAGCTGTAGATAATCCTAAATTATGCCACAAAAACATAGTAAGTAAACACATCTCTTCCAGGTGAGGGGTGGGTGGGGAGGATAGGAGGGCAGGTAGAGACAGAGAAGGGAAGAGGAAAGGGAGAAGGAGGGAAGGAAAAGAGGAGAGAGAGAGGAGGAGAGGGAGGGGGAGGGGAAAGGGAGCGAGAAGGGGGAGGAAGAGAGATGATAAAAGAGGAACAAGAGAAAGTGAGGGGGAGAGGATAGGGAAAGGGAAGAGGGAGAGAAAAGATGGAGAAGGGAGAGAGGTAGAGAGGAGGTGAGTGAGGAAGAGAGGTAGAAGAGAGGAGAGAGGATAGGGGTGGGGGGTTGGGGGGGTGGGAGGGGAGGAGAGGGGAGAAAGGGAGAGGGGATGAGGAGAGGAATCTCTGCACGTAGCTGAAGCAAGCTAGGGAAAGCTGGGCGGTGACTAGTCAGAGGCCCTGATCCTGAGGTCCCAGGTGCCGGGGGCTATTCTGAGGACATGGAGACAGCAGGAAGAATCTCTTCATCGCCCTGCACCCCTGCAGGGTAACCCAGTAAAACTTCAGCAGCAGAACAAATATCTGCTTTCATTGGGAATTTAAAGATAAGCCAGAATTAAATCATCCAAAGATGGAGGTTCATCTCTGTCCAAACCACATTTTTTTCAAAAAGGAAAACAGAAAAGCTGAGAAAGCTTCAAGTTAAGTACTTGAAGGCTGCCTTTGGTCCTAAAGGACCACAGAGGGCTTCCTATCACTTACAGTGTTGCAAGACTCTGCCCAGTCTTGGGATCCCAGAACTTGATTGGCTGCTGGCTATCTTTACTTCCTGAAACGACTAACCCTTTGGTTGGATGCCAGTCTACACACTTCACATCAGCACCATGACCTGTTGGGAAACAAGTCAGAACAAGAACCTCATTGGTCATGCACTGCAAGTGGGGCTCCATTCTAAATGACAAAGGGAGAAAATCCCAGCAGTTGATTTGCTCCTGGGTTTGAAAGGATCTGAGCAGTCTGGAAGTCTGCTGGCCAGCTCTCCCCTCCAATGCTGCAGCACGCAGGGCACTAAGCACATCTTGCTCACCTACCTTCGGGCAGTCAGTCCAGACTTTTTGGAAGGTGCACGCAGTAGGCTTTTTAAGCTTTTAAAGCTATTCCTCATTGTTTTAGTTCTAAGACCCAACCTGTACTGTTCACTTAGGTGTTCCTGCTGCAGGGTAGTCTGCACAGATCAAAAGTCCTAAATCTAAGCTTAGGCACTATAGCTTTCTAAACAGGAAGGCAGTAATGGTAGTCCAGTTTTTTTGTTGCTGTTGTTGTTTACTGAAGTATAAAAATGTCTGACAGATCCACAAATTACTAAAACTCACAAATGTGAAAAATCAGAATGAACAAAGCACTGTTTATGGTTTTGGGAAGGCTGGGTATTGATGACGGTAGAGTATCTTACAGGGTAAATGAGCTAGGTTGGTGCTTCTCAAACGGCGTCCTCCTTCACCTGAAGCAAAACCAGCTCTTAGAAATTTCATGTGAGAAGGGAAAAGGAGGAATCAACAAAGACAAAAAGGAATTGAGAAAGAAGGAAGAGATGGTCCCAAGACACCAGAAGTGATCTACACTCATTCAGAAGGTAAAAGATGTGTATGCCTTATATGACACATGGGTTTTAGGTCATCTCAGAGCAGAGGAAGGCCGGGAGGGATGTTCCAAGATCCTGTGATCTCAAAATCAAGTATCATAAAGAACATTCAAAAGGATTCTCCTTTTGTTTTTAAATGTTCCTAAATAGGGTTCAAATATATTCCAAAATAACTGCCTTACAGCCCAGTATTCAAAGTCGTATAATCCTATAGAGGATTCAACAAGTTGGCTACAGTGTCCACAATATATAACTTTATCTCTTATATAAACCAATATGTACCACGGGCACTGTTAAAGACACACATGAATGGAAGACAGACAGACATCGCGGGTGCTGACAGGCAACGCTTCCTCCTGCACATGCCGTTGTTTCTCTTATCTTCCAACAACAAACACACATTATAATTGAGGCTTGAGGAAAAAGGAAGCTCTGCAGTTATACTTTGAATCTTAAGAAAAAGAAGGGACCAGCAAAATGGAGCAGTGGGTAAAGACCCTTGGCACTAAGCCTACCCATGTTCCACCTGGAACCCCCATGGTGGAAAGAAACAATTCCCACAACTTGTTCTCTAATCTCCACATGTGCACCATGCTCACCACACACTTTCCCAACAGAGACACACAAAATAATTAAAAATATAATGCAGTCTTGGCCCTTGGGGAGTAGAAGCACTGAGATCAGGAGCTCAGGGCCAGCCTCAGCTGCACAAGTTAAAAGTCATTGCTTGCTAAACGAGATCCTATCTAAAAATCAACTGGAATAGGTACAAGTACTGTGGTAGTATAAGCCTTTAATCCCAGGCAGAGGCAGGCTAGCCTTCTCTACATAGAGAGGAGTCTTAACAAACAAAGAAACAAAGAAACAAACAAAACCAAAACCTGGATGGGGGGATGGCATCTTGCTAAAGCAAGAGTGCCTAAGTTCAAATCTCCAGCACCCATATACAAGCTAGAGCTGCTTTGTGAACTGTAACTTCAACACAGTAGTAAGAAATCAATCCTGGAAGACTGGCTGGCCAGCTAATCTAGTCAGAAGGGGAAGACCCAGATTCAATGAGGGACCCTGTCTCAAAAAGTACAATGGAAAAGACCGACAAAGGAGAGCCCAGTGTCAGCCTCTGTCCGCCACATGTACCCACACAGCAAGTGTGCCCCAACCACCCACACACACTGAGACACCCACAGAAAAAGGAATCCAGAACAATGCAACTCCTAACCTGCCTGATGAAAAGCATGCTCAGGGAATGTAAAATCTAGGGGCAATTTGAATCAAAAAATATTATACAAAGCCATGAATATGCATGGATTTTAACCAATCATTATAAGTTCAATATGTGCTCTTAATCACTGAGCCATAATCTCTCCAGCCCCTGTTGTTAATTTAAAAAATAAAATAAAATAAAAGAAAAAAGCAAAAATTACAAACACCACAATATATTTACCATAATCACCTAAACAAACAAACAAACAAAAACGTGCCATGTACTGAGTCATCATCTATACTTAAAAAAAAAAAAAAAAAAAGGAACAGATTCTACAACAATGTATCCCTAAATGTATCACTGGAAAATTCAAAACGCCAGCCCCAGAGGCTCTGCTTGCTGGTCCTCCTGCTTCTGCCTCCTGTTGAGACTATGGCGTGACCATCACACTTACCAGCGCTTTGTGGTAAGTGAACGTGTTGCAGCAGCTGAGGTCCAGCCCCAGGGGCGATGCTAGCAAGCACTATTCTAGTTAGGTTTCTTACTACATGGAAAGTCAGGCCTTTAATCCCAGCACTCAGGAGGCACGGGCAGGTGATCTCTGTGAGTTCCCAGCCAGCCTGGTCTACAGAGTGAGTTCCAAGATAGCCAGGGCCATGTAGAGGGAAGATACCCTGCAACAAACAAACATCACACATAGAAAGATGGGGAAAAAAGCTACATGGAAAAAAGAACAAGATCTGCCTCCCTGTTCAGTTCTATATGCATGAAGACATCTGAATGGAGCCCAGCAGACAGGAACTAGAATGGGAAAGACAATTCATCCGTCAGCCTTTGTATGACATTTGAGGCACATGTAAGAAGTTACCTATTTTCTTTACTGTTTTTATTTTTTGAATTAAAACATTTTAGGGTGCACTTCTGGGTGTTCCTTGTGTGTTGATACACACATGTGTGCTGGTGCTCTAGGCTGTAAGGATGTGGAGGACAGAGGCTGGCATCCTCTTTGTTTCTTGTCTTTGAGATGGGGTCTCTCACTGACCTAGAGCTTGCCCTCTCAACTACACTAATAGGCATAAATGAGTGAGTCCGCAGGAACTCTCTGCCTCTGACCACTACAAAGCTGGAGTCACTGGTACATGGCACCACACCAGCTTTTCCCAAACTCAGAGTCTTCACGCTTGCACAACTTTACCCTCTGAGCCATCTTTCCAGCCCCACTATACATAGAACACAAATAAATAGGGGCTAAAGAG
This sequence comes from Mus caroli, assembly GCF_978045245.1. Lineage (NCBI taxonomy): Eukaryota > Metazoa > Chordata > Mammalia > Rodentia > Muridae > Mus > Mus caroli. The sequence goes on along the minus strand of NW_028227274.1, from coordinate 29,288,474 downwards.
ATGGCTTAGCCTTTAAGAGCACTGGCTAATTAGAATAACGGACTATTGATACTTAGAATAAAGGACTACTGATATAAATGTCTATTTATAAATTACAGTGGAGTATATCTGAATAAGATTTTTAGACAAAGACACTGGCTGTTGTGGTCTTCCAGACGCCCTGGATTTAATTCCCATTAACCACGCGGTTGATGACAATATTCTGTAGCCATAGTTGCAGGAGAGCCAATGCCCTCTTCTGTTCTTCATGAGCATCAGGCATGAATGTGACACATAAACATGCAGGTAAACATACATACACATAAAATAATAATTTAAAAAATAAAACTTACTTTAAAAAGCATGAACATTTGTGGCCTCCACAGCTGGAGCGGGGGGGGGGGGGGGGCGCAAAACAGTAAAGAATATGAACAAGACCACACATGGTGGCGAGTATGCCTGCAATCCTGCCTTCAATCCTAGCACTCTGAAGGCTCAAGCAGGAGGATCTTGAGTTCAAAATCAGTCTGGGTGACACACTGAGTTTGTAAAAACTAAACAAACAAAATAATAAGTCTGCTCAAAAATACATAAAGCATGTATAAACAGAACACACGCTGAGCTGGGTTCAGTGGTACAGCACTTGTTGGACAGGAATGAACACTTAAACATACCCCACACACTCACACACAGATACTAAGAATTTGATACTGCCTCCACGGGAAGCTGGGAGACAAGACTTTTCACTATGTAAATTGAATTACCTCTAACCCAAATATCCAATATACCTAATTGCTTATGTATCAGCATATCACGAAAGCTGGGTTTGTGTACAAAATTACTAAAGATGCTCTATACAATTCCTACCATATTATATGTGGAACATTTTCTCCTTAGGTGACTTGAGTTACTAGCCCTATGATCACCCATGCATCTGCAGATAACAGCCTATATGTATATGTATATGTTACTTTGTGGATCTCCAATATTGAGAAAAAATTCCACTTGAAAAGCCTAATACCTTTACTAACAGTAGATCATCTCTGGAAAGTAGATATGACATCTTTAAAAGGAACATATACTATTTTTATGTACTTTAAATTGTTTTAAGTCTGTGTGTATACAAGTGTGCGCATGTCGTATGTATCCAGGTGCATGCCGAAGTTAAGAGGGTATCAGATGTCCTGGAGCTGGAGTGAAAGGTTGGGAGCTGCCCAGTGTACATGCTGAGAACATAGAACCCCCTGAAGAGCAACACATGCTCTTAACCACACAGCAATCTCTCTTGCCCCTGCCATTCATTGTGTACACACTCACCTGCCCTGCCCACCCTACCCTACCTCACCCCACCCCACCCCACACAATACACACTGGTTTTTGAGACAGGGTCTCTCTGTGTAGCCCTCTCTATTCTAAATTCACTCTGTAGAACTCAAAGATCCACCTGCCTCTGCCTCTCAAGGGTTAGGTGGGATTAAAGGTGTGTGCTACTATTTTTAAACAAAAGAAAAGGGGAACTAAGGGGAGGTAAGAAAAATAAACTAGGCCTGCGAGATTTCTTTACTGAAGTGTTTCATTCTGTTGCCCGCGCAATGCCCCTCCCTCAGCCTCCGTTATGCTTCAAGGCTGGTGAGCATGCCCACTCCACTTCCTTCATCAGGAGAGAAAGAAGGTGGTAACTTTCTATTTCATGACAAATGGAAAAGCTTCACAGTAAAGGGGGCTTTGGCCCCAAGCCTGATGATGTGGAACCCACACAGAAGAATAAGAGTATAGAAATTCAAAGTCAGTGTGATTCTATGGCAAATAAGGAGCTCCCTCAGCCCCTACAGAGGAATACTTGTTCATTTTAAAGATGGCATCAAAAGTACTGTTCATAACAGCAAACATTGAACACAAATTTTGAAGTAGAATTATAAGACTTGCCTAGTTCCCTTATTACCCTGAAAATGAAAGATTTTAGGGGGAAAAAAAGGCTCCTGAAAACAAGCAAGGGACCAGATGTGGATCAGAAGGTAAAAGTGCTTGTGTGCACTATAAGCCTGATGACCCGAGTTAAATTCTCAGAACATGTGGAGAAAGGAGAGGACCAATTAGCAAGAGTTGTCCTATGACCTTCACCCACACTGTGGCACACACTCACACACAAGCACATCACACACAATAATAACGTTCGTCTAACTTAATAAGGCAAACAAACCAACACTCATAAACTACAAATGTTATTATGGGGTGACTCTAAGAGTGAATCTGGTTACACAAATGTAGATAGAGACTCAGGAGGCAGAGGCAGGTAGAGGAACTCTGTGAGTTCGAGACCAGCTTGGCCTACATTTTGGGACAGCCAGAGCTACATAGAGAGATCAAAATAAACAAACAACAAATAAGAAAAAAATGAAACTTATATTGGTATAGTGGAAACAAGTTAAAGGTATTCTATTTATGTTTCCTTTAGTGTGATGTTGGAGTTCTACAAATAAATAATACAGGGTAAATTTTGTGCGCAATTTTCTTGGTATGATGTTAATATAAGAAGAAACTGTGTATGGTGGCTCATACCTGTTATCCCAGGACTTGAGAGGATGAGGCAGGAGGATCATGAGAAAACAGTTTAGGAATGAGAGAGAGAGGGTCAGGGTGAAAGAAAGAAAGGTGTATTTTACTTAGTATAAAAAACAGTTGGTAATGAATAACTACTTAATATTGGAAAGCACTTGTAAAGGTGGTATTGAAACTCTCTTTGGGAAGGTAAAAACACTGGACAGTAATAAGCCTGCCCTTAAGACACACAAGGGCCACCACAGGTGTGCAGCAGGTACAAGCCTCACACCCAGAGCTCTGTCCTCAGAGCTCACATGCTGGAAGACAGGAACCAAGTCCCACAAATTATCCTCTGGCCTGCACACACATAACTGTTTTTAAACGGCTCTCAGTGGTGAACTGTGACCCTACAGGGGACCAACAAGAGTTTGCAAGTAGAATGTGACAGACACAGTAAGCACTTCAGAGGATGACAGACCTTTGAGGAAGTCAGGCATGAGGTTTCTGAGTCTAGGATGGCTAGGAAGTAATATTATTTATCCATTTTATTCACATTATAACTGGACATGGAAGGTATGCAGGGAGACCAGAGGTGCAACTGCAAAATTTTAAATATATACTGTTTATAAGTCTCTGTGCAATTTCCTGTAAAAACAAATACATAAGAACTTAACCTATATGATCTAATAAGGTAGCTGCTACTCACACTCAGCTATTTAAAATGGTTTACGTGGTAGAACACTTAGGTGCACCACCACTGCCCGACAAGAATGGATTCTTTTAATTCTCTAATTTATTGACTGTACAAGCTTGGGACAGGCAGGCAGATCTCTGTTAGTTCAAAGCCAGCCTGGTCTACAAAGCTACAGTTCCAAAAGAGCCAGGGTTGTTACAGAGTAACCCTGTTTCGAACAACTAATAATAATAATAATAATAAAAACAATAACAACAACAAAGAAACATTTACCCAATTACCTAACCCCAGCAAACTCAGCTCCACATTAGGCCGGGCTGCATGGAGGTTAGATCTGGAGGATGGGTAAAGACTATCGTTTCTAAGCCAAGACAGTTAAACGTGTATTTTCTTGGGAGACTACAACTACTTAATTATAGAATTAGCTTCTCTTAAAAGACAAGTCACATGGCTTTGTAGTTGGACCTGTCTTCAGAAATGCTCACCTAATTGCTTACTTACAGAAAGCGATTGTACTTATTCTACTGGGTTGTTCTTCACATAGTGACTTACATCCTCTTCCATCGGTCAATAGTACAAAGTAAGATTTGAGGTCAGACTGCGCTACATAGGGAGGCACTGTGCATGTTATTTAGACTCCTGCTGTGGTACTTAGCCTCTGAAATAATGTGACCACCATACAAAATAGGGAATAAACTTCGAAGCAATATAACTCTAAGACATTTCCAAGAACTTAGTACTTTCAATTCAAAAAGTTTTCTAAATCAAACTTTAAAAATTGAGGTCCTTTAGTATGCTCACTCAAAGAGCCTCTGGGCATTTACAGTTCATCTGATGACTAGCATTTTGCTTTCAAATAGTTTCCTTGCTAAACTGGGGTGGGTGGGTGCCCACACACCCAGCAGTTTTAAACACCTTTCTCCCTAAGATGAGAATATTCTTAAAACATGCTGTATAGCCATGGTGTCATAAAGACAATAGCGTTCCTAAGGGCAGGAGAGGTGGCTCAGTAGTTACATGCCTTATACTTCTCTTGCAAAGTTCAGTTTCCAGCATCAAGTGACTCAAGTGACTATCAAGTGACTCAAAAGTGCCTGTAATTCCAGCTCAAGGAGAGCTAACACCTCTGGCCTCCAAGGGAGCATCCATGGAAACACGAGCATGAGCACACTTAAACCTTTACACAGAACTTTACTAATGAAAAGATGCTTGGGCTGAGGAGTTGCTTGCTCGGTTGATAAGAGTCTTTGCTTAGCATGAATGGCCCTGGTTTCAGTCCTAAGCATAGCACGAATTCTAAGACAAACAAACAGGATGATTAAGCTTTAGCTAAGTTGGTGACCAGATAGTTGAGCTTTTGCAGAAAGTGGAAACTTCCCAGTTTCCTAACCCAGAAGTGTGGTGTGAAGACTTGAAGCCAGAATGGAATGGGTCTGTCCTTGATATTCCCTTCATATATAATAACCTTTGTGACTGTTCATTTTCCCAGAACCTCCTTTCTTTGTCCACAACCACATCAGATCATGGGGCCAGTCATCCCATATGGGTAAACAGCTTGACTTAGCACGGTACATATGACCCAAGGCTCGGTAAGCAGTCCGAAAACCAATACATGAGTTTTATTTGAAGGTCAGAAGTAATGTCCATTTTCCCATTTTATTTTTCCTGGATCACGTCATTATATGAACAAATATTAAGAAGAATATACATGACTTACAAAAAACACCAGTTTTTCTAATACAGAGAGAGAAAAGCAAACAATGAATGCAAGTACCATTTGTACAATATTAACAGTTAGAGAACTGTCACTCAGAAAAGGTATTAAACATGAACAGCAGACTCGGGCTGACTGTCAGCTGTGGAAACATAAGAGGTAACATCAGTTTAAGTGAAGGCGAAGCCTTGGTCCACAGGCAAGACTCACACGAGGACCACAGGACTCAAGAACTAGGAAACTTACGGAGTGTGTGTGCACTGGTCAGTGAGTATGGGGTTTGTTCAAAGTTTATCTCCCCATTTATAAAAATTATTATTGACATGATCTAAAACAAGACCAACTGGGAATGATTGTCATCAAAATCTAGAACATTCTTTCAGGAACAAACTATGGAGCCCAAAGTTAATTAAAGAATGGATACTTTCCTAGGTAGAGTTTTCAGTGTATTTTCCAAGCAACATCACACAGACTCATAGGCAATGATGCAATTTTTAAATAGACAAGATTTTTTTCCCCCTCCATACCTCAGAACTTCATAGACATTATGTTGGAGAATCTGGTCACAAAGTTTTTCTCAGTGTACTGCCACATTCATCATAAAACCAATTAGGGAAATGTGAAATGCTAGCTCAAGTTAGGTCGTCTGATAGTGGCATACCTAAATTCAGGAAAGTAGACACATTTGAACATGGAGAAGGAAGGCCCTTCAACCATTATCTGAAGTGTGTATTTATTAAAAAAGAAATCAGAAATAGATATGCCAAAAATATAAAGATTTTTAATTAACCCTAAACACTAATACAGAACTATTCAACAAACCTGTAAGCTTCAAATGTATGGTTGTTTAAAAAAGCAGCCAGTACACAAACTCCAACCCCGTAGAGTAAAAAGGAAGATGTATCTTAGATCTTCAAAGCTCCTAGTTAAGACACACTCATATAAGCAGGTGAATTGGCTTCTATAGTTTTCTACTAACTGCATGGTTGCCTGGAAAACTCCCAAAGGCAGACCTAAAAGAAACTGTTAAGCAGCTTACAGAGTGAAGTTATGCACACAATTTATAAGCTAGCATGACGTAACTACTTACGTACTTCTAATGTCCAAGTGAATTCTGTTGAGCATATAATAAATATTTGTGAGTCAGACAAAACCACACAGACAAACATCAATGTTTGCTAAAGCTTGGGTGTTAGCGGGCTGCTAGCTTTGTATACGGTATGTGGAGAGAGTATAAACAAAGGGCGCCATTTGCACTGAAGCAGAGAAAAGCCTCCAAGATATCTGAGAGGAGGCTGGTGGTAAACAGGAAATTCTAAAATCATCTTCCAGAACAGCTACCTAAGGTTGGTTAGAATGATCTTCCAGATCCTTCAGATAGAACACAAGACGCAATTTTGCTGTTTATTTTATGCCAACCAACTTTTTAAAAATTTAAGTCATGTTTCAAAGCGATTCTGGAGAGTCCTCAAAGATGAAGAGGAAGAGAGTAACAACTCTTCAGTGCTTTGCTCGCTCATCCTACTGCGCAGGTTAACACCAGGGTCAGAAGGCACTTCAGTCACCGGATAAGAGAGACAGCCCCACATGTGTACAAGTCCTATCAAGTCCTTTAGAAAGATGGTCTAGTGAGGTAGGGTGTGTGTGTGTGTGTGTGTGTGTGTGTGTGTGTGTGTGGACACTTCAATACTCAAATAACTCTAGCAAACATTGTTTCTTTTTCTCTCCCACCCTTCCCCCCTCCACTGTAGACCAGGCTAGGTTTGACACTGGAATAACCCTGCCTCAGCCTTACATGTGCTGGTATAACAGGTTTGAACTTCTTCATTTTCAAAGAAAAAAGAAAAAAACCCAGAAATCAAAAAAATCTCTTGTTAAAAGCCAAGTGTGGATAAGGTGTAGAGGGGCACACACCTTAAGGCCAACACTTGGGAGGCATGGCTGGCAGATCTCTTGTAAGTTCCAGGCCAGTCAGGGCTATACAGGGAGACCTGTCTAAAAACAAAACAAAACAAACCTCATGGAGTTAGAATGTTGCTCAGTAGCAGATTACTTACCAACCAGATGAGGCCTGGGTTCAATTTTCTTTTTCTTTTTTTTTTTTTTTTTGGTTTTTCGAGACAGGGTTTCTCTGTGTAGCCCTGGCTGTCCTGGCACTCACTTTGTAGACCAGGCTGGCCTCGAACTCAGAAATCCGCCTGCCTCTGCCTCCCGAGTGCTGGGATTAAAGGCGTGCGCCACCACGCCCGGCTTTCAATTTTCTTTTTCTTTTTTTTTTTTCTTTTTGGTTTTTCGAGACAGGGTTTCTCTGTATAGCCCTGGCTGTTCTGGAACTCACTTTGTAGACCAGGCTGGCCTCAAACTCAGAAATCCACCTGCCTCTACCTCCCAAGTGCTGGGATTAAAAGCGTGCGCCATCACTGCCCGGATGGGTTCAATTTTCAATACCACAAAACAAGGCAAAACTTATTCTTAATCACACTGCTTTATTCTGTCCTCCTCTGAGCAGTGTCAAGAGTGAATTCTGGGACTCTGAGTACAACCTTCAGTAATTCCTTGCACAGAAAAAGAGTAACCCTTGGGCACACACACTTGTAGTAACAGTATTCAAAGAACAGGCAAGAGGAACAAGTGTGAGAAAAGCTTGTGTGAATAAGTGGAGCTGAGGCTAACACTTGACAGGGGCTGGCAAGATGGCTCAGCGGTTAAGAGCACTGATTGTTCGCCCAAAGGATCCAAGTTCAAACCCCAGCAACTACATGGGGGCTCACAACCATCTGTAATGAGATCTGACACCCTCTTCTGGTGTGTCTGAAGACAGCTACAGTGGACTTGTTTATAATAATAAATAAATCTTTGTACTGGAGTGAGCAGAGTTGACTAGAGAAAGCAGGGCGGACCAGAGTGAGCAGAGATGCTAAAAATTCCAATCCCCAACAACTACATGAAGGCTCACAACCATCTGTACAGCTACAGTGTACTCACATACATAAAATAAATAAATCGTTAGGGAAAAAAAAGACCACTTGATGGATGATACTGGAAAGGGACCCAAGTTCAATTCCCAGAACCCACATGGTGGCTCACAATGCCTAACTCCAGTTTCAGGGGATTCATCACCCTCTTCTGACCTCCTCCAAAACCAGGCATGAACCTAGCACACATACATACCACACATTTATACACATAAAGTTTCAAAAAAAACCAAACAAACCAAACTTTCTTTAATAAATAACTTTAAAAGGTAAAACTGTGGGCTGTATCGATGGTTCACCAGTTAAGAGCTCTTGTTAATTTTCCAGAGGACCTGGGTTTGGTTCCCAGAGCCCACACGATAGCTCACAACCGTCTATAATTCCAGTCTGGGGAATCTGATGGCTTCTTACTCCCTCAGGTACCAGGTACACACATGGTACACATACAAACATGTAAGCAGAACACTTACACAAGTAAAATAAATATCTAAATAAAGCTTTCAGAATTAGTTTTGTATTTTAAAGAACACATAAAATAACTTGGAGTCAAGAATAATATATTTTAATAAAGTTTAATTCCAGTAGGTACTTTTGTTCAGTACTCAAATGTTTGTTCAGTATTACCTATACAATATACACAATATAGGTAGGTAATAGTCAGAAACTATAAAAAAAAGAAAAGGTAGACCAAATATGCCCGTTAGCTCAGATGTCATTGTACTAGCTATTCCTTGTGCACTTTAGTGAGCATTTAGTAAGCCTGAATATTGGCATGTGTAAAATGGAGATTACTACTCATATACTAGATTATTTCAGATATTAAGTACATGAAACACTTAGCATCGTGCCTGGGATATATAATGAATACTCAATGAATCAGAGCTTTAGTTCTGATCCAATCTCTGTCTTGGACGAGCTCACTGTGGGGATATTCCAACAGACCCAGTTACTCAAGAGCTGTTGCCACTGGGAACAGCACAGACAGCAGAGAATGACTTGAGGGTCCTTTCCCAAAATAAGTCCTTTCATTTTCACTTTTCAAATGACCCCTAAAAAAATGAAAGGACACTAGTTCTAATTCTCAGCATCTTAGCTTGTACAAGCCTCTGCTTTGGTTCCCAACACTCTCTCGAATGGACACACAAATGCAAACGCATGCACACACAATCAATACTTTTTTACTATAGATTCCACTAGATTAAAATGTCATCTCCCATAGTAAAAATACATCAATCAGTTCCTTTTCATTTAAGGTATAAATATTTGAAGGTTTTTCTTTATATCATTTTCTCTATTTTAAAGTATGATGTGGTATTTCAGGGAATACATGAAAAGTAATTAGGCTTAACTCAAGAATCTTTAATTGGTCACTTATCTCTAAATTCTCCACTGCTATGGACAACCTTAAACCTAACTGTATGATTTAGGTGTGGGGGCAGCTCAGTGGCAGAGTGTCTGCCATCTAGCAAGTATGAGAAACCCAGATTAAGCCATCTACATGTACTTAGTTTTTTTATTCATTTCAATTATGTGTATAGGACTATGTATACTTGAGTGTAGGGGCCTGTGGAGACTACGACAGGAGAAGATTGTGGGCATTGGATTCTCCTGAAGCTAGAGTGACAGGAGGGTAAGTCAAAAGGAGGGCATGATGGGAAATGAAAGCAGGTCCTCACTCAGCAAGAGTGCTACATGGTCTTGCCTCTGAGCCATCTCTACAGCCTCATACTTACATTTTTAAGAGGTGACTTTAAAAAAAAAATGGAGAATTAAGATGGTCATGGGGGTACTCCCAGCTATTTGAAAGGCTGAGACAGGAGGATCACTTGAGTCCAAGGAGTTCTGAGCTGTCGTGCACTATGTCAATAAGGTGTTAGCCCTAAATTTGTAAGCAGTATAATGATAATCACTTCATCAGGAGTGAAGGACCACCAAGTTGCCTAAGGAAAGGTGAACCTGCCCAGGTCAGAAACAAAAAGGTCAGGAAATAAAGAAATAAGCCAGATGTATTGACATATGCTTTTAATACCAGCACCCTTAAAGCTGACCGATCTTTGTGAGTTCAAAGCCACCAGCCTGGTCTACAGAGTTCCAGGACAGGAAGAGCTACTTAAAAAGACCTTGCCTTCAAAAACAGCAACAAATCCAAAAAACATCAACAAAAACCAAAAATGATTTAAAAAAAAAAAAAAAAGTAGGGAGAATACTTGGCAGAAAACTAGAAATCTATTGCAAGGAAGTCTCAAATGTGAAAATGTTTATGAAAGCCTTGGCATGGAATCATGAACTCAATACAAAGTGATCTAACAGTGGACACAAGCAATAGCCTCAATTACAGTCAGAGGTCAGCAGATGATTCAGTGGACAACAGCGAAAGCTCCTAGCCTGACAATCGCAGTTCAGACACATGGCTGACAAGCAAAACCAACTCCTCCAAGCTATCCTCAGAATTCACTAGCATTCACACAGGGATGGATGGATGATGGATGGAAGTTAAACTGCAGTAAAGGCTCTATATTTAGCAGCAGTTCAATAACAAGGATTGGGGCACAATTTAGGAAAAGGTAATTGAACCCAAGAATAGAGTATGCTTCCCCATGAGACTGTAACAGACCTCACTGGGAAATGTGGCAGGTGCCTGTTTCCTCCATGTTTGCTCCTCCTCTCTCCTTACCACACATACATTACAACAAGGTCTACCTAAGAAAACAAGTGACTTCACTCCAAAAGATGAGACAACTAACCATTTTATCAGTCAAAACAAACTACTACTCAAATATATGACTGAGAATTGCTACAAATTTGGTAAAACTTAAGCAGAAAGACCAAGACCAAGTGGCTCTAAGAATAATAAATGTGACTATTGGACGTAGCCAAACAACATATACTTCAACGGTGGCTATCCAAGAGTTTCAAGAGATTTCAATTACTAAAAGCAAACACATACTGGGCGGGCTGTAGGTCAGTGATAGAGTACTCGCCTAGTATGCTCAAGGTCCTGGGTTCCTTCAACAACAAAGTAACAAAAACCTGGCAGAGAGGAAAAATGAAACAAACCACTAAGAAAAATGAAGCCCAGAAGACAGTAGAAAGTAGGAAGTTCTTGAAAAAGAAACATATAACTTGTAAAATAAAGATTACCAGATGTGCTGAGTATCAGACTCAACATCTCTCAGACAGAAGTTTCATGAGCTTTAGAGAAATGGAAACAAAGAAGAAAACATATTCAAATGGAATGAAGAGGGTAAATTAAAGGAGTCCAAGAAAGCTGAAGTTTAGAGTATTTTCACCTAAAAAGAGAAAAGTAATCACTAAAGCTACCCAGGAGGGCTGGCGAGGCTCTCGTGATGAGGGGAACTTGCTGCTTTTTCAGGACTGGAGTTCAGTTCCATCACCCATGTAGCTGCCCTCTTCTGGCCTCCAAGGGCACACACACATTCAAAAAAACAAAGTGTGTGCAAGTGCTCAAAGATGCCAACCGGCTCTATATAATAAGCACTAAGCTAGCGAGGACTAGTGAGATTCTGTCTCAAACTTGACAGGGGGAGGAGGACAACATAAGAGACAAAAACCAAGAGGCTCTAACTAGCATCTTGTCAGCAAAATTGATGAAGATAACAAAGGACTTTCAATTCTGGAAGGAAGTCTGGCATAGTGACAAAGGCCAGTAAGTCTTTGAAGCCAGCATGTAGAAGGCAGAGGAAGGCAGAACTGGATCTCTGTGAATTCAAGACCCACATGGCCTGCATAGTCAACTAGAGGCCAGCTAGGGCTACATAATGGGACTCTCAACAAACAAACAAAAACATTGTACTAAATTCTCAAAGAATTCAAGGATTAAAAAGTGAATTTAAGAATGTCTGAGGGAAAAGCTCTTTAGACCCTATACCCTACTAAACACATGGCTCAGTGGTTAGGGGCACTGGCTGCTTTTCCAGAGAAACTGGGTTTAACTCCCAGCACCCAAATGGTGGGCCACGATGTGTGTAAGTCCAGTTCCAGCAGATCTAGCACCTTCTGACCTCCTTAGGCACCAGGCACCCATGTAGCACACAGGCACACAAACAGGCAAAACACTCACATATATTAAAATAAAAAAAATAATTAAAATAATTTTAAGTAAGATAAAATTTATTTGCTCAAAATGCAAAACTATCTGAACTTTGAGGCTGGAGAGATGGGTCAGCAGTTAGGAGCACAGGCTGCTCTTGCAGAGGGCCTGAGGCTGTTCCCAGGCATCCGCTTGGAGCTTACAGCAGTCCTTAGCTCCAGTTCCAGGGGATTCAGTGCCCTCTTGGCTCTCCTCACAAGAGAGCCAGGAACACATACAGTGTACTTATACACACAGAGAGAAATGCTCATACACATAAAAGTCTTAACAAATCCATAACATTTGCAGACATTAGACAATAACAACTAAAGGTAACCTAATCATGACATTCTCCATAGCTCATAAAATCAAAGAGTTATAAAAGAAACTCCCGAGACAGCAAGAAGGTAGATAAAAGCACTTGGTGTGCAAATTTAACAACCTGAGTTTGATCCCTGGAGCCCACGTAGGAGCGAACCAACTTCCAAAAGCTCTCTTTTGACCTCATTACCATGACACACACACAAACACACACATTCATATGCACACAAAACAAGAAACATTTAAAAAAACAATGCAAAGTTTAACTTGATATTCAGTGGGAAGAACAGCTTCCAACTGGCGCAGCGATGTGATTCCTAAGGTCTAATTACAGCACTCTGTTCAACTAATAGTATCAGTCTTAGTAGAGATGATGTTTCTTAGTTTCCAGTCCTGAGAATTTGTGTGGGGGAGGGGTGCTGTCATGTGTGTGGTGTGTGGCATGCAACCACATTTGTGTTCCTGCCAGAGGACAGCCTCAGCTGTTGTTTCCCAGGTGGCACATTCCTTTTTTTTTTTTTTTCTTTAAAGAAAGAAAAGAGGACAGGGCCTCTCAAGGACCTGGAACTCACTGAATAGGCTAGGTTGCTGGCCAGCAAGCCCAATCTGCCTCCTCCTCTAAAGAAAAGCACCATGTGTTTGTTTCTTTGGTTTTTTGCTTGTTTTTGTTTCTTTGGTTTTTTGTTTGTTTTTGTTTGTTTTTAACGTGTTTTGACTTTGTCTTTAACGTGAGTTTGGGGCCTAACCAAAGGTCCTCAAGCTTGTGTAGCAAGTACTTCAACAACTGACCCCTTCTTAAAATCAAAAAAAAAAAAAAAAAAAAAAAAAAGAAGAGAAATTATTATATATCTTTTATAATGTAAAGAAAAATTAAAGGTAGGATGGTGAAAGAAAAAAATTTCTGAGGGACAGATTTCCTTCAGAAAGCTAATCATGAACAGGGATATACTCCCTAAAATCAGTGATGAAAAAAATTAAGAACATTGAAAGCAGAGGCAGGCGAACCTCTGAGCACAAGGCCAGCCTACTCTACAAGGTGAGCTCCAGGTCAGCCAGGGCTACACAAAGAAACCCTGTCTTGAAAAAACAAAAAGAAAGAGAAAGAACGAGAAAAACATGTAAAGCAATAATAAACCGCCTGCAATAACTAAAATTCACTTACACAAAACCAGGAGACAGAGGTGGGGGTGGAGGGGAAGATCACTGAATTGCAGAGGTGGGGGTGGAGGGGAAGATCATTGAATTGCAGAGGTGTGGGTGAAGGGGAAGATCACTAAATTGCAGAGGTGGGGGTGGAGGGGAAGAGCATTGAATTGCAGAGGTGGGGGTGGAGGGGAAGAGCACTGAATTGCAGAGGTGGGGGTGGAGGGGAAGATCACTGAATTGCAGAGGTGGGGTGGAGGGTAAGAACACTGAATTGCAGAGGTGGGGGTGGAGGGGAAGATCACTGAATTGCAGAGGTGGGGGTGGAGGGGAAGATCACTGAATTGCAGAGGTGGGGGTGGAGGGGAAGATCACTAAATTGCAGAGGTGGGGGTGGAGGGGAAGAGCATTGAATTGCAGAGGTGGGGGTGGAGGGGAAGATCACTAAATTGCAGAGGTGGGGGTGGAGGGGAAGATCACTGAATTGCAGAGGTGGGGGTGGAGGGGAAGATCACTGAATTGCAGAGGTGGGGGTGGAGGGGAAGATCACTAAATTGCAGAGGTGGTTTGGAGGGGAAGAGCATTGAATTGCAGAGGTGGGGGTGGAGGGGAAGATCACTGAATTGCAGAGGTGGGGGTGGAGGGGAAGATCACTAAATTGCAGAGGTGGGGGTGGAGGGGAAGAGCATTGAATTGCAGAGGTGGGGGTGGAGGGGAAGAGCATTGAATTGCAGAGGTGGGGGTGGAGGGGAAGATCACTGAATTGCAGAGGTGGGGGTGGAGGGGAAGATCACTGAATTGCAGAGGTGGGGGTGGAGGGGAAGATCACTGAATTGCAGAGGTGGGGGTGGAGGGGAAGATCACTGAATTGCAGAGGTGGGGGTGGAGGGGAAGATCACTGAATTGCACAGGTGGGGTGGAGGGTAAGATCACTGAATTGCAGAGGTGGGGGTGGAGGGGAAGATCACTGAATTGCAGAGGTGGGGTGGAGGGGAAGATCACTGAATTGCACAGGTGGGGGTGGAGGGGAAGATCACTGAATTGCAGAGGTGGGGGTGGAGGGGAAGATCACTGAATTGCAGAGGTGGGGGTGGAGGGGAAGATCACTGAATTGCAGAGGTGGGGTGGAGGGGAAGAGCATTGAATTGCAGAGGTGGGGGTGGAGGGGAAGATCACTGAATTGCAGAGGTGGAGGTGGAGGGTAAGAACACTGAATTGCAGAGGTGGGGGTGGAGGGGAAGATCACTGAATTGCAGAGGTGGGGGTGGAGGGGAAGATCACTGAATTGCAGAGGTGGGGGTGGAGGGTAAGAACACTGAATTGCAGAGGTGGGGGTGGAGGGGAAGATCACTGAATTGCAGAGGTGGGGGTGGAGGGTAAGATCACTGAATTGCAGAGGTGGGGGTGGAGGGTAAGAACACTGAATTGCAGAGGTGGGGGTGGAGGGTAAGATCACTGAATTGCAGAGGTGGGGGTGGAGGGTAAGAACACTGAATTGCAGAGGTGGGGTGGAGGGGAAGATCACTGAATTGCAGAGGTGGGGGTGGAGGGGAAGATCACTGAATTGCAGAGGTGGGGGTGGAGGGTAAGATCACTGAATTGCAGAGGTGGGGGTGGAGGGGAAGATCATTGAATTGCAGAGGTAGGGTGGAGGGAAAGATCACTGAACTGCTCACCATTCAGAACAGGAAACAAAGACATACTAATAACCACAGAGCTTTAAAATATAAAAACTATCTCTGGAGATCTCTAGAGAAGATCGGAATATTCCCAACATACCAAACTCCTTAAAGGGTCAGAAAGAGTTAGTTTCTTGTATCCCTTTTGTGATTTAAAATTCTAAAGTTAGTAGTGCTAGAGATGGCTCCACAGTTGAGAGCTGACTGTTTCTGCAGAGCATCTGAATTTGGTTCCCACAGAGCAGTTTCCAAGCTCCAGGGACTCCTGTGCACAAAGGATCCGCATCGAGACTCCAAGGTACACACACATGAACCTAATTCTTCTAAAGTCGGGAATATGGAGGAGCTGGAAAATGGGTTAAAACACTTGATCTTCTTGCCAAGGACCTTGGGTCGGTTCCGAGTTCCCTCGGGGCAGCTTACGACCATTCTTTAACTAGCTTCTAGGGGATCTGGGAGATCCAGTGTCCCACAGCAGCACAGACACACATACACACATGCAGGCAAAATACTCATATACATAAAATAAAAATAAGGTATTCTAATTAAATAAGGAGATTACCTAAAAGAACCTTCTGAAATACTATTAATGGCTTCAGAAGACAATTTATCTTCCAGGGTGTAATTACACAGTCTGATGTTATAAATTTAAAAGTTAAATTTCCATGAGTCGATACAAATATGAAAGCACAAAGAAACTTAGAATGAACCTTTGTCTTAGTGAAGTCATGCACAGTAGAGCATATGTGTAATGTAAGAGACGTGTGCTCCAGGTTGCCATGGTCTGTGTCCATATCAGCCACTTTACCAAGTGAACTCTTGCTCCCCCCATAAACACAAAACAAAAACCCCATGTAATAGCAAAATACAAGGATTTTGCTTTAACTCCAGAACATGTAACTGAGGCAGGAGATTCGTGAGTTCAAGGAACGTGGGGATGGGGGATGGGGAGTGTGTATGTGAGTGTTATGGTAGCCACGTGCTACAAACCATTAAACAGCAGTCAGACAGAGACCGAGAAGGAAGGATAGAGAAAGATGAGCATGGGATAGCCTACAGAGAGAAAAGCAAAGATCACATGTGAGTAATGTAATGTAAACTCCTTTCTGAGATAATGTTTTAATATTTGTAATGGAATTCTAGGAAGATATAGAACAAGGTCAAACATGTTGACGGCAACCCCAGCACTCCGGGTGCAAAGACGGGGTGAACAGAAGTTCTGGGTCATCCTCCACTACCTATCAAGCTTGAGGCCAGTATCAACTCTGCAATATTCTTGTTTCAAATAGAAAAAAAAAAAAGGGCTAGGGGGCCACAGGGCAAACTATTAACAAAATGGCAATTACCTTGGGGATGAGACTGGAAAAGGACATTTTACTATTATACTTCCAGTTTAAATTTTCAACAAATCCTTACTACTTTTTAAAAAGTAGAAATTTTTAGGACAAACTACTTCTGCATTAATCCACCCAGTTCTTTCCCAGTGCCCCACCCTGTATTTCTGAAATACCAGTGGTGTTTGAATGGACCTTACATCTGTCCAATTCTAACTCCCACTGGATGCACAGAACAGTCAATGTGTTAGTGTGCGTGACTGAGGGGAAATGCGCTTATACTGCACTTAAGTCTTCTGCTAGGTTGCTTAGGAACTAGAGCTACTCATAAAAACCAAATTACAAGTGAGATTCCACATGGTCAGGAATGCCTGCCCTTACTGTCATCCACTGTGAATTTCCCAACCTTTCAGGAGAAGACTTGCCAACACCACAGTAGCTCCATTTCAGCAGGGAGAATGGTAACTTTGTACAGCATACGCCAAGCGGGGTCCATCAGTATGACTGTTTCCTCACGAAGGAACATCTATATAACCAGAGATTATGCGTCTTTCATGAGGTAAGCATGTAGAAATCACATGATCAATGTGCCCCAGTGAAAAAATGCTCGTTAGTCAAGTGTGTGCAACAGGGAGGCATCTTGTTGGGGACCTGTGTGATGTCAGGATGTGTACCAGTGTGGTCCCCATTTCTGGACTGAACTTAGCCTTAGTCATCAGAAGGAACATAGAACCAGAGTCAAAGCAGTGTAGGAGCACAGGGGCCCCTCACCCTCTTCTTAGGTAAGAAATGTTTCTTCAGGTTTGGAGAGATGATCCAAAGGTTAAGAGCACTAACTGCTCTCACAATGGACTCAGGTTTAGTTACTAGCACTCACATCAGGCAGCTCACAACTGCCTGTAACTCCACATCCAGGAGATCGGGTGGCCTCTGTTGGTACCTGCATGCACATGACATATACAACTCCTGTAGGCACACACACATACATAAACTTTGAAAAAAAGTGCCCCTCCCCCAACTGCACAGTCTTAGGAACACCAGTAATAAAAGAAAAAACACAAAGGGTGATGGGAAAAACAGTCTGGAAGGCAGCAGAAGTCAAGTTCATATTCAATAGGAGGATCTGCCTGACCTGTCTTACTGAACCAAGCCCTCACTGTGTAGCCCTAGCAGGCATCAAACTCATAGCAGGCCTCCCACCTCAGCCTACCAAGTGCTGGGGTTTGAGGTCTGCATCTCAGCCACCACACCAATTTGACCCTAATTAAAATGACTATTAAAAACGTTCTAATTAGGAACTAAAAGATGTGAGAGAGGTACTTTGCACGTGAATCTGACCAACTGAGTTGCACCTCTGGATCCTGAAGTGGAAGGAGAGATCTGACTTCCAAAACTTGCCCACTAACCTTCACGCTCAATCACCTGCACTCTATCACATAAACACACACACATACACTGATTTCTTTTAGTATTCAAAGAAAGGTGTACCAGTAAAGCTTCATTGGTAGAATGCTTGTGCAGCACTCATGAAAGCTAGACTCAGTTCCCACCACTGCATAACCTGAAGTTCAGAAGCATTCTGATACATAATGAGTTTGAGGTAGCTAGCCTGAGATACATGAAACCTTGTCTTTAAAACAAAGTTCAAAATAAACAACTCGTATTTCAAGATACTATAAACCTACTAAAACATACCAATGAAATGAAAATTCTGCTATAAATCTATATAGTAAAACTCAGTATAATGTCTCAATAAACAAGAATTTACCCACCTAGAACTTTAAAAAGTAGCTAATGGGTCAAGAAAGACTAAAAAAACATGTATCCAAAGACCAAACAAAAGGCCCAATATGGTAGTACTCACACATATAGCCAGTATTTTAGAAGTAGAGGCAAGAGATCCACTATATTGTGGGACTCCAGTCTCCCAAACACAAACATACACACACACACAAGCTAGTGGGTACAAGCAAACAGTAAAAATAAACTTGAGAGATGGGAAATCTGAGAGAAATTTCCTTAAGTAAGCCCATAAGTCTGACATGAGGGCAAAATATCTTCAGTCCCAACACCTGAGACAAAGGCAGGCAGTTCTCTGGCCAGCCATACTGTCTCCCCCAGAAAAGGTTAAGTGGTGTTTGATATTTATATGCATATGGCTTGCATAGTTACTTATGTATATGTAATGATACATCTATATGTGAAAAATCCTTGCTGAAAACAGTAGAATCACACCCCATCCTAACTCTCAAGTCAATCTTTCCCCTTAAACAAATCTTTTACTAGCTCCTAATCACTTCCAACCTCCTCTTAAATCAGCTAAAATGTACATTCTTTCCCACACTCCTGCTATTCCTTTTAGTATCTTCCCTTGGCATATCTGACACAAGCAAGACACATGTATTGGGGCTATCCTGCACTAACTGAGTAAAGTGCTTTCTGTTCATACCTGTGACCCTCAGAACACAGTGAGCAAAGTACCATTAACCATAATTTAGACCCGGAGACACAGCTGAGAAGCCTTCCCTCCTGGCAAAGGCAGGATTCAAAGCCGGAATTATTGGCCACAGCTGAATAATGTCTGAAGTAGATCAAAGAGATAAGAGCTTAGGAGATTGCTCAGTGGTTAAAGTAACGGCTACAAAACATGAGCAGAGTGTAGACCATCCCCAGAACCCACATAAATGTCAAGACAATGTAGTGGCCCACCTGTAATTCCGCAGCTCAGAAGGCAGAGATGGGGACTTACAAACACCAGCTGGTTTAGCAGGCTGGTTGGTCAGAGTAGAACAGACAAGCTCTGGATTCAACTGAGACCCTACCTCAATGATGGAGTAGAAAGAGCAACCAAGAAAGTCTCCTGCCGTGGCCTCAGCCTCCATAAGCATGTGCTCTTACAACAGGGACATACCACACAAATGAGCATGCATGTATCCAGGAACCTACACATAAATAGTTATTATTCTTTGTTTTAGTCATAGTTTTTTGAGACAGGGTTTCTTTGTGTGACACTGGCTGTCTTAAAACTCACTCTGTAAACTAGGCTGTCCTTGAACTCAAGAGATCTGCCTGTCTCTGCCTTTCAAGTGCTGGGGTTAAAGGCTTGTACCACTGCCATACATGGTAAGTAAAAAAAGATAAAAAATTAATTAAAAAGAACCCAATTTCCATAAACAGAAACTATATACCTAGAATTCTGGAGCTGCCAGAGAGAAGAGGGTCAACCACTATAAATAGCAATCACATATTTTTTTTAATTTTCTGTTAACATTTTTAATTGTATTTATTTGAGAAAGGGCACACACATATCACTAAATGTATATGGAAGTTAGAGGACAACTTTCAGGAATTTGTTTCTCCAGCATGTGGATCTTAAAAAACTCAAGTTTACATCAAGCTTAGTTGTCAATCACATTTACCTGCTAAGCCATCTTCTCAGCTCTGCTACTGTATTTTAAAGGGAGTGATAACACCTAATAGTTTATTCCTTTAAGCTTGCTTTCCTTCCTTTCTTCTTTCCTTTCTCTCTTTCTTTCTTTTTCTTTTTTGGTTTTTCGAGACGGGGTTTCTCTGTATAGCCCTGGCTGTCCTGGAACTCACTTTGTAGACCAGGCTGTCCTCGAACTCAGAAGAAATCCACCTGCCTCTGCCTCCTGAGTGCTGGGATAAAAGGTGTGCGCCACCATGCCCGGCTTTCTTTTATTCCTTCCTTTATTCTTCCCTTTTTGGGGGGGAGGGGGGATCATTTTCCAGACCTTTACCCTCCTTTTCCAAAGAAACATTAAGGCAGAGTAGACCAAATTGTTATCAGTTATAGAAAAGATGTAAGCCAGTGTGTTGGTTTGAATTTTTGAAACAGGATGTAGCTACAGAACCTAAGCTGGCCTTAAAGTCACTGCAAGCCTCTTGTCTCAGCCTCGAAAGTACTGAGATTACAAGAATACATTGCCACACAGACAGACACACACAAAATGAACTACAGGCATAGTTCAGTGGTACATTTACCTATGATGCACAAGGCCCTGGGTTGTCTCTCCAACACTGTAAAACATTAAAAAAAAAAAAAAAAAAACCTGACTTTGACTACCCTTTTTGTATGAAAAAATTTTGTTATGAATGTTTTAATGTTGCCAGCCACAGTGACTCACGACTGTAGTCACAGTACAAGCAAAGCAAGAACATGAATTCAAGGCTGGTCTGAACTATTTTACAAATTTCAGGCTGGCCTACACTCAAGTTTTAACGTTGAGTTTGTCCATATAAATAAAATTTCATTTTACTATGCTTCTACATTCTAAACTACTTCTTTTGGTTTTTGGATATTGAAAAACAACAAAGACTTCAGTATCATAAACAATACTACTTTTCCTACAGGAAAACCTGCATAAAAGTTTTATTATTTCTTTTTCTGTTGGAGGAGAGGGAATGGGGAGATAGATACCTTGGCTGGTCTGGAACTCACCACATCCATCAGGCTAACGTTGACCAGAGCTCCACCTGCCTCTGCCTCCCAGGTGCCGGGATCAGAGGTGTGTGCCACTGTGCCCCATTTAACTGTCACTGTTAAACAGACATATGTCTTGCTTGTTCAGTTGTGCTGCAGGTGACACTAACCAGGTGTGCTGACTGAGCCTTATCAATAAATCTAACTTCCCTGCTTTTAAAATTCACTCAAGTTTTACTTACTTATATGAGAGTGTGGTTTAAGGGGCTGGGAAGATGACACAGTCAGCAGTTTTCACTACAGAAGCATGAGGACCTGAGTTTACCTCAGAAAACATGATAAATATAGAGAGGGAGGGAGATTGTGGAGCTGGAGAGATGGCTCAGGTGTGGCTGCTCTTTCTCAGGACCCAAGTTTAATTTCCAGCAATCATGTGGCAGCTACCGATCTTGGAGCTTACTAAAAGACAAAAGGTTGTTCAGAACCTTCCATATTTTAAAAGTATCACCAGATTTTCATGAATATTCAAAATGTTTCAAAATCACCACTTTTTCACAAAAAGTACCTAATATAGGAATAGTCTCTATCCAATCATACAAGTATGTAGTGCATTAAAACCAAGCATCTCTGATCATCATTTGCACTGCTCATGAGGATGTCAGTGCTACAATTTGTGAACCCTGGACTCCATCTAACGGGAGAAAACCAAACCAAGGACAGAAAAACTTTCTTTGCCTATAGTTAACTTGAAAGCTAACAGGGAATATCACAAATAGTATACTTTGTTAGTCTAACAAACACCTTCAAAGCCCTTAAAAGTCTGATATTTATTGTTTCCTGTTAAGTTGGATCATACATAAACAATTGATTCTAGCCAACTCTAAAGAAACAACTCATGAAGTACTACGCTCTCATTTTTAAATAATAAACTTAGTAAACTCTACTTTTCTGATTTTCTGCTATCAAGAGACTAATGGAGGGAGCTAGAGATAGCTCAAATGTTAAAAGTACAATACATGCTGCTCATCCAGAGGATCTTACATGGTCTAGCATTTGAGGGGCCAAACCTACTCCATCTTAGGACCCAACTACATCTTTAAAAAAAAAAAAAAAAGCCTGAGAACTTGACCTGCAGCTGAATCCAAGCTACACTCAAGTACCAAGAAGGACCCCACAACTTGTCCTTGGCCCATACCCCAAAGTTACTCCCTAGCTACCTCCTAGCAACAGCTATGATTGTTTCAGATGTACTTTCAGACCTTTGTGATTATTCATGGATTTGCTTCAGAGCACCCACCTGCAGACTTACAATAGTCATTCTATTAGATGCTTGCTTGGCTAGACACCCCCTCAGTTGCTCCCATTTCCTATAAAACTTTGTCCTGCTGAGGGTTTAGGGCTGCTTCACCAAATCATACTGCTGTATCTGGGTCAGCCGTGACTAACCACAGGCTCGAGCTTGTAATAGACCCTAGTGTGATTACACTGGAGTCAGCTACTGGGTGGTCTTTTGAAAAACACCTACAAATAGACAGATAGGTAGGTAGGTAGGTAGGTAGATATTTAGATAGATAGATAGATAGATAGATAGATAGATAGATAGATAGATAGATAGATAGATAGATAATTTAGAGCCGGGCAGAGGCTTGGGAGGCAGTGGCAGGCGGATTTCTGAATTCAAGGGCAGCCTGGTCTACAGAGTGAGTTCCAGGACAGCCATGGCTACAAAGAGAAACCCTGTCTCAAAAAATAAACAAATAAATATTTTTTTAATTAATTTTTAAAAAGAAAAGGAAAACACCTACAAGGCAGCTCACAATCACCTGTGTGGTGGTTTGAATGGAAATGGGCCCCATAGGCTCATAAGTGTGAAAACTTGGTCCCCAGTTGGAGGAACTGTTTTGGGAAGAATTAGAAGATGTGGCCTCATTAGGAGGTAGATCATTGGTGGAGGGCTTTGAGGTTTTAAAAGCCCAGGCCAAGCTCTCTCAAACCCCACTGTCACCACTACCACAAATACACACACACACACACACACACACACACACATCATCCAATCAGTGACTAAGATGTAGCTTTCAGCTACTGCTCTAGCACCATGCCTACCTGCCTGTTACCATGCTCTCAGTCATGATGATTCATGGACTCCCCTTTTAAAACTGCAAGCAAGCTCCCAACTAAATGTTTATTTTTATAAGTTGACTTGGTCATGTGGTCATGTTGGTCATGTCACAGCAATTAAAAAAGTAACTAACTTCTGACTCCAGGTCCAGAGGAGCTGATACCTTCTTATGGTCTCCATCACACATATGGGGTGTATACACACACACATACATATATATATGCATATACACTCATGCAGACACACAGGAAGAGAGAGAAAGCGACGTAGCGAGATAGTGAGGGAGGGGAGGGAAAGAGGGGGGAGGAGAGGGGGAGAGGGGGAAAGGGAAGGAGGGAAAGAGGAAAAAATGTAAAAATAGACTAATGTTGGAAAACTCATTTATTTGGGGGTTGTTTGCTTCTTGATCCTCCTGCCCCCACCTCCAGCGGGACTGAAAGCATGCACTAGTATACCTGCCATAGGCAGTGCAGTGCACGGGATTAAACCTAATGTTTAGTATAACAGGCCAAGCACTCTGGCTCCTCAGCTACATTTCCAGTCCCTAGCTTCTTTCTTTTCTTGAAGATTTATTTGTCTGTACGAATGAAAGGCACTATATGTGAACACATGTGCACAGGGCAGAAGATGACATGAGATTCCCCCCAGAGCTGAAATTTCAGGTTATTGTCAGTCATTCACTGTGAATGCTAGAAATCAAACTTGGATCCTACGGAAAAGCAGCAAGTTTTTTTAACCACTAAGCCATTTGTCCAGCCTTTACTCATATTTCAATCCCTAAACCATTTCTTTTTTCATTTTCCTTTTTCAGATTTATATGAGTCTTTTGTGTGCCATGCACCACCACAGATCACAAAAGAAGGTGAATGATCCCTTAAAGCTGGAGTTATAAATAGTTGTGGGGCACCATATAGGTGCTAGGAACTGAGCCCAGGTCCTCTGCAAGAGTAGCAAGTGTTCTTAACCACCGAGCCATGTCTCTCCAACCCCAACTAAACTATTTCTTTATAACCAGGTGAAAAACAGCATATGTGGGCTATATGGCACCAAATACACTCCAGGTGCTGTGTTATAAAAACAAAATTTCCGCACTGATGCAGCTTGTTACACCTGATATGTAACTAGATACCACTGCCAATAAATTCTGACTTCCCTACAAAATGAGGGGCTTAGTGTATACAAATACACCAAGGGTGGAGGTGGGCAGCAGGGAGGGAGAAGCAATTCCTTTTCCCTAGAAACTGATTTCAAGCCTCAAAGCTATTCTTTTGGTCAATCACACTCAACATCTATAACAAACATGGTCATTCTGAGGCAAAACAAAGCAACAATGTAAACAATGCAAGTCCATACATTTTATCACCAAATGACAAGTCTTTACTAACTATGTATTTGTCCACATTCAGGTCTACCCTACATATAGAATATTGATATTCAACCATAGAACTGCCTCTACTTCTGATCTGACAACATTAAATCCAGAGCAAGCCTCCACCTCATAAATGCCCTCCAAGGTTACCTGATCAAAGACCATATCCTGTGATATGAATGGGGTTCAGCAATAGTTTATGCCTAGCATATGCCAAGCCCCAAGTTCAACCCTCAGTATGGCCAAAGTGAAAATCCGATAATAAATCTCTCAGATCACATCCTCTTACTGAAACACTCAAAACTTCCTGTGGCCTGTATATTTTGCTGCAACAAGTAAACTAGGGACCTTTAAGATGTGCTCCCAAGCCTGACAAACTCAATTCATTTCCCAGACCATAGACAGAGTAGGAGAGAATCGACTCCTAAAGTTGTCCTCTATGTTCCACAAGGGTGCCATGGCATGCAAGCACCCACATTCATACTCTCTCTCACACACACAAAATAATACAATATTTTATTAAACCTAATTCTTTGGCCAGCCGCTGAAGCCCGATCAATGAACTCCAGGTTCAAGGACAGACCCTGTCTCAAAAACTACGTTAAAGAGTAACCAAGGAAGTCACGGCTGTTGGCGTCTAGTACTGAATACAGCCACATGTACAGAGCTGCAAAGGCACAGGAACAAGTCAATGGAGACACAAAGAAATGTTAAAAGAATAAATAAAATTTTAATACCACAAATAAATAATATTTATTTTCTGGCTCACAGAGAAGGGAATTCTAGAAGACTGATATATTTTCATGTCAAGACCAAACTATCAAGTACTAAGTAATAAATATAAAACATCACTGATAATCACACTGAAAACTGTTAAAAGTACAAAAGTGTTTGCCTTAACTACTCAAAAGCTGGCTAGTGAGCTAGCTCTCAGAAGAAAATAAAGTCAAGACTTACACCCTTCTTCTCTGCAGTCAGGGTTACAAGGCAAAGGCTAACCCTACTACTCTCTATGTAACCAAGGATGATGTGGAAATTCTCATCTTTCTCCTTCCCAGCATGGACTTCCTGCACACTACACTAGCATTCTGTCAACTGGGCTGCATCCCCAGGTAACTGTCATCTGTAGTCTTTCACAGAAAGGTGCTAGGGGTACTGCTATTGCTGGGAATTGACTCTAGAGCCTCACAAAAGAAAATTAAGTGTTTGCCATTCAGTAAAATCCTGAAAGACATCTTTAATGTGCAAAGTCCCCTACTTTGCAAATCAATGTCATTTTTGTTAACTATTAATCACATTCAGAAGAAGAAATATAAAAACTAAAAATTAAGAAGAAATAGTAAAAACAACGAGCTTCTGTAACATAAAAGCATAAATAGCATGGATCCTGCCAAAAATATGTATTTAGGACTGGAAAGATGGCTCACCAGTTAAGAGTGTTGGACGCTCTTCCAGAGGGCCTGTGTTTGATTCCAGGCACCTGTATGACAGTTCACAACCATCTTTAGTTACAGGGGACCCCATACCCTCTTCTTACTTCCACAGGCACCAGGTACACACACAGGGCACAGACAAACACACATAAAGGCCAAACACCCATACCTAAAAAGATAAAGCCTAAAAGATAGATTCTTTGAATCTAATCTATTCAAAATGCATGCTCAACATATTAAACAAAAAATAAAGAATGCCTATGGTGAGTTTCAGTGGGAGAGTGTTTACTATGCACAATGTAAAGCATTGGGTTTGATTCTCAGCACTTTGGATTAAAAAAAGACAGAAACAAAACCAGGAAGTCCTACAGAAGTTGAAGGGAATAATAATTAAAATGGTAGCCATCTCTACTCCAAAGAAAAGGAAGAGAATATACAGTCAACTATAAAATTAGCTTTTAAAAACCTGTGGTTTGCAAACAGGCGTGGTGGCGCACGCCTTTAGTCCCAGCACTCGGGAGGCAGAGACAGGCAGATTTCTGAGTTCGAGGCCAGCCTGGTCTATAGAGTGAGTTTCAGGACAGCCAGGGCTACATAGAGAAACCCTGTCTCGAAAAACAAAAACAAACAAACAAAAAGTAATAAAAAAAAAAACCTATGGTTTAAAAAACAAACAAGCAAGCAAACAAACAGGATCAATACTCTAACTTCCAAAACACTTAAAAAAAACCAGCACGGTGGCACACATTTAATCCCAGAGCTCAGAAGGCAGAGGAAGATGGCCCCCGTGAGTTCTGAGGCCAGCTTTGGTGAACACAGTGAGACAAAGTACCTGTCTAGGGAGTGGGGTATGGAATAAATAAGTGCAAGCTGCCCACATTTTATGACTTCCTTCCTGGCCATGACAGATAAAAAGTTTGGAGACTCCCAGTGAGATCTAAAATATAAAATACTCTTAGATATTTACACCATATGTGAGTTTGGACTAAGAAAGAAAAACTGGCCCCTTCACTGACATTACAAATAAAGTCTTACTTCTTTTTCAGGGTGGCAAGAACAGGTGTAACAAGCAGAAGTTCTCATGATGTTATCATTCAATTCAAAACCCAAAAAGGTTGTTTCAGTTTTGTTGTTCTAGTTCAAGTTGGTCTTAAATTCTTTTTCTTAAAAGTAGGGCCTCACTACCACACAGGCAGGCTCAGAAACTGCTAGATAAAGAGGGCCTCAACTAGCTATGAAAAGATGCTTAGCAGTAAGCAGTACTTGGTGCTTTGCAGAGGACTGGACTGCAGCTCCCACCACTAATTTGGCTGTCCATATCATCTGTAACTTAATACTGTTCTAGGGATTAGACGTCCTCCAGTACAGGGCAGACACATGCACATAATATGTACATGAAAGCACAAACACTGATACACCCACACAAATCTTAAAAATAAAAGTATGCCAGGCATGGGCACACACCTTTAATCCCGGCCCTGAGGAGTCAGAGGTGGTTCTCTATGAAATGGGGCCAGCCTACTTACGAAACAAGTAGTGGGTCAGCCGGAGTGGGTACTCTGTATGTGTAGGGTCATGTGTCGACAGGTTTTACACAGTAAGACTGCCTCAAAAACAAAAACAAAGAGGGATCTTGGGGTATAATGAACTAATTATTCATGAATCTCAGGGTATAAGGTACTAACTATTCAGAACTGCCATGTTCTCAGCAAGGCCAATGCCTTCAATCTACATGTGTAAAATACTACCAAAGCTGACTTTTCCACTGAATCTAGTTCTCTGCAAATCTCTGAATTTAACTTTCAAAATGTAGACTCATCATCTAGCAAACTTTAGCGCCTGTTAAATTAAACCACCGCTATACTGTGTGGGGTCTCACTTGCAAGTTCAGTCCTCAAAAATCATGACATACTTCACTCTTTATAATAACCATTTTGTCACATGCTTCCTCATTAAGGATTTAACCATTCTTCCTTCAGACGAGTCTTTCAGTTACCTACCACTTCAACAAACTTGAACTTCCAGTACCCGCTTCCTAAATCAAAATTCTATCATTTCATTTTGCATTACAGAAGAATACATTGTAGCCTGTGTTTGGGGAGGTGTATATATATATGCACATGCGACATGAAAACCGAAGATCAACAAAGGGTGTGCTCCTCAACCACTGTCCACCTAATTTTCTGAGAAAGCCTCTCTCACTGAATTGGGAGCTCACAATAAAGTTAGGCGGGCTGGCCAGTGAGCTCCAGGGATCTTCCCATCTCTGCTTCCTCAGCTCTGTGGACTGGAGATGCACACCAGTGCAAAGCCTGTACATGAGTACTGGTGCCCTAAACCTGAGTTCTCATGCTTATGTTCAAACACTTTAATAAGTCATCTCAGCCGGGCGTGGTGGCGCACGCCTTTAATCCCAGCACTCGGGAGGCAGAGGCAGGCGGATTTCTGAGTTCGAGGCCAGCCTGGTCTACAAAGTGAGTGCCAGAACAGTCAGGGCTACACAGAGAAACCCTGTCTCGAAAAACCAAAAAAAAAAAAAAAAAAAAAAAGTCATCTCCCCAGTGTAAAAAAGGGAAAAATGATATTTAAAAAATTCTATGAAATATACAATTTTACAGTAACTGATTTAGTGATTTGCCTGTTGGAACTCAATAAGCCAAATCATTCAGAAGATTATTGGCATTTGCATCTTCAAGAGAAATTAAAATATTACAACTATAAAGCTAAACATAAACTCAAAACCCAGACTGGCAGAATATTTGAAAAATATGTAAATGTGATAGTCTACATCAATTTCTGGATTAAGTGAAATGCTCTGATCAGCAGGAAAAACATTATGGAAATTTATTAGCATCAAACTTGCAACTACTTAATATTTGGGACCTATGGAAAGGCAACTAAACCTGGGTACTTTGCAGGAGTTAAGCATAAAAAAAAAGTTGTTCCATTACAGACGTCTCCATTGTTCCTGCCTGTATTTTATAACTGCTTGATCAGGCCCTGCACTGTCTTCATCCTAGGCATGGATCTGGTTGCAGTGCTGCCTCGACGATGTCTCTATACTCCAGCCAGCCAGCTGTTGACGTGATAGGTGAAAGGGATTAGAGAGACACAGGTAAAGAAGCCCAATGAGTTATTAAAGGTCTATATTTAAATCTACTGGTACAAAAAGGAAAAAAATAAAGAAAGAAAAAGAAAAAAGAAAGAAAAGAAAGAAAGAGAGGAAAAGAAAAGGAAAAGAAAAGCCAAGGCCCTTTTTCTCAAGACCTGCAACTGTCTCTGCTGATCACATCCAAGGTGTGATTAGAAAACCAGAGGGGAGAAATTAGCTGTTAGGTGTCTATGGCATTACATATGTCCATGTAAGGAACAAGTCCTGCTCACTTACAGTCCTCTGCCAAGTCACAAAACTGTGCAGAGAAGTAGGATTACTGAAAAGTGATGCCGGGGAAAAGTGTTTTACCAAAGAACAAAAGCACATCTTTGCCATAGTGAATGATCCTAGTAAGACTGATTGTTGCCGGAGAGATGGCTCAGAGGTTAAGAGCACTGACTGCTCTTCCAGAGGTCCTGAGTTCAAATCCCAGCAACCACATGGTGGCTCACAACCATCTGTAATGGGATCTGATGCCCTCTTCTGGTGTGTCTGAAGACAGTGACAGTGTACTGATAAACATAAAATAAATACTCTTAAGACTGATTGTTAATGCTTCTGGAAGACCCTGATAAAGCCAAGTTAACTACTGTATAAATCAATGAAGGCATTTATACATTACCTCCAAATTAAAGCCTGTACTGCAATAATGAACCATAATATTAAAAAAGAGAGAGAGAAGAGAAGAGAAGAGAAGAGAAGAGAAGAGAAGAGAAGAGAAGAGAAGAGAAGAGAAGAGAAGAGAAGAGAAGAGAAGAGGCTGGGGATATATATACTAACATGCATGCAATCCCAGTACTACAAAATAAAGAGTCATCATTTGTATCCATGTTTCTCACACCTGCAAACTAAGCCAATCTGAGACCTGTGACACCAGAAGTTAAACACATAGATTTTTTTTTCTTATTCTTTGAACAAGATGACAACTATTGATCTAACACTAACATTGTTCTATGCATTACAGGTAATGTAGACGATTTAAAAGAACACTGAAGGGTTAGAGTACAGCATAGCACCTGAGAGCGTGCTAAACATACACAAAGCTCTGATTTAATCCCTAGCTTCAAAACTAAATAGAAGGGCATAAGAGGTATGGGAGGCTCGAGCATCTGCAAAGATCCTGGAATGCATGATGAGGGGGTAGATAAACACTTCTAAATAACCACTTCTATCTATCCCAAAATCAAGGAGGCTGTGAAATTAGCTCTGCCATCACCTAACAGTAGCTATCATCCAACACTGCACATTCAGAACTACTGACAGTTTTCATGAATGCATTAACTCATAACACTAACTCAAAAAGGCTACTTATTAATCCCCACTTTCCACCAGAAGAACTTGCCCCAGTGCCCCATGTTGCTAAGGTCTAATACTGTGACTAACATCTGGGATTAAGAATGTGTGGTTATGGGCTGGAGTGATGGCTCAGTGGTTAAGAGCACCGACTACTTTTCCAGAGGTCCTGAGTTCAATTCCCAGCAACCACATGGTGACTCATAGCCATCTGTAATGGGATCTGATGCCCTCTTCTGGTGTGTCTGACAGCTATAGTATACTCTTATAAATTAAAAAAAAAAAGAATGTGTGGTTATAATTATATAGAGTATTGCTTCTTTATATTCTCTTTGTTTGGTATTGTTACTTTGCTTTTTGGGGGTGGGGGGTGTTATTTTAAGATGAATGTTTGCTTTGACTGTGGTTTATTTTTTGCCAAGCTGACACAAACTTATAAGAGTCACCTGAGTGGGCTGGAGAGATGGCTCAGCGGTTAAGAGCACTGACTGCTCTTCCAAAGATCCCGAGTTCAAATCCCAGCAACCACATGGTGGCTCACAACCATCTGTAATGAGATCTGATGCCCTCTTCTAGTGTGTCTGAAGACAGCTACAGCGTACTTACATATGATAAATGCATCTTAAAAAAAAAAAAAAAGAGAGTCACCTGAGAAGGGGGAACCTCAATTGAAGACCTGCAAAGTACAGCTTGGCGTATGGGCATGTCTGTAAAGCATTTTCTTGATTGATAACTAACATGGGAGGGCCCACTGTAGTAAAACAGTGCCAAATATGGGCAAACAGTTCAAGGCTGCGTAAGAAAGCCAATCCACGCGGACAGCAAGCACATACCCAGGCAGCTTTCTCTGCATTTCTGCTTCAGTCTTGCCTCCAGGTTCATGCTCTGCCTTCCTTTTTCCTCCCCAAGTTGCCTTTTGGTTAGTGTTTTACTAAACCAGGACACTACTTTCTCTAGTAGGTCTTAAACAACTGAAATCAAGATTATGTTACCTAGACCTCCAGACAGCCATGGTTGTGTCAACAGCCACCATGCTTCCTTTGGTATACTAACTTGCCTCTTGTGTAACTGAGTAGCAGGAAACCAGCAGGTAAGGTTAATCACAAATGTATTTTCAAAGAAATATTGAGGTAAGACAGTTAAAGACATTAAGACAACTTTAACCAAATAAAAGTGAGATAAAGGAAGCTATAAATAAATTAGAAGAGGAAAATAATAATTTACTGAAAGTATGTTTCAAAGTTAGGAGCTTGACATAATTAGATAGGAAAGAGGAAGGAAAGAATCTCTGAATAACTGGAAATTCCATCTTATAGAGGTGGTTGGGTGGTTTTAGTGTAAATATAAAAACCAAGTACAATGTGTATGTGTTTGTGTACACATGCAGGGAACGATTTAAAAGTAGTGCAAATCAGACACAGTAGCACATGCCTGTAACTACAGCACCTGAGAGAGTAGACCTTGAGTCTGAAACTAGGTTGTGCTATAGGAAGAGGCTTGGCCTCAAAACAACTAAATGAGATGGTTTAGTGGGCAAGACTGCTTGCTACACAAGTATAAGAAGAGCCCCAGCAACCACATAAAAGGCCAGGTGTGGTCATGCCACATCTGACCCCAGCACTCTAAGGGTAGAGAGAAGAGAACGGTTTGGGCTTGCTGGCCAGCCTGCAGAGAGACCTTGGATCAGGGGAATAAAACAAAGCTAGAGAAGAATACGCAGTATTGGTTAGTCTGGATACAAATGCATAAGCTTGGGCATCAGCATACGCAACATGTACATGTATGTGCACCATACTTAGGACTGAGGCCTTGAAAAGGCAACACTACATCCTCAACTTTATTTTTAAATTAAATAGAAAAGTAATCTGCTTAAATATTAGGAAAGCCAACCACCCATCAAAAATAATTTCTGACAGTAAGAAATGTAGCACAATTTCAACAGATATTCAATAGTTTGTACAATAGCCCATTCTGTATTCTACACAAAATCTTTCCACGATAAAATTCAATATGATGTTTTATATTCTCCATCCTTAATGTTTAGAGAACCATACAACATAAACACAGAATCGTCTAAGTATCTCCAAAGAAGGGCTGAGCAATCGGTTAGATAATTACTGCACAGTGTAAGGACCAGAGTCTATCCCTACCACTCACATTATTGGTGAGCTGAGAGAAGAAAAGGAGCCCTTGTGACCGCAGTGCTGGGGATGAGAATACAGTAGGAGTCTAGAAAATCAACTCCAGGTTTAGTGAGATGGCTGGGTGTGATGACACATGCCTGTGACACAGCAGTTAGGAGGCAGAAGCAGGGAGCTCCGTAAACTCAACATCATTTTAGTAAACACAGTCAATTCCAAGATACCCAGGCAGGCTACGTGGCTAGACTCTCAAAAGAAAATGTGGAGAAAAAAACAAAAAGGATGGTGATAAACATCTTTAGTTGTACTGCTCAGGACACAAAACCCAAGGAGTTCCATCCTCATCATAGCTCACAGCCATCTCTGACTCCAGTTCCAGGGGATCCAGTACCTTCTTCAGGCCTCCAGGGAGCCAGCCAGGCACATGTGGTATACAGATATAAAGGCAGCCAATGCACTCCTATTTCCGTTTTTTAAAAAACCTACTCCTGCTTACAGTACCAAAGTGTTCTCCAGTCACCTTTTATTTTAAGCCACTGGCCTTCAATGGAACCAGTACTGCCCTTACCTAAACATTTTATGTGCAAGTGGAGTAGGACCATGCTCTCCATGCCTGCACGTCACAGGCATTCAGGTATTTTCCTCCATCACTTGTCACTCACTGAACCTGGAACATACGGTTTTGGCCAGACTGGCTAGCCAGAAAGCCTCCAAGATGGACCCGTCTTTCTTCCCAGTACTGTCACATCCAGGGAGGACTGAACTCTTGTCCTCATGCTTCCACAGGGAGCACTTTATAAATGAAGCTCCAGCTCTAGCATTCTGAAAAGACTGCAGCTCTTCTTTGCCTGAAGCCTGGGCACTAAGCATGCTGAGGCCATTTCTAACGTATTTGCAGCAGTCACTGGCTACAGCTCATTTTAGAAGAGTACAGATTAATAATTGTAATGAAAAAAGCAGTCATTAGTTATGACAAAAATTAAAAACTACAGTTCAAGTCTTCGTAGCACGACAAATGGCTTTTGCTCAGTGTCACAGAAAGCTTCTGTGAGAAACACCGAGCTTCCTGACATTTCCTAAAACCCTGCTCCGTACCACGTGGTCCTACAATTCCTGTTGATCTCCATTATTATTTTCTAATTATCTCAATATGGAGAAATACTTAAATTTTTCACTTTTAAAATTAATTATTCAGCTAGGCATAGTACAAGCTTTTATTTCTAGCACTGGAGAAGCAGAGGCAGGGAGATTTCTGAGTTTGAGGCCAACTTGATCTACACAGAGTTCCAGGATAACCAGAGCTACATACACAGACTCAAAAAAACAAGCAACCAACCAACCAAACAAACAACAAAAAATAACAAAAAATAAAAAGGAAAAAATTCAAATTATGTATCTTTCTGTGTATTTGCCTGCATGTATCTCTGTGTTTGCATGAGTACCCACAGAGGCCAGAAGGCATTAGCTCCCCTAATGGAAATGAAGTTGCAGACAGTTGTGAAACATGTTAGGTGCTGGAAATGAAACCTGGGTCCTCTGAGAGGAGCAAGTGATCTTAACTGTAAGTAACTCCTCAGGCCTGAAAGTTTCCACTTTCAAATCTGGATATAGAGTTTCTCCAAAATCTTAATAAATAGACAAGGAAGACGTTCTCTAAATGACAGCAATAGTAAGTGTTAACATTCAAGGGCTAGAGAGACAGGTTAGCAGGTAAGAATACCTGTTGCTCTTCCAGAGGATCTGAGTTTAATTTATAGCACATGCACCCACCACCCACCACCACCCATAACTCAACTTACACTGAGTTTCAGCACATGGCACCCACTTGCACATGCATATACCAATATTCATATAAACATGATTTAAAAATCAATCATTAAAGTGTTTTAATATATCCAAAGGGGAAAAATAAGTGAGTTGGGCCTGACAAATAAGCCTCAAAAGATTTAATAGTGCATGTGGCTATTTTTTAAAGCCATGTGTAAAAAGACCTAGAAACCACCATGTCTTCCTTTATGTAGCATTCTTGGGCCTGGAGAGATGACAAGGGCTAGGAGCACTTGCTGATCTTCTATTTCCTTTTTCCCTGTCATCCGTATGGCGGCTCACAACCATCTGGAACTCTAATTTCATAGAATCCAATAACCTTGTCTTACTAATGAAGGCAACAGGCACACATATGGTGCAGACATACAGGCAGCAAATCACACATGATTTTTTTAAATTAATAACTGCTTTATAATTAAAATAATCATATTTTTAGATATCGCGAAGACAGGGGTTTTTTTTGTTTGTTTTGTTTTGTTTTTATTTTTCGAGACAGGGTTTCTCTGTGTAGCTCTGGCTGTCCTGGAACTCACTTTGTAGACCAGGCTGGCCTCAAACGCAGAAATCCACCTGCCTCAGTCTCCTGAGTGCTGGGATTAAATGCGTACACCACCACACCCAGGTTTTTAAAGCATCACCCAAAATTGAGTATGATGGATTAGAACATTATCCTAACATATACAGAGTCTAGGAGTTCATTTTCTGCCACTAAATGAAGTTTTTATAAGATGAATAGAAAGAGGGAGAAACTAAATATTGAATAAAACATAATTGTTTACTTTGTTCCTTACAGGAACAAAGCTGATTTTTATAGAACCATATTTATTAAATACAAGAAGACACAGTCAGGCAATGGTGTTACATGCCTTTAATTTAATCCCAGCTGATGGAAAAGACAGGTTCGGGGCTGGTAAGACTGCTCAGTGGGTAAGAGCACCCAACTGCTCTTCCGAAGGTCCAGAGTTCAAATCCCAGCAACCACATGGTGGCTCACAACCATCTGTAACGAGATCTGACACCCTCTTCTGGTGTGTCTGAAGACAGCTACAGTGTACTTACATGTAATAAATAAATAAATAATTAAAAAAAAAAAAGACAGGTTCATGGCCAGCCTGGTCTACTGAGCGATTTCCAGGACAGCCAGGGCTACAAAGAGAAACCCTGTCTTGAAAAACAAAAACAAAAAGATGACATAAAGGTTGACTGCTTAAAGCAATATTAACAACTGCTGTGAAGAATTGGGATCATGGGTTGACTTGGTGGCATATGCCTTTGATCTCAGTCCACAGGAGGCAGAAGGCCAGCCTTGTCTACATAGCAAGTTCCAGGGCAGGGTTAGTGAGATACTGACATAAAAAATAAGATAAGGATCCTAGCAGGCAGATTTCTGAGTTCAAGACCAACCAGGACTACATATTAAAGCCTATCTCAAGAGTAGGAAGAGGGGGGTTAGAGGGGACCAACAGGGTCCTTACAGGCAAAACTATGAGTAAAAATAGCTCCTGGCTTTTGTGTATGACCGACCACTGTGCTGCAGTCTCAGTCCCTGACTGTTTCTGAGTTCTTCTGGTGTCTTAGTTACTTCTCCATCACTGTGATAAGACACCACGGTGACGGAAACTAACAAAGCACTTCCTGGAAACTTGGCGTTTAGAGGATAAGTTAGGAAACATGGCAGCAGGCAAGCAGACATGATACTCAAACAGTAGCTGAGAGCCTACATGTTAAGTCACAAGCATGAGGCAGAGAGAATTGTGTTGTAGTCAGCCAAGCTGGAAGGACTGAGTCATCTAAACCATTTAATGTCAGACACAGGATTAGAGCTTGCCCTGCTGGGTTCAGTCTTACTCAGTGCAGTATTTCCTGACTAGGTCCCTATTCTTCCTTTATGGCTCAGAAGACTTAAACTATTCTCACTGGCTTCCTCACCTCATGTTTATGTCTCGAAATGTAAGCTCTTCCAGTGCCATGCCTGCCTGCCACCGCCATGCTTCCCCTAAAGATGCTCATGCCCTCTTCAGGAGGCTCTAACCCTCTGAAACTGTAAACCCCAAAACTCACTCTTCTGTAAGTTGCCTTCTTCAACGTTTCTTCTCACAGCAATAGAAAAGCAATCAAGGCACTGATACAGACTATATTATAATGATAACAGTATTTGTGGGTTTTGGTTCTGTGTTGTTTTGGTCAAATGGTGAGATTTTATAGAATGCTATAAAAATGTTTACCTAACAAGTAAATTATTCACATGAGAATTACATTTTTCCCTGAACACTCAGACTGTAAACATGTCTTTTACACGATTTAAAATCCTGCTATCAAACTGAAAAAATCTTTGTAAATGGAGGCTTTAGATTATTTAGTAAAAGCCCCAATTGAAAGCAACCAAAAACTATTCATAGAAACCTATCAAAAGTATGAAGGAAAAATGAAATAAAATAAAGTATGAATGCTGTTCTTTGTCTTAGGCTGACTGAATGTGTAGATCCATTTCCCCTCTCCACATGTCAGTGGAGAACGAGCACCTAAGACGGTGAGATAGGAAGAACACCATGAGGCACATAGTGAATCCAAGACCAGACTGCACTACAGAGTAAGACCCTGTCTAAAAGCAAAGCAAAATGAAATTTACTAAAACAGGTTTGGTTTTGACTTTCTTTTAGATAGAGAGTTGCATGTTGCCCTGGTTGGTCTCAAAAGCTACTTAGCAAAGAGCAAGCCTGAACTTCTGATTCCACTACCTCCACCTCTCCAGGGCTAAGATCACAGGAAGGTACTACCTAGCACATGATACTGAGGAAACCAGCCAGCACATGCCAACTCCTTAAACTCATTGCAGCTTCCTTTCTGCACATTTGTATAACCCAGCAACTACCTTATAAACCATTTGCAGTTTCAACAGTTCACTATGATTTAATGTTTTTGTGGTACATAAAAAAGAAACTGTAACCTATATAGACAGTTTTAAGAAAAATATTCAAATAAACTAGAGTTCCCTCTGATCACATTGCCCATCCTCTCCTATCCAGGCTTACTTTACTTCATAATTCTATCACCATGGCACATGACATTTTAAAATATAAAAAAAGGCTAGTGATACAGCTCAGTGGATGGGTACTTGCCTAGCATGTGTCTTGGACTAAAGTAAGATAAACATAGCAATAAAATAAACTCAAGCCAAACAGCCTGCCTTCAAATCCCAGCCCTACTTCTAATGTGTATGTACTTCTCTATGGCTGAGCTTTGGCAGGTCTATTTAACTGTGTAGTAACCATCAGTTCTTATCCCAAAAGGCTGCTGAGAAGGCGAAATGAAGTGCTTATAGCATCTTGATCAGTGTGCCAGCGATTACTGGTAAAATCAAGAAGATAAAACAAGAACTCACGTACAGTGACCTTCTGAAGTAAGAGTCTTTTTATAAGTCAGTAGAATGTATCTCATTAAGTTTTATTTTTGCATACTCATTGATTGCATATTTTCATCGGGAATGTCTTCCCTCTTCTATGTCAATACAAGTATTTTCTAACAAGTATTATTAACTGCTCTCCCCTTTGAAGATGATAAAAGTTTGTGAAAATGCTGCCTACAAAAATCTTAAGCACTTTTTAATAGAGAAAAAGAACAAATGTATATAAACTCCACTTATGAGGGACATTTTCAAGATGTTCCCAATTCTGTGCTACATTTAGTTTCATAAATCTATGAATCAGTCACCCAAACCTCCCGATTACTCTATATCCATTTTAAAGATTAACTATGTTTCTCTGTATAACTTCTTTTACATAAAGACTCAAAAACAATCTCAGAAATGACACTAAAGAGCAATTGTAAATTTTGCATTGAAAGGTTTGCTATTGTGGCTTCTGCAGAATACTGTGTGCTTAAAGTGGAAAAACTTAGAGGAAAAACACAACTGTAATTTTTAAATATTTAATTTGATGCCAGACAGAACAGACTGCAGGTTTTTGGGTTGTTTTGAGTGTTTTATGTAGCCCAGGGTGTCCTCCACATTAAGTGCTGAGATTCTAAGAATGTGTTTGATTTGTTGTTTGTTTGTTCCACGTTGCAAATGAAAGAGCAAGTTATAGAGAAGCAGATTGCTAACACATGGGAAGAATGTTATAAAAATTAAACCTGGTATTGGAAAGGGGAAACATGAGGTAACAAATACTTTATCACTAAAAACCAAAGTAAAATTCTGGTTTTTATGGACAATGGAGAAAAGGCTAAGTATATGATAAAGTCTCAGACAAGGTGATCATCACCTCCCCTCAACTACTGTTTTCTTTATTTTCCAAATATTTAAGCTCTGAAAGTGAGTGCCTGACACATACCACAGAAAAAGGAGTACGCCTGCTTGCCTGCCAGATGGGTAGACTGTGATTACTGCCCTTACTACAGGGCAGCTTACATTTTAGAAGATGGAACACTCATCCTGTCCCAATTTGACTTAGGGGTCCAATATTCTCTACGATCCTTCTTTCTAATTCCTGTTGAACAATTTTACATTCTCCTGGAGAGGACTGTAAATCTGACCTCCAACCACCAAGTACACAGAAACGCTCTCAGCTTCACAGAACCTAGAAAACTGATTAACAAAAGTGGAGACTGGAATCTAAAATATCAGATTATGGGAAACTTGCTCTCAAAACTGTTTAGGTTCTTCAATTAATTTAGTTAAATATGTTCACATTTGCCTCATATAATCACCGAGGTACCATAATGTGGTAAAAATGTCTTTACAAGGGAGAAAATGGCAGATATGTGTAAGGACATAAATCCTATAAACACATGGGCATCCAGCATACTTTTGTGTATATTCTCATGATGAGGAAAAAAATACTCATTTAATCGATATTAATATACTTCAATCTGTATTGCCTTTTTAACATTATCCATTTTATCTAAATTCACCTAGACTCAAATTAGTAATGAAAGTTTACCTTAACTCGAACTGGTAGTTTTAACACTTAATGCCAGAGTAGGTTACTAGGCATATTTAGAGATATTTTCATTATCAAAAATGAATAGTTCTAACAATATGAACTAACCAGTACCCCCAGAGCTCATGTCTCTAGCTGCGTATGTAGTAGAAGATGGCCTAATCGGCCATCATTGGGAAGAGAGGCACCCCCCCTTGGTCTTGCAAACTTTATATGCCCCAGTACAGGGGAATGTCAGGGCCAAGAAGTAGGAATGGATGGGTAGGGGAGCAGGGCGGGGGAGGGTAAAGGGAACTTTCAGGATAGCATTTGAAATGTAAATAAAGAAAATATCTAATAAAAAAAGATGAATAGTTCTTCATTGGTACATAAGATGAAATATTAACATACAAAAGATTTTCTTTTAATACAAACTGTGAGAAGGTCTTATATGAGTCTTCTATTATCGTATTTCAGGACATTGTGAAATCAATCATTTCAATTCCTTGGGATTATTTTAAATAAAAAGTTTCTTTAACCTTAAG
Organism: Mus caroli; assembly: GCF_978045245.1. NCBI lineage: Eukaryota > Metazoa > Chordata > Mammalia > Rodentia > Muridae > Mus > Mus caroli. Next base: position 29,248,757 of record NW_028227274.1, on the reverse strand, counting down.
GATTTTTCAAAGCTTAGGAAACATTAACCTATGTCTATTTAACATCAAAAGATTTCTAAGAATAGTGAAGAAAAATCTAACCGAAGTGTACTACCAGGCTATAAGTCAGGTGGTTAAGATTCTAGTTACGGCATTGGACTTAACTTTATTCTGAATGTGTCATTTAAATCTTCTGGGTCATGGTACTCACTCACCCATACAATAACTCAGACTAACTAAGTTTTCAAAGACCCTCCCTCACTGGAGTTGCATAGTATCATGACCTGCACATGCATATGCCCCCTCAATTTGACAGGCACCAACAAGATCCCTATACTAGCTACAGTGCTGAACAACTGTACAGAGGACCCAAGCTAATGTGAAAACACATTCAATTCAAGGACACTGGCTTGAAACGTGTTTGTAAATTTCTTTAAGTTTACTTTTGTTTGTTTGCTTTATTCTAAGACAGAGTTTCATTACAGTGTTGGCTGGCCTGCAACTATGTAGACCAGTATAACTGACAAGAGATTTGCCTGCCTCTTCTAGATTAAAGGGTGTGTACTACCGTATCTGCAATGCTACAATATCTTACTAGTGGTAAGAATTTTTTAATTCTACCAAGACAACTAGCTGCTGACTCTTCCACATGAAGGGAGATCTCGGAATCTCAATGTCCTGACTACTTTTCTCTCTGCTACCTATTCTCCAGCCCTCAATTTTCCTATCACATGAGGTCATTTCTGAGGCATTCAGGAATCAATGGCATGGGGCAGAAAGTGCTGTTTGTAAAGTAGCACAGATTCAAACACTTGAAAATACTACATTCTCAGTGACTAAAAAACCGAAAGGACTTAGACGTACAAATGGTTTTACTATAATGTTTGCACTAAGGATAAATAAAACACAGCTAATTCCCAAACATTGGGAAGTCATATAAAGGGTGCTGACACTCCACGATGCATGTGCAATCATCTACCAATTCCAAGTAAGAAACCAGTTGCAATGAAGGTCAACTGGAGTCTGAAACAAGGACCTTAAGTTACAGGCTAGCATAGGCTATATAGGAAGTTCTAGGCCAGCTTAAGCCTCACAATGAGACCTTTCTCAAAAGGGGCAAAATAAATATCAAGAAGTACAGCCATCAATACCTCTATTTTGTCTGTTGTTTGTTACCTAAACAAAGACTGCCATGACTATGTGACTGTCTATTAGTTTGAAATATCAAGGTCAGGAAAGAGTATTTTCCTAAAGGGCACAGGAAGATAAGTGATGGGGACAAGGGAGAGCTTATACTTAATTTACAGCTCAAAGAATTCAATAATAGTATTAGAGAAAACTTACTAAATGAATGCACGCTAGAGAAGAGCTGTGCTTTCTTGACAGAGATGGTGAATGTATAAAAAAATACTTTAATGGAGACTCAAGTCAATATTGTGTAGTGTGATGATTTAACCACAAAAGCCTTCCCTATTTAAATATTTCAATCAGTACTGTTAGCACACATACCTCGGAGAATTCTTTCCTCATGGCAACGAAGAAAATCCCAGATTCTAACAGTGCCGTCATCAGAGCATGTAGCAAATTTATTATCCGTGGGTGAGAAACTGTTACGTGAAGACACACAGCAGGGGAAAGAAGTCAGCATTTAACAGATCATCCATGCTTCTCAGACAGGGAAAAATAAAAACACTGTGCTGCATTATAAACAGGAGAAGGAAGTATCCAGTGAAGAGGCCTTTAAAGAGAATGTAGTCAGCTAACATATGCATCTCATCCAAAGGCTTGGAAAAAAATTGTTTATCATTTTCCATCAATATTCCAAGACCTACTCAGTACACTACTAGTCCTAATGCTGCCTGTGCTCCTTCTGGTTTATTTCCTATATCAACAAAACATGGGGAGTTGCCTTAACAGTGAAACTGAATGTATTCTATTCTTAACAATATTCCTTCATATAATCATTTAAGCTACATAGGAATACTGCTCAAAACATGAGCATCAGTTTCTGCCTCAGAAACTTAAACTTCAAAAATGATAGGCTCAAACACTTGTAAGCAGGCTAGTAAAACTGACTGCTCATCATCTTTATATATAATGTTTCTCACTTTTTTAAAATGCTGTGATAACCTCATGCCTTCTTCCAGATGTAAAGCAATCCCATGAACAGTGCACCTGTTAAAATATCTATTCAGCCTTCAGCTGAAAGCCAATGACTCTGCTATACAAGAGGGAGCCAGTTTCTTCCTGGCTGTGAAAAAAGATCAAGACTCTCCATGAGCTCCCTTCAACGTTTCTCAATGAATTAACGGTGAGAAAAACCTCTGAGCACGACACTGAGGCCAAGTCTGGAAAGCAGAAACATGGATATGCAACCATTTCTGTGGATTCCTGAAAGTAGAAACAAGGAACTGCCAAAAGTGTTTCTAAAGTCAACCTCTTCCCACACATAGAAGGCACAACCATAAAAGAATGCTGCTTAGCTTTATTCTGAGGCTGCAGCCATTCTTCTTCAGGCTTATTTGTGAAACTCTTTCCCCCAAGTTTACTACACATTTCTCACTGTTATGTAAAAACATACAACTCACTGGGAATGTTTTAACTCCACTCATACATTTGCATAAGTCATGTTATCAACAGTGAATCAGAAGAAAAGTCCTAGAGTCTTCTTTGACAAAAGTCTGCTTACAGCTGCAAAGCATGAAGAACCCATTCATTAATCCGTTAATGTATGCCACGTCCAGAGAGTTATCTGTGAGGTTTTTTTAGTCCTATACTTTCTTTTTGAAGTCGTGGCAGAACCAAGCCAACCAGGTCTTCACTTAAGCCTCTTTTTTTTCCTTGAATTTTGTGTGGATTCTGAAGGTGATTTCTGCAGGCTTTAGATTTTATTCAGTTGTATAATTAAAGACTGAATTCTTTATTTGGAATATTCTTGTCTTACACAGTAGATAATAAAAAGGAATAACGTATACACATTATTAGCCATAAATGAAAGAGAAAACCAGTGCAAAATGTGGCAGACAATACATCTCTAACATATTGCAAAGGCTGATACCAGGACAAAACTACTTCAGAAAGGTGCCAGCAAAATGGTGAATGTGTGAAAACAAAGAGAAATATTGTGTTCATAAGGTGCAGAAAGTTTCCCAGAATCTGAGAGAGCCCATGCATCTCGGCACCCAGAATACACTTAGAGAGTAATTTAACCATGACAATAGGGACTACAGAAAATGGTATATTGTGTATAAACCTGGCCTCTCTAATCGCCTCCTTATGTGCCTGGAACATCTTGACGTTGTTCATGTTGGATTGCCAATATTTCACATATCCTCCATGATCTGCTGTCAACATCCACATGTCATTATGTGACCAAGTCATGGCCCTCACAGGGCTATCATGAGCCTGTGAAAACAGAAAACATTTTTAGGTTTTGCTTTGACAGAGACTAATAGGAACCTAGATTAACTCAGAGCAGTAAATCCTCCAATTGTTAAGTTTTACATTGCCAATGAAACTGTCTGTGCTCTCAAGTTCTTAAATCAGCTAGCATCTGGTGGATACTGTTACCTGCAATATGGTTTCAAAGTTGAAAGTCAGCCCATTCCACAAGGTGAACTCCCCACTAGAAGCTCCAGTGACCAATCGTCTTCCTTCCGGGGTCCACTGGAGGAAGAAAAAGAAGGTATGTCACACATAAGCACAAGTCTTGCCACTTCACTAATTTAAGGAATATTTCAAAGGCTTATTTGCCTGCTTGTACGTGTGTGTGTGTGTGTGTGTGTGTGTGTGTGTGTGTGTGTGTGTGTGTAAACCATGGTGTGCAGTGCCCATGGAGGTAAGAAGGTACTGCATCCTCTTGAGCTGCAGTTACAGGAAGTTGTGAAGTGCACAATATGGGTGCTAGGAACTGCAGTAAAAATCTCTGGAAAAGCAGGAGGGAGGGAGGGAGGGAGGGAGGGAGGGAGGGAGGGAGGGAGAGAGAGAGAGAGAGAGAGAGAGAGAGAGAGAGAGAGAGAGAGAGAGAGAGAGAGAGAATAGCTATCTACTTAAAAAGAAAGTTAAATCATAATGTGTAAAGATTTCACTTTTTTCTAGGCTACATAGTAGACCAATAAAAACAAGGTAGACAGTCACTAGAAAATTTCAAGTGACTGAATAAAAAATGAACTGCTATTTGCCAAATATATATAGAAAAATAGTGTGGTGGTATATTCTTATAATTAAAGCACCTGCAAGGACCACCAGTTTGAAATTAGCCTTAGGTACACTTTAAGACTTCATCTCAAAAACTGTAACGTCAGATCTGTGACAGAGGCCCACAATTACCTCACATAAAGGCTGAGGCAGGATGCACAAGGTCAAGATCATCCTTAGCTGGGAGGATCTCTGAGTTCCAGGCCACCTTGTACTACAGAATACATCCCAGACAGGCAGGGCTACAGAGAGACCTGGTCTCAAAACCAAAGGGGGGTGGGGTGGGGGCACGAATAGACAGACGGACAGACAATTGGCCAGGCATCTGGCACACACCATTAATCCCAAACATTTGCATGGCAAAGGCAGGAAGATCTTTGTGAGTTCAGGGCCAACATGGTCTACAAAGCAAGTTCAAGCCAGGTAGGAAAACATAATGAGAACTTGTCTTAAAACTGAAATAAAAATACCCCCATTCCGCTGGTAAACCGAGCAAAAGAAAAAAAAAAAATCACATGCTGAGAACATTAAAAATATCAAACTTTTCCTACAACGAAATACTCTTTAAAAGTTATAAGAGGAGCTAGTGATGGTAGAGGTTTGCCTAGAAAACACAAGGCCCCTGAGTATGATCCCACACAACAAACACATGTGCCTGTGTGTGCATAATTCATTTTTCCTTTTGTTCAGTTTCATTAATTTTCAATAAAAGATATAAATACACAAAACATCAGAACAATTCTAATACCCTAAGTAAAAACATAGTTCAAAAATAGGTGTGCATAAGAAAACACATAAAGTTCAGGTTATTTGGAAAATGACAAGTACCTATGATGATTTGACTTTTTATTGTTTAATCAATAAGTCATACTTTTGATTATTCTGAATAGAGTACTATCTTATTAGATTTTATTTGCTATGATCTCTATCAATTCTTCAGTCAACTAAGCTGTAAATACAGAGCTTTATTTCTTTTCTTTTTCTTTTTTTTTGTTTGGTTTTTTCAAGACAGGTTTTCTCTGTGTAGCCCTGGCTGTCCTGGATCTCACTCTGTAGACCAGGCTGGCTTCGAACTCAGAAATCCACCTGCCTCTGTGTCTGCCTCTGCCTCCCGAGTGCTGGGATTAAAGGCGTGTGCCACCTAGCCTGGCTCAGAGCTTTATTTCTTAATAAGTTTCAGAAGACTGTGTCCCTAGTATATACAAATTTCCCCCAAGATCTTACACTTGATTTCTACAGGAAAATACTTATCCACCACACAGAGAAGATGAGGACGACAAAGAGTTCTAGAGCAGACTGGCTACAATACAAAGTGAGATCAAGACTACCTGGATGAAATTTATTGTAGGTTTTTTTTCCTTAAGTAGTGTGTGTGTGTGTGTGTGTGTGTGTGTGTGTGTTGGGGGTTGGGAGTGTTCTGAAAATGTACCTCAGAGCAAATTCAAGGCCCTAGGTTCTATCCCTAGTAATAAGGGGAGGAAATAACGATACAGAATACTCAGGCTTCATTTCAAAAGGTTTTCTGTATTATAAAAGGACATTAAAGGGCTGGAGACTAATGGAGCAGTTTAGAGTCCTTGCTGCTCTTCCAGAGGACCAGTTTGCTTCCTAACACTTCAGATAGATCACAACCACCTGTTGGTCTCCGGCTCCAGAGAATCCAGACCATCTGAGCACAACCCTGGAACCCACATAGAGGTAAAATCCACATTCCTCTGCCTACCAAGTGCTGATTAGAGGTGTGTGCCACCACTGCCAGACTCTTTCTTACTTTTCAAGATTTGAAGAAAAAAAAAAAATCAAGTGTCTGGGCACTGGTGGTGCTTGCCTTTAATCCCAGCACTCAGAAGGTAAAGGTATATGGTGGATCCTTGAGTTCCAGGCCAGCCTGGTCTACAGAGTGAGTTCCAGGACAGCCAGGGCTACACAGAGAAAGGAAATGAAATAAAGTGATTACACTATCATCAACAGGAAAATGAACTGAATGTCTAGTCAGTATGGAAAAGAACCTTTTTATGTAAAAATCTCTCTAAAATATTGAACAATGTGAATATATTCCTGGCTATAAATTCCAAAGAAACTACTGGGCACCTCCACAGAGCTGTTGAGTATGATGCATCAGTTTTTCAGCACTCCTAATCACCGTTGCTTAGCAACACCTAACAGCTTTACATTTACCTTTACATTCCAACAGCATCAAAGGCATCTCTATTCAGAGTAATACTGAGACCACTGCAACATGAACCTACATATTCCAGAATTCTGGGGAAGTTAACACATGATAAAAACCATTCAGAGCACATTATCCTAACAGTAGTGGACAAAATGGATAAAAGAGTGGGTTCAAAAGGAAAATTATTAGTAGTAAACCAACTATTATCTTGGATATACATTTAATATAATGTTTAATTTTCATTTTATCAAATATTTTTGTTTTTCAGTCAGGATCTCTCTATGTAGCCATGGTTGCCTGGAACTGTATAGACCAGGCTGGCCTTGAACTCACAAAGATGCTCCTGCTTCTAAGAGTAAAGGCTTATGCCACCTCGTCCAGCCTTTTCAAATACATTTGTAAAAATAAGTACTAGTTTTTCAAATAAATATCTAATTGAATACTTACCCTCACAACAAATACTGGGCATTTAACTTTGTTTGTTGATGTCCTAACAAATTTTGTTGTTACTGCATTCATAGGATTATTCAACATTCCTATTGGTGGGACCAGCTTTTTTAAAAAAAGAAAGAAAAACAACATTGGGTAAACACACAGGAAGAAACAAAGTACACCAGTACATGGCAAGATAACTATTTCTACAGCTAAAGAAAACTTCAGGATAATTTTACAAGCCATTAGGAAATTAAAAGTGTTCTACATTAATTAAAAGAGAATGTAGATACAAAGTTAGTATACATATAGTTAAATATCTATTAGCATTAATCTGGAACTTACTTTCAGTGTCAGTTTAAGTATCATATTTCCTAAATTGCTTCTCAAAGTCAATACAGCAAAGCATGTTTGTAAAAACCCAAACTTAAAATTAAAAGACTTCTATTAAAAGACTTTGAGGCTGTTTAATGTTTGAATATTGCTTTCTGCCCCCAAAGTTTATTCATCATTAAGTTATAGGAATATTGAGGTTGAGACAAAGTTAAATCAGAGTAAATATAGACATACTCTATTACCCTTCTGGAAATATGTTATTTATAACATGTAAGACAACCTTGAACCCGGAGGTTGTTAGTAAGCTAGTATAATAACTTATACTTACATCATTATAATAACCTGCATCCGGCTGAATTGCCCGCATATCTCTCTGATCTCTTTGCCATATCCTATTCTGTTAAAAACAAATTAACTAATGAATATATGGTCCTGTGACAATCATGTAAATTTTAATTATTAATGAGACCAATGTGTATTTTTAAATTTATGTGTACAAATATTTGCCTTCACCTGTATGCATGTAGGTACCAAGCGACACATGCATGCTTTGTACCCACAGAGATCAAAAGAGCATCAAATACTCTGAAACTGGAATTACAGATGGTTATGGGCCACCATGTACATTCTGAGACTCAAGCCCAGGTCCTTTTGAAGAGCATCCCATGTTCTTAAACACTGAGCCACCTTCCTAGCCCCCAATTGTAATGTGTATTTAAAAAGGAGAAAATAGGATTCGTGTCTATTTGTATAGCCCTTGCTAGCCCACAACTCCTTACATAGGCCAGGGCAGTTTGGAACTCAAAAAGATCTTACTTTTGCTTCCTGATTACTGGGATTAAAGGAGTATTCAACATGCCAGTCTATTTTCTTTCCTTTTGTTTCTTTGTTCCTTTTTTCTTCTGGTTTTGAGATAGTTTCTCTTTAGCCCTGGCTGTCCTGGCACTCACTCTGTAGACCAGGCTGGCCTCGAACTCAGAGATACGCCTGCCTCTGCCTCCTGAGTACTGGGATTAAAGGCAAGTGCCAACATCTTCCAGTTCTGATCCCTAACACATCCTCACTCACATACCCTAATAAGTGGAATTGGGGATGGGGGTAATTCCAGTTTCAGGGGACATAATATACACAGTAGACATACAGGCAAACAATCATACACATAAAATAAAAATAAGTAAGTTAAGGGGGAGGTAAGGATAGATTGGCAACCATATTTCTGCCAAAATCATTATCACAGTACAGTTTCTTGTATTTTGCTTTTGGCTTTTTTATTCTTTTCAATTTCTAGCTTTATACTCTAGTTTCTCAAATGAAATTGCCTACAAACACTAAACAACCAGTGTGACATCATATGTATAAATCTCAGTACTTGGGGGATGGAGGGAAAGATTCGGGAATTCAAAGCCAGCCTGTGCTACCTAAGATCCTATCTTAAAAAAGAGAAAAAAAACCTCAAGTCTGACAAACAGGCCTTTAACTACTGAACTTAGGTGTAAAAGCAGACAAAACCAAATGAATGGAACAGTAACATTTAACAGGCTAACATAAGTACATAAGGATCAAAAGTAGAGAAGCAGAGCTGAGGCCCTTTCACTCCATTTGACGGTGGCAGGTACTTGATCTTCAAGTAAATACAGAGCACCTCCTCCAGAACTCAGAAGTAGGACACAGCATGTTCTCAGTGCAAGCGTCTCAAAATACTGCTATATTGGTAGTCACTTTATTCTTTCACATATACTGAGTCATTTTCAGAATTAATGAACTCAACATGCTAATCCATCCCACTAATTCAAGAAATACAAGTGATACTTGTTACTCTTTATTTAGGGTTTTTTTTTTTTTTTTTTTTTTTTTTGGTTTTTCGAGACAGGGTTTCTCTGTGTAGCCCTGGCTGTCCTGGCACTCACTTTGTAGACCAGGGTGGCCTCGAACTCAGAAATCCGCCTGCCTCTGCCTCCCGAGTGCTGGGATTAAAGGCATGCGCCACCACGCCCGGCTAGTTTATTTTTTAAAAAGCACTTTTGCCAGGGCTGGAGAGATAGCTCAGTGGTTAAGAGCACTGACTGCTCTTCCAGAGGTCCTGAGTTCAAGTCCCAGCAACTACATGGTGACTCACAACCATCTATAATGTGATCAGATGCCCTCTTCTGCATGCAGGTGTGCAGATAGAGCACTCATATAAATCAGATAAATAAATTTTTAACAAAAGCACTTTGGCCACTGGAAATACTTTTACTGCACTTACCTCCAAATACTTAATTACAGAGGGGTTGTAGTCTATGGTTTTTCGGTTTACAGCTTTTCTCATTCGTTTTCCATCAAAGGTGAGCTGCTGCATTGCTTGCTGCTGTGCAAAATCAGGTCGCTTATAAAATAATTGTCGGGGAGCCTGGTGTTGAAACCTCGGCATATGGAAAAATCGTGGAGGAGAGCCAATTTCTGTAGCCATGGTGATGTTTTCCTACTAAGTCACTAGAATAGAAGACAGAAGTATTTCAGTACACTTATCACATGACTTGACAACTATGGCTAGAAAACATTTTCTAACCTGAAAACATTTTCAGACTTTTTCAGAATGTGTGTAAGTGGTTTTGCCTACAAGTATATTGTGAAGAGACCATAGGAGAGCATCAGATCCCTGGAACTGGAGTTGCAGACAGAAGTGAGCGGCCATGTGCATGTTGAAAACTAAGCTGGGATCATCTGCAGAAGCTCGTGCTTTTACCTGATCTTTTCAGATATTTTCAGTGAATACTTTCTAAAATATTTGTTTATTGGTTTTTTGGAGACAAGGCTTATTTGTGTACTCCTAGCTGTCCTGGGACTAGCTCTGTAGATCCACCTACCTTTGCCTCTGGAGAACCAAGATTAAAGGCATGTGCCACTACCACCCAGCTGTAAAATCTGTATTATTTATTGGCAGGGAGAGAGGGGCACATGGCAAGTGTATGGATGTCAGACAACAACTTGCAAAATTGGGTTCTCTCCTTTTATCATGTGGATCAAACTCAGATTGTGAGGCTAAGCAGTAGGACCCTTTACCCACTAGCCACCTTACAGGCTCAGTGAACATTTAACAGTTTTCTTCCTTGCAGTGTTTCCAACATTCTAACACTGTTTATAAAATCAAATATGAAGGTTGGAGATAAAGCTCAGCAGCAGAAAGCTTACCTAGGATGCATATAGTCCTGAGTCTAACCTCACCAAATAAATATAGGAACTATATCAAAATGTGACAGGGTTTATTACAGAATAAGTACTAATAACCTATTTATTGTAAAAACTTGCCCCAATGGAAGAGAGTATAATGTATAATAGCTTAGGGTGTTATTGGGTTGTGTTTGTGTTTCTTCTAGGGAAGAAAAAGCAAGCATCAACTGAGTATTAACATTTTTCAAAAACTTAAATACCATCTTGTGTTACATGAGACTTTGTCTCAAAATAATAAAGGTAGAAGAGGTGATAGAGGAAAAATAGGAGCTGGGTTAAGGTTTTCATTTTTACTCATGTGTGCACACAAGTATATAGTTGCCGGGAATCTTAGCATTAAAGTTACATGTGACTGTGAGCTACCTGACCTGGGTGCTAGGAATCAAATTTTGGTCCTCTTGAAACACTCTGCAAGACCAATATATGCTCTCTAACTGTTGGGCCATCTCTCCAGCACCACCATGAACATTTTCAAATGAAATTTTCATTTAGATATTTTACAGTCAATTTATTTTTAAGATTATCATAAAACTATTTTTATAGTATCTTGTCATAAAACTCTATTTTATCCTCTAAAAAATGTTGTAAAGTCTTTCAAACTTCCTATTAATAGCTAAGTACAATAACTGTAATTCCAGAATTAGAGAAAGAAGGGATCATAATTACTCTTATTTCAAAAGGAAGACTGTAATTTCCATTATTTTTCTGTTCTTATATCTGTTTACATTATTCTCGAGATATTTTTAAAGGGGCCTAGAGAAAAACCTTCATGCTTTTCTTGAGATAAAAGCCGTCTTGGTACTACTTTCAATTGGCTGTGCAGGGGTAAAGCAATGAGACAGAGGAAGGATGCTACTACCTAAACTCTGATACACGACACCAAAATAGGGTAACAAAGTATACCTCTAATGTGTCAGCTCTTCTACTAGGAAGTAATTGTTAGTTTATAACAAGATGAGAAACATTCCACCCTTAGAGCTGCGGATGAGTTACTATGTATAAAAGCACTTGAAGCTGGCATAGACTGTGCTTACACTGACATCTCATAAATGCAACTACATCTCAGTAATGAGATTTAAATTAAAAGTCACACTCCAGATATCTAGGTCAAATTTTCTAAAAGGCCTGAAGTTTTTTCTAAATTTGTTCTGAGGACAGTTTAATTATGTAACCCAGTCTAGTTACAAACACAGAATCCTCCACTGTCTACCTACTAAATGCTGAGCTGTATGCCAAGGTCTCCTTAAAGAGTGTCTTGGGCCTGGGCACTGGTTGTTCATGACTTTAATTCCAGTACTGGGGAGGCAGAGGCAGGTGAATTTCCAAGTTCAAGGCCAGCCTGCTCTACAGAGAGTTCTAGGACAATCAGGGCTACACAGAGAAACCATGGGGGTGAGGAAGACACATGGGGTTTTCAGCAGTGTATTTGGGGCTGGCAAGATGGCCCAGCAGTAAAAGGCACTTGCTGCCAAGTGAGTTTGAGTCACAGGACTCACATGGTAGGAAGGCAGAACCAACGTGCCATCGCCAACTTCTTGAGGTCCTCTAATATCCACACATGTATAGGTGTGTACATACATACACACAGGCATGAATGCATTCATCCATAAACACACATACCACACACACACCACAAAATACATTTAGCATTTTCGTTTGTTTTTTTTGGGTTGGTTTGGTTTGGTTTGTTTTTCGAGACAGGGTTTCTCTGTATAGCCCTGCTGGTTGTCCTGGAACTCACTTTGTAGACCAGGCTGGCCTCAAACTCAGAAATCTGCCTGCCTTTGCCTCCCAAGTGCTGGGATTAAAGGCATGTGCCACCGCCGCCCGGCTACATTTAGCATTTTCAAAATAAAAATAAAGTCTTAAATTTGGGGATTGGGTGTGGTAGTGGGGGATTGCGTCTGGGATCTCACAAGTAATACCACTGAGGTACACCCCCAAGCACTCCAAGAAAGCATATTTAGGTCTAGCTAGCTTGCTAGGTAGCTAGCTATTTCTGGGACAGGATTTCTCTATGCAGTTCTGACTGCTCTGGAACTCATTCTGTAGACAAGGCTTGAATTCAGAGAATTGGCCTGCCTCTGCCTCCCAAGTACTGGGATTAAAGGTGTGAACCATCACTGCCCAGCAAAAGTTCTATTTTTTATAGCCATAAGTTTTCTAATTTTGATGGAATAAAAATAGTTTCAACAACAAAAAGCTATACACATTATAACATGTATTATGCTGAAAATATGTTAAACTAGCCAAACACAAAGACCACATGACTCTTTTGATATGAAAAATCTAGAATGTGCTATACAGAGAAAGTTTTTTAACTCCAGGATACAAGAGTCTAGGAATGAAAAGTGACTATTTCATAAGATAGTCTTTCCTTCAAAGATAATGAAAAACATTTTAGAACCAGGAAGAGGAGGCAGCTATACCACACTGAACAAACTAAATGAGCTGAATGGTACACTTTAAAATGGTATAAAAGATGGGCACTGGTGGCATATGCCTTTAATCCCAACACTGTAGAGACAGACATAGGAGAATCTCTATGAGTTCCAGGCTAGATAAAGCTACATATAGAAACCTTATCTCAAAAGTAAAATAAATGGTTTAAAAAGTGAACTTAATGATGTGAAGTATATATACATCAGCTAAAAATGGGAAATTTAATAGATTAAGAAAACATTCAAACAAATATCAAATGAAACAATAACAGAAAGCTGGGGATTTTTGAAGCTGAATAGTGTTAATCCTGAGATTTGCATGACAAAAACCAGTTCTACCATTTTTGAGCCAAATCTGAAGCAGGCTTTATTAAATACTGACCAAGATGCACTTTGGTCAGGACCACTCCCTGGAACTCCATCTGAGTGGCCCAGAGACATATTTTGTAGGGGTTTATAAAGACAAACCCATAAGTAACCTATTTTCCCCATGAGGCATTTGTTATTTTCCAAGAACAACTCCCAACATTCCAGGGAGTTACCTGGTCCTTGGGTGAGTGGGGCTTACAGTTTAATTTTGGGTATTACAATGGAAAGCATTAACTAAGACCCAAATCAAGGACTGACAGCTGAATGACTAAGGTCCAATGTAAAACAAGCAAGGTTAGACACAAAACAAGCAAGTTATTGAGTAAAATTTGTTCTGCAAGGGCTAGTAGAGTGCTTGTTTCATCTCCAGAACCACATAAAAATCATGCTGATGGCAAATACCTGTAGTTTGACAAAGGAAGAAATCTCAAAGAGCAAGACCACCCTGGTTACTATGCACATTAAAAGCCAACCTGGAATATGTAAGATGAAAGGGAGGGATAAGGAGGGGAGGGAAGGAGAGGACAAACCCCCTGTCTCAGCAACACCCTGTCTCAGAAAAACATACAAAACCAAATCACATAAAAAAGTGTTCTGAAGCTGGGCAGTGGTAGCAAAAGCCTTTAAATCGCAGCACTTGGGAGGCAGAGGCAGGCGGATTTCTGAGTTTGAGAGCAGCCTGATCTACAGAGTAAGTTCCAGGACAGCCAGGGCTACACAGAGAAACTATCTCAGAAAAACTAAAACAAAAAGGGTCTTCTGAGAAAGGTCTTTTGTTTGGTTTTCTTGCCAAAGTACGACTTAAGTTAAAAAAAATAAATAATAAATCAAAATTCTAGAATGATGGAAAAAAGAAGAAAAAAAGCAAAGCGGTGGTGGTGAACACCTAAAATCGCAGCACTTGGGAAGCAGGCAAGAAGGTCAGCCAGTCTACAGAATGTTTTCCAGGACAGCCAGAACTTCACAGAGAAAGTTGGCAAGAACCAACTCCCACAAGTTACCCTCTGATCTCCAACGTAGCGACATGGGCCCATCCACATATACATAATCAATGAAAAACATTGAAAAGTCTAACACTAGGTACAAACCTCCTCACCATACAACACCATGAACATGCTTCACATACACCTTACAAACTCATGCCATGAGCACACTTCACATATGCCTTACAAGCATATGCCTTCAAGTCAGCAATCATTGAATTACTTTGTGGGGGAGGGGGATAAGAGAGAATGAGATGGCTTAGCCAGTAAAATGTCTGGCTTCAATTCTTAGCATCACAAAATAAAAATAGCTGGGCATAGTGTATTCATGTTATCTCAGCATTTGGAAGGTGGAGGAAAGAATATAATCCTTCTGCAACATAAAGAATTTGAGGCTAGCCTAGGCTACATGAGACTTTCTCAAAATGAGGAAGGGAGGGATAGAGGGGAGGAAGGAAAATTCTTTTGGCTAAACTTTCAATAATACCATTTTTGTTGGTGTTCTGAGTTGAACTGTGTCTACCTCACTTCATTTATCAAAGCCCTAAATCCCAGTTATCTATATTTAGCTTTAGGGTTCTAATCTAACCTGAATAGTAAGAAATTAAGGCTCAGACAATACAAAGGACAGCCATAGGAGAACACAGCAAGCCAAAACAAAAGTGTCAACAAGAACCAAGCCCTTCTCTCATCTTAGATTTCTATGTTTCAGCATTGAGAACCTTGAGGCAATACATTTCTACTCTTTAAACCTCTAGGCTGTGTTAATTTGTTGCAGCGCCTCTAAGCAATTAGAGCAGCAGAGCCAGAGCAAAGTGCCAGGACCTCAGACTCCTTCAACAGGAGCTGCCAAAAGATTCAGCTTTCTCTAAGAGCAGAAAACCTGATACATAAATTTGAAAAATCAGTGACCCACATAGAACACGAAGTCCTAAAGTTATCCTTCAAGCTTCACAATGGAACTAGAATTATTAACCAAATGCAAAGAAATAGTAGCGCTTTTTTGGGTTTGGTTTGTTTTGTTGGTTTTTCGAGACAGGGTTTCTCTGTATAGCCCTGGCTGTCCTGGAACTCACTTCGTAGACCAGGCTGGCCTCGAACTCAGAAACCCGCCTGCCTCTGCCTCCCAAGTGCAGGAATAAAAGGTATGCGCCACCACGCCCAGCAAAATAGTAGCTTTTAACCTTTTGAATATAGTAGAAATGTATTGCCTCGAGTAAGTATAGGTTTTATACTCGCTGTACTAGTCACTTCAAATACAATACTAGAATGGCAAAATTCAACTAAAAGTTAGACTTCCCTCCAACAGTCATCCCATAACTGGGCTGGGGGGTGGGGGTGGGGGCAGTAGGTAAGAAAAGGAACAGAAGTCAGAAGACAAATTATTTATATATGAATAGCCTTAGTAAATGATATGTATAATTACTAAACATCTAAATTTTTAAGGATAAAAACCTACCCAAACAACTAAATTCAGTTCATCTTTCCCCTAAATATAAATCTATAATGTCAAGCAAGGAGCACAATTCTGTCAAGAGTTTGCTTACAGTGCACACATCAAGTAAAGTCACATCATTCTGACTCACTAAATACAACATTCACTTTCACAGAACAGCACTTTCCAGGCTCCATGAAACCAAGTATATTCTATTTCCATAAAACAAACCTATCCTGACTATGTAAAATTCCAGAAGCAGGCTAGAGGGGTGAGGGCACACCTTTAATCTCAGCACTCAGGAGGCAGAGGCAGGTGGACCTCTGAGTTTGAGACCACAGATGGAGTTCTAGAACAGCCAGGGCAACACAGAGAAACCCTGTCTTGAGTGGAAGAAAGTCTTGTGAGCAAAAGGGCTCAAATCCTCAGAAACCATGTAAAAGGTACTCACAGAAGCACTGCAGTACTGGAGGACACACAGACCAGGTGAAGTCCTAGAGCTCACTGGCCAACCAGCTTAGAAATGTGAGAGTTTTTGTCTCAAAAAAAAAAAAGTGGAAAAGCTGGGCATAATGGCACAAACCTTTAATTGCAGCACTCCGGAAGGCAGAGGTAGGCAGCTCTCTATGAGTTTGTAACCAGCATGGTCTATACCCAGGGCTACATAAAGAGAACAGAGAGCATGCAAGAAAGAAAGCTAAAGTCAACCTCTAGTCTCCATACACATGCACCATGTGCATATATACACATGAACATATCCCCCCAACATACATAAAAGTGATGTTTTCCCTAATAGAACATAACCCAAAAATACCTAAACACACTTTTCAAACTTCAACATCAGGAAGTAGAGGAAAAGTAGAAAACACCTCATGGCTATTTACAATAAACTCTCAGCTTTTGGGCAGATTCCAGTGAAGAAAAACCATACACAATAAAAACATGTTTCTCATCAGGTATAGTGGCTTTTAATGCCAGCAGTGGTAGGCAGGTCTCTGAATTCAATACCAGCCTGGTCTACAGAGACAGGACAGCCAAGAGAAACCCTGTCTAAAAAACCAAAACAAGAAAAAAAAAATGTTAGCAAATAAGGTTTTATACTTTTAAATGTGTAGCTAAAAAGTAAACTGGGGCTTGAAAGATCATTAAGCAAGTAAAATCCTCGCCATCCAAGTATCAAGACCAGATTCTAGACCCCCAATACCCATGTAAATGAAACGAGAGCACAGTAGCTTCCCCTGTAATTCCAATGCATAGAAGGTAGAAATGGGGTCCCCAGAGTAACCACACCTAACTAGATGAATCAGCACACTCTGGGCTAAGTGAGATGCCCTGCCTTGATATATACAGAGAAATAAACCGAGTAATACAATGTCAACTTCTGTCCTCCACCCACATGTGCACACAGATGCATGACATGTTTCCACCCGCGTGATGCACATATACATACAAAAATGACCCCAAAAATTTAAAATTTAGAGAGAGAGGAGTTACAGAGACGAAGTTCAGTGCAGAGACTGGAGGCATGACCATCCAGAGACTGCACCACCTGAGGATCCATCCCATAAACAACCACCAAACCCAGACGCTATTGCAGATGCCAACAAGAGCTTGCTGACAAGAGCCTGATATAGTTGTCTCCTGAGGGGCTCTGCCAGTGCCTGACAAATACAGAAGTGGATGTTCACAGTCATCCATTAGACGGAGCACAGGGTCCCCAATGAAGGAGCTAGAGAAAGTACCCAAGGAGCTGAAGGGGTTTGCAGCCCCTTAGGAGGAACAATATGAACTAACCAGTAACCCAACAGCTCCCTGGGACTAAATCACCAATCAAAGAAAACACACGGAGAGACTCATGGCTCTATCTGCATATGTAGCAGAGGATGACCTAGTCCGTCATTAATGGGGGGAGAGGTCCTTGGTCCTGTGAAGGTTCTATGCCCCAGTATAGGGGAATACCTGGGCCAGGAAGCAGGAGTGGTGGGTTGGGGAGCAGGAGAAGAGAGGAGAGGATGGGGATTTTCAGAGTGAAAACTAGGAAAGGGAAATGTAAATAAGGAAAATATCTAATTTTTTAAAAGTAAAAAAAAATTTAAAGAGAGATTGTGCTCTGTGTGTGTGTGTGTGTGTGTGTGTACACTAGAGCCCTTGCTTGCTTGCCTGCCTGCCTGCCTGCCTGTCCAGGAGGGGTTAACAGATAGATCTGGCTTAGCAATAAAAGTAAGTAGTCAATGCTCTTTCAGAAGACCCAGGTTCTACTCCTAGAGCCTATCTAACAGTTCACAACCACCCATAACTCCAGTTTCAGGATATCCAATACAGTCTGACCCCATGGGAATACCACCACATACATGGAGAAATATATGTAACACATGTACATATATGTATATGTGTGTATACACACAGAGAGACAAATAAAATAGATATTCTTAAAAACAAAAACTAGTTCAGAGGGCTGGAGAGATAGATGGCTCAGCAGTTAAGAGCACTGACTGCTCTCCCAGAGGTTCTGAGTTCAATTCTCAGCAATCACATGATGACTCATAACCATCTGTAATGGGGATTCATTGCCCTCTTCTGGTGTGTATGAAGACAGCTACAGTGTACTCACATACATGAAAGAGAGAAGAGAAGAGACGAGACGAGACGAGACGAGCTCGGCAGTGTTGGCACACACTTTAATCTCAGCTGAGGCAGGTAGGTCTCTATAAATTCCAGCCCAGCCTAATCTACATAGTGAGACAATCTTTTGAGAGCTGGGGAGGGAGAGTGGGAGGGAGGGGGGTGTAGGTGAAATCTCCTGATTTGTTCAGGATTCTTATTTGTTTTTATTCTTAAAACTTTCTTAATTTGGGGTTTTGTTGTTGTTGTTGTTGTTGTTGTTGTTGTTTTTAAATACAGAGTCTCAACATGAAGACTGGCTGGCCTTGAACTCAGGGTACCCTCCAGATTCTGGGACCTTCCAAATTCTGATAGACTTTACACACCACCAAGAACAACAAATGTGCCTGAAGAGTGGAGGAACACAAACCTATAGTCCCAGTACTTGAGAGGTAGAAGGGGGAGGATCAGGAGTTTGGCTACCTATCAAGTTTGAGACTAGCCTCAGATATATGAGACAGAGAGAAAGAAAGGAACAGGAGGCAGGGAGGGACCAGCTATTCACTGTCACTCCAGCAGAGAGGGCTCAAGGATAACAGAAATGATTAGGAGAGGCAAAATGAGCTGTTCCACACAGGTAAGGAACATGCATTCAGGGCTGGCACCCAGGCTCCTCCTCTAGTCTCAGCAGACTAACCTTGGATTACAGATTTAGATATACAGGTATTCTGTGATGTTATACGAGTGCAAAGGGAACTTTTTTAGGAAATAAATATTTGAAATAGTTTCCCCTAACCATCAAAATACTGTCCTTAGATTTTTTTTTTTTTAGAAGCAGGGTGGGGGGAGTGGCAGCAGGTGTTTTAAATTACCCACCTAGGTTCTGAGTTGGATAATCAAACCTGAACCCTGAGATACCACCCCAAATGACATATAAACCCTAATCTGTCGTGAACCAGAAGATGTCCACACTGACGGTTAGCTGGACCAGTAATGGAAATATCAGCATGCTCATTCTCTTCCTTCTGTTCTCACTTTAGTAAACAGGAATCCTACCTGGCCTGTGGCACATGCTTTCACCCCAGACTTAGGAGGACAAGGCAGGCCTAACTTGGTGAGTTCAAGGCCATCCCAGTCTACATAATGAGATCCTATGTTAAAAAGAATAAATCAGTAGTTTATACATTCTGACTTAACAAAGAACAAATGATAAAGCCATTAAACATGTAGAGCTCCTCTCCCTACCCTCAAGGTTCTTATGGCTTTTGTTCTGTTGTCGTTGGTCAGGTTTACTGCCTTCTTTAATATCAACAATAATCTTCATAAACAAACCAGTTAGTTTAGTGCTCAGTGACCTGTTCCTGAGCTCTGAGAAAGTTTACCTTCGCCTGAGCTCCCAAGCTTTCTTCTAGGAAGGGATATTATGGGAAAATTCGACATCTTCTTTCTAACAGCTCATTTTGTTTTGTCTTCATTTTTTTCTTCCCATAGACTGAATTCTACATAGACCATTATGAGCTTTCTTCTCCACTCCCATCCTCCCTCGTAATAATCTGCACATTTGGAGTTACTGGCTGCTTAGGTGCTGAGAAAGTAAGTATCTTCATTTTCTCCCATCAGGTAACAGCTGTGATTTGCAATATTCCAACCTAGGATGTACTCCATAGTACTCCTTGCTTTCAAATTACTTTAAACAAAAAACATTAAGTATTGTAAGGGACAGAAAAGCTTCTATTCACAGCTCTGTTGTTGGTTATCCTGATGCTGTTTATATTCTGATGTTAGTTCTGCTTCAATGAGATGAGCAGATGAGCAGTCCATCACGAGCAGTCAGTCTACCATGTACTCCGGTGATCTATCTCATGTGCACATTCTCTACATTTTAACCAGTCAATAAAGGCTAGAGCCTGTGATTGGGCAGTAGAGGAGACAGGTGGAACAAGAGGTTTGAGAGTGGGGACAGTGAGAGAAGAGAGAAGCACAAGAGAAAACTGCAATGGACCTGAACCACGTGGCCAGGAGAAACCATTAAGTAGCAAGGAGTCTTACAGCTGGGGAATGAATAAGTGTAGTGTTAGAGCTGCCCAATCTAGGCCTATAGCTTACAATTATAATAACTGGATTATATTTTTTAATAAATGGGCAAACTGGGGTTGGAAAGTCCAGCAACACAGCTCTCCTAGAAGGCTGCCAAAACTTTAGTGTCAGCTTAGTTTCAGCAATGTATGCACCCAACAGCAGCCAAAGGCACTGGGCTGACCATCAATGCTTTCCATATTGTATTTATATCTTCAGTCACCTCCACTTGGCTTTCACAGACCTTAACAAGCTAATTCTATTGAGAAGCCTGTGGGCCAGCACAGCTAGTACAATGAGCACAATTTGCTGGGCTAACTCCCATATTTTGGTTCATGGCATGAACAATATTGCTAGTTATACAAACTTCACTCTATATGTCGAAGCATAGCAGCCTTTTTTTTCTAAATTATTATCTTGTTTTCTAAATTTCACTTGGGATCTCTTAAAGTAGACCTTATTCTTGACAACTTTAACATATGCCATGTTACAGAACAGACATCCTTATAGATGGCTTGGCATCAAGCGTGCAGGTCCACCAGTGACATGGTATTCTCTATGCTAGCTGTGATAGTAGATATATGTTGTCATTTACAGAATACATGATATCTTTTGGTTTTGTTTTTTGTATTGTTTTGTTTTTGTTGTTTTGAAGACAGGGTCCCACTTCCACCTCAGATACCAGCCTGCATCAGCCTCCTGGGCTAGGGTTAAGGGTATGTATTACCAGGCCCAGCTTAGCTTTCTGTATGTTCTTTTTTTTTTAACTTTATTTATATTTTTATAGATGAGTGATTTGCATGTAAGCCTGCATGCTAGAAGAGGGACTCAGATTCTATTATAGATAGTTGTACATCACCATGTGGTTACTGGGAATTGAACTTAGAACCTCTAAAAAAGCAGCCAGTGCTCTTAACCACGGAGCCATTTCTCCAACCTCTTATTTCTTACTTTTAAGATTATTGTTTGGGGGTTTTGTTTGTTTGTTTGTTTGTTTGTTTTAACAAGGCATAAGTGCTCCCTGCTCCTCTAACACTGCAATAAAAAAAGGTACTCATCAACTAAAATAACAAAATACAGAGCTTAAGATTTTATATGACATTTCTGAAATGACAAAAATAAAAATGGGGACCATGGCGTGGAGAGATGGCTCAGAGATTGATAGCACTGACTGCTCTTCCAGAGGACCTGAGTTCAATTCCCAGCAACCACATGGTGGGGTGCACAACCATCTGTAATGGGATCTGGCACCCTCTTCTGGTGTGCAGATATATACGCAACAGCACTTGTTGCTCTTGCAGAAAACTTAGGAGTTCAGTTCTGAGCACTCACATGTCATCTCATAGCCAACTCCCCTTCCAAGGGATATGACACCCTCCCTCTTCTAGCCTCCACAGGCTACAGGACTGCACTAGGCAAACACATATATATGCAAGCAAGCACTCACATAAAAAAACAATTTTTTTTTTTCTAAATTCCACTTAAAAAGTGGAAACAAGAGAGGCTGGAGAGATGGCGCAGCATCAAGAACACTAACTGCGATGGGCGTGGTGTTAATCCCAGCACTCTGGAGGCAGAGGCAGGTGGATTTCTGAGTTCAAGGCCAGTCTGGTCTACAGAGTGAGTTCCAGGACAGCCAGGGCTATACAGAGAAACCCTGCCTCAAAAACAAAACAAAACAAAACAAAACACAAGAACAACAACACTGACTGCTCTCCCAGAGGTCCTGCCTTCAATTCCCAGCAACCACATGGTGGGCTCACAACCATCTGTAATGGGATCTGATCTGGTGTGTCTGAAAAAGACAGCTACAGTGTACTCACATAAATAAAATAAATCTAAAAAAAAAGGAGAAGTTAACAGAGGGCTGGTGAGATGGCTCAGTGGTTAAGGGCACTGCTTGTTCTTTCAGAGGACCTGAGTTCAATTCTTTAGTTTGTTGTTCAAGGCAGGACTTCCTTTGTAGCTCTGGCTGTTCTGAACTTGCTCTACATACCAGGCTAGCCTCAAAGTTACAGATTCGCCTGCTTCTGCATTCCCAGTGCCGGGATTAAATGCACCACCACACATTTTAAGTCTCTTCACTATCTTTTTACAGTTCATATACATTATCATCACGTGGTTACCTAATGAAGGGCATCCTGGTTGCTTCCCAGTTTGAGCAGTATATATGCTATAAACATTAAAGTGCAGATTTCTCTGAGAAATTATTTCCAACTTTTATATAAATCAAGAAGTACAAATGCCCTTTAATCCCAGCACTTGGGAGGCAGAGGCAGGCGGATTTCTGAGTTTGAGGCCAGCCTGGTCTACAAAGTGAGTTCCAGGACAGCCAGAGCTACACAGAGAAACCCTGTCTGAGAAACATACATTTGTTTTTCAACAGCACAATTGGTTTTTCAAAAGTACAATTGGCATACTATATGTAAAAGGATGCTTACTTTTATAAGAAACATTTATATGGTATCCAAAGTGTCTACATCGTTTTGCATTCCCACCAGAAGTGAATGACTGCTCCTGTTGTACTATAAGTGTGTAGCTTTTGCTGTGAGGGTTTTGTTTGTTGTGTGTTTTGAGGCAAGGTTTCACTATGTCACTCTAGCTGGGCTAGTAATATATGTGTAGCCCAAGCTGGCCTCAAATTGGAGGCAAGTCTTCTGCCTTAGCCTCCAGATTTTAAGTGTCCACAAGCACAATGCCCAGCTCAGCATCCTTCTACGTGCTTATGTGACATAGGGGAATGTTTCTACTCAGACCTTTTTGTCTACTTGTCAAAAATCAAGTTACTTATAAAAAATTATGTTTTATGAGCTCTTTGCATGTTTTAGATATTCTTAATGAGTTAGAGATTTTCTGGTTGGTTGGTTGGATTTTTTTGAGACAGAGTCTATGTGGCCCTGGAAGGCCTAGAACACTCTATGTAGAATAGGCTAGCCTTAAACTCAGAAATTTATTCGCCTCTGCATCCTGAGTGCTGGGATTAAAGGTAAGCAACATCTGGTGACATATCTTTCTTAAGTTTTTTTTTTCTTTTTTTTTTTTTTTGGTTTTTTGAGACAGGGTTTCTCTGTGTAGCCCTGGCTGTCCTAGAACTCACTCTGTAGACCAGGCTGGCCTCGAACTCAGAAATCTGCCTGCCTCTGCCTCCCAAGTGCTGGGATTAAAGGCATGTGTGCCACCACGTCCGGCTCTTAAGTATTTTCTTACGATCTACAAATTTTAACTGCTTGTCTGTTTATATTTACTTTTTAAGTACTGGAAATCAAACTCGAGTTCTTGCAAATGACCTGACAAGCATCCCTAATACTGAGCTCCAAATTTATTTTGAATATTACACATATATAAATTTTTTAAAAACTTGTTTTTAGAGCGTTGGAGAGACGGCTCAGTGGTTAAGAACATATACTGCTCTTACACAGGACCCAAGTTCAATTCTCATAATTAAATCAACAGGTCCAGAATCCTAACTCCAAAGGACTTAACACCTACTCCTGTATCTGTACTCAAGCAGGGGCAAACCCAGTCAAGCACACATATACACATAATTAAAATTAATTTTATAATAATACTAATGTTTTATTTTATTTAATACATTTCGATTAACAAACCTAGTTTCACATACTGACACAATCAAGATATAGACTCTGGGGCTAAAGATATAGCTCAGTTGGCAAAATGCTTGCAAGCATACCTAAAACTCTAGTTTTGATACCCAACACTACAAAAACCAAGTTTGGTTGCATATATATATCTATAATACTGGCACTCAAGAGATAGCAACAGGGGATAGGGGATAGGGGACTTTTGGGATAGCATTTGAAATGTAAATGAAGAAAATATCTAATAAAATTTTGAAAAAAAAAGAGAGATAGCAACATGAAAATTAGAATTCAAGATTGGTGGGTAGTGGGTGTACATGTCTTTAATCCCAAGGTCATACTAGGTCTACAGATGAAGTTCCAGGACAAGGGCTACACAGAGGAACCCTGTCTTAAAAAGCTAAAACCCAACCAAACCAACCAAAAAAAGGGGGGGAGGGGGTGGTAGTATCATTTGAAGTTCTCTCTCCCTCCCCCTTCTCTCCAAAACCACACTCATTTCCACGTAAATTGTTCCTTGTATTAGTCTCCAATACTAACCTTAACCACAGCACCCACTGAAATGTTTTTCTTCATTAAAATATGTGTTCACAAACATCATGCAAACAAAATTGTATTTCATAAAGCCTTTGAGTGTACCATGATGTTTTGAAAGAATCAACCATGCTGTTTTAATTATTCCTTTCTTTTCTTGCTAAAATCTATGGCAATAGCCAAACTTTATCCATTCCCTGGAGACATTTGAAATGTATGCTGTTCAGCAACTTAAATGAAACTACTATAAACACTAACACAGCTTTTTCTATGAATGTATTCTTTTCCTGGAGTAAAAACCTAGAACTGAAACTTTTGAGTCATTTGAATTTCTCATTAACTTCTGAAAAACTGCCAAGCTATTTTCTTTTTTTTTTTTTTTTAAGATTTATTTATTATATGTAAGTACACTGTAGCTGTCTTCAGACACTCCAGAAGAGGGCGCCAGATCTTGTTACGGATGGTTGTGAGCCACCATGTGGTTGCTGGGATTTGAACTCTGGACCTTCGGAAGAGCAGTCGGGTGCTCTTACCCACTGAGCCATCTCACCAGCCCTCCCCCCCAAGCTATTTTCAAAACTAGCAGTGCTTTATATACTTTTAGTCCATCCTATGTTCCATCCCCAGGACCACAAAGTAAAATAACATATCAAAGTATAAGGCAGAATAAATATAGATTTTCATTATTTTTTGGAGGGTTTTTACGAATTAGAATTCTGGGGATGGAGAGATGACTCAGCAGTTAAGAGCCCTGGCTGCTCTTCCAGAGGTGTTCAATTCCCAGCATCAACATGGTAGCTCACAACCATCTGTAATGGGATCTGAAGTTCTCCTCTAGTGTGTCTAAAGACAGTGACAGTGTACTCACATACATACATAAAAATAAATAAATCTTAAAAAAAAAAAAAAGGAACTAAATTCTGCTGGGCATGGTGGCACAGACCTTCAATCCCAGCAACCCTGAGGCAGGCAGATCTCTGAATTTCTAAGCCAGCCTGGTCAACACAGTGGATTCCAGGCCAGCCAGGGGCTACATAGAAAGACCCTATCTCAAAGGTAGGGACAGAGACAGGAATGGGGGTGGGGAGTGGAGTGGGGGTGTTAGTGAGAAAGGGAGGTAGAAATGGGGAAGGGGTGATGTGTTCAGAAACAATAAATATCCTGGATGTTTCGAGATGGCCCAGTAGATTGTACAACCATGTAGCAGAACAGAAATTACCATCACGCAAAAGCTCTGACAGAAAAACCCACCTACTTTAGCAGTCACCAAGTAAGACAAAAGTGACTCATACTGGAATTTAAACTGGCTATAACATCAGAGCCACAAATCATAATAGTCACGGTTTCCTTGGCCACCTGAATTCTATCCTATTTTAGAAGTTTTGTTAGAAATTCTTTAGCTCCTGATGCAATTAGCCCTTGTAAAAGGAAACTGATTCTTGGTTCTTTAGTTAATTTTGGTGGTCTGTACTTTAAAAAAAATTATTTTCTCCCAAGTCACTCATTTCTAGGCCATACAATTGCTCATGGTAGCTCAATAGTATATTAACATCTGTAAAATTTTCTCTAAAATTCTTCTCTTTCATTCCTGATCCGATGCCCATAAAAATTTCCCAGCACATAAACAAATTTGGTATCTTACCATTACGATCAAAATTAAAATATCTATTGCCTAGTAAAGTCACAGCCAACCCAACATCAGAGCACAAGGCAATACTTGGATTTGTAAAAATGCTGTATAAGCAAACCTATGTTGCCAAGTACATAAAAATAAAGCACATACAATTCTCAATTATGTACAACACACAGAAGTTGACAATGGCAATAAACTATGACACTACAGGCTTATGTATACTATATAATATTCTATTTTAAATTGTACTCCTATTTAGAGGGGAAATATATGTATATCTGTGTGTGTGTGTGTGTGTGTGTGTGTGTGTGTGTGTATACTGGGTACCATAGACCATGCCTAGTATTTGGAAAGCTGAGGCAGGATGACAAGTAACAGCCTCAGACAGAAAGGTCTATGAAAGTTTCAGGACAGCTAGAGCTGCAGAGTGAGACCCTGCCTCAAAAACACAGCCAAGGAAGGAAGGAAGGGAGGAAGGAAAAAAAAAGAGTCATGTAGATTGGCCTATAGTATCATGGTAGGTATGTAAGCACCATCTATGGTGTTCATACATTGGCAAAAATTATCTAATGGAGCCCAGCAGTAGTTGCCCACACCTTTAATCCCAGCATCGTGGGAGGCAGAGGCAGGAGAATCTATTGAGTTTTAGGCCAGCTTGGTCTACAGAGAGAGGTCAAGAAACCCAGGGCTACACAGAGAATCTCTGTCTGGAAAAACCAATCAAACAATAACTCCCAATAAAGGGACCACCTAAGGTCAGGCATTGTGGTATCCCTACAACCTCAGCACTCAAGAGATGGGTAGAAAAATAGCAAGTTTGAAGCCAACTTAAGCTACTTAGTTCTCTTAAGTACTCTATTTAAAAACAAAAACAAACAAAAAAACCCACACAGGGTAGAGAGATGGTTCAGTGCGTTAGGAGTGGTTCCTGTTCTTCCAGTGGATCTGAGTTCAGTTCCCAGCACCCACATCAGGTGGTTTCCAAGTGCCTGTAATTTGGGGTCCATGGAGATTCAATATCCTTCTCCAGAATCTATGGACACTGCACAGACCAAGTACACATAATTAAAAATTAATCTTTTAAATAAAACTAAACAAAAACAGAGTAGTACATACAGTTTGTAAAGACGATTTTTCTTATTTTTGATTATTTATATGTTTATCTGTGTTTGTAAAGACCATTTTTCTTATTTTTGATTATTTATATGTTTATCTGTGTGGGATGTTGTAAATACTCAAGGAGGCTTCAGATTTCCCCTGGAGCTCAGGTACAGGTAGGTTACAGGAGCTGCCCAAATGTGTCCTGGGGATCCAAGTCCACTGAAAGAGCAGTACAAGGTCTTTTAAATCCACTGTATGTGCCTGAGTGTTTTCCCTGCTCAAGTACCATGTGTATTTTTTAGGGCCCAGAGGTCGGAATGTGGCATAGAACACCAGAAACTGGAGTTACCAATGGTTGTGAACCACCACATAGGTGGTGGTCAATGAACCAAGTCCTCTGTAGGAGCAACAAGTGCTCCTAACTGCTAAGTCATCTCTCTAGCCTCAGTAGTCCACTCCTTTAATTCCAGCACTCAGTGAGATGCAGAAGGATCTCTAAATTTATGTCCAGCCTGGTGTACTAGGGAGTTCACCAGCCAAGATTACACAGTGAACTGCTGTCTCAAAAAAGTACATGGTACTGGAGCTGGAGACAACTGACTTCCTTTGCCATGTTGTCCTCTGACCTCCACATGCACACTATGGCAAATATGCAGACTAACAAACAGAGCCAGGCACAAAAGTGCACATTTACAAGCCCACTACTATGGAGGTGGGAGATAGGGAGACAGGAGGATCCTTAGAACTCAACGGGCAGGGCAGCCAATCTAGCCAAAACTACAAGCCCCAGGCTCAATAAGAGACTTGTCTCAGCTAGGGTTGGTGGCACACACCTATGATCCCAGCATTAGAGAAGCAGAGGCAAGTAGACCTCTATGAGTTCAAGGCCAGCTGGCTCTACATAGAGAGACCCTGTCTCAAGACAAACAGGGGGAAGGGAACTCTTCTCTCTAAAATGAGATAGATGCAGGTGTAGGTGATAGCACACACCTTTAAACTCAGTACTCAGGAATGAGATAGATGCAGGTGTAGGTGATAGCACACACCTTTAAACTCAGTACTCAGGAATGAGATAGATGCAGGTGTAGGTGATAGCACACACCTTTAAACTCAGTACTCAGGAGGCAGAGGAAAGGTACATAGTAAGGACAGACAGAGACAATCACAGAAACAGAGACAAGCAGACAGTGGTGCACGCTCTTAATCCCAGCACTAGGGAGACAGAGTCCCACATACCAGGACTACATAGTAAAACCCTCTCTATATAAAAATAAATAAGATAGAGAGTAGTAGAGAAAGATCGCTGACATCAACCTCTGGATTCCAAATATACTATGAGTAATGGCAGATGAATGCATACAAAGATTAAAAAATTAAACATACTTAATATAACAATTTTTTGCACTTTTAAAAATTAATGATGCTTTTTTTTTATACCTACTAGTATAGTGATTCTAAACCTTCCTAATGCAATTCCTCCTGTTGTAGTAACACCTCTAATTGTAAGTATAATCTTGCTACTGCTATGAATTATAATGTAAATACCTGTTTTTTTCTGGTAGACTTAAGTCGACCCATGTAGAAGGGTCCTTTGACCCCCAAAGGGGCCAAACCCCACATGTTGAGAATATCTGGACTAGTGTCCAGAATATTCCAGAAACAGGAATTAATAACAGTGACTGGTAGAATAGGTTGGTCGTATTATTTTATCCATTGCTAGGCTTACAGAGTAAATACAAGTACACTGTCAAAAGAGCTAAGGATGAGGCAGATATGATGGTATATACACTTGTACTCCCAGCACTTAGGACTCTGAGGCAGGAGAACCAAGACTAAGCACCTGAATACATTACAGTGACAGTGTACCTTAAAATGTATATAAAGGGGGTGGAGAGAAGTCTTAGCAGTTAAGAAGAGTTGTTGCTCTTGCTCATTAGTACCTCAGTTTAGTTCCCAGCACCCACATGGTGGTTCACAACCACTCATAACTCCAGTTCCAGGGGATCTAATACTCTCTTCTGACCTCTACAAGAACCAGGCATGCATATGGTGGGTATATATACAAACATGTAGACAAAATATCATAAACGTAATTTTTAAATGGCAAATGAAAGCAAACAAAATAAAAATTAGCCAGGTGGTGGTGGCATTTGGGAGGCAGAGGCAGGCTGATCTCTTTGAATTTGAGGCCAGCCTGGTCTACAGAGTGAGTTCTAGGACAGCCAAAGTTACAGAGAAAAACCCTGTCTCAAAAAACAAACAAGCAAATGAATAACAAATATTTAATAATAACACAACCTTGGTTATGTGAAATAATTACATAAAATAAGCTAGTAGCATATAAAAAATATGCTTTTATAAAAAAAAAAACTGCTTTTCCAAAAGTCCAAAGTTCAAATCCCAGCAACCACATGGTGGCTCACAACCACCCGTAATGAGATCTGATGCCCTCTTCTGGTGCGTCTGAAGACAGCTACCGTGTACTTACAATAAATAAATAAATAAATAAATAAATAAATAAATAAATCTTTAAAAAAAAAAAAGAGTACCCACTGCTCTTCCAAAGGTCCTGAGTTCAAATCCTAGCAACCACATGGTGGCTCACAACCATCCATAATGAGATCTGATGCCCTTTTCTGGTGCATCTGAAGGCAGCTACAGTGTACTTAGATATAATAATAATAAATAAATCTTTTAAAAAAATAAATAATAAATAAATAAATAAAAATTCAATGAATTAGGAAAAAGGTGAAAAGGAACTTAGCCTGTAATTTTTGAATTTGTATCAAGTGTATTATCTTCCAAAACTTAATTTGTTTTGTGGCTACTATTTAATAATTTCATACATATATAACTCAGTTTAGGGCCAGCAAGAGAGCTCTGAGAGTAAAGGCCCTTGTCACACAAGCCTGACAGCTTGAGTTTGATCCTGAGAACCCCAGTGAAAGGTGGATGGAGAGAATCACTTCTCAAAAGTTGTCCTCTGAGCTCCACATACGGACAATGACATCGGATACATATAAACAGATTAATGATGTAGTAATAATTTTCTAATTTTCCCATATTGCCAGATGACAAAAAAAAAAAAAAAACCAAAACCACAACCACAACCTCTACACACACACACACACACACACACACACACAGCCAGATGGGGGTGGCACATGATTTAATCCCAGCACTTGGGAGGCAGAAGCAGTTGGACCTCTTAAGTTCAAGGCCAGCCAGTTCTACAGTGAGTCTAGGACAGCCTAGAAGGGCCCGTCCCAAAAAAACAAAACAAAACAAAATAAATCAAAACTAAAACCCTGGAGTCTTTAGCTATTGCTACTGGCATAGGTAACAAGTGTAATTTTAATGCTAAAAGTCCAAAAAGATGAAGCCCTTTTACTGCAGAAATCCTGCCTTGGAACTGACAGATAACTGCAATTTATGCATTCCAGCAAAGATGTGTACAAGAATAAGTACAAAGTCCAAGGTTGAAAGGGGAAAAGGTAGGGGCAGGGGGTGATACAGTTGCAAAACTTATTGGTAGCAACAAGAATATTAGCTGCCGATGCTTAAGCTTTGTAAAATGGCCAGGTGTGGTAGCTCACACATTTAATCCCACCACTCCATAAGCAGATCTTTGAATTCAAGGCCATCCTAGTATATACAGTGAGTCTTCTGAAAAGCCAAATGGGGTTATACATATCTATAACCCCAAACACTGTGGAGGGCAAAGACAGGATTATTGAGGCTTGCTGATTGCCTGTTTGGCTCTAAAGTCAGTGAGACCCTGTCTCAAAGGAATTAAAGAGAGGGCCTGATAGAATAAGACACTTGACATTCTTCTTTCCCTTTCCCATGAGCATGAAAAGGAACATACATGTGTGACGCAAAGAAAGTAAAAAAAAGAGAGGCTAGGGAGACGGCTCAGATTCCCAGCACCCAGGAAAAAGCACAGCAAGGTGCATATGTATTCCAGCATGGGGAGAGGCAGTCTAGCTCAAACAGTGTCAGTGAGAATAACTTGCGTGTGTGCGCACATGCACACAAACACGTACATACATGTCGCATACATATCACACATAAAACACACAAAAGAAAAAAGTGAGGCTGGAGAGATGGCTCAGTGGTTAAGAACACTTAGTGTTCTTGTTCAGAGGACCCAAGTTCAGTTCCCAGTACCCACACGGTGGCCCACAACTGACTCCAGTTCCAGAAGATCTGGTACCTTCTTCTGGTTTTGCAGGTACTCAATGCATGTGGTACACTCATACATGCAGGAAAAGCATGTTAAAAAAAAAATCTTTTTAATAGATGACAAAGAAAGCTGGATACAGCACAGATCAGTGGCAGAGCACAGCCTAGCATGTGGGAGGCGGCTCTGGGTTATTACCCACACAACACAAAAAAATGAAATGAAAACCTACAGAGAAAATATCATAAATTTAATGAGAATCTTGCATCAGATCATGTCAGCACATGTGTATAATCTCAGCATGTGGAAAACTAATGAGATTCTGTCCCAGAGGGAGGCAGGGAGGAAGGTGAAGGCGATTTAGTATATGTAAAGAACTCTTACAACTCAGTAATAAAAAGAAAATTAATCAAGAGCTGGAGAGATGGATGGCTCAGCAGTTAGGAGCACTTGCTTTTCTTGCAGAAGACTAAGGTTCAGTTCCCAGCACATACATGGTGGCTCACAATCCATCTCTAAGTCCAGCTCTAGGTGACCCTGTTCCCTCTGCTGACCCCAACTGGCACATAGTACACATATAGACTACAGACATAGAAGCAAAACACACACACACACACAATAAAGATAACTAAAAATGAAAAGAAGCCGAGCGTGGTGGCGCACGCCTTTAATCCCAGCACTTGGGAGGCAGAGGCAGGCGGATTTCTGAGTTCGAGGCCAGCCTGGTCTACAAAGTGAGTTCCAGGACAGCCAGGGCTACACAGAGAAACCCTGTCTCGAAAAACCAAAAAAAAAAAAAAAAAAATTAAAAGAAGAGAAATAATTCATCGTGTTAATGGACAACAGACCTTCCTTTCTTTTTTTTTAGACAAGGTCTCACTATGCTATAGCACTCGATGGCATGGAACTTGTTAAGGAAACCAGGCTAGCCTGGAACTCAGATGCACCTGCCTCTGCTTCCCCAGTGCTGGATTAAACACACATGGCACCATGCACAGGACGATCTTCTTCAAACAAATATGCACCCGGGAGCTGAAAAGACAGCTCAGAGGTTAAGAACAGTATCTTTTCTTCCAGAAAACCAAGGTTCAACTCCTAGCACACACACGACAGCTCACAACCGTCTGTAACTTCAGTTCTGGGGGTCTGATACTCTCTTTTAGCTTCTGCAGCAGACATACATGCAAACAAAACACCCATACACATAAAAAATTTTTTTAAGATACACAACAGCACAGCTGAACTGGGAGAAACACTTGAGCTCAGGATAAGCTTCGGCAAGATTTTTAAAAAAACAGTCCACAAATGTATATATAGCTTAATGGTAAAAGTGCTTGACTAACATGCACAAGGTAGTCTAAGACTTCAAACAACAAAATAACAAAATAGCAAGGTATATATTAGGCTAAGTCTATCTCATGGAAACTACCCTGGGCTACCCAATCAAAATGGCTCAGGAGTTAAGAGCACTGAGTGAAGCAATCCTTTGTTTCTGTTGGTTTGTTTTTGTTATTTGAGATGGAGTTTCTCTGTGTAGCACTGGCTGTCCTGGAATTTGCTCTATAGGCCAGGCTGGGCTTGAACTTGGAGATCCACCTGCCTCTGCTTCCCAAGTGCTGGAATTAAAGGGTGCACCACCACAAATGAGACAGGCTCTTAACTTTATAGCCTAGATTACCTAGCTAGCTGACCTCAAATCTGCAGTGATCTGTGCCATCACTCCAGCTTGACAGTTACCAATTATATGTTTAAAGCATATTTAATTATTCTCTTTGATTCCTTTAAAAAAAAAAAAAAAGTATGTGCACATATGTCTGTGTAAGGGTGTCTATTTTTTGGAACTGGAGTTACAGACGCTGCCAAGTGGGTGCTAGAAATTGAACCAGAGTCCTTTGGAAGAGCATCCAGTGCTGCCTCTCTAGTCCAAAAACTATTCCTTTGATTTTTTTTTTTTGTTGTTTTGTTTTTTTTGTTTTTCGAGACAAGGTTTCTCTGTGTAGCCCTGGCTGTCCTGGAGCTCACTCTGTAGACCAGGCTGGCCTCGAACTCAGAAATCCGCCTGTCTCTGCCTCCCGAGTGCTGGGATTAAAGGCGTGCGCCACCACGCCCGGCTTATTCCTTTGATTTACTGATGGTTCTTTTCTTTTTTCTGAGACAGGAGGGCCTTAGTATGTAGCTCTGGCTGGTCTGAAACTTACTGTGTAGACGAGGCTGGCCTCTTGAACTTGGATCAATCCCCCAAACCTCTTGCTGCCACTGCCTTCTGAGTACTGAGTCTATAGATATGTGACATCACAGTCAACTTAAACAATTAAAAATTTTTTAAAGATTTATTTATTTTTATGTATATAAGTACACTGTAGCTGTCTTCAGACACACATCAGAAGAGTATGTCAGACCCCATTCCAGATAGTTGTGAGCCACCATGTGGTTGCTGGGAATCAGGACCTCTGGAAGAACAGTCAGTGCTCTTAACCACTGAACCATCTCTCCAGCCCCTCAAACAAATTCTTAAATGAAGAAAATACACAAAGTCAGGAAAATGCTAACTAAAACTGCTGTGAGACTCCACGACACTCCAATCAAAAAGGCCAGGCCAAAAACAAAAAAGATAAATTCAATTCCCAGCAACTACACTGTCAGCTAAAAACCATGTTACGCTGGGCAGTAGTGGCACACGCCTTTAATCCCAGCACTTGGGAGGCAGAGGCAGGCGGATTTCTGAGTTCGAGGCCAGCCTGGTCTACAAAGTGAGTTCCAGGATAGCCAGGGCTACAAAGAGAAACCCTGTCTCGGAAAAAAAAAAAAAAAATGCCAGCCAAGAGTGTGGAGCAGGCCTTTAATCCCAGCACTGGAGTCATAGATAGAGATCGGCAGATGTCAGTGAGTTCCAAACAAACCAGAGTGACAAAATGAGACCCTGACTAACAACAAAAAATGCTGGAAAGGATGTGATTTGAGAAGAAACCTAATTCAAATCCGCAGGTAGAAATGTAAACATGTCAGGCAGTGGTGGCACATTGGAAGGCAGAGGCAGGCAAATTTCTGAGTTCCAGGTCAGAAATGAGGTCTACAAAGTGAGTTCCAGGACAGCCAGGGCTACACAGAGAAACTCTGTCTGGGGGTGGGGTGTGTGTGTGTGTGTGTGTGTGTGTGTTAAGAAATGTAAACATGTACAGTCACTACAGAATTCCTCAAAAACTGAAAAGAACTTGTGATGACCCAGCTACCCCACTGCTAGGTACATATGTATAAACTTAAATGTATACACCAGAGATACTTGCACTCTCTGTGCTATTCACAATAGGCAGGAATGGAACCAATCTAGAGGTCCATTAACAAATGAATGAAGTGGAAGAACACAAAGACAAGATCTCTGCGAGGCAGCCTGTATTCACTGGCTCTGCATTGAGTACATGCAGTATACACATTCAATACATTTTCATATTTCTTACTGGGGTGGAAATGGTGAAATCATTTTTGCTTTTTTGTTTTTTTGTCTTTTTGAGACAGGGCTTCATACTACATAGCTCTGACTGGCCTGGAACTCACTCTGTAGAGCAGGCTGCTCTCACACTGCCTATCTGCTCTCTCTATCTCCTGGAGTGCTGGGGATTACAGGCATGTTACTCTTGAAGCCGTGACAATTAGCATGCTTATATGTAAGGAGACTGAAACTCCTAGTGTTAAATTAACTGGTCCATTCTAAACAATGCTTCAGAGCTGGAGGTTCAGTTCAATGACAGAGCACACATTTACAATAGGTAAGACCCCCAGTTTCAACACTCACCACATCCTCACTACAAAGTTAGCTTTCAAACCCACTACAGACCCACATGATTTTCTTTCCAATACATCTCCCTCAGGCTTGGAATCTATAAATACTCAAATTGTTACTCCACCTGAGAATTACTGAAATGTTTACAGTCCAGAAGGAGTAACAGTAATATATGCCATATTCTCCAATATGCTGACAAGCTTCTGTATCTATAAATGTTTTGTAATGAGAAAGGTATGTCACCAAAGAACATGTGCAAGCTGAAACCTTAAAACTAAGCCACATTTAAGAACAAAGATAAAACTCGTAAGTACTGTAACTGGCCAGGGACAGGTGTGTCAGGGCTCAGTGGGTAGAGGCAGCTGACAACTTCAGAAGCCACATGGTGGAAGGAGAAAACCAACTCCTCTCATTTGTCCTCTGACCTCTACACACACCCATAACACAGAATGTTTTCATACTGACCACTTACCTTCAATACTACTTTACTTAAGATCTAAAAATACAAGTGAAATACCAAATTTATGATATATAACCTCAAAAGTATTACATAAGTGCATTCCTATAAATTTATAATTAAACCTTTCAATAGTATCTTTGATGGAGTTATGAAACGTTACCAAAGTACAAAAGTTTGAGCTTAGCCATAATCAAATAATATCTACCAAAACTAAAAACAAAAAAAGTAATGAGAGAAGAAAAATGGACTTTTTGTTACTTAGCAAAGCAAGCTCTGAATATATAGGACTTAAGAGGGCAGTAAAAATATTATTAAAGGTTTAGGTCACGATAAAACCATGATGGCAGTGTCTGAAGACAGATTCAGTGTACTCACATACATTAAATAAATAAATATAATCTTAAAAAAATACTGTGATGACAAAATTAGTCATTTCATATTTTTACCAACCAAAGAAAGGAATGAGAACTAAGCTTTCAGCTTCATAAATAGCAATTTACTTTTTCTTTCTTTCTTTCTTTTTTTTTCTTTTTTTGAGGTGGGGGATTTGGTTTGGTTTTGGTTTTCCGGAGGATTTCTCTGTGTAGCCCTGGCTGTCCTGGAACTCAAGCTGTAGACCAGGCTGGCTTTCAACTGGAAAATGCACCTCTCTCTGCCTCCCCAGGTGCTGGAATTAGAGGCACATGTACCACCGCCACAGCCAAATCTACTTTTTCTAATGCAACGTGACATAAACCAACTTCTTCCCAGGCCTGGGAAAAGGGTATCAAAAATGCTACCCATGTCTCTACAGTAAATAAACTAAATACAAAACTTCAAGTTTTGGCTCAAACCCAAATCTGTACAGTATACTGCCTTTTACCAGGTAAGGAAATGAATTAAAAATGCACATGTACCTAACAGTAACAGAAGGTGGGTCCCAAATGCAATTAAGATTAGGAAAGAAAAAAGTGCCACCAGGGAAACAATTAAAGTGTTTTCTTTTAACAGTCACTAAGTGCTTTGTTTGGGTTAAACATTCATGGGCAAAAAGCTGCCTGCATTATGTCAAGAGTGTACGTGAAAGTTTTGCTCCCAAGAGATGTATGTAACCTGTGGCTTGGTTCCCGTCTTCCAACGCTCCAGAAACGCTAGTGCCTCTTGTATAGAAACTAAAGCGTTCCTAACAGTCCTTACACACGCTAAGACTTTTCTGACTTTGAGTCTCAACCCAAGGAGGCAATCCAGCCTCTCACTTATTTACTCCAGAAGAGCCACAGGGTTACAACCAAGTATCAACACTTACTTTCTGTTTTAAAACAGACAGACAGACAGGAGAATGTACCCCATTAGATGGCTCGGCAGTTAAACCACCTACTGCAACCTAAATTCAAGACTCCTCTGGTGGAAAGGCATTCTCCAGGAAACTTCCTCAGACCTACAAGAGAGCTTAAGCGCTCGCTCGCGGGCGCTCGCTCTCTTTCTCTCTCTCTCCGTCCCCCCACCAACACCACCACACACACACTCACACACTAACTACTCTTTCACTTAAGAAAGAAAAAATAAAGCACAGGAATTCTCTGTAGGCCACGTGTGGTGGGTGGGTGCCCCAGGCCTGAAATCCCATCACTTGAGAAGCAGAAGAGGATCAAAGAGTAAGGCCAGGTCAGCTACGTAGGAAGTTAGTGTTGGCCTGGGTTACAGCCAAGTCTAGTGGGGCTCAGGCTCATAACCATTCCCACGGTTGGGATAATAAAGCCAGGATGATTAATAAGCCGCTGAGTTCGAAACTTAGGCTACACACTGAAACCCTGTATCAATAGGGGAAAAAAAATCAAAACAAACCAAACAAAAAAAAGAGACCGCTAGCCCAGGGAGGAAGCCCGCTCTTATCATCTCTCGCTTGGACTGGCAGGTGAAAGGGTGGAAATTCTAGGTGAACACAGGCAATATAACTAGGCCAGTCTCAAAGAAATTGGGGGAGGGGTGGGGAACGGAGGGAAATGGGGGTGGGGTGGAGAAAGGGAGACACACTTTCTAGTATCATAAATATCTAGATGCCAGGAAGCCTTTGTTTTTCTCATATTCTGAGACCAGGATTTAATTTCCAGCGGGAAATTGAGAATCAGTGCTTAATGGGACATTTGCATGCAGCCAGATAGGAATAAAACTCCTGCAGAAGGGCAAGGCTCTGCCTGCCTCCCGCCCCCTGCATGGACCTCGATTCTCGAAAGCACCCCGGCTGACTCTGCAGCTGTCTCTCGGGCTCGCCGGGAACTTCCCCAGCCCCTTTCTGGGCCGAACCCAAAGCCGCACTTGGTCCCACTCCCCTCTGCACCCAACGCGCCTCCTTCCTCCGAACTTCGCGTCTCTGCGGCCGGCCTCGCTGTCCCAGCTGGGCCTAGGTTAGGTTGCCTCACGGCCTCCTCCGCAGAGTTCCTCCGCTAGGGCCCCCGCCGGCCGCGGCCGGCCTGGCGGACGTCCGTCCTCTTCTCTCCCGCGACCTGTCCCCTCCGGACCCCCGAAGCACGCAACGGCCGGGCCCGAAAATGGCGGAGCGCGACCGGCCGCGGCCCTCACCGGTCCCACGGCGGACTTACCGTGGGGGGCCGGGAGGAGCTCCTAACCGCGAGCGCGGCGTCCTTTGGCGCCGCAGGGAACGTCTCTCCGGTCTGGCCCTCCTTCCCTTCTCCTCACTCTTCAATTCCTCTCCTTCAAAGATGCAGCCGCCATCTTACCCGAGGAGCCACCGAGCGTACGCCTGTGCGTCATCACGGCCTCACGGCGCTACGCCCCGCGCGCCTGTGCCGCAGGTCTACGGTAGGGCTCGAATAGAGCATGCGCGCAGGTGAGGGGTGGGGCTTGGATACGGCGCCCAAAGATTTGAGTTCATCTTGGCGGCTGATGGAGTTATCATAGTGCTGGAACCTTTCGTCTTTCATTCCTTACCACATGAGGCATCCTGCATATTCTCAGAACATCCCATTTCACAAAACTAAATAAGATACTTGTTAAAGCCAGCTGTGGTGGCTCATGCTTGTAATCATAGCATTTAAGAGGCTGAGACACAGCCCAGCAGTGGTGGCGCGTACCTTTAATCCCAGCACTTGGGAGACAGAGGCAGGGAAATTTCTGCGTTTGAGGCCAGCCTGGTCTACACAGTGGGTTCCAGGACAGCCAGGGCTACACAGAGAAACCCCGTTTTGGAAAAAAAAAAAAAAAAAAAAAGAGGCTGAGACAGGAGGATTACCATGAGTTCAAGGTCGAAAAACCAGAGCATAAGCCTGTGATAAAGGAGCCAGCAGTATGGCCTGAT
Source organism: Mus caroli (assembly GCF_978045245.1). Taxonomy (NCBI): domain Eukaryota; kingdom Metazoa; phylum Chordata; class Mammalia; order Rodentia; family Muridae; genus Mus; species Mus caroli. The sequence continues at coordinate 29,209,942 of NW_028227274.1, read as the reverse complement.
TATCTTAGTCTGATTCCCAGTCCTACATGGTGAGAAAGAAATACAAAGTCTCCCAACAAATGTACCGGTTGGTCAAGCGTTTGCATGTAGGAAACCCAGAATTTTTTCTTCTCTAGCACTGCATAAACTGGGTTTGAAAGCCTATGAAGTGACGACAGCAGGGACAGAAGTTCAAAGGCATCCTTCAATGCAAGAATTAAATTGTGAGCAAGGCTCTTGCAGAAGACCTGAGTCTCCCTTGTAGCCCTGATTGGCCTAGGATTCAATAAGAAACAAGACAGGCCCTCGCCGGGCGTGGTGGTGCACGCTTTTAATCCCAGCACTTGGGAGGCAGAAGCAGGCGGATCTGAGTTAAGGCCAGCCTGGTCTACAGCGTGAGTTCCAGGACAGCCAGGGCTACACAGAGAAACCCTGTCTCGAAAAATCAAAAGAAAAAAGGAAAAAAAAAAAAAAAAGAAAGAAACAAACAAACAAACAAACAACGTGGGCCTCAAACTCAGAGAGCCACCTGCCTCTGCCTCTCTGCCTCTGCCTCCCAAATGCTGGAATTATACCCAGCCTTAAATGGTTTTGTGTGTGAAAAATATATATAAGAAAATGATTGAGGAAGACACCCTTTACCTCTAGCCTCCACACACACACACACAAGCACCGCAAAGCTCTCCAGAGTTTGCACTAGTCAGTCGTTTTTATTTAAATGATGGAATTGCTTCCTAACTATCCTCCCCTACTTGTCCTTTTCAGTCTTGTGCTGGATAGATGACCTGCCGAGCTAGAATTATTTGGGAAGACAGAACCTCGGCTGAGAAAATGCTCCCTCCAGATTGGTCTATAAGCAAGCTGGTGGTACACTTCCTTAATTGATGATTGATGTGGGAGAGCCCAGCTCATTGTGGCCAGCTAAAAGAAAACGCTCTGAGCAAGCTATGGAGAGCGAAGAGCCACTCCTCCATGGCTTCTGCATCAGTCTTGCTGTCTTTCATTCTTTTTCAGACTTCCCGCAGGGTGTGAGGGACTGTAATCTGAAAGTATCTGAGAACTTTCCTCCTCAAGCTGCTTTTGGCTATGGCATTTTACCACAGCAATAGAAACCCTCACTAAGACACCATGGGTCTGAGACATCGGAGTCCCGGACATAGCTGTGTTTGCCAACAACACACATGCACTCATGACTTCACCTTCTCCCACACCACATGAACCAGGCATGGTGGGACATGCCAATACCAGCACTTGGGGTGCAGAGAGGCAGGAAGAATCAAGTTTGAGGCAGTCTTTAGCTACATAGGCAGTTGGGGGTCTATCCTTAGCTACAAGGCTAGGTGCTCCCTCGGGTCCTGGATCTGGATTCCAAGGACTGCCTACGATCCTCAGTTGACAGATGTGTGAAAAGGAGTAATCAGAAGCCAACAGGCTTTTGCCTGTGGACGGACATACCCAGGCAAAAGTGACCCAGGCAAACGTGTGCACAGGCTCTTGCTGTCTGCCTGATCTCAGCTGTTGCTGCACCCCTGCATGCCCCAAGGTGTTTAAAGAAGTTAAATCTTACTGAGAGTTAGTTCACTACTGTAGTCACCTTTCTGTCCCCACGACAAAATACCTTAGAATATTTATTTAATTTTTAAACGTTTTTGTTTGATTGGTTGTTCGGTGTTTTGAGATAGGGTTTCTCTGTGTAGCCCTAGCTGTCCTGGAACTCTTTGTAGACAAGGCTGGCTTCAAACTCAAAAAAGATCTGCCTGCCTCTGCCTCCCAAGTGCTAGAATTAAAGGATTATATCACTATGCTGGGCCCTAATTTTTTAAATTCTTAAAAGATTATGATTTTCACTATACATGTGAGTGTCTGTATGAATGCCCATACACATGAATGCAAGTATCTTTGGAAGCCTCAAGTGTCAAATCCCGGGAACTGGAGTTACAGGAGGTTACAGGCCACCCAACATGGGTCCTTGGAACTGAACTCATACAAGAACAGTATGCATTCTTAGCTACTGAGCCATCTCCCCAGCCCTTTATTGTTATATTTTAAAAAGATATTTGTATATGTATACACACACGTATGTCATGGCACCCCCGAAACTAGCAGCTGAACTCAGTAATATGTAAGCACCTCCCACGTGCTACTGTTTTGAAGGCTTGAAGGGCTAGCGAAGAGCACGAAAGACTTCGTGTCATATAGCAAGGCTAAAGTCTTGCAGAAGGCAGGAGTCCACTGGTGAGGGTGCAGCCTCACCAGTTACAGTGGAGCCACGAGTATTGAAGAGCTCAGGGAAAGAAGTTGAGGCTTGGTGCATGTGGCAGGGTCAGTCCCTGAAGAGGCTGAGATGCAATTAGTAGAAGTGTAACCTTGAGGTATAGGTAGAGTTGGAGCTTCACCAGGCCTTTGCAATCCAGACTGGGCGTGAGTCCCAGGAAGAGGATTTTAACTGTGCCGTTCCTACCTCTTGAAATAAGTTTTTATTTTACATATTTGAGTGCACTGTAGCCATCTTCAGACACACACCAGATGAGCACACCAAACAGCTGAGAGCCACCGTTTGGCTGCCGGGAATTGAACTCGGGACCTTCAGTAGGGCATTCGGCGCTCTTAACCGCTGAGCCATCTCTCCAGCACAAAATAAGTTTTTATGTGTATAACTGTTTTACCTGCATGAATTTATGTACACCACTGGCATGCCTGGTGTCTGAGGAGCAGCAGAAGAGAGCACCAGATCCCCTGGACCTTAAGTTATAGGTACTCTGAACTGCCGTGTAGGTGCTGAGAATTTAATACAGGCCCTGCACTTACAAGAACAGCAAGCAAGCGCTCTGCTCTTAGCCATCCACCGAACCATTTCTCTAACCCGCTCATCTCTCTATGAACAAAGAGCGCTTTTAGTGAGTCTTCTCTACAGCCCCAACCGAGCGACTTTTCTTTGGTTTGGCTTATTGTTTTTTATTATTTGGTTTGGAAGGGGATGGTTTGTTTCAGACAAAGCCCCATTGGAGCCCTAACTGCCCTGGAACTTCCTTGTCCAGGCAGGCCTTGAACTCACAGAGATCTGCCTGCCTCTGCCTCCCAAGAGCTGGGATTATAGGCATGCATCACCATGCCCAGCAGTGAACTGTATTTATATTGTGATAGGATCATGACACTTGGGATAACAAATGAACAGCTATTAGATTTTTAAGGTATTGGTTTTGTTTTTGAGACAGGGTCTATGTATTCCTGGCTGCCCTGGAACTCACTATGTAGAACAGCCTGGCCTCAAACTCAGATTTCTGCAAGTTTACCACTGGATCCCAAAATCTAGAATTTTAAAGGCTTTAAGAATTTTTGTTTTATATGTGGGTATTCTACCTGCATAAGTCTGTGTGCCACTTGCACGCAGTGCCCCCAGACACCAGAAGGGATCTGAGACCCCTGAAACCGGAGTTTAAAATGGTTTAGCCACGAGGGGGGTGCTGGGAATCAAAAACCCAGATCCTCTGGAAGCAGCAGCTGGCATTAATTCTTGAGCCATCTCTCCAACTCAGGTTATTAGTTTATGTCTACTAGACAAGGGGTAATTTGTCAACGTCACACAAATTAGTCATCTAGGAAGAAGGAACACTGGAAAAAATGCCTCCATCAGATTGGCTTGCAGGCAAATCTGTAGAGGTCTTTTCATGATTAATGATTGACAGGGAAGGGCCCAGCCCACTCTGGAACCAAGCCTGACACAGGATCTTCATAGCACTCATATTTCAGATCCTAATCATTAACCCCTGTCTTAGTCAAGGTTTCTACTCCTGCACAGACATCATGATCAAAGAAGCAAGGTGGGGAGGAAAGGGTTTATTCAGCTTACACTTTCCACATTGCTGTTCATCACCAAAGGATGTCAGGACTGGAACTCAGGTCAGGAAGCAGGAGCTGATGCAGAGGCCATGGAGGGATGTTACTTACTGGCTTGCTTCCCCTGGCTTGCTCAGCCTGCTCTCTTATAGAACCAAGACTACCAGCCCAGAGATGGCACCACCCACAAGGGGACCTCCCCACTTGATCACTAATTAAGAAAATGCCTTGTAGCTGGATCTCATGGAGGCATTTCCCCAACTGAAGCTCCTTTCTCTGTGATAACTCCAAGTTGACACAAAACTAGCCAGTACACCCCACTTTGTTCTATTTTTAGAGGAGGATACTTTTTAAGGCAGGGTCTCACTTTGTAGCCCTGGCTCACCTGGAACTCTCAGAAATCCACCTGCCTCTGCTTTCCAAGTGCTACCTCTATTAGACATCGCATACAGGTTCAGCACTATAGCACTATAGTTTTCTAGGCTACCCGCCCACAGGGGTCACTTTTTTCTTTGAGACAGGATCTCACATAGCCCAGGCTTGCCTTTAATTTGCTATGTAGCCGAGGATGGCTGAGCTCCTGATTTTGTGCCTACATCCCAAGTACTGAGATTACAGCTTTACAAATGGCTATTTCATGGCTGGGGCTGTAGTTCAGCCGGCAGAACATTTATCTAGCACACAAGAGGCACTGGGTTCAATCTTCAGTATCGAAGGAAAACCAGGAATGGTGGCATAATCTCAGCAGTCTAAAGTTGGAGGAAGATCAGAAAGAGGGCCAGCATAGACCATGCCTTTTAAAAAGCAGGGAAAGATTATTTCATACTGTCTCCTATCACACCTCTTTCTGGTAGATTGTATTATTGCATCAGCACCATAAAGATTATGAAATGATTGGCCGGGTATGTTCTCTTATAATTCCAACACTCAGGAAGCAAGCAGATTACTATTACAGGCCTTGTCTCAAAACCAAACCAAACCAAACCCCGCAGGCAGGTGTTGTGGCTCATGCCCTTAATTCCAGCTAAATATGTTCTTTGGCTGGATAGCCCAGTAAGTGTCTCGGATACATAAAGGGACCTTGTGATACTTGCTTAACAAGGGCTCAATCTATCAATTGTCTACATGCAGGCACCCTCTCCACCTCCCTTGCATTCTTCCCTGCTCCTGCTGGCCTTCCCAGTAGCCGCTGGACCCATTTCTTCTCAACACTTCAGAAAGTGACCTTCTGTGTGTTTGCTTCATTCTTCTTCTTCTTCTTTTTTTTTTTTTAAAGATTTATTTATTTGTTATATGTAAGTACACTGTAGCTGTCTGTCTTCAGACGCACCAGAAGAGGGCATCAGATCTCATTACGGGTGGTTGTGAGCCACCATGTGGTTGCTGGGATTTGAACTTTGGACCTTTGGAAGAGCAGTCGGGTGCTCTTACCCACTGAGCCATCTCACCAGCCCTGTTTCATTCTTCTAAGCACAGACAAGCTCTCTGCAGCTCAGCTCCCTGGTTGTCCCCTCACGGCGTCTTCCAGCTCCTCTCTCCATAGTTCCATGCTGACCCAGAATCTCCTCTGTAGCCACTCCTGCCTAGGGCCCATCACATCTTCATTTTTGGGAAGCAGGGTCTTCTGCCTCCTTATCCCCTCCTCTAGCCTCCAGAGAGCAGTCTGACTAGGCAATTTCAACTCTTCCTCCCTCCCCATCATTAATCGGAAACACCTAGCTTGTCTATTTCATTTTCTCCTGCCATGTATCTGTTTCCTCCAAGCTGGCTACAAGCACCACCATCTTGAATCACAGTAGCCCATGATCCGAGACAGGACTTCCTGAGATCCAGCCTGCTAGCATCCCTTAATGTTAATCCCTCACACGACTCACGAGCTGTCTCTACTATTTCCCCTTACTTTCCCTCCAGAAAGGAGGTGGAGGATGGGGGAGAGGGATGTTTGGGAGGGTCAGAGGTAGAAGTTCAACCTTGTATGTATGTATGTATGTATGTATGTATGTATGTATGTTTTGGCTGCCCTGGCAGACTGACTTCAAACTCCACAGGCTGGGATTTAAGATAAGACACAGTGGTCCTGATTTCTAGCACTGAGACAGGAGCACAGTCACTCACTCCCCTTCCATATCACCTCTGTAACAGAATACCTGTCACTCAGTATTGGACCAGAGGTTTGGATTAGGTGTCTACCTTATGAGGAGTCTTTAGTGTTTAGGTCTTCCAATCTGACCTATCTTAATTTGAAGGTGACAATATGAACTCTTCAAGGCCACTTCAAATAACATTCTCCAAGACAGCCCCCTTTCCCTTAAGATGAAGTATGTCTACCACAAGGCTAAGGACCCTAGACGGTAAGTGCTCCCCATGGTGAGCTTCCATCCTGTGTCCAGGGCAGGCAGAATGGTGGCAAAGTTCTTTCAGTCAACTGTTTCTCACTCTTTAAACATTGCAGGGTGGCTGGGGACTGGCTCAGTGAATAAGGGTACGTGCTATGCATGAAGACCTGAGTCTGTCCATTAGCACTACAGTTAGTGAAAAGACTGCTGTGTTCCCACTTTACACGCCTTGAACCCCAAGGTACAAGCAAAAAGAGAAAGTGAAGACAGGATTGTTGGGGCTTTTGGTCATCCAGCCTAGATATAGGTTCAGTGAGACAGAGCCCATTTCAAAGAACAGAAATGTGGGTATACACACAATGTCCTCTGCTAGTCTCCTTACACAGACGCACACACTTGCATATACATATGCACAACACACAAACACACACAAGCAACTTCCGGGCTAGAGTGTTGCTCAGTGGAACAGCACTCTTCTAGTATGTACAAGACTTTGGACAGAACTGACTCCTGCCCCCCACCCATGTGCCATGGATCATGTACCCTCTCCCCATAAACAAATAAATACAATTCTTTAAAAAAAAAAAATCAAATAATGACAGTGTTCTGGTTTATTTCTCCCCTCTCCAACCACGTGAAAACACTCCTCCCCTATACAAGTTTTTTATATATCATTTTAGCTTCAAAAACTACAAAATAATTGACATTAAAATCTGAAATGTGAAGAACAAAAAAATAGTAACATGGGGTCCAAAAAAACATGGTACGAAGTAGTCAATGAATGTTGTAACATCATTCTACCTCACCAGTTCAGGATGGCAGCCTGCTTGACCACAGCAGCCCTTGAAAGGCTGCAAGGAGAGCAGATGGTAATGATGGTCAACAGTCACTGTGAAGATAGCACCTACAGCATCAATAGCCAGCCTTTCTTTCCTCTCCAGAAGCCAAGCCGAAAGTGTTGGCTCAGACCTGTAATCCCAGCGCTTGGGAGGCTGAGGCTGAGGCAGGAGGACTGTTATGAGAACTGGAGAGCCACTCTCTCGCAAAAACTACGAAAGGAGTTCCAGCGACGTCTGAAGCAACATCCCTGCATGAGGCCTCCCCAGGGCTCAGACTGCTGCTGTCTGGAGCTGACCCAAGGCGCACAGTGATGTCTGTGGATCAGTACTGGAAGCTGCGCTTTGTCTGGATGTCATCGAGAATCTGCTGCAGCTCCTCATCTTCAAAACGCCCTTCCAGGCTGTAGGAAAACCAAGAAATGTGAGTGACTCGGCAGCTGGCGGTTTCCCCCAAGTCTGTCAAAGGAGGCGCATCTCCGAGCAGCTCGCTTAGCTCTACTGCCTCTAAGTTTAAACTGAATGTTTTTGACATTCCTTTATATAAGCACTAAAGAGTTGTAAATAGAAAAAAGATTTTTAAAAGCTTCAACAGTCACACATGATGTAAATTTAATTTTTTGTTTTGTTTTGTTTTGTTTTGAGACAGGGTTTCTCTGTGTAGCCCTGGCTATCCTCGAACTCAGAAATCCACCTGCCTCTGCTTCCTGAGTGCTAGGATTAAAGGCGTACGCCACCACCGCCCGGCTGTAAATTTAAATTTTTGTTTGGTTGTTTTAGCTTGGCTTTCTTTCTTTCTTTCTTTTTTTTTTTTTTTTGGAGACAAGGTCTCATTATGCAATCATGGCTACCCTAGAACTCTCAGGGATCTGTCTGCCTCTGCTGGGATTAAAACACACACTGCCAGGCCCTGCAATGATTCAGTCTGTAGTCATTCACTTGTTGAGTGACTTAATGATTGTGTCCAATATCTGTTATTACCAATACCACAGCAGTGAATAGCAGAAGACCTTGTGGGTGATGGGAGTAGTCACATTGCTTTCACTAGATAGAGTTATATGATCTGCTACTGCCTGTACTGTAGGAGAATTCTGCCTGTTTCTAATGCTTCTCTGTGAGGTCTTAGGAGATCAAACTCAGAGCCTCACACACAAGAGGCAAAACTTCTACTACTGAGATACATATGCCTAGTACCCTCTTCTGTTCCATTTTCTTCCTGGGCTATGGTATTAAGACTATTATTCTCAGGCTTGAAGATGGTTCAGCTGATAAGGTTGTTTGCCACCAAATCTAACCACCTGAGTTTGATCTGGGAACCTACCTAGTAAATGGAAATTGTCCACCGACCCTCACCTGTTTAGTGAGACATTCATAGGCATGCATGTATACACACACGTACACAAACAATTAATGGGAAAAACTCAAAGGATTCTTTGGTTTTTCGAGACAGGGTTTCTCTGTGTAGCCCTGGCTGTCTTGGAACTCACTCTGTAGACCAGGCTGGCCTCGAACTCAGAAATCTGCCTGCCTCTGCCTCCCAAGTGCTGGGATTAAAGGCGTGCGCCACCACAGCCCAGCAACTCAAACTATTCTTAAACCAGCATGACCATTCACACCTGTAATCCCAGCCCTTGACAGGTGAAAGCAAGACAATCAAGAGTTCAAGGAAAGCCTTGGTTAGCTGAGACTACCACCAACAAACCACAAAACCAACACCTAAATCCTATCTCAAACACCATTCAATTACATTCCTATTCAATGCTGGCATGTCATCAACCCAAATGTTAAATGCATACAACTTTTAGTTCTAGCAATTTGACTTATAGAAATCTATATAAAATAGACAGAAATCTATCCCATCCGGTACTAACCTTGGAATCAGAGCTTTGGACTCTTCAGCAGTCTCCGGGCAAAGATTGGCTAAACAGGCCAACTCAAACTTATGTAGCTTTTTCTGGAGAAGCAAGCTGATTGTAGGGGAAAATAAAAACACAGAAAGACTGTGATGAAGTGTGCAGTAATGGGGGGAAATAAGTATGATCAAAATATATTATATACTTGAATAAAAATGTCACAGTGGAAACCATTACTATGTGTAGTTATATGCTAATAAAAAACAAAAATTAGGCCGGGCATGGTGTCGTACGCCTTTAATATCAGCACTCGGGAGGCAGAGGCAGACGGATTTCTGAGTTTGAGGACAGCCAGGGCTATACAGAGAAACCCTGTCTCGAAGAAAACAAAAAAAAATTATGTTCTCATTCAGTGTTGGTCAAACGCTAATCATTCATCAATAGCAAAAAGGAGATTATAATAGTTGATTATGGTTATGTGGGCATCAGAATCCTCCTTTGAAATCACTTCCTGTTCCTACCCCAGAAAATCAACAAGTTCCAGAAAAAAAAAAAAAAAAAACAAAGGAAAAACAGCAGGCAGAGCCAAGAACCCTGAAGAGAGCCCAGCAGGGTAAGGCGGCGTATACATGCTGCATTGGAGAGGGGACCCGGGAGTTAAGAGATGCTCTCTTTAGAGGTCACAGGGTCAGTTCACAGTATCCACACGATGGCTTACAACAGTCTGAAATTCCAGATCCAAAGGACTCTGGACTCTGTGTGTACTGGGCACTCGTGTGGTACAGAGGCAAAACACTCGTACCCATAAAATAAAAATTGAACAATTTAATAAATATTAAAACGTCTGCTTCCACGAAGTGACTGAGTCTGTACCTTTGATAAATTAAAGTCAAACAATACAAGAGATCCGATTGGCTAGTCTATTAAGTATGTTGATGTGGAAACACCTCTCCTTTAACTTTGAAAATAAATATACCAAACTCTTCTTAGAGCAAATCTGTGTATAAGATGTATCTTCAGGATTTCCATAACCTACACTATAAGATAAAGCTTACTAGAATAAGTTTGGTCTCAAAACGTATGTAGTAAGAACTTATATACTCTAGAGGACTGGTGAGATGGCTCAGCAGGAACGCATCTGCTAACGTCCTGAGGACCCGAGTTAGGTTCCTAGCATCTACACTGGGTGGCTCCACACGTCTACAACTCCTCTCTGGCCTCTGCTAGTGCTGGCACTGAATACACATGGTGCACATATAGACAAGCATCTATATACATATAAACAACATAACATAAAAAATGAATTGCTAGCCAGGCGTGTTGGCGCACACCTTTAATCCCAGTGCTTGGGAGGCAGACGCAGGCAGATTTCTGAGTTCAAGGCCAGCCTGGTCTATAGAGTGAGTTCCAGGACAGCCAGGGCTACACAGAGAAACCCTGTCTCGGAAAACAAAACAAAACAAAAAAACCCAAAAACTAAAATAAGAAAAAAAAAAAAAAAAGAAAGAAAAAGAATTGCTGTGCCTGATGGCACACGCTCACGCCAGCCTGGTCTACACAGAGATACAAATCAGTCTCAGTAGTAGAAGTAGAAGTAGTAGTAGTTAATAATAATAATAATAATAATAAGGCTGGCGACAGGGCTACACAAAGAAACCCTGTCTCGAAAAACCAATAAATAAATAAATAAATAAATAAATAAATAAATAATAAGGCTGGCGAGATGGCTTAGCGGGTAAGAGCACTGACTGCTCTTCCAAAGGCCTTGAGTTCAAATCCACAAAGTGTCTCACAACCATCCATAATGAGATCTGATGCCCTCTTCCAGCGCATCTGAAGACAGCTACAGTGTACTTATGTATAATAATAAATAAATCTTTGGGCCAGAGCAAGCAAGGACTGAGCAAGTGGAGTTGATCGAAGTGAGTGGGGCCAACCAGAGAGGGCAGGGTTGACCAGAGCAAGCAGAGGTCCTAAAAATTCATTACCCAATAACCACATGATGGCTCACAACCATCTGTTCAGCTACAGTGTACCCATATACATAGAATAAATAAATATTTAAAAACAAAATGATGATGATGATAATATAATTTTTTCTAAAATAAACAAACAGACAGACAAACAAACAAAGGTGCTGGATACCTTTAATCTCAAAGGAGGTGGTTCTCTGTGAGACAGAAAACAACCTGGTCTAATATCAAGTTCTAAACCAGCCAGGGCTAGATAGTGAGACACTGCTCAAAAACTTATATATATACAGCCAAGCTATACAAAGAAATAATCTGTGTGTGTGTGTGTATACATTTACATATATATATGTATATAAAATAAAAATAGATACAAGCCGGGCGTGGTGGCGCACGCCTTTAATCCCAGCACTCGGGAGGCAGAGGCAGGCGGATTTCTGAGTTCGAGGCCAGCCTGGTCTACAAAGTGAGTGCCAGGACAGCCAGGACAGACAGAGAAACCCTGTCTCGAAAAACCAAAAAAAAAAAAAAAAAAAAAAAAAAAATAGATACAAAAAAATTCTACCTGTGTAGAGAGTGCATGATGGCATATACTAGTGACCCCAGAATTTGTGATGCAAAGGAAAAAATTTTGATTTTGAATCAAGGCTGAGAGCTTTTTTTTTTTTTTTTTTTTTTTTTGTTGGTTTTTCGAGACAGGGTTTCTCTGTGTAGCCCTGGCTGTCCTGGCACTCACTTTGTAGACCAGGCTGGCCTCGAACTCAGAAATCCGCCTGCCTCTGCCTCCCGAGTGCTGGGATTAAAGGCGTGCGCCACCACGCCCGGCTTTTTTTAATTTTTTTTTTTTTTTTTTTTTTGAGAGCTTTTTTGTTGTAGGCAAAATTTGGGGGTGGGGTGGGGGCAGCTTCAAGCTCCAGATTACTTTTTTTAAAAAAGACTTATTTATTTATTATATATAAGTACACTGTAGCTGTCCTCAGACACACCAGAAGAGGGCATCTGCAATCTCATTAGAGATGGTTGGGAGCCACCATGTGGTTGCTGGGATTTGAACTCAGGACCTCTGGAAGAGCAGACAGTGCTGGTAACCGCTGAGCCATCCCAACTTTAAAAAAAAACAACAAAAAAAAAACAAGCCGGGTGGTGGTGGTGCACACCTTTAATCCCAGCACTTGGAAGGCAGAGGCAGGCAGATTTCTGAGTTCGAGGCTAGCCTGGTCTACAAAGTGAGTTCCAGGACAGCCAGGGCTACACAGAGAAACCCTGTCTCAAAAAAACCAAAAATAAATAAATAAATAAAAATAGGTTCTATCTATGTAGTCCCGGAACTTGCTATGTAAAGCAGGCTGGACTGAAACAGAGACTCTCCTATCTGTCAACCAAATTCTGGGATTAAAGGCATGCAGCACCCCAGTTAGAGTGTTTTTCAGTATTTGTGTGTTTGTATGTGTATGTGTGTAAGCATTAATGCTTAGAAGGCAACTTTTGGGAATTCATTCTCAGAGCTTCTGGGTGCATCTGGGTTTCTATATAAGCTCAGGTCATAAGGCTTACACAGAAAGCACTGTTTGTTTGCATTTGTTTCTAGACGGAGTTTCTCTGTGTAGCCCTGGCTGTCCTGGGACTTGTTCTATAGGCTCGGCGGGCATCAAACTCAGATATATGCTTGCCTCTGCCTCCTGAGTGCTGGATTAAAGGGGTGTACCACCACCTCCTGGCTAAAGCATGTTTTACTTATTGAGTCATCTCATTGGCCCCTATTTTGTTTTAAAACAGCATTTTTAAAAACAGAGCCTCACGTAGTCAAGGCTGGTTTTGAACCTACTATGTAGCTAAGGATGACCTTGGACTCCTGGATCCTATAGCCTCTATCTTTCAAGAGAGTCTATAATAGTAAAACTGTTTTGTAGGGCCGGAGAGGACCTGGGTTCTGAGTCCCAGCACCTACACAGTCCTCACAACTGTCTGTAATTCCAGTTCTGGGGATCTAACACCCTATTTTGGCCTCTGTGGGTATTGTACACACATGATGCACAGACATACAAGCATCTAAAACACCCACAATCCATAAGTAGACTGTGGTTTTGAATGTGTTTAGTACCCACCTCCGCACACTGGCAATAGTCTCTCTGTTTTTGAACCGGCTGAAGCGGGCTGTGTAGTTGAGGGTTTTCATGAACACCTCCGACAGCTCCTGCTCGTCCTCTGCGCTCTCGTTCTGCTGCTTTCGATGCTCCAGGAGCATGTGAACTTCAGAGTTCAGCAGAGTCTCAGCTGTCTCAAACTCTGCAAGAAGAGGAAGTGTGAACTGAGAAAGTCCCAGCACTTGGGAGGCAGAGCCAGGATGATCTCTGTGTTTGAGGCCAGCCTGGTCTATTATTAGTGAGCTGCAGAACGGCCAGAAATATATAGAGATTAAAAAACAAACACCAGCCAGGTGTGGTGGCGAACGCCTTTGATCCCAGCACTTGGGAGGCAGAGGCAGGCGGATTTCTGAGTTCGAGGCCAGCCTGGTCTACAAAGTGAGTTCCAGGACAGTCAGAAGGCTGGAGATACGAGCATGTCTTACTCTTAGAAAGCAATTCCCAGCACCCACATCAGACACCTCATAGTACTGCTAGCCTCTTCGGGTGCCTGCACAATTAAAAAGAAATTAATTTTAAAGCAGTAATATCGGGCTAGAGAGACAGCTCAGCCCCTAGCAACACTGGCTAATCTTCCAGAGGATAGGGTTCTGTTCCCAGCACCAACAAGGTGGCTCGCATTCATTAGTTCCAGGGGATCCGACATATACTCATGGCTTCTATGGGCACTACACATGCATGCAGACATACATGGAAGCAAAATAATCTGTATATATAAAAATTGTAAAACAAGAGATTCTCCATCTCAATTAAAAAAAGACACAAAAGACAAAAGGTAGCATCACTTTCTGGGGCTGGGCAGGTGATTAAATGGATAAAGTGCTCGCCACTCCAGTGTGAGACGCAGAGTCAGGATGCTCAGAAGCCACAAAATAGGTGTAGAGGGCTCCGATAACCCAGCAGTTGGTAGGAGGAGACGGGGATTGGTTTCCTGGGGCAAGGTGACTCGTTAGACTAGGTAAACTGATGAACTCTGCGTGCAGCAAGAGGTTTTGCCTCCGTAAGTGGAAAAGAATCAAGGAAGTTACTCAACAGCAACTCTACACCCCTATAAGCACCTGTGCACGAACATATGCCCCACACACCGCACAATAAACACACACAAATAAGTACATGTCACAGGCTGGCAGTGTAGCGAGTAGGTAGAACGTTTCCCCAGTATGCACAAAGCAACAAATTCCATCCACAGCACCACATACACTGGGCATATGCCTGTAATCCCTTAACTTGGGGGCAGAGAAAGAGGCTAGCCAGTGCTGCATGAGACTCTGTCTCAAAGAATGAAAGGGTGGAGGGAGACATGGATGATGACAACGACTGTAATTGAGAGGGCAAAAACCCAAATTCAGTTCCAGGCATCCAATTCAAATAGCTCAGAACTGCCCATAACCAAGGCGCTAGGGAATGGGATACCTTGGGCCTTACACACACATGCTCATGCCCACAATTATTTTTCTTAGTGTGTTTTTGGCTTTTTTGAGATAGGGTTTCTCTGTGGAGTTCTGGCTATCCTGGAACTCCTGTAGACCATGCTGGCCTTGAACTCAAGAGATCCACCTGGCAACTGCCCCAGGTACTGGGATGAAAAGGGTGTGCCAACACTGCCAGGTTTATTGTGATTTTTTTTTAATTCCAGGTTGGCCTCAAACTCATGGAGATCAGCCTGCGTCTGACTCCAGAGCCCTGGAATTAAAGGCCACCACCACCTGGCTTATCTCTTTCATTTCTGAGATTATGATTACGTCATCTCCACCTTCCTTTCTTCCCTCTAAACCAGTGATTCTCAACCAAATGCTACAACCCTTAAAATAGCCTCTAAGCCAGAGTGGCTCACCTCTGTAAACCTAGCTCTGTGGAAGTAGAGAAAGCGAAGTCCAAGGTGCCTTCCTATCTAGTTCCAGGCCAGTCCGGGCTACTTGAGACCCTGTCTCAAAACAAAACTCACAACAGCACAGCATGAATCTTGGGGGTCTTACTGTAATGCCCAAACTAGCCTTGAACTTTTGGGGTCAAACTTATTCTCTTACCGAAGGCTCCAAGTAGCAGGTACAGAGAGCACTATGCCCAGAGGCTGGCACACATCCAGCAAAAGGAGGTACCAGACATCCCAAACTGGAACCCATCTTGCTTCCATCCGTTCTTCCTAACTTGAAAAGCTACTGAGGGTCCAGAAACCAACGGCAACAGCATTTCTCCAAAGAGGCCAGGGCAGGGTCCACTTCTGAGCCACAGCTCTTGAAATGCTTTGACCAGCACTGTGAGAGGACCACAACTCTGCCTCTATTAGCTGCCAATTTGGAAATGAGACCTCTGCTCCAGATCTGTCTTTTGAATGACAGGCAAAGGACAGAACTTAAATTCCCCTAAAAATCAAGCGTGATGGTTCATGCCTTTCATTTTAAAGCTCTAAGAGGATGGGACAGGAATGTGATACGGTGGAGACTAGCTTAGAATACCTAATAAGACACCCGCAAGAAACAAACAAACAAACAAACAAAACCTGCTGGGTGTAGTGGATTTAACTAAACCTTGCAAGGGTTCATTCTCACTTGTGCCATGCTAACCAATCAATCCCCTGTGCATAGCCCTTCGCTAGCCTGCGCCGTGCCAGAGCCAGACCCGAATGCTCCCTGTGGCCAGGGAGCGGATAAGGTCTATAACTCAAAGACTATGTCACCTCAGAGTCGAACTGTCCCGGATCCTACCTTTGGGAAAGATGAGCTGGGAAGCGTCTTCTTCTACGTCGCCAGCCCGAGGATCGCTTCCACCTGCCGCCATTACTTTAGGACGTGCCGCCACAGCCACCGCCGGAGACGGAAGCCGCGAGGGTGGGCTCCTACAAGGAGAAGAACCAATCCAGCTCGGAGGCGGGGCCAAGTGAATGGGCGGGGCCGAGGAAGCGGAGAGGGCGGAGGAGGGCAGGTCGGACAAGGACTACACTGCGTGGAACCCGCGAGACTGCCCGCGAGGGGAGCAGTCGCGGTGCTGTCCTAGCGGCTTCTGGTCGTTGGAGGTGGGGGTTCTGTAGTGCCGGCTTGGAGATTGTTTTTTTTTTTTTTATCTCCGGCAACACCCGCTTGACATGGGGCCACAGAGAGTCAAGTAAGCCATTTCAGAAGAAAGTGAGGTAGGAGTGAACTAAGTGCCTGATCCAAGGAATGGCCTGTGATGAAAAGCTGGGTAGGTGACTACAGAAACATACTGAAATCTCTTTCAATGATTTGATTATGTTAAAAAAAAAAAAAAAGCAAAAAAATAACCCTGGTGTGGTGGTCATGAAGTAAACCACTGGGCGCGAGGATAAAGAGTTGAAGGAGATCGGTTTGTAGTGGTGTACGCCTTTCATTCCAGCATACCTGAGGCAAGCAGTGGCAGGCCGATCTTTTTTGAGTTCGAGGCTAGCTTGGTCTACAAAGTGATAGTTTCAGGATAAGCCCGGTTTACATAGTGAGACCTTGTCTCTAAAAATGTTCACAGAGAGGCGTGGCTATTTAGCAAATTCCCTGAATCCATGCTAACTTAGTTTAGGTTATAGACCATCCTGTTGAAAAGACAATTCTGAGCAGGTGAACTTAATACTGAGAACTCATCTTGTTGGTGGACATTGAATAGCAAGTAGGAAACTAAATGAAGAAGTGACGCTATTTTCAACGTAAAGAGAAACAAATATCTGTACAATAAGGGGGAAACTCTATAGTGCTTGGCTTAGTAGTGAATACTGGTAAATTCTGCTAACTTAATAAAAAAAATGGATTGAAGGAGCTAGAGAGAGTGCTCTGTGATTAACACTTGATGCTTTCAGAGGGCGTGGGTTCGTTTCCCAGCACCCACTCTAGATGGCTCACAAACACCTGTGACTTCAGCTACACGGGATCTAAAGCACTTTCTGGTCTCTTTTGAAGGACACACACACACCATACACAATCTTCACATACACAGAAAGTAAATTTTTAAAAACTGGTAGAAGTATTTATTACAAGACAAAAATATATATTTTTATTATGTGGGGCCAAATATACTGTGGTGCACAAAAAAGATTAGATGGTGATTCTGTGGAATTTGTCCTCTGTTTCCACCCTGACATGGGTTCCGGGGATAGAAATCAGGGCATCAGTACTGAATGTCAAGGGCCTTTATCTGCTGCATGGTCGCACTGACCCAAGAATAGGTAGTCTTTGGATTTGTAAATAAAGTGAGTTTTACAAAACTGCTGTGTATCTGTATTTGTAGAAGGAATGCATTGATTAAAATAAATGGTTATATAGTATTGATGGGGCTTTTTAACCATTTCACAATGCTTTCCTGAACAGCATGTAAGAAGTCACAACAGGGACTGGAGAGATCTCCCAGCATTCGCTGCTTTTACACAGGTCATGGATTCAATTCCTAGCTTCCACATGGTGTCTCACACGGTCTATAACTATAGTCCCATGGGGTTGTAGTGTGTAGACATACATGTAGACAAAATACCCATACACATAAATAAACTGTAAAGCAAAGCAAAGCAAAACAAAAACCTTTATAACAGATATGCTCTGCTTATCAGAACTCCTGCAGAGAGATTCAGGACAATAGTTTATATCATACTACATCTAGGTAGTAGAAATGGGCTTGAGATTCAGTGTATACACACACACACACATACACACATAGGGAAAGAGATGGAGGAGGGAGGGGTGAGGAGAGAAGTCACCAGGCATAGAGAGAAAAAAGAAGAGTAGCCAGGCGTGGTAGCGCATGCCTTTAATCCCAGCACTTGGGAGGCAGAGGCAGGCAGATTTCTGAGTTTGAGGCCAGCCTGGTCTACAAAGTGAGTTCCAGGACAGCCAGGGCTACACAGAGAAACCCTGTCTCGAAAGAAAGAAAGAAAGAAAGAAAGAAAGAAAGAAAGAAAGAAAGAAAGAAAGAAAGGTAGGGAGTAGAACTGGAGAGATGGTTTAGTTACCACAGTGCTTGTCCTTATACGCATGAGGACCCAAATTCCATCTGGGAGACAGTTTGAGGGTAAGAGGTGGACAAGAAAAGAAAAAGCAGGCTCCCGTAGATTGCTGTCTCTTGTTCACAGAAGACATTGGGAGAAATGGCAGAAAAGCATGGGGACAGATCTGAACAGGACCACCCATAGTGGGAAGAGGAGACCCCAGGGGCTCTAGAAAATTATCAAACCAGAGTCCATCAGGGTTTCCAAGCTGTAGGCTTTTATCCCTAGGGATAATTGTGTCACTTTCCCATTCTCCAGGGCTTGGTCCTCTGTCTTTCCCTGGTGGCCAGCATCAGGGAGTGAGCTTGATGGTCTCCTAGATGGCCACCAGTACCCTTGTTACACTTCTGAACACTGCTCGACCAGGGGCCAGGCTGCCTGTCACAACTCACCACCCCACAAGTGTGGGCAGTTTTCAGTAGTGTAGCTGTGAGTTGGCCATACTCTAGTCAGTAACCCTAATAAACTAGTTTTTGCCAAACTGGACTTGCCCAGAGTTTCATTGTCTGCAACTTCTGACAGCTTTTCTTGACTTGAAACATAAACACTGCCTCCCTGTACATGCCCAGGTTGTAAAGCACCAGTTCTCAAGTTATGACTGGACCCCATAAGTTTGGGATAATGATTCTATCTCCAAACATATTTACATTAAGACTCTGTATTAGTCAGGGTTCTCTATAGAGCCACAGAACTTATGGGTAGTCTGTATAGTAAAGGAATTTGTTGACTTAGTCTGTTGTCCAGCTCCCCAACAATGGTCAGCAGCAGCTGTGAATGGAAGGTCCAAGGATCTAGCAGTTGCTCAGTCCCACAAGGCAAGCAGACGGAGAGCTAATCTTCCTTCTTCCAATGTCCTTATGTAGGTCTCCAGCAGAAGGTGTGACCCAGATTAAAGGTGTGTACCACCACACCTGGATCTGGGACTTGCTTTGTCCCAAGCTGACCTGAACTTAGAGACCTCCATGCCTCTTACTTTGCCTGGGCCTAAGCTTTTCATGGCCACTGTGCTCTATGCCAAGATTCAGGTCAGAAACTTGTGTCTTCCAGCCTCAAGATCTGAATCACAGGTGAGCCTTGTAGTTCTGGATTGTAGTTCACTCCAGATATAGTCAAGTTGACAATCAGGAATAGCCACTACAGACGTAACAGCAAAATTAGTTATTAAGTAGCACTGAAAATAATTTTATGGTTCGGAGGAACTGTATTAAAGGGTCACAACATTAGGAAGGTTGAGAACTACTGTGATAAAGGGTTTGCCATTTTCCCACAATCCCACTTTATATACAACATTATGACAATCCAGACGGCTAGAGAGCCATCCAGCCCTGGCATTATGTACTGGACCTTGGCTAAAGAACTTCCAACAGGCTAGGGTTAAAGACATGGCTCTCTCTCCACACTGTTCTGGGGTCTCCTCTTCCCACTATGGGTGGTCCTGTTCAGATGCCTGTCCCCATGCTTTTCTGCCATTTCTCCCAATGTCTTCTGTGAACAAGAGACAGCAAGATAGTCAGGAACCCTTACTATACAATCATAAACCTGGAGTTTGAATTCCATTTAACATGCCAGGAGTCTGGAGTGGAATTGTGTTTGTTTTTTTTTTTTTTTTGGTATAGCCCTGGCTGTCCTGGAACTCACTCTGTAGACCAGGCTGGCCTCGAACTCAGAAATCCACCTGCCTCTGCCTCCCGAGTGCTGGGATTAAAGGCATGCGCCACCACGCCCGGCTGGAATTGTGTTTTTGAGATAGGTTCTCACTCTGTAGCCCTAGCTGACACTCCTACAACTTTGTAAACCAGGCTGGCCTTGAGCTTTCAAAGTTCTGCCTGCCTGTGCATCTTGGGACACCTGTCCTGGTGTTTGCATGTCTATCAGTATATTGTGTGCAGTCTCTAAGAAAGCTACAAGAGTGTCAGATCCCCTGGACTAGAATTACAGATGGCTATGTGGGTGCTGAAAACCAAATCCAGGTCCTCAGTAAGAACAAATGCTCCTAACCATTGAGCCATTCATTTCTCCAGTGTAGATGATGATTGCTTTACTCTATAGCCAAATTCACAGCAGTCATTCTGCCTGAGATTACAGGCATGTGCCACAAATCAACGTTTTTTGGGGGGGGGGGTGGGGGGAGCAGGGATGGGGGTGCGGCATAAGATTTCATTTTGCAGTTCATCCTGGCTTTGAACTCTTGTCCATCTTCCTGTCCCCCAAATCATGGGGTTACAGACCTGAGCTACCATGCCTAGTTTTGGAAAGAGCTTTAAAAGTATCTAACCACCCCTCTTTCACCAAGAATTAGCACCATTAACCTCAGAGAATAAAGGACATCTTTGTACCACATATTTAAGCACCTCTAATCTCAAATGATAGGAATCTTTAAGGTTTTATCACACCACTTATTTTGTCTGTGTCTGTGCCAGACCACATATATAGAGGCAGAGGACAGCGTGGTTCTCCAACTGACTCAGGTGGTTTGGTGGCAATGTCCTTCATGGGCTGAGCCATCTCACCTATAATTTTTGATGTTTTGCTTTTTAAGAAACAGTCTCCCACTGTGTAGCCCTCCCATGTTGGGATTGAAGGATGGGCTCTATCATACCTAGCTCATAGGAATCTTTTTAACAAGTAATCTCACTGGGATTGGTTTATTGGTTTATTTCCCATCTCTTTATTCCCATCAGTTGTGAGGCAGAGGCAGACAGATCTCTTATGAGGACCAAAATAACAGAAAATCTGTTTCCAATAACTCAAGTCAGCTGGTTACACAGAGGCAGAAGACAGTTTTTGTCCATTATGATTTATTCTCTACAATACTTCATTCAGGACTCTTGATGACATGTACTCAGAAGTTATATAGCCATGAGGCAACCAAGTGTAATACAAGTAATTGGTCTGAAGTCTTTGCAGTGAAGGCCATACAATCTCTTCGGGGAAACAAAAAAATAAACACACAAAAAACATAGTTTTCTAGGCTTCAGAAATCAATGGAAAGTAACACCATTAGTGAATTGTAGATGTTAACATAGCATGGAAAACAGATTTTGCTCAAAATATTAAAATTAACACCCAAGACTTTTGTATAGATGATTTATTATAAACAGTAAAATATGTCTCAACTACAAACCCTTTTTCATGTGTACAGGGTTTCTAACATGAGTTATTTTAACATTAGGAAGCAAAAACATTTTAAGAACCTCACAGTGGAAACAACCCAACACTAACAAACTCTAATGATCAAAGACATTCGCTTTTAGCTCAGGAAAACAAGGACAATTCATAATTACAGAGTATATGTCCTAGCTGTGGGTATGATGAGACAAGCCAACTTTCCAGACCAAAAGGCACTCACAGCTAGGGATGAAACAAATTCCAAACCAAGCCAGCAGTTTAGCTGGTTCTCTGAGAGCAGTGGGGATCTTGCAGCCTATAGCTAAAGGAAACCCAGGGCAGGAAACAGTCCCTTTCCACTACCACCACTAACTGGCCACCCTTATCACTGCTTTGGTCAATGTATGAAAGGCAGCTCAGTTCTAATTCAGAGCTTTACCTCCCTATGCAAAGCTCCCAAGTGGACAATCCACAACTGCTTTTTCCTGAGAGCTATCTGCCACATGTTCCCATGAGGTGACCAAGACTGTGTACTTCAACTTGTGAATGCCTATGCTCAAGTCAGGACTGACACCAATAGAGCCCATGTCTTTTGGGGCAAATAATTTCCCTTGCCTGATTTCCGGGTCTCCTTGACAAGGCAGGAGGAACTTGAGCATTTGCACTGCAGAACTGCTTTGGGAACAGGAGGGAATGTGCAGGAGTAAGGCTTCTTCCCTCTGAAACCACTGAGCCCACTTCAGTGTGATGCTGGGCCTTGCCAGCTGGATTCCACAACCCCACCTTTCTGGGTCTTTTTGTTCATTTTCTTAAATGGCAAGTATTCTACCCCACCCTCAATAAAACAAAATACACACTATACATTGGGAAAGACAAGATAGGGCAACATTTCTACAAGAAAAACAGGCTTGAGGAGCATGGCACTGTAGATGCTTGCATGACCAGTCTCACTGAGTGCTCAGGGGTGAAGTTTAGCACCATTTTTTTTTTTTTTTTTTTTGCATTTTGCTTTAAATCTTTAGAAATTAAACAACTCTTAACATAGAACACTTGAACAGTAATGAGTGTAGCCCTATGTATCAATACTGTTTTACAAATTGGAAGTGGGTACCTCAGTCCAGAGCTGAGCACCCTGCATCAATCCATGGCACCTGAGAGCACCTGCTGTCACATGTCGATAACATAGCCTTCATTCTCCTCGGCAGGCAGCATGAGACCCCTTCATCCTAGGTATGTGAAGGAACCCACCCTGGCAGTAAGGGCCATGCATCCTGGGCATTCCAATGTTATCAGCACTTCCCTCATCCATTCCAGGTCTGTCATCACTCCTGGTACAACCTCTCTGCCCAGTTTTAAAACAAAACAAAACAAAAACCACAGGAACTTTGAAGTGATGCCTAGAATAGCACATATGGAAGTAGACCTACTTCCCTTCCTCCATTCCTGGCACAAGAAACTGATGAGCTACGACTTGAATATTTGCCCATTTTGGAAAGCCACACCATCACCACATCAATCCTAAAAAAGAAATCAAAACAGATGTTCACCAAGTTGAGGCCACATCTGCCTCCCGAGTCTCTATGAACGTTGCTGAAAACCAGTGCGCCATCCTCAGGAGCCTTTCTTCCAGCCGGCCGTTTCCTTTGAGTTGCCTGAGCAGTGCCTTTGAGACAGAGCTGTCAAAGCACCTCCCTAGTTTCCTAGTACTACATGTTTTGCCACCAAGTGAATGAAAAGAATTTGCTATCAGCTATTTTGGAATGAGTAAAGATGGGAGCGGGAATGTCAAGAGTTTAAATGAGCAACACAAACAGTTTGGACATTTGCACTGGTGAGGTGAGGAGTCCCAGTATGGTAGGCAAGTTAAAGGTTCACCTTGTTTTATTACACAGCATTGTTCTAGTCCTACTGAGGACTGATGTAGCAAGTCTTCCTACTTCTGCAGGCAAATCAGAATAAAGATCTCCCCTACTTAAAGGTCCCTCGGGATGTCTGCCTGTGAAGAAAACCAGCTCAGAGACCCTGGAAGCTCTCCTGTGACAGTATGTCCTAAAGCCCAACCCAACCACCTGTTTACATGTCTGTGCTTCTGAGAACCTAGATGCAGCTACATAGGCACTGCTACCAGAAAAGAGTTGAGGTAGCCGGGTGGTGAGGAAGAGATCTCTCCTTTCACACCTGCTTACGACGATGACATTGGGACCTCTATAGGCATCTCCATTCCATTCCTCAGCAGGCTATGCCACAGAGCTCACACCAGGAGACTCAATGCAGGAAGAGTACCAGAATGTCCACTGAGAGTCAGGTAAGCATGAAAACCTTCACAGCTTACTGTACGATGAAATGCCATCACAGGACTTCTGATCTTGGTTTGAGAATCTTATCCAGGACTCACAGGGGCTCATGGTGCCCACGTTCAACCCTAACATGGTGTTCACTTCTGAAGCATGGAGGTTGTGGATCGATCAACTCTTGGTACACAATAAACTGGAAGTTTAAAAAAAGGAATTTAAAACAACCTAAAAGTGGTTCATGTTGGTCTCCGTTGCCCAGACTGCCAGGGAGTACACCTAATTGATGTGGTGGGCTGTGGGGGATTGGGGAAGAAGCCTCCATGGATCACAGTCAATTCCAGTTTTCAGTGTGTGGCCAATATTTGTGGGAAATCACCAGACGTCTTCTGAACCCACACAGCCATTCTCACTGGTTATTGGGGAGCCCTGATCCAACAGAACCCCAGATTGAGGAAAGGCTGATATAAGGCTTGGGCCCCTCATGTTCTGTTGCATTCAATGTATCCCCACACCCTCCAGTCAGCAGGAGGCAGACTTGGCAACGGAAGCTAGCATCATAAAATGGTGCAGTAATAGAAGTAACTGGACCAGGAAGAGGAGGCATCTGCTCCAATGATGTCATAGCCATTGGTGGCCACAGGGGGGTGGGACTGGTCATGTAGCCGTGTGTCAGGAGTAATGATTGTAGAGGGGCGGGGCATGAAGAGTGCCATTCTGGAAACAGTGCTGTCGAGAAGCAATATACTCTGCATAACTGATTGTCACCTTCTCACTTCGATACCTGTATGAGGAAACAGGCAAAGTGTTAAGAACCCCAAATATCTCAGTGTCAAGAGTCACTCAGTAGAGAAAACTAAAAGCTTATCCCATAGTTCCAAAGAATAAAATGGAAGACCAAGAGCAATCTTACTTACAGAAAATGAAAAGACGGCACAAGAAAATGATGCTGTTATTACAAATGAACAAGATGAGAAAGCACAGTCACAGTTCACCCCTGAGAATGTATCTCAGCACATCCCACCTCAAAACGCTACATATGCTTATCAACAGGCTGCTGGTAAGCAATCTGCTACCAGGATCTGGATGAGGAATTTCAAAGTCAAATTACATGGGTGATAGATTGGAAGATGGCTTCACCAAAACCCAGTGTAAACTGCGTTATCTACGTTCAGGTTAAAAATGAGATAAATTTGACAGAAATGCAACCTCAATTTGTAGAAGAGCAACAAACAAGTTATAACTAAAAGGGGCATAGATACCTAATTCTGGGTCAAACTCTGATGAAGCAGGTTAATGGATCCTTGGCTATAGGAAGGTCTCAATCCCCAGGTGAATATGCCACATCACGGGGCCATCAGAACAGAATTCATAGCACTTTGGCTTTGCTCTGGAAAGAGCCATGAGTCAGGATGCAAAGCATGGGTGTTACAAACCTATGGAGCCTACTACAGACCACAGGAGCTGGGTGACAATCCTTACCCAGAGCCATCTCTTTCCCACTGTAATCACTTCTCCACTGCAAGGTGATTATTCCTGAATTTTGACAGGGAAATGGCTGTTCAAATAAATTGTAATAGTAATAATGCTTTGTATTTGCAGTGTTTATTATTACTATTATTACTATTGTTATATTTTGGTGCTGGAGAAAAAGCCCAGGGCCTTGAGCATGCTATATATTAAGCTCTACCACTGAGCCGCCGCAGTCCCAGCCCCTTGATTTTTTTGGAATTTAATGCATTCAAAAACACTGGGTTATCTTCCAAACAAACCTGTGAAGCTAGCATACGATGACTCAGCATTTTGTAGATGAGGGTCATAGCAAAGGCCCACCAAAGCTAACTTCTCTGTTCCCAACATCAGCACAAAGGGGTAGAACACTGACACCCACTGAACACCTCCAGTGTTACCCTTGGCTGAAAACACTATACCTTACCTTAAAACCTGAAAGAATTACAACTTGCATCCTACAGACAGGAAACAGTTCAGGGAGATGGACTAACTTCCCAGGTTACATAGCTAATAAATAACTAAGCCTAGGATATAGACCCAAGTTAGTATGTGTTCTATAAAACTATAGTCAGCTTGCCCTAGAAGTACTATTCCCCAAATGGATCGGATCCTTTTGGCTCCTTGTAAATATGCCTCTGCTTTATTCTCTGCCATCTGACTGTGGTGACTAGGAAGACCACCTTTAAGTGACCCTGGATTTACACTGCTGGAGGCCTCACATTTTAAATCCATCCTCCCCCTAAATCTCCTTGGCAGGTTGAACTCTGTTTCAATCCTGTTAGACTGGCTATGGAAACCAAGAATAGCTGGGGAGTCTCCACTTTTGCAGCCACTATATATATCCTCTGAGCTCTATCTTACACAAACTCCTTTGGCTTAGGGGTATAAATTACTGTTTTCTTCTCCTTCCCACCACAGATCCTGTATTCAACCCCCATTTAAGAACACCTAACAAGGAGAACAGGGCAGCTGCTTACCTTGTGAGTTTGATTGATTTTCTGAATTCACTGGTAATTGGAGCCTTAAAACCACCTTTCCTGAGCAAGGAATCTATTGTCTGGATCTGATCCCAGTCTGAGGAAAACAAGCCAAAATAGGGTCAGTACACAGTCAAAACATGGGGGGAACATGCTCCAATATGACCAGTGTAGGAAGACAAATGGGATTCAAGAAACAGAGTGTGCTGGGGAAAAGAAAGCACTGGGCCATGGTCCCACACACTGGAAGCCAATCAGCCTCACTAACAGTCCAGCAAAGACCCTGACATGTACATTATAACTCATTGTGCCATGATTCTGTCCAAGTCTCCTCTCTTTCTTACCAGATATTACTGAAGATCATGTTTTACCCAGGGCTGCTCTATAAAAAGGCAGATTAGAAAGACAGGGTCTCACTACATTGCCTAGATTTTTTTTTTTTTAAGACTTTATTTTACTTTTTATCTCTGGGTATGTGTATGTTGGTGGTATGTACACATGACAGAAGATGATGTAGGGTCCCCTGAAAGTGGAGTTATAGGTGGTGAGCAGCCCATCATGGGTGATGGGAAGCAAATCTAGGTCCACTGCAAAGCAGTAAGAATTACTCTTTGTATTTTATTTTCAGTTTGTCAAGACGAGGTTTTTCTGTGTAGCCTTGGCTGTCTTGGAACTCTGTAGACCAGGCTGGCCTCTAACCCAGAGATCATTCTGCCTTCTAAATGCTGGGATTAAAGGCATGCACTACTACTATTATCTGGGTTTTATTTTTTGTTTTCATTTTGTTATTACTATTTTTTTTAATGTGCATTGGTGTTTTCCCTGCATGTATGTCTGAGGGCATCAGATTCCCTAGAATCTGGAGTTATGGACAGTTGTGAGCTGCCACGTGGGTGCTGGGAACTGAACCTGAGTCCTTTGGAAGAGCAGCCAGTGTTCTCAACCACTGAGCCACACCTAGGATGACCTTGAACTTTCAGCTCCAAGAAATTTCTCGGCCTCCTATGCAGATGAAACACTGCAGGCATCATGTGTCACTACAGTAGAGGGTTTTTAAAATTATTTTAAATTGTGTTTGTATGTGTTTGGCTATGTGAACCAGAGTGCATAGACCCCAGATGCCAGAAACAAAGGATCCCCATGGAAGCACACTTGGGAACCAGAAATCAAACTTCAGTTCTCTGGAAGAGCAGTAAGGACTCTCTTGCTGAGCCATTCACCAGCCAAGAGGAAGAATTAAATTATGTGGCTTTTACTGCCTTGAACAGCCTTCCTTCAGGTTGATACTTGGTATGACAGAACTGATAGCAATAAGAAAATTATTTCCTTAGTGAAGAGAGAAAAGTTCTTCACATCTGTAGTAATGTCCTTTACTGTTTGTTTGTTTGTTTGGTTGGTTTTGGGTTTTGTTTTAGTTTGTTTGTTTTGGATACATGGTCTTGTAATGTATACCCCAATTTATGCTCAAACTTAAAAAGGAGATCCTTGGGCTGGAGAGATGGCTCAGTGGGTAAGAGCACCCGACTGCTCTTCCGAAGGTCCAGAGTTCAAATCCCAGCAACCACATGGTGGCTCACAACCATCCGTAACGAGATCTGACTCCCTCTTCTGGAGTGTCTGAAGACAGCTACAATGTACATACATATAAATAAATAAATCTTTTAAAAAAAAAAATTAAAAAAAAAAAAAAGGAGATCCTTTTACTTCAGTCTCCTGAGTATCAGGACTTGAATGTGTACCACTGGGCGCACCTCAGTCTTCACATTTGTTTTTAGTTTATGTCTCTCACACAGTGTGTGTGTGTATGTGGGTATGTATCCAGGAGCCCAAGGAAGGCAGTGGGGTTAGGTGGCAATTGTAAGCTACCTGAGGTGGTTGCTAGGAACCAAAATGTGGTCCTCTGCAAGAGCAGCACACATTCTTAACCCTGGACCATCTCTCCAGCCCCCAGCCTTACACAGTTTAAGCTAAACAAACAAACAAATAAAGTGCAGCAAATTGAGCCCCATCCTCCCAATTACTATAGAAACTCCCTTCCCAATTTTAAATTTTCTCAAATTTAAAATGG
The DNA here is from genome assembly GCF_978045245.1 of Mus caroli. Classification (NCBI taxonomy): domain Eukaryota; kingdom Metazoa; phylum Chordata; class Mammalia; order Rodentia; family Muridae; genus Mus; species Mus caroli. Next base: position 29,182,050 of record NW_028227274.1, on the reverse strand, counting down.
GAGAAACAATTTGATTATTTAACTGAGCTAAAATTCATATCTAACTACTAAAAACTATGTTTGATATTCTTTAAACAGGAACATATTGGATTTATGACCTAACCAAAATATCTTAAAATTCATCCTTTTTATGCTACATACACACTGCTTTTTGAACAAGTTTAAACACAACCACAATGAAAACCAACAAGGCGATCGCTTTCCACATAAGTAGTTCATTAATATACTTAACTGGATATTTTTCTCTATTCCAGGTTCACACCCAACAATTACTGTGTTTCACATATTATTTTCAAAACCAGACTAATTCCAAGAAAGAAAGAAAATGGGGTTACATATCACAGAAAGTACAAGAAAGGAATTCTAGATACTCTTTCAAAGAGAAAATGTGCCCAACCCACTTCCTACCTTTACTGTCCCCATCATTAGAACTCACTAACTCCTGAGCTTTTGTTTGCTGGAGTCTCTCTATGTAACCCTGACTGGCTTTCCAGTCCTACGTAGACCAGGCTGGTGTTGAATTCATAGAAATTCCCTGTGTGTGCCTCCCTGATGATGGGATTAAAGTCATGTGCCACCACATCTCGCAACTACTGAGCTCTTAAAAAGCAATAGAAGCAATAGAAGATGTTTGTTTATACTTTACCAAATAAAACACCATGTACAGATTTCAGTTAGAAATACAGCACTTTTCTTTATAATGAAAGATAAAACACTGTCAAGCTAGTTTCTGTGATTTCACTGAAGCTTAAGGGAACAAAGAAATAGAACTATTCATTGGAAGGAACCATTTGAAGCCATAATCAAGTAAGAAAGCTATTTTCCTCCTTTGCACCCCACTCACTCCCATCCCCAGTTCCTAATGTCTATGTCAGTTTGCCTTTGTCCTACAGGAATCTGGGAAGAGTTAAGAGGAAGAAGGACATCCATACTTGGTGGCAGTTGAGCTGAGTACTTCTCTCTCCTGCCCTTTAACTGGCATGGCTGTGAGCTACACAGTTCAGTGGCCATCTGTCCAACTCACCTTGTTCCTTAGCAACCTCAGGTAAATATGTGGCTGTGCGTTTGATGCCTTTTTCGTTGATGAATTCAATCCGAATTCCATGGACCCCTACCTACAGAAAAATATGACCAAGTACATGGCATTTTCTGACTCTAACAACACTTATATCACCCACATAATAGTCACAATAATCATAATAATCACATTGTCTCCTGAGCTGCTTGACCCAAGTCTGGGAAAAGACGACATTTTTTTACATGAATAATTAATTCTAAAGCATAGAAACCAAAGGGACAGTCAAAATATATATGTAGTTGTACCTCTGAGAATATGAAGGTTGCAAAATAAAATTCTTGAAATAGCATACCTAAACAGCTTAAATATTTTACTTCTAGCCCAACTCTACTATATGAACATATCAAACTGGTTTTTTCTTCAAATTTGTTTCCCTTTGGATTTTGTGTGTGGGGTGTGTGTGTGTGTGTGTGTGTGTCTCTTACTATATAGTCCAAACTGGTCTAGAACTTGCAATCCCCTTCCTTCCACCTCTTGACTGATACATTAGAGGCATTTTCTTTCTTCTTTTCTTTCTTTCTTCCTTTCCTTTTTCTTTTTCCTCTTTTTCTCTTTCTTTTTCTTTTTCTTATTTTTATTTTTATTTTTTTGCTTTTCAAGACAGGGTTTCTTTGTGTAGATCAGGCTGTCCTCAAACTCAAGTCTCCCAAGTACTAGATTAAAGGTGTACACCATCATTCCTAAATCATCTCAATTCTAATAAACTTTTCTCCAGAGACACCTAGAGTGTCTTGTTCTCATTCTTTCTTTCCTCTTTAAGACAGGGTTTCTCTGATCTCGCTTTGGTCTCATAGAGATCATCTGCCTTTGCCTCCTGAGTGATGAGGCAAGCACCACCATACCTGGTATCTCATTATTTCTTAACTAAACATAGGAGAAAGATCAGATGGATCTTATTTAATCTAGAATAGATCAGACTTGAAAAAAATAGCAGAGAGGTTTTTTTTTTTTCTGGGGTAGGGGACAGACATGGTCATACTATGCAGTCCTGACTCGCCCAAGCTGGTTTTAAACTAACAGATCCACTGTGTGCTAGGATTAAAGATGTTTATCACCACACCCAGCTCGTAGCAAAGTGTGAGAGCTTTTCTGTCATTCTGAGGCCTCTCTCAATGAAGGAGATACATTACCATGTACTGACCCGAACCCAAATGCAGAGTTCCAAATGCAGCTGTTCTCACCTCCCAGTCCAGGTAGTCACTGGCATCTTCAAAGTTAGTAAGGAGAGAGACAGAACAGAAAAGTTTGGGCAGCTCCTCTCGGGTCAGGGGAGGGAATCGGCTGTCCTTAAGTGCACTAGAGGGAACAGAAAATATAAGTGAGGCTGCCTCCAGTTAGACAACATTGCATGCCACAGAGCCCACATAGCTGAGTCCCGAGGTCCTCTGACAGCATCTCCCAGCATCTAACACTAATGTCAGTATGAACTGTCTTTGCAGGAACTTGGGGGTAATTCTTACATTTCTCCCCTTCAAAAAGGGAATGTCGAGACTCTATTAAACATTTTGAAGAAATGAGGGTACACAGCTATTTTCAATTCTAGTCAATTTGTGCACATTTTCTTGTATTTGTGGCATTACCTGGTTAATGTGTATTCCCTGAGTCCTGAATGAAGATTCATGGCTGAGAAGGTCCCAATGCAGCCACGAAGCCGCTTGTCTCGCCCTGTCTTCCAGGTCACAAAGAGAGGACTAAAAAACAAAACAAAACAAAACAAACAGAAAACAAAAACAAAACATAAAACATATTCCCCAGCCCTAGATTAATTCTAGATACATTTCCTTTCATTTCTGCTCTTTCTGAAAGTTGCTCAGCCCTGGCTAAAAACACAGAAAGCATCAAGAGGTGGCAGGAGAAGCTGTGTCCCATTTCCTATGCTATGTCCTCACATAGGTATAAGCTTTTCCTGCCTTGAACTCAACTATCACTCAAAGCTGCCCAATTCTCTACTGGAATTACAAGCATGCTCTGCAGCACCCAACAATCTCCCCTCTCCAACTGTTCATATCCTCTCCTCCTTTACTGTTTCACTGAGCAGCTCTCTCATTCATGATGACACACCTGGCCCATACTGTACAACCCTTAGCTACAACATTCTCTGTCATTTTTCTCACAATTGTAACTACTGGCAATCTACAAATAGCTCTGGCTAATAGACTTTCTATTAGGAATAGGAATAGGGTCTCCTGTTCTTTGCTGCATACTCCAAACTCTATACACTCTCCCGTCCCACCTCACTGGAGTACTAAGAATACAGACAAGCAACTGTCTGTTTCTCTGTGGGTTCTGAGATTCTGAAGTCAGATCCTCCCACTTGTAAACACTTTAAGCAAGGTGCCATCTTACCAGCCCTTACCTATTATCTTTATCTCAGACAGATCTCTCACCTACTCTCATTTCCTTTCAATAACATACTTGCACCATATCAGAGCTACTGTGCCAAACCTACTCAAAGTCTAGTTCAGCCACCCCCAGGTTAAAAATTCAAGGCTCTGAATACAACCCCATCCATATATATATATATATATATATATATCTTCCCAGGCTTGAATCTCCTCTTCTCTGTTGTATCTGATCATAGCACCCCACATCAAAAATTCCCTGGAAGCCAGGTGTGGTGGCATATGCCTTTAGTCCTAGCACTGGGAGGCAGAAGCACGCCTCTGAGTTTTTCAAAGCCAACCTGATCTACACAGTGAATTCCAGGACAGTCAGAGCTGCATAGTGTGACTGTGTCTCAAAATAAATAAAATTCCCTGAAAAGTCATTTTCCCCCACATTTCCTCCAAGAACACTTACGGGGTAACTTCCCTTACATTTCGGTGTGTAGCTGCTTGCCAACTCAAATGTGTCTCCCAAAGACAAGGGCCTTTGCTTTCTACTCCAGCTTTGCTCAAGGCTCTGAAGAACCCTCAGCACAGCATCAACCCAGGGAATGAACACCAAAGCATGCCCTGGAAACAAACACCCAAACGCAGAGTACTCCCCCCCCCCCCCCCCCGCCCCGACAGGGTTTCTCTGTGTAGCTCTAGCCTGTCCTGGAACTCACCAGGCTGCATTGAACTCAAAGCTCCAGATACCTGAGTCTGTCTCAAGTGCTGGGATTAAAGGTGTGCACCACCACTACCTGGCAGCAGTGCAGAAGTAGCTCCAATTTGAAGAAAACATTGGCATGCCTTTCTTCATAGAAGATATTTTATAAAAGTACTCCTTAAATAAGAAGAGGATGGCTCAGTGGTTCAAAGAGCTTTGTGGTTCAAGTGTGAAGACTAGCATCTGGATCCACATAAATGACAGTGGGTGTGGTGGCCCACCTGTAATTCAGGCTTCAGAGGTAGAGACAGTATATCCTGGCCAAGCTGGCTAACAGACTAGCCATACCCACCAGTTCTGGGTTAGAGTGAGGTCAACTCTGAATTAAGCTGGAAAAGCAAACGTCAACCTTGAGCCACTTGCACAAACACATGCATGCTACCCCCACACATGCATATACAGGAAAATGGACAAGAAAGAAGCAATCTTTCTTAAAAGCTCCCAATGAATGAGAGTTCCCAGTCTCTAGCTTGCTTGACCCTCAAACACCGATTCACATTCACTTGGATTTCACTTGGACAACATTGAGGTTCCCAGTGACTTCTCTACCTAACCTATGCTGTGTTGCATAACCACAACCACCAACAACAAAAATGTGTTTCCAGAACCATTTAAGCAGACCCTATTTAGAGAGTAACTCCAGAAAGATGTTACCATGCCCCCCACATAGTCCCATGTCTAATTTACTCACTAGGGGTCATTGGTGAATCTAGGAAGTCGTGGCTGTGGAAAGCCATAGAGGTGACAGTAGAGTACATCAAAGCAGTAGCAGCACATTTCTGCAGTCACCACCAGGTTCTTAGTGGTATTGGCAGTTCCATTGGGCCGGGGGAGAGGGCTCAGGGCTCCAGATGCAGGATTCATTCGTGTAATAGGAGAATTTCCAGGTCCCAGAGTTAAGTCCGATACATTTTCCCGACCACTGCTGTTGTCCACATGCTGGTGGTTTTGAAGAGGTCCTGAACTTGAGCCAGGAACAGTTGTAGACTGGTTCCCGTGACTGTGTGTTCCACTTCCAGATAGTTTGGGCTTCTTGACCCCACAACAGCCTGCTGCCAACTTGGGCTCAAGGGGAGGAACACAACGTCTTTTTCCCATCCTGATTTGGTGTTCGTGATCTGGAATGCTGCAGAACCCTACAAAAGAGAACAGGTAAGTACTAATGGAATGAATCACAAACAAAACAAATCAAACACAAATTGTTTGTATGGATCAGTTAAAAGCTGTCAAGGACCAGTAAGATGGCTGCCTGCCAATCAATCCTGATGGCCTATGTTGAACCCCTATGACTTGTTTAGTGGAAGGACAGAACTGGCTACAAGTTATCCTCTGACCTTGACACTCACAGCACAACAGTCTTTGCTCCAGTCCCCCTAGCAGAAATGAACTGCAATTAAAAGAATTTTTTTCAAGCTGTCAATTTTTCAACCAGAAAAAAGTTCTAGACAGGAATCTGACCTGTCCTAAATTTTCCTAATGAATTTCTATAAAGTTTATAGCCACCATGGAGAGAGGCAGGCAATGAGTAGCTGTCTATCCCAAAATACTATCAAGGCAAGTGGGCAGAGATAGGATGCAACTAGATGAGGACAATACCATCTTTACAAGTTAGGCAAAGTGATGCAAGCTTTTAATTCCAGTACCTGTAAAGAAGAGGCAGAAGCAGGCAGATCTGAGTTCAAAGCCAGCCTGGTCTACATAATATGTCCCAGGGCAGACTAAGCTACACAGTGAGACCCAAAATAAACAAGCCTTTATTGTAAAGCATTTGCAAATAAAAATCATTACTCAGCAAGATTAGATAGATCCCCAGTGTATACGTTTTAACAAACTTCTTCTACTTAGAATAGCCATTCTAAAACTGAGCTTCACTCACAATGGACTTTTCACTTGTTTGGTTCTTAGTCAGGGTTTCTATTCCTGCACAAACATCATGACCAAGAAGCAGTTGGGGAGGAAAGGGTTTATTCGGCCTATAATTCCATACTGCCATTCATCACCAAGGAAGTCAGGACTAGAACTCAAGTAGATCAGGAAGCAGAAGCTGATGCAGGGGCCATGGAGGGATGTTCTTTACTGGCTTGCTTCCCATGGCTTGCTTCCCCTGGCTTACTAAGCCTGCTAGCTTATAGAACCAAGACTGCCAGCCCAGAGATGGCACAACCCACAAGGGGACCTCCCCACTTGATCACTAATTGAGGAAATGCCTTACAGCTGGATCTCATGGAGGCATTTCCTCAACTGAAGCTCCTTTCTTTGTGATAACTCCAGCCTGTGTCAACTTGACACACAAACACATCACTATTAAGCCTCAACCTTTAGTTTCTTATTCATCCCCAAGATGTAAATAACTAAAAATCTCACAGTCTGCAAATTCTTAAAATTTCAATCTCTCTTAAAATTCAAAGTCTTTACAATTAAAAGTCTCTTAACTGTGGGTTCCACTAAAATACTTCAAGAGGAAAAAGCATCAGGGCACAGTCACAATGAAAAGCAAAATCAAACTCCCAAATGTCCAATATCTGGGATCCAACTCGGGATCTTCTGGGCTTCTCCAAAGGCTTGGGTCACTTCTCCAACATTGCCCTTTGTAGCACACACGTTGTCTTCTAGGCTCCAGTTGCCTGTACTCCAACTGCTGCTGCTGCTGCTGCTCTTGGTGGTCATCTCATGGTACTGGCATCTCCAAAACACTGTTGTCTTCCGCTGTAACTAGGCTTCACCAACAACCTCTCATAGGCTCTCTTCATGGTGCCAAGCCTCAACTTCTTTGCATGACCCCTTCAGTCCTGGGCCATCAATTGCAACTGAGGCTTCCAATTGCTTTCCATTTCTCTGCGTAACCCCTTCATGCCTTCAGAACCAGCACCACCTGGGTAACTCTTACACATTACTAACTCCAGCCACAGCAGAAGGTACAACCTTGGCTATCTCTGGAACACAGCCTCTGTGCTCTCAGAAAACACTTCCCTGAAGATGTCACCTCAATGATGCAGGTCTCTTCTTAATCACTGCTAATTTCTTAGCTCCAGCTAACCAGCATCAATAGTCCCAATAATGCCAAGTTTTCACTTTAGTAGTTCTGGTATCTTGTTAATCACAGCTGATTCTTCAGCCCCAGCTAACCAGAACCACAGAATCTTCACAATCCAAAATAGCAATGGCCCTGAAAAGTCTTTAATTTTCCCTCTGAAGTTTCACAAGCCAGGCCTCCATTTTTCTGCACTGGTCTCAACATTATCTTCCAAGCTCCTACACAACATCTCACAGAGCTCTTAACACCAAATGGATCTTCTGTCCCAAAGTTCCAAAGTCCTTCCACAGGCCTCCCCAAAACATGGTCAGGTTGTCGCAGGAATACCCCACTCTGCTGGTACCAATTTGTTTTAGTCAGGGTTTCTTTCTTTTTTTTTTTTTTGAGACAGGGTTTCTCTGTGTAGCCCTGGCTGTGGAACTCACTTTGCAGACCAGGCTGGCCTCGAACTCAGAAATCCGCCTGCCTCTGCCTCCCAAGTGCTGGGGTAAAGATGTGCGCCACCACCGCCCGGCTTAGTCAGGGTTTCTATTCCTGCACAAACATCATGACCAAGAAGCAAGTTGGGGAGGAAAGGGTTTATTCGGTTTACACTTCCACATTGCTGTTGATCAAAGGATGTCAGGACTGGCACGCAAGCAAGCCAGTAAGTCCCAAAAAACTCCCTGGGTAACTTCTGTCTGTTGTTGGCCTCAAACCTAGGAATTATTTCATTCAAAAGAGTTTTTAAGGCATGGCATGGTGGTTCATGCCTTTAATCCTAGCACTTGGAAGGCAGAGACGGGCAGATGGCATAGACAGGCAAAGGCCAGCCTGGTCTACATAGTGAGTTTCAGAACAGCCAGGGCTACACAGTGAGACCCTGTCTCAAAAAACAAAACAAAAATAAATAAATAAATAAATAAAAATAAACTGTACTCTTTGTTCTATTGCTGTGAAAAGCCACCATGACCAAGACAATTCTTAATTCTTTCTGAGCGCTCCACTCCCTGGTGACTAAGGAGTCAAATGAGCCTATACTGAAACTGATTGCTAACAGGTTTTTTTATTGTCTTGGTTTTGTTGAGTCCCCCCCCCCCCAACCCCGCCACTGCAAAGATTTTGTTTTGCTTGTTTTTAACTGTGTTATGTGGAGAAAGCAGTGCAAGTGAGGTTAAATGTTTGCAGAGGTCAGCTAATGGTGGGCATCAGAGGCCCTGAATCTGAAGTTAGAGGTAGTTTTGAACCTGGGTAGTCTGTGAGAACAGTATATACCCCTCCCAGCCTTTGGTTTTGTTTGTTGGTACAAAGTTTATGCTTCCAACCCAGCCTTGAACTCCTGTCCTCTTGTCTCAACCTCCCATGCTAGGATTCCAGGCCTCTGCTCCTATGCTTGGCCATGTGACAACATTTAATGCATAGTCACTTTACTTAGGATGTATTGCTTACTTCCTTCTTTTAAACAATTTAAGGAGCCTACCTTTATTTATCTGCCAAAATAAGCAAATATTAAGCTAGAAGGTAAAAAACATAAAATGAGGGCTGGAGAGATGGCTTAGTGGTTAAGAGCACTGACTCCTCTTCCTGAGGTCCTGAGTTCAATTCTCAGCAATCACACGGTGGCTCACAACCATCTGTAAATGGGATCCAATGCCCTCTTCTGGTGTGTCTGAAGACAGACACAGTGTACTCGTATAAACAAAAATATTTTTTTTAAAAGGTAAAATGAATCAGAGTACCGACAGAAAACATCTCAGCCACCAACTGTTATCAGCATCAATACAAAGAACATTAACAATTACCTGCCAATTGTATTAAACTTCCTCTTTCTTAGGGACTGTAGGGACAGCTCAGTAATTAACAGCACTGGTTGGTCTTTCAGGACCCAGGTTTGGTTTCCAGCTCTCACATCAACCACCTGTAAGTTCAATTTCAGTAGGACCCTGGCCTTTGAAAGCGCCTGCAAGTACACTCAACACATTCTAGTGTTTGAATGACAATAGCCATACGCTCAGGTTTCAATGCTTGTGCCCCAGTTAGTAGAACTATTTGGAGATGTGGTCTCGTTGGAGGTGTGTCTCTGGGAGGTGGGGATGGACTTTGTGGTTTCAAAAGACACTTGGCCTAATGTCTTTCTCTTTCTGTCCCTTGACTATGGATCAGGAGGGAAAGCTCTCAGCTATTGTTCCAGTGGGATGCCTGCCTTCCTGTGTCATGATGATCATGAATTAACCCTCTACAACTGTAAGCAAATCCCAGACAAATACTTTCTTTTAAAGGAGTTGCTTTGATTATGTCTCCTCACAATAGAATTTTAACATAGGCCTTAAAAAGCAATAACCATAAACATACACAAAACAAAATATCTTTCTGTTTAAGATGTAGTTCTAACCATACTCAGCAGGTACCTCAGTCTACAGGGACCAATTCATCTGCACTCCTGAAGCATGGAATTCTACATAAAGCTTAAGACACTTCAAAGTAAGAGAAAGTGGGGATCAGCCCACTGTAGACTCTGGGATCCTTTCCTAGTACCACAGAAACAAGAGAAGCCCCCCAAACAAATCCTTTAAGAAATGTTCTGCCATCTGTGTGAATCTGCTGCTCTTCCCAAACCTCACAACAACTACCAATGCTGTAACCACAGTAGGTCTGTGGCCTCACAACAACTACCAATGCTATAACCACAGTAGGTCTGTGGCCTCACAACAACTACCAATGCTGTAACCACAGTAGGTCTGTGGCCTCACAACAACTACCAATGCTGTAACCACAGTAGGTCTGCAGCCTCACAACAACTACCAATGCTGTAACCACAGTAGGTCTGTGGCCTTGGGTACAGAAGCAGTCTCTTGAACAAAGCATGCAACACTGTGACCCAGAGGCCTTGGCTGATGCCTTGTAAAGTCCCTGGACCAAGTTCAGAAGTCAGCAGTTGTCATCGTTTGCTACACAGCTTCCACATCAACATGAACACAGTAGTTAACACGGAGATCCACCAGATGGAGACACTGCCCACGCTTCAACATGAAGTAAGGGAAGTAGTAGTAGGCAATTTATGATTTCAGGAATAGAAATGATTTCTCATACATTTCTCTTATTGCAAATATCAAATAGTTAGGCCTGCCCTCAGTGTTCAAAGACCCTGTCCCTTCCCCTATAGGCTGCTGAAGTATCAGCTTCCCGTCCAATCTCCTGTACACCAGATGAGACAAATGTGGACATACATAAACAAACATGAACAAAATAATGATTCACACCTTACTGGGGAAACTGAACTCAGAGTTTTCAGAAGTATATAGGCTTACATGGTTGACATAACCTAAACATTTTCTATAACACCCAGGCATATACATCACACTTGATGGCCCACACCTTTTCAATGTCTCTTCAAGTTCAAGCTAGCATGATCTATAAGTCCCAGAAGAGTCAAAGTTATATGGTGGGGCCATGACTCAAACCAAATGAGGGACTGGAAACATGGTTCTCTAGCACTCACATTATAATACACACACACATATACATGCTCATACCTGCAATGTATACAGAGAAGGAGGAAGAAGGAGAGGAGGAAGAAGAGGAGGAGGAAGAAAAGGAAGAAAAAGCTAAAGGAAACAAAAGGGGACAATTTGAACATTCATTCTAAAAATTAGGCCAATTATCTTATCTTGTAAATTCTCATCTTGATCCAATTTATCCTGGAATGACCACTCAGTCCTGGACTTAGCCACAGGTGCCACTTTATTGAGATGACCCAAAGGCTTACTTTGCATAGATGATACAACCTAACTTGGGGAAAATAACGTGAGTACTGGTGGCTCAAACCTTTAGTCCCAGTACTCAGGTGGTCTTGTCTCAGCAGTTAAGAACATTGGTTCAGCCAATGGTTGTCCGTGCCTTTAGTAGAAGTGCTTATCCCAGTAATTTGGATGCTTCAGCTGTAAAGTCATTTGGCTCTTGTTTGACTTATTTTAAATAAGCCTGATATAAAGCCAGATATGGACACATACCCCTTTAATCCCAGCACTGAGGAGGCAGAAGCAAGTGGATCTCTGAGGCCCTCTTGGTCACAGAGTAAGCAGAACAGCCAGAGCTATACTGACAAACCCTGTCTCAAAAAAAAAAAAAAAAAAAAGCTTTAAATGCTGGAACTTTTAGTGGTCCATTATAGTATTTATTTGCCTGGGTGGAAACTGATGATTTCAGGAATTAACAAATAATTTCTCATAATTCATAATTAAGTATCATTCATAATTAAGTATCAAAGCCAGTATTAGTTCAAGAACACAAGGCTGTACTGACTGACATGGACAAGCAAAATGGCCTTCCTTTTTCCCTGTGTGTCTCTTTCAAAAAAAAAAGCCCATTACAAAACAACCAGAAACGCCCCCACCTTCTGAGGACAGAATCTTGGCTTAGAGGTAACGATCTAGCTGCCAACTCTGGCTCAAATTCCAACTCTGAGATCCAAAGTCTGACTGCAAACTCAGGCAAGCAGTAACATCTTTTGTGTACCTGCTACCACAAAGGACTATTTTATGGTCTTGTGGGGTTTGTTTGTTCTGAGACAGGGTCTCTCTACATAGCTCTAACTGTCCTAGAACTCTATTTTAACTATGCTCGATGGCTGGAAGTTGGTGGCACACACTTTTAATGCCTGCACTGGGAGGCAGAGGTAGGTGGAACTCAAGGCCATATATACATATGATTCATTAGAGCAGTTCACAGGCTCTGGTCTGGGTTTGACAGAAAGATTAAGACTCTGGTCATTGTTCAGGCTATGAGACTTGATGTCTCAGGAGTCTCAACCTGGTTCAGGGTACTAGGGAATTCCCAGAGAGCTACTGGAATTCAGTCTACATTGAATCCTGAAGGAGAGTCTAAGGTCAGTAAGGGAATGCCTCAGCAATAGGATAAATAAACTCGCCAGTGAGAATGAAGGCAAGCAGGCAAAATGCAAAGGCTTCCTTTCATGTCCTTTTATAGGCGTCACCAGAAGGTACAGCATTCAACTCTACTGAGTGCTGGGATTCCAGAAAGGTGTGGCCATCATGCCCAGCCTCACAGAGCTATTTGAATCCAAAGACATGAAAGGAACCTAGCAGTTCTTTGGCACATAATTACTATTAATTCTCTAACAGCTACCTTGATACTTTTCTACTTTAAAATGTAATGGCCTCTAAGAAACCATTTCTGCTTTCTTTTCATTCTGTGATGGCAGAAGCCATAAAGAACATTGGAGGTCTCTCAGGAAGACTAAGGAAGGGGAAGAAAGAATTTGAAGCTAGTTACAAAGTGAGTCCCTATCTTAAAAAAATAGAATGAAACTGGTTTTTTATCTTACACCTTTAATCCCAGCACTCAGGAGGCAGGAAGAGTTCAGGCTTGGCCTATTCTACATGCAGTTATACCAGCCAGGGCTACATAGAAAGCATGTCTGGGGAGGGGGGGGGGGGGGATGAATCCTGGGTAAATACTGAAATTATTCTATTCCTGTAACTTTGTAGAAATAAACCCAAAAAAGCAGGGACCATTAAAAGAAAAAAACAAAAATGCTACTTGCTAATAGTTATTACCATAAACATCTTGATACAAATGGGAAGCTAGAAATTTTTGTCAATGGTTTCCATTTCAAACAGTAATCATAAATCTAGATATAAAGAATAAGTCTACCCAGGTGTGGTAGAACACACCTTTAATCCCAGCACTCATGTGGCAGGCAGATCTCTGAGTTCCAGGCCAACCTGGTCTTCAGAGAAAACTTATCTGGGTTTATGTTTGAAGAGGACATGCAAGACCTTATAAAGTCCTGGGACAGAGAGGAAAAGCTTCTGTCACTATTGAGTGTCCTCAAAGAAAGCCTTCCTTATACAGGAACAGGCTGGTGTTTCTCCCAACCCTGAATAGTTGAAGTGAAACCCAATGTTTCACTATATACTCATGAATAATTATATCATGAGTACAGTACTGGTGTGGTGCAGGAGCTGCAATCCTGGCTATTTATGGTATTGTTCCAAGAAAGTCAGATGAGAGATGCTGTATTCTGGTGTCCAGCATTGAGTGGTGGCACATGCCTATAGTCCCAAAACTCAAGAGTCAGGGGCAAAAGTTAGGAGTTTCACAAGCTCACACACACCCTTAACCGCACAGAGTCTGAGGCCAGTATGGGCTCCAAGAGGGTCTGCCTCATTGTCTCAACTCTAACACTAAAAATGCATCTGCCATATAAACACACTGAGCATGTGATACATGGACAGTTTCCTCACAGAATACAAAGCTATGCAATCATTTTACAACCTATTTATAAATACCTGAAACTTAAAACAACAAACAAGCAGCAAAATGCTTACAACCTGAGGTAGGCATATGGCTCTTGTAATCCCAGAACTGGAGAGGGGGTGGGTATGTGTATTAAGTTGAACTGCAGTGAGTTCAAGGCCAGCCTGAGCTACATAGAGACTTTGTCTCAAAAACAAGTAAATAAAGCCTCACCGGGCTTGGTGGCACACACCTTTCCCTTAACACATCCCCACGTAAGGCAAAGAATCCCTAAATTCAAGGCCAGTCTGGTTGGTTTACATAGCAAGTTCTAGGAAAGCCAGGATTACTGAAACCCTGTCTCAGTAACAATGAAAAACAAAGTCTATATCCTTATAGCAGTTCTAAGACTAGGTTTTTCTGTGTAACTCTGTGTGTGTGTGTGTGTGTGTGTGTGTGTGTGTGTGTGTGTGTGTGTGATTTGCCTACAGGGCTCCCACTTCTTCCAGCTAATAGTTTGTGTTGCTCCTGACCATCCCCATTTCTATGACCTACAGCATGGAGCCATATTTTTGTGGGCCTCCGTCTTTTTCATTTATAAAATTAAGACATTTGCTCTTCTGTTTCCCTCACAAAAGGCTTGGTAATAAAGTAGAATGATTTTTCAGGTACCGTACTGTACAAGATACATCATAGGTACCTGAGCATTCTAGCTAAGTATTCCTCACAGGGCTATGTCCTCAACCAAAGCATGGCATCATTACTTAACTCAAAAGGATGAGGCACTGACTTTTATACAAGAACTACGTTCAAGGTTTACATGTAGAATTTGTTTTTCAAATGTGTGATGGGATTTAATAAAAGGCACCACAGCAGATTAGGTCAAAATGAGAACTGTTCAGGAACTGCGTTAGTTAACTTGGGAACTGGTTAATTTGTGTGCCTAAGTTCATTATGTAGCCCAAGTTGACCTCTATTTCCCATCTTTCAGATTCATTTCTCAAATGAAAATATAATATGCATGCACTTTCATACAAGGTGAGCCACTATCCTAAGTCCATGAATCAATTAACCTAATGATCTTAATCATTAAGAGGCCCAGGGAGGAAAAGGCCTCTTTGGTTGTCTTTAAAAAGTGAGTAATTGAAAACTGGGCTTAATCCCAGGACTCGGGAAGCAGAGGCAGGCTCAACACTGAGTTCCAGACCAGCCAAGTCTACAGTGTGAGGAAGGCTACACTGAGAAAACCCATCTTAAAAACAAACACAAAAGCCAGGCGTGGTGGCCTTTAATCCCAGCACTCGAGACGCAGAGGCTAGCGGATGTCTGAGTTCGAGGCTAGCCTGGTCTACAAAATGAGTTCCAGGACAGCCAGGGCTACACAGAGAAACCCTGTCTTGAAACCAACGCCCCCCCCCCCCCAAAAAAAAAAGAAAGAAAGAAAAGAAAAGAAACACAAAATTTCAAGTGGAGGGCCAGCAATATTGCCCAGCAGGATAAGGCACTTGCCAGCCAGCCTGAAGCCTCCACCCATGGCCCACATGAAGGATGGAACTGACTCCCTCAGGTTGTCTTCTAACTTCCTCAGCACATGCACTGTGGTAACATCCACACACATGTGGACAAACACACTAAGTAATTAAAACTTAAATAACATTAGGAGCATTGACTCTGAGAAATAGAAATGAAGTACACTTACACCTGAAATTTAGACTCAAGCCAACAGAAACCCCACTTCAAGTATGCTCGAGGAAATACTCACTGAAAGCAGAAAGGTTATAGTCCCAGAGGAAACAGCTACAATAGGAAAGGGAAGCTATTTTGTCTCTGGAATGAATCTTCTTTCTTCCAATTCCATTCCTTCTTCCAATGCCTAAGACAGAAATGCAGGTGCAGTGAACAATGTTTAGGCAGTATGGGAGTCTTTGCAAAAGTTACAAAGTTTTTGTTTGCTTGTTTTTCCAGACACAGTTTCTCTGACCGGCAGCTCACACTATAGCTAGACCAGTCAATCTGGGGTTAAACTCTAGAAAGCTGCCTGCCTCTGCCTCTGCCTCTGCCTCACAAGTGGTGAGATTCAAGATGGGTGTAAAGCCAGCCTTACAATCAGGCTTATATTTTAGGGCAAACAAAGAGCCAAGAGACTTTACCACTGAGAAGATTTTCAGATGGCTGGGATTAAAGGTATGCGCCAGGATCAAGTTACAATTTAACAGAGCTATCTCTGAGGCAAACAAGCAAAACCATCTGGAAATAAACTCTCTTGATTTCAAGACAAGTAACAGAAGTCCCACCAGGGATCAAAGGCTGTATTCTACATACATTATTAATCACCCACCCCCAACACACACACACAAAGGCCAAAACTTGCTCTCTAGCCAGGATCTATCACTTCGAGCTCTCCACAGGTTTCTGTATACAAGCATACTCCCAAATCTTAAAAATTACCGGACAACATGCTAGGCCCCTGAGGACAAGGCACCTTGTGCCAGGAGGCGATGGTAAGTGTCGGTGGAGCCATTCATCCTTACTCAGCTTTGCACCAATCTCTTCACAATCTTTTCCACCTCTCCTACTTCCCCAGTACTACAGAATTTATGCAAAGCAGAAACTCCAGGCCCCACCCACTCAATGCTAAGAGAGGGCACTGAAAGCAGATAGGCCCAGAGGGATAAGGGAGCAAAGACAGGAGTCAGATCAGGGCAAGGAATGAAGGGCAAAACACACAGCTTCGAGGACAGGCATAAGACCCAAAGTTTAAGATGGAGGGTTGTTAGTAGGCAAGGGGTCGGGGGAGGGGGGTACAAGTAGATGCGGAAGATGGAGCAGGAGGAAAAAAGAAAAGTGAGAGAATAGAGTTAAGCAAGAAAACGTTGAGACAAGAGGGAAAGAAGAGGCTGGAGCCGGAAGGGGTTTAACAGGCAGAAGGAAAAGGTGAAAAGGAGGATGTGGGACAGGAGAGTACAGGGCGCAGTGGGAGTTGGGGAAACGACAGGGCGACGGGTAGAGCAACTGGGTCTGGGCCGCGGGGGTGGAATCCAGACGCCGGGCGGGGGAGGGGACTCTGGGTGGGGGGCCAGCAGGCGGCGCAGGAGACCACCAAACTTTCCTCCGACTGTTTCCTGGAGGGACTTCAGGCACTGAGGCTACAACTGCTGCCTCGCCTCCTTGGCCAGGGGCGACCGCTGCCACCCAGAACTCGGGCACACGGCTTCAGGATCCCGCTGGTCCTCGGCGGGGACAGGCAGCCCCGGGGAGGCCTTGCCTACCCGCGGTGGCCGCCTCCATGAGCCCCTCCCCCTCGTTGTGCCCCGGGACCCCCTTGCCGGGCACCTCGAGACCCCACTCTCCAGGGTACTGTCCGCCTCGGAACTGAGCAGGCCTCGAGAAGGCCTGGCAAGAGAAAGCCCGGCACAGCCCCCTAGAATTCCCCACCTTCTCTCCTGACCCAGACACAGCCGGGGCGGACGGGACCTCTCGCGCTCTGCCTTCTCTTCCTCTTGCTTCATGGAGCCATGCGCCTAGGTGGAGGCTCCCGAGAAAAGCAGAGTCCCAAGACGGGTGAGGACACCCGAAGGAGGCCGGCGGGAGGGCACAGGAGGAAGCGGCGGGGCGGTGGCGGCCGGGGAGAGCTAGAGGTATTCCCGGGGCGGGCGGAGGACCGAGTCGAGTCGGGACCCGAGTCCTCCTCTATCCCAGCAGCCACCGGAGGCAGTGAGGTAATGGAGGAAGAATGTAGGGAGTCCTCCAGTGGACCAAACGTCCTCTAGCGAGTCGGTGAGAACCATAGAGATCCCGAAGCTCTGGGAG
The DNA here is from genome assembly GCF_978045245.1 of Mus caroli. Classification (NCBI taxonomy): domain Eukaryota; kingdom Metazoa; phylum Chordata; class Mammalia; order Rodentia; family Muridae; genus Mus; species Mus caroli. Next base: position 29,164,798 of record NW_028227274.1, on the reverse strand, counting down.
GACCGCCCACTGGTCACGTGACACTAGTCCGCACATTTTTGTGATTGGCGCTGCTTAGCGTATAGGCAACTGTTTTCATTTGTGGGGGGCCGAGGCTCACGCAGATGGCAGTGAGCGAGTCTCTCCGGGAAAACCTGAAATCTACTGGGCTCCCCTTGAGGGTGAGGAGCCCAACCAGTTCGGCTCACCCGATGTCAGGCCGGCCGCTGCAAATTTGCCTGGCCGCCGGAGCCAGGCCGCAGCGCAGAGCACGCCGGGAGTTGTAGTTCTGGTCGCGCAACGGCATTGTCCGGGAGGCTGCAGGTGGCACTTCAAGCTGCCGCCTAGGGAGCTACGGCCTTGCCCCAAGCAGTCGCCCACGTTAGCGATGCCAATCGGAGCTGCCAACGGCTTTTCTCCCCATGTGCCCACGCTCCCATTACTCTGCCTGACCGAGTTCCGCCTTCGAAAGCGGCGTGGAAGTGCACAGCTTAGATCAAGCCAAAGATTGCCAGAACCAGGCCCATGTGGAGTGTGCCGGGCTGAATGTCAGACATTGGCACCTGGCCTCCTTAGCTTCCCACTGCACTGGAGAAAGGCAGGCTGACTCAGCTTTAGGGATGGCCCAGGCAACACCTACTCCCGTCTGTAGTTCAGCATCACCAGAAGCCCCAGATGACATCAGCAGAATACCCACTATAAAGGATTCGGCTTAAAAAAAAAAAAAAAAAAGGACTAAGCAACTCCACAGACTGAGTAAGACAGGTTCCCAGCACCCACAAGGTAGCTCCCAACTGCCTATAACTCCAGTGTCAATAGCTCGACCACCTTCCTCTGGCCTCCCGGGCACTGCACACACACATGAGCTGCATATAAACATAAACATACACATTTTTTAAGTCTTTTTTTCAAGTGGCTCAAGCACGTTTTGCTTTTCTAAAATAGTATGAAGGCATGCTTAATGTGTTTATCTTCAAAAGACCAAAGAACGGTGCTTTAAAATATAAATCATTTAACAGTGAAGCTTTCCAACAAACTACGTCTACTTGATGCTTGAAATAAAATTTAATAGTACATTAATTACCTGTAGGAAACAAAACCCAAGGAAACAGAATATTCAGCGTCTTTTAGAGCCAAAGATATCACCCCTATGCTTTAAAGAAAGGGGGGTAACTTAAATGTAATCCCTACAGTAGTCTTCACAGTTCCTATCACAGGCTTGAAGTGCTTGCTTCTGTTAAGTGTCTGACTTTCCCTGGTGCCTGAAGAACTGAAAACTGTATGATCATGACTTAGAGCCAGAATCGCAGGAGGCAGAAAACCTGAGATCATGTTTTTGTGTTTTCTTTTTCTTCTGAATGAAGAGGCAAATTCCAGTTTTAATCAAAATAAATTTCACACAATGAAGTTCTTTTCTGGCTGAATGTTTTAAAACACGACATTTGGGAAATGGCCTCAGTCTATTGCTCCCAGGGTAGTACTATACAGTCATTAAACAGCCCAGAGCTAAGGGAGTTATTATTGCTCCCCGGTTATCAAGCTGCCAAGAGGTAAATATTAGAACTAAGCTGGACTTAAAATGCCCTCAAATTAAAAACACAGTTGTTGCTTTGAGATGGTCAAAGGAATTTTCTTGAGAAGGAGGGTCCAGATGTTGTCTTTAACTGATGCTGAAAGGCAGGGAACAGAACTTAAAGAAAAAGAGAAAAGAAAAAAAAAAAAAACCCAACTACACTTCAATGTCATCTCCACAAGCAATAAACAGAACTGATGAAAATGTGAGACAAAATAGGGCTGATGATGTCTCTGTGTAGTACGGCATTGCCTTGCATGCATGCAGTACAAGTTTGTACTACCCCACTACTACCACAGGAAAAAGGAAAACAGGTTGGAATTATGATCAGGAGGAAAAACCTGAGACAATGCCTTCAGTATGCAAAGAGTGGTGATGTTTCTGGTTTTCTGCATTAAATTCAGAAATCCCTCACCCGGAAAGAGCTACTCTGTGCAGCCCTGGTTGCCCTGGACTCTATAGACCAGGCTGGTCTTGAATTCAGAATCTGCCTACTTCTGCCTCCCAAGTGCTGGGCTTAAAGATGTTTGCCACCACTGCCCAGCTACTTAATACAGAAATCTAATATAATCTAAATCCACTGTAATGAAAGAGGGAAGATGCCCAAAAGCTGGGTGGTACCAGCTCTATACCTTAGAGAAAAAGAGAAAAACAAACCAACCAACTACACTTCAATGTCATCTCATTCAGCGGGGCTGGGTGGTACCAGCTTTATACCTGCAGCCCTAATCTGTTGTGACATGGCCTTCCTAGTTACCACCCAGATGTTTGCCTTTCTATAATTTCTTACTTGAAAGTTAGCTAAAAGTATACTGTCATGACTCCATGAGTTCACTCTGGAATCACTGATATAATTCCAGATCCAGCCTTGTTAGATTGGGTTTTTGTTACTTATTCACTTATTTGGCTTTTAAAAACATTTATACATTTATTCTTATTTTGTGTGTATGAGTGTTCTATCTTGGTGTATGTGTGTGTACCATGTGCATGCAGTGCACACAGAGCCAAGAAGAGGATGTCAGATCCCTTTAGAACTAGAAAAGGTAGATGTTAGCCCCCACGTTGGTGCTGGGAACTGAACTGAAAGGGCAGTAACTGCTAAGACACCTCTCTAGCCACCTGAATTTGTTTTTTAGGTTGTTGTTGTTTTGTTGTTGTTGTTTGGTTACTTGGTTGATTGTTTTCTCTGGACAGCCCTGGCTGTCCTGCAACTAAGATCTGCCTGCCTCTGCCTCCCAGTGTTGGGATTAAAGGTGAGCCACCACACCCTGCTCCTATATTTGTTTCTTTGAGATAGGGTTTTCCCCTGTAGCCTTAACTGACTTGGAATTTACTATGTAGATCAGCCTGACCCAAAACTCTGGCTTGATTCTTCAGAGTGCTGGGATAAAAGACAATACACCACCAAGCCTAGGTTGTTTGTTTCTAGAGACAGGACTAGTGTCTCACACTACAGCCCAGGCTAACCTGCAACTCATTGTCTGAAACTGACCTCAAACTTAAGGCAGTTCCGACCTCAGCTTCCTGAGTGCTGGGATCATATAAGTATCTTATATCCACTTATGAAAACGTTGTATAATGATGTTATGGAGGGTTAGTATGTGTGGTGGTTTGAGTAATAATGATCCCTATAGGTTCATATATTTGAACATTTCGTCCTCAGTTTGTGGAACTGCTTGGGAAGGATTAGGAGGTGTGTCAGTAGAGGCAGGCTCCTAGATCATGGCTAGATCAACTACTGCCTGCCTGCCTGCCTGATACCATGCTCCTTGCCCTGATGTTCATGGCAATCCCATGTATGCCTCCAATAAACTCCTATAAGTTGTCTTTGCCGTGTTATCATGTCTTGGTAGTAGAATAGACTGATAGAAAAAGACACTAGAAGTTAACCTCTGATCTCTACTCAAATGTGCACACATGCACACGTGTGCGCAAACACACACACACACACACACATGCACAGAGAGAGAAGAGTTTGAGGCCAGCCAGAGCTACCTACAAAGACCTTGCCTCAACCTATACCCCTCTTCCAAAAAAATAGGACAAACTAAAGTCAAGTAAGCAAATGAACAGCCCTTGAATCTCTAGATTTAGAACAGGGAACCTAGATAGTCAGTGCGGCCTGTAACTAGCGATTTGGAAGACTGAGGTAGGAGGATGGAACTTGGCAAACGATTAGGCAGCAGAATGAACATAGTGAAGCCCCATTTATAAAGGAGGAAGAGGTTGGTGTAACCATGGCTTTTCCACCCATGCCTCAGTTCCCACATAAACTCAGGCTTATATTTTATTAGTAAATGCCTAGGCCTTGAGCTAAGCTTGCTCCCTGACTAGCCGGTGATGCAGTTATCCCATTCATACTAATCTGTATCTGCCACAACTCCTCGGAGTCCAGAGATTGACAGCCCACCTTTTAGTCCTGCCTCAGCTTATTGGCCATCAGCTTTTTATGGACAGGTGAGGCTTCCACACAGTACACAAGAGATTAACCTTACAGCTTAGAGAGGGAAGGGGTCCACACAAGTTAGTAAAACAAAACGGAATAAACAGATTTTGTCACATTCATTTCAAATATGTAAAATAACCAGTTAATTGTGTACTGGTTAGAACAGAACCCTATGTAGCAAAGACAAAGAATAAACTATACCTTCAGATAGCCATTTTATGCTGTTGCTACTGTTACAAGAAAATTTTCTCACATGCTATTACTAAGTGGCTCACCTAAGACTTTCTCGTGCCCGAGTTGATTGTATATTCTGATATGTTCTCTGCTTTGGTGTTCTTGGAAACCAATCTCAATTAGAGGTCATACAGAACTGCTTCATATAACAGTTAGCCACAGTAAACTTGGCCCTGAACCAACTGCCAGGCAGCCACTTCCTGCACCTATAGGCTGTTCTGGTGTGCGAGGAAGCACTCCTGAACCCCAGAAGACCACCAAGGAGCCATTTCCGGTGCAATTGCATCAGGGCTCTCCAATCCAACCTTGACACAGCAGGACAGGAAGGCGGAGCAGCCTTAAACCCTCAGCAGGACAAGGTTTTATAGGAAATGGAAGTGAGCGAGGGGGTGTCCAGCCTGGCAAGCATCTAATAAAATGACTGTTGTAAGTGCTCTGAAGCAAAGCCATGCACAATCACAAACAGTCTGAAAGCACATCTACAACAATGGGACTAATCTTTGATTTACTGTTGCTAGGGAGTAATTCTGGGGTATGGGCCAAGCCATGGGGTCCTTGCTGGTACTTATGTGCAACTTGGGTTCAGCTGCAGGTCAAGTTCTCAGGCTTTTTTCTTTTTTTCTTTTAAAACTGAGGCTGGTCTCAAAACGGAGTAGGTTTGGCCTCTCACCCCTAGGATGGACCCCAACATAAGAGAAAAAAAATTACATTTTGAGTAGTCATTGAATGAAGTTTTAAGTTCCCAAGACTTCCCTGGGTAATTGATATCCTAGTTGGCAAATTAGACATGAATGTTAGGCAAGGCAAGTCCCCCACCATACTCCAATCAATGGAAACAGGATAAATGTGCAAGAAAGACATGTTCCTAAGAAGTCTCCTATCCCTAAATCCTGATTGGTGAAATAACTTGGCACAGATGTTTGTAGATTTCAGGTTTAAAAGTTCTGCTGGATTCTGGTTTGTGGTCAGTCAGTTCCCGAGTCTGGTTTGCAGCTGGATCAGTCCTTGGGCAAATGCTCAGTAAACTCTCCCTATTTGGCTGAGATCGGTGTTGGTGTGGTTTGTGGGACAACTCCTGGCCCCCAACAATACTGTTGAATAAAAACAACCAGATATGATCAATGTAGTACAGCTCGTTACTAGTATGCAGAGTACCCTGTTTGATCTGGGGGGTCAGGGGGAGGCACGACAAAAAACTAACAACAAACAAGCAAGGGCTGGATGTGGTACCATAGACCTTTTGTTCCATGACTTGAGAGGAAAATTCTAGCAAGTCTCTGAGTACCAGGCCAGTGTATTCTACATAGTTTTATTCCAACTTAGGCTACAAAGTGAGACCCTGTCTCACAAATAAGTAAGTAAATAAATAAATAAATAAATAAGCAAAACAAAACACGGGGCTAGGATCTCTGGATTCAGCCCTTAGTCTAAAATCAACTGGGTGTGGTGAGTAGTCCATGCTTGTAACACCAACATTGAAGAACTAAGAATTCAAGGTCATCCTTGAGGTTCAAGGCTAGCCTAAACTTGTCTAAAATAAAATCAACAAAATCATGTGTAGCTACATTGAGGGCTGATACCGGAGGATTGGGAGTTTAAGATGTAAAACAAAGCAAAAAGGCTAAGAGTGAGCTCCGTGGTAGAGGACCCTGGATTTGATTGCCAGCACATTAAAACAAAACAGAAGGAAAACAAAAACACCAAACCCCTTTTTGGAGCTCATACTTAGCATGTATGAAAACTTTTGTTCAATCCCTAGGACAGGATATGGGTTGGGGGCAATCAGTTTTGTTAGATCAGTTAAGATAGAATGAACCCTAGTATCAAATTGTATCTCACTTGGGGTGTCTTAGAAAAGAATATTCTTGGTGTTGCACAAAGAAATACCAGAACAAAAGATAATTGGAGAGGTAAGTTTTTTTTCTTTAAAAATAAAAAAAAGGTACTACATATACCAAACTGAGTTACCCTGTGATATGTAGCCAAGATGGCCTCTATCTTTTTTATCCCTAATGCAAGAGGTACCTAGGCTATCCCTAACTGGCTCAGGTTAAAACAGTATCGTTTTTATTGGCTAATTCAGAAAGATGTGTGAAGAAGTGTCTTCCTCCCTTTCCCTCTTTGTATGTTTTGTTTTGTTTTGTTGTTGTTGTTGTTGTTTCTTTATGAGACTGGGTTTCTCTACACAGCCATGGCTGTCCTGGAACTCTGTAGATCAAGCTGTCCTTGAACTCAGAGAGCCCCACCTGCCTCTACCTCTGGAATACTGGGATTAAAGGCATGTGCCACCATTCTTAGCACTAGGATCTTTAAGGAAAGTTTTGGTGGTTGTGGGAGTTTAAAATATTTGCAAGGCCAAGTCTGAAGACAACCTGGTCTACACAGCTAGATCTAGGTCAACCAGGACTATACAGAAAAACCCTGTCTTCAAGAAAGAAGATTTAGAAGGCAAAAATAATCTTGGTGCTGAAGCTCCGAATCAGAATGGCAAATGCCACCCTAATGAGAAGGGCTCTGACAACATGGACCTGGACTAGGCTCTGCGCTGGCTTCCTCCTCCAATTCATGAAATGTGTTTGCCATAGTATGTGATTCTGTATAACAGACTGAGTCTATTTATATTTTCCTTTTTTTTTAAGACTGTCTAGAAATTTTGTGTATTATGAGGGGAAAAAAGGAAAAGCTTGAGTCTGTAGTTTCTGACCCTAAATGAGAATGACTTTGGTGACAGGGTTCTGTGGAGTTGTGCCCCACACTGAGCTCTGTACAGTATTTCTGCTCATACGCTGAGGAGGTGGGGTCTTCTTCTGAGGATATGAACTACACTGCTTGGTCACAAGCTGGGATCAGAATCTTAAGCAGTTATTCTTGCCAAGGGTTTTTTGTTTTGTTTTGCATTTTGCTCTTCATTTCCGCATGTGTGTGGCTGTGGTTGTTTATAAATGAGACTAAGTCTGATTTGCATAAGGGCTTTCAAAAATTAAGTCTGTCCAGTAGAGTGATTTTGCTTTCATTATTACCAAATCAAGAGTACAACAGAGCTAGTGAACCGTAGCAGCATGCGAAGCAGGGCTGTGAACTATCACCACACAGTGCATTGTCCTGTGGAGGTGTGACATGGGAGACACACGTGTGGATCATGTGATCATTGTGAACACCTCGTGAGCTTTAAAATAAAGTCCACCCTGTGGTGTCATTTCTTAAAAAAAAAAAAAAACCTGTCTTCAAAGATGAAAATAGGGCTGGCAAAATGGCTCAGTGGGTAAGAGCACTGACTACTCTTCCGAAGGTCCAGAGTTCAAATCCCAGCAACTACATGGTGGCTCTCAACCACCCATAATGAGATCTGATGCCCTCTTCTGGTGAGTCTGAAGTCAACTACAGTGTACTTATGTATAATAATAAATAAATCTTTGGGTCTGAGTGAGTGGAGCTGACCAGAGCAAGCAGGGTTGACCGGAGCAAGCAGAGGTCCTAAAAATTCAATTCCCAACAGCCACATGAGGGCTCACAGCTACAGTGTACTCACATACATAAACATTTTTTAAAAAGATGAAAATAGCCGGGCGGTGGTGGCACACGCCTTTAATCCCAGCACTTGGGAGGCAGAGGCAGGCAGATTTCTGAGTTTGAGGCCAGTCTGGTCTACAAAGTGAGTTCCAGGACAGCTAGGGCTATGTAGAGAAACCCTGTCTCAAAAAAATGGTGAAAATAAAAATTCATAAGTTTTACTAGAAAATGTGGTACATTTACACAATGGAATACTACTCAGCTATTAAGAACAATGAATTTATGAAATTCTTAGGCAAATGGATGGAACTATAAATATCATCCTGAGTGAGGTAACCCAGTCACAAAAGAACACACAACGTATGCACTCACTGTTAAGTGGATAAGCCCAGAAGCTCAGAATACTCAAGATACAATTCACAAACCACATGAAACTCAAGAAGGAAGACCAAAGTGTGGATACTTTGATCCTTCTTAGAAGAGAGAACAAAATACTCATGGAAGGAGTTACAGAGATAAAGTGTGGACCAGAGACTGAAGGAACGGCCATCCAGAGACTGCCCCACCTGGGGATCCATCCCATATACAAACACCAAAACCAGACACTTTTTTTTTTTTTTTTTTTGGTTTTTCGAGACAGGGTTTCTCTTTATAGCTCTGGCTGTCCTGGAGCTCACTTTGTAGACCAGGCTGGCCTCGAACTCAGAAATCCGCCTGCCTCTGCCTCCCGAGTGCTGGGATTAAAGGCGTGCGCCACCACGCCCGGCAAAACCAGACACTTTTGTGGATGCCAACAAGTGCTTGCTAACAGGAGCCTGTTATAGCTGTCTCTGGAGAGGCTCTGCCAGTGCCTGACAAATACAGAGATGGATCCTCGCAGCCTACCATTGGACTGAGCACAGGGTCCCCAATGTAGGAGAGAAAAGACCCAAGGAGCTGAAGGGGCTAGCAGCCCCATAGGAGGAACAACAATATGAACTAACCAGTACCCGCAAAGCTCTCAGGGACTAAATCACCAACCAAAGAGTACATGGTGAGACTCATGGCTCCAGATGCATATGTAGCAGAGAATGTCCTAGTTGGTCATCAATGGGAGGAGAGGCTCTTAGTCCTGAGAAGGCTTGATGTCCGATTGTAGGGGAATGCCAGGACTAGGAACCAGGTGTAAGCAGGGGGAGGGGGGAGGGGATAGGAGGTTACAGACAGGTATGAGCTGCTATGTGGGTGCCGGGAATTTAACCCAGTTCTCAGGAAGGACAGTCAGTGCTTTTAACCACTGAGTCATCTGTCTAACCCCTCAGGGTGAACTTTTAAGCATAAAAAACATTCTGGATTGGCATACTTCAGTTAACAGGAACAGATAGCCAGAAGTGGAACTACTGAAGCCAAAAAGGATGGTCAGTAGTATAGAGACTTTCCATGAACTATGGATTAGGTCTTTATTTTTGTTTGGTTTTGGCCAGTAGTACTGTCTATGTGCTGAGTTTTGTGGCCTGAATGGTACTCCCATCATGGACTCAGTTGTGCTAAGGTCTGGGGCCATGTTGTGGTAACCTCAAATGAGCAACTTGAGGAAACAACCTAACCATACAGGCTGAGACCCCCTCCCTGGGGAGTGCCTGGTCCCCTTCCAGAGGAGAGGTTGTCACCACTTAGCATTATCAGACCCTGAAAGGAAACAGAGGGTTGAAGGCACATCTGGAATTTGGAGCTGTGGGTTCTTTCCCAGCCATTCAATGCCAGAGAAAACTGGACTCGGGCTTGCTTGGATAGGGCAATAAGGACACATCTGTCCCTGAAAGGTCTAAGGAGCTGAGCTTGCCTCTGCTTTACCAGAGACAAACCAGGCACAGTTCCTTCTGGACCTGGTGGAAACCTTAGAAGTTCTGGGCTTTCTCCCAAGAATACTGAAAGCCGTCATCATCCCTGAACTGTCTGGCAGCTTGGGACCTACTGTGCTTCTGGATTTCTGGTTCCTAATACCATGGCCATCCAGACATGCCAGAGAAGAAAGGATCTGGGGTCAGTGGCTTTTTCTTGGCCTCTCTGAGATTGGTAGGCTACAGGCCAAGACTTAATGCTTCACAGCTGTTTCGAGGACAATGAGGTTGCTATGGTTCTCATAGAGGACAGCTCAGGGGAGCAAACAAGTGCTCCCCACCCCTCTCCCACCACTCCCCCAGACTGTTCTAGATGCATTTGGAGCTGATGGGAGCAACTGTGAAGCTGAATAAAAAACTGACCTCTAACCACATCCCATCGCTGAGTAACAGGCTGTTTGTTTGCTTACACCTAGCAACAACCTAATTTAGAGGCAAACCATTCACTTCCTTCGAGGGAACTTTTAGGAAGAATTCCCTATTTAGCATATGCATGTGGGTATGCATATGATTTAAATCAGATGCATTATGGTAAAGGATATACACAACAAGGAAAACAAATGAATGACCTACTCTATCAATCAAAATAGAGAGCCACCTCCATCATGTCCCTTATCAACAAACGACCACATGAAAAGAGTCCTGGAACAACAATCAGGGCCCCTGAGGTCTTAATCAAGTTCCCCGTGTCAATCTTGGACAGTGTCTCTTCTTTAATTTGTAGTATCAACTTGCTACTTTTGAAAATCTGTGTGAACACTGTTTTTCAATTCCTTGGATAAGAAGCCAAGAACTAAGAAAAGGTTGGAAGCCGGGCGTGGTGGCGCACCCCTTTAATCCCAGCACTCGGGAGGCAGAGGCAGGCGGATTTCTGAGTTCGAGGCCAGCCTGGTCTACAAAATGAGCTCCAGGACAGCCAGAGCTATAAAGAGAAACCCTGTCTCAAAAAACCAAAAAAAAAAAAAGGTTGGTATAGAGCCCAAACACCAGAAACAGGATTGGCTTCTCCAGAGTAGAAGTAGCTTGAATGGCTGTCACCAAACAGATGCTAAGCCATAGAAGTGATCAAACCTGAGGGTGACATCAAGGCCAAAAAGAGAGTTTGCCTGGTAGCAGCAAGACTTCCTGCAAAATAGCTTCACAGCCTCCACCTTGCCCACCAGAGCAATGCAGTTTTAAGCTCTCACCGTGGGTGCTGATAATTGAACCCTGGTCTTTTGGAAGGGCAGCCTGTGTTCTAACCACTGAGCCATATCTCCAGGCTCCCTCGGCTGGATTCTAAATGTTTATGCTGAAGAAACTCAGGGTCCAAGGGCTGAGAATAAGTTACTGTTTAATGCTCAGCTCTAATTAGCACATGTATGTCACCGCCCCTCTTTCAAGCTCAGGGAACATTGCAGAAGAGAGAGGGTGGAAAGGATATAAGAGCTGAAGATGAGGAAGGGGTACTATGAAAGGCTGTCTCTGATCCCTATAGTCATGCACCCACTGCAGCTATGGTGATCCCTGTGAAAGTCAACAAAGCCAATAAGAATCACAATAGGCCAGGCAGTGGTGGTGCACACCTTTAATCCCAGCACTGGGGAGGCAGAGACAGGTGGATTTGAGTTCAAGACCAGCCTGGTCTACAGAGTGAGTTCCAGGGCTATACAGAGAAACCCTGTCTTGAAAAACAACAACAACAAATTACAATAGACAGCCCTAATTGGACTCAATGGGTCATAAAGAGGAAAAAAGACATGAAGCAAGATGTATTGGCCAATGCAATGGGCAAGCATTCCCTGTGCTCACATAGAAGCACTAGGGAAACCAAGAGACTTGCAGACTTGTCCCTTCTAAGGAAGGGATGTATTCCAGTGTGGGAAAACTTTAAGTCCACCATGGCTAGATAGCCTCCGAAGCATTATGGGAGACTCCCTTCCTTAGCAGGCATTCTCCTCTGAACTTCTGGGGCATTCTAAGTCCCCATACATGCCTCTACCAGAGGAATGTCATGTAGCCTCAATTATAGGACCTTCTTACCCAATGACAAACCCTTCAATTTGGTTCCTTGGATGGTACTATTCCATTAAGGTTCACTAGTTTATTGGGCTTCCTTACAGAACATAGGTGAGGGGCTATAGGGGTGCTGACACTCTTCCTCCAACTGACCACACCTGAAAAGCCTTACCCAGAAGGGTATATATTATATTAATATTTATGGTATGTAATATATACCATACTATATTATAATACATATTTATGGCATATGTTATATAGGGTAGTACTACATACTATACTATACATTATAGTGTATATATATATATTTATAGTATAAATATACACAAATATATAATACATGTGTACCATTGCCAGGCCATATGCAGAGTTGCCAGTTGGTAGGCAGCAGTTGGACCTTTGGAGGTTGTGGGGAGTTGTAAGCTGTCAGACTAAGCTTGCATGATCACTGACAGGCCATGAGTAAGCCAGCTTAGTCAGTCAACAGCGTCTCAAGGGAGGGAGTGAGGATTGAAAAGAGAAAGACAACTAGACAACCCTAGAACATGACTCCAGGCAGAAGCCAAAGCTGAAGTAGGTTTATTTTTTCCCCAGTCTATTTTTAAATCATTCTAGGTACATATTAAGACTATGTGGTCAGTCCTAAGGCATAAACAAAGTAGTCAAGGAACAAAAAAAGCATAAACAAAGGTCCCATGATTAATTACTGTATTCCGGGTCTTTCCAAGACCGGTCAAGATACAAAGATCACATTGCTCAGCTGTATTCATCTTGAGCCTACTTCCTTGTCCTAGCCCAATGTCAGATTCCTGCCAAGTTCCTAGCAGGCAGCCCCAACAAGGGGAAAGGGGACAAATGAATATCTCTAGATGACAGTTTCATGGTTCAGGACAGTCACAACACAGACATGCAAACATACACATACTTGCCTGGCATGGTGTCACGTGACTTTATTCTAGCACTCAGGAGTCAGAGCTATATAGTAAGACGTGTCTCAAAACAAGCAGGCAGGCAATAACAAAAGAGCCAACTGACTAATAAGCCAAACAAAACCACCCCTGAACATTTAATTAAAAAGAAATTGTGTTTCCAAGCTGGAGGTAGTGGTACCCATGACTAAGTGGTTGTCTTGGTCCTTTAAAGGATGAGGCAGAAGAGTCTGGAGTTTGAGAACACCCTGAGTATAGCCGGGCATGGTGGCGCACGCCTTTAATCCCAGCACTCGGGAGGCAGAGGCAGGAGGATTTCTGAGTTCGAGGCCAGCCTGGTCTACAAAGTGAGTTCCAGGACAGCCAGGGCTACACAGAGAAACCCTGTCTCGAAAAACCAAAAAAAAAAAAAAAAAAAAAAAAAAGAGAGAACACCCTGAGCAACATGTCAGAAAACCAAACTAATGTTGCATGGACATTGACCTTCTAGGGGGATTAATGACGTACACGCCTTAGGTGGTCTGGAAATGAAAACTGACTTGACTGATAACCCTGTGGAAGAGCCTGACAAGGAGTCACACAAACCAATGCAGGAGAGCTGGCTTACACATGGACTTTTCCATTCCCCAAATTACACCATTTTCTGTCCTATAAAGCCCAGAGAATCCCACACCATGTGCACACACAGCCTTCATTTCTGCAGAGAGATTTCAGCCCTTCAGTTATTCTGATTAAAGAATACTTCTGCTTATGGAGATACCTGTGTGTTTTATTTCCATATCACCTCCTTCAATCATAACGTACAACTCACCATACCCACAAAAAGATTAAATGATTAAAAAAATAAAAAAAAGGCCTGGTGAGATGGCTCAGTGGTTAAGAGCACCGACTGCTCTTCCGAAGGTCCTGAGTTCAAATCTCAGCAACCACATGGTGGCTCACAACCATGATAGACCACAGATCTCCGACTGCCTCTCCCCCCACCCCCATAAAAAGAAACCAAGAAAGAAACCAAGGCACAGAAAGGCACAGAAAGTATTTTCAACAACAACATAGAAGAAAATGTCTCCAACCTAAAAAAGGATGTGCCTACCAAGATATAAGAAGTGCATAAAACACCAAATAAACTGGGCCAGAAAAGAAATAGCCCACAACACATAATAATCCAAACACTAAGGGGACATAATAAAGAACAAATATTAAAAAGGGCCTAGACAGGGGTTGGAGATGGTTAAGAACACAAACTGCCTTTCCACAAGCCCTGAGTTCAAACTCCAGCAACCACATGGTGGCTGACAACCATGAGATGAGATCTGATGCCCTCTACAGTGTACTAACATATAATAAATAAATCTTGGGGCCAGAAGAGAAGAAAGGAAAGAAAAGGGGCCTAGACAGCTGTCCCTTTTTTTTGTTTTGTTTTTCAAGGCAGGGTTTTATGGTGTAGCTCTGGCTATCTTGGAACTCACTCTGTAGACCAGGCGAGCCTTGAACTCAGAGATCTGCCTGCCTCTGTCTCTTGAGTGCTGGGATTAAAGGCAGTATTAAAGGATCTATCCTCTGCTGCACCCAAGAAATAGGATAGGTATCACCTCAGGGTTAGAAAAAAACAACAAAGAATCAATGGAACAAAGAACTTGAAAGGACAATTTTCAGCTTCATATGGAAACCCCAAAACCAACCAAACAAACCAGGATAACTAAAAACAATCATGAATGGTAAAAGAACTATGTAGACAATTTTCATATACTGTGTGGAAGCTTCACCTGTCAATAAAAACCCTATGGCCAACGAGCTAAGGCAGTGCCACGCACTCCGGTCAAGTCAGCTTGACAGGCTGAGAGGCCTGGAAGCCACTCACGAGGCAGAGAGTTTCATGGAAACTCACTCCTGGAGTCTGGCGTTCTCTTTAACCCATATACTCATATTCTATTCCCGAATTACTCTGATTTATGGATACACGTGCTCTCTTTTAGCATTATCTTATTATAAGTGCTTTTTAAGATTGAATTCTGACATAGCTAAGCCTTCACCAGTGTTCCAACGTCCTAGAAAGTCCTTGAGCAGACCATGGGCTTGGAATTCATTAAGAATGTTGCCTATTCAGTGACATTCAGAATTGCCTCTGGTATTACACTATCACTTCGAATAAAAGCTAAGTTACTGCCTTACACAGGAATTTACCATCATCTAGGAAGAAGGAAGTTTGAGACCTAAGGAGGAACCAGAGTAGATACTTAGAACTATAGATAGCTGAGTTACACCCATACACACATTTACAATGGTCTAGGGGGAAGGTGGACTATACAATAGACTAAAATAGGAACTATGGCAAGGGCACGAAGCCCTTGACCCTGACTTCTAAGATTAAGTGGATCTTAGGTGGAGCTCTTTTTGATCCCAGTTGTTAACAATGAATTCTATCCCAGGTGGTTCCTGTCAGACCTTCTGTGTTTGTATTCCTCTGTTTTGTGTAAGAATCCAGTAATCTCTTTGTACCTTGCTGGTGTGTCACCCAACTTCCCTATTTTCTTCTGTATAAAAAGTTTGATGCTCGATTTGACAAATTACATTCAGATTCTACACAACCTCTCCTGTGTGCATCTGTCATTCCATCCGACGCTTTGCCCACCTGCGACTAGAGACCCGTTCCACGCAGACAAAGGGACCCAGAGGGTCTGTGGCAAGGTAGGATTAGAAGGCGGGACATTCAGGAGAAAGAGGATTCTGGAAAATAGGTACAAGAGATTCACAGTGAAGGAATCAGATGTATGAACATAAAGAGATGTAGCTAATCACAGGACAGGACTTAAAATAAATGGGAAATTGAATTATGAGTTAGCAGGAACAAGCCAAGGCTTGTGGCTTAGGCATGTATTCATATATAAGAAGTGTCAGGGTCATTATTTTAGGCAACAAAGAGACCTGGAGGAAAAGTCCACTACTACAGAACTACTGTAGGTTATCATTATCTCTGATTTCAAATTATATCTCAGGACTCTAGCAATAGAAACAGCATTGTATTGACACACAGATACTTTGACATATGAAATCAAATTGAAGACTCCAAAATAAGTCCACGTGCCTATGGAAACCTGACGTTTTTATATAAAGAAGGCAGAAGAAATACACACCAGGAAAAAAAGACAGCATAGTCAACAAATATTCAAATGGAATGGCTGTATGTAGAGAATACAATTAGATTCTCACCTATCACCCTACAACTTCCAATGCCAAATGGACCAAAGACCTCAACATAAGACCAGATACACTGAATCTGAATAAAGAAAAAGTGGAAAATAGCCTTGAACTCACTGGCACAGGACAAACTTCCTGACCAGGACATCAGTAGCCATGGGGACTATGAACAATAGTTTAAAAATGGGCCTCAAAGTCGGGAGGCAGAGGCAGGCGAATTTCTGAGTTCGAGGCCAGCCTGGTCTACAGAGTGAGTTCCAGGACAGGCAGGGCTACACAGAGAAACCCTGTCTCGAAAACAAAACAAAACAAACAAACAAACAAAAAGACTCCAAGAAATCTACTGTATATCAAAGGACACCATTATTTGGGGAAAGCATAAGGCTACAAAATGGGAAAAAAAATCTTTCCAACTATCTATCTGAGAAAGGGCCAATATCTAATAAAGGACTCAAAAACAAACAAACAAAACCCCCAAATCCTAGACATCAAGTAAACAAGTAACCCAATTAAAAATTGGGGTACAGGGCTGGAGAGATGGCTCAGTGGTTAAGAGCACTGACTGCTCTTCCAGAGGTCCTGAGTTCAAATCACAGGAACCACATGGTGGCTCACAACCATCTGTAATGGACATCTGATGTGTGTGTCTGAAGACAGTGACAGTGTTCCCACATACATGAAACAAATCTTTAAAAATATTGGGCTACAGATCTAAACAGAGGATTCTCAAGAGGAAATTCAAAATCCTGAAAAACTCTTGAGGAAGTTGTATTAGTCAGGGTTCTATAGAATCACAGAATTTATGGGAAGAAAATGTATTGTGATGACTTACAATCAGTCTGTAGTCCAACTAACCCAACAAAGGTCAGTTGTGATGAGAAATTCAAGAATCTAGTAGTTTCTCAGTCCCAACAGGATTTTCAGCCGGTCTTCTAAGATCTAGCAGATTTGCTGGCAAACATGTGCAAGCAGGCAAAAGAAGGGTGAATCTTCCTTCTTCCAACGTCCTTATGTAGGCCTCCAACAACAGAAGGTGTGGCCCAGATTAAAGGTGTACATCACCAGGCCAGAATCTGGGACAACCTTTGTCCCAGGCTGACCTTGAACTCAGAGATCTTGGCTCAGTCTCCTGGATTAAAGGTGTGTGCTACCTTGCCTGGGGCTAAGATTTTATGCCCACTGTGCCTCAAAATCTCCATGCTAAGATCCAGGTCAGAAACTTATGTCTTCTAGCCTTAAGATCTGGATCATAGGTGAGCCCTGCAACTCTAGATTGTAGTCCATTCCAGATATAGTCAAGTTAACATCCAGGAATAGCCATTACAGAAGTGCTCAACGTGCTTGGTCAGGAGGAATATACAAATCAAAGCTACTTTGAGATTTCCTTCTACACCAGCCTGAATGGCCAAGATCAACAAAACAAATGTTAGCTCATGCTGGCAAGGCTGTAGGGTAAACTGTATACTCATCCATTGCTGGTGGGAGTGCAATCTTGTACAGTCACTATGGAAATCAGTGTGGTGATCCCTGGGGAAGCTGGGAATAGATTGACCTTAAATCCAAATATATTACTCTTGGACATATACTCAAAGGGCTCTCCATCTTACTAGAGAGACACTTGCTCATCCATGTTCATTTCTTCTCTATAGTAACCAGAAATTGGAAACAGCATAGATGGGTCACTGAGTGAATGCATTTTAAAAATTGTGGTACATTTACACAATGGAATGTTAATCAACCATTAAAAATGAAATTATGAAATGTATAGGTAAATGGATGGAACTAAAAAAAATTATCCTGAGTGAGGTAACTCACTCAGAAAGACAAATACTGTATGTACTCACTTTTATGTATATGTTAGGATAGAGGCTTGCTTGCTTGTATAATAACTAAACATATGTGTGTGTGTGTGTGTAACCACAGAGGGTAGGGAGAGGGAAATAGAATAGATAGTTATGAATGGATGTGGTCAGGTGGTGACTGGAATGTGAATATCAAACAGGGAGTGAGAGGGAAGAGGGCAGGAAGGGAGAGAATACAGGGAAGAACAGCTAAACTTAGGGTCACTTGAAGGGTCATATGGAAACCTAGTACAGTAGAAGCTTCCTATAATATATACGTATTTCAAACTGAGCCAGCTTGTCAGAAAGAAACAAAGGGAGGCAGATTTCTGAGTTCAAGGTCAGCATAGGATAGAGCAAATTTAGGTCCAGGGGAGGTGGGAATGGTGACTGCAGAACTGGATCCCACCGAGATAGTTTATTGTCTGTGCTTACAAAGGCAGGCAGATTCCTGAGTTCAAGGTCAGTCTGGGACAGAGCCAGTTTAGGTCCAGGCATGGTGGGAATGGTAATCTCAGGCTGTGATCTGACCCAGATAAACTTATTGTTTGTGCTTACAAGGGGGGAGATCTTTGAGTTTATTTCCTATGTTTAAAAAAAAAAATACTTGCTCCTTCTAAGAATCAAGGGGTGGGGCTAGAGGGATGGTGGCTCACAACCATCCATAATGAGATCTGATGCGCTCTTCTGGGGTGTCTGTAGACAGCTATCGAAAGACCCCGAGAGGAGCCCCTCGCTCAAGCCTCGGGACAATAGCGGATCCCCAAGAACTCACGAGAGACCAAACTTGATGCAAACCACATAAGGCTTTATTCGGGGAAAGCCAGAGCTCTGGGGATGACTCATATCCACACAGGGGTAGAGGAGTCGACCATGAGGGGAAAGGGGTCCCAGTTTTTATAGGCCCTCAGGGGGGAAAGGAGAAGGGGGGAGTAGAGGATTTCCAGATCTAAACAATGTCTATTCTCAAGAAATGGGTATGGGAGGGCAACCAATATCACAAACACCAGTGGCACACACCTGGGTTCAAGGAATGGTCAGAACATTGGCAGACACACGGGTTCAAGGAGCGGCCAGGGCATTGTGCACCTCTATTTTTCTAAACCAGTGAAGCGAGTTCTGCTAACAATGAAATCTATTTTGCCAATTTCAGGGCTTCTGAGACCTTTTACATTCTGTCAGGATCTTTCACTACAGAGAGCAAGCAGGGCTGGAGAGAGAAGAAAAAAGTGTCTGAAGACAGGCAGCTACAGTGTACTTACATATAATAAATAAATCTTAAAAAAAAAAAAAGGAATCGCTGGGCGGTGGTGGTGCACACCTTTAATCCCAGCACTCGGGAGGCAGAGGCAGGTGGATTTCTGAGTTCAAGGCCAGCCTGGTCTACAGAGTGAGTTCCAGGACAGCCAGGGCTATACAGAGAAATCCTGTTTCGACCCCCCCCCCCCCAAAAAAAAAAATCAAGGGGCTAAGGTCATGAAATGGTGATTTGTAAATATCAAAAGGGAACCCGAGTTAATGATTGAATTGATATGTAAATTGTCTATACATCTAGAGAGCCAGCTCAAGCAGAACGCAGGGCTATCAGTAAGTACCCACCATTGCCTTCAAGTCTTTCTTTCCCAGCTTCCAAACTCCCTTTCCTCAGGACCCCTCTAGGCTGAGGCTGACATTGCTATTGCCAATGCTATTGGTTGTGCTCTACAAACTGATAGTAAGGCCGAGCACCTACACAATTCATTAAACATGAGAAGTAGAACTGGTGCTTCCCTAAAGCCTTCACCCCTCTGGACTAGTATTCATGGTATGGAGAAAAACAAGATGCTATCAGAGTGTGTTCAGCTGTGGTGGGCTTCTTGCAAAAGCTCATGCTAGGAAAACAAGTCTCTCGTCAGAGTGGGAAAGTACCACCTGTAAGAAAATAGCCCGAGATGGCTGCAGAGATGATAGCTGCTTTCTGCTAGGAGTCAGCTCCCAACAGCCTTGCTCAGCCATCATCAGAGTAGCTTCCTTTTGCAGTGGATGGGAACAAATACAACTGGATGATAAGAGTGAGAGACCTTGGAACACTCATTCCAATGGAATCCAACCCCTCAGGGCTTAGTGAACTCTGTGGGGGAGGAAGCAGAAAGAAGGTAAAAGCCAGAGGGGGATGGAGGACACCAAGGGATCAAGGTCTTCTCTGGTGTACATATGAGCTCAGACTGTGGCGGCATGCACAGGGCTTGCATGGGTCTACATCAGATGGGGTTCTATAGCTAAAAGGAGAAGTGAACACACACACACCCATCCCTAACCCAGAAGATAACCCCAATTGATCGGCACTTGCAAATGAAAATTTAGTTTTCCTCAAGGAATTATGGCATTCTACCAGGGAAACAAACCACTTTTTTTTTTCAGTCTTTCACATGATTTTATTTATTCCCTTCAACCATAATAATATGATATTTAAATTTTGTCTTAACTGGTGGGTCTGTAAACACAGGCTTATCTATCCCACTTACAGGCAAGGCAAACGCTGCTTCTTGAAATGGCCCCACCATGAATCCTCTGGTCATCCAACCCAAGTCACCCCCTTGTCTGGCTTTATCTTCACTGTATTGTGTGGCCACTTCACTGAATCTCATCCAAGACTTTAACTTTTCCATGGCTTCCATGACTTTCCCATGTTTCTCATACAGAATGTGTCTGATCTTTACTGCATTCCCACCGCCTTTAGGACCCTGAGACTTCTTGTCAGCACTGTCACTCCCAGAGGCTGCACCTCCTTTCCCTCCTTCTCCAGAACCACTTTTCCCCTTTGGTGGCATCTCTTAAGCTTCAGCAAACTGGGCTGGTGAGATGGCTCAGCAACTGTTCTTCCTAAGGTCCTGAGTTCAAGTCCCAGCAACCACATGGTGGATCACAACCATCTGTAATGAGATCAGATTCCCTCTTCTGGAGTGTCTGAAGACAGCTACAGTGTACTTACATATAATAAA
Source organism: Mus caroli (assembly GCF_978045245.1). Taxonomy (NCBI): domain Eukaryota; kingdom Metazoa; phylum Chordata; class Mammalia; order Rodentia; family Muridae; genus Mus; species Mus caroli. Next base: position 29,144,229 of record NW_028227274.1, on the reverse strand, counting down.
TAAATAAATTTTTTTTAAAAAAGCTTCAACAAACCACTCTTAAAGGTAGGCTCCATATGCAATTGTAGATGGCCAACAGATAGTGAACTTGTCACATAATGTTAAGTCAGGACATTTAAAACACCTTTACAGGTTCTTTGCATATATTGTGCCTGTTGGTTTTGGGTTTTCACAGAATTCCTGTGTGTGTGAACATGAGTGTCTCTGTATCTATAAACATTTTTCTTTTTTGGTTTTTTTGAGACAGGGTTTCTCTGTGAAGCCCAGGCTGTCCTGGAACTCAGTCTGGAGACCAGGCTGGCCTCAAACTCAGAAATCCACCTGCCTCTGCCTCCTAAGTGCTGGGATTAAAGGTGTGCGCCACCATGCTTGGCTCTTTTTTTGTTGTTTTTGTTTTTTTGCTTTTTCTCCTGTGTTGTCTTGTCAGACTCTGATTTGTTTGATTTTGATTTACCTTATTTTATCTTATTCTTATTACTTGTTTTATCTTTTTATTTCTTTTTTTAAAAAATATTTATTTATTATATGTAAGTACACTGTAGCTGTCTTTAGACACTCCAGAAAAGGTCATCAGATCTAATTACAGATGGTTGTGAGCCACCATGTGGTTGCTGGGATTTGAACTCAGGACCTTCGGAAGAGCAGTCGGCACTCTTAACAACTGAGCCATCTCACCAGCCCCCTTATTCTTTATTTCTTGATGTCTGCTTGTTTTCTCTTTTTCTTTTCTGTTTTTGTTTGTTTGTTTGTTTGAAACAAGGTTTCTCTGGGTAGCCCTAGCTGTCCTGGAACTCACTCTGTAGACCAGGCTGGCCTCGAATTCAGAAATCTGCCTGCATCAGCCTTCCAAGTGATGGGGCTAAAGGTGTGCGCCACCACTGCCCAGAGTCTGTGTTTCCTACAGAGAAACTGAAGGGCCCTAGAGGCTTTCACCAGCCTTACACCCACCAGCCTTGGGTCAAGGCTAGGCCAAGTAGCATTCTCCACCCACAGGATCATTCTGGTGTAAAAATTCTCAGAATGTACTGACTGATAATCACCTGACTATCTCGAAAGTTCCAAGGAGAGTTCAAATGGGTGTCATGCTTATTAGCCAATAGATTTAAAGGTCAATATGCTTAGCCAATAAGTTTGAACTGTAACCTTACTGATGTAACCTATGCGCCTATAAAGTATAAAAACTGCTTGTAACACCCATTAGGGGTCGCCTTCTCATCACTCTCTTTGAGGGACTGATTGAGGGTTGACCTTGATGAGCTAGAAAATAAACCTCTTGCTTTTGCATTGATCTGCATCTCGGTGTCTCACTTGGGGGCATCTCAAAGTAAGTGCCACTGACTGAAGGTCAGGGTCTTACATGACAGGAAGGGTATGGGGTCCTGATGGCAGGGGAGGTGGGGATGACCTATAAGTAGGGGAGGGAATACCATATCAGAATATGTTGGATTAAAAAAATCTATTTTCAATAAAATAAAAAGTAAAATAGATTCTAACAGATTGCGTATCTGGCCCCTTGACTAGACAAAGAATTGAATGTGCCAGTGTCTTAGTTAGGGTCTTACTGTTGTGAACAGATACCATGACCAAGGCAACTCTTATAAACATTTAATTGGGACTGGCTTACAGGTTCAGAGATTCAGTCCATCATCATCAAGGCGGAAGCTCGGCAGTGTCCAGGCAAGGCTGAAAGATCTGAGAGTTCTACATCTTCATCCAAAGTAAGCTAGGAGAAGACTGGTTTCCAGGCAACTAGGACAAGGGTCTTCTTCTTTAAAAAATAAATTAAAAAAATTTATTTATGTTTTTCTCTCTTTTTTAAAAATTAGATATTTTCTTCATTTACATTTCAAATGCTATCCCAAAAGTACCCTCTCCCTAGCCCTGCTACCCAACTCAAACACTCCCGCTTCTTGGCCCTGGCATTCCCCTCTACTGGGGCATATGATCTTTCCAAGACCAAGGGCCTCTCCTGCCATTGATGGCCAACTAGGCCATCCTCTGCTACACATGCAACTAGAGACACAGCTCTGTGGGGGTACTGGTTAGTTCATATTGTTGTTCCTCCTATAGGGTCGCAGACCCCTTTAGCTCCTTGGGTACTTTCTCTAGCTCCTTCATTAGGGGCCCTGTGTTCCATCCAATAGATGATTGTGAGCATCCACTTCTGTATTTGCCAGGCACAGGCATAGCCTCACAAGAGATAGCTATACCAGGGGCTTGTCAACAACAACAACAAAAAAATCTTGCTGGCATATGCAATAGTGTCTGGGTTTGGTGGTTGTATATGGGATGGATCCCCAAGTGGGGCAGTCTCTGGATGGTCCTTCCTTTCATCTGAGCTCCAAACCTTTTCTCTGTAATTCCTTTCATGGGTATTTTGTTCCCCATTTGAAGAAGGAATGAAGTATCCACAGTTTGGCCTTTCTTCTTGAGTTTCATGTGTTTTGCAAATTGTATCTTGGGTATTCTAAGTTTCTGGGCTAATATCTGCTTATCAGTGAGTGCATATCATGTGTGTTCTTTTGTGATTGGGTTACCTCACTCAGGATGATATCCTCCAGATGCCTAAGAATTTCATGAATTCATTGTTTTTAATTGCTGAGTAGGACTACATTGTGTAAATGTACCACATTTTCTGTATCCATTCCTCTGTTGAGGGACATCTGGGTTCTTTCCAGCTTCTGGCTATTATAAATAAGGCTGCTATGAACATAGTGGAGCATGTGTCCTTATTACAATTTGGAACATCTTATGGGTATATGCCCAGGAGAGGTATTGTCGGATCTTCTGGTAGTACTATGTCCAATTTTCTGAGGAACCTTCAGACTGATTTCCAGAGTGGTTGTACAAGCTTGAAATCCCACCAACAATGGAGGAGTGTTCCTCTTTCTCCACATCCTCGCCAGCATCTGCTGTCACCTGAGGGTTTTTTTTTTTTTTTTTTTTTTTTTTTTGTTGTTGTTGGTTTTTCAAGACAGGGTTTCTCTGTGTAGCCCTGGCTGTCCTGGAACTCACTTTGTAGACCAGGCTGGTCTCGAACTCAGAAATCTGCCTGCCTCTGCCTCCCGAGTGCTGGGATTAAAGGCGTGCGCCACCATGCCCGGTGTCACCTAAGGTTTTGATCTTAGCCATTCTGACTGGTGTGAGGTGGAATCTCAGGGTTGTTTTGATTTGCATTTCCCTGATGATTAAGGATGTTGAACATTTTTTCAGGTGCTTCTCAGACATCCGGTGTTCTTCAGTTGAGAATTCTTTGTTTAGTTCTGTACCCCATTTTTTAAAAAGGGTTATTTGATTTTCTGGAGTCCAGCTTCTTGAGTTCTTTATATATATTGGATATTAGACCCCTGTCTGATTTAGGATTGGTAAAGATCCTTTCCCAATCTGTTGGTGGCCTTTTTTTTTGTCTTATTGACAGCATCTTTTGCCTTACAGAAGTTTTGCAATTTGATTTATTTATTTTTTATAAACATGAGTACACTGTCACTCACTTCAGAGACACCAAAAGAGGGCATTGGATCCCATTACAGATGGTTGTGAGCCACCATGTGGTTGCTGGGAATTGAATTCAGGTCCTCTGGAAGAGCAGTCATTGCTCTTCACTGCTGAGTCATCTCACCAGCCCCAGGATAAGGGTCTTAAAGCCCACCTCCACAGTGACACACTTCCTGCAAGAAGGCAACACCTCCTAATGGTGCCACTCTCTAGGCCAAGCTTTTAGAAACCGCCACAGTCAGGTAGGACCAGGCTGGGCAGTTCAGCAGGTTTTCTTAAAGATTTTCCAGGCCCAGAGCCTGGACTCCTACTTCCAGAGGTGCTCTAGAAAGTCAACCCTCCAAGAAAAGCCTTTACATTAACTTCAAGGAAATGACTCACCATTTCAACAGCCATGAACTTGCATTAAACTTATTGCTGCTCATGACCGTGCCAAGACAGTTGTGCCAAATACAGTCTTCTAGAATGACCTTAAAAATTAAGCTAATGGCAACTTTATGTCTCGTGGAAGCCATGCCTACTTCTGACCTGCCAACAGGAGCTGATCCTGGCTGCCTGTGCTTCTGTCTTATCCAGGAAACTTGGCAGGGAATTATATCTGGGCATAGTCTATTGCCTCCTGCTCGTACTGTTCCTTCAACAGGTACACTTGTACAACTAGGTTCCCATGGAAGCAGTGCATGTTCACATGTACCATGACAGGCAGTGGGCCCCGTGAAGATTATTAGTTGTTAAGGGGCTTGCTATGCAAGCATAAAGAGCAGATTTCAGATCTCCAGTGTCCACATTAAAAAGTCAGATGTAGGGGCTGGTGAGATGGCTCAGTGGGTAAGAGCACCCGACTGCTCTTCCGAAGGTCCAGAGTTCAAATCCCAGCAACCACATGGTGGCTCACAACCATCCGTAACGAGATCTGGCGCCCTCTTCTGGAGTGTTTGAAGACAGCTACAGTGTACTTACATATAATAAAAAAAAAAAAAAAGTCAGATGTAGCTGGGCACATGCCTTTAATCCCAGCACTTGGGAGGCAGAGGCAGGCAGAGTTCTGAGTTTGAGGCTAGCCTGGTCTACAGAGTGAGTTCCAGGACAGCCAGGGCTATACAGAGAAACTCTGTCTCGAAAAACAACAATAACAAAAGATTCTGATGTAGTGGTATGTCTCTATAAACCATAGTGTTTGAGTAAAGAAACAGAGGATCTTGGGAGTTTACTGGGTGGGTGGCCTAGCCAATGCCTGATCTCTGATCTTTAGGCTCACAGAAAAATAAGAGAAAGTGAGCAAAACTTTTTTCTTCATATGTATATGTATATGTATATGTTCATTCATATGTATGCACATGTGTGCACACATAGGAACATACACACTAACAGTCTATATAACAGGCTTGTTATACAACAGACATGACAGTAGAGACTTCTCATGTGTTACTTCAACTGTTTCTAGAATCATTAGTGGCACACACCTTTAATCTCAGCCCTTAAGACATAGAGGCAGAGCTGGGCAGTGGTGGTGCACACCTTTAATCTCAGTGCTTGGGAGGCAGAGGTAGGAGGATTTCTGAGTTTGAGGCCAGCCTGATCTACGGAATTACTTCTAGGAAAGTCAGGGCTACACAGAGAAACCCTGTCTCAAAAAACCAAAAAAAAAGACAGAAGGGGTGGGGAGGGAGGGAGGGAAGGAGGGAGGGAGGGAGGGAGGGAGGGAGGGAGAGAGAGAGAGAGAGAGAGAGACAGAGAGAGAGAGAGAGACAGAGAGAGAGAGAGAAATAGAGGCGGGCCACATAGTAGGACTCTGCCTCAAAACAAAACAAAAAACAAACAAAAAACCCCAAAAGTCAATAGTTTCTAATACTTAGCTGCCAGAAGAGAGTCACCCATTTTTCTCATGTCACAGTTTCTGCCAGGTGGAAGAGGCCACATGCTTTATTTTTAACAATGGTTATGTGTGTGTATTTGTGCACGTGCACCTTTGCATGTGTGTGTTTGTGTGTGCATGATGTGAGTGTTTGGGGAACTTATGTGCCATGGTATGAATATAGAGGTAAGAGGCCAACTCTGTGGAGTCAGCTCTTTACTTCAGTCTTGGGTTCCTTGGGATCAAACTCAGATAGCTGGGTTTGTGAGGCAAACTGACTCATCTCACCATCTTACTAGATTGTGTTTGGTTGGTTTTTTATGTCACAAGCATGCATGGCAGCCAGCAGAGTCATCTGGTGTCCTCTATAGCTCTCTACCTAATCCTTTGAGTTCAACTTGAGCTTGGCACTCCCATTTCTCCAGTTCAGTTGGCAGCCAGTAAGCCCCAGGAATTCTCCTGTTTCTGCCCCTTAGAGCTGGGGTTATGAACATCCAAGGGGTTCCTGGTTTGTCATGTGTGTGATGAGATCCAAACACTGGTTCTCATTATTGTTCAGACTTCTCCCTAGGCGCTAATGTTGGAATCACCCCACAAACCACATGAACACAGATCTTAGTCAGAAAGGGAGAGTTGCTGAACATTTGCCCCAGGACAAATAAATTGAGGCCACAGAGCAGACTCGGGAGCTGACTCCAACCATAAGCCTATAGAGCTTTTAAGCCTGAAATCCACAACTAATCTGTGCCAAGTTATTTCACCAATCAGGATGTAGGTTTAGGAGGCTTCCTTAGGGACATGTCTTTGTGGTACACTTAACCTGTTCCCATTGGTTGAGGTATTCAACTATGGTAGGGACTTGCCTTACCTAACATTCATGTCTTAACTTGCCAACTAGGATATCAGTTACCCACATACAGGACTCTTTCTGTAATAAGAGGCAATGGGAAGATCAGGAGTTCAACATCCTCTACTATATAACAAAGTTCAATCCTAGATGGGGATTCATAAAAATCATGCCTTAAAAAAAAAAAGAAAAATTCTATGAATTTACTTGGGAGTTGGCAGGCACCTCCTTTTGTTAACTTCAAGCCCATGTTAAATTTACATGAATATTCCACTTACTTAATAGTAGGATGTCAGTTCCCAGGGATATCTTGGAAACTTAAAACTTTACTCAACCTCTACTCAAAATGGAAGTCTTGTTCCAAATGGCTTCCAATATTGGTGCAGGTGTCTCTCTTACTTTGGGCTCCATTCCAGAGGCAGCTTATCATACACAGGTGTAGGAACCTGGCAGTTGGTTCGGGTCCAAGCATATTGTGGCTAACTATATGAAACAGTTCTAATTGACCTCTATTGTGTTTGGTTTCCAAGAACACCAAAAGCACAGAACATAACAGAATATGCAGTCAACTTGGGCATGAAAAAATTTCCTATTAACAGTAGTAACAGGCCCGGCGGTGGTGGCACATGCCTTTGATCCCAGCACTTGGGAGGCAGAGGCAGGTGGATTTCTGAGTTCAAGGTCAGCCTGGTCTACAAAGTGAGTTCTAGGACAGCCAGGGCTATACAGAGAAACCCTCGAAAAAAAAAAAAAACAAAAAACAAACAATCAAACAAAAAAACCCCAAAACTCTTGTTCTGAATAGAAGCCACAGAAGTGGGCACTGCCTGAGCCTGCTCACAATGGAAAACCTTTCAGTCTTCACCATTGACTTTCATGTTAGTTGTAGATCCTTATGTCTGTGTAAGGTGTTTGATTTTATTGGAGGACAGGGTCTCATGCAGTGCAGGCTGACTTCAGACTCATGCAGCTAAGGTATTGAACTCCTTATCCTCTTGCCTCAGAATCCCTCAAGTATAGTGGTAGAGTTGAAGCACACTACAACTGACTAGATCATTAGTTTTCAAGAGATTCAGAACGTGTATGTGTGTGTGTATGTGTGTTTGTGTGTGTGTGTGTGTGTGTGTGTGTGTGTGTGTGTGTGTGTGTGTGAGAGAGAGAGAGAGAGAGAGAGAGAGAGAGAGAGAGAGAGAGAGAGAGATCATTGATTTCTGAGCCAGGGTCTCACTAGGACTCATAACCAGTCCTCTGCCTCTGCCTCCAGAGTGCTGAGCAAACAGGCACAGGTGAGCCAATATATTTCACTTTCCACAGGCTTGGCAAACTCACATTGTCTTTGTGACTGTGTCAGAGTGATGGCTATATGTCACCAGTCATCATCAGCACCATGGTGCACGTTGCAGCTTAGGTCCATAGATGGATGAGCATCAAGATGTAGGCAGTGTGCCACGCCACTGCATGTACTGAAACGAACAGAATATTTTCCCCTTTCACTATTTGTGCTGACTAGTTTGTGTGTATGTATGTCTTTTCCCTCCCCCTGCTCACCTGCACTACCCAGTCCCGCTTCCCTGCCCTGGTATTCCCCTACACTGGGGCATCAAGCTTTCTCAGGACCAAGGGCCTCTCCTCCCACTGATGTCCAACAAGGCCATCCTCGGCTATATATGCAGCTGGAGCCATGGGTCCCTCCATGTGTACTCTTTGGTTGGTGGTTTAGTCCCTGGGAGCTCTGAGGGGTACTGGTTGGTTCATAATGTTGTTCCTCCTATGGGGCTGCAAACCCCTTCAGCTACTTGGGTCCTTTCTCTAACTCCCCCATTGAAGACCTTGTGTTCAGTCGAATGGTTGGCTGAGAGCATCCACCACTGAATTTGTCAGACACAGGCAGAGCCTCTCAGGAGACTACTATATCAGGCTCCTGTCATTGTGCTGACTAGTCTTAACTCAACTTGACACAAGCTAAAGTTCTTTTAGAAGAGGGAACCTCAATTGAGAAAATGCCCCCAGCAGATTGGCCTGTTGGGCATTTTTGGACTGATGGTTGATGTGGGAGGTCCCACTTTACCAAGGGCAGCACCATTTCTGGGTAGGTGGTCCTGGTTGCTATAAGGCAGAATGAGTAAGCCAGTAAGCAGTTCCCCTCCATGGCCTTTGCACCAACTCCTGCCTCCAGGTTCCTGCCTTAGTGATGGACTATTACGTGGAAGTGTAAGCACGATACACCCCTCCTTCCCAGTGTGCCATTGGTCATGGTGTTTGTCACAGTTACAGAAACCCTGAGACACTAGCTTACTTTTCCAGTTCAGTAAAATCAATTATAACCTCAGTGTCGTACAATTCTCACCTATCTCTGTACTTCCAACCCTTTCTAACTCTTTATGTCCCTATATCCTTCATACTAGCCCCTAGTGCACTTCCCGTTCCTTCTGAACATATGGATTTATCTTTTTTTTAAAAAGGTTTATTTATTTATTTACTTATTTATTATATGTAAGTACACCGTAGCTGTTTTCAGACACTCCAGAAGAGGGTATCAAATTTCGTTACGGATGGTTGTGAGCCATCACATGGTTGATGGGATTTGAACTCAGGACCTTCGGAAGAGCAGTCGGCGCTCTTAACCACTGGACCATCTCACCAGCTTCTGGATCTATCTTTTTAATGTACTCACATTAGAGCATGTGTGAGAACTTAATTACTTTTTTTTTGGTTTTTTGAGACAAGGTTTCTCTGCATAACCCTGGCTGTCCTGGAACTCACTTTGTAGACCAGGCTGGCCTCGAACTCAGTAATCCGACTGCCTCTGCCTCCCGAGTGCTTGGATTAAAGGCGTGTGCCACCACTGCCTGGCCGAGAACTTCATTACTTTTTAAAAGTTGTGTGTATAGACTATGTGCATGTAAATGAGTGTCCTTGGAGGTCGGAGGCATTCCTATCCTGTGGCCCTAGAGTTACAGGCAGTTGTGAGCCAACTGACGTGGGCTCTAGGAATCGAACTTGGGTACTCTGCAAGACTACACACACACACACACACACACACACACACACATACCTCAACATAATATTTTTATTAATTATTTGGGAATTTAGGGCAGTGCATCCTGATCATACTGGGTTCACATTTTCCCAGGTCCGCCCTCCCATACCAACTGTAATTTGTGTTGCTCTTATATTCATTGGAGCATGGTCAAACTACCAGTGGCCCTCCACTTAAAGAAAACCGAGTCCATCCCCGTACCCCACTTCTGCCAGAAGCCATCAATGGTGAAGAGACACACTTCAGCATCGTTTGCTTCTTCTTTAATAATATACTCTCCTCTCATATACTACTACATCCTTACTACAGCTTCCCCTCCCCCTGGCCTCCCCCTTTCCCAAGGTCTACTCTCATAGTTTTGTCTTTAAGGGCTCTTCAATAGCTGTGTCTGAACCCTTTCTTTCTTTTTTCTGGGTGTATAGGGATGGAGGGGGGCATTTGTCACAGAAGCCTTCAATGTCAGCCATTCCTAGTTACGAGCCTGGAGTCATGGATACCACTGGAAAAGCTTTCTTGCCTATAGCAGGCGAGAGCAGCACAGGCCATGGAATTCCACACTGAGGGGTTCTAACAGGCCTGAGCACAGCAAACACAGCATTGACAGACTTTTGCCCCCTCCCCACTTCCCTCTCCCTTGCTAAAAATCATTAGATTCCACCCCTAAAGCTAGCCCCCAAGGACCATTCCCTTATCTGGCTACTGATTCATTCCTGAGACAGAACAAGAAGGTTCATCCATCAAAATTACTCAAAACTTAAAAACCCACACCTACAAAATACACCTGCTTGCTGCCTGCCTCTGCCTAATCCAGAGGCAGCCCTCCCTACTTGCCACTCTAGGGAAATAAATTCTCCTTTGTGCTAAGAATTTGGTGTCTGGGTCTGTCCTGTACCTACTGAAGAGGGTGGTGGTGGTGGGGCTGGTGCATTCTCCCTTATACACATGGTTTCCAGTGGCAGCTCAGATCACAGACAGCAACCAGGTCCTTAGTGGCAGCATGGATCTTGGGCATCAAGATGGCATCTGGCTGCAGCACAGACTATGGATATCACAGACCATCAAGATGGCCCCTGGTGGTAGCACGGACCTTGGAAGTCTTTGGAGGAGACATAACCCAGAAAAAAAACATTCTTTGTCTCAGAGGTGGTGTTCAGAGCCAGGTAGGGGAGCATGTCTGGGGACTGTGAGAGCTCCAGGCTGCTGCACACAGCTGTGGTGGCAGCAACAGGGTTGCATACTCCTTCATCCCCCACAGCTGCTCACAGCCATGCCTGTCATTACCACATCACTGCTGGTTTTGCTTCCCTCCATCATGGGTTCTGCTTTTCCATCATCTTTTCCCCCAATTTCATGAAACTGCTTTTTAAAGCCTCTTCCCAATAAGAGTTGGCTTTATTTCAGCTGCTCTGAGAAAAATTCATCATTTAACTAACATGGGAAATACTGAGTGGTCGTCTTCTGTCTCATCGCACCTTTCTGAGACTTCTGGGTCCCTTAGATGCAGTGCTGTCAGCAGCTGGCATCGTGAGTTCTCCCAAGAACACAACACTGGACCATCTCTCCAGCCCAAGAACTTCATCCCTTTCTATATCTGAATAATGATATAGTACTAGGTTTCATAAGGAAATTTTCTTATACCTAGGAAGGAAATGTGAGATATATATATATATATATATATATATATATATATATATATATATATGTGTGTGTGTGTGTGTGTGTGTATGTATGTATGTATGTATGTATGTATGTATATATAGTTTAGGAAACACCTAGAAAACCCAAGGTTCAGCTGGGTATGGTGGCGCACGCCTTTAATCCCAGCACTCGGGAGGCAGAGGCAGGTGGATTTCTGAGTTCGAGGCCAGCCTGGTCTACAGAGTGAGTTCCAGGACAGCCAGGGCTACAAAGAGAAGCCCTGTCTTGAAACACCAAAAAAAAAAAAAAAAAAAAAAAAAAAAACCCCAAGGTTCCTTATATATTGTAAATATATGCTTTTTTTGAGACAGGGTTACTTTGTATAGCCCTGTATAAGTGTTCTGGAACTTGCTCTGCAGACCAAGCTGACCTTGAATTCAGAGATCTGCCTGCCTGTGCCTCCTGAGTGCTGGGATTACCATTTTGCATAAATTTACATTATTATTATTATTAGTAGTAGTATTTTTGGTTTTGCGAGACAGGGTTTCTCTGTATCGCCCTGGCTGTCCTGGAACTCACTTTGTAGACCAAGCTGGCCTTGAACTCAGAAATCCGCCTGCCTTTGCCTCCCAAGTGCTGGGATTAAAGGCATGTGCCACCATGCCTGGCATAAATATACATTATTTGTTGTTCGTTTAATTTTTAAAGATTTATTTATTTTATGTATGTGAGTACACTGTAGCTGTCTTCAGACACACCAGAAGAAGGCATCAGATCTTATTATAGCCACCATGTGGTTACTGTGAATTGAACTCAGGACCTCTGGAAGAGCACTCAGTGCTCTTAACCGCTGAGCCATCTCTCCAGCCCCTATTTTTTTCTTTTTTTTGTTGTTGTTGTTTGTTTTTGTAAGTGTTTTGGTATATAGTGGAGGATATCTTTAAATTCCTTCTTCCTCTTGATTCCGGGGGCTGGCACTGCAGACGTGTACTGTCATACCCAGGAGAATAATTTTTATTTAATTAGTCATTTTACTTTGAGTGTTTTACCTGCATGCACATCACGTAGCCTATGCTGGTCTCAAGCTTACTGTATCTGGGAGGGTGACCTAGAATGCCTAAGTCCTTTGCTTTTATTTCCCATATGTTGGAATTATAGGTATAAGCCACGACAGCTGGCATTAAGCTGGTTTCTGATGATTTGTGTTTTAAGAAACATTTGAGCTGAACATGGATAAGACCAAAGAATATGCCAAACTGGAGAAAATGTGGAGAAAAGCCCATGAGGCCTCAATCCCATACAAATAAACTAGAGGTGGTCCTCCCCAGGGGAAAGCACACCAACTGGTCACTTAGTGCCAGCCATCCATCCCTGAAAACAGATATACAACAGCAACATCACATGAACTTGACATATTACATTGACGATATATATGTATATACAAATATATATATGTGGTTGAACATGGTGGTGCACACTGGAGGGAAATTTCTGTGTTGAGGCCATTCTGGTCTACAGAGCAAGTTGAAGGACAACCAGAATTACATAGAGAAACCCTGTGTCGAAAAACCAAAATGAAATAGAGTGGAGAATGAAATAGGAAGGTGTCTGATGTGACACTATCTCTGGTTTACATCTGTATAAACACAGGTGTAGGCAGCCGATGCCTAAAAGATGGCACCGGTTTCTGGTACACCGTGGCTGGAAACAACACCACTGCACAGGTGCTAGCCCGAATCTGGCGCCAACCCCTCCTGAGTGGGTGCATGCTAATGAAGTGTCGACAGGCCGACCAATCCCAGGAGGACACAGCCCTCCCCAGTGCTGGGGTGTATATAAGCAGTCCTCCCTGGGTTCCTGTAGCAGCATTGAGGCGTTCCTGCAATAAAGGCTGTTGAGAAGAATCTGACTGTGTTGCGTTTTCCTTGCCGGACGAGGTGGGCGCAACAACTTGGTGGCCCATACTGGGACCCGAGGATCTCATGGATTCAGAACTCTTCAGCTGAGGAACGGCGGTACCGGTAAGTCTCCCAAATTGATCCCCGGTTAAAAGGGGGGATATGTTTTTCTTGCCCATGTACCCAGTGTGGGTAGCTCTTATCCTTGTTTCGTTTTTTTGTAATTTCTGGCCTCTGCTTTTGTTTGATAGAAGCAGTTATGGCAGGTCAGAAAATTCTTACGGAACAACAAGAAAGTATGTCAGAGGAAGATAGGAAACTCATAAGCAAAAGAAAGAAAAGGGGCAAAAAAGAGAGATGTAATAGTTCTGAAAGGACATGTTTTTAAGCAGAGTGTTGGCAGGGTATACTGCTGTGGTTGTGAAACTTCCCACCTTTGTGCCTATAGTAGATTTTGAAATGTTTGCCACCTATGCCCATTGGTGCTACTCACTGAGTGGTCCAATTTGAACCTCTTTTCCTCAAATCTTTGCTTCTGTTTGAGAATGAGTTCATTCATCAAGAAATTAGGATAGAGATGGTCAACATTGTCCACAACATAATTACACTTGGGACATCTATTATTGTCCTCCAAACTCTGATGAATGCACTTGTAGCAAAAGCTGTGGCCACATTTTGTCATGTATGCCTCCTCAGTCATATCAAAGCAGATGGGACTCTCTCTTATTTAATAGACTTAGTTCAAGAACAGGTTGAAGAATTGTATAAAGTTGTACAAGCTAATTTCTCTCAGTCTCTTGAACAGAGTCGCCTCTTATCTGAGTACCTTAAAGGAAATTGGTCGGCTAAAGCGGAGCAGTTGTCCAGAAAACTGCTCCTCCAGATTGCCAAACTCAACAGCACTCAACTGGACCCCGTCACCTTGGGGGACTTCACTTCCTGGATCACCAATGCCTTCTCATTCTTTAAGGAATGGGCAGGAATGTTGGCCTGGGGGGCAGTGGTCCTCCTGGGTTGTGTCTTTTGTATCTGGCTACAGATACAAAAGAGAGCACGAGAGCACACTCGCAGTGGTGTAACAAGCATTGATGGTGATTAAAGATGGCGCATCTCCCAATGTTTAGCTGGCCTCTTTAAAAAATTAAGAATTCGAGCCGGGTGTGGTGGCACACGCCTTTATTTCCAGCACTTGGGAGGCAGAGGCAGGCGGATTTCTGAGTTCAAGGCCAGCCTGGTCTACAAAGTGAGTGCCAGGACAGCCAGGGCTACACAGAGAAACCCTGTCTCGAAAAATCAAAAAAAAAAAAAAAAAAAAAAAATTAAGAATTTTCCCTAGGTTGTCTGGTCGTTGTAGTCACACAGATCCACAGGGCAACTATCCTTATGCACAGACCAACCTAAGACACGGGGCCTGGAGGTGATAGGGTAACCCCATGACAGGTAAGGCTGTGACATGAAAGGATCGACCTAAGACAGGAGGCGTGGCCGATGGACAGACTTGGCCAGACCTAGTCCAGCATCATATTATTAAACAAAAAGGGGGAGATGTAGGCAGCCGATGCCTAAAAGATGGCGCAGGTTTCTGGTACACCATGGCTGTAAACAACACCACTGCACAGGCGCTAGCCCAAATCTGGCACCAACCCCTCCTGAGCAGGTGCATGCTAATGAAGTGTTGACAGGCCGACCAATCCCAGGAGGAGGACACATAGCCCTTCCCAGTGCTGGGGTGTATATAAGCAGTCCTCCCTGGGTTCCCGCAATAAAGGCTGTTGAGAAGAATGTTGCGTTTTCCTTGCCACACGAGGTGGGCGCAACACAAAGGCAAGTGCATGAACACATACCATCGTTCATGTCCCCTTCCTTAAATAAATACTAATAGAGAAATCAAGACTGGTTATATACTACACAGATTCCTTCAGAGATTCGTCCACAATTCTGTGAAGAAAATCTACTCACCTGGAGGCTCCATCGACAGCACCACAGCCTCAACAGTCCTTGTGTTGACCAAGTTCTATTAGGCTCACCACCACCACACCCATCCCCACCCACCACCGTCGCTGTCATCATTGTTGTTTGAGACAGTTTCTCTGTGTGCCCCTGGCTGTCCTGGAACTTACTCTATAGACCAGGTTAGCCTCAAATAGAGATATGCCTGCCCTTGCCTCCCCAGTGCTGGGATTAATGGTGTGTCTGGCATTTTATCAGGCTTATTTAAAACAAATAAGAGCCAACAGTCTTTACCACTACAAACATCATCAGATTACTGGGATGAGTAGAACTCAATGTGGAACACCACTTCTGCCAAGTAGCCTGAACTCTGCAAGTGCAGCAGAGTGAATACTTGAGAGGGGCTCCTTAGAAAGAGGCAAACTGCTCATCTACAAAAACCTCTTCTAGTCCTTTATTGATGTTTGGAGATGCGTGGTACATATGACTAACAGTATCACACGGTAGGGAAGTACAGATAACTGGAAATGTCCTATAGAACAGGATTCCAGAGCAGTTAGTGTTGCCTGCTCTCAGCCTCCACAAGAATCCAGCTCTGACACAGGCAGGACAGACAGTGTAACAGTGTCACTTGGGAATGGTTCTTTTGAAAATGACAAGAACTGATCGCTGGATCCTTTTGCATGAGATGTGGCAGTTCTCGGGTGCTGTGGCACCGCTGTAGAAGGCCAGTTTGGGCACTGGACAGTCAAATAGGGGAAGTGACCGGGGTAAGAAGAGGTTTTATGTTTAGTCTAGAGAGAACAGATTGTCCAAGTGGATACTTTCAGTCCAGGCTCAGCTCAGGCCCTACAGGAATCCACCAGATAAATACAGTCTATGGACTGAAAGGCTGAAAACTCAGTCGGCCATCTGTGTCACCAAGTGTCTGGAGTCCCTGAAAACTGAGGTGCAATAGGTGTGCGTCTGGAGGAAGGAGGACTCGGCACGTCAGTCCAGTTCTGATCCTTCTGTGCCACCAGATCTGCTTCCTCAAGTGAAGGAAGAAAAGTGTCCTGCAATTCAATGCTCCATTGTCAAAGTAGCAAAGCCCTCTCTCCCTGCCCCCCACCCCCGCAGTATCATTCTTCCTAAGTTCTGTTTCCAAGTCCTGATTCTTCCTTCCGGTCTACACCTTCTCCTTCCGCTTCAACTTTGAGACTTTCTTGACCGTCCCGTTCTTGTTGAGGAGCTTCAGGACGCGGTCTTTGTGATCCAGAACCTTAAGCATAGAGTCTCTGGCTTCACTGATTTGGTCCATCACTAGTTTACACCTCTGCATGTTTCCCTGAGACAGAAAAGACACACTGTTACCTGATGTCGCACAGATGAAACACTTTTACAGGACTGTTTGCATTCCTCAGAAAACAAGGCTGACTAGACTATGGCTTTGAGTTCTTGGGGCAGGCTGAATGACTTGGTGAGGACAAAGGGAAACAAAACCGGAAGTACACTTTGTTCTTGCTGGCTAGACTTCACTGTGTGGGAAATTGTCATCAACACTCAGTTACTTAAGTCTTACTCATCTGTGGACTCCGTGCAACAATAACAAGTGAGCAGACAACATGAGCTCAGTGATACCACAGTGGCAAGTCTGTGAGAGGAAAGATGGATCTGTACTGGCTCCACAGGAGGGAAGCCATGTCTGAGACTGTCAACCTGACTAGAAACCTGTGGCTGGGGAGGTCATAGGCTCACTGGTAAGATGCACAGATTTTTGCAAACATCCACCCATGCTCCTTATGAACAGCTTGGATGAAACTCAAGGGGTTACTGGAGAAAAAGGTGTCAACACAGAAAGGATACTAACTGGGAAGAAAGGAGTGAGACAGAAAGAAGAAGGAAACAAAAGTGTCCGGAGAGATTACTCAGCAGCTAGGAGTGCTTCTTGTGCTCTATGAGCATCTAAATTGGGTTCCCAGTCATGTCAGGTCAGGTAGCTCCCAACTGTTCGTAACGCCAGTTCAAGGGATCTAACACCCTCTTCTGGTCTCTGCAGACACAGACACAGACACACACACCCCTACTGGTCTCTGCAGACACAGACACAGACACACACACACACCCCTAAAAAAAATGTATATAAAAAATGGCTAAGAACCTCTACTAATGCACACTGAAACAAAGGAGTTAGTACCAAAGACACTCTTACAGTGGGGAATGGTATGGTAAAGCTAGAGGAAAAGGAAGACAAAAATGTAATCAAAACACAATCTCAGCCAGGCGTGGTGGCGCACGCCTTTAATCCCAGCACTCGGGAGGCAGAGGCAGGCGGATTTCTGAGTCCAGCCTGGTCTACAAAGTGAGCTCCAGGACGGCCAGGACTATACAGAGAAACCCTGTCTCGAAAAACCAAACCAAACCAAACCAAACCAAACCAAACCAAACCAAACCAAAAAACCAAAAAAACACCCCTCCCCTAAAAAACCAAACCTCAACAATTATTACTAAACAAGATAACAAACAAAATGACTGTGACTAGGGAGGCTATTAGTAAGAATAATAAAAAAAAAAAAAAAAGAAGAAAAAGAAGCCGGGCAGTGGTGGTGCACACCTTTAATCCCAGCACTTGGGAGGCAGAGACAGGCAGATTTCTGAGTTCCAGGCTGTCTCGAAAAACCAAACAGAAAAGCTGCTCTATAACCAAACCCTCTGAAGGGTGAGAACTCATCAAACCTGTATCAGCTCATTTATTCGATGTAGATCGTCATCAGTTGCTGCCTTTTTCTTTGGGATAATCCCTTCCTGTAGGTTGGTGAGTCTTTCATAAACGTCGTGTTCTAGATTTGTCTGCAATACACAAAAGAGAAATACTGTGGCTTTGGACGCTTTTCTGTGTCAATCTGAAGCAAACCAAGCTGCCTGCGCACCCTGAGAGCCGCTGTGCAAGCGCTTTGATGATGAAGACCTTGCTTGCAAGGACTAAGGCATGAATATTAACAAGTAATAAAGGAATGAACCAATAAATAACTTTACATTATCCTATAATTTGCCATAGACCATAGCCTATCTTCTTTTTTTTTTTTTTTAAAGATTTATTTATTTACTTATTATATGTAAGTACACTGTAGCTGTCTTCAGACACTCCAGAAGAGGGCGCCAGATCTCTCTTACGGATGGTTGTGAGCCACCATGTGGTTGCTGGGATTTGAACTCCGGACCTATCAGAAGAGCAGTCGGGTGCTCTTACCCACTGAGCCATCTCACCAGCCCCATAGCCTATCTTCAAAGATAATTTTGAAATACTATTCTGAATCCATAATTCACTTGAAAAATAGCTATTATTTTTACAGAAATATAATTTTATACTAATTTAACCCTAGCCAAAACATAATGGCATTTTTTTTTCCCAAAAGACTTCCATGTATGTCAGGCTGACCTCAAACCTACCATGCAGCGAAGCATGGCTCTGAACCGGTCCCACTGAATTACAGACTGCCTTTCCATCCAGTTTGTATAGTGCGGAGGACCAAACTCAAGCCTCTTTGCAGGCTACATGGCGCTTGTCACCCTTTTCCTTAGGTAGGACCTTGCTAGGTAGCTCAGGTTGGCCTCTAACACAAAAGACTTTCTACCCCAGCTTCACAAATAAATACTATGATTCTAGTGTGTGCCACACACGTGTTTTGAGACGCAGTAGGAAATGTTCAAGGTCACAGTTACCCTAAAGATGGGAACACTTTGTGAGGCTACTGTGGCTGCTTTCCCTTCACTAGGATGATGACATTCCTGTTCCAGGTTTGTGGCAATGAGGGGAGGGGGAGTCATGTAAATTCTACCACTGAGCAGATGACACAGGTGCAGTTACTGTTCATCAGCCAGTGCACCTAGGGGGCAATATGGGATGCTCTCAGGGACAGAATGAGTGAGCAGGGGCTGTGGGAGGCAGGCTTTGTAGAAAGGACTCCTGCCTGTTCTCTAAAGCAAGATGGTACAGGTCTGTGTGTCCTACTAGGAGCTGGTAGGTGGTCATTGAAGCCTGTTACTTGGTAAGAAGCAAAATGTGTGGTGGCTCACGGTGAGGGGGCTGGTTGGCTATCTAACCTTCTTTGAGGAAGCGGAGTAGTGAGGTAGGGAGAAGTGGCTCATGGGAAAGCCACTTAAGGCTCCCCTTATTTCATATGTCCTGACAGGACATAACTTTCAAGTTTAACTTCAAGTCTCAAACCACACATCTTTATATTTTTTTGGGTCTGGGAATCAGAATTCAAATTTTGGCCTGGACAGATGGCTCAGAGAGTACAGACACTTGCTTCCAAGCAGCGTGACCTGAGTTTGATCCCCTAGGACCTACATGGTATAAGAGAACCTACTCCCAAGAGCTGTCCTCTGACTCACCTCTATTAAATAAACAAGTGAATAAATAAGAAATTATATTCACCACACAATATATAAAACTTGCTTTAATTGTGGGGTTACAGTAAGCCTGTGTGCCTTTACGATCCCACTTGAGGCAGGCAGGCTACCTATTGGGTTACCTCTCTGGCATGACACGACAGCAGCCAGAGCTGTACCTACCAGCTGTAGTAACTGGGCGGCACAGAGGTGAACTTTCCAGCCCTGGGCTCGGCAGGACACTCCTTTCTGATTAGCAATTTCCTGTAGCATAGCTTTCTTCTCCTCTGCAATCACATAGAGATCAAAGTAAGTATACTTCAATTGTTATAAAAGCAAAACCATTTGGGCTCAAGCAGCTTAAGTGTCAATATCTTCTCAGAATTTCTTTCCTCAAACATCTTCTGTAGTTAAATCAGGTAGAATAGGAGTCATTAAGACCATGAATTTTCTTTCTGAGATGGGGTTTTGCTGTGTAGCCCTGTGTGGCCTCTGTTGTAGACTGGGCTGGCCTCACACCCATAGAGCTATCTGAGCTACCTCATAGTCCTCTGAGTGCTAGGCTTACAGAGGGCACCACTATACTAGCTTCTCTTCTGTATTTTCACCTGCGCCACAAGAACGCTTTGAAGACACACACTGCTAGGTGAGCTAGGAGGACAGCCAGCTATGGTGGTAATCTCTTAGAGGAGAAATGGCTCTTCAGGGAAACTGAGCCTTGCTCTATGTGTGGGCTTGTTTATGTGCAGCTAGAGGGTTGGACTGAAGTTCTGGAAGCAAATTCCCAAGTGGGAACTGTATTCTAATTCCAGAGGAGACAGAAATGACTTAGATACAGTAACTGGGCAGCACAGAGGCATAAGGGCACATTCTTTTCTGATTATTTCCTGTAGCATGGTATTCTTTGAAAGCATATGTAAAATAAACATAACTGTAAAATAAACATGATATGTTATCACCAAGACTGAAAGACACAGATTAGGTTTGAGGGCTATCTGCAAAATGGTGAGTTTAGTCTTAAGTACTCTGCAACGGGCCCTCTATCTAGTATAGTTTCATAGGGGGAAGATGTTGCAGAGAGGCATCAATCAGGGTGTGGTAGAACTTTGTTCAAAAATTTCAGTTTTGAGGTGAACCTACTCTGTTCTAAACACTGTATTAAAAAATTGTGTATTTGGCAAATATCAAAATAACAATAACCCCCAGCAGGCTTTGGAATGGCCTTTAGTTAAGGCTGACCCTGAACTCCTGACCCCTTTGCCTCTACTTGCTGAGTACTGGATTGTAGAGGTGTGCTACTCTGCCTGCCTCCCAGTGATGCAGGGAACTCAACTCAGGCATTTTTGCAGGCTAGGCAAGTAGTCTAGCAGCTGAGCTATAGCCTCGACCCAGGCTGGTCCAGGACTTCCGAGAAGCCCAGGCTGGCTCCCACCTGACGAGCCTTCTCAGCTTCTGTGCACTGGGGTTCCAGGCATGAGCCGTCATGTCTTGTCCTTTCTCAGGCACTGGTGCATGCCTGAAATCCCAATGCCTGAAAGGTTGAAGCAGAAGGTCACAAGTTCAAGGCTCGTCTGGGACACAAGCCAGGTGGTGCTACAAGCAATAAAAAAGCTCAGTTATTATCCAGGCAGGGCCTCTCACGTGCTCTGTAACTAACCATCAGTCTGCATCACTACAGTTGGCACTGAGGCATTTCTCAGCAGGCCCGTCACTGTGAAGCCACCTCCTCCCTTTCTAGATTCTCTACTTTTAAAGGCTGTGCTCTGAATGGCTACACACCTTGTAGGATTCCATCCCTGCTTTGTCTTATCTCTAAGTTTGTGTGTTTCACTGGTTTTCTTAGCTTTTACTTATAATCACAGACTTGACTCTGTGATCCAGCTAGACTTGGAGTGAGCTGGTGTGGTGACTGTAGTTTATGCCCAAAGAGAGACATCAGGGAGCACATGCCATCTGTCAAGGTGCTTCCTAGGAGAGCCTTGTAACAGTGAGGTTCAGTCTGCCAGTCTTTACTTAGTATGGGGTAAAACGTTCCCAGGCTCAACTCTGAACGTTCATAGCTACACAATTCTTGTGGTATGAGGAGGTGTTTCTTTCCACTGATGATCTCTGGGAATTCCACAGAAGACTGGCCCTCTGAATGTAGGTGGGTCAGTTGATATTTGCATATCAACAATTAAAAAAGGAAACTCTGTCTGAGCATGTACAGACTTACTTCTTCTTGTCATTAGTCCTTAAATAGTTTATCAACTATTTATACATTTTTCTTGTGGTTCGAATGTGAAATATTCCCTATAGACTAATGTTTGTTTGTTTTCTGAGACTGGGTCCCATGTAGTCCAGGCTAGCCTCCGACATACAAACCCATCTGTCTCAGCCTCTTAAGCACTGGCCACACAGGGCTTTACCCCACAGGCACTCTGCGAGTCCTCAGCTCTCAGGCCTCACGGGTTTCAACACTTGGTCTCCAGCCAGTGGCACTGTTTTCAGAGGTTGTAGAACCTTGCACGTGCACACAAACCATGACACGTGAGCTCATTAGCTGTGAATGTGGCCTAATGAAAAACCACAAACCTATTTAAAGTACCACATTACTTTTTTTTTTTTTTTGAGGCACTCTGATCTTTGACATAAGACAGTAAACTGCTCAAATCAGACTCCTTGTGAGACCATTTAAGTTCCCAAGTTGAATTTATGAAAACAGAACAGTGTGATTGATTTCTGAAAATGCATAGCTCACCATGTATTTATTATATTGGATATGAAGATACTTAAAAGACCACTAAGTAAAATATCAACCATTGGTTATAATAATTAACCAATGGTTACCAACCATTTTCATTAAATGTAGGCCTATAAAAAATGTCATACTAGGGTTGGAGAGATGGCTCAGCAGTTGGGAGCATGGGCTTATCTTCTAGAGGACTTAGGTCCAGCTCCCAGCACTATGTATCAGCTTACAACTGCCTGTAACTCCCATTTCAGGGATCTGACACCTCGCACAGACACATGTGCAGGCAAAACACCAATATATTAAAAAAACAAAATAAAACAAAACTAAAGCTCAACAAAACAAAACAATAAGCATTTACCCTGGAGCAGGCTTTCTTTTATTTATTTTTTACTTTATGTTCATGTACCACATGTGTTCCTGGTGTCCACAGAGGCCAGAAGAGGGCACTGGATCCCTTGGAACTGCAGTTATCTTGTTATCTCATGGTGAGCCACCATGTAGGTGCTGAGAACTGAACTGGGTCTGAGACAAAAGCAATCAGTGCTTTTTTTTTTTTTTTTTCCCCTTTTATGGTTTTTTGAGACACAATATTTTAAGCATTGTAGCATTCTCTGTGTAACAACCCTGGCTGTCCTGGAACTCACAGAGATCTACCTCCCTCCCCAGTGCTGGGATTAAATGCATGTGCCACCACAGCTGGCTGCAACCAGTGCTCTTAACCACTGTGTCATCTCTCTAGCCCATCCCCTAGGTCATTCTAAGTGCTCCACATAGTGTTGATAAAAGATCTTTTAGAAAAAAAAATAACTGTATGGAATTGTTTTAACATTGTAGAAAGCACATTGCACCTCTGACTATGTTAAATTTCAATACAGGTTCCTTTTTTGGGGGAACCAAAGAGATTATTGTATCAGTACTTGAGGAGCTGTCAGCACACAGAATTTATTAAAACTAAGGCTGCTCCTTATCCATTTCACCAGGATTTCAATAGACACACAGCTTTCTGGGGGCAAAGAATAACCTTCTATCGTTATACTGGGCTTTACATATTTTCGTTGGAAATCAGAGAACTGTGATTCCGATCCTTTTTTACTGTGATTACAACATAGCTTACAGGTTAGACCATTACATGCTCAGTACTAGATGTTTCTCAGGAAACTAACCTTTGACCCGGACGTCACTGTACCTCTGAAAGTGGTGATAAGCAGCTTTCCAGGGGTTCCGATAGTGACGTAGCAAAGTAATGGGAGGTCTGGGTCGCACTGGGACATACCTCACACCTTCCTCATCTGTTCAAAAGAGAAAAGGAGAAGACATTAATTAAACAGTCTAGTTTAGATCTTAGATAATCCTCAACGGTCAACTGCAGCAAGAGAGATACAGGTGAGATTAGCTGACGGGATTCTGAAGTCGGGAAGCTAGGCGACAACTGCCGAGCGTTCTTACTGCTCTTACCAATGTACTCTTTGGGAGGAGACTTGCGTTTCTCAGCCTTTACCAGGAGACTCTTGGCAGTGGACTTCTCATCGTCAGTGCTGTTTGTCTCCATCATATCCCCCTCCTCTGTTGAGATCACGTGCTGCTGCTTTCGAGGCTTTTTCCTTGGGGAGGCACCAGGTGGGAGGTCACTTGGAGGCATGGACAGGTTGCTTGCCAGCAAAGCAAGAGATGGAGACACCGTGTTGGTGGCCAGAGGAGGGACTGCTGTTGGGGAGGGAGCACACATACCAATAAGCACACTGGAAGGCTTCACTTGATTTCCAGAAGAACAATTATGAAGACAGTGTGGGCTAACAGGTACAGAGGTTTTTTATGGGCCTGACAGTATGTCACATATTCTAACTGAGGCAGGCACTGTGAACTGCTTCCTATCACTCACTGGACACTGTGTGCAGACAAAATGCCTGTGGAGTGAGAAAGTTAACACTAACCTGAAGTAGGATGGATCATACAGCTTGGGCGTACAAACTGTAACCTGTTACTTTTTTAAAAAAAGATTTATTTACTTATGTGAGTGCTCTGTTTTCATGCACTCCAGCAGAGGGAATCAGATCCCATTACAGATGGTGAGTCACCACACGGTTGCTGGGAACTGAACTCAGGTCCTCTGGAAGAGCAGTCAGTGCTCTTAACTGCTGAGCCATCTCTGCAGCCCGTTACTCACTCTTAACAGCCACATCTTAAACCACCATCCCTAATAACTCGTCTCACATCTTCTTATTTTCTCCCTTCCTGTCACTCAGGAGAACCGTAAGGTGTCAAGTCTGGTTCCCCAATTCTTCTGTATATACACACATGAATGCAGACAGTACCACTACTACTTAGCCTTGTAAACTATGTATGCTAAAAACCATGTTCTCTGGTAGGATTCTTTTACATTTTCTGCCCTCTTACACCTCTATCCCTTTTGCTGTCACAGGAAAAAGACTACAACATCCCAACTTTCTATCTCCTGTCTTCATGGTGACCAAACATTCTCTCCTTTTCAATTCTTCCAACAAAGGCTGACAGCTTCAGACAATCCCCGAAACTCTGCTGGATGGATAGCCTACTCTGCCTAGACAGAAAGAACTTAAGAAGTGATTTCCTAGAATAAAACCCTTTGATTCTCCACAGCTTCAAGAATATCATCAGGACAAAGTCATTCAAACCTGCAAAGTATTAAAAGACAATTTATTTATTTTTTCTTTTTAAAAGAGTAGCTGGGATCATAGGCAGTGAGACACCTGACCAGATCTCTTTGGAAGAATAATTTCTTCCATCCATACATCTAACAGCAGCTGTAATTTTTTTTTCTTTTTTCCCGAGACAGGGTTTCTCTGTGTAGCCCTGGCTGTCCTGGAACTCACTCTGTAGACCAGGCTGGCCTCAAACTCAGAAATCTGCCTGCCTCTGCCTCCCAAGTACTGGGATTAAAGGTGTGCGCCACCATGCCCGGCGCAGATTTTTTTTAAAAAAAGATTTATTTTACGTATATGAGTACACTATAGCTGTCTTCAGACACACCAGAAGAGGGCATCAGATCCCATTACAGATGGTTGTGAGCCACCAAGTGGCTGCTGGGAATTGAACTCAGGACCTCTGGGAGAGCAGTCAATGCTCTTAACCACTGAAGCCATCTCTCCAGCCCAGCAGTTGTAATCTTACTTTGTATTTTGTCTTGAGTCATTGTTTTCTCTTTAGGCACTATTGCAATGGTGTAGAGTCAATGAAATTCAACTTCATATTGTTTTCCTTTTCATTTACTTCCTCATTAGATTCTTCTTAAAACTGTTCCTTGGTGTTTTCCTACACTTATTCATTCATTCTGTCTGTTCTATACACACACACACACACACACACACTATGTATATAAAATTTAAAAATTAACACAAAACAAAACAGGTTTCACTGTTTAGCCTGGCTGGCTTATGTGTCACTATATGGATCAGGCTAGCTCAAATTTAAGAGACCTTCTTGTTCTTGCCTCTTAAGGGACTCAGGGCATGTTCTACTCTGTCTTAAGTTCTAGTGCTTTAGATAATTCCTAACACACTGTTCAGGAACGCCATGGTGAGAAGCTCTGCT
The DNA here is from genome assembly GCF_978045245.1 of Mus caroli. Classification (NCBI taxonomy): domain Eukaryota; kingdom Metazoa; phylum Chordata; class Mammalia; order Rodentia; family Muridae; genus Mus; species Mus caroli. Next base: position 29,118,831 of record NW_028227274.1, on the reverse strand, counting down.
GTATTAACCTGGGTTACAGTTTAGCTCAGCCACAGCAACTGCTGTCTATGTGGTCAGATGCTCAGACGAACACTGGATGGGCCTCCATTCTCCAAACTGAAGCTTCTTATCTCAGATCAAATGGGTCAAGATTTTCCTCTGGATAGCTAGGGCCTGTGTCCTCCACAACAGCAGCAAAGATGTTCATGAAAATGAATTTTTGAAGGGGTGGTGGTGTGTGCCTTTAATCCCAGCACTTGGGAGGCAGAGGCAGGTAGATTTCAGTTAGGACAGCTGAGCCACATAGAAAGATCCTATCTCAAACCAACCACCAACCAACTAACCAAGCAACCAACCAACCAGCTAAAAACCAAACCAAACCAAACCAAACCAAACCAAACCAAACCAAACCCAGTTTAAGCCCCTGGATCAAGGGTTTTACCTCAGCTGTTACCCTATCTAAGGCACAGCAGCACACCAGAAACCAATGCACTATCATTTAGGTACTTAGCAACCTCCTGACATAACCTCAGTTCCTAGTATATTAGAGTTATAGCAAAGTCACTTAAGCCTGACAGTCTTTGGAACCCCACAGCTACACCTGGGTAGAGTATACAACATTTTTTTCTAAGCTACTTTCTCTATTAATCTGATATTTAGGACTATGTCAAAATCTTTTAATAAACTCCAGGCAAGACCATTGCATGAGGCCAACATAAAGATGCTGTGCCAGCATCTCAGGAACTGTCCAACCCACGGAAGATTCCAAAGGATCAACTCCTTGGAAGGTTTTGGTTTTAGAATGAAGGCCTCTTGGCACCTCCTTGCCGCCAGGCAGCTTGGCTTCACCCTCAGGAATCCAGGCATTCTGAGGCTGCTACAAGCATGGTCCAACTAGTCAGTGTGGAGGATAGATATGCTACTAACAATGTATTTTGTTTCCCAACCCTGCCCTGTTCCTCGGCTTCATGGCCAACAAATTCAACCATTTCCTCCACTAAACCTTCCTGTCATGACTTACTGCCTCACTGTAAGCATAAAGAAACAAGGTCAAGCAATTTCTACCACTTTCTTCATTAAAAACAAAACAACTCAGCATGAAGGAGTGGGTCAGTGAGACACTGCCTGCCTAGCACATACATGTTAGGCCCTGAAGTTAATTCTTAGACCCATGAAACCCAGAACCTTCTTCTTGATATCATTCCTTTACCTACTGGACTGCCCAACGTCACTCTACTGTGCCCTAGGTTTAGCTAATTCCAACAACTAGCCAGCCCCTGCTGAGCACCTCCTGCTGGGCCACACACTCCCATTCAACTGAACCTGCAGCTTCTGGAGGTCCACTGTCTACAACACAAAGCAAACTGTGTTAGTCAACTGAACTGACACTTTTGAAACTTCTGGTTCTGAAAGGAAATAAAACTTGAGACCTGTGATTCATGTAATTTATGTCAAATAGCCCAAAGAGTTGTTTGTGAGCTTTGAAACCTGGGGCTGAGAACATAGCAGAACAGGCCAGGACATGCCCAGGGAAGACCCATCGTTACATGTCCTGACTGGCCTAGTGCCTCCCTATCTCCCGCCCTTCTGACAGTCTGTTGATGTTTAAAAGGACCAATCATGTGAAACCGCGCCAATTCCTCCCCCAGCCCCACCCCTTTTCTATAAAACCCCTATCTTCCCAGCCTCGTGGTTGAAACCACTGTCTCCTGCATGAGATACATTTCGACCCAGAGCTCCGCCATTATGGCTCCACCATGTGGTCGACTCCTCTGTCTCCTGCGGGAGATATGTGTCAGCCCAGAGCTCCATCATTAAACTACCTCATGCTTTTTTATCAAGATGCTCGTCTGTTCGTGATTCTTGGGTGCACGCTGAACGGGAATTGAGTGGGGGTTTCCCCACTAGGTTCTTTCAGTTCCGGCCCTGGCCTGCTTCTGGTGGGACATAATTTTGGCTTTATCAACTCCACCTAGCCTTTCCTTGAGCTGAAAGCCCTTCCATGGGCCAGCTCTCTAACCCCAGTCTGCCCTCCTTTGGGTGGGGTTCTCTGTCTTCAGTAGGAACAAGATTTGAAGGCCCCAGAGAGATTTCTGTCCCACTCTGGAAGGGGTCATGACCTGCAGGTTGACAGCCACTGTCCTAGGAGGCAGTTTTATTACATGTGTCTGGCCGCATGAGCCAGCAGAGGCGCTGCAGTGTGTGTAGGCAAGATATCAGTATCCCCTCCACCACCCATTCTCCCCCCACCTTTCTTTTTACCCATGCTGAGACCCCAGGAACCTTGTCAGCTTCTGAATTTAGGTGCCACCTCAGAGTGGCCAAAAAGGTGTACTGGAGTGTCCTTTATCTGCACTGCTTGGGTGGGGACAAGAGACAGAAGCCAAGCTGGTTATTCTTATTGAATTCCAAGCTTGCCTCTTCTGAGATAAGACATTCTTTGTAAGCAGGGCAGTGGTGGTGGTGCATGCCTTTAATCCCATTCTCTGGGTTCTTGGGATCACTGCCTCCTGTGCCTGTGATCAGCCTTTGTTTCTGTCCCACCAAGCCTGGATACTCTTGCCTTTGTTGACAAAGTAAAAACAAAACAAAAAACAAAACCCAAACAAAGTCCACCTCAGACCCAAGCATGATGGTCTCCGAGTTTTCCCCAAAGCCTATACTGGGTCAGGGAGAGAACAGAACCACCCAGAAAGAAGGCACCGTGCACTGAGAACAGTTAAAAGGTAAACTACTTCTAAAAGAGGCTACTGTTATTTATCTATGGTATAAAGATGTTTATAATAAAACAACTAATGAGCTGCTCACACATGAGAAGGATAAAGGAACCCTCTACCTGAAACCTCAATAATGACTCCAGCATCATAGCCAGCTAAACTCTGTTAAGATGCTGTAAACATCAATTTAATGCTAATTATAATAGATAACTCTACATGCTACATACTTTCTATTAAAAAATATGGGTTAAATTATTTTAGGTAGGATGAATTATATAAGTAAAAATAAAAGCGGAACCATAAAAGCTTGCAGCCATGTCACAGAAAGTCTGAATATATATTACGGGGGGCTATGGAGGATAAGACTTTAAGATAATATCCTCATTACCATTTCTACTGTTCCTAAGGCTGTCATGGTTCTAACTCATGCTAGCTGACTTAAAATTGCATATCTAGTCATTATGTCTTCCTAGCCTTGTGACGGGTGAGCCACCTGGAGGTGCTGAGTCATAACAAGACCGTGGTAGGAATCAATTGCACACCATCTTGCTCTACGTGTCTGTCTTCTTATAAATGGATTTTACAAAACTTGATTTTGTAAAAGTACACTACACAAGATTCAGGAAAGTGAGGTTCCCAATTTTTCAACAGATTATTCTTATATTTTAAAGTTTAGTTTGGGGGCTGGAGAGATGGCTCAATGGTTAAGAACATCTACCAGAGGAACCAGGTTCAATCCCGGCACCCACATGGCAGTGCACAACTGTCTGCATATCTCTAGCTCCAGGGATTTAACCTTACACAGGGGCTCACACCCACCACAGGCATACAAGCAGGCAAAACACCAATGCACATAAAATTCAAATAAATAAATAAATCATTAAAAATACATTTTACTTTGGTATTAAAAGAGTTTTCAATTCAATAATTGTAATTTTTAAGGTTCAAAACTTTTTTTAAAAAAAAGATTTATTTATTTATTTTATATGAGTACACTGTTGCTGTCTTCAGACACACCAGAAGAGGGCATCAGATGCCCATTACAGATGTTTGTGAGCCACCATGTGGTTGCTGGGAATTGAACTCAGGACCTCTGGAAGAGCAGCCAGTGTTCTTAACCGCTGGTAAATTATCTTAGCTTATAAAACCCTAATCTTGTGAGATTTATTAATTTATTGTAAACTGCTGAGAAATAAAGGTAATCAAGGCATGTTTTACATATACTGTTTAAGTCAGGCCTAAGGCAGGCAACTCAAACCAACCTTAAAAGTAAACCTGAAGTTTGTTTAATGTAATATTCAGAATCAGAGGATGGACCATCTAGAGACTGCCATATCCAGGGATCCATCCCATAATCAGCTTCCAAATGCTGACACCATTGCATACACTAGCAAGATTTTGCTGAAAGGACCCTGATATAGCTATCTCTTGTGAGACTATGCCGGGGCCTAGCAAACACAGAAGTGGATGCTCACAGTCAGCTATTGGATGGATCACAGGGCCCCCAATGGAGGAGCTAGAGAAAGTACCCAAGGAGCTAAAGGGAACTGCAACCCCATAGGTGGAACATTATTATGAACTAACCAGTAACCCAGAGCTCTTGACTCTAGCTGCATTTGTATCAAAAGATGGCCTAGTCGGCCATCACTGGAAAGAGAGGCCCACTGGACTTGCCAACTTTATATGCCCCAGTACAGGGGAATGCCAGGGCCAAGGGGTGGGGGTGGGTGGGTGGGGGACTGGCGGGGGGAGTGTATTGGGGACTTTTTGGATAGCACTGGAAATGTAATTGAGGAAAATACCTAATAAAAAAAAAAAAAAGAAAACCTGACACAGGAAAAAAAATTCAATAAATTTTTTTTATAACAAACATATTACTTTTAGTAGAAAAATTTTTTATCTCATTAATGTGTATGACAAAGCAGAAATTTAATATTTTGGAATATAAATGCATCACATTTGACATTTTCATGATTAAAATAATTATATATACTTTATCTATATTTAACATTTCTTCCTATACAAATATACGTACATTTGTTTTATAATGTCTTTATACTTAAAAAAAATATTCAGAATCAGGTCTACTGGACAACGGTTATGGAGAATTCTACAGTAGATGATACTGGGTTAAACTTACAGTATGCTTTTGGGGCTAGTCATCCCCAACCTCATGTTTCATAGCACTGTTTCCCATGCACAGACAATGACTCCATCAGAACAAATGACACGTTAGCCCTTACAGGATAGAGTCTGCTGTTCCTCTCGCTGCCTGTGTAGGCCAGACCTGTAGGGAGGATGAGTTACTCCCCACGTCTCACATGGCAGTGATGGATCTCCTCCCCAAGTGGAGGATCTCAGTGGCCTGTACCCACATCCTTAATGTCTCAACAACGAGGCACACAGCATTTACTCTGCACTCAGTCCTGAACTGACATACGAGGATGCTGTCAATAGAGAACCTTTGCACACAGGCCTGCCACCTGACTTGTAAGGTATCTCTGTGTTACTTCAACTAGCCATGACCTTTACTTTATCCTGGCTCTCAATTCTCCTCTTCTAGCAAAACTAATTCCAGGGTCAGGAAGTCAATACCTGATTGTGTAAGGAGTTCCCAAGACAGTTTTAAATAATCTACCACCTAGGCTCTGCACAGGGCGAGTCAGCAGTGTGGACACACATTTTAAACACTTAGCTGCAGGCGTCCTCCTGTGGATCCACCACACCCAAGCAAACAAAGCAACATTGCCCAAGGAGGAAGAGACCTGGCCTAGAAAGGTCCACCCAGATCAGCCTCTGGGGTCATTTCCCAGAGAAGATGGGTGACCAGCTCTTCAGCCTTGTTCCTGTTGCAAACCTGAAGGCAACAGGCCTAAGCCTGAAGAATCCAACAGCGGACCTTTGGAGACAAGGATCAGGACGCCCTCCCTCCCTCTGGACTCATGGTAATATCAGCCACAATGCTTCTTATAGGGCTAGCCACAGCATCTCCCCAGGACTATACTCTGACACAGAGCATTTTACTAGTTCTGCGGAATCTAGGAATAACAGGATTGAAAAAAAAAGTGATCTGATTTCTTTAATGAGTCACGTTTACCTATGCATCCAAGTAACAGTTGGCTCTTGAAGATAATGTAAATATTTTCCAAAAATCAATAGAGCCTTCCACCTCTGTGTAAGGCTCACATCTATAAACTGCTGAGAAAAAAAGCCAGCGCTCGCTGGCTCACTAGCTGACCGCCTTACTCAGAGCCCACGGGTGCTCGTGTCCTCCTAGGTCTAATGACTGGGCCATGTTTACTTAACCAATTATTAAGCGCTGTAAAACAACAACTTGTTAAATTTATGTACCCATGGGCCCAATACAACCTTGCATAACAAGTCAGGGCTTTGGCTCTTCCGTAAGTGAACTGGTTTCAGCTGACCCCACCCTGTGCTTCACCCATCTACCATACACAGCCCATATTAAGCATACCCTACAGAGTGCAACCTTCTCATTCAGCTGAACCTGCAGCTTCTGAGGTCCAATGTTTTACAACATAAAAGAAATAATAAATTAAACTGAAACTTTGGAACCCCCACCCCACACATCTAATTCTGTTTTGGGGGTTTATAAACACCCTACTATATGGCATTAGTCTGCTGGAAAATAGAGAACTGTTATCTGACCTCCCTTGAGTGGCATTCTCCTGTGGGACAATACTAGCACCCTTCTTTATGACAAAGTTCTCAGAAGCACTGCTAGGGCTGGGCGTATGCCTATAATGGCAGCACTTAGAAGGCTGAGGCAGATGAACGGATTTAAGATCAGCTGGAGTTACACAGTGAGACTTGCTTGAAAACAACAGTCTAAGGGCTGGAGACATCACTCAGTCCACAGGGTTCTTGTCTACCATGCAAGAGGTCCAAGGCTGAATTCTCCTTAACGGCATAAACGAAACAAAACAAGAAAACAGAACAGGTGCAGAGTGATGATATGCTGTTAATCCCCACATTTGGGAGATGAGAGGTAGGATCAGGAAATTCAAGATCATTCTTAAACTGTGAGTTTAAGGCCAGCTTGAGTCACAGTGAGACCTTCTCAAAAATAAAAATATAAAAATCACATAATGCTGGATATTGTGGAACATGACTCCAAACTCAGACATGGAATTTTGAGGCTAGAAGATGGTGAATTTGAGGCTAGCTGGGGCTACACTGTAAGGAGAAGGGAACTTACCCTGGATATGGTGATGTATGTATGTGACTGCAACATGTGAGTCATGAAGGCAGGGGGATATGGACTGCAGAGCCAGGCTCAGAGTCCTAGATTCATCAGTCACTACCCACTTGGCTCCCCCTCCCCGTCTCTTCCCGGACTTTAAGCATATCTGGCACACTCCTGTCACACACAGGCTTTCACACACACTGCTCTCTCTCTATGCCTGGAGTGAGCGCCCTTTTGCTAGGATTTGTCACGAACAGCACTTTAGCTCTGTCCTGTGACTCAGGGGTCACCTCCAGAAGGGGACCTTATTTATATTTCTCCCCTTATTTATTTCTGTGTGCATGCACGTGCCAGGGCACAGGTAGAGATAAGAAACCTTTTGAGCCAGGCGTGGTGGCGCACGCCTTTAATCCCAGCACTCGGGAGGCAGAGGCAGGCGGATTTCTGAGTTCGAGGCCAGCCTGGTCTACAAAGTGAGTGCCAGGACAGCCAGGGCTACACAGAGAAACCCTGTCTGGAAAAACAAAACAAACAAAAAACCCAAAAAACCAAAAACGTTTTGGGAGTCAGTTTTCTCTTACTGTCTACCAGTGGGTCTGGGAGGCTGGATTTAGATCATCAGGACAGGCAGAAAGCACCCTACCAGCTGAGCCATCTCACCAGCCCCACAATGAGGCTCTTAAGATCCCCTTCACTGCTATGAGAAAACCCTCAAGGGTGTGTGTGTTACTACTGCTGTTATTATTTTTGGTCGTGTAGGTTCAGAACCCAGGGCCCTGTGCACACTAGGCGAAATGCTTCACCCCAAGCCACACAGTCACCCCACCGGTTTTATTTGACTCAGCTTTTTTTTCCCCCTCAGAAACAATGGTAACTCAACTGCTGGGTACAACAACTAAAATTCTAATCTGGTAAACCTTATTAAATCTAAATCCTCCAGCGGCGAATCATGATGGATCCGCCACTGAAACCGGGAGACACTCATAACTACATCTTGTCCTCACGCTATCCGTGTCCAAAAAGACCTAACTCTCCTGCTTCCTCTCTTCCTCAGCCCAACCCGGAAGTCCCTCCTACTCGGCCAGTGATTGGCTGCTTTACTCATTAGGGGATTGGTTCACAAGAACAGCAGGCCCATCCAAAACACGTCCCCCTTTCTGTTCTAATAAAAACCAAAACCTTTCTCTCAAATATAAATAAGCACAACTATTACCATTTTGTAATTTATAAAGTATAAGACAGACCTAACACCCAGTCCACCATTTATGTCATCAAGATAGAACATTGTCATCTATCCTAAGTTAAAAGCCTTATGATTCTACCTTGACTGATGTCCTGGCTTTAGATTGTATGCCACCTGAAAACTATCCTCTCAAATCTGTTCTCTCAAAGTAAACAGCCTGGGTTGGCTATGAGACTGTAAGTAGTTTTTCAACCCCATCAGAAATCTGAGAATGTCCAACATTAACTCAAATATATAGGAAGCCTAACACAGCTTCCAGAACTGAGACAAATTGTAGAGAGAGCTGCCTACCTATACAGTGCCAGTAAGTCAGTAAGATGGAGCGCTTACGTCTTCAGCCTTCTGGCCCAGGAGCATCTGACAGGCCTTGAGAAACAGGAAATGAAGGAGTAGCCTATCCTGTCTCAGTAGAGCTAAGCTGTCCTAACCTGTAAATTATGTCCCTTTTCTGGACAGTACAGGTCTGCAGATGAAATGAGGCAACTCTTGCCTAGTGGCTGTCTCTTGACTCACAACTTTATAGTTGGCTCCACTGTTTCTAGGCTATAGGCCTAGGTCTGTACGGTGATACAGACTTGCTCATTTCATAGAAGCCAGGAGCAGAGAGGATTGACTAAGAGGTAAGATTTGCCTGAACATGGATTGCACTATCCCATCAGCTGGTGGGCCAGGATGGGGGGAAAGGAGGGAAGGAAAATCTCATTAAGGTACGCATTTGTAACCTGGCTGCCATGGCACAAGCCGTGCCATATGCTCCCTCCTATTATGGACAAATATCTGAAACCTGTGCCAGAACAAATCCCCCCTCAAACTGTTTCTCTTGGGAATTCAGTCCCAGTGAGGACCCACACATCGACTTCTGTCCATTGCTTTGTTTTCCCCAGAGCACTCATGATGCCTCTGAACAAAGTATTTTATTTATCTTGTCTTTTTACAGTCTGTCCTTTTCACTAGCACGTAAGCTAGAAGACAGTGGTGAAATGTTTGTTTCATCAAGGTGGGCTACTGGTTTGAAAATAATTCCCAGAACCTTACAGGTTGATGCAGGACTACCATCGGCCTCTGTTACATACTGTGGCAGGGACTATGCAAATGTGTCAACAAGCAGGTGACAGAATTGAAGACCATTTTGTTTTTTCTTATGGTTAGCCACAACATCTGTAACTGGATTACTAAGGCAAAAACCCTCCAAAAACAACAATAACAACAAAACCAAACCAACAAAGCAAAGCAAAGCAAATCCATGGGATATGGGATAATAAAAGAAGCAAAAGTAAATAAATAGGTTTCTTATTTACTTTTGAGATGATGTATTACTCTGTAACCCAGGGCAGTCTGGAATTTACTGATACTATAGGCTAGCCTTAAACTCATGGCAAGCTCACTTTCGATTTTGAGACCTGAGTGTTAAGTTGCTTGGCTAAGCAGCAAGTTTGAAAAGCTATTACAGACAGCACAACCATAAGTGTTATTGTATAGCATGTGTCAAAAAAGAGGCATTTTCCCCCCCTACATACAGGCTACCAGCATTGGGCGAGCACAAAAATCATTTGACTTCACACCAGAGCTTCTTTTTTCTTTTTTGAAACAGGGTTTCTCTGTGTAGTCCTTTGACTTATTTTATAGACCAAGCTGGCTTTGAATTCAGAGATCTACCTGCCTCTCTGCCTCCGAAGTGGTAGGATTAAAAGCATGCTGCACTGTGCCCAGTTACAACAAAGATTTTCTGTTTCTTAATGTTACACACATTCTAAACTTAATTTAAGTAGTCAGAAAACACAGGATCCCAGAATAAATTGTTTAAAAACAAAAACAAAACCTCCACACACATATATTCACACACCTCAAATAAGAAGAGCTGAACTTTTAGGACTTGAGAGGTGGCTCAGTGGTTAAGAGCACTGGCTGCTCTTTCAGAGAACATGGGATTCAATTCCCAGCACCTACATGGCAGCTAGCTTACAAAAGTCCTAAAGGAACGATGCCCTTTTCCTGGTCTCTGAGGGCACCAGGCAAATACGCAGTGCACAGACATACATGTAGCCAAAACTTCCATGCACTTAAGTAACAGTGAAGGAGATAAGAAAGTGAGCAGACTTTCACAAACTGGAATCTTTGAGCTGAGAGGAAAGGCACAGGGAACAGTTTTAAGACTTTACTAATCATGTTCTGTATGAAGAGAGTATTTTTAAAACAATAATTCTTATTTTATTACACAATAAAACAACCAAACCTGATAGGAAACATTATAAATTAATAATTCTTAGCTAGAATTACTTTTAAAATCCTTTTAAATATTTGATTAATCAGCACAAGGAAGCTATATGAAAGATATGCATGGGGGAATTTATGATTATAGCTAGGAATTAAAATTACCAAAGAAGCAGCAAAATGCCTTTGATTTTCTTTCTTTCTTTCTTTTTTTTTTTTGAGATTTATTTATTTATTATATGTAAGTACACTGTAGCTGTCCTCAGACATCCCAGAAGAGGGCATCAGAGCTCATTATGGATAGTTGTGAGCCATCATGTGGTTGCTGGGATTTGAACTCATGACCTTCCGAGGAGCAGTCGTCGCTCTTAACCGCTGAGCCATCTCTCCAGCCCAGCCTTTGATTTTCAAGGGGTGTATGAGATGGGTCAATGACTACAGCCATGCCTGATGACCTGAGTTCGGTTCCTGAGTCCCCCCATGAGTTGTTCCCTGGCATTCCTAAGAGTGCTGTGGTATGTGTACACCTACATACAGAGGTGCAGAAGTAAGTAATACAAAGAAGTATTCATTAACAGTAGACTTCCATTTCTTAGAAATGAAGGAAAGGCAGATGTGGCAGCACCTAGTGGAGAGTTCCAGAGTGGCCTGAGGTGGGTTTTGGGCTGACAGTCACACGAGAGAGCTAGGAAAGGGATGGTTACTACGATCAGAAAATGAACTTACTGGAGACAGGCCTGGTGATGTCCACTGGCTCCACTTCTTCTTTCACTTTGATCTCAGGAACAGGAGGCCCCAGGACCGTGGAAGGAGTGCCGCCCACTGGGGCTGACAGCGTTGGTGTGGCAGCAATGGTGGTGATGGGTGGAGTGACAGGCACGGCTCCGGGAATGGTGGAAAGAGCAATGGCTGGTTGGGATGGAGGACTGGCTGCCGCAATCATGCTGGGAATGGTCGGTGGAGGCTGCTGGGCAGTCGGAGGGACAGCAACAGTAGGCTGTTCGGCATTTTGATTGGATATGGTCTCCAAGGACACTGTAACTGGAGTGGCTATAGACACATGCACTTCGGATTTAGGTTTGGCACTGAAACACAAAAAGAGAGCATTATGTAGCAAATGAGACAAAACTGTCTTACTGTGAAATATCTCAAAGGAGGGCTGCTTATTTCTTTTTAAAGAACACACACAACTGATACTCTATTCTTTAATCTTACATGTTCATCTTCAAGTTAACTTTGAAAGAAAATTGGCTCTTTATTTTCTTATGTCAGGGATTGAACACAGGGCCTTTAGTTAATGCTAAGCATATGTTGTAGCACTGAGCTGTACTCTAGCTCAGAATTCAGGTCTTTGAAATAGCCTATGTTATAAAGCTGAGAGCTAAAGTGCTTGTCTAGCAAGTCAAAGGCCCTAGGTTCAATCTCTAACACAACAAAAATAAACAAAAAGAATTTTTTTTTTAAGTTTCCCATTCTGTCAAGGCTTTAAATGCAATTCGAAATTCCTGAAGTCACATCACTGAACCTGGAATATGAATTTTTAATATGTATGTTGTTATTGTTGCAGTTTCTATTTCTTTGACACAGGATCTCGCTATGTACTTCTGCCTGGCTTCCAAAGTAGAGACACTGCTGCATCAGTCTCTCAGGTACTAGGATTAAAGGCGTGTAACATCAAAAAAGGGTTTTTTTTCCTTTAAGGTACAATTATATTCACATTTCCTGGGTACTTGATATTTTAAAATGATTTATTGTTATTTATTTAAGTGTATGTGCGTGTGGATGTATGTCTAGGCATGTGTGTGCACGTGCATGCAGAGGCTGGAAGAGGCACTGGATCCCTCTCAACTGGTATTACAGACAGCTGGGAGCCACCTAACTTAAGTGCTGGGAACTGATTGCTTTGTAAACAATGTTATGATAGGTCAAAAAAAAAATGCTATTTAACAAGATGGACATTGGGGATGCCACATTTAAGCAAAATAGGTCAGTTAAAAAAAAAAGTCAAATTTGGGGAATAGCTGCTTTTGCAGAGGACTTGAGTTCACTTTCCAGTGCTCATATGGTGGCTCACAGCTATGTGTACCTCCCATTCTAGGGAATTCTATGCCTGTTTCTGGACTCCTCAAACACCAGGTCTGCATGTGGTACATGCAGAAGCAGGAAAAATGCTCATACACAGACAATAATTACTTTAAATGAATAATAATTTAAAAGGCCCCCTTCTCTAGCCACAGACTAAACCCCTCCTCCCCCCAAACAGGCATGAGAAGTACCCCCTTTCAATTGTTGGTCAGGGTTGTCCAAGAGATCCCCAGAACATTATAGATTATTGTTGTTGCTCTTAATTGTACCTCAGAGGGAAGGTAAAATCCTTCTTGCCAGAGTTATCATGTACTTTGGACACAAGACTCAGAGGACCAGAGCAGGGTCTGACCTGAAAGCCTTCTCTCTAGTTTTCATGGTACCAATAGGCACAAAGCAAACTTCCAAAGGAGGAAAGCAAACAATCATCCTATCCAGTTGTGATGCTTATGAACCACAACAAAGACCAGCATTGTACCCTGTAGGGTATAATAATGGTAGACACACCTTGGCAGTAACCAACAGTTTCCTAATTGGAAATCCTGCTTGGTAATGGCAACCTAGCTAATTACTTGGGAGTAGTGAAGTCATACATCTTGGAAGAGGAACCTGCAACCTACACTTTGCTAAAGCAGCATAATCCCTAACTACATTTTAAATATTTATTCTTCTACTCAAAAGATTATTATAGTTCTTACCCCGCATCAAAATCAAGGAGAGTTTTCTTGCAATAGATGGAGACCATTATAGGAAAGTAACTAAGTGTAGAGTTGTACCTAGTTCCAAACGATCCAGCTACATCACAACTCTTGTATTCAGGCTCAGGAATCAGTAGAGAAGAGGTGAGAGAAAGACTCAAAGTTTACTGTGATATTATAACTCCCAAAATTGTCAGAGAAGCTCCACTCACTAACACAGCTGCCTAAATATGACCTGATTAAAGACAACCCTAATAGACATATTAATATGGAAGAGGGATTGCTCATGAGGCCTCAACGCAGAACTACAGGCAACTAAGGAATGTTCAAAGCAGGAAATATAAAGAGAAGGGGGAATATTATATCAGATTCCCTAAGTAGTCAAAATTCATAGAAATGGCTGTCAAGGATTACAGCCAGAGGAGAGAGGGAGTTAGCATGTAATGGATTCAGAGTTTTAGTTTGGGAAGATGTTTGTTGAAACTCAAGTGTATTTACTATTAGGCACAATACTGTAATACTGATAACTACTGACCCACACTCAATAACTGCCTCAGATGGTTTTTCAAAAAACTGGAAGGCTATCTGACAAATAAAGCACTGCCAGAATATATAAAGAATTATGTTAACTCAACACTTAGGAAAGCATGTAATGCCACCATAGAATTGGCAAAACACACTGGATATTGTTCTAGTATGATGGTTCAGAAGCTAAGTGACTGCTATGGAATCTGATGATCTGAAATTGACCCCTCAGTCCCACATGGTGGGAGCTGTGCACAGACTCCTCCAGTAAGCTGTCCTTTGACCTCCACATACATGCTGTGACACATGTGCACCACACTCCTTCTCCCAAATAAAATAAGATGTAAAACAGGGAAGAAAGCTGACTAGAGTTAAGTGTTCTAGTTTGCCTCCTGTAGCAATAAAACACTGACTGAACTCAACTTGGGGAGGAGAGAGCCTGTTTGGTTTATGCTTCGAGATCACAATCCATCACTGAGGGAAGCACAGTATCTCCAGGCAGGAGCCCAAAGGCAGGAATGGTGGAGGAACGCTAGTTACTGGCTTGTTCACTGCCCTATGCTCAGCTTTCTTATCTAGTGCAGGACCACCAGCCCAGGAATAGGTCCTTCTGTATCAATCAGCCATCAGGACAATGTCCCACAGACATGTCCACAAGGCCAATATGATCTAGACAATTTCTCAATTGAGGTTCCCTCTTCCTGGTGACTCTGGATAGTGTCAGATTGACAACGACACTAAACCGTTAACAGTGCTATAAATAAATAATCCCAGAGCCCGGGAGGCTAAGGCACCAGGATAGTTATATATATCAACTCTTAGTCTCCAAACAAGTGCATTAAAAATGAAAAAACAAACAAACAAACAAACAAAAAAACCCCATCCAACTCAAGTAAATACAGAAAACAGGAACAAGGCATGAATAAATGTCACTACACTACTAAGGATATTCAAAATTGGACATGGTGGTGAACACTTGTGATCCAAGGTACGTGAGAGTCTTAGGCTGTGAAGCAGAGTAGAAAGAAAATTAACTTCATTAAGTTGCTTAAATTCATTCTGGAGTTGTTTTTTTAAATGCATACATATTTGTGTGTGTGTGTGTGTAAGTCAGAGGACAATCTTGGGTGCCTTTGTCCTTTCAGGCAGGGTTGCTCACTGGCCTGGAACTACCTACTAGGTAGGCTGGGCTGACTGACCAGCAAGTCAATCCTCTTGTCTGCACTTCCTCTGTGTTGGCATTAAAGCACCCAGCTTTTAGAAATATGGATTCGGGACTTGAAATGAGGTCTTTATTCTTGCAAAGCAAGTGCTTTATCAACTGAGCCAGCCTACCAGCCTCCTGAAGTGTTCTATTACAAATTTAACTGTTCTCTTGTGGGTTTTAGTAATGAGTAAATTAGAAAATATTTTGTTTATTGAAGTATTTCAGTTATACTTTCAAAATGTACTTACTTATTTAGAGAAAGACACACACACACACACACACTCTTCTTTCAACCATGTGAATTCTGGAGATCAAGGTCAGGTTGTTAGGCTTGCTGGCAAGCACCTTTACCCACGTGTGCCATCTCCTTGTCCTCAGATTTTAGTAATCTTTATCATTTCTTTCATGATCACTCATCTATCCCTAAAACCAGGCACTTACAGGAAGTTCCTTTGCTTGAGTGTGTGAGTGTGGGCAGCCTACTACTCCAGCTGTTTTATTCATAATCTAAACTGTTCTCTTTTTGGCAGATGTCACACAGAACCAGACTGATCATCACAAAACAAAACAGAACAACAACAACAAAAATCCCAAACCAAAACAACAACAAAAAAATCAAACCAAAACAAACCAAAACCAACCAACCAACCCATTCTGCATGCCTGTGTGGGGCCTCATTTCCACAACTTCCTCCACCATGCTTTGTACAAGACACTTGTTACACAGATCTCTTCCCTTAGCCCTCTGTACCTGCTCTTAGTTTCAGGGTATACCTGGGCACTTCACAGCATGGCTCTCACTTCTGAGGGCTAGATAGATTTTTTTAGGACTTTAAAAGTAGGTCTAGGGCTACAGCTGAGCCTGGGCTTCTGATGTTTGAGGCCATAGGTTCAATCCCTAATCCTGTCACAAAACAAAGGGAAAGACTCCCCACCCCCCTCAAACTACCTATGAAACCCCAACAGCAACAAAAACCTAATAGCCACATTATTTTAAAAATATGTACTTTATACAATGAAAAAGGAAGGCTGGGCGGTGGTGGCGCACACCTTTAACCCCAGCACTTGGGGGGCAGAGGCAGGTAGATTTCTGAGTTCCAGGCTAGCCTGGTGTACAGAGTGAGTTCCAGGACAGCCAGAGCTACACAGAGAAACCCTGTCTCAAAAACAAAACAAAACAAAACAAAAAGGAAAAAGGGGATGGAGAGATGGCTTAGTGGTGAAGAGTACCTTGCTTTTAGAGAGGATCTGGGTTGTTCTCAGACCCACAAGATAGCTCCTATCTGTCTGTAATTCCTGTTCTAGGGATTGCTACCCTCCTTTCTGGCCTCCAAGTACACCAGGCACACATATGGTGTGCATTCATACACACACACAAACACAGGCGCATAAACAATAACAAAAATGTATTTCATGTAAAACTAATATCTGATTTGGTGTATAATTCACAGCAGAGTAACCATCATTCAAAAGACCATGGGTTCAATTCCTAACACAGGAAAAAATAAACACCCACCACAAACATCATTTTGGTTTTGTTTTGTGACTAAGTTTTACCTTTATAAATGTGGTGGGCCTAGAACTCACTATATCAACCAGGCTGGCCTCAAAATTACAACAGAGATCCACCTACCCCTACAGAAGTGCTCAGATTAAAGCCTTGTGGTGCCACGCCTGCTTTTAAAACTTCATCTTCATGATACTCTAAGCCATTAAAATAGTACTACGTCTGTCAACTCTTCTTTGATGGTCTTGCTATTACCCTTGTTCTCTTACAATCTATTAAAAACACAGTAGCCAGAATGACTGATTTATTCATTGATTACTTTTTTGTGTACAGTGTTGTGGGTTAAGCATAGGTTCTCACACATGCTAGTCTAGTGCTTAACCAGTAAACTACACACCCAGAGTTAGTGTAATCTTGTAAAATACATTGGGTTGTTTTCCAGGGTTATATGAGGCCTTTGGTACAATCAATCTCCAACACAACTACAAAATAAAAACCAAGCTAGGGCCTCATGCAAGCCCTATGCTTCAATATGCTAATGGATTTCTATTTCAAATAGATATCTAGATAGATGGAGCGCGCCAAAGGCCTGAAATGGTGTTTAAAGATGTAATGTGTGTCTGCAGATCCCCAGAGGCCAGGAGGCATCAGGTCACTTGGAACTGGAGGTCCGAGTGGTTCTGAGCTCCCTGATAGGATGGTAGGAACTGAACTTACATCTTCTGTAAGACAGGTGTACATTCCCAGTCACCTGGCCATGTCTTCTGCAGGCCGTTGTTTTATCTTTTGAGATAGCTTCTGTGATCCTAGAGCCTACAGCAATTCTCCTGCCTTAAGCTCCACAGAAATGAGATTACAGGCATGAGTTACCAGCTTAATTCTAAACTATACTGCACAACTTTCCCTCTTATACTAGCCTGGTCTTCTTTCATATTCCTTTGTATTCTTCTTCTTCTTTTTTAAAAGATTTATTTACTTATTATATGTGAGTACACTGTAGCTGTCTTCAGACACTCCAGAAGAGGGGGTCAGATCTCATTATGGATGGTTGTGAGCACTATGTGGTTGCTGGGATTTGAACTCAGGACCTTCAGAAGAGTAGTCAGCGCTCTTAACCAATGAGCCACCTCTCCAACTCTCTCTGTATTCTTAGTATCTAGGCAGTTTTCACTTTGTTTACATACCTGATAACATACATGATAGCCAACATACATGATTAACATATGTGTGAGTTTCCCATGTGGGTCTAGTTGCTTCATAACAGTCTGTCAAAAACACTTTTCACATTTAAGTTACTACTGAACATTAAGTATAACAGCATAAAATGTAATTTTGCTGATAGTTAAAGAGATGTGGGGTCTGCAGGGCTAACATATGAGAACTGCAACAGTCAACAAGTATATCCCTTCTCTAGAAGGGGTGTCGAGTTACTATGCGCCTGAGTAACCATTCAAAAGATAGAAAAGGATGTGTGCTGCTGTGGCATCTCGCTTTTCAGGAATGATATATCCATGTAAAATTTAGGAAAAATGGAAGAATAGAAACTGGCCAACAAGATGAAAATGTAGCAAAATCCCTCAGGTGGGGTTGGTCATCAAAGTAGGTGTGGCCACTCTAGCAAACGGCCCCAGTAGTGAGCAAGCGCAGTGAGTCCTGGGCTTCCTCTAAGCTATAGCAGACTGAAAAAGCTCAGTGAAAATAAAAGCCATCACTGAGTGCTACCTAATCCTCCTTTTCAGTAAAAATTGCACTAAACCAGAAAGTCATTTATGGCTATGGCTGCCATAGTTTACCACTAATCTAGGTTCAAGAGAGTAAATGAATTCAGAGACATTTCCCAGTATTAAACAGTATTAAGTATTAAGCCAGTATTAAGGTGGCTAAGAGTGGATCCTGTCTGAGAAGGGGGTACGGTCACTTGCCAAGGCGTGGGACAACTCTTGCTCTCGTCTCATCACGTGATGAGGAGGCCAGCATTGCTTCAACTGCTGTCGAATGTTTCAGATTCTTTTTGGCTTCGAAGCTTCAGGGATCCAGCTGTTTGTCACCCAGTGCTTGGTTTTACATGGTTGCTAAGGAACAGAACTCAGACAGCCACCTCTCCTGCTCCATGATGCCATTAAAAAAAGGGACAATTGAGTGTTTATCATGGCATATGCTTTAAACATTTCACTTAAATATTCAGCACACTCTAGAGTAGATGTTAACTATATGGAGTGTGTTCACTTTATATATATATCCTACACATGGTAACTGGCGAGGCTGAGGAGGTGTTCAGGTCATGAAACTGGAAAAGCCATTATAAAGAGGCAGCAAAATCCCCAAACTCGTGGGCAGTTGCTCATAGTAAACTCTTTGCTACACAATGATGCATAATTTAAAGTAACAGTGATGAGAAGAGATGCGCTCACCCTGCAGGTCTAGGTGACCCAGAAGCACTCCGCATAGAGCTTTCTACTCGAGGACTAGCCACGTCAGGAGGCTGAGGAGGGAGGAGAGTTTTCCGGACTGCCATTCTGAAAGAAATGAGACAAACCCAGAAAATAGCAGTCCGATACATTTGCCAAACACAGCTTCTAAACAGTGCAACGAACGACGAGGCTTGCCCAGCACAGCCGATAAACAGTACAATGACAAGGTCTCTGTATGTAACCCTGGCTGGACTGGGAGTCATTATGTAGACCAAGTTAGCCCCAAATTTGCTTTGGTCATCCAGCTTCGTCTTCCTGAATAACAGAATCACACGTGCAGATCATCACACCCATCAATTATGTTTCACTTGGCTTTTTTTCCCCCAGTTTTTCCCCCTTTTCTTGAAACAGTCTTGTTATGTAGTTTAGGTTGGCCCTGAACTCTGGATTCTGTTTTTTTTTTTTTTTTTTTTTTTTGGTTTTTTCGAGACAGAGTTTCTCTGTATAGTCCTGGCTGTCCTGGAACTCACTCTGTAGACCAGGCTGGCCTTGAATTCAGAAATCCACGTGTCTCTGACTCCCGAGTGCTGGGATTAAAGGTTTGTGCCACCACCGCCCGGCAAGGATCCTCCTGTCTTACTTAACCTTCTGAGAAAATGAGGTCGCAGATGTGTGTTACCACACTAAGCTTCAATGGCTTTTTAGAAAATATAGCAAGTTCCTTCCTAATTGGTACTTACTTTCTGCTATAAACTTCAAAGGGCAACCACATAGTGACCATGAGTTACTTTGAGCGTGTGACACTTCCTTTCTATCGCTTGTTATTATTAAAGCCCATTTTAAGGTGTTCACAATCATTATTCTGCCTTCTATGCTGAGAGAGATGAGAGCCAAGTTTTGGAGGCCCCATAAAGTAACTGAGCAAGGAAGAATCAGAGCGCTCCTGTGCTGTGTAACAGAGGCCACAGAGGGCTTCTGGCTTCAGCGGTATGGATGGTAGAGAGACCTTAATACATTTAGTTTGAAAATAGTGGTGGGACCAGGTGCCAGCTGAGAATGGACGAGGGGGAAAAAGGCTAGAATTCAAGTCTACCATTTCCAGTGCCTACTTACTGAGCTCACAAAGGGTGACCACCAGTCAGCCTGGCTCCTGGGAAGAGACTAATTATCTGCTTATCAATTATTGATCCTGGAAGAAGCAATAACTATATAAAAAGTTGGAACTAAGAAACTTTTATTTTTTATACTATTGTGATTTTTTTAAAGAAACATACTGTCTTACTGTATGTACCACGGTGTATGCTTCCTTCTACCATATGCATTTGTTCTAAGGATGAAACAAAGATCATCAGCTGTGCCTTTACCTGCTGAGGCCTCTCTCTGGGCCTTATCAACCTTTAGATAAAGTAACAACTTCCATAGCACAGAACAAACAAAACACGATTATGTGTGTTCAGTTGAACTAATAAAGATTAGGTATACAAAATTCTTAATCTTTTTATATATAAAAACAACTTTACTTGAAAATAGGTTCTTAGTGTTATTATTTTGTGTACTGCTTGCATATATGTCTGTATACCTTATTTGTGTCTAGTGCCTTGGGAGGCTGGAAGAGGGCATCAGATCTCCCGAAATTTACAAATGGATTTACAAATGGCTGGGTGTTAGGAATTGAACCTGGGTCCTTTGGAAGAGCAGTCAGTGTTCTTAACCACTGAGCCATCTCTCCAGTCCAGTGTGAACAGGTCTTTGAAAGTGCAATTAAATAAACACCTTGAGTAAGATCATTGTAAATTCAGGGTGTTTCCTAAATGTAATCACTAGTGCTTTAAGATAGAACAGAGACACTGCGATGGACACAAAGGGAAGGCCATTCCATACAGAGAGAGACTAGCATGATATGTCTAGCCAAGGGATGTAAAGAAGTGCCACCAGGAGCCAGGACATACACCCCAACACTGCCAACATCATTAGGATATATATATATATATATCCTATATATATATATCCTTTTAGGATATATATATATATCCTAAAAGATGCGTGCAAAATACATACAAATAAAACAGTCCTTGCACATGGGAGGTGAAAACAGGCTCGTCGGGGTTGAAGGCTGTTCTTGGCTATGAGGGGATATAGATGGCGTGATCTCCAGCACTCAGAAATTAAGTGGTGCTGTATGCCAATCTTCCCAGCACTCCTGACACGGAAGCAGGAGGATTAGAAGTGCAAGGTCATCCTTTGCTAGTTTGAAGCCAGCCTGAGATACTCAAGATTCTGGGAGAATCCCCTGGAAAGAGTTTCGTCAGGGCCAGCACATAGAAGCTATGTTCCCAAGGTGGCCAGGGCTGAGCCTCATGCTCACAAGCTTGGTAGTGCCTAAGAGTCTTCCGGGTAGTACTGGTCATGAAAGTATGAAAGGTTCGTGAAGAGCAACTGAGGCTTGGCACCAGGAGAGGTGCAATGGAAAGAAGATGAGAACTGGTACTAGGCGGCAGGGCCAAAGAGAGCCCAGCTGAGGCTACTGGTGAAAGTATAGCTCAGCTGCAGCAGAGACCCCAGCATTTTGGAGATGCCAGTGCCTGGCTGGGACGACCACCGAGAACAGCAGCAGCAGCAGTGGAATGGAGGCCTCTTGAGCCTATGAGATGAGCTATGTGTGCCGTGGATGGCAGAGCCAGAGAGGTGGTAAAGCTTAAGGTTTTTGGAGCATGGAGGCTTGTGAGGCCCAGATGTCTGATCCCAAGCTCTGACAGAGTTGGACTTTGATTTTTATTCTGATTTGACTGTAACTGTGCCTTGGTTTTTCCTTCTTGGAGTAAGAAAGCATAAAGATGATGATGATGATGGCGATTATATTCATAAGCCCACATTTGAGAAACCTATTTTAAAGAGACAACTTTTAAAGTGAATGTTTCAAGAGTGTGGGCCTTTTAAGGTATTTAGGATTCACACTATTACATTAACTAGGAGATCCTGGGGATGAACAAGAAAGGAAAGGTTGCCTGTTCTGTGTCAAGCTGTCAAGGGACCAACTGTCCTGTTCTGTGTGTGTCAGTGTGACCCAAGCAGAGTGATGCAGGAAGAGAATCTCAATTGAGAAAATGCCTTCACTCAGACAGCCACAGGCAAGACTGCAAGGCATTTTCTTGACTGGGCAGGGCCAGCTCACTGGGCATGGTGTCACGCTGGGTCTATATATGTACGCCCTGGATGGTATAAGGATGCAGGCTGAGGAAGCTATGAAGAGCAGGCCTGTAAGAAGCATTTTTTCATGACCTCTGCTTCCTGCTGCTCTGAGTTCCAGCTCAGACCTCCCTTGATGATGGACTCTAGTTTCTGAGGTAAAATAAACCTGCTCTTCCTTCCCAAGTTGCTTTTCGTCATGATTTAATCACAGCAATAGAAACCGAGCTAGGACACATATCTAGACAATCCGTGGCACTTTTATAATATTTTATTTTTTGACTATTTATTTTTGTGTTGCTAGGGAATGAACCTAAGGTGTCACAAATGCCAGACAGAACTCTAGTGCTGACCTATTTCCAGCCCTACAGTGGTATTTTAGACAGCAATAAGAAGTTATAAGTACACGTGCACTCATTATAGAAAACTAGCCAAACTGAGTAGATGCCCACACAAATAAACAGTGCTGTGTAAAGATTCTATTTACTGGCTCAACACTTGAAATAATTTGTCTTTTGCTCTCTTTGGGAGGCGGCTTTGTTCATTCTCTGATATGCAGAAGGCTGTCTCTGTGGACCTTTTCTGTCAATGAAAATGTTTACATAGCAGAAGAAATGGACTGGGCAAACACAGACAGCCCCTCACTTACATGGAGTGAAAGAGGAAGCGGCAGGTAGTGGGTCAGCACAGGTCCAAGAGGATTTTTTGTTTGTTTGTTTGTTTGCTTTGGGGTTTCTGAGATAAGGTTTCACCTTGTAGCCTTGGCTGTCCTAGAACTCACTTTGTAGACTAGGTTGTCGTCAAGCTCACAGATATCCACTTGCCTCAGCCTCCAGGGTGCTGGGGTTAAAGGTGTGTACCACTGCCATCCAGCTCCCATCAGTACATTTTTTAAAAAACACAGCAATATACAATTTACAATTGTAAATACACAATGCTAGGATACAGCTCAATGTTAGAGTGCTTCTAGCATGAGAAAGGTGTTGTCCCAGCACCAAGCCCTCCCCACCCCCAAACCAAAAAACCATTTCCCCCTCAAAATAAAAAGTGATGATTTAAGAGTGAGGAAGAACCTTTCTTGAACAGGCAATGAAGGAGAGGAGTGGGTACACCAGAGAGGAGACCTAATTATTCCCTGGAGTAAAAATTAGGGTGGTGGAGCACTAGATATTTTGAGTGGCAGGTGGTAAGGCCTGCTCCTTTAACATAACTGCAGCCATTTTGTATTCAGTCTCCATTCTGCTCATAAGGTGAAATTAAGTTCTGGCTCTTAGACTCCACTTCTCAGAAGTAATTATCAATAGCTGACACTAAAAAATATTTACTAATAAGCCCAAAATTTGGATGAATCACTTGTACCCTATTATCTCAAATGTTCTGAAATTCCCCTGTTTACCACCTGTCCACCACCCTCCTTAGCTCACTCAGGACCCAGCTTAAAGATTGACTGATAATACTTTGTCCAGTTAGCCAAAAATGTTTTACCACTTCAATGCTTGCCTTCGAATCTTTGAACCTGGTTTTCATATAAAAAGCCTGCCCTGAGGACAGACTGGTGCCACAATTAAGTTGTTCCTTCTTGTGCCCCTGGATATCCACTATTATGGTGTATGATTTGTGTGGCAATTCCCAGACCCCAACAACAGGCAACATTACTAGCTGCAGCTGTGAAAACTCTCTCCTTTATTTTTCTGTATAGATTTATGTCTGAGCATGCATATATGCGTGCCATGGCATGTGTGTGAAGACCAGAAAACAACTGTTTTGTTTTTTTTTTAAATGTGCAAGTGCATGGGTGTGAGGGTGACAGATCCCCTGAAACTGGAGTTACAGACAGTCTTGAGCTGCCATGCGGGTGCTGGGAATTGAACCTATGGCCTCTGGAAGAGCCGCTCTTACTCACTAAGCCATCTCTCCAGCCCCCAGAAGACAACCTTTAAGTCAGTTCTCACCTCCCAGCTTGTGGGGTAGGGGCTTTTGATTGTGTTACTTTGCCCCACACTCCAGGCTTGTGAGTTTCTAGGCAATCCTCCTGCCTCCACCCTCCACTGTAGGAATTCAGAATTCACAGACGCATGCCACAGGATTCAGATTTTTACAGAGGTTCCAGGGTTCTTGGGGGGTGGGGTGGGTCAGACAGCTACAGCAAGTGCTCTTTACCCACCCAGACATCTCTCTGGCCTTGGTCTCTTTCGAATGCTCTGTCCAGGCTGGCCCTCCCTACTCATGATTCCCTGCCATCGTAGGTAGCATGCATGTGCCACCACACCCAGAAGGACATTCTCTCAACCATTTCTTTCTCAAAAAAGTAAAGAGCAAGTTCAGCAAGAGCCATCTCTCTGGGCCTGTCTTTTGTTTTTATTAAGGTTGTGTCACCATGGGCTGAACTGAGCTTTTAAAAAGAACTTTACAAAGTATTCATAATAAACAAAGCCAGTAACTCTGGTCCACGCAAACAACTCCAGAGCTTAACGCCCCTCTGGCCCTCACTCCAGTCAGTCAAGCCTGCCTTGCAGTTTACTTTTCCAGTGCTGATGGCATCACCCTGGCTCTGGAAGCAGGAGTGCTCACACCCCACTGTACTCTATGACACAGGGCTTCCTACACTGGAAGGCATCTGAGCACACAATACTGCTTGTCACTAAAAAGGAATCTCAATATGCTTGAAAAACTGCTTATTCCTAGCAACAATTTATGTTTGATGAGAAAAAAAATATACAAGGTTCACATTAAAGAAACCCCAAGATATATCCAAGGAGTTAATTACAAGCTATATTAACATTTTCAGGATTGTGTGTGTGTGTGGTGTTTTTGTGAACCTGGTGTAAATTGGAGTCATTTAAGAGAGAGAACCTTGGGCTGGAGAGATGGCTCAGTGGTTAAGAGCACCGACTGCTCTTCCAAAGGTCCTGAGTTCAAATCCCAGCAACCACATGGTGGCTCACAACCATCTGTAATGAGATCTGACGCCCTCGTCTGGTGCATCTGAAGACAGCTAAGGTATACTTAGATATAATAATAAATACAAAAAAAAAAAAAAAAAAAAAAAAAAAAGAGAGAACCTCAGCTGAAAAAAACCTTGCCATAATACTGACTGACAGGCAAGTCTGCATTTTCTTGATTAATGATTGATATGGGAGGGCTGGCTTACCATGAGCCCCTGGGTTGTATAAGAGCATGCTGAACAAGCCGGGAAGCAGCACTTCTCCATGATCTCTGCTTCAGTTCCTGCTGCCAGGCTCCAGTCTTGTGTTCCTGCCCTGACTTCCTTCAAGATGGGCTGTGATGTGTAAGCCAAGCGAATACTTTCTTCCCAGGTTGCTTTGGTTATGGTCTTTACTACAGCAACAGAAGCAAACTGAAACCTCTAGGGCTAGAGAGAACCCCTAAAGCACACAGTATACAATATATACTTGGGATGGTCATCTCTTGACTGAAAAGAGTCTTAATGTTCTAGTCTGAGCAGGACGCAGTTTACTGAGAGTAACTGTTTTGGAGACTTTTTGTTGTTGTTTTTTGTTTTGTTTTGTTTTCTGTTTTTTTTCGAGACAGGGTTTCTCTGTGTAGCCCTGGCTGTCCTGGAACTCACTCTGTAGACCAGACTGGCCTTGAACTCAGAAATCTGCCTGCTTCTGCCTCCCAAGTGCTGGGATTAAAGGCGTGCGCCACCATGCCCGGTGAGACCATTTTTATTTAAAATAAAATTTACATCTGCGAGTGTTTTGCTTGCACGTGCAGCATGCACATTCCTAGTGTCTAGAAGAGAGCAGCAGATCCCCTGGAATTGTGGCTGTAACTGTGGCTATGTTTGTGAATGCTATATTGGTGCATCTTGTAAGGATAAGAGCAGAGCATGCTTGTGACTGCTGCACCTTCTCTCTAGACCTTGGAGGAAACTCTGAAGTGTAAGAGATGAAAGTGAGCTGTTCCCTGCATTGGATGTAAGAATCTACTATTTATGCCAAATACACTTCTGAGGCTACTCACCCATCTGTGGCAGGTTTCTTCCGCAGTATGCTTGGCCGGGGAGAAGAGCCCTGGGCTGGTGTGTTGGTGCTAGCACTCTGACTGTGTGTCTGGACCACTGTGGTTGCCGCTGGAGCAGCACTGAATGGGTTGCTAATAGGGTTGGCTACAATTGTAGCTCCATCTGCCAACACCACTGCTGAAAGACAAGTGAGGCCAGGAGAGAGAAGCACAACATTTATCTAAATGCCACATCCAACACAAACACCACCGAGACACGGGGTATCGGTATTCACCAGAAGCAAGGGTGCCTAGCATAGGAAGTCTTGTGTTTGATCCTTAGAAAAACCTCTATTCTCAAGAGAGAAGAAACAGCATGAGGCTTACAAGGCACACTGGAAAGTCAGCAAGCCCATCAATGCAGATTACAACACCACATATCACTTTTCTCACGTGTGTGGGTGGACCATCAGCCTATAGGTATGACCGCCTTAGTCTCCCCACTACTGTTATGTTTGCTATACAGTACTACTCTCTTATCCTTTTGAAAATACATTAAAAAAAAAAAAAGACCCAACTAACCAATCAGTACTTTAAGCACAATGACTCATTCCGTTTTATGATTCTTCTACTAGTATTTTGTCCTGAACATTAATAATATTATTAATATTATGAAGATAACGTTAAGGTTCTGCTTACATACAACTCTGAAGAAAATGACAAACTAAATGGGAACAATGGAAGGGAATTTTGCTCTTTCACTTGAACTTTTTCCAGAGCTCCTTTGACTGAGCACAAACGCAGATTAGGACGTTCACACATGCTATTCCCAAGATTCATTCCTAGTCTCACGTTACGTGTGTAGGAGTTTTGACTGCATATATGTTTAAAAACTGTGTGTGTGCACGAAGGGCAAGAGGCGGGGTGGGACCCCCCGGAATGAACAGGGCTGTTAGTTGCTACACAGGTGCTGGGTATCAAGCCTGGATCTTCTGGCAGAGCAAGCAGTGCTCAGAGCTCTGAGCCATCTCTCAGGCTTTTCTTTTTTTCTTTTTAATTAATCTTTTTTTTTTAAACACTCCAGACTTTACTCACCTCCCGGTCCACCCTCCAACCGTTCCACAGCCCATACCTCATCCCTGCCAAGGCTTTTTTTTTTTTTTTTTTAAAAAGACAGGATATCTCACTGTGTAGCTCTGGCTGTCCTTGAATTCACTATGAAGACCCGGCTGCCTCTGATCTCGCAGAAATCTACCTGCCTCTGCCTCTCAACCTCTGGGTTTAAAGGTATGAACCACCTTTTGGGGCTCACATATACATTTTTAATGTGAATCTGTAAGTAAATTCTAAGCAACTCATCTTACAAAGGCAAAACTAAATCCTGAAGAATTACCTGAGGTTACAAAGCCTGATAGTGGCAGAGCCAAGAGTAAAACCCAGGCAGACTTCTTCCATGCATTTGTTTTAAAACTCCGCTGTTTTGTTCTGTGTTTACACAAATAACAGTGCTCCTGTGGTTTTCTCATTCTGCTGAGGACTGGCCCCAGGTTGTGAGTCTGGCTTCTGATTGCCCCCCCCCTATATTTTAGGTCCCCCCTTTCATCAAAGAGTTAAACTTACCTGAGGTTTTCCCCTCAGGCTGTGGCTGCTGATTACCCATTGCTGCTGGCTGAAGCCCCTGAGTGTTGATTGGGGCTGCTGAATGGATTCCTTGGGTGCCAATTGGTGCTGGCTGGATCCCTGATGTCCCAATGGGGGCTGGCTGGATTCCCTGTGTACTGATGGGTGCTGGTTGGATCCCCTGGATATGTCGGGCATGTGAAGCATCCACTGTCATCAGCTGCATGGGGTTCAGGTGGACTGTAGATGCTACACCAACACCAGTCTGAGCTGTGATGGTGGAGTTTGGGGCTTGAGCAGAAACTGAAAATAACACAGAAGGTCAGCTCCAGATACACACAGAGGTAACAGCAAAGTGACCAGTTTCCTCACTGGGTAAGGGGTAGGGGGTGTATCTGAGTAGCAGAGCATTTTCACCTAGCATGAATCAAGGCTCAGGGTTCAGTCCTCAGCTGCTATTAGACTCCTTACAGAAAACTCTGTACACAGAATTGTTTTTCTTTTTTATTACCTACCAATTTCTTTTTGCCAAATTATCAGGAATACAATGGAATGAGAAAGTTGGGCTGATACTGATGATCTTAGTACTTAGGAGGATGATGCAGGAGGATTGTTCTAAGTTCTAGGTGAGTCGGAGTTACATAGTGAATTCTAGGTCAGCCTGGACTACATTTTAAGAGTCAGTCTTTTTTTTTTTTTTTTTTTTTAAAGATTTATTTATTTATTATATGTAAGTACACTGCAGCTGTCCTCAGACACTCCAGAAGAGGGCATCATACTTCATTACTGATGGTTGTGAGCCACCATGTGGTTGCTGGGATTTGAACTTGGGACCTTCGGAAGAGCAGTCGGCGCTCTTAAGCACTGAGCCATCTCGCCAGCCCCCTTAAGAGTCAGTCTTAAAAATAATCTCCCAGATTACAAATATTAGCTAGACAACAGTGCTAAAAGAATAAAAAACTTCTAAAATAACCCATGTGTTAACCAGGTCACAAATCTTTGCTTTAATTGATAGAAATATTGTCAAAGGCACTTCTAATTATGTGTGTCTCTGTGTGGGTGTGTGCACACATGTGGATTCTCTTGGAGGCCAGAAGCACTGGATCCCCTGGAGCTGGAGTTATGGGCAGGTATGAGCTGCCTGCCCCAGGAGGCTGTGTCCTCAGTAAGAGCAGTGCACACTCCACCACTGAGCCACTGCTCCAGCCCCCAACCCCATAAGAGAATTCTTATTGGAATAACCAGGAAGGGGTAGAACCTATTTCCAAGTTTATGAAATATTTAGAGTGCCTGAAATTTGAAACCAGTACTGTTCAAACTGGGAATATCAGGTCACATATAATTTTCAGTTGTCCAGTAGCCTCACTGAAAACCACAAGTGGGAGCCACAGAGATGGTGCAGTCAGTGGTGACCAGGACACACTGCTCTTGAAGAGGAGTGGGCTTCCTTCCCAGCACCCATGTCATTTGGCTCACAGTCCCCTGACACTAAAACTCCAGTGTACCTGATGCCCAGATTTGGACACCTTGGGTTCCAGCACTCACAACACAGGCACCCTCCCACCCCCATCATTAAAAACAAAAATAATCAATAGTAAAGAGGGGTCTGGAGAGACAGCTCAGCAGTTTGACCCAGTACCATGTTTGGTGACTCAAAACCATCTGACTGCAGCTTTAGAAGAGCTGAAGCCAGCTTCTGGCCTCCGTGGGCATCTGTGCTCACATACATGTAATATTCACACACACACAAATAAACAACAAAATAAACATTTAAAAATACCATCTCAGTGACAAAATAATACATAGCTCAGCAACTCAGTGTGGTGATTCATGTCTGCAATCCCAACACACTGAAGGGGAGGATCAAAGTTCAGGGTCATCCCCCATTACACAGCATGTCAGCCCCAAATACAGGGGGTCTTGTTTCCAAGTAACACAAACAGGGCGAGGACATGGCTCAGCAGGTAAAGGGCACTTATGGCTGGGCCTGATTATTAAGTTCTACCCCCAACAGGGGAAAGAACCCACTCCCACAGTTATTCTCTGCCCCCAAGACTCACTCTACAGCACACACATACATATGATGGAGTGTGGTGGGGACATGTGGTGGCTGGAGGATAATACCCTATGTGGGTCTTGGGGATTCAACTCAGGTCAGGGACTTGGCATCAGTACCTTTACCCACTGAGCCATCTCTCCTGCTCAGGCTTTTGTTTTTTAAAGACAGGATCTTTGTATCCCAGGCTGGACTCAAACTTGCTATGTAGTAGACAACCTTGAAGTTTTGACTCCCCATGCTCTTCAGTGTTCAGAATTTTGGCACAAACCACCAAGCTTGGTTTACGTGGAGCTCTGTGCGTGCTGGGCAAATGCCCTACCAACTGAGCCACATCCTCATCTTCATCCCGATTTTTTTTCTTGGACTGGGTCATGCGGAATAACACAGGTAGGTCTAGAAGCTGCTATGTAATCCAGGCTAATATTGAAGGTGGGACCTCCTCCCTCAGCTTCCTATGTGCTGGGATTCTATCCTATATAATATAACTCTACACCTGGCTCACTCTGGACAAGGCTTTTTGAGATCTGGGGAAAAAGTTATACAAACTCAAAGCTAAGAATTTTGTCTAGGGACAGAGAGTTGGTGAAGCAGTTGAGTGCCTCCTGTTCATGCTGCTTATCAATGCTGGCAGCTCCAGCTCACAGGAATCTGACACACTTTTGACTTCTCTAGACACTCAGACACATGTTGTATATAGACTTACACATAAATAAACCTTACAAAAAGAAAAAATAAAAAAATTTGCTAGGCATGGTGGGGTACACCTTTAATCCCAGTACGTGGGAGACATAGGCAGACATCTCTGAGAGTTCAAGGAAAGATGACCTTGAGTTCTAGACAGGACTGCTACAAAGAGAAACATTGACTCAAAAAGCCAAAACCCAAACCCCAAAACAACCACTCCCCCAAAAATACCCAAACCCAAAACAAAATTCACACTGACTTTGTCTGGATTATATGATAAATCAGTATTTACAAATCAGGTTGGCCAACTAAAACATAACAAGACTTAAAACCAACCTGCAGAATACAACTTTATTCATAGAAAGTATGATATTATTTTAAGGCACACGCTTATTCTCAGGGATGTTAAAACTATTCAAATATCACAAATAAGAAACCGCCCTTCACAGATCATATAAATGGTGATTCAAGGCACTTGCAGTCTTACATGATATGCATCTGGCAAGAAGCTAGAACCACAGTCTCCCTTACTGAAATAGCAGATCAGTTTCTTTCTCTCTGCTGACAAAAGTGACAATGTGCAAGAGCTCCTTCAGTGTACTCGCATACCTGGGTACTGCCGGATAGTGGACACAGAGCTGGTGATGGGGGTGTAGGTGTGTGCAGCCAGCGGGTAGGCAGAGGGTGGGTAAGTTGGCAAGAAGTACTGGAACTGAACAGGAACGGAAGGTCTAGAATACAGCACAGATTACATGAAACAGAGTTATTTTCTTCCAAGGATCCCCCAGACTCTGCTGACGTATTGCACGCCACTACACAGATTCTCCCAAGTGTCCAAATCTTGCATCAAAGGACAAAACCAAGAAGCTGTAAACAAGAAAATGGTTACTGTTAGGACCCATGTCAATTAATGCCAACAGCAGTCTCTGTAGATGACTTTTTAGAACTTTATGGGGCTGGAGAGATGGCTTAGTGGTTAAGAACACTGACTGCTCTTCCGAAGGTCCTGAGTTCAAATCCCAGCAACCACATGGTGGCTCACAACCATCTGTAATGAGATCTGATGCCCTCTTCTGGAGTGTCTGAAGACAGCTACAGTGTACTTACATATAATAATAAATACATCTTAAAAACAACAACAACAACAACAACAAAAAACTTTACAGATGTTTTCTGAGAAAGACAATTACCAAAACAAATGACAAAACCCCAGGAGATGGAACATTCATTTAATTTAAGTCCAAGATTTTGAGATGACCATGTGGTATCATAACAAGATCCCTTCTCTAGCCAATCAATCAACCAATGAACTACTACACTCGAAACCAGACAGTTATGTTGTTTTTGTTGGAAAATGTAATCAAACATGCAAAAAAAAAAAAACAAAAAAACAAAACCCAAACAAACGTAATTTATAGAAATTAGTTCAGAGAAAGAAATGAGATTTACTTTGTTTTTCTGAACTTAATACTTTCTTGATATCAAAAATGGTCAGGGAAAGTATGAGAAAAGACAACAAACAAATTTTACTTGATACTTAGACCAAAGAATTGTACACCAAACTGAATTCCGTAGAGCAACAAGTCCTTCACAGCCACTGCTTGTCATAGGGAGAAAAGAGTAACACACTTTCTATTCATGCTTTACATACTTAAAATCAAAAAAGCAACGATTTGAAGTAGTTTAAAATATTTTCAAAAACATTGCACACCCTTCATGAAATAAATAAGTCTTAAAATAGGACGAGAACTTTTACTCACTGCACTGCACACAGAATGGAATGAAACCTATCAGAAAATGCCAGGTAAGGCAGGACAAGACAAGGATGCTCACTGTCTCCACTGACACTGCAGTTTAATATTCTTACTTACTTATGTGTGTGGGTCTTTGGTCTGCATGTGTGCATGTGTACCACGGAGGCCAGAGCAGGTCTGAGATTCCTTGGAGGTACAGTTACAGGTGGTTGCAGGCTGCCATGTGGGTGCTGGGAACTGAACTCAGATCCCCTGAAGAGCAGCCAGCCCCTAAGTGCTGAGCCATCCCACTAATATGCTATTGAAAACTCTGGCTACTTTCTAAAATAAATAAAAATGAAGAGATAATGTTTATATGATAATTGTCCTGCCTATTTGTAGATGAAATGCTTGATTTGGAAATCTAAGAAAACATACAAAGTTTTAGAGCTAATAAGAACATTTAGCTTGGTAGATAGACATTAAAGCATTATATTAAGTAAAACCATTAAGTATTTTTAAAAGTTTTACACTGTTGGCAAAGGAATACAGATATGGAATGGGGTTGAACTGCAAGTGGCAGCATGTCTTCAAATGTCACTCACTTCTGACCTTTGACTACCGCAAAGGCATGGAGGACCAACAATCGATAGATAAAGCCAAAGTTTGAAATGCAGGTCTCCAAACTATCCCAAAGCCCCCTGGAAAACAGCAGAATCCTGGGCTAGGGTGGAAGGGAGATGGCGCATCCCACAAGTATGGTCTTAAGGGCATCCCAAAAGAGAGCATTTTCACTCCACACAAATGGCAGCAATGAATAAAACTAAATCCCTAGCCTGCTAATTAGTAAAACTACATTCACAGGCTCAAACTGATTAAAAGTCAAAGTTGTTGATATCGATGCAGGGTTTCACTACGTCATCCTGGCTGTCCTGGAATTCTTTACGTAGACCAAGCTGGCCTCAAACTCAGAGATTTGATTGCCTTTGTCTCCCAAGTGCTGGTTAAAGGCATGTGCCATCACACTTGGCAGTCTCGGTATTTTACACAGGCTCTTAAGCATCTTACCTGAGTCTACTGTTTCCCTGCACTGTATCCACTTTGCAATAAAACAACAATGACAACAACAACAACAACAACAAACTAGTACTTCTTTAGCTTGTTCACAACAAACAAACAAACAAAAACAAACAAACCAACCCAAAAACAACAACAAAAAAACCACTCCAAAAATGTACAGCCTCAATCTAATGGTGAGGATACAATATGACAAAGCCAAACTGATATTCTACAATATAACTGGCCTGTCAATGAGACAATGAAGGTGTGGAAAGGAGAACGAATAGCTACACAATCACTTCAATTATCCGTAATTGCTTACAAGAATATATTGCTCTTAGGAGAAACAAACATAAGTACTTATGTAAAAAGATTATGATCTTGCAACCCATATTCTAAAAATGGTCAAAAAACAAAACACCAAACCCAAAAACAAAAGAAAATTTAACACATCCAAGAAATAGTTACTAGAATACCCACCAGAAGAATAATGGTTTTCATAACTCTATGAAATACAAACTCAATAGTGTATTATTTTCAGAAGGGAAAGCAAAACAATACCATGAGATAAG
This sequence comes from Mus caroli, assembly GCF_978045245.1. Lineage (NCBI taxonomy): Eukaryota > Metazoa > Chordata > Mammalia > Rodentia > Muridae > Mus > Mus caroli. The sequence continues at coordinate 29,085,163 of NW_028227274.1, read as the reverse complement.
GGCAACTGAGACATTGCCTCCTACCTGTTGTCATTTCGGGTTTCCATGGCCACTGGATTTGGAGAGGCCCGATGGCCGGAAATGGGAATCAGGCTACTCCTCTCTGGAGGGTAATCAGGCTGGATCCGAGGGGAAGTGTGTGTGATCTGCTGGGGCACCACCTTAGCTAGAGATGATAAAGGATCAATTCCATTACTACCCACGGGTGAGCCAGACATGGTGAGTAGTATCATTATAAATGCCAGGCCTTTTACTTTCAGCCTGGCTTTTTGGGGATCCCAAGATTGAACTAATTAGAGGCTTAAGAAACTCACCGATGTGCAAGCAAGAGGATTTCTAGAATTACTATAAAATATGAGCATGGTGGTGTGAACTTGAGAGAAGGAGACAGTCTTCCCTTGGAAGATAAAAAATGGGGGGATGCCTGAGGCTCTTGGGCCAGCTCCAGATGAGTAAGAAACCCTGCTCAAAATATAAGGTGGATGACTCTCGGGAAACAACTCAAGTTGACTTCTAGTCTCCACAACCATCTGTGTGTACATGCACATGCACACATACAACCCAATCATGCCACACACACACATACACACACACACACACACACCCTTCAGCAAAATATTTTGATATAAAATGGCAATGATTTTGGAAGAAATTAGAGGATAGTCATAATGCATCTTGGGATAGCTCTCCTATGAAAACTGAGGGTGATTAACTGTTCTATTCTTCCTTCTGCTATAGCAAAGTTAACTTCAACTTTTTACGGTACAGAATACATTCAAGTACAGTTTGATGAGAAGTCAAATCTGGGTTGGTGAGATGGCCCAGTAGTAAGGGCACTTGTCTGGAAGCCTGATCTTTGGGAACCACTCATATAGTGACAAAAGAGAACTTACTCCTCCAAGACATCTCCTGTTGCCATATAGACATACAAAATAATTAGTCAAGTCCAAGAAAGTCTGTATACTCAGGAGATTGTCATTCATTTTTCCTCTATTTCTTTTTTTTTTAATTAGGTATTTTCTTCATTTACATTTCAAATGCTATCCCAAAAGTCTCCCATATCCCCCTCCACTCCTACTTCTTGGCCCTGGTGTTCCCCTGTACTGTGGAATATAAAGTTTGCAAAACCAAGGGGCCTCTCTTCCCAATGATGGCCAACTAGGCCATCATCTGTTACATATGCAGCTAGAGACACGAGCTCTGGGGGTACTGGTTAGTTCATATTGTTGTTCCACCTATAGGGTTGCAGACCCCTTCAGCTCCTTGGGTACTTTCTCTAGCCCCTCCATTGGGGGCCCTGTGATCCATCCAATAGCTGACTGTGAGTATCCACTTCTGTGTTTGCCAGGCACCGGCATAGCCTCACATGAGACAGCTATATCAGGGTCATTTCAGCAAAATCTTGCTGACGTATGCAATGGTGTCATCGTTTGGAGGCTAATTATGGAATGGATCCCCGGGTGTGGCAGTCTCTAGATGGTTCATCCTTTTGTCTCAGCTCCAAACTTTGTCTCTGTAACTCCTACAATGGGTGTCTTGTTCCTAATTCTAAGAAGGGCAAAGTGACCATACTTTGGTCTTCGTTCTTCTTGAGTTTCATGTGTTTTGCAACTTGTATCTTGGGTATTCTAAGTTTCTGGGCCCTCTATTTCTTAATGCCAAATATATATGGCAAGTTAATATTAAAAGTCAAATTCAAGAGGTGGAAGTGGCTCACCACTTAAGAGCACCCACATGGTGGCTCACAACCATCAGTAGCCAAACTGCAGGTGATTCAACATTCTTTTCTGGTCTCTGTGGGCACTACACACTCAAGTAGTATACATACATACATACAAGTCAGCAAAATGCTTATATACACAAAAACAACTAATTCTTTAACCAATAACAGTGGAGAACTCCTTCACCAGGATCTCGCTGGGTGGGTTGGCCTGATCCTCCCCTCCATGAATGCTCTTCAAGTCTCCAGAACAAGCCTGAGCCCACATCGAGTGCCCTGGACTAGTCCTGCCACTCCTGCCTCTAGCCTTCCACAAGTCCCCCTCCTTATCTGGCTGCAACCTACAGGCCCTTCTCATGACATAGCCCACCTTTCTTTCCAGTTGGATCCTGTACATCCTTCATCAGGGCCTGGTGTCTGTCTTGTGCATGCACCTTCTCTAACTGCCTGATCTACCCCCAAATCCAGGCTTATACCAGGACACATATCATGTATGCCAGCCCAGGTTCCCATGTCTACCTAACTTCATTCCACTGAAGCCATATCCAACCTCAAGGCCTAACCTGGCCTGCATATCCTAGATTCTGCCTCAACCTACTCTGCTCATATAGGACTGAGAAGTAACAAAAAAGTCCACATACTTAGATCTAATCATAAAAATACAAACAATACATAAGATCAAGGTATTATCTACCCCAAATTCATCAGTCCTACAGTAATGGTCGCAAATGAGAACTACCTAAAGATGAGGCCCAGGATGCCAAAAAACCATAAAAAACTTCATCGAAGAATTGAAAAAGACGACAAAAGCAGCTCAAGGGCCTTAAAGAGAATAAAATGCCTGCACGCACACAAGGCTCATAGAGAGGACAGAAAACCTGTCATTTGATAACTGATTTCAGTAAGTAGAAACACTGGCAACTCAAGGTGAAATGAAGATAGAACTGAAAATTCCAAACAGCGCTACTAGAAAACACAAAGGAAAGTCTTACAGGTAGACTGAATCAAGCAGAGTATCAGGACTTGAAGAAAAAGTAGAGAGGACCTAGAAGAAACAAGCAAAGAATATGAAAAGAAAACAAGCCAGGAAAGGAACATACAGGAAAGGCGGGACACCACGAAAAGACCATCCGTTTGAGGTAGAGAGCAGACAAGGGAAAGAATCCCAGGTCAAGGACACAGACCCACGGCCAACAAGAACACTGAAGAAAATGTCTCCAAACTAAAGAAGGACACACCCAAACAGATAAAAACAAGTACACACAAGACAAATAAACAAGACCCTTGGCCCAGTTATCCAAAAGAAAGAGAGAGGACCCAAACTAAAAGAATCATAAAAGAACAAAGAGACATCACAAAAGACACCCCTAAAGTTTAAAAATGTTATAAATACTTTCAAAATATGTTAGAAAACATAAATGTATAGATTTCTAGAAATAACCAACAAGAGATCAACAACCTAAGCAGACCCATAAAAATTGATATGGAAATTATCATAAAAACACTTCTAACTAAGAGAAGTACAGTCCAGAAAGAGTCACTACAGAAGTTCACCAGACTTTCCACTTACAGCCAGCTAGAAAGGAACAGAAAGAGGAGAACTCATCCACACTGAGTTACACATCACCTTTAACAAGGCCACACCTCCAAGTCCTTCCCAACAGCTCTATCAACTAGGGATGCTGAGCTCTCTGCTACTGCTCCAGTGACATGTTGGCTCACCTGGGGCCATGCTCCCTGCCACGATGGTTATGGTCTCTAAGCTTCTCCAGTTCTAGGCCTTCAATCAACTCTTCTATAGACTGTCTTGGTCATAGTGTCTTATCACAGTGAAAGAAAAGTAACTAAGAAAATTATGACCAAGCTGGCTTTACCTCAGAGATGCAGGGATGGTTCAACATATGCAAGTCAGTAAATTTAACAATCATAGTAATAAACTTAAAGACAAAATTTACATGATCATCTCAACAGATATAGAAAAAGCCTTTGATACAATTTAACATGCCTTCATGATAAAAGTCCTAGAAGGTATTACTAAATGAGATACATCACAAAATAGTAAAATTGATATAAGAGAAACCTACAGACAACATCACCCTAAATAAAACCTTGAAGCAATCCCACTGAAATCAGGAATGAGACATTCCTTTTCAATACTGTGCTTGAAGCACTAGTAAGGCCAAGAGAAGGAAAATAAAGGTATACATAGAGGAAAGGAAGTGAAATGTGTCCTTTGCAGATGATATACATAAAAGATCCAAAAACTTCTATGAGAAAACTAGAAAAGATCAACAATTTCAATAATGCGATAAAGAATCAATTTCCAAAAATCATTAACTTTTCTATACACACTGTGATAGCTAATATTTTGTTGATGGCTAACTTTATATTTAAAAGTTTAAATTTTCTGGGTTTAAGAGAACTATAAAGTAAAATTAGACTTCCAAATTTTAAGTGTCATCAAGAGTTGATCTTTATAATTGCCTGGTTTTATACTGTGTTTCATGAAAGGTGATGGGTCACAAGGCCAACCCTGTTTCTGCTTCTGTAAGCAAAAGCTTGCTTTGCTCAAGATGAGCTTCTGCTTTCAGGAAAAGAGGATGTGACTTTGTGTTTTCTGTCTTTCTAACCCTAACTGAGGGGTTATATGCTATATTTAGGCATCCCCAATTCTCTTCTCTAAATAAAAGCCTCTTTTTAAATAAAAATTTTTCATGGTCAGACTGGTGAATCTGTGAACCACAGACTATAGCAGCCATCAACAAGCAGATAGAGAAAGAGCTCATGAACGTACTCTACTCACAAGAGTTTCAAAGAGAATCGAGTATCTAGGAATAAGCCTAAACAAGGAGGTAGAAAGACCCAGACAAAGAAAATGTTAAATACTGAGAAACTACAACATGTAAAGATGTCCTATGTACATGGATTGGTATGATTAATATGGTTAAAACGTCATTCTACTGAAAGCCATTTACAGATTCAATATAATCCCAATCAAAATCCTCATCTCATTCTTCACAGGAATAGGAAAAGACAAAACAAAACAAACAAACAAAAAAACTCAACCAACCAACCAACCAAAAAAACCCTACTCTAAAATTCATTTGGAACGACAAAAGACCCCAGATAGCCAAAACAATCCTGAGTAAAATAGAACCACCACCCTGGACTGGAGGGATTACCATTCTAAAGCTCAAGACATATTACAGAGTCACAGGCTCAGCACAAAAATAGATACGGAGAGCAATAGAGAAAGTTGAAGAAGAGAACAAGAGGACTTGTTCTACAGCCATGCAATATAAAATAGATACGGAGAGCAATAGAGAAAGTTGAAGAAGAGAACAAGAGGACTTGTTCTACAGCCATCCAATATAAAATGCCAACACATATACTGGGAAAAGATAGTCTTCCACAGATGGTGCTGGGACAAATGGATGTTCACATTACAAGAATGAAATTAGACCCATATCTCTCTATCATTTTGCACAAAAAAACAATTCCAAATGGATCAAAGACCTAAGGGTAAAACTTTAAACTCTCAGCTAAAAGGCAGGCTCTATAGGATACAGGTTTAGGAAAGGACTTTCTGAATAAAATTACATTTGTCCAGGAACTGAGACCAACAATTGACACGTGGGAAAGCTTCTGAACATATAAAGAAATGACCAACCAGGTGAAGAGGATGGATCTTCTATTGAAATGGGATGGGAGAATATTTGCCAAATATTCATCTGACAGAACATTACTATCCAGAATATATAAAGTCTAAAGGAAAAGGGTAAAAAGTAAAAAAGAAAAACAGACAGACAACTCATTTAAGTAAATGAGCTTGGGATCTAAACAGAATTCTCTAAAGAATTAAAAATGGCTAAGGAAAATCTCAAAAATATGTTCATTGTCTCTAACAACTTGGGAAATACAAAATCAAAACAACTTTTGAGATTTCATCTTACCCCAGGCAAAATGGCAAATATTAACAACACAATGGAGAGGATTTAGGGAAAGAGAACCCTTTGACTGTTGGTGGGACTGCAAACTGGTTCAGCTATTTTAGAAAGGCATGTGGAGAACTCTCAAAAAGCTAAAAGTAAATCTACCATATGACTCCTCTACACCACATCTTGACACATGTCCAAAGGTCTTGACATCCTACTTTGAAGATGCATGCATGCTCTGTCATGTAGTTCACTACCACTCTGAAGAAATGTAAATAACCTAGTTGTCCTTCAACTGCTGAACGAATCATGAAAATGTGGTATGTCAACACACTGAATACTATTCACTGGTGTGAAGAAAAATGTAATCATGGAATTTTCAGGTAAATGGGTGGAACTAGAACATACCATAATGAGTTGAGGGAAAAGTGGAAAATGGAGGATCAATTTTATTAGGATGTGGAAAGGAGATAAATACTGAAGGAGGAAGGCAAGTAGAATAACAGTTGAAGATATGTGAAAGTTAATTATTATCTGTCTACCTAAAACTACATTTAAGATCTGTAAGACTAACACACACACACACACACACACACACACACACAGAGACACACACAGACACACACAGACACAGAATTGAAATGAAAATTTCCCATCTGGGCTGACAATGCTTTCTCCACTATCCAACAAAATTCCCAACACCAGAAATGAGCAGTCTGTCTGTCTTTGTTGGTGAGGGCTGTCTAAAAGACTTCTGAAGCATAGGCTATTTCTGAAGTCCTTGGTTGCACCCTACAAGTGAAAAGTCTATTTCAGAAACTCCACATACTTTAGACACAGAGCATAGAGGACTTATGCTGGGTCTGACCTGAAAGTTTCCTCCATGAGAGGTAGCTTTCATGGTACCCCAAGTCTCTAGTCAAACCTCTGAGGGAGAAAAGCAAAGAATTGTATACCATGCATGACATATATAACCCACAACAATGACCAGCAGGGCATGATAACCCTAAGGGTGAATTAATGGTACACATATGTAGCATTACATACAGGTGGCAGGCAAAAGCTCTTTAGTTTTCTACTGATAACTGGGGAAAGCTGAGAGTAGGTAAATGATATTCCTTGGAAAGAGCTGCCCGGCCACCATTAGTTATCCAGCACCAAGTGGCCAGCACTGAGCTCATAGACACACTGGTAACATATGAACAGAGCAGGTTGTATTTAGGAATATGTTTGTGTAACAATATTTATATATGTATATATAACAATTTAAAAAGAGGCCATGAATTTCAAAGAGGAGGGGAGTGTGCATGGGAGGGGCTGGAAGGAGAAAAGATACACTTTAATCTCAAAACTTAAAATATTATTAAAAACAACAGATGATGCAGAAGCAAGCTAGACTGGTTATGATGCTGTGAAAAAGAAAGGGCTAAGCTACAACCAGTGATTTCAATAAACTCCATTAGGATAAAAAAAAAAAACAATAAAATAAAAGTCTAATTCTGGAGGCTGGGAGATGGTTCACTTGGTAAAGGGTTTGCTGTGAAAATGTACACCCGAGACTAGGTTTAGAAACCATGGAAAAAAGGTGGGCATAGCACCATGTGCCTGTAATCTCAACAGACAGAAACGAGCAAATTCCTAGGGCTTACTGGCCAATTAGCCTAGTCAAAATAGAAAGCTCTAGGTTCAGTGATTGACAGTTTCAAAAAACTGAGGTAGTATGCATGTATACTGAACACAGACACACAGACATAAAAAGTACACAAAGTCAAATTCAGAGTTGCTTTGAAAATCAACAATAAGGAAACAATCCTACCACCTTTGACATGAAGGCCTGGTCATATGGGCTGCAAATTCCTCAAAGGCTTTTGTGCGACATGTCCAACACTTACCAACTGGGATATTTGAAGTGGTCACAGCAGTAGCATGGGATGAATGGGAGGGCATTGTCATGGTAACAATTGTACTTGTGGGAGCTTGTGTGTGCGACACAGATCCTGAAAAGAGGGTAAAAAAAAATCCTTAACAGCAGTTTCCCTGTACGCGGTACAGACTCTTTAAAAACCTTGGGAAAGCTCTTGGGGAAAGAGAAAAGAGTTTTCCTCTGAAGGTGAAAAATGCCGAGCGATTGCCTCCCTCCTGCCTGGCGCGCTGACGGAAGGATCCCGACTTACCAGCTGTGCTTGTTGAAGGAAGCGTGCTGGTCGCCAGAATAGGTGCTACTGTAGCCGCAGCCACCGGTGTGCCAGTGCTAAAGATGGTTTTCTGTGAGGGGACCCCAGAACACAGTTATACACAAGAATCTTTCCTAGTCTAGCCAGTCTAAAAGTGCTGACTCACTTCACACTGGCAGGCCCTTGACCAAGTCAGCATGGTTCTAGTTTATCCCTCAGGTGGTGTCACAGTTCTTACCTGAGCCATTGTATGGAGCTGCTGTTTCGGAGTCCCTAACGCAGGATGAGAAGGTAGTGTGATTCTTGTTGTCACATCTCGAGACTGTGCAGGACGCTGGATACTAATGGCTGCAGATGGTGGATGCTGGATAGATAAAGTGGGCCGACTGTGGGGAAAGTGGTACCATGTAACTCATAAGTTCTTCACAGACACAACATAGGTAGTCAAAGAAGGCGCCTTGTCCTTATGATCATACAAATTACTTCAATTTTTAGTTAAGACAATAATGAAATAAATGGCCCTTGGGTTTCATTCTTGTGGCTGGTTGCCATCTTGCTTCAAAAGGTAGCAATATATACCCAAACAATGTATAAATTATCTCACAGTCATGATGAAGTTAACACTTGTAAGAATTTCGTTTGCATTTATTTATGTGTGTATGTAGGCACACACATGAACAAAGTACATGTGGAGATCAGAGGATAATTTGTAGGAGTTGTTTTTCTTCTACTGTGTGGGTTTTGGGATTAAGCTCGGGGTATCAGGGTTAGAACCACTTTTCTGGCCCACCATTTTCCCCCATAAAGCTGAAGAAGGAACCCAAGGGAGTCTTGAGTATGCTAACAAGGGCTTTGTCACTACTTATACCTGAGGCCTTGGCCTTTTAAGACAGGGTCTACTTTGTTACCCAGACTGGTCTTGAGTTTGAGATCTTTGCCTTCTAAGTTTGAGGATTTTGGATGAAATAATGAAATAATATCTCATACTTGGTGACATTTGAAAGAACATACTTATACCAATCATAGTTTGTTGTGGAGAATTCCAAAGACAAACAATGAAGTTCTCATGTTATGAATTTTTGACAAGTTTCCTAAGGAAAGATTACAAATAACTATGACTGGTGTGCATAGACGCTTGAAGTCCTGACCTTTCCCCGAGTTTTATAACTTTGTACTCAGCGGAGTAACCGCACTGAAATACAAGCTTGTGGTTATGACTAGTAAGAGGGATGCAAGCACACACTGTATGGCACACTCACTGGCAGCAAGCTACAAAACTAACGATGGCGAAAGACTAAAGTTGGCTTCTTAAAGAAAGGGGAGGGGTTTATATGGATTGCACTGAGTAGTGGGGTGGTCATAATTCTTTGCCTCAAGAAGTGAGGCACAAGATTCACAAGGATCATCTGTGCCCAGGAGTTCCAGACCAGCCTGAGAAACAGTATACTAAGACCCCGCTTCATAAACAAGAACAAACAAACAAGCAAGCATATTTAGAGAGTATGTAGCTATTTGAGAAGGAAAATTTGGATCCATACCTCATGGGCTACCAGGATAAATATTGAATGAATCAAAGATGTTTGGCAACTAAAAATATACATAAAGAAAAGATGGGAGAATTCTTTCCTGAGCCTGTAGTGAGGGACCCACAGAGTGGAAAGAGAGAATCTACTCCGAAAAGCTGACCTCTATCTCTGCTCATGCACTGAGGCACATACGCCACATAAATGCACACAGACAATGAACAACTATAAAACCCGTCTCTTCTCCCTCTCCCATCATCATCATTTTGGATGGAGTTCCTAGGCTCCTGCTGCAGCTTTCTCAGTGCCGCCATTACAGAGGCAGACCACCACCTTCAACTCATTCTCACTCTTAAGAAGGGAGGCAGGCAGTGACAGCACACATGTACAATCCTAGCATGTGGAGAGGACGGAGTTCAAACTGTCTTAAGAACTCAGTCATTTGTGTTAAACAAATATATAAAGAAAACAAGAAGGAATGCATGATTACAGTTTAGCATATTTACAACCCAGTAACTGGGGAGACAAGGGCAGGTGGACCATGTTTGAAGCCAGCTGTAAAGAATCAAAATCTAACAAATATTTGCCATTCAGAGATAGAAGTGGTGGTTCCTGGCTAGGAACCCAGCACTTGGGAGGCTGAGGGAGGAGATCAAAACACTGCAAACCAGTGGCAGCTATAGAAGGGGAGAGCTGAGCTCAAGCAATAGGTATTACTCCTTCCTTCTCAGATTTTCAAAGTACGAGGTATAAACTGGTATAAACTCAGGCAGCTAATCAGATGTTAGCTGTAGACAATTCCAACTACCTAGTTCTATGATTAATTTTTGCAATTTATGTTACAGATGTATTTGCACAAATGAAAATGGCACAGTATACAATGTGTTATCATACTGTCATAGATAATGTTCTATGTATTATCTATGGGACTAGACACATCCTGAACCCATTTATGAGGGACTGTTATAGTGCTACTAACTGTGACAGAATATTAGGTGTTGAAATGGGAAGCTTTCAATGTATTATATGAAAGCAGGAGAAAGAAGTAAAGATTCTTGAGGGGTAAAAGGGATAAAATAAAAACGTATTCAAATTCGAATGTATCAGCATGCACGAACACTGGAAGAGTATTTTCGAAGCTGTGCAAGGTTTCCTTAGAAAGACAGTGTGGCTGAGGATTCAGCTTAGTTGGCATGTATGCCTGGCAAGCTTGGAGCTCTGGATTCACTAACTAGAACTGCATAAACCAGGTGTGGTGGTGCATGTCTGCAGGTCTAGCACTTGAAAAGAAGACTAGAGGATTAGAAGTTCAAGGTCATCCTTGGCCACATTTATAGGCCAATTTTGTATCAGTCCTCACTTTCAAAAAACAAAACAAAGCCCCCAAAAGAGTGGGCTAGAAAGCTGGCTCAGTGGTTAAGAGGAAGGACTACTCTTGCAGAGGACCCTGGTTTGGACCCACACAGCATGTCACAACTATCTCTCAACTGTAGTTCCAGGACATCGAACACCCTCTTCTAGCCTGCACCATGTGGAACATACACACACATTCAGGTAACAAAATTATACATGCTTGCTTCTGCAGCACATGTAGTAAAAGTGGAACAAGACAGAGAACATGCAAATGTGTGAGGAATTCTATGTTAAAAATACTCGTAAAGTAAAAATAAGTGAACCTGTGTCATTTGGAAGAGCAGAGCTCTTAACTGCTACACCATCCTTCCCGCTCCCCAAATACACCTACATACATACAGGGTCTTTTGAGACAGAGTCTTTCTACTTAACCCTGGCTGTCCTGGAACTATGGCGACCTGACTCCAGACTGGCTTCAAATTCACCTTTGCCTCCTGGGTGCCGGGAATACCCACCATGTCTAGGAAAATACAGTAGGTGCTTTGTTGTTTTGTTTATATATATACTTTGTGTGTGTGTGTGTGTATGTGTATGTTTTAGGATTTTATGTGTATTGGCGCTGCACGTATATCTGTGCACCACATGTGTGCAGTGCCCAGCAGAGGCCAGAAAAAATAAACCAATCTTTAAGGAGGAAAATAAAGGGCTTCCAAGATGACAGAGAAAACCCTGGTGTCTGGTGCCATGGTGCCAGCAGCATTTCCAGAGTGAGCATATGCGCTGCCATGAGCTTCCCAAGCTGCTTGAACAGACAATGCTGTATGAACTGTGCTATTCACAACCATGTGGTTGGGAACCAAATTTATGAAGCTCCAAGTGTGAATAGTCACGTTCCAATTTAGACCTGCTGGTACCACCCCATTTCTTAAGCACTGAAAAATTGCCCTCCAGGAGAAAAATAAAACAAAATAGAACTCATACTAAAAATAAAAATAAAAAAAAAATGGTAAAAAAAAAAGCAAGCAAGCAAGCAAGCAAGCTGGTAACCGAGAACTGAGGAGCGTAAATGCTTCTTCCGTATCTTTTCATGCTCTCCCCTTTTGGAACCACTCGGCTATTGAGTTCGGAGACAGGAGACGTAGCCTGCCAAGAGCAGATGGCAGTGTGGAGGAAACAGGGAGATTTACAAGGCCGTGTTTATGAAGCTTTGGCTTTGAACAATTTCAGACAAGCAAAACTAGCTTTATGTTAAATTATAATAAACTGTAAGACTATACCAAAGAAGTAGGTTGCCTTGCTTGACAAAGGGGAAGAAACACAAGGAAACTGAAAAAGTGCATTAGATAAGAATAGTGATATTGTTCCGGGGATCTGAGTGAGATACCCAGGATTCTCATAATAGAATGAGAGGACTCCTTCAAGTTGTCCTGAGTTCCATGTGTGCCATGACACGTACGTGAGTGAGCACATATGTATGAACATAAAATAAAATACAGTAATTTAAAAAAGATGCTGGTACTGCACCTCATAGAGAAAAGAATCACTTTTTTTTGTTTGTTTGTTTGGTTTTTCGAGACAGGGTTTCTCTGTGTAGCCCTGGCTGTCCTGGAACTCACTCTGTAGACCAGGCTGGCCTTGAACTCAGAAATCCACCTGCCTCTGCCTCCCAAGTGCTGGGATTAAAGGCGTGCACCACCACGCCCGGCTGAAAAGAATCACTTTTAAGTGACTTGTTAGTGGGATGAAGTCTGAGAACAGAGAGAGCTTTTCACTAAGCTAAGTCAGTGATCTATTGGCAGCAATAATCTATAAAGGACTAAGTTACAAGAAGACTCACAGCTTTGATTTAGTATATCATGGATTATCATATGATAATGAAGAACAAGTACTTAAGCTAGTATTTTAAGGAAGCAGCATTTGTAGTCTAAGGAAAAGATACACATACATGACATCTAAGACAGCAAGCCAGGAAATGGCTCAGTGGGTAAAGTGTTCACCTTGCATACACAAGAGCACGGGTTCACGTCCCAACGACCCAAGTGATGGTTGGAGGCAGATAGGTGGATCCAGGGAGACATAAAAGGCCAGCCAGCCTGGCCTATGTGACGGAGTTGTAGGCTAACGAGAGACCCCATCTCAAATGAAAGATGGATAGTACCTGAAGACTGACTGACAAGTCAAGGTTGTCTTACTCTCTCTGTATGTGGGCACCTCCACCTATAGACACACATCTTTTAAATCTAAGAAAGGAAAAACACATATTTCACTTGAAAATCCTGGTTCACAGAAAAGGACTCAAAGGAATGCCACCCTAGAACAATGAGCACCTAGTCCTTAGATTCGAATGTTACTTTTCACTAGAACACAGTATGTCTGGAAAAACTGCTATTTTCAAAAGCAGAGAAGCAGAGACAGTGAGAGTGAGCTTGTGGTAGTACATACCAAAAAGAAGTATTCAAAGATTAATAGTTCCCAAAAGAACAGCAGAGGAAAACAGGACAGAAGAGAGTCATCTTCTGAGACAAATGGGGGGGGGGGGGGGAAGGCGGTCTGTTGGGGGTTTTAAGACACAGCGAGTAAATGGAACATCCATCAAGTCTTTGGCGAAAACCTCTGCTAAACACATTCAGTTGTCAAATGAGGCCACCCAGGTAGAAACTGCTCTATAACTTGCTAATAAGTTCTCTGATACTTTATTATTAAATAATAAAGTGGTCAACTTTTTTACTCCTCCCAAGTTACAGAGGAAATCAAACTTTCTTTCGTTTTGAGACAGAGTCTAACTATGCAGTTCAGCTGGCTTTCAACCGTGTTACACAACCTCAGCTAGCTCTGGAATTGCCATTGTCCTGTCTCAGCCTCCTGACTTCTTTGTGCTGGGGAAATCAGAGGTGGACTAGGTCCGAGGGCTAGAAGCCAAGGATATAGGGCTAAACAAGGAATTGAAATATGGGTCAGTGAGCCCCATGTGTAATATGCTGCGACCCATGGAAGAGACTTTTAATTCGAGCGGCCCATCTTCAATTGCAGGACAGAAGTAGTGGCCAAGAAAACTAACATAGGACACTGGGTCTTCAACTCAGTGTATTGCCTTGGCTATAAAAAGAACAAATTACAGATGATTCATTTAGAACGAAATTAAATCAAAAATGAAAACTCAAAGCCAGACATAGTGGCTCACATCTAAAATCCTTGCAGCTAAAAGGCTTAAGCACAGGGACTGCTGAGAGTTCCAGGATAGCATAGCAGCTTAGTACACTCCAGGTCAGTCTGGAGCCTACAGAATGAGGAAAGAGGGAGGGCGAGGGAGGATCAGAAGTGTGTGTGTGTGTGTGTGTGCCTAGGAAATCACAAGCTACTGAAACTCATGGAAGTAACTGTATCTATGAAACGAAAACAAGACAAATACATGCCCACAGGAAGGAGACAAAAACCAATGCTCAGAGGTCAAGACAGAAGCAGGAGATACCTGCCCAGTTATTTCAGGAAAGATGGCACGATGAAGAGGTTAATATGGGAACCAATGCTGTAGTAAACACAGGAAGGAACAATTGTGCATGCTTGTGGTCCATGCTGCTTTGGGCTGAAAGGGCTGAGGCTAAGAAACACTTGAGCTGAGACAACACAGCAAGAAAGTATCTCAAACAAAACAGTTACAAAATGAAGGAGGCCCAGTGTGGTGGTCAATACCTTTAATCCCAACACTGAGAGGCAGAGGCAGGCAGACCTCTATGAGTTTTAGGCTAGCCGAAATCTATACAGTAAAACTATCTTAAAGAACCAAAGCAAACTAAGGAGGATCATGAGTGTACCTTAAAGAGAAAAAGCTACTTAAAAAGTGACAATAGAGATAATTGGGCACCACTTCCTAAATAAAACGGAGTAGAAATAATATAGAAAGAATTCAAGAAAACTTTTGTATCTTCTCCCCAAGAAAGGGTTTCTCTGCAGAGCTGGTTGTCCTAGATCTTGATCTGTAGCTCAGGCTGGTCTCAAACTTACAGAGATCTTCCTCTCTCTGTATTTTGAGTGCTGGGATCTAAGGTGTATACCACCATGCCTAATTAAGAACACTTTTTATAAGTAACATTTTATGCTACAGATTGAAAAAGTATCTATTTAAAAATGACTTATATGCAAGTCACAACAAATCATATATCAGGGATGGTGCTACTGCTCAGTGGCAGAGCGCTCCCCTTGTGTGCCCGAGGCCCTAGGTTCAAAGCTCAATACTGGAAAAAAAAAGTTGCTGAACTCCATAAAGTAACATGTATAATAAGTCACGTGTGTAATTAAGGTTTTTGAGAGGTTAGAAGACAAACCAGGCTTAGCTTCAGACTTCTCTAGAGCCCATTCAGCTTTAGAAGACAGGAGACATACCTATGAAGTACTCAGAGAAAGAATAGAGAAACAGTACACAAATACGGAAAATCAGCCAGAATATAGAAGAGTTCAACAACTGGACCACAGTTGCAGTAGCCGTGAAAATGAAGTCCGAGGAAATGAAGTCCAAGCACGTGAAAAGTCACAGCGCTGCTCCTCCATGAGAAGAGACCTTTTAGAGCTGGAGAATCAATCACTAGGAGAGTATGAGGCATGCTTAAGCCCTGCACTCTGTCTCTGGCGTGAATGCACACACAAACACACATAAGGTTGTCTTTTGAAGAAAGACAAATTTTATCAATCAAGTGAAATTAGAGGAAAGGAACTGGTTAAAGGATGGAGATACAGTACTGAATGTACTTACCAGGAGGAGGAAGCCTCCCTACCTCCTGTCTCCCGTTTCACATCGTGTTAACTCTGAACCATGTTCATTATATTGGTTTATCTTAAGAGTTTGGGAGAATTCTATGGAACCACACAGGCCTGGCGCTTGTCGGAGAGAGAGTGCACTGAATTTTTTCTTCTACTTCTTTCATAGAAATTGGTCTGTTTATACTTGTTATATCCAGATTACAAAGAAACTGGGTATTAGGAATTTATTATAATTATAGATGCAAGTAGGAAAAACCCCAATAACTAAGTTTTTTCCTATATAATTTACCAGGAAATTACATGCCAAGAGCAATGCCTAACACAGAAGAATACTCAAAAGCCTGTGTGATGGAACACTCAGCACTCATTTGGCAAGACCAAGGGCACCGTGCTCAAACACTCCGGAGAAGGTGCTTTACAAACGTCACCTAAAACAAGGCCCTGAACCTCCTTTTCATTGGACACCCAAGTCAAATGTCACCATACCACTTGAATGTAATAAAAATCATAGCTAATATAAAAATAAAACAATAGGGCTGGAGAGATGGCTCAGTGGTTAAGAGCACTGACTGCTCTTCCAGAGGTCCTGAGTTCAATTCTCAGCAACCACATGGTGGCTCAAAACCATCTATAACGGGATTGGATGCCCTCTTCTAGTGTGTCTGAAGACAGCTACAGTGTACTCACATAAATAAAATAAATCTTGAAAAAAAAAAAAACAAACTGGGGGCTGGTGAGATGGCTCAGTGGGTAAGAGCACCTGACTGCTCTTCCGAAGGTCCGGAGTTCAAATCCCAGCAACCACATGGCGGCTCACAACCATCCGTAACAAGACCTGGTGCCCTCTTCTGGAGTGTCTGAAGACAGCTACACTGTACTTACATATAATAAATAAATAAATCTTTAAAAACATATATAAAACAGTTTATACTGGGCAGTTGTTTCTGTATCTCTTAGGCAATATCTTAGTAGAGACAGTCTCTGTCTGTCTGTCTGTCTGTCTGTCTGTCTGCTCTACCAGCACCAGTTCTGCAGGTGTGCTGCTATGATTCCTGCTATGAGGGCATTGACCTAAGCCTCTGACCCTGTCAGCAAGCCACCAATGAATGATTTCTTCTGTAAGAGTCACCTTGGTTATGGTTCTTGTCTCAGCCAGAGAACACTCCCTCAGGCAGTAGGAACAGAAGTCCTAGTCACTGTATCTCGACTAAAAATTCGTAAGAGTTGTATTCTAGGCCTCTTCATTTCAACCATCCTGGATATACTCAAGACAGAGCCCACATGTTAATAAACTGGAACTTCATGACTTCTAGCAGAGGGATCTCCTCAACCACCCACCGACAATAATCATAGTTACTTCACAGATAAAAGGCAAATTCAGGACTGAAGTCATGGCTCAGTGGTTAAGATCATATGATGGTCTTCCAGGACTCAGGTTCTAGTCTTAGCATCGTATCATGTGGGTCACAGCAGCTGAAACTCCACCTCCAGGGGCACTCGACACCACTGGCCTCTGCAGGTACCTACACACTCATGTGCACATACCTACACATAGACATACATATTGAGAAATATTAAAAATAAATATAAAATTATCCAAATATTCACTAACAAAAAGGTTCTACACTGATCCCTCATCAACCAGACTTGACCTCTATGGCTCAGCAGTTTTTCTTAAAAACAGGTCCCTGTGTTACCTAAATTAGTCGCAAACTCCTGGACTCAAGTGATCTCTATCTTAACCTTGTGGCTATCTGAGACACACAGCACAGCACAGCACCTAGCCTTTCTACACATTTCTCCATTCTGTTAGCATCCCCTTTCAGATACCCAACCATCCCACTGTACCTACTGAATTGGTAATTTGTCTGCAGCAAAATATAATACACTGTATCTTCAATCTTTTTTGGAGTTTATACTTGCTTCAGTGAAGATGGATGCTCACTCTCCCTGAGAACACTCCCCTTTAGCCTCTCTGAACCACAGCACTTGCCCTTTGCACTACAATGTGATACCTCCAGGCAATAGCAATGAAATATCTTGGCCTGAAATATCTTGGCTTAGATCCAAGGAAGTGTGTTGAGAACTGCACTGTTTTATGGGACAAAGGTTTCTACTCTTACAGAAACATGCTTTAATTATGAAAAATGAAGATTTTAAATCCTTTCTTACCATTCCTTAGCATCTAAGTATCAAATTAGGATGTCTCTTTAGTATACTGTGTGAAAGTGCCTGATTTGAAAATTGCAGTTTGATAACCTCAAGACTTGCCCAAAGCCATTATATAATATTAAAAAGTTTCTATATACACAAGGAACATTTGTCAGATAGGGGGTGGCAGAAATTTTTGTCAGGTATATTATTTATATATCACATGTTTATATATTTTATTTATATATACTTATATATAATTTATGTTTTATATTATTTCTCTCTATATTTATACATATCATTTGTCAGTTATACATTAATACGGTGCTAATATACAAAATATATAAGGAACTACAAATAGTAAACAGCAAACAGAATGATACTTCCACTATATAAATGACCTAATAAATGAACAGACAGTTGTCAGAAGAAACAGAAATGACTATCAAGGAAATACGAATTCAAATTTTGCAGATTCCACTTTACCCCAGTCAGAATGATAATTGTCAAGAAAACAAATGACCAGCAGACAGCTCAGGGGCTTGCCTGCTGCGAAGCCTCATCATCTGAGGTCCATTTCTGGGACCTTCATGGTAGGAGACAGGAGACTCCCAAGAGCTGCCTTCTTCTGACTTCCTCGAGTCTATCTTGGCATGTACATGGCCACATAAATCCACAAAATAAGTAAATGTAATGTACATAAGAAAGAAAACAACTGTTAACAACGAGGATGTGGGTAAAGGGGACCCCGCATTCACTAATGATGGACATGTAAACTTGAATGAACAGGGTAGAGGTTTCTCAAAGAAATAAAATGTAGCTGGGTGTGGTGGCGTACACCTTTAATCGCAGCACTCGGGAGGCAGAGGCAGGTGGATTTCTGAGATCCAGGACAGCTAGTGCTACACAAAGAAACCCTGTCTCGAAAAAAACAAAAAAAAACCAAAACAAAAGAAACAAACAAAAAAAAGAGATAAAATGTACAATTACCATGATACTCAGGTAACCCACCCCACAGGCGCATTCCCAAGACCCCTGTCCTACCACAGAGATACTGGTATACCCACGTTTATTATTGTTCTACTTGCAGCAGTAAGGAGGCAAGAGTCAGCTTAGATGCCATTAACAGAAAAATGGGCAACAAAAATGTGGTGCACACACGTGGAGTTTTATTTAGTAATAACAATGAAATCTGCAAGACACCTCATGGATCTGGAAATTATTAAGTGAGGCAATCTAGACTCAACCAACAGGTAAACTCTCAATTGCAAAACCTTGTTTTTCATTTTTATGTATGTATGTATGTTGTATGTATGTATGTATGTAGTATGCATGCATGCATGCATGCATGTGTGTGTATGAGCATAGGCCTTGAAACTAGAGTGAGGAGAGGCAATGTGACTTAACATGTGACTTAACAGGACGGAAGAGGACGGGAGGAAGGAGGACGGGGCCCCACAACCCAGGCAAGGCTAGGCAGATCTGTCAGGGTAAAAGCACTTTCTGTGCAACCCGAGAAGCCAAATTTGAATCCTCAGAACCTACATCAAAGCAGAAGATGAAGCCTGACTGACTGGAATCCAGAGCTCCTACAGAGATGGGAGGCAGAGGCAGGAGGATGCCTGGAAGATCACTGCTAGCTTCTATATGCTGAGAAAAAAATAAGAGCCCTTGTGCCCGACAAAGTAGAAGGTTAGGACAGACATTGAGGTTGCCCTCTGATCTCCACGCGCTGTGCTGCAGCTCACCCATTCAGAGACACATGCACTGAGTGTGGAGTCAGCCATACAGAATCCTAGTACTTTGTGTGCCAATGAAAAACAAACAGAGGGGCTGGAGAAATGGCTCAGCAGTTACCAACACTGCCTACTCTTGCAAAGGTTCAGTTCGCAGGACCCACATGGTAGCTAGCTCACAACCACCCACAAGCTGTGGGTCCCAGGGAAGCCAATGCCCTCTTCTGATGACCACAAAGCATTAGGCATACATGTGGTGCACATACATACACGTGGGCAAATATTCATAGCCACGAAACAAACAGAAAAACCTACAAAACCAAAACAAACATAAAAATTTGAGTTCCTGATTTGAATTTTATGATAAAAGTAATTAAATGATTTATGGTTAAAAATTATGGGATTAGAATAGAATTTCCAACAATTTTGCGAATAGTCTTAAATTTTTAAGCCATTTCGTAGTACATATTACATAAATATGTACCGACAAGTATAAAATCAAAACATCAACGAACTATGTGAAATGCTGAAAAGGCTCTGTGTTGGCTAAGATGCACTGAGCCAAGAGTTAATTAGGTAAACTAAACAGCATATCTGCCTCACTGCTGTGGAAACTCCCATTCATCTTTAATAAATGATAAAATTATTATGTACATATGTACATACTAAAGAGTTGTTTTAAAATACATTTCCTTTTTTTTTTTTTTTTTTTAAAGATTTATCTTTATTGTGTATGTACCCTTGAGGGTCAGAAGAGGAATTAGGTCCCCAAGCGTTGGGGTTGAATTGTCCAATGTTTGTGCTGGGAGCTAGATTGAGGTCCTCTCAAAGAGTGACAAGTATTCAGTCACTGATTCATTCATTGACAACAAGTACTCTTAACTGCTGAGCTATCTTTCCAGTACCATAAAGTACATTTCTTTATGACTTATTATCAGTAAATGTTTGGTGTCTGCACTTATTTTATATACCTATATATCCAGGGTCATGTGAAACTTCTTGGGAGAAAAAGTTTAAGAAGCCCCGATCTAGAGTTCAATTTAGAAAAGAGCATTTAATTACAGAGTTCAAAAAGCAAAAGGAGAGGGAAATGACTCGAGGCCCCATACCTGAGCGTCGAGTCAGCTGCGTGTGCCGCTGTTGTAGTGATGACGGGAGACTGTGCTCTGGTGGCTGAGACTGTTGCTACTACAGCAGGAGGGATCGTACTGGAGGTGGTCACAGGTGGCCGAGACTACAGGGGAGAGAAAAAATAGTTCACGTAAAGCAGAAGGCAAGACAAAATACAGCAAGCCAAAAATACTAAAACTCAGTTTTGAAACAAGAGCCTGAGATGAGGATGTCTGTGCCTGGGTGAAAGGAAGTCCTCAGCACCCTAACTTTTTTCTCGGTATGTTATCCTAAGACAAAGAACAGAATCACAAAGAATTGGCAGGAACTGTGGTGTGAGCCTGTAATCTTAGCACTTGAGGGGCTGAGACAGGAGCATTGTCTACCTGGACTACTTGAAAGATCTCAGAACTCAAAGTGGGGGTGAGAGTGGGGAGAGAACAGGACACGGCAGAGCAGGACACATGCAGCTGAATGGAAGAACGTGTGACTGGCCCTTACAAGGTTCTGGGTTCAATTCCAGCACTGCTAAACAGGCAGGGAAAATCCCTATTTTATACTAGGTGTAGTGGTACAAGTCTTTGTCACTGCACTCAAAAAGCAGAGGCAGACAATCTTTGTGAAATGCAGGCCAGGCTGACTTAGTGGTACAAGTCTTTGTCACTGCACTCAAAAAGCAGAGGCAGACAATCTTTGTGAAATGCAGGCCAGGCTGACTTAGAGAGTTCAAGGCCAGCCAAGGCTACATAATGAGATTGTCTCAATACAAACACACACTCCTATCTTGCCCATGAATTTTTAAAAAATGATTAATTTTATTTATATGAGTACACTGTAGCTATCTTCAGACACACCAGAAGAGGGCATTGGATCCCATAACAGATGGTTCTGAGCTACCATGTGGTTGTCAGGAATTGAACTCAGGATCTCTGGAAGAGCAGGCAGTGCTCTTAGCCACTGAGCCATCTTTCCAGCCTACTCACAACTTTTTAGTAAAACTAGAATAAAAGTACTAGCCTAGTCTTCTTAGAAACTGAAATTTAACTGTTTGGTCTGGCATTGCATAGTTTACTGTGGTACTGAGTGGACATTTAAAATCCATAGGAGTGCCTTGCACAAAGGACCTCTGAGGTTACTGGCTGGCGTTTTGGGCTCTGAGGCCAAATCAGGATACAAAGGGCAAAAAGGATGAGAAGCCTCTATGCTGACAGAAGTCAAGGTGCTCCAAATGGCATAGAAACCCTCAGGTGTTCGGACGATTTCTACATTTTCACACAACAAGTTAGCCCTAACCCTTACTGTTGTATCTGTATGTAAGCCTTCTGAGAAAGGAGCTTCGTTCGAGAAGCCATCAATCACCCAGTCACCATTCCCACCACCCCAGTCCTGATCCACCCTTTTCCTGACCTTCAGATGCAAGTGAATCACCAAGTCCTGCCTGCTCTTGCTCTTGTATGTGTGTGCATGTGAGGTAACTTGTCCTCTCCTTCAACCATGTAGGACGGAGGTGGATGCAGGCTCTCCAGTCTGAGAGCTAATGCTCTCTAATGCACTCAAGTTCCACTGCCCACTCTTTCCCCTTATGTTAACCTCTGCCCTCATCTGCTGCTCCTACTCTACAAAGCTGCCCACATTAGGCCCACCACTGCTGCATTCTCCTCAACAGTGAGCGCTTTGATCTGGTTCTAAGTCTCCTTAATCTCTGATATATTCCATGCACATTCCTGAGGATGAAATGTCATATATTCTGTTGGCAGGAAGATCTTTTGCCTTCCTCTCACTGTTTACGTTAGTTCTGTACTGGTCCTTATTGGAAGAATTCGGGGGAGGGTCTCATGCAACCCAGGCTGGCCTCTACTGTGGTTAAGGAAGATGCTGACTTCTGCCTCTCCTGCTTTACCTGCAATGTGCTGGCATCACACATGGGCTACCACATCTGCACTCTGGTTTTTGTTGTTTTGAGATACTGTCTTTCTACATAGGTCTGTCTGGCCTAGATCTCAGAGCTCAGCCTGCCTTTGTCTCTCCCAAGTGCTGAAATTAAAGGTGTGAACTGCCACACCTGCTTTTTTTTTTTTCAGATTTATTTATTTTATGTATATGAGTACATTGTAGATGTCTTCAGACACACCAGAAGAGGGCATCAGATTCCATTACAGATGGTTCTGAGCCACTATATGGTTGCTGGGAATTGGAACTCAGGACCTCTGGAAGAGTAGTTGGTGCTCTTAACCACTGAGCCATCTCTCCAGTTCACCACGCCAGCTTTTAAAGACCAGCTAATTCACAAATATTACCCTCTTGACCTGAAAGTACTAGAACTCCCACCTTCTCTCTGTAACTGGGTTAGACACAGCTTTATATTGTCTATAAAATCAAGTGCATGCCCCATGGTTTGGAGTCCTTACTTGGAAGCACCACTGAATCTTTTCCTTTTCTTCCCTTTGAGATTTAAAAACAATTCTTTTTTATGTGTATGGGCATCATGCCTGCATGAATAACTGTGTAGTACAGGCACATAGGACATGTGGCGGTCAGGAGAGGGCACTGGATCCCCTGGAACTCAAGTTACAGATGGTTGTTAGCCATCATGTGGGTACTGAGAATGGACCTAGATCCTCTGAAAGAACAACTATTGCTCTTTAACTCCTGAGCCATCTCTTCTGAACCTGCATCTCCTTCTGACACAGCACAATTCTATTAGGACTGAGATTACAGAATTCCTTGAATAAAAATAAACAAGGTTCAAGTGTAGTTCAGCTACTAGAGTGCTTGCCTGGCATGAATAGGCCTTGGGTTTGATTCTCACTATGGAAGAAGGGATGAGTGTGTGTGGTGGGGGGATGAGAGGGAGACTACCAGATGTATTTAGTAGTTGAAAGTTACCTGAAAAGGGAGACATTTATTTCCATGCATAAAATGTACATAAGCCTTTTTGGTGCTCACAAAGCTCTCTCCAAATTACAATCCTCCTCTATCTTAGCTAGCCTTTCTCAGCACTATAGCCACCACTGTCGTCCTTGCTCCTGTTCATTCTCTACACCAGTTATCTTGTCACTTTTCCATCAAACTCTTAATGTTCCTGTTCTACACTTGCACTGCTCAAAGGGCATCCTCCAAGCTTTGCAAAGAGAAGTAAATGAGTTTATGGAGCCCCTCAGTGTCCAGCAGAACGCACGGCTATGGTAAGGCACAGAAGCCAGACTGGCTGAGCATCCCTGACCCCAACATGCCTGGATTGGCTGGTGAATGAGGTGCTGTACTGCTGGCTGCGCCGTAGCAGCATTTGGCAGCTGTGAAGTTGGCCTCAGGACTGTGGTTACTTTAGAGCTGGACATCACAGCAGCAGCAGCTGCACCTGAAAAGACAAAAATTATCAGCATGGCTTATAGAAGCATTACTTAATAAAGCT
This sequence comes from Mus caroli, assembly GCF_978045245.1. NCBI lineage: Eukaryota > Metazoa > Chordata > Mammalia > Rodentia > Muridae > Mus > Mus caroli. The sequence goes on along the minus strand of NW_028227274.1, from coordinate 29,061,294 downwards.
AAGTCTGTTCTCTAGGAAAGGCATAACTGCCAAGCCTGGGCAGCATGTGGATCTCCAGCTCCAGTACACTACCTACACTTATTTTATTATGAAGAAAAGTAAGAAAATGTGTATTCAAAGACTATGTGTTTTGTTTTTAAATTTGTTTATATGCATTTTAGGAGGTATGCAATTAATGTGGTTTGCTGCTACAAGAGCAGCACAGTATGGTACCACTGCCTAGATTGTGTCTAAACCAGAAACACATTAGTCACCAGTAATGTTGTCAGCTTCTCATGCTGCCTTTGTGACCTTAGTGCAGACATCTAGAGTGTACAAAGGCAAATAGTGTCTTAGCATTTCTAGTAAGGCAGCCTGTGTGTGATACCACGGACTCCTAAGAGTCAATGAATGACTGCTGGAGTTCCAGGCACAGCAGGGCTGCACTGCAAAACCCTGTCACAAACACAACACAACACAAGCAGCCAGGGGTGGTGTTGTGTACCTGCAATCAGCATTTAGGAGGAAACTGCAGGAGGAGCACAAGTATGAGACCAGCCAGGGTGACCTAGGTAGGCGGCCTAAAAATGACAACAAACTCTCTTCCTTAGATTTGCACAGACGTGTTCTAATGTAACTGTAAGGAGGCACATAACACATCATGTTGAAAGTTGGTACTGTTGTGGGTTCATCTCCACTGCCCTGTAACTTTAGGTTGACTGTGCACAGTCTGTCATCCTGTCCTCCAGTCAGTGTCTGTCTGCTACTGTATTTGGAGCACAATGTGCAGTTGTTACCTCGAGGTAAGTGGGAAGCTCCAATGTGAAGTGGGGGCCCGGGAGCATTGCTGCGGATTATGGACATCTGAACATTTGTGGTCATAATGTGATGCAGGTTACTGGGATGCCCCTGGAAGAAACAGCAGAGAAGACAATCTTCATGAGGATGGTCTTAGCTACTGCCTACAGAAAGTCAGTTTGCTTCAAACTGGGTCAGGCTGTTCTTGAAAACAACAACAAAAATTCCCCCTTCCTTTTTGCTGTTTGGGGAATTTCCAGGGCAAACCATGTATAATTCAAGGGCTGTACACTGATGTGCAGTCTTGAGTCAGGTCATTCCTTCCGGATACTGAGTCTTATCTACAGCTCTACCACTCTACCCATGCCCAACCTCCATTGGGAGTATCCCAGGGAAAGGGGTTCCACGAGCCTTTTCATCTACTGTGTTTTACTACTGACCCCTGTAAATGAGCAGGTCCGAAGTGAGTATACTCCAATAGCCCCAAAGAGTTACTAGACTCCAGTACCACATGAGACCTCTGACTATTTCTTTTTAGTAACTCGAATCTGCACCAGTCTTTTATACTTGTTCTCCCTTTCCTAGTCACAGGCTTATTTACCCCACCACTCTATTTTTTTAAAAATAGATCTTTATATCCATTATTCCTTATGCTACTTAAGATTTCTGAATACATGTCAGTTAATGCCTTTAATGGCTTCAGCTCATTCCCTAAGTATTCTAGCACACTGATATAAGTACATCTCAGATGACATTTCCAGACTTCTGGCAATTACTTGGCATGATGTTAAATAGAGAACAAGACAGGGCATCTTTTTTTTAATATTAATTTTTCTTGAAAACACAAAGGAAAAGAATTTTGAGATTTAGTTTCTTCACAAGTGTTATAATTCAAAGTATTTAATAAATCAACTATACATAATAGAATACTATTAAAATTTCAAGTTAAAACTGGAGCCGTTCCTATAAATGCTCACAATTAGAGGGCAGAGAGAACCTGCTACACATCTACTATCCTCCAAGAAAACCTAGGATGCTTCCAGGTTTTCTGAGGTTCTGAGGTAGTCTCGCCTCCTCAGAACCGTCTCCCTCTAGTCAAGCACACGTCGACTGTAACCCTTCTAGGACAAAGACTGTTCATGGCTCTCTGTGATTTTACACTGAAGGTCGTATAGTAGCTGGCATAGGATATGCTCAGCAGATACAGCCTAACCACTAAGCAGCCTGGGTGTTACTCCTTTTGATTTCAGCACCATTATCTCCCTATGGGTATCTGTAACCACTCAATTATTTAGGACACGGCCTAATGCACCCCTGGAGTTCATAATGATCAAAAGCTGGCAGTGCACTTAGAAAACTAACAAGTCAGGAGGAGAAAATAACCTGTTGTCCACTGATTGTTGCCACAGGAATGGCTGACGCTTGAGGGATGCTGCTCTCCATGGTAACAGTGACCTGCCCTGGAACTTTCGGGGGGAGTGACATGGTAGAAGGGGGAGCAGGAGCAATGGGACGGCTAGGCATGGTAGGCTTCGGGGGCGGCTGCAAATAGAAAACCACAGGACACATGTCAATAGCTTTGCTCTAGCCGTGCATCTTACTTTAACAGCACACAAGTGCAGTCTGCAGAGTGGCATACAAAATGAGACAGGTAGCATATGGCTCACCTGTCAGCATAGCTCTTCTGCAAAATTACTGGTGTTTTATAGTATAGAGGACGAAATGTACAAACGAGCTAAACATTTTACTCAGAGACACACAGTACAAAGCAGACCCGGGAATAAAGCCTGGATTTGTACTGCTCACACTATATGCCTTGTCTTCTACACAATCCTGCCTCTCACATCTGCACAGACGTAAACACAACTCTGAGTAACTAAAGCATTAACCCAAGTAATACAGAGAGCAAGCAACATGCTCAGATAGCCTAGTCAGTCAGCTACTAAAGCAAACCATGGAGAGGAGTGCTAAGATAAAACTCACTTAGCATGTATGTAAGCTGAATAATTATCAACAGATTATACAACAGGTTCAGATATGGTGGCATATACGTACAATCCCAGTAAGTGGGAGGCAGACACAAGAAAACTATTCCAAGTTTGAGTCTAGCTTGGTGTACATGGAGAGTTCAAGGTCAGCCTGGACTATAGTGTAAACTTCATTTTAAAACAAATAAGCAAATTGATACAAATACAACAACAGAAAAGGGTAACAGAAAAGTCCTGGGATGCCAAGTGCTCAAGACAGTCTTGTCACTGCAGAATAGTACTCCTTTATATTAAGTGAAGTCTGAAGTGACAGCCGGAGGGGAAGAGCCGACGAAGCACGCTATGACACAGCCTAAGACTGGGTTAGCTTTGCCAAGGGCAAGCTGCCTTCAGCTGTGGTTCACTGTGAACTTTAAACGCCGTTACCTTCATAAGTCCTTCCGAAAAAGAGAGTGGTACTGCTGGTGTCAGGTGTGCTGGCGGGGCTGTCACTGCGACAGGAGTGGCTGAGGCGACAGCATGGTGTGCAGGCAGCATCTGTACCTGTGGATAGGGCCTTACCACAACTGGCTCCTGCTTCTCTTCCCGGGGCGGCAGGGAGCTGCTAGGGCCCACATGCTCCCTGGTACCAACATCAGCATCTCGGCCAGCCTCATCATTAACTAGTAAAGATAGAGAGATAGAAATGGAATATTAGTTCTAAGGTTGATCAGTATAAAACAGAGTAGTCTTGCTGTTAAGCTCAGAATTGAAAGAGTGAACAATTACCTGTGACAGTTTTCTTTATGGAGAAAGGGTCTCACTATTGAAGTCCAGACAAGCCTCTAATTTGCAATCCTCCAGTCTTAGTCTCTAGAGTGCTGGGTTACACGTGTACATCATGACCTATTCTCATGTAAGGTTTTCTAGAGAGTCTTGGTATATAACCTGGCTGACTTGGAATTAGCTAACTCTAAACTTGCAGCAATCCTCTGCCTTGCCTTCCAACTGCTGGGATTATGAGTGTGCCCTATGTCTGACAAATGTTAAGTTTTTCTCTCTTTTTCATAACTGCTTTTGGTTTCATGTACTACATGCATGTGCGCCTGGTGCCTGGAGAAGCCAAAGTGGGCTTCAGCCATCCTGGAACTGGAGTTAAAGATGGCTGGGATCTGGGAATCAAACCCAGGTACTTGCAGGAGCAGCAAGTACTTACTCTCAAGTGCTGAGCCATCCCTCCAGCCCTAGTAAGCCTGTCCTGATGGACAGAGGAGGCAAGAGTCAGAACTGTAGGATGCGAGATCACCTCTGAGTATGAACACAGGATCCTGACAGTCACTGAAAGTAAGTTCAGACAGGACCTGGAGAGATGGCTCCATGGGAAAAGGCACCTCCTGCCAAGTCTGACTGCCTGAGTTTGATCTCTAGAACTACAGAGTAGGAGAGAGGCAAAACCTGCAAGGTCTCCTCTGACTTGCACACATGCACAGTGATAGGCAAAATTAAAACAGAAACTCTCAAATAGTTTAAAGTAAGCTATAGATATAGTACAACTTCATTTAAAATGGCTTGCTTGTTTTCTGAGAGAATGTTTAACTCTGCAGCTAGACTGGCCTCTAATTTGTGATCCTCCTGTCTCAGCATTCTGAGTGTTGAGATTACAAGTATGCACCACCATGCTTGTCAAAAGTTATATAAAAATTTGGCATTAAAAATATGTTTAATCTTTAATCTACAATAGTTCCCTGCCTGAAAAATATGCTAGAACAATAAGCACAAGCTTGTGGGAGGAACCAAACAAGCGATGGTTTAGATGGAAACTGCTTGTGTGGCCAAGAACCTGAGACTAGATACAGTTCAGGGGATAGGGGAAAATCAAATACTCCTGTTCTGCTAAAGGAACACAGCAATAAAATGACTCCTAATGACAGTCTGCTATACCCACAGACCAGTGCCTGGCTCAGCTAGCATCAGAGAAGCTTCCTCCGGCAGTAGACAGGAGACCTATAGCCAGATAGTATAAAGAATGAGAGACCTTGCAATACTGAGTTCTAAATGAGATGAAGCCCTCAAATTCCTCCCCTAAGGCTAAGAAGCAGAAACAAACAAATAAATAAATCCTTAAAATACATTTAATTAAAATCTTTGGATGTTTATATTTACATTCAATAGACATCTAACCATTTCATAATACTTATATTGGAGTAACATATACCCGATGAATAAGGGAACCCTATGGAAGTAGAGGCAGAGAGTGTAAAATCCAGGGGGGATGGAAGAAAACCAAGGAATCAAGGCCTGGTACACATATGAACTCAGACTTTGGCAGACATATGCATGGACATGCATAGGGCCTGCATGGGTCTGCACTAAATGGGGTCCTACAGCTAAAACCAGTAGCTTTCTCCAATTGAAAGACATCTGCAAATTTTCTTCAAGGTAGTCTTACTGGGAGAACAAACCACTCCTAAGTGTAGGCTCTATGCCCAACAGTAGATGGCCAACACAGACTCAATGGCCTTGTTAGAGGTTGTCTCATTGTCTCATAGTATTAAGTAAAGGCTTCCCCCCTGCTCCCCTCACCTTACAGGTCCTTAGGATATGTATATATATATATGTATGTATATATGTATATATATGTGTATGTATATTGTGATGGTTTGTATATCCTTGGACCAGGGAGTGGCACCATCTGAAGGTGTGGCCTTGTTGGAATAGGTGTGACCTGGTTGGAATGGGTGTGTCACTGTGGGCGTGGGTATAAGATCCTCACCCTAGTTGCCTGGAAGTCAGTCTTCCACTAGCAGCCTTTGGATGAAGACAGAACTCTCAGCTCCTCCTGCCTGCCTGGATACTGCCATGCTCCCACCTTGATGATAAAGGACTGAACCTCTGAACCTGTAAGCCAGCCCCAATTAAATGTTGTTTTTTTTATAAGACTTGCCTTGGTCATAGTGTCTGTTCACAGCAGTAAAACCCTAACTAATACATATATACATACACATATATATACATACATACACACACACATATATATATACATACACACACACACATAAATATATATATGGGAGGAGTGGGAGGGCTGTAATCAGAATCCATTGATGAAGAAAAATTTATTTTCAATAAGAAAAACAAACCTGTGGACTCTGAAGAACACTGTTTTTGACAGGTATGAATATTTTCCTAAAAAAAAGACTGTTTTGTTTCATTTGTGTGTGTGTGTTTTTTTTAATGTACCTGAGTGCTCTATCTGCATGCCAAGACAGCATCAGATCACATTATAGATGGTTGTAAGCTGCTATGTGGTTGTTGGGAATTGAACTCAGCCATCTTTCCAGCCTTTACATCGATTTTTTCTTTTTCTTTTTTTGTTTTGTTTTGTTTTGTTTTTCAAGACAGGGTTTCTCTTGTAGCCCTGGCTGTCCTTGAACTCAGAAATCTGCCTGCCTCTGCCTCCAGAATCCTGGGATTAAAGGCGTGTACCACCACGCCCAGCTTACATCTATTTTTTCAATGGAACATTTTTAATGTAAGTTTATTCTGTTGACAAGACTGATAAATTCAATATTATACATTAAAGATGGACTTCATTTGTTTAGTTAAAAAAATGTTCAAGTCAGTGTTGTGTAGTAACTTCTAGACAATCCTTTTCATCCTTAAGAGATGCTCTTAAAACACTGGATGTTCTATGGGGAGGTGAAACATTCATCCTGAATCTTGGAAGTTAACAATTCAAAGGTTTCAGGAATTCCCTGGAACTGACCACATCTCCAGGCCCCTCCTCCTCAAGTACAAAGGAGCTCTAAGGACTACTGAGAGGCATTCTCAGTAGCTATGCCACCACAAACAGGCAGAGCAGCCAGGCTGCAGGCAAAGGATACACATCAACATGCTGAACTGCTGGCAGGCTGTGCAGTGTGCTCTAGTTTCCAGCTTTTGTATGCTGTCACCCATGCTGTGGTGGGTGAAATAGCTGTCTTTGAGCCATTTCTGCTCCTGTAAGTATCTTCACTCATATAAGTAACCCAGATAAACTCATGGGGTCCATGTGGACTTTGGCAGTATTCTTACTTTGGTTTTCCATGGGTTTCCTCTGTGTGTTTCCTAGATGTTTATTCATGTCTTCCCAGGAACAGTGCCATACAACACTCGGGTGAATCAAGGCCAGCCAGCCTGGGCAACTTAGTGAAACCTGGACTCAAATGTAAAAAGTTAAAAAAATGTTGGGGCCTGGCTCAGTGGTAGGTAGGTACCTGCTTGGTACGCATGGGCTCTTTGGTTCAGTCCCTAGAACCACAAAAGACAGGGGTGGGAGAAAAAGGAAGAAAGAGATAAAGAAAGGAGGAAAAGGGGGAGTTGAGCATATTTTCTAACTTGAAGAACATACCGCTCTCAGGAGTGTGGGTAAGGATGAAAGGTACTTTCGACTGTATATATACTCTTTCTTTTGAGTTTTGGACTACCAGATCATATAACCTACTGGAAAGTTAAGACAATGCAAGAACAGCTAAGCATGGTAGTACAAGCCTGGAACCCAGAGGCTGAGATAGGAGGACTGCTACCAGCTCGAGGCTAGGCTTACCTAACACTGCTTTAATCACTGTACTCTGGAGGCACAGCTCCATGAGTTTGAGGCCAGCCTGGTCTACATAGCAAAGTCTAGGCAAGAGTTGTATGGTGATACCCTGTCTCTAAGTACATAAAAAAATGAGGATCAAATACTAATGTAATAAAGCATGATCATTTGTGAAAATACTAATTCACATTTGGCTGTTTTTCTTTGTTTAGGTTTTTTGAGACAGTCTCATCAGCAGTCTGGCCTGGAACCTACTTTATAGCTTAGGCTGACCTTGAACTTGCAATGTCTTGTTTGAACTCGCTTGTTGTTTCCTAAGTGTCAACATTAGAGGTGTACACTCCCATACCCAACTTCACAAAGTAACACCATGCTTAATTTTCATAACATAAAACATTTACTTAAGCAGAAAGTTTAAGTTATTTGAAACTGTATAGAAAATCCCTCCATGAAAATCTATATGCCAAAGATGCTATCAGTTAATGTTTCAATACCATCATCTTTGGACACTTGTCACCTCTTTTTAAATTTGGTGTAGATTTTTATTAAACTAATTTTCAGTGACATGTAACTTACATAAAGGGAAGTGTGTAACTGTTAGTGATATAATTCAGTGGGCTTTCACAAACCTAATCACTCAATGTACCAACCCCTAGTTAATAACCAACACACAACTGGCTACTGCTTTGAGCTTCATGTAACCAAACTTATGACAAACTTATCTTACTTTACTTATTTACTTACAAACATGACCAATGTACATTATTGCACAAGCCAGAAAATGTTCAATACGAGTCACAAAATGTTAACCTGTAACAACGAAGTTACAAGTTATCTATTTTACTGCTAAGAGACATTTAGGATTGTTTTCAAGCTTTGCTATGATAATGGCAGTACTATTAATAGTCTACTGGACACAAACCTACTACTGCTAAGTAATATAATATGCACACATGTGCAGGTACTCTCATCTGTTTTGTCCCCTCTAGAGGCCAGAGGCCTTTCTCTGCCATACCACTTCCCTCCACCTTATGTTCTAAGACACAGAGTTGAGAGCTCACCACTTCGGCTAGAGCTCCTGGGATCTGCCTGTCTTCAGCCTCCAAAACTGGAGTTATAGGCACATGCCCACATGCCCAGCTTTTAAATGGGTGTGGGGAAAACTAAGCTCAGGTCATGCTTACACACCAAACACTTTACACATGAAGTCATGTCCTTAGCTCCAACTTACTACATCATGGGTAAAACGCTACGTAACTCTACTGTAGTCTTTAAAACTACTGTATTTCTGATGACTATTTTTCATTATCCCAAAGCCTTGTCTAACAAATTCTTCAGGAAAATGCTTCTCAAAGTACAAGAACTAGACTAAATGATTCTTATTTTCTTTTTTGGAGTTTTTAAAAATTATTATTTTAAAATTATGTGGTGTACAGGTGCCCTTGGAGTTCTGAAGAGGGTATCAGATTCTCTGGAGCTGCAATTAGTTACAATGAATTATGAGTCATCTGATGTGGGTGTTGTGAACTTAACTCAGGTCTTCAACAAAAGTAGCAGCTCTTTGTTTGTTTGTTTGTTTGTTTTTGTTTTTTTTTTTTGGTTTTTCGAGACAGGGTTTTTCTGTATAGCCCTGGCTGTCCTGAAACTCACTTTGTAGACTAGGCTGGCCTCCAACTCAGAAATCTGCCTGCCTCTGCCTCCCAAGTGCTGGGATTAAAGGCGTGCGCCACCACTCTCAACAGCTGAGTCTTCTCTCTAGTCATAAGTCTATTTTCTATTTTACACACAAATGACTTGATTCTTCCAGAGCACTCAGAAATTTTGCAATTTAGGATTTACAAAATCACTTGACTGAAGTACGACTCGGTGTAGTGGTTTTTACCCTGTGAGTAGTGAGTGGATTTTACCCCTTTCACAGGAGTTGCCTAAGACCATCAGAAAACACAGATATCAACACTACGATTCATAACAATAACAAAATTACAATTATGAAGTAACAACAAAGTTATTTTATGGTTGGGGGTTACCACAACATGAGGAACCATGTTAAAGGGTCACAGGATTCGGAAGGTTGAAAACCATTGTAATAGTGTCTTGAAGAGAATTCAATGACTTCTATAGAAACCTCAGCACTCGTGAGCAGAATGGTGATGTAAAATGTTAATGTTTAACTTTCTAAGAGACTACCAACTATTTTCCAAAGCAACTGTACCATTTTACATGTCTGCCAGCAGTGTTAGTGTATACCAGGCACTCCTCATCCCCACAGTCTTGATACACACACACACACAGCCATTCTACAGGTGGAGAGTATTTAAGTATCATTAGGGCTCTAATTAGGATTGCCACAATGACTAGCGATGCTAGTTTTTATATGACCAAAAGTCATTTAGTCTTCTTTAGTGACACATATGGTCATCTCTTAACCATTTATAATCAGCTTTACTAAGGAATAATCCACTAATATAAAATCCACAAATTCAATAAGATATGCTAATAAAAAATCCACAAATTTTGTATAAAATGAAAAGTTTTAAAAACTATGTTATAACCACAACTATACAGAACTCTGTCCATCACTGTTGTTTTATATGCTCTGCCCAGGAAGTGGCACTATTAGAAGGTGTGGCCCTGTTGGAGCAGATGTCATTGTGGCTGTGGGCTTTAAGACCCTCATCCTAGCTGCCTGGAAACCAGTATTTTGCTAGCAGCCTTCAGATCAAGAGGTAGAACTCTCAGCTCCTCCTGCGCCTTGCCTGCCTGGATGCTGCCATGTCCCCACCTTGGTGATAATGACTGCACTGTGAACCTGTAAGCCAGGCACTTAACAATTAAATGGTGTCCTTTATAGAGTTGTATTGGTCATGGTGACTGTTCACAGCAGTAAAACACTCACTGAGACAACTGATAACTAGTTCACTCATGCTCCTCTCGTACCAATTCTCTCTCTCCTGCTCCCTACTCCCTAGACTTTAAGGACTTGCTATGCCAATAGAACTGTCAGGTCCAGGATTCTACACTCAAGAGAAGTTTGCCATGTGTGGTTCTGTGAGTCTGGCTCTTTCCCTTAGCACACTGCAGAGATTTCATCTGTGCTCTCTGCAAGTGTACTGACGTTCCACTAGAGCTCTGCTATTGCACAGGAACAGCCCATTGAACAGTGTTCGCTTACTAAGTCAGCATCTGATAAATGTTTCCATTTCCCCAGCTTTTGGCTACTAGGAACAAAAGTTCTATAAACATCTGAGTATAAATCTTTGGATAAGCATACACTTACGTTAACTTAGTTAAATACTGAAGGAATAAGATTGGTTGCTTGTGTTTAATTTTTTAAGATTCTGCCAAACTGTTTTCCAAACTGGCTAGACTGCTTAGAGCTCTGGCATTCACCATTCTAACTTTAATTATTCTAGTGGAGAGATATGGTTTGAATTTCTATTATCCTGAGGATGAAAACTGTTAAGCATCTTTTCATGTACTTCTTTTAACAGTTAGTTTGTAATAGTTGGGTATCTATTAGGGAGACAAAATTTTTTCCTAACAATTAAAAAAATTAGGCTGTTTATCTTATTATTTAGTTATAGGAGTTCTTTCTACCTCTGGGATATGAGTCGCTACTGATACAGTTATCAAAAATACCCTTCTATCCTTTGTTTGGGGTATACTCTTTGGTATTAGTAGTGCTATCTTTTGAAATGAGGTTATTTTTAATTTATATCAACTGTTACTTGTTTTTGAGACTGGGTTTGTCTGTGTAATGTTAGTTGTCCTGGAATTTCCTATGGAACTCAGGCTTATCTCCAACTCAGAGATCCACCTCTGTGCTTCCCAAGAGCTGAGACTAAAGGTGTGTGCACCACCGCCTGGCTCAACTGTTTCTTTTATAATTAGTATTTTTTTTTGACCTGAAAAACTTTTGCTTACTGAAGTTACAAATGATTTCTTTTATGTTTTCTCTTAGAAATTAAAACTTTTATATTTAGTTTCATGGTATTCTTGAATTAATTTTTTTACTTAAGAGGAAAGTAATGGTCAAGGTCTCCTCCCCCACCCCACCCCCCATACTCTGGCATTTGGGGCTAACAAGACAGCAATGTGGGCAAGCACTTGCTGTGCAAGTCTGATGGCCCGGGCTTCATCTCCAGGTCCCAGGCGAGGAGGAAAAGTAACAACAAAAAAACCCCAAATAATAACCACCAAATGAATCCTACAAAGTTGTTTTCCTGCCCCCATACTAGTTTACTGAAGTTCATTTCCATATTTAATTATACACTCCTGCTAAAACAAAACAAAACAAAAGCCTGGTCATCCATCTATCTATGAATACACGCTGGCTGATTCAGGACACTTTACTTTATTCTACTCATTTATATTATGCCAATACCCACACCACTTGATTATGAAGATCTGTGATATGTTGTAAAGTAAGGCACTAATAAGTTTCCTTTCTCTGGGTCATAATTACTTTAGAAATCCCTAAACTCTTTGCATTTTAAAATAAATTTTAGAGTCGGTCTGTCAAAACTCTACAAATATGATTTCTTTGCATATATTTAATACTTAGGGAAGAAACTACGGTGCTGAAAATATCAAGTCTTTTAGCCTGTGACCATCAGGATCTTTCACTTACCTAGTTACCTAGTTATCTGACCTCTCTCGTCAACGTCTTTGCTTCAACTTCACATTTTAACCCCACCCCCCTCTGTTTTTGTTGAGAGAGGGTCTTACTATGTAGTCTTGGCTAGCCTAGGACTTGCTATGTAGACTAGGCTGGCCTTGAACTCACAGAGATCTGAAATTCAAGATAAGCACTATGTCACTGAGCTACATCCCCAACCATTCTTCCATTTGTTTTCAACAAAAGAGAATCTCGAAGCACTAGGATTTCTACTTTGAATATATACTTTAATTCCTGGCATGCTTAGGACCCCAAATTATCCCTTGTGAAACAAAGACACGTGATTACTTAGGTGAAACCCTCTTCTCTTCCTCCAGCCTCCTCTTTCATTGTGCTAAGGGTCTTATGTACTTCAGGGCAGCCCAGAAGATGCTGGGTACCCAGGGATGATCTTGGACTCCAGATCTTCCTGCCCCTGCTTTCTACGAGTTGTTATAAGCATGTGCCACCACATCCCATTTATGCGGTGCTAGGGATGGAACCCAGAGCGCCAGTCTGCTCAGCGAGCACTCTGGTAAGTGAGTTGCATTGGCAGCTTCTACAGAAAGCAAGGGGACCGCATGTCTGATGATCATGCAGCTCTTACATCATGTTGGACTGGATCGTCTTAGACTTCACATTTTTTTAGAGAATAAATTAGCTTTACTTAAGGAAATAAAAGAAAAGCTAAGACAAAAATACTGATGTGAAAAATGAAGAGGTAGACTGTTCATGAAAAATTTCAAAACACTATTAAGATTTGAGCTGGGTCTTGAACTCTGGTGAGTAGAGGAGCGTGGAGCAAACTATGAAAACTGTCTAGGAAAGAAGTCATTAGGTGTGATTCTAATCAAGACTCCTACTGCAAAGCTCCATAGGCCGATCTCCCTTTCTTTTTTCCATAAGAAACTCTCATTTCTTCCCTTTAAAAACCAATATTCTTATCTCCATCTTTTAAAATTACCATTGTGAATATTTGCCAAAGGCAAAATATTTTCAGAAGTTTTTTTGGGGGAAGGAATGTCTCACTCACATAGCCCATGGCCTTGAACTTGCTTGGTAGCCAAACTTGAGCTTCACTTCTTTAACCTGGTGAGCTTTTCTCAACTACCCAAGTGCTATGACTACAGGTGGGGTTCAGTGTGTGTAACAAGAAATAAGGAACTTTAGATGGCTGTACAAGAAGCTGACTACAACGTGTACTATCCATTAGCTTCAGGAGACACATGATCTGTAATATGGTAGAAGACAGAGTCAGCACAGATATCCAGAAAATGAGAGCTAGGATGAATCCTCAATGAAGAAAAACCTGAACAGGAAGAAAGGCTGTGCCACAGGGAAAATGGGAGAAATCCTGAGAACTAGAAACACTTTACACAGAAAAACCAGTACACACTGTCCCACAGCAGGCGTAGAGTAGCTTACAGTAACAAACAAACCTGTAGTTAAAAACTAAATTAGCACGAACTAGTCAAAGCAGCAGGAATGAGCCCAAAAGCTTGCTGGTGGATAAAGCCAGCCAGGCATGGTGGGACAAAGGTGATCCCAGAACTGTCTGGAGGCCAGCCTGAGCTACATTGTGAGCCAAGGTGGTGGGGTGGGGTGAGAGACAGAAATCAATGACAACTAGAGACACCTCAGCCTTTGGCTTGAGCAGTGAGTGAAAAAGCAGCACTTGCCACCAGGAAACAAGAGACCCATGGGGAAAAGGACTTCACTTCAGCTTGCAATATAGACTTAGCACAGAGGGAAGACAAAGTCTGAAGACTGATCACTGACGCTGAGAAGTCTGGAGGGTGAAAGGGGTTTATCTAGTGCATTTAGGAGGTCTAGTACTTCAGTTGTGACAATCACAACTGTCTCTAGACATTGCCAATTAGTACAGAATATCACCCAACCCACCACTGAGAATCACAGTCTATAGCACTCAAAAGATAAGCTACAAATGAAAACCAAGTGTAGAAATACTTTTCAACCCTTTTTCCAGGGCTGGGGCAGCAGCTCATGCAATCGTGTGCTCATCAGCCTAGCTTCCTCAGTTCTAGTCCCACCCAGTGAGCCACCCTGTATCAAAAACCAAGGACAGTTCCTAGGAAGCGCATTGGAGGCTGACCTCTCGCCTTTCAAAGCACACATGACCTCATAAACGCACTCTCACTCACATACTCTCTCTCTCACATACTCTGCCTCTCTTTTCCTAATCTTAAGGTCCTAAGGAGGTCCTAAGAAGCAGAACTTCTTCACATTCACTGCCCGGTTTTCTCAGGGCACCATCACCATGCCTATACCCCAAGAGAGAATTAAATCTAACATACAAATACTTTTAAAAATGGTTCTTACAAGCATGGCTTACTAAAGTTGCACACTTAGCTTAGCATATATAAATGATTTTTTTAAAAAACAGAGGGAAATGCCTTATTTTAAGTGTATTGACACATCCTTTCCTCAAAGTCGATAAGATAGTAATTATGAAAAGAAATTTGCTAATTTGAAGACAGTGACATTCTTCAAACAGTAAGCAATACAAAAGAACTGTGACTTATCTTACCTGTGGCAACTTGGTTTATCAATCCTGCGGGACCACTGCTTGCAATCTGTGAAGGTGGCTGGCTAAGCCCAGGGGAAGGGGTTCCTAACCGAGGAAACTGCTGGGAACTCATTTCCACCTGCAAATCAAGTCAGGCTACGATTACCAGATTCTGAAATTAGAACCGACATCGAGAGATCAAAGCATCTTTAGTACCCGTGACCTCTCAGGAAAACATATAGAGCTTATTTATTTAAAAGTTATGATCAATGGTACAGAGATCTATTGAGGGTTTTTTACATTCTAAGGCTAAATTAATAATGACAGACTTTATACAAATGTTGGAGGCTACTATAACCTTCCAAAATACTTATGGATTAAAAAAAAAAAAAGCATGGAATGTTATATAGCCGCCAAATCTGAGAACCATAACCATAGGCTATCTGTGTAAAATTTTTATGGAAAATAGTATGGCTCCTTTAAATACTCAAGCCTCACACCAAGGTAAATAGAACCATAATTAGTATGCCATAATGCCTAGCCCCAAGAAAGGATTGAAAAATCTTACATTAAGACCCGATGCTTGCGGAATCCTCAAACGCTTTTCCGTAAAGGCCTCCATTTAAGGATTTCCTTTCTTCCTCATCACGGATAATCCCCCCACCCCCCAACCCGAGACACGGGTAGGATTCGAGAACCACGGTCTCTAAAATTGTCTTCCACTTTCCCATTCAGGCTTCGCTTATCTCCGGTCTACCCCAGTTATATCCCCATTTCCCCTCCGAGATCCCAGGACACACGTTTCCAGACACCCCGGGTGTCGAAGCTCTGTCTCCCGGAGAAAACGTCCTACGGAGTCCTCTCGGCAAGATAAGCAGTGTGCCCTTTCATATGCGACCGCCACGAAGGGCTCGAGGGGCTCTGCAGGCACGGAGGGAACGCAATTCGGAACGCGTCCCCGGCCCGCCTCAGTTCAGCCCGCCCGCCAGCCACACTCACCCTACGGCCAGCAGCCGCTCCGCTCCTAGTCCTCTTACCACCCAACCTACCCCTGCCTCCCCCGCCCGCTCATTGGCCAGACGCGTATCCAGCACCAATCCGCAGTTGCCTGCGCGTTCTGGGCCCGCCCCGCCCTCCCGCCGGCCGCCAGCCAATAAGACGCCAGTCTCTCTGGGGGCGGGGAGCAGTGTAAACTCCGGGGCTGGGCCAATAGAAGGGAGAGATAGGCGATCCCTAGCAAGAAGGGCGGGGATCCGGGAGGCTCCGCCCCAGCAAGGGTCTGAAAGCGGCGGGCGCAGGGCCCGGATGTGGAGAGTCACTTTAAACTGCTCCAGAAGCCAAACTCCCTAGGCCGTCCTCCTTCCCGCTGACTTCCCTGCGGAGGCCCGCGTCCGCCACGCCCCCACGCCCGGAGCTGCCCACCCCTCGGTGTTTCTTGTCCTCCTTCCCACCGATCATCCGGACCCTGCCGCAGACTCAACTGCTCTGCCTAGCTTGCTAAAGAGCTGGAATGAGGACCGCAAGAGCTGTGGCGGCTCTGTCCTTCCCCAGGGACGAGCACCGGGACTGCCTAGGCAGTCCCGCCCCCTCGACTCCTCCTCTCCCTCCCGGTTCTCGTTCCGCCATTACCTGGGCGCGGCCACGCCGTCTAGAGCTTGCTCTTGTGTGCTCTCAGTCTTTAGGGCTAATGTCCTCGGGCTCCGGACCCGCAGCCGCAGCCCGGCCGCTAGCACTCTGTCCCCCACCCCTCACTCCAGCTTGGCTGCTTCCGCCGCCGTAACGAGACTTTCGCTTACTGGCTGCGACAAACCCCGCCCCTCACTCAGGCAGCCAGTCCTCGCCTGCAGGGAACAGGACAACAGTCGGTCCCGCCTCTTGGAGCCGAAAAGGCCTCTAGGAAATGTAGTCTCCAGCCCTAAGAGGGCGGGGCCTGGGCCACTGGACGCGGGCTTCACTGTACTTCGCAGTCAAGTCTGAAGACTGTTCTGCCATTTCTTTTGGGGACTGACACGATAAAGGATTCCACGGTTTCGCTTCAGCAGGAAAGCACTCGGTTGAATTTTACCCCGGTGCTGGAGGCAGTGGGACGCATAAGGAGTAAAGGAGGATGATTGTGGCTGCCCCGAGAGCCCGCCGTATCCTCATGGAGTCCTCCCCTTGCTGCATGTAGGATTGGGTCTTGGCATGGAGGGATCACTGGGGTGGCTGGACCCCGCTGGAACCGAACACCCGCCTGGGTCGTGCTCAGTGCACACAATTGGATAAGGCAGCTCTACTCTCCCTCAAGTCTTCCGTATTACAGAGAGGTGGGGTGCTGTTTTGCTTGTAGTGGAAGGTATAGAGTTTATGTCTTTGCCAGAGATGGTGCTATTCATTTTTTGACTGCTAAGAGATTACGGACCCCTCTTCCCAGGTCATTTAGAACTAGAGTTTTGTGATCATAATAGATTCTTTGTAACAAGCCATTCTGTTTGGGAAGAAGAGAGCAGCTCCCGACTACCAGAGTTTCAAGAGCCCCTCCTCCTTCATGCTATTTTCTTTTCTCACGCCATCCTTTCACTCTCTGGTTTCTAAATAACTGACATACTTCAGCCTGCTCTCTATTTAGGTGGTTTCTGACATTATACTTTTTGTTAATTTTTAAATTTTTTGACATTGGTGTTCACTCAATTGGCCATCTGCCTTGAACATAATCTGTAGCCCTATCAGGCCTTGAGCGTGCATTCCCCCTGCCCCAGTCTCCAGAGCAACTGGGATTGCAGGCTTGTGCCATTGGCCCTGGCTAGTGTGTACATCTTGTTGAGTTCTGCCACTGTCTCAAACGACTCCTTTAAAGTTATTAATACAAAAACCCAAAAAACAAACAAACAAAAAAACCCTTTAAAATGGGGGGAGGGATGCTGGAGAGTTGGCTCAGCGGTTAAGAGTACTGATTGCTCTTACAAAGGTCATGAGTTCAATTCCCAGTAACCACATGGTGAGTGGCTCACAACCATCAGTCATGGGATCCGATGCCCTCTTCTGGTGTGTCTGAAGACAACCACAGTGTACTCATATAAATAAAATAAATTTTAAAAAAACTTTAAAAAAATATAAAGTTACTAATACTCAAGGAGGTGATGAGATAGTTCAGCAAGTAAAGGTGCTTGCACACAAATATGTAATGAAAGTAAAAAACAAATCAAAAAGCTGGATTGATGGTTTAGTTAAGAGTGTGTATTGCTCTTAGAGGACCCAAGCCAGTTCCTAGCACCCAAACTGGGCTCTTAGAACCACACAGTTGTGTAGGTATGCCCACACCACCAAGGGATGGTGCTGGGATACAACATGCATATGAATAGGCATTCCTATGCCACACCTGTTACCACTGGACCATGACATACATAGGAGTAGGCATGGCCACTCCATGATATGGTGATGCTGGGCCACTGAACAGGTGTGAACAGACATGTCTGTGTGGCATTGTGCTGTTACAGGGACATGGTACTTGTATGAACAGGTCTGCACAGCCACGTGCCATGGAATGGCCAGTGGTCACAGGTGTGTGTTAACACATGCCCATGCTGTCACAGGATGGCACTGGGAAATCACATGCATGTGAACAGGCATGCACACACCACCGAATGGTGCTAGGACGTCATGGCATGTGTGCAAACAATTGTGCCTACATTGTCAGGGGATGGTGTATGAAACAGCATGTATGCGAACATCACCACGTGATAGCACCAGTGTGGAAAAGGTGTGCCTACGTTGCCACATGACAGGGATGAGACATAGCATGCCTGTAAATAGGTATCCCCATGATGGACAGGCCACACCATACATGTGAAGATGTGTCCTAAGCCATCATGTTATGGAGCTGGTACACTTCTGTGTGTGAACAGGTGTGCCCACACTACCTCGTGACAGTGCTGGGACACAGCATAGCATCACTGCCACTTGACAGAACTGGAACATGGCATTCTTGTGAACAGGTTAGCTCATGATGCATTATGATGGTGCTGGGACTTGGCACATGCATGAACAGGCATGTTCAGATTACTTTGTCATAGCACTGAGACAGGTTTGCCCATGCCACTGCACAATGGGGCAGGCACATGGTATGTGTGTGATGACATGTGATTGTGCCACCATGCAATGGTTTAGGGATACAGTATGTGTGTGAGCACACATGCCTGTGACACTACATGAGTACACTGGAACATGGCTCCTGTGTGAGCATGCATGATCAAGTCACCACATCATGGTGCTGAGACGCAGCTCATAATAGAACATACATGCCCATGCTGCCAAATGGAAGGGCTAGGACATTGCTTGTATGTAAACAGGTATGTACATTCACTGCCACATGATTGCACAGGGACAAAGAATTTGTGTAAACAGATGAGTCCATGGTGAAATGCAATCCTGTGGCATGGCATGTATGGGAACAGGTATGCCCAGTGCCACACTTGATGGCACAGGGACATGGCATATGGTACCACTGATGGTGTTGGGTTATGGCATATATGTGAGCAAGCATGCAAATGTCACCATGTAGTGATGCTAGTATTTGCTTCTTTGTGAACATGCATGTCCCAACCACCATGTCACAGTGCTGGGACATAGGTAGCATGTGATCAGATGTGCTGTCAGCATCACATGGTGCTGCTGGGACATGGCATGTGTGTGAGCACGTGTGTCCCACACCAGTAGTGGAAGGCACTGGCACATGGCATGTGCCAACAGGGATGTACGTACACACCACCATTGTCACATGTATTAACCAACATGCTGACACCATGTCATGGTGCTGGAACATGGCATGTGTGTAAACAGTCATGCTCAATTCCACCACTGATGCTGCTGGAACACAATACATGTGAACAGGTGTTCCTGTGCTATGTGTGGATGCTGGGCCAAAGCATGTGTGTAAAATGGTGTGTACAAGCCAACACAGACTGGTGGGACATGACACACATGTGAGCAGGCTTGTACATAATGTTGCAGAGATATGGATTGTTGGGAATTGGTTCTAATGCTGTGTTTCATTTTGGTTCCCAAAAGCTGTGCTTCCAAACCTGAGGGACCCTGTCCCCAGCTGCCTTCAGTTGATAATAAAGCATTGCCATATAGCCAATGGCTGGGCAGGGAGACAGGGTAGTACTTTTAGATTGCACGGGCAAGGGATCAGAGGAGAGCCATGGCTTGGAGGAAGAAGGAACAGATTTAGGAGCTTCAGGAGAGAAAGCGTCCCTCAATACAGGTGGAAAGGGAATGAGGCCCTAAGGGGTGGGGATGGGGGTGGGGGCTGTCCAGAAGATAATAGGACAGCAAAGATAAAACATAGATTTAGAGGGTGTCAAGCCAGGAATAGCAGAGGGAAGTGTGTGCTAGCTGTGGGGAGGTGTGGAAGTGCCCAGCCATTGAGCTAGTCAAGGCATATCAAAATTAGCTGGTGTGTGTGCGTCTTTCTTTGGGGCACAGGGAGAGACAGAGAGGAGAGGGAAACAAGAGAGTGAGGTGGAAGAGAGAGGAAATAGAGTAGAGAGAGAGGAGAGAGAGAGACAAAGACAGGAGAGCAAGTTAAGGGAGAGAGAACGAGGGGAGAGTGTGAGGAGACAGTAGAGAGAAAGTTAGAGAGAAAAGAGAAAGAGAGAGGAGGAGAAAGTGGGAAATGAGAAAGAGGAAAGAAGAGAGAATAGTAAGAGAGAAGAAAGAAAATATGGGAAAGAAGAGAGAAGAGAGCAAAACAGGAGGGAGGGAGGGAGGGAGGAGGAGGAGGAGAGCAAAGAGAAAGAGACAACAAGACAAAGTGACAGGAGAGACAAAGAGGGTGGGAAACTAGTCAGAAGAGAGGGGGGAGGAAGGAGGAAGAGAAAGGAGGAGGAGGAGAAGAAGAGAGAGAATGTGACAGAAAAGAGGAGAGAGGGTAAAGAGACAGACAGGAGAAAACAGAGTAGAGGGCAAGAGAGATGAGAAGTGAGAGAAAGGAGAGTTGAGGAGAGAGGGCAGAAATAGAGACTGAAAGGAGAGAGTGAAACAGTAGAGATATAGGAAAGAGAGTATAGAGAGAGGGGATGTGAGAGAGGCGAGACTACAGAGGGGAGGGGAAAGGAGAGAGTAGGGAGAGAACAGAAAAACAAAGAAAAGGATAAAAGATGGAAGAGAGAGGTGCACAAGAGAGCAGAGAATAAAAAAGAAAAGAGGGAAGGGACAAAGAGAGGAGATAGAATAAGGAGAGAATATAAGCGCACAGAAAGAAAGAGAAGAGGGACAGGCAGGAGATAGAGCAGAAAGAGACAGATGAGGAGGGAATGAGATGTAGAGAAGCACTCACACTGTTTTGTACACCATAGCAAATGCACAGAAGCTGGGTCCAAGTTAGGCGAGTAGGAAAGGCAGGACTGCTCTCAGGTAAGATGCATTCTGAACTCACAAATGGGCAAAGGAGAAAAAGAAGGAGGGAGACAGAGAAGAGTGAGTACAGTGAGAAGAGTGAGCTGAGAGAGAGAGAAGAAAGGAGAGGGAGGGAAGATAGGAGAGATGATCAAGGAGAAAGCAGAGAGCAGGAGAGTGTAGACATTGATAGGAGAGAACAAGAAAGAGGGGGGAATGCTGAGAGAGAAAGGGAAAGACAGAGAGAAAGAGAGAGGATAGAGCAGAGAGAGTAACTGACAGGAGAAAGGAGACAAAGAAAGCAGAGATAGAAGGGAGAGAGAAGAGCAGAGACAATGGAGAGAGGGCGCATGGAAGTGAGAGAGGAGAGACTGGGACAGAGAGAAGAGAGAGAGAGGACAGAGTCAAGGAGGAAAATTGAGGGGGAGACACAGGAGAGAGTATGAGTCAGGCATGTCCACCATTTTAAACACTACTGAAAAAAAATCACAGAAACTAGGTCCCAGTTGGAGAAGTAAAGAAGGCAGGAAACTCTCAGGTGAAATGCACTTTTCAAATGATGTCTTGGTAGAAGGATGAAAATCAAGAGAGAAAGAGAGGAAGGGAGGGAGAGCAGGGGAGAGGAGAGGAAACAGGAGGGAGAAAGCAGAGGGGGAGTGAAGTGAAAATTTATGGATTCTTTGGAGACTCAGTTGTGTCATGTGATGTTTTTCCGGAAGCGTCTTTTAAAAAAAAAAAAAAGATTTATTTTTTTTATTTATATGAGCACACTGCAGCTGTCTTCAGACACACCAGCAGAGGGCATCAGATCTCATTACAGATGGTCATGAGCCACCATGTGGTTGCTGGGAATTGATCTCAGGACCTTTGGAAGAACAGTCAGTGCTCTTAACCGCTGAGCTATCTCTCCAGCCCTGGAAGCTGTCTTATGCGAGGATGTTTTCTGAAGCAGACACTTGAGAAGATGTGTGATGTTTGGAAAGAGTATAAGTAGAATCTAACAGTGAATGATGTTTTTGTATTGGTTTGCCTAGCAACACTTCACTGGTCTTTGCTGTAGACATTCATGCATTGGTACACCTTGCAGTGCTTTGCTGGCCTTCACTTATCTTCACGTGTCCTTGTGACTTCTAGAGAAACAGACTAAAGAACTTGTGGTATTTTGGCTGCCTCTTGCGGCTTCTGCAGATTCATGCAAATCGTCCCCTTGCTCCTCTCTCTGTCTCTCTCTATCTACTTCCTTTCTCTACTCCCTCTTCTCTGTCTTCTCCCACTCTGTTTTCTCTCTCCTCTCTGATGCTTTCTCTTTTCTATCTCTTTCACTGTTCTCTCTTCCTCTTCTCTCACTCTCCCCTCTCCTCGCTCCCATTCTCTGCTCCTTTCTTTTGCTCTCTCCTCTCTCCTCTCTGTTATCTCTCAGTTCTGTTCGCTCTCACTCCCTTCCTCCCTCTTCTGTCAGTTGAGATTTGATAATGCACATTATCTAAGACATTCCTACCTTTCATGATTCTCCAATGAGATCTAGTTTATGTGCTCTTACAGTAGTATACAAGACCTTTGCCCGGCAATAGTGACTTGCTTTCAAGATACAATAATTCAATAGTGGCAGAAAGCTTTGGGAGTAACCAACCAAGATCTGACTTGGCTTAAGGCCCATTCCATACCCAACACTGCTTGGATGATCATGGACCAGGGGAAACCCAAATTTTACTGCTGTGCTAAAGGAATGCAGCAATGAAATGACTCCCAATGACGTTCTGTTTTACTCACCAGTACCTTGCTCAGCCATCATCAAAGAAATTTCTTCTTGAAGCATTTAGGAACAAGTGCAGAGACCTACAGACAGACACTATGCAGAGAGTGAGAGACCTTGGAAACTAAATATGATATCTCCATCAAATCCCTCCTCTCATGACTCTGAAGAAGAAGGAGGAAGAGAAGGAGAAGAAGAAAAATAAAGTATAAGAGCCAGAGGGGATGGAGGACACCAAGGCATCAAGACCTCCTAGAAACAACAGGGCTGGTGCACATATGGACTCAGAGACAGTGGCACAGGGCCTGCAGGGGTCTGGATCCAATGGGACCCCTGAGCTAAGAGGAGAAGTGGAGGCCTCTTCCTCTCACTGTAGTTAGTCTCTTGGTTCTTTCTCTTCTATTCTGTTTTTTCTTTTCTTTTCTCTTACTCTTCTGTCTTTATTTCCTCTCTATTTCCCTTCTTCCCTCACCTCACTCAATCTCCTCCTTAATCCCTCTCCTCTCTCTCCCTTCCCGTTCTCTCCTCTATTTCTCACACTTACCTTTTTCCTCTCTTCTCCCTATACCCTTCTCTCCTTGCTAACTTTCTCTCACTGTGCTGCATTGTGTGACTTTTTGTCCTGTCTCTCATTTCTCTCCACCCACCCTCTCTATGTCCCTACCCCTCTCGTATCTCCCTTTCCCTCTCCTCTGTTTATACCCTTCCTTCTATCTTCCCTCTCTCTGACTTCTCCTCTTTCACTCTTTCTCTGCATTATCTCTCATTCTCTCTTCACTCCTTCAGTAACCCTTGTCTTTCTTCAGTCTCTCACTTTTTCTCCTCTCTCTGTGTGTCTCTCTCTCCCCTTTCTCTACTCTCCTGTCTCTCTCTCTTCTTGTCTGTCTTCCCTCTCTTCTCCTTCCTTTTCACTCTTATCTCCCCTTTGAGGAGGGCCTGCAATCTTTCTTCCTATTCTTCCACAAGACTCCCCAAACTCCATTCACTGTTTGGCTGTGGGTGACTACATCTGTCTGAGTTAGCTGCTGGGTAAAGCCTCTCAGGGGATAACATGCTCCTCTCTGCAAGCATATCAGAGTATCATTAATAGTGTTAGGGAATGATGCTTGTCCATGGGATGGGTCTCAAGTTGGGCCAGTTGTTGGTTGGCCATTCCCTCAGTCTCTACTCCCTCCCCCGTGCCTGCATTTCTTGTAGACAGGATACATTTTGGGTTGAAAGTTTTGTGGATGGGTTAGTGTCCCTGTTATTCCATTGGGGTTCCTGCTTGGCTACAGGAGGCTGTCTCTTCAGGTTCCATATCCCCACTGCTGTGAGTCTCATTGATTCTTGAGTGTCTTCCTTATCACAGGTCTCTGCCTCTACTGCCTCACCATCAGTTGCAGATTTCCATTCATTTTCATGGCCATCTAACCATCTCTCCTGTCCTTCCACATACCTGATCCTGAACCCCCATTCTTCTCCCCATCCCCACTACTTCCCAGTTCCTCCTCTCCTTCTGTCTCTTATGACTACTTAATTCTTCCTCCTAAGTGAGAGTCAAGCATCCTCAATTGTGCCTTCCTTCTTGTGGGTCTGTGGAGTGTAACATGGAACCTGTAGTTCATGGCTAATATCCACTTATAAGTGAGTATATACATGCATATCCTTTTGAGACTGGGTTACTTCACTCAGGATAATATTTTCAAGTTCCATCCATTTGCCTGCAAAATTTATGATGTCTTGGTTTTTAGTAGCCGAATAGTACTCCATTGTGTAAATATACCACATTTTCTGTATTCATTCTTCAGTTGAGGGGACATCTAGGTTGTTTCCAGTTTCTGGCTATTATGAATAAAGCTGCTATGAATATAGTTAAGCAAGTGTCTTTGTGGAATGTTGGAGCATCTTTACGGTATATGCTCAGGAGTGGTATAGCCACTATTGAACTAACCCCAGGTTATCTGAAACTGCCAAATTGATTTCTAGAGTAGTTGTACAAGTTTGCACTCCTTCTCTTTCCTTCTTTACCCCAACTTGCTTTCTCCCCTGACCTAACATAACCTAACACTCCATCTAAGGCTAAGCCTCTAACTCTAGCCCAACTGTCTTAGTCAGGGTTTCTATTCCTGCACAAACATCATGGCCAAGAAGCAAGTTGGGGAGGAAAGGGTTTGTTCAGCTTACACTTCCATACTGCTGTTCATCACCAAGGAAGTCAGGACTGGAACTCAAGCAGGTCAGGAAGCAGGAGCTGATGCAGAGGCCATGGAGGGATATTCTTTACTGGCTTACCTCCCCTGGCTTGCTCAGCCTGCTCTCTTATAGAACTCAAGACTACCAGCCCAGAGATGGTCCCATCCACAAGGGGCCTTTTCCCCTTGATCACTAATTGAGAAAATGCCTTACAGCTGGATCTTGTGGAGGCATTTCCCCAACTGAAGCTCCTTTCTCTGTGATAACTCCAGCTTGTGTCAAGTTGACACAAAACTAGCCAGTACACCAACTAATTGCTAAACCTCACCCTAATATTAATCCCCTAACCTTCCCCCAAACCCTAACCTTAATCCCCTAACTCCTAACCCCTATTCCAACCCTAACATAACACTAACCTTCTAACTTTAACCTTAACCTTATAATTCTAACCCCAGCACTCCAGTCATCTAACCCAAACTCTAATCCTCAGTTGAACCCTAACCTGTCTAATTCTAACCATAACCCTAACTTCTAACCAAAACCTTAATGCTAAATCTAACACTACTCTCAAATGCTAATTCCAACACTCCAACTCCAATCCTAACCCTGAAACCTAATCCTCTAAACCTAAAACTTACTCTAACCCTACACTAAACCTCTAACACTAATCCTGAATCTAACTCAGACTAACCTCTAACCCTAACACTCTTGGCCTAACCCTAACCCTATAACAATAGCCCTCTAACACTAACCTTCCAACCCTAACCCTAACCCCTTAACTCTGACCCTGTAACCCCAACCTCTAATGCTAATCCTAACCCCAATATAAACCCAGCCTTAACCCTTCTAATAGGGCCACTAGATGGGGACAAAGTCCTAAACACAGGCTCTGGAATGGCACTATGAGGAAGGCACTTGCCTTGGAAAACAAATGGACTGAGTTCAGACCAACAGAAAACCCTAGCATCAAAGTGCTAGACTTAGAAAATATGAGTCAGGGTGCAGAGAGGCAGGAGGCAGTATGAAAGCCCCAGAGGTACAGCACCCTTCCAGGGTCAACAAGTCTCTGGAATAGAGAAAAGTGAAGAAAATTGGGACACAGAACCAACAGCAAAAACAGGTGTAGGAACATACATGTTTGTAATCCAGCATCCCCACAGACTCACAGTATTGAAGAAAGGCTAATTCCTTTGTGAGCCAGCTAGTGGAAAAGTCACCAGGATACCAGCCTCAAATAATGTCGTATTAAAGACTAATGTCTGCAGCTGTCCTCTGACCCCAGCTGCATGCAATTGTAATCACACAAAGAAGAAGATGCACACACACTCACACAACGAACAAAAAATTTTTTTTTAAAAATTATGTCTTGACCGAGTCACCTTGGGCACAGAGTCAGTGGACACCCCCAAGGTCCCCTAGAGGACTCTCCACCCGATCTTAGGACCATCGATGAGTGGAACACAACTTCTGTTCCAATTCAATCCCGCGGGACCTGAGACAGCATTAGGAAAGCAGGAAACCCGGCCTGACCAGGGTCACAAGTCCCTTCCGGTCTGTGCCAGCACTTGGTCACCTGGGCGCAGAGTAGGGGTACACTCCCAAGGTCCCTAGAGGACAGCTTCTGAGACAGACCCTGTTTCGGGCTCCAGACATCCAGGTACCTTCCCTGCCAGAGGAGAGGTGTCCAACTTGGGAGGGCTTTGCCAGAGCACCTGGGGGAGCCATCTTGGTTCCTGGATCCCTCCGAGACTAGTCTGTGCAGGTGAGAGTGTGGACTACAAAAGCTAACAGCTTCTGTGACAGGGCAAAGCAACACAGCTTCTGGGACAGGTCCTGTTTCGAGCCTTCATCTTCTGCCAGGAGGGAGGTCCAAACGCCAGATATCTGTGCACCTTCCCTGTAAGAGGAGAGCTTGCCTGCAGAGAGTGCTCTGACCACTGAAACTCAGGAAAGAGCTAGTTGCACAGGTCTGTTGATAGAGGCTAACAGAATCACGAGAGGAACAATCTCTAACCAGAAACAACTATAACAACTAACTCCAGAGATTACCAGATGGCGAAAGGCAAACATAAGAATCTTACTAACAGAAACCAAGACCACTCACCATCCTCAGAACGCAGCACTCCCACCTCGCCCAGTCCTGGGCACCCCAACACACCCGAAAAGCTAGAACCGGATTTAAAAGCATATCTCATGATGATGGTAGAGGACATCAAGAAGGACTTTAATAACTCACTTAAAGAAATACAGGAGAACACTGCTAAAGAGTTACAAGTCCTTAAAGAAAAACAGGAAAACACATCCAAACAGGTGATGGAAATGAACAAAACAATACTAGACCTAAAAATGGAAGTAGACACAATAAAGAAAACTGAAAGTGAGGCAACGCTGGAGATAGAAACCCTAGGAAAGAAATCTGGAACCATAGATACGAGCATCAGCAACAGAATACAAGAGATGGAAGAGAGAATCTCAGGTGCAGAAGATTCCATAGAGAACATCGGCACAACAATCAAAGAAAATGCAAAATGCAAAAAGATCCTAACTCAAAACATCCAGGAAATACAGGACACAATGAGAAGACCAAACCTATGGATAATAGGAGTTGATGAGAATGAAGATTTTCAACTTAAAGGGCCAGCAAACATCTTCAACAAAATTATAGTAGAAAACTTCCCAAACCTGAAGAAAGAGATGCCCATGAACATACAAGAAGCCTACAGAACATCAAGTAGACTGGACCAGAAAAGAAATTCCTCCCGACACATAATAAGCAAAACAGCAAATGCACTAAATAAAGATAGAATATTAAAAGCAGTAAGGGAAAAGGGTCAAGTAACATATAAAGGCAGGCCTATCAGAATTACACCAGACTTTTCACCAGATACTATGAAAGTCAGAAGATACTGGACAGATGTTATACAGACACTAAGAGAACACAAATGCCAGCCTAGGCTACTATACCTAGCCAAACTTTCAATTAACATAGATGGAGAAACCAAAGTATTCCACGACAAAACCAAATTCACACATTATCTTTCCACGAATCCAGCCCTTCAAAGGATAATAACAGAAAAAAAAAAAAAAAAAACCAATACAAGGACAGAAACCATGCCCTAGAAAAAGCAAGAAGGTAATCCTTCAACAAACCTAAAAGAAGACAGCCACAAGAACAGAATGCCAACTCTAACAACAAAAATAATAGGAAGCAACAATTTTTTTTTTAAGTTTTTTTTTTTTTTTAAGATTTATTTATTTATTATATGTAAGTACACTGTAGCTGTCTTCAGACACTCCAGAAGAGGGAGGGAGTCAGATCTTGTTACGGATGGTTGTGAGCCACCATGTGGTTGCTGGGATTTGAACTCCGGACCTTCGGAAGAGCAGTCGGGTGCTCTTACCCACTGAGCCATCTCACCAGCCCCAGGAAGCAACAATTACTTTTCCTTAATATCTCTTAATATCAATGGACTCAATTCCCCAATAAAAAGACATAGACTAACAGACTGGCTACACAAACAGGACCCAACATTTTGCTGCTTACAGGAAACCCATCTCAGGGAAAAAGACAGACACTGCCTCAGAATGAAAGGCTGGAAAACAATTTTCCAAGCAAATGGTCTGAAGAAACAAGCTGGAGTAGCTATTCTAATATCGAATAAAATCGACTTCCAACCCAAAGTTATCAAAAAAGACAAGGAGGGACATTTCATACTCATCAAAGGTAAAATCCTCCAAGAGGAACTCTCAATTCTGAATATCAATGCTACAAATGCAAGGGCAGCCACATTCATTAAAGTAATTTTAGTAAAGCTCAAAGCACACATTGCACCTCACACAATAATAGTGGGAGACTTCAACACACCACTTTCATCAATGGACAGATCGTGGAAACAGAAACTAAACTGGGACACAGTGAAACTAACAGAAGTTATGAAACAAATGGATTTAACAGATATCTACAGAACATTTTATCCTAAAACAAAAGGATATACCTTTTTCTCAGCACCTCATGGTACCTTCTCCAAAATTGACCATATAATTGGTCACAAAACAGGCTTCAACAGATAAAAATATTGAAATTGTCCCATGCATCCTATCAGATCACCATGGGCTAAGGCTGATCTTCAATAACAATATAAATAATAGAAAGCCAACATTCACGTTGAACAATACTCTTCTCAATGATACCTTGGTCAAGGAAAGAATAAAGAAAGAAATTAAAGACTTTTAAAGTTTAATGAAAATGAAGCCACAACATACCCAAACTTACGGACAAAATGAAAGCATTTCTAAGAGGAAAACTCATAGCTCTGAGTGCCTCCAAAAAGAAACTAGAGAGAGCACACACAAGCAGCTTGACAACACACCTAAAAGCTCTAGAACAAAAGGAAGCAAATTCACCCAAGAGGAGTAGACGGCAGGAAATAATCAAACTCAGGGGCGAAATCAACCAAGTGGAAACAAGAACAACTATTCAAAGAATCAACCAAACGAGGAGCTGGTTGAGAAAATCAACAAGATAGATAAACCCTTAACCAGACTCACTAGAGGGCACAGGGACAGCATCCTAATTAACAAAATCAGAAATGAAAAGGGAGACATAACAACAGATCCTGAAGAAATCCAAAACACCATCAGATCCTTGTACAAAAGGCTATACTCAACAAAACTGGAGAACCTGGATGAAATGGACAAATTTCTAGACATATACCAGGTACCAAAGTTAAATCAGGATCAGGTTAATGATCTAAACAGTCCTATATCCCCTAAAGAAATAGAAGCAGTCATTAATAGTCTCCCAACCAAAAAAAGCCCAGGACCAGATGGGTTTAGTGCAGAGTTCTATCAGACCTTCAAAGAAGATCTAATTCCAGTTCTTCACAAACTATTCCACAAAATAGAAGCAGAAGGTACTCTATCCAGTTCATTCTATGAAGCCACAATTACTCTGATACCTAAACCACAGAAAGACCCAACAAAGATAGAGAACTTCAGACCAATTTCCCTTTTGAATATCGATGAAAAAATACTCAATAAAATTCTTGCTAACCGAATCCAAGAACACATCAAAACAATCAGCCATTCTGACCAAGTAGGTTTCATTCCAGGGATGCAGGAATGGTTTAATATATGGAAATCCATCAATGTAATCCACTATATAAACAAACTCAAAGACAAAAACCACATGATCATCTCGTTAGATGCTGAGAAAGCATTTGATAAAATCCAACACCCATTCATGATAAAAGTTTTGGAAAGATCAGGAATTTAAGGCCCATACCTAAACATGATAAAAGCAATCTACAGCAAACCAGTAGCCAACATCAAAGTAAATGGCGAGAAGCTGGAAGCATTCCCACTAAAATCAGGGACTAGACAAGGCTGTCCACTTTCTCCCTACCTATTCAACATTGTACTTGAAGTCCTAGCCAGAGCAATTCGACAACAAAAGGAGATCAAGGGGATACAAATCAGAAGGAAGAAGTCAAAATATCACTTTTTGCAGATGATATGATAGTATATATAAGTGACCCTAAAAATTCCACCAGAGAACTCCTAAACCTAATAAACTGCTTCAGTGAAGTAGCTGGATATAAAATTAACTCAAACAAGTCAATGGCCTTTCTCTAAACAAAGGATAAACAGGCTGAGAAAGAAATTAGGGAAATAACACCCTTCTCAATAGTCACAAATAATATAAAATTCCTTTGTGTGACTCTAACTAAGGAAGTGAAAGATCTTTATGATAAGAACTTCAAGTCTCGAAGAAAGAAATTAAAGAAGATCTCCAAAGATGGAAAGAGCTCCCAATGCTCATGGATTGGCAGGATCAATATAGTAAAAATGGCTATCTTGCCAAAAGCAATCTATGGATTCAATGCAATCCCCATCAAAATTCCAACTCAATTCTTCAATGAATTAAAAAGGCCAATCTGCAAATTCATCTGGAATAACAAAAAACCTAGAATAGCAAAAACTCTTCTAAGGATAAAAGAACCTCTGGTGGAATCACCATGCCTGACCTAAAGCTTTACTACAGAGCAATTGTGATAAAAACTGCATGGTACTGGTATAGTGACAGACAAGTAGACCAATGGAATAGATTTGAAGACCCAGAAATGAACCCACACACCTATGGTCATTTGATCTTTGACAAGGGAGGTAAAACCATCCAGTGGAAAAAAGACAGCATTTTCAACAAATGGTGCTGGCACAACTGGCAGTTATCATGTAGAAGAATTCGAATTGATCCATTCCTATCTCCTTGTACTAAGGTCAAATCTAAGTGGATCAAGGAACTCCACATAAAACTAGAGACAGTGAAACTTATAGAGGAGAAAGTAGGGAAAAGCCTCAAAGATATGGGTACAGGGGAAAAATTCCTGAATAGAACAGCAATGGCTTGTGCTGTAAGATCGAGAATCGACAAATGGGACCTTATAAAATTGCAAAGCTTCCATGAGGCAAAAGACAATGTCAATAAGACAAAAAGGCCACCAACATATTGGGAAAAGATCTTTACCTATTCTAAATCAGATAGGGGAGTAATATCCAATATATATAAAGAACTCAAGAAGGTGGACTCCAGAAAATCAAATAACCCCATTAAAAAATGGGGCTCAGAGCTAAACAAAGAATTCTCACCTGAGGAATACCGAATGGCTGCTAAGCACCTGAAAAAATGTTCAGCATCCTTAATCATCAGGGAAATGCAAATCAAAACAACCCTGAGATCCACCTCACACCTGTCAGAATGGCTAAGATCAAAAATTCAGGTGACAGCAGATGCTGGCGAGGATGTGGAGAAAGAGGAACACTCCTGTATAGTTGGTGAGATTGCAAGCTTGTACAACCACTCTGGAAATCAGTCTGGTGGTTCCTCAGAAAATTGGACATAGTACTACCAGAGGATCCTGCAATGCCTCTTCTAGGCATATATCCAGATGATGTTCCAACTGGTAAGAAGGACACATGCTCCACTATGTTTATAGGAGCCTTATTTATAATAGCCAGAAGCTGGAAAGAACCCAGATGCCCCTCAACAGAGGAATGGATACAAAAAATGTGGTACATTTACACAATGGAGTACTACTCAGCTACTAAAAAGAATGAATTTATGAAATTCCTAGGCAAATGGATGGACCTGGAGGGCATCATCCTGAGTGAGGTAACCCAATCCCAAAAGAACTCACACAATATGTACTCACTGATAAGTGGGTATTAGCCCAGATACTTAGAATACCCAAGATATAAGATACAATTTGTGAAACTCATGAAACTCAAGAAGAATGAAGACCAAAGTGTGGACACTTTGCCTCTTCTTAGAATTGGGAACAAAACACCCATGGAAGGAGTTACAGAGACAAAGGTTGGAGCTGAGACGAAAGGACAGACTATCTAGAGACTGCCATATCCGGGGATCCATCCCATAATCAGTGTCCAAACGCTGACACCATTGCATACACTAGCAAGATTTTGCTGAAAGGACCCAGATATAGCTATCTCTTGTGAGACTATGCCGGGGCCTAGCAAACACAGAAGTGGATGCTCACAGTCAGCTATTGGATTGATCACAGGACCCCCAATGGAGGAGCTAGAGAAAGTACCCAAGGAGCTGGGGGGATCTGCAACCCTATAGGTGGAACAACAATATGAACTAACCAGTACCCCGTGGAGCTCGTGTCTCTAGCTGCATATGTATCACAAGATGGCCTAGTCGGCCATCATTGGAAAGAGAGGCCCATTGGTTGTGCAAACTTTATATGCCTCAGTATAGGGGAAAGTCAGGGCCAAGAAGTGGGAGTCGGTGGGTAGAGGAGTGGGGGGAGAAGGGTATGGGGGAATTTTGGGATAGCACTGGAAATGTAAATGAAGAAAATACCTAATAAAAAATTTATAAAAATTATGTCTTTATGGGACTCTTTGGAAGATAGGTAATATGGGAGTCATAGCTTACCAAATGACCTATGTCTGTCTGCTAGGACTAGCTATTCTTCAGAAGGGCACTAAACACAAAGGGACCTAGCATTGGAGTACTAGACGTATAAAATGTGAACAGGAGTCATTATGAGGTAAGCTGAGGGTGACTCTGAGATACAACACCCTTCTTGGGTCAATGATTCTCTAACATGGAGAAAGTAAGGAAACTTGGAATACAGATCAGGGAAGGACATGAGGAGTGGAGCTTCCCAGAGCTAAAGGGACTCAGACAGCAGAGATGAGAACCTTTCTTTTATTTGTTTTTGTTTTTCTGTTTGGTATTTTTTTTAATTTTTTTCTTTTAAAGATTTATTATTTATTGTATGTAAGTACACTGTAGCTGTCCTCAGATACTCCAGAAGAGGGCATCAGATTTTGTTACAGATGGTTGTGAGCCACTATGTGATTGCTGGGATTTGAACTCAGGACCTTCGGAAGAGCAGTCGGCGCTCTTAACCACTGAACCATCTTGCCAGCCCCGAACCTGTCTTTTAAGCATGACCAATTAAAACATGACTTCCCCAACACAAAGCCAACACTTTTCTCAGGATAGGAGACTCTCAGAGGTTGTATCTAGCTTCTGAAGTTCCAGGTTCCTTGGAGACATGCTGGTTCAAAACTAAAGGCACTGATGGCTTTTAGATACCCTGCAGTACTCACCCTACATGAAGGAGGTAGATACCTCTGCGAATATAGGTCTAAAAGCTTTCAGTGGCTACACTCTAGGAAACATGTCTCTGACATAAAAGAGGACTTAATTCATCAAATCCCTGTTGAAGAACACAGTTTTGTGACTGTTCCCTATCATACAGACAGCACATCATGAAAGCTATAAATTCCACAAGCCATCTCCCTACCACATGAGCAATTTGACACTCACATCCCACAACCACACAAAGTTTGAAGATTTGAAGGAGCACCTAAGATACAGACATCTCTCATCTATCTGTATAAAGGATAGCCCAAAGTCAACACCGAAGAAATCCCTTTGACCTTAAAGAGCTCAGAATGACCAGGGTCAATATCCTGATGGACCAATAACAGTTCACATAGACCTCCAATACATCTCAACTCATTACTACCTGGATGTTCTCCACAACATATATGAGCACATATATTTCACACATAAATTCATGTACACATATGTGTATGCCAGATATCCTACAGGGAAGAGAGGCGAGCTTTGATTTTTACATCATATAATGCCATCAGGACTAATGTCAACCTACCAACCTGATGCTACTGAACACAGAACTGGGAGATGAGCATCATCTGCTACCAAAAGCCATCATCCTGCACACCCACATCCTTCCACACGACTGTGGGACACAATCCACCAGCTCTCCCTATTGTCTCCATTCCAAACCCCAAAGCACAGCACATCTTTTCAGCACATACAGCTATTATAGTTTATGAACATATACATGTAAGTGCTGCATGTTCCTGAAAACACATTCATAACACCTTCTATTCGATAACTTTCAGAGAAGAAAACAAAACAAAGCCTTATTCAGCCTGGGCATTCATTCACCTGCCATGATTACAAGTATGCACCCACAACCCACACCCACCTGTTACAAACATTTACAACAATGTTGTCTATGCGCACACAGTAGAAACATGAGAAACAGCGATGACAAAGTCATGAGGTACCTGAAAACTCAAGTACCACCCTGTGCATAACTCAGCTATCAACTCTTCCCCCGCAGCAACAATGAGAGCAGTTGCCGCCACCGTAGCAGAGCGGAGCCTGGTGCTATCCTCAGTGAGGCTTTCTGGGACATTAACCATTATCCCTATTTTATAGATGACAAAAAGCAGATGCAAAGAAATTAAATAACTTGCCAGTCAGACAATAAATGTTTGAGATGGCATTGCATCAAGACGGCCATATGCCTCCAGCGTATGTGCAGCTCAATTATGGAGCCCAGCTTTTCTTACAGGATGTGATTCCTTACAAACAGCAGCAGCACACACATGCGGCAGGAAGCCTGCTCTCTCCACACCAGAGCAAACAGGGACGACTTCAAACTGTCGTCAGCTTCACACTAAAGCAGAATGCAGACTTTGGCTTGCCCAGTTACCCTGTTCCTACCCAAAGTAGTCTAGCTCTCTCCTGCGCATGCGGCAAAGGGGAAGCCCCACCACACTTTCTCTGCCTGGCCCGAGAAGCTCAGATGGACAAGGCCCCTTCCTGCCTTTTTTTCAATGGGATCACACTCAGGCTCTAGGAAGACTGTAAGGTAGAAAGCTGCTTCCATGCTCCACACACAGGATCCCCAAATCAAACATCAAAGTCCACGGTAAACACCAGCTCTCTGTCAGTGTGGGAGCCAAAGGACAGAGACACTGTCACTTCACTGAGCCACCACTTCAATCTAACTACCGAGTACAACATTCCGACAACACCATTTTTTATTTAAAAGTTTTCTTTCCTGTGACATTCTGGGTTCTTGAAGATTTCCTTATTTTATTCTCGTATAAGTGTTCATGGCTCAGTGTATGTTTGTGTACCACATACATAGAGGTGCCCTCGCAGGCCAGGGGAGTCACAGCCTCTTAGGTAGAGAGTTAGTTGTGAGCTACCAGGTGTGGGTGCTCAGAGCCAAACCCGGGTCCTCTACAAAAGCAACAAGTGCTTTTAACATTGAACTTATCTCTTCCACCCCTATAAAAGTCTCTCGTCTCTCAGCAACCTCAGGAAAGAACATGTCTCTCATAGCCATATCCAAATCCTGTTTGATTTTTTTTTTTTTTTTTATTGCTGACTTGTGTCCCTCCAGACTACCTGTAAATAATGGGCAGCTGTTGAGGTTTGGTTTATGCTATGTATTGTAACGCTAAAGTCTATACCCAAAGGTCTGGGCCCACTGGGAGTGACTTCTCAGGTTTACAAGCTTCTGTTGTGCAAACCTTGTTTTTTTGATTTAAAACTATTGGTTAAATAAAATTGACTACAGTCAATTACTGAAGGGATTAGAGGTAAGTGGGTTTGGAGTGACCTGGTTGGAGGAAAGACCAGAGGAGAAGGAGGGAGAAAGGAGGAGAGAGAGGAAGCCGCCACAAGGAGAGATGGACGATAAGCAGATGGCCAAGAGAAACAGCAAGTATCTGGGGTAAACTGCTGGGGAGGGAGCCAGGCCAGCAGTTAGAAG
Source organism: Mus caroli (assembly GCF_978045245.1). NCBI lineage: Eukaryota > Metazoa > Chordata > Mammalia > Rodentia > Muridae > Mus > Mus caroli. Next base: position 29,025,343 of record NW_028227274.1, on the reverse strand, counting down.
AGTCGATTAGGGGTGACCCTCCAGTAATTGTCAAAACCAAATAAAATAACCATAGTCTGAGTCTCATTTATTTGTAAGCTAGTCGGGAATACACTTACATTGCTTGTACTACAGGCAGTTCTAGAGAAATATCTCGGCATTTAAGATCAAATCCTGTTCTTCCAGAGAAACTGTGTTTGATTCCCAGCACCTGCTTTAGGCAGACCATAAACCCTTTAGTTCCAACTCCAGGGGGATCCAACTCCATCCAACGCTGTCCTTTGCAGACACCTGCACTCACATGAATATACCTACACACAGACACACCATGAAAGTGCTTTGGTAAAATATTTTTTTGCAAAACTTTATACAAAATATTTATTACAGAATAGTAATTAATAGAGAAACATCAGGGTATTAGCAAGCAGTATAAAATCTGAGCGGTAGAAATCAAGAGGAGACAAGAGGAAGGGACAGAGAGGATACGTGAGGAAATTATATCTGAAAACTTTAAATTTTTAATTATATCTTTCATTAATGTAGCTAAGCAAGAACTTCAAGGAATTCCAACAGAAAGCTCAGACCTGCCCTGATGCTCTTTAGATCAAAGCTTAAACAGGGAGAATAACAAGGAACCCTTTGTTGTTGTTGTTCTGAGATGAGGACTTGCTGTTTAGCTGAGGCTAGACCAGAACTTGCAGCAGTTTTGGCTTAAGCTCCCCAGTGCTTGGGTCACATCACGCTCAAGTTAAGAGCGAATCTTGAGTGCAGAAGGAGAAGAGACTGCAGCACAGGCAGAGAGCACCAGTAGGAGAGAGGGGGGATCTGCCACCAGGGATTTCAGAGACCAGAAGATAGTGGGCTAATGGGGTCAGGGTGGAAAGCATTTCAAGTGATTCCTGTCAGTCAATTTCACCCCGCATGTGTATGTCCAAAAGGGAACCGTGCTGTTTGTTTATACTTTGTTTATGTGGTACTGTATATGGCTGTGTTAGAGAGAAAAATCACTCAGGAGTGGGTTTAACTCATGCTCTCTACAGGAATCAGTTCTTGGGGCATTCTTCCAAAATGGGCAGTTATTAGACCACACTTTCAGGCACTCTGTCTGATTGGACAAGAGGGGGGGGAAGGAGGAGGAGAAAGAGGAAGAGGAGGAGGAAGAAGAGGAGGAAGAAGAAGAAAGAAGAAGAAGAAGAAGAAGAAGAAGAAGAAGAAGAAGAAGAAGAAGAAGAAAGGAAGGAAGGAAGGAAGGAAAGAAAGAAAGAAAGAAAGAAAGAAAGAAAGAAAGAAAGAAAGAAAGAAAGAGGAGGAGAAGAAGAGAAAACCAAAGTATACTGATCTTGGTAAACAGAAATTTACACTCAACAGTAATTTAAAGAATTCCCAAAAAGAAAATCACTGTCACTAGTCAGGAGAAATGGGACTAATGTTGCTAAACACTCTGAGCACCAACCTTTCAAAGCTGGGTTTGGCCTGTGAACCTGCAGGTGGTCTGTGCAGTACTGTGTTTATTAGTAGCCAAGTCCTGTCCATCAACTGCTTAACCCATTACAGAGACAGCTACTTAGCCTCACATCTGCATAAATAAAAGATAAAACAAAGGACTGCTATTACAAATCACACAAATACAGAGCATCAGATTGCACAGTCGTTGACACCTCTGTGCACTTTAAATCCTGGACAGAGAGCACTAGGCAAATTCTTTCTTTTTTTTTTTTTCTTTTTAAAAATTAGATATTTATTTTATTTACATTTCAAATGTCCTCTTTCCTGGTTTCCCCTCCAAAAACCTTCTATCCCCTGCCCCCTTCCCCTGCTCACCAACCCACCTACACCCATTTCCTGACCCTGGTGTTCCCCCACACTGGGGCATAGAGCCATCACAGGACCAAGGGCCTCTCCTCCCATTGATGACTGACTAGGCCATTCTCTGCTACATATGCAGCTGGAGCCATGAGTCCCACCATGTGTACTTTGCACTAGGCAAATTCTTAGTTCTGAAATCACATTCTCCACAAAATTGTTTACTAGCAGTTTCCATTTCGTCTAAAGATCCAAAAGGGGCCTCACCCACAGTACAAAGCAGTCAAGTGCCAACAGGAGGTGAGCATCAACACTGCCCAAGCATCTCTCCTGCACTGTGTATTTTATTTATCGAGCAGCGTACACACAAGAAGCTTAAAGACTGTTCAAACAGTTCACAGCAGGAGGCTTAAGGGGCCAGCTATCCTGTCTGTGTTTCATGTGCAGCTTCAGTGACTTGAGTTCTTCTAGCCTGGGCCTCTATTATGCACCAAGCACCGGAATGCAGATACAGGTGGTTGCATTGCTGGATGAGTATAAATTGGACACACCAAAAGGGAGGACATGAAGTTTGGAAGGGTCTGTGTTATGGTCATTTTGGGAAAATTAGAGTAAATGGGTGTAAACATGATAATGTCTACATTGTTGTTCATACGTATGAAATTTGAGAATAAAGGCTTTTTTTTTTAAATTTTAAAAACAGATACACCATAACGGTAGAGGCATGGAGGCCCAGGTCTTGGGAGGCTGAGATAGTAGGAGCTCAAGTTCCTATCCATCAGGGGCTACACACTGAGACCCTGTTTCAAAGAAGAAAAACCAAAAGCAACCCACCCCAAAGTTCAAATCCATATATTACTTTGCTTCTCCATTGTGAAAAAACACTGACCAAAACCAATGTAGGGTGGGGTGGGGAGGAGGGTTTGTTTCTTTTTTTTTTTTTTTGAGACAGGGTTTCTCTGTGTAGCCCTGGCTGTCCTGGCACTCACTTTGTAGACCAGGCTGGCCTCGAACTCAGAAATCCGCCTGCCTCTGCCTCCCGAGTGCTGGGATTAAAGACGTGCGCCACCTCGCCACCTCACCCGGCTAGGAGGGTTTGTTTCTTGTCACAGGTTACAGTCCATCATCCAGGGAAGCTCAGTCAGGGGCTCTAGGGAGGAACTGAAGCGGAAGACCAGAGGCAACACTGCTGACTGCCTTACCTGTTTTCTCAGCAGGCTTTCTTTGTTATCCCAGGACCACCCACATTGCACTAGGCCCCCTCCCACATCAGTCAGCAAGCAGGAAAACACTCAAGAGTTGTGCCCACAGGTCAATCTGACAAAGACAATTCCTCAACAGCGAGTCCCTCTTTCCAGGTGACTCTAGCTTGTGACAAGTTGGCAAAAACTACCAACCGCACATATTAAAGTCGTTTTCTGTACATCTTCACTCTGTCCCTTAGGCTGTTTAAAACCTTACAAAAAAAGATAATGCATATTTTTTGACTTCTAACGTATATTTAGGTTATGAACCATACATTATTGAATTAATAAACATTCCCCTAAAAGGCAAACATCTTCACTCTCTCCTGCACGTGAATTCCTTTAAGTAAATCACCACAGCAGAAACACATTTGCTGTTGACTTTCTTCCCAAGCTCTCAGTGACCACTGTGCTAAGGAAAAGTGTCTACGCTTCTCCTTTAGATTGCCGCAGCTCATTGGAGTGGCTTATTACACATCATTTCAACCAAGTCTGAACTGATAGTCCCTCAGGTCAGTGGTCTCTTCACATCATTTTGTCCCTCCACGTCAGGATGAGATTTACTCAGATTCAAGACAGTTTGGAACTGCAGGATGAACTGTCTTTCCACACACCACTGCAAAGGCTTCAGCCCTCCAAGAAGTCTCCCTCAGATCTTCCTTGACCACAGATTGATTTATCTTTCTGAAAACACAAATCTCAGCCTAACCCCCTGTGGTGGTTTAACGAAAATGGCTCCCATAAACTCACAGGGAATGGTTCTATTAGGAGGTGTGGCTTTGCTGGCGTAGGTGTAGCCTACTGGAGGAATTGTGTCAATGAGATCTTAGATGCTCAAGCTACATATGCCTAGTGTGGTACACAGCATCCTTCTGCTTCCTGAAGATCCATCTGTAGAACCTTCAAGTCCTTCTCCAGCACCATGTCTGCCTGTTGCTGCTATACTTCCCACCTTAATGATAATGGACTAAACCTCTGAATTGTAAGCCAGCCCAATTAAATGTTGTCCCTTATAAGAGTTGCTGTGGTCATGGAATCTCTCCATAGCAATAAAAACCATGGCCAGGACAACTCCATTGAAGAGTACAAAATATAAACTAAGAATGTCTGTTATCTCTGGTGGTCCTTTCCACATATAACATTGCTGCTAGTTCCACCCAAATGTGAAGTTTAGAGGGCTGGAGAGATGGCTTGCCAGTTGAGCATACTGGCTGGTCTTTCAGAGAACCAGGGTTCAATTCCCAGCACCCATATGGAGGCTCACAATAGGCAGTAACTCCAGTCCTAGGGGATCTGATGTCTTCTTCTGGCCCCTGGGGGTGCTACACGCATGTGGTAAACAGACCTTCAAGCAGTCCATACTGACATGCAATCAAAACACCCCCACATATAAAATAAATAAATTAGTATTTTTTAAAAGACGATGTTTAGACATGATATATATACCTCAATGGCACACAACAACCCATCTTTCTGTTATCTTTCAGGCACCATCTTAAAGATGGTAAAGGTACTCCAAGCAAATGGGATGAGGAAGCAAGCAGGCTTTGCTCTCTTAAGACACTGAAAGAGACTGAAGAAGATAACAGAAGATGGAAGCGGCCATGCTTGGCAGCATTACATTTGTGAAAATAGCTGTCCCTCTAACAGAAATCTACACCTCATCAACACAATCCTCATCACAATCCCAATGCAATCTCCACAGAAACTAGAAAAGAATATTACACTTTACATGGAAATATAAAAGACCCATTGTAACCAAAATGATCATGAATAGCAAAACAAAACAAATAAACAAAAACAAACAAAAAGTGCTGGAGGTATTGCCATTCCAGATTTGAAGATATACTTCAGACCTTGCTGGCATATGCAATAGTGTCTGGGTTTGGTGGTTGTATATTGGATCCCCGGGTGGGGCAGTCTCTGGATGGTCCTTCCTTCCATCTATTCTCATGAAATGTATACTGGAAAATTTCCAAAATGCATGTTTCAGGTCTATGTTATGAGATTCTCAAAGTATTGAATTTATAAACATGCATCATTAACAAATATTTTGATTAAATATAGAACAACAGAACCTTGACAGAACAGTGGAGTGTGTTGATTAAATAATGCAAACATTATTATCCAGAGAGATTTTATTGCTGTGCCTGTCTATAATTGGATCTGCTGTATTAATTTTACTTTTACTAAAATAAAATATATTGTTTTCTTAGGAAAATACCCAAGCTTTTTAAAGCAACTAGAATATGCAAGTAAAAAGGTAAAATCTTTAACCCACACCCAGATATAGCCATAACATTTTGGTGCCTATCATTTTATTAGTATATTATTAAAATGTGAGATCATACGGTAGGTACTTAACATAAAATTCTAACTCCAGTTAATATTCATATTATTAGGATCTTTAAATCCTAAATTTAATCTCTTCTTATATTGCCTTCATCACTGTAGATAAAGTTACTGGCATATTTTCACAGCAGCGTGTGCTGAACTAGAAACACAGAAAACATTCACTCCTACCCCATAAAACACTAGGTCCATATTTCTAAAACACCGCTAAGGCCACATCATCCTTCCACTCTCAAGAGAACCTCAGTGTGATCCATTTTACGCATCTTTCCCATGATACCTAGCTCTAGTTCCATCAGCCCCCGTTTCTGTCATTTCCCAACGAATCCTTTATTCTTACTGTACACATCAATATTTTCCAGAAATAAGGAAATGAAGTGCCAGCCTACAGTTACAATAACATGTCCTCTGATTACTTTTTTTTACTGTCACCCCTCTTTCTTTTTTTTTTTTTTGAATCACCTTTGCCCTGCTTACTTTGCTACCTAGCTTGGTACCACATTCTTAGTTTGGCCTGGAAGTTTTTCTTCCAGATAATCAAACATGGTTCACTCCTTTGCTTCATTCAATCCACAGGACAAAGGCCAACTCTTCAGAGAGGACTACCTTCTAGAACAACTAATCTATAAAGGTTACATGACTGCTCTTTTAAAAAGTATCATTTGACATTACCTTATGTTTGCTCCATTATTTGACACTTTGTGATGCATGTGTTTAACATCTGCTCTTTGTCTCTTTTCAACATATGCCTACCTTATTGAACACTGTATCCCAGTTGCTTAAAACAGTATCTGGAGCAGGGGGCATGGAAGGGACTCATGAGATAAATCAGTTGCATTGTAAGTGTGAGGGCAGGAGTTCAGATTGCCAGTGCTCAAATAAAGCCCAGGTAGGCGTGGAGGCTGCCCACAACCTCAGCATTCAGCAGGCAGAGGCATGGTATTCCTGGGCAAGATGGCTAGCTAGAGTATCTGCACTCGGCAAGCTCCAGTTTTAGTAAGAGGCCATATGTCAATAAATAAAGTGGATAGCAACTGAGTAAGACATCAACTGAGTAAGACAGCCAATGTGGACTTTGGACCTCTATATGCATGTGCAAATATGTCTACATACAAAACATGCCCACCACAGCACGTGCAAAAAAACCTGTATTGTCCTAAGACAGATGATATATATATATATATATATATATATATATATATATATATATATATATATATATATTGAGACAGGGTTTCTCTCTATAGCCCTGGCAGTCCTGGAACTCACTTTGTACACCAGGCTGGCCTCCAACTCAGAAATTCACCTGCCTCTGCCTCCCGAGTGCTGGGATTAAAGGCGTGCGCCACCACGCCCGGCGATCAATATGTTTAATTAATGATCTGTATTGACTCATTTAGTGATTGGTAAGTTAACAATGACTTGTTATTTATAGCTCTGTAGCTTTTCTTCTTGTTGGCAAGTATATCATAAGTACATGCATAGTGTATAAGCTCTACCTGTCTATAAGCCACAGATGGTTTATTTAGGTCCTAAAATTTAAGAGCTTAAAATACAAAAAAGTACTATACTGCTTTCCCTAAAAAATTCTGTATTTTTATAGTCACTCCTTAGTGAGAGATACTCCTTTCCTCATTTGGAACAATAAGGTGCAGTTTTGCATAAAGACTGACATTGAATGTTTTGTTTTGGTCTAAGACTGGGGTGGCTGGGAACACCTGGAACACCTGGCAATCCCCTGTCCCGCCTCCTAAGTGCTAAGCCACCATACCTGGCAAAGGTTGCCACTTTAACAAATGAGAGGTGACTGCTCATATAAAATATTTTCATTACTGGAAGACATATATTATGTGACTATTCACCTGTTTCCTTTTAAAATAGCATCTTCATATCCTTTGATCGTGTTTATACTGATTTACTGTTATTCACTGGTAAAAGCTCTTTATAGAGTAATGCTTCATTGTCTAAATTATTCTAAAATATCATTTTCCCGGTTTGTTATTTATCTCTTCATGTTGGTTACAACTGTTTTTAATTTTTCAAGTGTAAAATTTATAGTTAAATTAATTATATCTTTCCCAATTCCTTAAATGGATTTTAGATCTGCCCTTAGATTAGAAAGTCTTCCAATTCACTACATAAAAATAACCAAATATTCTCTTCCAATTTTTTTTAAAGAAGGAAGAATATAGCGCATTATAACTGTGCTTTGAGAGTGATGATTTCTATGGTTTTGGTTCCTCTTTATCTAGCTCCTGAGGTATAATTCATTTTCTCTCCACTTTCAAGGAAGTGAAGTTATGACATGCAACATTTCTGTATTAAAACTCCCTCTCCTTTCTTCTCCTTATACTCCTTAAAACACACCATCAAACATACAGAAGCTTCTGGGCTGAAGAGCCAAGTTCCGGAAAAGAAATTCTTTTATTGCCATGTCTAGTAGTGTTTTGATATAAGCACACAAGGAATACTAGATTAAGAGACTCCCCACATTTTGCCAAGGCACATCATAACCTAATCCAAGAAATCTCAAGATGCCCAAAATGTTGGTTATCCCTTTAAACGAAGGTCCATGGCTTTTGAAGGGAATACGTCAGCATTCTCTTCTGAACGTCTTTAGATTCTAGCGTTCAGTTGGGAAGAAGGCTCAGGGAGAAGCCATGCAAAACTCGGTCAGATCTAACGAGAGCCACCCAGCCTCAAGACCTCAAGAAACTAATAAAAACAGGTAGTGGGGGGAATCAACAAAAGTCATCATGGGGTGGGGGTGTTCAGGGACAACGCTGTGATCTCAGTTACCCAAGTTGATACATCAGAAAAAAGAAAACTGTATATAGTTGCCTTAGAAAAGTTAAACAGTTGATTCCTATGTGGTTGAGGGCAGTATGTATTCACACACGAGGATGTTTTTGATTTGAACATTGCTAATGTCTGCTGTGGTGGTCCACACAGCCAGAGACAATGCTAGGCTGAAGGCTACTCTCGCCCTCACACAGGGTTACCTTGAAAAGGGTGAGCACCTGGGTGAGGGGAGTCAGCATGTTGCAACAGACCGCGGTCACTCGTGGCTCCTGCACAGCTCAGAGCATCTCTGTTAGCAGGGGACACACCTTGCATCTCCTGGGACCAGGCCCAACAAGCATCCTTCCCCTTCCATCCTAAGCCGCATCTCCCTAGCAACCGATTTAGGGAAGACGCGCCAAAGGCAGAGTCACGTGCTCCTAGGACTTCCGGGTTCTAGCCGTGACTTCCGGTTGTCAGTCTCGGGACGCGCAGCGGCTGCGGCGGGGACGCGGTGGAGGCTTGGGCTTCGTGGGCCGGCCTCTCTCGTCCTCGTCCGCCTGTCCGAGATGCATCCGCGGCGCCCCGAGGGCTTCGACGGCCTGGGCTACCGGGGAGGCGTTCGGGATGATCCGGCTTTCGGCGGCCCTTTCCATGCGCGCTCCTTCGGTTCAGGGACGGAACTGGGCCACTGGGTGACGACGCCCCCGGACATCCCGGGCAGCCGCAACCTGCACTGGGGCGAGAAGAGCCCTTCGTACGGCGTGCCGTCCGCGCCCCCGACGCTCGAGGGTTCCGCGGAGGAGCCCTTTCCCGGCGGCGGCGAGGGCCCGCGGCCGGGACCGAGCAGCGGTGAGGGGTGCGGGGCCCGGCCGGGCGGGTGGGCCGGCGGACTCCGGAAGCGCGCGCAAGGCCCGCCTTGGTCCTTGCACACGCTACCACACCCTCTGCCCTCCTTTCGTCCTCTGCCCTGAAAGGAGCCTCCTCGCAACGCGATTTGTGCTCGCTCCGGTGTCACCGCACTAGGTGACATCTGCGCAGCCTAGGATGCATGGCTAGGAGAGTTTCAGGGTCCAGGAACGTTACCACTGATGGCCTGAATCAGGAAAGGAAGAAATTAGATTATTTACTGTTGTCAGAATTACTCTGGCAGGTGGATTTTCTTGATTTAGTTAGTTGACTCATAGCAGTGTTTTTTTTTTTTCTTGGAAAGAAGCTTTTTAAGTCTAGGCAGATTGGGGTTAAAGCTTGGCTCTACCAATCATAAGTTTATCCATTTTTTTCCCACCCGATTCCTCGGTTTTCATCTCTTGTCGAATGACTGATTATTTTTAGAGAGCTAAACAAAATGAACAACAATAATGTAAACATGCACAGTAGGATAATTAATCTTTCCCTTCACTTACCCTTTTCACCACAGGAGTTCTGATTTTAGATCCCAAATTCATACCTGTGTGAAGTTTCCCTTCTGACCTAAAACCTCCACTTAAGAGTTAGAAACACTAATATAACTTTGTAAGCAGTTAACTCGCCATGGAGTGTCAAAGAGCTTCAGTTGCAATACTGCATGAACTACCGCATGTTTAAAATCTGTTTTCTTAAAATGTAAACGCCTGTCTATTTTCTGGGAATTACAAATTGTATCATTAAGTATTAAACACTCTATACATCATCGTGGTACTCATTCCTGTTTTTACTTGGAAGTTCGGATGATCCTGTATTAGGATCTTCCAGTTCAGGAAGAGGTAAAGACGGGTCAGTGTGTCATCTCGTGTCACTAATCTAAGTGACTCAACTAAGCTTTTGTCTGTTATCTTGTTTGATTCATAGTCTCCTTCTGGCCCCAGAATAATGCTGGAAACTCCTTTTTGAATGAAGCTATAAATGAAATGATTTAAAACATAGGCATAATTGCTATAAAGTTACCATCTTAGGCAGTAAAGTTTTTATCTTTTCTTAAATTACATCTTGGTGGTTCAAATGAGGGGAAACTTGCTAACACAGCCAGTTCATTTTGAAGCTGTTAGCAAGTGAGTGACTATAAGCTTGCCAACAAGGAGAGCCTCACATAGTTAACAGCATTAAGCCTTCCTAAAATGTCATATTTCCTTTAGTATTTGTATGTATAAACACACAAAAGAAAGTGCTTCAACATGACAAAAGCTTTCCTTTTAGCGTGTATATCTTTTAAGGTGAAGCTCGTAGCTTTCCCCAGGAGCATGCTTACATGGCCTGTTCTTAGAGTATTCTCATCAAAAAGGACCATTGCTTCATTTGAAAGGACAGGGAAGAGAGAGTGGCCTCTTGAGAATATTGATATTTAGTGTCTACTCCACTGGCTAGGTTACCATTAGGATTTTGGATTCCTTATTCAGGATAGAGATTTCTATTTTGACACGTACATAGGAGGTTTCAGCTGTTAGCTTTCTAGCAGTGCTGTAGAAGGGAACACAGAATGTACCTGGGGTCCTACCACACTGTATTAAACAGCTATTCTTAACTATTTAAAACCTAAGGTCACAGGGAGACGCTGTGCTTAACCTTATAGTTACTCTCAAGTTAACTATTTTGAGATGTTCTACATGCAACTAGAGTTCTTTAGTAGTAGTAGATGACTAATTGTACAGCATAGGTAGTCAGTTCTTTAGTGAATCAGTATGACCATCCATAGAAAATTTTAGAGTGATTGTAATCAGAAATTAAAACTGGCAATGCTTAGGTTCTATCTGAATACTAATTTGACGTAGTCCACACATGGTTTTAACACTTTTTAAGATAGTTGTCTTTGATAATAATTAAACTTTCAAAGACTTTTTGTGTGTGTTTATGTGTGTGTGTGTGTGTGTGTGTGCGTAAATAGTCACAACTTAGAAGTATCCCGGATAGCCAGCCCTTGTGACAACAGTCCATTGGAATGAAAGAACAGTGGCTCCTTTAAGAGGTCCATACCTTGGAACTTGCCATGTGCTCAAGCAGAGTCATTCACTATTTAAACTGACTCCCTGTTCCACATCAGAATTTGAAGTTTAAATGAACAGCATGTTACTCTAAAATCTTGGTTATCACAGTGAATATAATATTGGTTATGAGTAATCTTATTCCTTTTATTTTAGAACAGTTGAATAGATTTGCTGGATTTGGTATTGGACTTGCAAGGTAATCTTATGATTTTTTAAATTTATTTTGAGTTTTTCCCTTAAATATAATATTAAATGATTAACATTTCTTCCTTTAGGTTTTATTAACAGATTATATACTTACCTTGTAAAAATTCATTAGAATCTATAACTTGATTTTAAATAGAGAGAGAAACCAGTCATTCCATGCATAAACGCAAAGTGATTTTGTAATGAATATAATTACTTTCATGAGTCTATCAGACTAGAGTAGAATGTATCTTCCTTCTCAGAGTGATAGCATGATTAACAGTTTCCTTAAACCTGGCAGTGGTATCCAGGAGTCTTGCAGCATAGAGGCAGGATTTTTGTTCTTAGTTAGCAGTTATTAGTCAATCGCCTTTTTGGGTTTTGTTACTGTTTATAGTGGTCATTATAGCTAAGAACATTCATCAGTCTTATTTATGGTATTATGAATACAAATTTCATAAATATTGGACTTGTGCATTGTTTATCCTTCATATCAGAATGGCCTTCATCATTTTAAATATTTTAACCAACAAAATGGCCTTATTTGCATATTAAAACCTGAGTGATATTAGTGTCAGCATAGATACAAATCTATATTTCTCATTCTGCTAATCTTTTTAGCCTAATTCTTTTTTTTCGTTTGTTTTTGATTTTTTCGAGACAGGGTTTCTCTGTGTAGCCCTGGCTGTCCTGGAACTCACTTTGTAGACCAGGCTGGCCTTGAACTCAGAAATTCGCCTGCCTCTGTCTCCCAAGGGCTGGATTAAAGGCATGTGTCACCACCGCCCGGCTTTAGCCTAATTCTTTATGCTTAAAGCTTTATACCATTTTATATAATGTGTGTGTATATGTATATATATGAACACATCATAGCTGTAATAATTTTGTAGTGGACATATTCAAAAGAAATATTTGATGCATAAAGTAGTATTTAACATGGTCATTAAAAATCCTATGTCTTAAGTACCAAGTACATCAAAATAAAAATTTCTAAAATGAGGATCTTGAAAAGCCAATGACTCTTCATATGAGAATTTTGTTCATAGGACATTTTTAAAAAGGCAAGTTACATGATGTAGCATTTCTCATGTCAAAACCATAGTATTTTCATCTTTGTACTATAGATAATATTACATATTTACAAACTTGTGATCAAGATTTCATTTATATTAAATTTATTGTTGGTATTATTTCCAGATATATAGGAATTAAATCCTCTCAATTGTGAAAATGTAAGAATAACCTCAGATATATGTATGTTATCTGTATATGGACAGATATATAAACATACACATATATAAATTATTTCTGTATAGTCTCTTTACAGAAAATGTGCTGGCCCATCCTTGCATTGTTTTACGCCGCCAATGTCAGGTAAATATAATTTCTTGGATTTCTGAGATAAGCGGAATTCTAATTAGAAGCACATTACTCTGATAAAATGACATGAAATTGTATATCCATTATCCTATGTGAAGTATTCCAAAATGTATAAAATATCAGTTCTCAAACTCTGTAGCCTTAACACCTCTTCAGTTTAAATTTTTCTGTCCCAGTTACTTTCCCTTGTCCTTTCTCCCACTTTCTATTGGTCGATTTCTTATTCCCAAATAGTGCACTTCCTGCTTTCATGTCCTTTATTTTCTTCTTATTTCTTTGATTTACCAAAAAATCTATATTCTGTAGATGAGAAAATATGTAATATTTGTCTGATTCTGGCTTATTTTGATGACTCAGATCTCTTAGTTCTTTCCAATGCTATTTTTTTGGTGTGTGTGTGTGTGTGTGTGTGTATACACCAGCTGCACGGAATGCGTTCCTTCTCACAGTCACCAGCACTTGTTGTGCTTGTTTCCTTGATTATAGCAGCTCTAATAGGGGTGAGATGGAACCTCAGTGTGGCTTTGATTTACATTTCTCTTGTATATAGTGAATCTTTTTTCTTGATTTTTTTTTTTTCCTCTTGCCGTTTGTATTTTTTTCTTTAGATTATTTCTTTGGATTATTGGTGGTTTTGGTGTTTAATCTTTTTAGTTCTGTGTGTGTTGTGGATAGTCGGGTTTCTTGTCAGATGTCTCCCATTGTGTAAGCGTTGTCTACTTTGCTGAACAGAAGCTTTTTAATTTATGCTGTCCTAGTTGCCAATTCATATTTCTATTCCTGACTTATCAGAGGCCTTTTCAGAAAGCCCTTGCCTATTTCAAGATTCTAAAGTGTGACCTATGTGTTCCTTGGCCAGAGTCAATGTTTTAAATCTTATTAAGGTGTTTCTGATTTGAACTTGGAGAAGAAAGGTTGATTCTTTTTTCTTTCTATTTTCTTTTCTATTTTTCTATGTTTATGAGTGTTCTCTCTGTATGTACACCTGCACACCAGAAGAGGGCATCAGATCCCTTTATGTTGTGAGCCACCATGTGGCTGCTGGGAATTGAACTCAGGACCTCTGGAAGGCCAGCCAGTGCTTGTAACTGCTGATGCATCTCTCCAGCCCCCCTCCCTTTTCCTTTTTCCTTTTTTTTTTTTTAAAACAACAAAACAAAGAAAGCTCACTTTGTTAATTTCCTAGTACCTGTTTGGTCTGAGTATGTAGGTGAATGGTTGTAAATACATCATGTAAGACTTTTACCTCCTGACAACCATCTTCCTTTTTTTTTTTTTTTTTTTGTTTTTTGATTTTTGTTTTTTTGAGACAGGGTTTCTCTGTATAACCCTGGCTGTCCTGGAACTCACTCTGTAGACCAGGCTGGCCTTGAACTCAGAAATCCACCTGCCTCTGCCTCCCGAGTGGTGAGATTAAAGGCGTGCGCCACCACGCCTGGCTGACAACCATCTTCCTTATGTAACAAAAAATGTTAACCAGAAAGGTGATATGTACCTCTAGATTAGGATTACTTACTTACCCTTTGTACTTCTTCTTCACCGAGGGTGCTCGTAAACAGAGATTGTTCTTCCTTCTCGTGAGCATCTGTGGGGAAGAGTGTAATAGAGAACATACACCTGATGCTTCTGCCTTGATTATTACCGTTGCTTTCATGCTCATAGTATGCTATCAACAGTGGACAAGCTAAGAGGTGCCTGAGGAAAAGCAAGAGTATTTTGAACTGGCCAGGCCTCTGGTGAAGTAATGGAGCTCTCAGCAGGAACTGGCCTGCATTGTTGCAGCTGCTATTATGTAACTTAAATTCTTTGTAAAATAATTTTCTCACAGAAGACAATATATAAGAATGCATAGAAAACTAACTACCTAAATAGTATTGGAAGTTGTAGGTGCTCTAGAACAGTAATATTCATTTGTATGTATGTAAATTGTGGATTATATTACATTATAGTCCAGTATAAATAAGTTTGACATGCTTGGCTGTTTCATAATTCATCCATTGATCCTAAGTTGTAGTTTAAAAAATGCTTGGCCAAATGAGTCTGAGTATGAGATTTAATTCCAGAGTTTAAAACCCCACTTCTCAAACAGCAAAATCCTCTTTACAGTTTTCATTACTGGGTATTTTTGTACTGGTCTACATATTACATTTATATCACAATAGGTACAACATTTAATGCTTGTTTGAAATGCTGATCATTTGACTTTAGAACTTAACTGTTAGTTTATGCTGAACTTGAATTTTTTTGTGGCCTTATTATTTCTTGATGAAACAAAAATATTATATATTTTTATAGGTCAATTACCATGCTCGGCATTACCATCTCACTCCATTTTCAATTATCAACATTATGTATAGCTTCAACAAAACTCAGGTGAGAATCTATTCTATTAATGCTATATATTGAAACTGTTAAGCATTAAAGTAAGAATTCTCCTTTGAGTCTTTCAGAACTTCACTTAATTCAACGAACTTGCAAAGAACTGTGCTAAGTTCCAAGAGTTTAGCAGCAGGTAAGGTAAATGCAAAAAAGAGATTTATGAGTTAGTCACAGAGACACAAATGTCAGCATAAGCTTGTGGTCCAGTGTGTGGTTCAGTATGAGACTATAAAGTACTGATTAGTAGATAGGAAAGAGGTACACACCATACTTACGTGCTTGTTAGTTTTCTCATTGCCGTAACAAAATACCTGACAACATCTAAGGAAGCAAGGTGTTATTTTGACTTGAAACACTATCATCGTAATGGTGACAGTGAGTTCATGGAGGCTCTTGATGCTCAAGACATGATACTGCCAATCTTCAGGGTGGGTGTTCCTTCTCAGTTAAGCATTCCTGGTCTGTTTACAGTGAAGATTCACTCTCTCAGCTGAGCTTGAACCCAGGGTGTGATGTGGGAAAGGGGTTGAAAAGAGAGTTGTCAGAAAGTCTGCTGCTTAATGCTGAGGTAATGGTTTTGTGTGTGATGTTCAAAAGCAGAAGTGAAAGAGTGGTTATGGTTTGGGGACTAGATATAATGCAATGTAATAGACGCTTGTAGTGGGGTGGAGGGTAAGAGGAGGATGAAAAAGAGCCAGAGAAGTAAGCAGCGTCAGAAAGGACCTTCTGTGGTCTGGGCACTTTATCCTAAGAACAAGTGCAAGAGAACACTGAAGATGTGTTACAGCAGTGATTCTAACCTGTGGGTCACGAGCCCTGGGAAGATGTCCAACAGCCCTTTTGTAGGGGTCACATATCAGATATCCTGCATATCAGATATACAAAAAATGGCAAAATTATAGTTTTGAAGTAGCAATGAAAATACTGTTATGGCATGATGTACTAACCAGAACCCCGGAGCTCTTGTCTCTAGCTGCATATGTATCGAAAGATGACCTAGTCGGCCATCAATGGAAAGAGAGGCCCATTGGACTTGCAAACTTTATATGCCCCAATATAGGGGAATGCCAGGGCCAAAAGAATGGGAATGGGTGGGTAGGGAAGTGGGGGGCGCTATGGGGGACTTTTGGGATAGCATTGGAAATGTAATTGAGGAAAATATGTAATAAAAATATTAAAAATTAAAAAAAAAAGAAATGTAAATGAAGTAAATACCTAATAAAAAATTGGAAAAAAAAAAAAAAAGAAAATACTGTTATGGTTGTGGGTTAGCACAGCATGAGAACTGTATTTTGTAGTATGTCACTGTGTTCAAGTGACAAGTACATGGTGAACAGATTGTACGCATCAGAATTTAATTTTTTTGTTAAGGCTTTTTTTGTGTACCTTGGCAGTCTTGGAACTTGCTTTGTAGACCAGGCTGTCTCCTAACCCAGAGATCCACTTGCCCCTGCTTCCTTAGTGCTGGGATTAAAGGCATAAGCGACTACTTAATTAAAATTTAAATTTTGTATGTTTGACTTCTAAGAACTTTCCCACATAAATGTTTGTGATCATGTGTAAAAATGTGTATGCAAGATATCATATTGTAGAATTTCATATAATAGTGAGCCAAAATATCTGGGCAGTAGTGGCGTTCCCCTTTAATCCCAGCACTCTGGAGGGGAGGCAGAGGCAGTTAGATATCTGAGTTCAAGGCCAGCCTGGTCTATAGAGTGATTTCCAGGATAGCCAGGACTACACAGAAAAACCCTGTCTCTCAAAAGCCAAGAGGGGATGGAGGGAGGGAGGGAGAGAAATGAGCCTAGAAATGAACCTCCCTAACAGTGGTACCAGAAAAGTAACAATGATACATTTAGGTGGCAAAACGCCAGGTGGCCTTTACAAATACGAAAATATCTTTGTGTGTACTGATATGGAATGGTTGCTGGGTTGTTTTTTTATGGTTCAAAGTACATCTGTTAAAAATGAACAAATGAGCCGGGCGTGGTGGCATACACCTTTAATCCCAGCATTTGGGAGGCAGAGGCAGGCGGATTTCTGAGTTCGAGGCCAGCCTGGTCTACAAAGTGAGTTCCAGGACAGCCAGGGCTATACAGAGAAACCCTGTCTCAAAAAAAAAAAAAAAAAAAAAAAAAAAAAAATGAACAAATGAAAAAATTGTATATCTTTCCATGCAGACAGGAAGATAAAAGTTTTTGTGGGACTAGGATGGAAAAGAGATACAGTTCTCTCCTGATCGTATATTGCTTCTTTTAATTTTACATTGTTGGTATTTTATTTCCCAGTTCACTAATAACCTAGATAGCAGTAGCACCATGGTGTCACTGTAGGAGAGACAGTGAGCTCTTGCAGTGTTAGAGGTCCATAAGTAATAAGGTAAGGCTGAGAAAAGTAGCAGATTTAGGAGAGGCTGAGAACGGAGAGAACTTTGGTTGATTACTCAGAAAGAATGAGAAGTGCATGATTTTGGCACAAGGAGGAAAAATAGGAACTCCAACAGAGAAGGAAAAGAAATGTGGCCAATGGCTACGATGGAGTGAAGTTGGGGAAATATGAAGTTTGGGCTGCCTGTAGGTCCTATAAACAGCTAGATTGTAGGGAGTTGGATATAGGGATACCTGAGGTTTTAAAATAAGTAGCCAATCATTTTGGAGTACTTAACTAAATGGAGCATCTTAGTTCATCTTAGTCTAAACTAGGCTACCATGAAACATTAATAACCGAGGCTACTGTACTGGTACAGGCCTTGGGATCCTGGGACTTGGGAGGTTGAGGAAGGAGGATCAAGAGTTCAAGGTGAATCTCAGCTACATAGGCCATCCTGGGTTATGTGGGAGTGCCCCAAGAGACCAAGGACAAAGTGGTAGAAACCCAATTAGTTACAGTTCTGTAAGATTTATATAAGAGTAATGCCTTATTGGGAAATATTAACAAACCTTCTGTATTTTCATTAAGAACTTCTGTGTTTTATATTAACAGAACTATTTGTATTGTTTTTGTTTTGATTCTAGGGACCAAGAGCCCTATGGAAAGGGATGGGAAGCACATTTATTGTTCAGGGAGTCACACTTGGAGCAGAAGGCATAATAAGTGAATTTACACCTTTACCGAGGTACATGTGGAGCCTTTTTCCCCCATATTAGTTTTATATTAAATTTGTATCAAATATGGAAGCAAATATCTTGACTCTGAAAGCTTGTCTGAAGTAGCCCAGAGAAGGACGGACAGTAAAGCTTCTTTGTCACACCTTGCTGATGACGTGTGTGACAAGGTGCTCTGTGTCCTCCTCCCTGTTGCACTGTGCCTTTTATTCCTGCTGCTAAGTGAGAAACAGGAGTGTGGGAACAACTTCCTCTTTAAGTAGCTCATTTGTTTATAAAGCACTGTGTGATTTGTGCTATAATTAAATAATCCCCTTCAGATTCCCAGGAATTATTGGTAAGGATTTCAAAAATAACTGAAAATTGAGATAAGAATTCTGAGTACGAATTGACTAGGCAGGAAAGGCTTTCTTTCCAAGAGAAGGCAGCAGCACCTGGTCTCAGAGAGCTTCCACAGTGTTGGCGACAAAAGGCAGCAGCTTGTGCTTGGAAATGGAAAGAGGCTTGTATGAGCTCATCTCTCTTCTTTTTAAACATTTTTCATTTATTATTGGGTAACTTTTTGTATATATATTATCTGGGACATATCCAACTCACATCTCCCTCCTCCCATTATCATCTTTGCAGTGGTTTATTCTCTGTGGCCTGGAATGAAACATCTGTTTTTTGATAAGAACAAGAGTATTCCTAAGAGGTAGTGTAAAAAGTATTGGTCCAGACTGGCTTGGAGAGTTAATATATTAATGTTAACCATGTTGGGGCAACTCTGAGTTGTGGAACAGAACAGAGAGTGCAGAGTTAGGAAGGCACTCTAAGTATCATTGATGATAGTTACTGTTGGATTGAACGGGGAGTATCAGGAGGAGACTGGCCAGCAGTGACTGAGGTGGAGAATTCATTAAGAATAAGTTAGAGGAATAGTTAAGGAATTTAACTTTCAATAAATGGAGTTTGAAATTTTTGCCAGACCTGTAGGGGATATCTTAGTCACTTTTATGTTACTGTGAAGAGACAAAATTTCCAAGGTAACTTATTAAAGAAAGCATTTCATTTGAGGCTCACAGTTCCAGAGGGTAGTAGGGACTATGGCCATCATGGCAAGAACGTTGCCAGAATCAGGTAGGCATGGTGCTGTAGCCGAGAGCTTACATGTGTCTCACAAGTATGCAGCAGAGAGAGGGAGAGCTCATTGGAAACCTCAAGTCCCACACCCAGTGAGTGACACACCTTCTCCAAAAAGGCCACACCTCCCAATCCTCAAATCTGTCAGCCTGTGTGTGTGTGTGTGGGGGGGGGGGGGGGCTGTTCATACCTCCACAGGAGAAGGGGGCTGGGACTGTGGATCAGGATGCCACAGGAGTTATTTAAGTATAGACGTTTGAGTTTTGGGGCATAAAGTATCATTCAGAATATGAGATTCAATGAAATTCAACTAATGGAGAATCACAAGTTATGAAATGTGACAAGGATAGATCCTGGACAACTTGGTGTGTCTACATGTCTGTACCATATGTGGAGGGTGGGGTGGTGTCAGCACTTGTGAAGGGTAGAGTCAGTGATACCCTCAACAAACCTAGAGGGAAGGCTTATGACATCGATTCTAGAACCAGAGGTTGTAGATGTCAGTTGTAGATATGCTGGGAGAGAGAAAGTAGATTAACTTAGGGAGGCTGAATTTCTTTTCTGTGGGTCAATTCAGCCATTACTTGTTGCAGGAGAGACAGCACTATACTTGTAGAAAGCTCCAAGAAGACTGGTACTGTCGGTGTTCTACAGCTATGGCTGTTGGCAGCAAGGCACTCACAGACGATGTGAAAGGGATGCTAGTGATAGTAGTAAGCTATTGTAATTGAATAGTTCTGGGTTATTTATCTAAAGGATATATTGTCTTGATTGTTAAGAAAGGGAGCTAGTTGAAGGTCTAACCACAGGTATTGCACATGTACTCAGTGTTGGGATTTATCTTTGTAAGGAAAAGAAACAAAGGCAAGAAGCTAAGAGCAAGCTTTTTTTAATGTGTTGCTTTCAAAGGACTGTGTAGTTCCAGACTTCCTTTAATACAGCTTTGCTAAAGGTTAGCAGCCAGCTAAGCTTTCTTGACTCACATTTTAAAAATTGGATATCTATGCTTGCCTAACTTGAATCTCTGTTACTGATTTTAATGTCACAGGGTGTCTGAAAGTGCAGATGTGCCAGCTCTTTTTTTTTTTTTTTTTTTTTTGAGGCTTCCTACCTCAAATACAGAGATCTATAAAAAAGTTGGCAATTCAGGTCATTCAGGTTAGTAGTGTGGTAAAAATTCAGTGCCTGCAGTGCTAATAGATGTGATTCAGTTTCTGGCTACAATTAAATTTCAGGACCATAGGCAGACAACACTGAAAGTGTAGAAAGTTAGCTATGTGGAGAGAGATAAAGAAGGGGAATTGGAATAGACAGACCAGTTCCAAAGACTCGGGGCCATGTGATCAGGGCAGTGGCCTCACTCTTAGCGAGAAAGAGGGGATAGATATGTGAGACCGACCCATCTTGTCCTGAGCATTTCTGATAAAGCATACTGCCCTGTACTGTATTAGTAAGCAAAGGGTGCCTGCTGGTGCTCACCCAACTTTCTCTTTTCATTCAGCGTAGGTTCCTAGCCCATGAATCCACCCAACCTTGAAACCTCCTCACAGATATGGATGGAGGCTTGTCTCTTGCGTCTTCTCATCTGTCACACTGACACAGTAGTAGCCATCATGCAATCAGTTGCAGCTTTTCCCTGCAGCCTCTGTCAGCAGACACACAGGCCCTGATTCTCTGTTTGAACTACCACAGTGTCAGAAGTATGTCAAGGAAAACCCATTCTACAGATTAAAACAAAATATTTTAAATAATGTAGTTTTTGTTTTATTTACATTTATTTTTACATTTTAGGGAGGTTTCACACAAATGGAACCCTAAACAAATAGGTGAACACCTTCTCCTGAAATGGTAAGATTTTTTATTATTATTTTTATTTATTTTTATATTCACTTTACATCCTGATCACAGCCCTGCTCCCTTCTCTCTTCCCAGTCCCACCCATAAAATCTTTCCCCCCATTGTCTCCTCCCCTTCTCCTCAGAGAAGGGGAGCGAAATGGTAAGTTTTAAAAATGACATTATTACCAGAAAGTTTTATTAGCTTTTTTAGTGTTAGAACTGAAAAAAAAAATCTTGTGCCTAATATAGTGAAGGAAGTTAGAGTAGTAGCAATAGGCTTTTTTTTTTTTTTTTTAAGATTTATTTATTTATTATATGTAAGTACACTGTAGCTATCTTCAGACACTCCAGAAGAGGGCGCCAGACCTCGTTACGGATGGTTGTTAGCCACCATGTGGTTGCTGGGATTTGAACTCTGGACCTTTGGAAGAGCATCGGGTGCTCTTACCCACTGAGCCATCTCACCAGCCCCAGCAATAGGCTTTTTGAAGAAAAGTAATACAAGGCTTAGGGATAAGTCTTGAATTACATATGGAATAACAACAACAACAACAGTATCAACAGCAACAACAATATCAACAACAACAACAACAATCCTGAAATATATATGCTGCTTAAAATAATTCTTAGGCATTTGAAAAATAAGAGTTGTGGCTCAGCTTTTGTTTTAGACACTTTTTCTTTTGTTCTTTCTTCAGGGATGGGGTGGGTATGTGTGTGTTCCTGTGTTTGGGTGCACTTGTGTGTATGTGGAGGACAGAGTGTCCTCAGGAGCTACCAACATTATTTTTTTAATTTATTTCCATCAAATGCTGCCCACTCTAGCTCCCTCTCCCTCTCCCAGAGACCCTCCCCCACCCCCTTGTGTTTCCTTGTGTAGTTCTGGCTGTCCTGGAACTCAGTCTATAAACCAGGCTGGCCTTGAACTCCACCTACCCCTGCCTTCCAAGTGCTGGGATTAGAGGCGTTTACCTCCACTGCCCAGCTCCTGGTTCTGTTTTTAAGATTATAATATAATGACATCATTTCTTCCTTCCCTTTTCTCCAACACTTCCCATGTGACCCCCATCTTGCTCTCATTCAAATTCATTGCCTTTTTTCCTTACTTGTTCCTTGATGTATGTGTGTGTTTCTGAATGCATAAATACAACGTTGCCAGTCCATATGTTACTTATACATCTATGTTTTCAGACGATCACTTGGTATTGGGCCATCAGTTGGAGTGCTGTCTGGGGTTACTGACTAGACAGAGCAGTCAGCACACCCCAGGAATCTACCTGTTTCTCTGTACCCAGTACCGATATTACAAATGCTTGCCCTATGCCTGGCTTTATACATGGGTGCTGGGGATCATATTGGGTCTTCATGCTTGCATGACAAGTGCTTCGCCAGCTGTGATTTCCCCAGTCATTTAACCTAGGTTAATCAAACAAACAAATTACTGTGGGTTAAACATGAATAAGCCAGACATCTGCAATTGGAAATATATCCAATTCTGAAGAGTTTGAACTCCAGCAAGACATGTCACATGCCTTGAATTTCTTTAACCTGATGCCATTTAATATGGGATGAGGTGTCAGAATATAGCCACACAGAAAATACTATGCAAAAACACATAGTCCTTGTGTGTAAAAGTATAAAACAAATTAATTTTGTATCTAGACTTGGGTCCTGTCCCCAAGATATCAATGTCCCCAAGATACTGATACTTACATACAAATATCCCCAAATCTGAAACACATCTGGTCTTGAGCGTTTCTGATAAAAGGGATGCTAACCCTGTGTCTTACTTCAGAGACATGAGTGAATGTATTTGGTGAAGAGTAAGCTCAAAATGATAGTCATAGTACAGTGTGGTGTAAAGGCACCTAGTGATTTTACATCAATAACTATTTTTACAGATTAAAAGTTTATTCTGTTTATCTGAAGAATTAGAAATTTCTCTAGCTTGCTGGCTTCCTCTGGGACGGCCCAGCACATAATTACTTACTGATGTTCCATTAACCTTGGAGATGAGTACTTACCAGGACCTGACCCCTAAGGTTGCTGCTCAGGTTAGTCCCACCTGTGAAAGGATTTTAAGTAACTCTACTTTTGTAATGTAACCATACTGATAAAGAAACAGCTTTGGAAAGCTGTACGACATTATTTTTTCATAGTAAAAAAGGCACTTGGCTTGTGGTTGTAGGCTGTGGCTTATTTCTGCTGATGGGAAATGTAGAAAATGATACAGGATAGTAACATAAAGCATTCTTTTCTGGATATCACTCAACTCTAAACTGCATACAGTTATTATACAAAAGGCTCAGAAGCATATTTCAGGGAGTGCTAGTTATATGCAAGTAGACGTTCAAATAGTTAATCATAAATGAACCTGCATTCTGCTAAAGGCACAATCTAGAGGTTTGGGTTTTTATTTTTGGCAGACTTTGTATTATTGTTACTTTTTATTTCCATCTCTGTTCAATAAAGTACTCTGTGTTTCAGTGTCCTGAGTTAATGTTACTAGTTCCAAAGTATAATTGAAAATTTAAAAAGATCACTTTAGGTTTGAATGTAAATTTAGGTGAATACATTAAAAGATCTTAAAATTTCATTTTAATCATCTTATTTTGTTGTACTGATATAATTTGCTTTAATTTCTGCAGCCTAACATACATGGTGGCCATGCCTTTTTATTCTGCAAGTCTGATTGAAACAGTACAGGTGAGCTGTTCTTTAGTGTAACTTTTTTGTAAGTATGTTTAGCATATTTAGTATACCGTGTATGTCTGATTTTAAATGTTCGTTTCACAGATACACTTATTAATTACATTTTACCATGGTTCTAACATTTCCACTGCAAATTTGGGTCACATTTATGGTTTAATTATTTTTTCTTCCTTTCACACTCTTGGTTTAGTTGTCTCAGAACCCAAACTGACTTGTTTTGATCTTTCAAGGCCTCAAGATCAAAATGCTTATGGCTTACTATAATGACTGCATTAATAATTGTTTGAGCATAAGGAGTAATCATCCTAAAAGTAAGTTGTAGTAACTGTAGATAATTTACTACGCAGCATGTTTTAAAAGTGTCCCAGTGTTGGCTGAACACAAGTAATAAATGCAAACTTAAGTAGTTTCCTGGTAGCATTTACATTCTGCTTGCTTGCTTTACTATTTCTAGCCACACGGTGGCACTTCAAGCACATTGAATTACATTTTGTAGCCTCAATATCTTTTATAGTTAAAAGTGTTTATACAGTTGTCTTCTGATTCCAGCATCCAATCTTTAAGAATACTTTGCCCGCCCATGTTAGTGTCTGCTCTGTAAATTGCTTGCTTCGACAGCCTTGCCTTTCTGGTTTTTTATTTGTTTTGTTTTCTCTTTATTATTTGTCCCCACTACATCATTAATCTCTGATTTTCCTGTTGTTAGAACTAACTTTGGTTAACTGAAATTAACATCTTATGACTGAAACACATTTGTATTTTTATATTTGGATGATATTGTGTAGTTCACAGCGTTAGTTTGTCAAGCAGTCTCAGTTTAAAGATAAGAAAAACTATCAGAAAGATAAAATTTTAAGGCAAAATACCTAAGCAACATGCTGTATCAGGAAAGATGTTTTAGTTGGGACAGATTTGACACAGTCACATTTGTCTACTTAAATTAGAACTGTAACTTTAAAACAGTTTCTTAAATATTATCTTAACACTGCCCCCCCCCCCCCCCCCCGCTCCCAGGGATTAAACTACCAACCAAAGAGTACACATGGAGGGACCCATGGCTCCAGCTGCATATGTAGCAGAGGATGGCCTTATCTGGCATCAGTGGGAGAGGAGGCCCTTGATCCTGTGAAGGCTCAATGCTCCAGTGTAGGGGAATGCCAGGGCAGTGAGGTGGGAGTGGGTGGGTGGGTGAGCACCCTCATAGAAGCATGGGCGAGAGGGGTGGGGTAGTGGGTTTCCAGAGGGGAAACTGGGAAAGGGGATAACATTTGAAATGTAAATAAATAACCAATAAAAAAATTGAAAAAAATCATCTTTAGATTGTAATTTTATCTTATAGACTAGGAATAGTGTTTAGTAACTGAATCTCTGTATTTTCTAAGGATCCAGCTTACAGTAATGGGTTTCCTCTGTGTCTGTTTTGACACTGTCCTTGATGTGTCTTCTATGTCTCACTCTTAGTGCCCGGCTCGCCTTGTCATGTCCTTTGTCTGTGGACAGCTTGCTTTCTCAGGCTTTTTTTCTCAGGGAGATCACCAGAAGAACTACTGTTTGAAGCCCTTGAATAGGAACTACTTCCCACTGGTTAATCCTTTATCCAGTATCCTTGAGTCCAGACTGTGTGCACTTGAAAAGTTAGTGTTTCAAAGTCGAATAGTTCTGTCCCTTTCTAAAATAAGGGTCCATATTGATTTCCCATGATCAATTTCAGACTTCTCAGTATAGAGTTGTATCAGTTTTTATTGACTTTGCTTTTTCATTTTATCTTCTTTAAATTTATTTTCTTAACTCATCAGATATTTATTAAGAAACAACCTGATACAGAGAGGGTCTTAGACTCATGCAATCCAGTAGCAAAAAATACTGATAAAAATCCTCCACTTGTGCAGGACTTAGAAGCTTGTGGGAGGATAGACACTAATAAGACATATCCAGAGTCTGTAAGGAAGTGATTGTTAAAGAGCGGAGCAAGGGTGACGTAGTGTGGGGAAAGAGGGGCGATTCATAGTTTTGAAAGCTCAGAGGAAGCTTCATGGAGAAGGTCTAAGCCCGAGAACAACATGAAGAACATTCTGAGCAGAGCGAAAAACAAATACAAGCTAAGCGGGATTGTATCACCTGGTTTTGGCGAGTTGAAAGGGTTGGCTTTGACTAAGTGAGTGTTCCTGCTCATTAGGTTAGAGTAGTAAGAGAGGCCCCATTATGATGCACATTGTAGTGCATTGTAAGCATTTAGCCTTCACATTAGAGCACTGCTTCTCACCTTCCTAATGTTGTGACGCTTTAATATACTTCCTCATATTGTACTGACCCTGAACCTTAACATTATTTCGTTGCTACTTCATAATTGTAATTTTGCTGCTGTTATGAATTTTCATGTAAATATGTGATATGTGATCCCTCAGCTTAGTAAGGTGACACCTTTTCCTTTATCTTTCTAGTACCTCTGGCCAGTAGCCTTTTTGCTTTGTGTATTTCAGGCTGGCCCCAAACTTGCCAGATAGCCAAAGATAACCTTGAACTTCTGAACCTCCAGTTTCCAGCTTCCAAGTGCTGAGATTACAGGGATATGCTATCACGCCTGGGTTTCTGTAGTACTGGAGATCTGAGGACGTTATGCATTCTAGATAAGCATTTTACAACTGAGCTACAAACATCTCCAGCCTCTTGGCTGTTTTTGTCTTTTTTTATTTTATTTTTTTTGATGACACATAAATGTAATCCAGCAGTAATTCCCATTAACTCTAATCTTTTTTTAATTGGATATTTTCTTCATTTACATTTCATATGCTATCCCCAAAGCCCCCTATACCTCAAACCTCCCCCCCCCACCCCCCCCGCCCTGCTCCCCAACCCACCCACTCACACTTCCTGGCCCTGGAATTCCCCTGTACTGGGGCATATGATCTTCGCAATACGATGGCCAACTAGGCCATCCTCTGCTACATATGCAGCTAGAGACACAGCTCTGGGGAGTACTGGTTAGATCATATTGTTGTTTCCACCTATAGGGTTGCAGACCCCTTTAGCTCCTTAGGTATTTTCTCTAGCTCCTTCATTAGGGGCCCTGTGTTCCATCCAATAGCTGACTGTGAGCATCCACTTCTGTATTTGTCAGGCATTGGCATAGCCTCACAAGAGAGAGCTATGTCAGGGTCCTGTCAGCAAAATCTTTCTGGCATATGCAATACATTAATCTTAAAAGCATAATTGAATTGGTTGACTTCCATAGCTGCCTCCCAGGTTAGGCCAGCATTGTCTCTTCACTGGAGATTTACAGTAACTTTATAAGTACAGTTCTCAGCTTCTGCTCTTGTCATTGTTGGCACAGCAGACAGTATTATTTTAAAGCATAAATTGTATCAATTTAAGCTTTTGCTTAAAACTAAGCATTTATTTCCCATGTGAACAGATGCCATCGAAGTTCAACTTGGACAGTCAATGAGTTTTATTGGGGTTTATTATAGAAATATAGGTGAGGGGCTACTTACAGGAGCAGAAATGACACTTGTATCACCAAAGCCTACCTCAGCATGGGTGGCAGGTCACAAAGTTGGGAATGTGGAGTACAGTCCATAGCTTTCAGGCAGCACAGTAGGTTGGAGAGTGTCCTTTCCAAGTAACCTGTTGTAAATCTTTCCCAGTTAACTCAGCTGGTTGTTTTTTTGTTTGTTTTTGTTTTTTTTTTTTTTTTTTTTAAGAATTATTGATTTTATTTTCTGTGCTTGTATATACTGTAGCTGTCTTCAGACACACCAGAAGAGGGCACCAGATCCCATTACAGATGGTTGTGAGCCACCATGTGGTTGCTGGAAATTGAACTCAGGATCTCTGGAAGAGCAGCCAGTGCTCTTAACCGCTGAGCCAACTCTCCAGCCCCACTCAGCTGGTTTTTACTTTCTGGTCCCAAAGTGTTCTTTGCAATTTATCTTGTCTGAGAATCTTTGCAACTTATCTTGTTTGAGAGTCTTCTTTGTATCTGAACTCCACTCCTTGGAAGCTTTTATTGTTTACTCTGGCAGGGAGGGGGCTAGTGAATCTTTTCAATTTCAGGGACTCCTGAAGATATTTTGAATTGTTTACCTCTCTGTTTTAGGAACTTCCTGCAGGATGGAATGTATCTTTGGGTTTTACTGCTGTGAATAGACACCATGACCAATACAACTCTTATAAAAGACAACATTTAATTGGGCCTGGCTTACAGGTTCAGAGGTTCAGTCTATTATCATAAAGGCAGGAACATGGCAGCGTCCAGGCAGGCATGGTACAGGAGGAGGTGAGAGTTCTACATCTTCATCTGAAGGCTCCTAGTAGAATACTGGCTTCCAGGCAGCTAGGATGAGGGTCTTATAGCCCACACCCACAGTGACACACCTACTCTAACAGGGCCATACCTTCTAATAGTGCCACTCCCTGGGTCAAGCATATACAAACTATCACAGAATGTTTCAGTTTCAGAGGAAGCTGCTACAGAACAATACATGTTATTTTATACTACCTTCCATTTTTACAGGAGGCTGAAATAATGCTTAGGAGGAGTTAATATAGTAACAGTTGTTACACAGCCAGTAAGTTAAGAAGACAGGATTTAAATTGATACTTCGGGGATCTCCATGCTTCCTTATACACTGTTGCTTCTTAGTGTTCTAAAACAGTGGAGGCAGGCTCTCTACTTCCCCCACTATATCTCATTTCCACACTAGAAAGGCTGTCCATTTTATTCCTGTCTTTTTTTTAGGATGTAATGTAACATATCATTTTCCTTCCCTTCTCATATAGCCTCTTTGCTCCTTTTCAGAGTCCTAGCCTTCTTTAATTGCTGTTATCTTCATCTATGTATATGTATAGATGTGTATTTTCCTAAATATGCTCATGCTGTATGGTACTCATATGTACATTTTCAGGACTGACCATTTGGTATTGGATAACCAACTGGCATGCTTCCTAGGAGAAGACGATTTTTCCCACTCTCAGCATCCGTACTTGCCTGCAGTTCCCTGCATAGGATTGAGGCCTCAGGGACTTTTCCCCATCCACTTTGGCATTTCTGTTGGTGTGTCCTTGTTTGGTTCCTATTGGTAGTCATGGTGGTGATACTTTATGTGTGTAGCTTCTATACTATGAGGACACACGCTTTCATAGCAAGGTCACTGATCTCTGGCTTTTATAATCCTTCTAACCCCTTCTTCAGAGTTCACTGAGTCTTAGGGATAGGAGTGGTTTGTAAATGTATCCATTCACTGGAACTGGGTTCCACAATTCTGCCGTTTTTATATGTTATGATTTTCTGTAATGGTCTCCATCTAATGCAAGAGATCATTTCTTTGTTAAGGATCACGTGCTACAGTTACTTGTGGGTAAGGACAACTGTTCCCATTGTTTTTAGGGATTTTGCTGCTTTAGTAACGTGGAAGTTGCAGGTTCTGCTTCAAGAAACTCGTATGATCAGTTGCCTAGGTTCCCAGCGCCAGGCATGGCCTTCCTCTTGTTAAGCAGGTCTTCAGTCTAATTAGAGAGCTGTTGGTAGTACCAGTGTGCATGCCATTACTGAACTCTTACGTAACCTTGCCGTGCTTATTGCTGTGGTTCATAGGCATCATCGCTGGGTAGGACGATTGGTTGCTTCCTTCCTTCGGCACCTTGTATGGCAGCTTCTGGTACTATGAAAGCTACTCTTCTGGGAGGAGGCACTTAGGCCAATTCCAGATCAGGTGTCTGGGCCCTGTTTCTGAAGTGCACGATGTTTTCAGCTATAGGGACTTACCTTCCACCTTTGGGAGGCAAACAAGGGCAATAGCAATAGGCTGTATGTTTTGAGGGAGCATTATCAGGCAAGAGGAGAAAAGTTTATTTAAACTATACATGTATATTTATACACAGAATTCTGTGTATTATGGATTTTTTTTAAAAAAAGATAATATAATTCTTATGACTTTCAGATATCCTTATTACCATATTTTACCCTTCTTCCTTTTCTGTATGTAGTTCCCTCTCCTGTCCGTAAATAGTCTTACTTTCCTATTCCCCTGGTCAGACCACTTGTACGCTGATGTTCTTCTCTCCTCTTCCTCATTTACCTCTCTCCCCACCCCTGTAGAGCCCCTCTTCCCACTTCCCTGATCAGATCACTTATGCTCTGCTTTTCTCTCTATTTCTCCCCAACCCCTTGCCCTGGCAATGGTCCCTTTTACATTCCTGGTTTCTGCAGTTATACTGGATATGTACTCTCATCCGAAGATTTAGATAGAGCTAGGAACCGCTAATGAGAGAGAACATGTGATCTCCCTTCCCCTTCCCCCTACCCCGTCTGGGTCCCTTTATACAATCAGATCTTTTTTACTTTTAACCATTTACCTGCAAAGTTCACGATACCATTTTTCTTTACAGCTGAGTACTATTCCATTGTGTATATGTACCACATTTCATTATCCATCAGTTTTAGGACACTTAGGTTGTTTTGGTTTCCTAGCTATTGTGAATAGAGCAGCAGTGACCATGCTGGGCATGCGTCTGTAGAGTAGGGTGTTGAATCCTTTGGGTAGGTGCCAAGGAGTGGTACAGCTTCATCATGTGGTAGATTTATTTTTAAACTTTTTGAGAATTCACCACACTGATTTCCATATTGAATATACAAGTTTGCAGTTCCACCAGTAGTGAATGAGTGTTCCCTTTTCCACATCTCCTCCGTTTGTTTTAGGTTGGTTTGTTGTGTTAATCTTGCCATTCTGACTGGGGTAAGAGGAAATTTCAAAGTTGTTTTGATTTGCAGTTTTCTAATAGCTAGGGACAGTGAGCAGTGCGAAGTTTTTGAGATTCTTCTTAGCCACCCCATCCCCTTCTTCTTTTTCTTTAGAGAACTCTGTTCAGGTTCCAGGCAGAGTTCGTTGCCAGCCATACATCTTTTGTCAGATGTATAGTTTACAAAGATTCTCTCCCGTTCTATGGGCTTCTTTTCTTCACCCAATTGTTTCTTTAACTGTTGAGAACATTTTGTTTTATCAAGTCCATTCTGTGAGTTCTGGGGCAAATGGGTCCTATTTAGGAAGTCCTTTCCTACAGGGTACTGCCTGGAAGAAATTCTAGAAGTTTCAGTGTTTCAGGTTTCACATTTAGGTTTCTGATGGATATGGAATTAGTTTTTGAACAAGGACTAGATAGATATGTGTCTAATTTAATTTTGCATATGGACATCGACTTCTCCTAGCACCATTGTTGAAGATGCTTTCTTTTGTCCAGCTTATGTTTCTGGCATCTTTGTTAAATATCAAGTGCCTGAAGTTACATGTACTCATGTTTGGATCTTCAGGTTATCTTTCCAGTGGTCTAGAAGCCTGCTTTTGTGCCAGTACCGTTTTGTTTCTATTACTATGGCTCTGTAGTGCATCTTAAGATCTGGAATGGTTATTTCCCTAGCTGTGTTTTCTGCTCAGGGTTGTTTTGGCTATTTGGGCTCTTTATAGTTCCATATGAATTTTAGAATAGTTTTGCTTTTTTGACTGCTCTTAGTTGTCTCAGATGTTCTATTATGTTGTGTTTTCGTTTAGTTCTTGGAAATTTTTTATTTCTTTCTTGATTCCATCTTTGACTCATTCATGATTCAGTAATGAATTGTTTAATTTCCATGAATGTGTAATTACTACACTTTTATTTGATATCGATTTTTAAGTTGTAGTGCATTAAGGGTAGATTGGCTACAAGGAGTGATTTCAGTCTTTTTGAATTTGTAAAGATCTGTTTTTTGTGTCAGGATGTGTTCTATTTTAGAAAACCTTCCCTGTGCTGCTCAATAAATTGTGTATTGTTTTGGTGTTTGGGTGGAATATTCTTTAGACATCACTAAGTCCATTTGATATATGATGTCAATTAATTCTGATGCTTCTCTGTTTTTTATTCAGATGATCTATCTATTGAAGAAAATTGAAATCACCTACTATTTTTTTTTTTTTTTTTGAGACAGGGTTTTTCTGTATAGCCCTAGCTGTCCTGGAACTTACTTTATAGACCAGGCTGGCCTCGAACTCAGAAATCCGCCTATCTCTGCCTCCCGAGTGCTGGGATTAAAGGCGTGTGCCACCACGCCCGGCTCAAAATTACCTACTATTAATGGAGTGATGCTAATTTGTTTTTAAATACAGTTGTATATATTTTTATCCAATTGGGTTCTCCAGAGTTTGGTGCATGTATGTTTAGGATAGTAATGCACTCCTTATTAACTGTTTCCTTGATTAGAATGTAGTAGTCCTCTTTATCTCTCCTGATTAGTTTTAATTAATTAATTAGTTCTAATATCTTGTTAGATATTAGAATAATGACACTCACTTGTTTACTGGTCACATTTGATTGGAGTATTTTTGTCTATCCTTTATCCTAAGGTGGTGCTTTCTTTAAAGCTAAGGTGTGATTCCTGTACAAGAGATAGATGGACTTTATTTCTTGCTCTAGTCAGTCAGCCTGTCTTTTGTTTGGAGAATTCAGGCCATGATATTTAAACTTAGTACTAATATGGGTATGTTGTGGTCCGTGCATTGTTGATTTTTGGTGGTGTTGTTTGTGTTCACAGTATTATGTATTTTAATAATTATGACTTTGTATTTCTTTACACACTCTCCCTGCTATGCTGATTTTTCTATTTATCTTGGACTATAGGGTCTTGGTTACTGTTTTATTGCTGTGAGGAAACAATATGACCAAGGCAACTTATAGAAGAAAGCCTTTAATTGGGGACTTTATTACAGTCTGAGAGGACTAGTCCATGATCCATATGGCAGGAAGCAAACAGGCCTGGCACTGGACCAATAGCTGAGAGCTTTTCATCCTGATTTGAGGGCAGCAGGCAGAGGGAGAAAAAGAGAATGAGCCTGGCATTTTTATATCTTAAAGCCCACCCTCAGTGACACAGCTCCTCCAACAAGGCTACACATCCTAATCTTTCCCCAAAAGTTTCACCAACTGGGGGCAAAACATTCAAACATATGTGCCTAAGGGGGTCATTCAAATCACCATATATTGATTTCTGTATTTTCTTTAGGTTTGGTTTATTGGATATCAATTTTTCGGATGTTCAGTTTATATCATAGAAAGTTTTCTTCAGTTATGACAGTTTTGCTGGGTATATTAGTATAGGTTGTCCATTATAATCTTTTAAGACTGGAAATATGGAATGGATTGCTCCTGAGTCTTCTGGCTTTCAAAGTTCCCACTGAGTTGTTATTCTGATATAATTTTCTTTGTATGTAACTTGCATTTTTTTTCATGCAGTTTTCAATACACTTTCTTTGTTATACATTCTCTTAGCTAATTTTCTCTTCTTCTGTATGTTTGGTATTCTATATGCTTCTTGTATCTGTATGTGGGTGTCTTTCTTTAGTTTGGGGGAAGTTTTCTTCTGTCATTTTGTTGAAGATCAGATATATGTCTGTGACTTGGAATCTCTCTTTCATTTTTGCCTATAACTTGTAGGTTCATGGTGTTCCATATTTCTGGTATGTTCCTTCTCTGTGTTTAATTTTTTTTAAATATTCTGCTTATTTGATCTAGATCCTGTGCTTTTATCTTCAAGTCCTGATATTCTCTGTTCTATTTGATTTATTTTTTACTAATAAGAGTCTCCTAACTGCAGTGTGAGCCTTCTTCAGTGATTCTATCTCCTTATTGAATTCTGTTCTCAAGTCCTGGATTGTCTTAATCATTTCTGTCAGCTTTATGTTTGTGTTTCTTGGGCATCACTAAAGTGTTTATTCTCTTTAAGCTCTTTCTCCTCAGTTTCATTGAGTTGTTTCTTTGTGTCTTCTTTAAATTCTGAAGTCTTTGATGAATTTTATGATTATTCTTTTAAATTCTGAATCCTTGGGTTTACCTAGATAATTTTCCTTTGCAAATATTAATATATGACCAGTAGGTTTTACAAGATACTGGCTTGATCTTTCATATTTTGGAATTTTTGCAATGGGATCTGGTCATATAGACTTCTTTCCTTTGGTTAGTTCTAAGTCTGATATGGACTGAGTAGGTTGAGGTAAAAGCAGGGATGTCAGCGCAGGTTTGTCCTAGAGGTTGGAAATGGCTTGGGTGGAAAAAAAAATCAGGGACTCCTGTCAAAGGGACTGGGATGGTAGACAAAATATGCTTCCTGGTCCAAACCTGAAGTGTGGAGCTTGATCCACATGGGTGGAAAGGTTGGTTATGGCATGGAAGGGGGAATAGGTAAAAAAGAGTTGCATAGTTGGATGAGGAACCGAAGGGACTCGTAGGTGGTTGGTGGTAGACTATGTCCTGTTCATTGCTCTTTATGATATTTCTTTTGAAAAAGAATATGCTAATCCAATCTCACAGCTGAAGTTGGCAGATCATGGATGTTTTTCTTCTTTTGTGAATACATTTATCTCAAAGGGATATAATAACTATTTTCTACAGCAATTTTGTAAAAATTATTAAGTTGATGGGTCTGGAGAGAGCACTCAGTGGTAAAGAGTACTAATGACTCTTCTAGAGGACCAGGCTTCAGTTCTCATCATTTCAGTTCCAGGAAATCTCATGACCTCTTTTGGACCCTGCAGGCAGGGCACACACATGGTGCAAAGACATACATGGAGCAAAACAACCATACACATCAAACAAATCTTTTTTTAAAAAATATAATTGTACCTTTTTCATCACTTTTGTTTCAGAGTGAGATAATCCGAGATAACACTGGCATTCTGGAATGTGTTAAAGAAGGAATTGGACGAGTGATAGGCTTGGGAGTGCCTCACAGCAAACGCCTTCTTCCACTGTTTTCATTGATCTTCCCAACAGTGCTGCATGGAGTTCTTCATTACATTATCAGCTCCATCATTCAGAAGATTGTCCTTCTAATTCTGAAGAGAAAGACCTATAACAGCCACCTAGCTGAGAGCACTAGCCCCATGCAGAATATGTTGGATGCCTATTTTCCAGAACTTATTGCTAACTTTGCTGCCAGCCTTTGCTCTGACGTTATACTTTACCCACTGGAAACAGTTCTGCATCGTCTTCATATTCAAGGAACACGTACAATTATTGACAACACAGACCTTGGCTACGAAGTACTTCCAATTAATACGCAGTATGAGGGAATGAGAGACTGTATAAATACCATCAAGCAGGAGGAAGGAGTGTTTGGTTTCTATAAAGGGTTTGGTGCTGTTATAATACAGTATACACTGCATGCAACCATCTTACAGATTACCAAAATGATTTACTCCACACTTCTTCAGAATAGCATTTGAGATTTAGGTTCTATGATTGGCTGATCCAAAAGATGTTGTCTGGATAATTTGCTATGACATTTCAAGTAATAAAAGTAAAAATACTGCGTGGAAAGAAATAGGCTGGGAATTACCACTGGTGGAAAACCTCATGCTAATTATTCTGACTTCTTATTTTTCTTAAGGCATAGATATATATATAGATATATATAATACTGGGTCAAACCTTTCCAAAATTGAAAACTCAATAAAGGTAATACTTTAAATTTAAAATGTAAAGTTACATTTTAGTATAACACTCATGCTGAAGTAAAATTGATCCTGGGCAGAAACAAAAATGTATCAAGTATAAAATGAAATTGCAATGACTTGAATCTGTTTTACTGACCTTATTATTTGTTATATGTTTGTTTAACTTGGATTCAGGTCACTGTGCTAATTCTTAAAGCAGTGGATAGTGCTGGGATTTTATCTTTAAGCAAATAGAGTATGTCATTGTTGAAAAGAACTGGTGACTAGCTTTGGCACTGTGTAACCAGTGGCTGAAGGGTTTAAATTGTATTTAGCCATTTTAATTGCTGTATATATTTATTATATGGAGCCATTTGTGTCTCTGTGTACATGTAACTTGGAATTTCCTTCTTCCCTGCGAGTTTTCATAGACCAGCTTATTGCATCAAATGAAGGTAGACACTTTCTGCTGGAACATCAAGTATAAGACATCAAAATGCCAGAAAATAGCTTTTTTACCTGCATCTTGTCCAGCATTGCAGTGTCAGAAACTTGAAATTTGTCCTTTGCTTGTGACGTTTGGATCATCAGATGATTTTAGCTACTTTTAAAGATCCTAACAATCATGGCAGCCATGACCGTTTCCACACTTACGCTAAGGAGCCCCGCCTGTCTTTCATTTCTCAAAGAACTTATCTGAGAGGGAACAAAATGAAAGTTCTGGGGATTTGTGCCTCTTGCTCACCATAACTAATCACTGAAATCTTTCTTTTTTCTTTCCTTTTTTGTATGTGTGTGTGTGTGTGTGTGTGTGTATGTAAGTTTTATTCTCCAAATAAGCTACCCTGAAGATAAAAATGAGACATTCTTGGTACTCTTTATTTAAACTTGCTTGGATAAGTACTGAATTAAAGTCCAAACTCATAGGAAATTCGCCCTTATGTGTTACAAAGGAGGAGGAGGAGACACTATATTATGAAACTTGTTAATCAGTTTAATAAAATAAGGTTGATGTGTTCCCATGGTGGATTAGACTTTGTAATAAAGTGATGTATAGTTCACTGGTCACTCTTGCAGCAGTTAGCATTTCATTTCTTCGTGGGTATGCTCAAGTTTACAAACACTGAAGTGCAGTGCCTGCAGGTGTTGCCCAACCTAGAATGCATGCAAACTAACACGGATGTTACATGGTGAATGTTGCAGAGGGTGTTTGTCCTGTGACTGATCAGAGTGGAAGCCTAACCTGGTGGTGGAAAAGCATGAAGTACTGTGTCAGCAGCAGCTGTCCCTACCAGCCTGTGTCTTTGGATGACGTAATGCTGTCAACTCTTCAATCCCTCAGAAGGGAAAATAAACGCTGTTGATCACATTCTGCATTTAATGGTTAATCTCTTAACGTGTTTTTCTCTGTGTAAAAATGGCCTTAGCATTTTTTTACTGACTTTTAGCTGCTAAATTTTTAGGTGTTTATAGTCACCTTCCTCAGAATTTCATTTTATAAGTCAAGGTAGTTTCAGAGAAGAAACCAGAAAATTTTGGTTTCAGAAAATGTTTAGGACAGTCTAAATGGAATCACATATTTACTGGGTAAATTTTGTGGAATTTTCCATGTGCCTGAAGATTAGATATTCAAGGATTATTTATTGCCAGATACCATGAATTTAGTAATATAAATTTATTGCATCTGAAGTCAAAATGTTGCTACTGAACTAAATACACGATTAGTCTCATTTCCTGTTCCCTTGCAGAAATCCACGCAAATTACCTTAAAAACTAAAGATGGAGAGAGTCTGTTTTTTTTTTTTTCTTAACTGCTGTTTTTGAATTTGTTAAAATGTAACCTTTGAAAGTCAAACACATTTTAGTTGGCCAGTGTTTCTCAGTGAATTAATACCTTTTACAGTCAGTATGACAAATAGCCCATAGATGTGATTCTATTAAGTAGAATGCAACAAAGCAGTCACTCACTGATTGTGCAAAAACGCTCCAGTGCTTTTATCCAAGAATCTCATAATCTGAGAAGCAGAAGATGCTGCCTTGACAGCTGTACTGTTGTTGGCTGAGGTCATGGAGGATGTGTGCTGTCTTTGTGGGTGTGGATGCTGTAGAACAGAAAAGACATTTCCAGCTCCTGCAAAAACTATCTAGGTTAAGTGACTTAGAAAACTTATTTAAGGGTTCACATCACACTGAAGTTAGAATACTACTTACTGCTGGCATTTCTGTGTTCGCTTCAAGTATTTGGTATAATACATATCACTTCCCTGCTCCTGAATAGGTACCATCTTATTTTTGAGCCATTTTTATTAATATAGTACTAGTTTGTATAGCAGTGTAACAACAATCTGTGGTTTGACTCTTGCGTCTTGTTATTTTCTTTATTTTTTAAATTTTGTCACAGTACCATTTTAAATGTTTTAGGTAATACATTGTAATATAAAAGGTTTGATAAAATGTTGAATTCAAGCCAATATATATGTTTCTCTTATTGATACTAGAGGACTACTCATGGTAGGGATAAAAGGTAATTTTTTTTTCTAGATAGAAATGAAGATCAAGAGAAATCTATATGTAAAATTGAACATTTGCCACCACCTATTAAAAAAAATTCCCTTGCATCATAAAACTAGGCTAATTGGTGTGGTGTATAAAGTAGTATATTTTCTAAAGTAAATTTCTGCATTGTTTCTTGTTTAAAAAGTCTTAACGTGTTTTACAGTTACCACAGCACTGTGGCATTTGCAGAGAACTGTTTTGGTGCTATTGGAGGGGAACAGTGCCTGTAGCTTGCCTTCTATGGAGGAGCTGTGGGCAGTATTAAAACAGCCAGCTCTGTAGGAACTCCAGGGTGAAGACCAGAGTTAAGTGTTAGTTAGCAGAAGGCAGGAGGAGAGATCAGAGCACTCACAGTGATTAAGAAAACAAGACCAAAAATCGATTTAGACAATAAAATCAAGCCCACAGTTAAATTTAGTAAAAAAGTCCCAAATTACTGAGTCAGAAATGAATAATGTGGCCATTGCTAAACGTAGCATGCCAAACAGCATGAGTTGTATGACCATGCTATAAAAAACCATGTGCCAGAATGGACAAATCCTGTAAGCAAACTGCAACAGCAAGCACAAGAACTAGAAAGTCTGAGCAGGTTAGGCCAAGTGTGAACCAGTTAAAAACTCAAAAACAAAGTCTAGGACTAGCTTCATTGGTGAAGTCTACCAAACAAAGAATTTGTACCAATGCTCCACTCACCAAAAACTTGAGGTGGAAACACTTTCCAACAACCTATGAAGCCAGAACAGGATTAAGTCCTAGACAAGAGCTACAAAGTAACATCTTTTATGAGTTTACATGCAAAAATTACCCTCCCCCCAAACCTATCAAACTAGGGACTGTAGAGATGGATCAGCAGGTAAGAACACTTTCAGAGGATCCATATTCAGTTCCCAGCATCCACATGGCAGCTTACAACAGTGACAATTCCTTGTAACTACAGTTCCAAGGAATCCAACACCCTCTTCTCTAATTATAATTACTTCCCTTTCCTTCCAGTCCTCATGTTCATTCCCTCCAATCTCAGATTGCCTTTATTTTTTTTTATTATTACACATACACACACACACACCACTCATATAAGTAAGTACAACCTGCTGAGTCTGTTTTTGTCTTTGTGAATGTGGTTTCAGAGCTACCACTATGTGCTGGAACACAGTCAAGGAACTCATTTCTGGGAGTGACAAATTTTCTTCTTTTAACGGCATTAGTTGCCTGAGGTTTTTTGTCTCAGGTTGGACCCCATGAGATTTTTCTCTCTCATTTACATGTTTATTGGTATTATTCTTTGGATCTTGCTTATGTAACCATTTCTAAGAGAGTCAGTCACAGAGCAGACTGCCTGCTATTGTTTCTTAAAATCTTCCTCCTTTCTTGTACATGGTTTCCTGAGCCACAGATGCAAGAGCTGTGCTTCCATCTAAGGGGGCTGGGCTCCCCCAAACCTATTGATGTTTGCATTGTGTCCAGTTGTAGTTTTCTGTAATGGTCCCCACTTGCTGTAAAGAGGCTTATTTGAAGAAGGGTGAGCTATATTTATCAGTGGGCATATGCATAAAATTTAGAATGTAGGTAAGGAATTTTGCTGGTCTAGGGAAATGGTGGTAGTAGGTTCTTTTCTGAAATCCATGACCTAGGTTTAAAGGCTTATACCACCACTACCTGACTATGTGTGTGTGTGTATGTGTGTGTGTGTGTGTGTGTGTTTGT
The DNA here is from genome assembly GCF_978045245.1 of Mus caroli. Classification (NCBI taxonomy): domain Eukaryota; kingdom Metazoa; phylum Chordata; class Mammalia; order Rodentia; family Muridae; genus Mus; species Mus caroli. Next base: position 28,985,787 of record NW_028227274.1, on the reverse strand, counting down.
ATCTTCTTAAGTATATATAAGAAGCTTCAACAGCAGTAGGTTTCCATATGAGCCCTCAAATGGCCCTTGGTGTTGTGTTCCCTCCTTTCCCTATTCTCTCACTCTCTCCATTGAATCCTCCAATTCCACTCTTCCTGTCATAGTCAGGGTTTCTATTCCTGCACAAACATGACCAAGAAGTAAGTTGGGGAGGAAAGGATCTATTCATCTTACACTTTCCACATTGCTGTTCATCACCAAAGGAAGTCAGGACTGGAACTCAAGCAGGTCAGGAAGCAGGAGCTGTTGCAGAGGCCATGGAAGGAAGTTACTTAATGGCTTGGTTCCCCTGACTTGCTCAGTTTGCTTTCTTATAGAGCCCAGGACTATCAGCCCAGGGATGGCACCACCCACAATGGGACCTCCCCCCCCTTGATCACTAATTGAGAAAATGCTTTACAGCTGGATCTCATGGAGGTATTTCCTCATCTGAAGTTCCTTTCTCTGATAACTCCAGCTTGTGTCAAGTTGACACCCAAAGCCAGCCAGTACACTCCATAACTATATAACTAACTATATAACTACACACACACACACACACACACACACACACACATGTATGTGTATATGTATATTTGTTTTTTTGGTTTTTGTTTTGTTTTGTTTTGAAACAGGGTTTCTCTGTGTAGCCCTGTCTGTCCTGGAACTCACTCTGTAGACCAGGCTGGCCTCAAACTCAGAAATCCACCTGCCTCTGCCTCCCAAGTAATGGGATTAAAGGTGTGCGCCACCACTTCCCAGCCTAAATTTTATTTCCCCTTTCTTTTTTTTTTTTTTTTTTTTTTGGTTTTTCGAGACAGGGTTTCTCTGTGTAGCCCTGGCTGTCCTGGCACTCACTTTGTAGACCAGGCTGGCCTCGAACTCAGAAATCCGCCTGCCTCTGCCTCCCGAGTGCTGGGATTAAAGGCGTGCGCCACCACGCCCGGCCTATTTCCCCTTTCTTGAGTGATCCATTCCTCACCTTTTTATTTTATCCACCCCCAGTCCTTTTTTTACTAATTATTATTGCATGGATATATGTATTTACTGGGTAGGTTTATGACAACTCAATAAGGCCATCAGAGAGGTAAGAACCTCTAATGAGAAAATGCCTCCATAAGATTGAGTTGTATGCAATCCTGTAGGCTCTACAGTGTAGGGCATTTTCTTAGTGATTGATGTGGGAGGGCCCAGCTCATTGTGGGTGGTGCCATCCCTAGGCTGTGGTCCTGGGTGCTATAAGAAAGCAGGCTGAGCAAGCCATGTGAGCAAGCCAGTAAGCAGCATCCCTCCATCCTCCCATCAGCTCCTGTCTCCAGGTCCCATGCCCTGCTCAAGTTCTGAATTTGATGATGAGCTATGATGTGAAAGTGTAAGCCAAATAAACCCTTTCCTCCCCAATTTGTTTTTGCTCATGGTGTTTCATCACAGCAATAGATACGCTAATTAAGACAGAAGTTGATACCAACAGAGTGAGGTAACAGAGTTTTGGGAGGATTGTGGAAGGATTTTGCAATGTTGGGCTAGAAGACCATTGGGTGTTAAGAGCTCAATGGGATGTTCTGTGGGATTTTAGAAGATAAGAATGTTGAGAGCAATACAGACGTTGAAAGCCTGGCTTGTGAAGCTTTAGAGGGAAATTCAAAGATTCTGTCAGGACCATTTACTATTTTGAATAGAGATTCTGTCATTCTGGTCAACTGGGGCTAAAGAGCCAGCTGGAAATATGAAGAGACCAGCCCCACCGAAGTGAAACCTTTGCATTAACGGAACAATTGATTCTGGTTAGCCGGAGCTAAGAAGTTAGCAGTGATCCTGAAGAGATCAGCATCATTGAGGTGAAATCTTCTGTGAAGTGTTTCCTCAGGGTCAGCACAAAGATGCTGTGTTCCAGAAGAGGTCAAGCTTGTACCTTGTGCTGGTAGCTGAGCTTGGTAATGTGAGAGTCACCCAGGTGGTATTAGTTTTGAAGGAATGAAGGGGTCATGGAGAACGGCTGAGGCTTGGCACTGTGAGAAGCGAGGAGAGGTCATATGGGAAGGTGCAGCCTCATTAACAGTTGAAGGCCCAGGATTGAAGGGATCATGCAGAAAAGTTGAGGCTTGGCACCCTGAAGAGAGGCCAGGACAGGCTATTAGTGAAAGTCCAGCCCAGGTACTGCAGAAGACCCTGCCATTTTGAAAATGCTAGTACCATGAGTTGACTATCAAGAACAGCAACAACCTTGGAGTAGAGCCTAGCCAGGCTTAAAAGACAAGCTATGTGTGTTGCAAGAGGTGGGACTGGAGAAGTGACCCAAGCCCTTTGGAGGAGCCCAGAAGATCATGAGTGGATCTCAGACAATGGACATTGAGTAATTTATACTATTTATACTATTGGGTTTTGGTTTTATTTTGTTCAGATTGTGACTGTGCCCTGGTTCTTTTCTCTTGATGTGAGAGATATTTAGTTAATTTTGAGTTTTACTGGAGCCCACAGCTTTGAACTTTTAAAAGAGATTTTGGGTTTTTAAAGAGATTGAATTGAAGTTTCTTGATTGTTTGTTTATTTTTGTTGTTCCTGAGCGTATCTTTGTGTGTAGCTATGGCTCTTCTGGGCTTAATTCATAGACCAGGGTGGTCTTGAACTCAGAAATCTACATGCCTCTGCCTCCCAAGTGTTGGGATTAAAGGTATACACCACCACCACCTGGAAAGACTGAGGTTTTAATATGTTTAAATTTGCAAGAAATGTGGGACTTTTAAAATTATTATATTTTATATTGTGATATTAATATTAACATGCTAGCTTGGGGATAAATGAGAAAAGAAAGTACTGAAAAATGATGTATTTGTGTGTCAAGCTGACAGTTGTACTGGTTAGTTTTATGTCAACTTAATATGAACTAGAGTCATCAGAAAGGAGGTAGCCTAACTTGAGAAACACTTCCATTAGATGCAGCTGTAGGTAAGTCTGTAAGGCATTTTCTTAGTGATAGATGTGGGAGGGCCCAGCTCATTACGATTAGTGCCATTCCTGGGCTAGTGGTTCTGGGTTCTACAAGAAAGCAGACTAAGCAAGCCATGAGGAACAAGCCAGTAAGTAACACCCCTCCATGGTTTCTGCATCAGTTCCTGCTTCCAGATTCCTGCCCTGTTTGAGTTCCTGCCCTGACTTCTATCCATGGTGAACAGTGCAAAATACTTTAACTTTCTCTCCATTAGGTTGATATTGGCTCTTGGCTTGCTGTATATTCCTTTGATTATGTTTAGGGATGTGCCCTATACTCATGATTGTTCTAATACCTTTAGTATGAAAGGGTGTTGGATCTTGTTAAAGGTTTTTCAGTGTATAATGAGATAATCATGCAATTTTTTTCAGTTTGTTTGTATGGTGGATTATATTGATGGATGTTCATATATTAAATCATCCCTGCATCCCTGGGATGAAGCATACTTGACCTTGATGGATGATGCCTTTGAGGTGTTCCTAGATTCAATTTGCCAGTATTTATTGTATATTTTTGCATCAGTGTTCACAAGAGAAATCAGTCAGCCATTTCTTTGTTGAGTCTTTGTGAGGTTTAGGTATCAGAGCGACTATGGCCTTATAGAATTAGTTAGGTAGTGCTCCTTCTGTTTTTCTTTTGTGCAATAGTTTGAGGAGTATTGGTATTAGCTCTTCTTTGAAGGTTTGTTAGAATTGTGCCCTAAATCTATCTGGCCCTGGGATTTTTGGCTTGGCCCAGAGGGCTCAGACAGCAGGAAAGATGGGCGAGGGAAGAGAAGTTTACCTGTATAGTTCAGAAGTCTGATGGAGATGGAGGAGAGGCAGGAAAATTGGAGAAGTCAAAGTATTGATATTTATGAATGATATCATAGTATACATAAGCAATCCCAAAAATTTTACCAGATAAGTGATCCCCAAAATTTTACCAGAGAACTCCCACAGCTGATAAACACATTCAGCAAAGTGGCTGGATACAAAGTTAACTCAAATCAGTAACCCTTCTTTATACAAATATAAATGGGCAGAGAAAGTTGGGAAACAACACTCTTTACAATAGACACAAATAATATGAAATATCTTTGTGTAACTCTAACCAAGCAAGTGAAAGATCTGTATGACAAGAACTTCAAGCTGCTAAAGAAAAAAAAAAACTGAAGAAGATACTAGAAGATGGAAATATCTCCTATGCTCATGGATATGTAGAATTAATATAGTGAAAATGGCCATCTTACCAAAAGCAATCTACAGATTTAATGCAATCACCATAAAAATTCTAACACAATTTTTTATAGACCTTGAAAGAACAATTCTCAACTTCATGTGGAAAATCAAAAAACCCAGGAGAGACAAAACAAATTCTGAACAATAAAAGAATTTTGGGAGGAATCACCTTCCCTGACCTCAAGCTGTACTACGGAGCAATTGTGATAAAAACTGCATGGTATTGGTACAGACACACTGATCAGTGGAATAGAATAGAAGACCCAGAAATAAAACCATAGGTCTATGGACACCTGATTTTTGATAAAGAAGCCAAAACCATGCGATGGAAAAATGAAAGCATCTTCAACAAATGATGCTGAATCTACTGGCAGTCTACATGCAGAGGAATGGGAATAGATCCACACTTGCCATCCTGAATGAAACTCAAGTCTAAGTGGATCAGGGACTGGATACACTGAATCTAATAGAAGAGAAAGTAGGAAATACTCTTGAACACATTGGTACAGGAGACAGTTTCATGAACAGAACACCAATGGCTCAGGGTCTAAGATCAACAATTGATAAATGGGACCTCATAAAACTGCAAAATGAGGATGCTTGAATCTCACTTAGAAGGGGGAAATATAGTCATAAGAGGCAGATGAAGAGAGGGAACTGGGAGAGAGGGGAAGGGGAATGGGGGAATTCAGGATTAGGTGTGGGGAAGGACAGGATAGATGGCTAAATGACCATGAAAATGAATGGAAATCTGCACCTGATGGGGGTTACGGGGTGGGGGAGGGGGTGGCAGGACATCGCCATGAAAAGACAGAGACCTGGAATAAAGGAGGCACCTAAGAATCAATGGGAGTGACCTTAGCTGTGACTCACTACATTGGGGATATGGAACATCAAGAGGCCACCTCCTGTTGCCAGACAGGAACCCCAGTGGAATGATAGAGACACCAACTCACCCACAAAACTTTCAACCCCCAAATTATTCTGTCTACAAGTAATATAGACATGAGGGAGGGAGCAGAGACTCAGGGAATGGCCAACCAATAACTGGCCCAACTTGAGACTCATCCCATGGGCAAGCATCAATCCCTAACATTATTAATGATTCTCTGTTATGCTTGCAGACAGGAGCATGTTGTCCTCTGAGAGGCTTTACCCAGCAGTTGACTCAGACAGATATAGATACCTACAGCCAAACAGTGGATGGAACTTTGGGACTCTTATGGAAGAATATAGGAAGGATTATGGGCACTGAAGGGGATAGAAACTCCACAGGAAGACCAACAGAGTCAATTAACCTGGACCCTTGGGGCTATCAGATTCTGAACCACCAACCAAAGAGCATACACACCTGGACCTAGGTCTCCCAGCACATATGTAAAAGATGTGTAGCTTAACTTTCATGTGGGTCCTGAACAACTAGAATGGAGGGCTATCCTAAAAGCTGTTGCCTATATATGGCACATGTTCTTCTAGCTAAGTTGTCTTGTCTGGCCTCAGTAGTAGAGGAAGCTCCTAGCCTAGCAGAAACTTGAAGTGCCATGAGTGGGGGTATACCAAGGGAGCTCCCACCAGCTCAGCGGAGAAGTGGAGAGGGGATAGGGGAAGGATTGTGGGAGGGGGTCTCTGGGAGGGGGGCAGTGATTGGGATATAAAGTGAATATGTAAAAATTAAAAAACAAATCAAAACAAAAACCCTCTTTTTCTTCTCAACTTGCTTTTGGCCATAATGTTTCACCAAAGCACCACTAATCCTAAGATATGTATTCTGCATATACCTGTTCAGTCCTAATAATACTTGCATGTATGTGTTCAGAGCTGGTTGTTGGACACTGGACAATGTACAGGCCATGAATTTGAAGGAAAGAGGGGATAGGCCTTTGAAAGGGTTTGGAAGGGAAAGGAGAAATGTAATTAAATTATAATCTTAAAAATAATTTAAAAATTAGAGTATAATAAAATGATTCAAAGCATATAACATTCCTGTGTGTGGCTGTATACTGTTTTCTTAGTATATCTGCCTGTGCTGATATACTGGTATGGTCCTTTGTGCTGTGGTCCTAGTATATCCATATGTTCTAGCAAATCCAGTTGCGTTGCTATGGTAGTTCTTCCATTCTCCCAGTGCTAATACATATGTGTGTGCTGCTATATTAGTATATTCTTACACATCTGCATTCAGTGCAGTACTTTTTCAATGGATGTCGCTCCAGTATATTCACATGTGCTGCTGTTTTAGTATATCTGTGTTTGAGGATGCACTTCTACATCTGTGGGCACTGTTCTACTAGTAAGTCCTACACTGATTCTCATAGCTATACTTTTCATTCATGTACAGTGGTGAACTAATACAGCTATGAGCCTGCTGTTTATACCAGTACATCCACAGACACTGCTGTATTAGTACAACCGTGTGCCCTACTGTATTGGTATGTTAATTTGTGCTGCAGAACTGCTACTTCCATGCATACTGCTATTCTGGTAAATCCAGGTGCACTGCTCTAGTGGTACATCCCTATGTACTTCTATACCAGTATATTAATGTGCAGCTCTCTGCGCTTCTAATAAACTGAGGATCTCTTCTGTAGCTGGACATCCATGTCCACTTCTGTACTGTTACCTCCACAGGTAGTGTTTTACTAACACCTCCATATTTCATGTTTACTCGGACATCTGTGGGCTCTGCTGTCCTGGTACATCTGTCTATTCTGTTGTACAAGTATACCAGTGTATACTGCTGTAGTAGTTCATGTGTATGTGTGTGCTGCTGTGGTTGTACAACTTTGTAAGATCTGGGAGAAGTAATGGGAAGTCTTGTTTGGTGGAGTGGTTAGAAGAGTAACAGAAGGAACCTGTGTGTAATTGCATGTATTGGTAGGGCATGTATGGTGGAAGCCTACAGGTTCACAGAGGCTCAGACCAGGATAGTTAGACTAGGATCGGGGCACTGGCTATAGAACCTGGGTTTGGGGAAAGGTGTGGATGTTCAGGGTGACTCACCAGGCTATACCCTGAGGGAAGATATGGGGAAGTTGGATGTGGTATTATAGAAATGAAATTCAAAATGAATCAGGATAGCTTTTATGTGTGACCTCTGGGAGGAAAAGTAACCACAGACTCATGTGCCCAGGGGGGAAAGGACTCTAACCATGGGTGTTCTAGAACATGAATATGATTGCCATAGATCAGAGGAGATACTTTGGATGTGATGAATATGAAAAAAAATTGCTGATAGATAGAATAGACTAGATAGATATGTAAAGTGAAAAATGGCAGAAGAGATAGATATGTCTTTCTTTTGATTTCTTGCATGCTAGATTCAGACAATATGAAAAATCACAATATTTCCCTTTTTAGTTTTTGTACAGTGATCCAACTTTAATTTTTTCTGAAAGGCTAATCCAGACAAAAGTTCTTTTTATATTTACTTTTTAAAATAAGTAAATGTCTTTAAGTGACTATGACTTCTAAACAAACTTTGTAATAATATTCTCAGATTATCTCAAGAAAAGTAAGATTTCTACCACATATTTCTCACTATGAAAACCAATTAGAATGCTAATTGGTATATGAATAGTTTTAAAAATTCTATTCATATGACAAAAGAATTTACTATTTCAATTAAATTTTCTGTATGGTATGATGGCATGTATTGCATATAATATATACAGTCTGCTTAGTCTGTATAGCATTACTTGTAGTATGATTGTAGAGCTGATCATGTGGTATTGGTTAGCCAATCGGTGTGCTTCCCTGGAGAAGACTGCTTCATCTTTTTCTCAGCATTTCTTAGTTGCCTGTAGTTCTTTGTGTAGAGTTGAGACCTCTTAGGGATTTCTCCCATCCATGTTAGAATGTTTAGGCAGTCATTATAGTCGGATTTCATTATCATGGCATCTGAAATTACTAGAAGACACAATCTCACAGCAAACTTCCTGGTCTTCTGGCTTTCACAGTCTTTCCTCTTCCTCTTCCACAATGATCTCAGACCCTTAGGTGTAGATGCATCCTTTGGGTCTAGGACCCACAATTCTGCAATTTGCTTAGTTGTGGTTTTCTATAATACAACTATTGCTAGGAGAATTTACTGGATGTGGGGTGAAGACTACACTTATATCTGTAGATTAGAGCTAGGAGCCTCCATTAGAACATGAGACTTTTGTCTTTCTGGGTCTGGGTTACCTCCATCAATGTAATCTTTTTTAGTTTGATCCATTTAATCTGTAAAGTCTACACATTAATTTTCCTTTATAGACAAATAGCACAGTGTATGTGTACCATATTTCATTATCTGTTCTTCAGTTGGAGGACATTTAGGTTGTTTCTATTCCCTAGCTATTGTGAGCAGCAATAACATGTCTGAGTATACTCTGTTTTGTGAGGGTAAGATATCAGGCCTATTGGCCATGTATCAATGAGTGACAGACCTGGGTAATAAGGTACTTTTATTTTTAGCTTTTAAGCATTCTCCACAGTGGCTTAATCAGTTTGCAATCCTACCAACAGTTAAATGAGAGTTCCCTTTTCTCCATGTCACCTCCGTAATTTTTTTCTTTTGTCTGTTGTTTTATTGATCCTTGCTATTCTGACTGGGGTAAGATAAAATTTCAAAGTTATTTTGATTTGCATTTCCCTGATTTCTAGGGACAACAAAAACTCTTTGGGATGTTTCTTAGCCATTAGCTTTTCCCTGTCTTTTGAGAAATCCCTATGGCCGTTTTTTAGAATGGGTTGTTTGTTTGTTTTTGAGTATTTATTTTTTTAGTATCTTATATATCATGGATGTTAATCCTTGGTCAGATGTATAAGTGGGAAAGATTCTCTCCTATTCTATGCTCTTTTTCTTCACCTGCCTCGACCTGTGGGTCAGTCAAACGGGGTCTGAGGATCACTTGTGGAGAGAACGAGGGACAAGAAATGTGAAGAACGGACAGCAAGTCAGGAGGTCTGATCAAGCTGACAAATTTTTATTGTTCCCACACAGGTTATATACTCATAGAAGCAGGATATGGGATAAGGGAGGTAGAGGGGGGTGACATGGAGGTGCTTTGTTTCTGGGGGATGCACCTGTTCCCAAAAGCAGGATATTGGCCAGGTAAAAAGTTCAGCAGGAGGAACAGAACAGAATGGGTTGCTAGGTACCTGTCCACAAGATCTATAGCTATTTGTTCTTAACTGTGCCAGTACTTTCCCACAGAGGCCAAGACTTTGTGCCAGTAAGCACTTATGGCTGACAAGGCAGTAAAGCAGTTAATGTTTAAACAAGATCGCTCCCAACAGTCACCCAATTGAATGTTTTATTTATTTTTATTTTTTGTTTTGCAGAAGCACTTTAGTTTTATGAAGCCCCATTTGTCATTGTTGCCATCAAGTCTTGGGCAAAGGGAGTCCTATTCTAAAGTCCTTTCCTACAGCCTCATCATGTAGGGCACTGCCTGTGTTGTCTTCTAGAGTTCGTTTCAGACTTATGTTTATGTCTTTGGTCACATGGAATTGTATGCATCTAATTGTATTCTTCTGCATGTGGACATCAAGCTGTCTTAGCACCATTTGTTGAAGATACTTTCTTCTCTCTGCTGTCCTTTTGGAATCTTTTTCAAATATTAAGTGACTGAAGTTACATGTAATTTTGTTTGTGCTTTTAATTTTGTTTTATGGTCTACTCTCTGTTATTGTGCCAGTGCCATATTGTTTTGGTTATGTTGGCTCTGTAATATATCCTAAGATCTGGAATGGTAATTCCTCCAGTATCATTCTTCCTGTTCAAGAGTGTTTTTGTTGTCTTGGGTCTTTTGGGGTTTAGTATGAACTATAGGATAGTTTTTTTTCTTCTATTTTTGTGAATAATCAGTGGGGAGTTTTGATTGGTATTACATTGAATTTGTAATAACTTTTTGTAAAATGAGCATTTTTACACAATATTAATTCTACCACATGAGCTTTCTTTTCAATTTTTGGTTCCTTCCTTCCTTCCTTCCTTCCTTCCTTCCTTCCTTCCTTCCTTCCTTCCTTCCTCCCTCCCTCCCTCCCTCCCTCCCTCCCTCCCTCCCTCCCTCCCTTCCTTCCTTCCTTCCTTCCTTCCTTCCTTCCTTCCTTCCTTCCTTTCTCTCTCTCTCTCACTTTCTTTCTTCCTTTTGAGTTTAAAGTTTTCCCTGGGGTGCTCCTTTTCTTCCTTGGTTAGGTATATTCTTAGATATTTTTTTGAGAGTATTCTGAATAGGAATGTGTCCATAATGTCTTTTGTTGTATGTTTCTTGTTAGTGTGTGGAAAGCCATTGATTTGTGCATGTTGACTCTATATCTTGCGACACTGTTGAATTTGTTTATTGTGCCTAAAAGTTTTCTGGTAGAATTTTGGGGTTTCCAATGTAGAGAATCATGGTATGTATAGATAGGGATCATTTGACTTCTGTATTTGTATCCCTTTGATTTCCTTATTTTGCTCTAGTTCATGCTTTGAGAACAATATTGAAAAGAAATGGGGTTAGTAGACTTTTCAGTGTCATTTCTGACTCAAATGGTATGGTTTCAATTCTTTCTCCATTTAGGATGATATTGGTTGTGACTTTATCATATATAGCTTTTATTATGTCAAGTTATATTCCCTCTAGTGCTTCATTCTTTGGGTCTATTAGCATGAAGGCATGTTGGATTTTTCTGTATCTATTTAAATGATCATTTATTTTTGTCTTTAAATATATTTATGTCATTTGCCTCCTTTATTGACTTCTGTATATTGATCCTTCACTATATTTTATGTAGAAAGTCAACTTTGTCATGGTGGATAATCTTTTTGATGTATATCTGTATTTATTTTCATTTTTAAAAATTGGGAGTAAGAGATAGTTTATTCTGGAGCCATGTTTGAGTGATCATGTCCCAGGAACACAGATTTTGGTTACTTCTAATTCCATGTTCCAATGTTGAAGCAGTCTTATGAAGTTTTGCTCTTTTATAGAACAAAATGTCATAAATGAAGCTAAGTTTAAAGTAAATTAGTAGGTGCACATAGAGGTCTGTATAACATGAAGGGGGAAGCTTCTCTATTATGTCCAAGATTCTACTTGATGACTCTCTTAGCTTTGCAGTTGGTGGAAGCTAGTGGTCTACTAAGTTAATAGATTTCAAAAGATTTTTAAAAATCTATTAGTCACAAAAAGTTAGTTCTGGCACTTAGGTGGGCAATTTGTTGTTCTAGAGGCCTATAACTAGCCTAAGACAGGTAATTAGCCTCTTGAGCTACAACATTTCAATTGCCCCAAGGTGCTGAACTTCCAATAGTCGATCATTCTCTGCAGACACTGCTATGTTTCATGAATTCTCACTCACTGTTCACTCTGTTAGCCCTGTATCATATGTTGTGTCCATGGGGGAGGGCACACATTATTTTAAAATATTATAAACTCCCTTATAGCTAGAATCTGATGTAGGCGTAGCTGAGTAGTGGACAGAATGAGTTTAGAGAAGAGTAACTAGTAACGGCCATTAAAAGAGCAACTCCTGGATCAGACCGAAACTCTCAGTCATTGTGACTCAGGTATGTTTTTCCACCCTCTATATTTGGCATAACACTAACATCTGGCATAGGCTTACTGTGATGAAAATTAACCAGAAATACAGTTTATCCTAATGGAGAATAAAGTTAGCTTTTGAAACAAACTTTCCTAAAATAACCAACACTTACATATTATAACTAGATTGACAATTCCTATTCTGTCCAAAGCAGAGTATGGCTGCTCTAGGAACTGTCTGTTTTGGAGATCCGTAGAACTCAAACATTCAGTGGGTTAACAAGACAGAAGCAAAAAATCAAAAAACAAAACAAACAAACAAACAAACAATAACAAAAAACCAGAATCCTGTTTAACAGGTTTGATTAGTCAAATGACAAACAGGGAAACTTACTGACAATTCTTGAAGATGGGTCTCAGTATAAATTCCAGAGCTTTTTTTCTCCTGAAAAATTTCCTGTCTGCTAATGACATGTGGTGGCTTGAATGAGAATTGCCTTCATTGGCTCATATATTTCAAAGCTTAGTCCCTAGTTGTTGGAACTGTTTTAGAAGGACCAGGTGGTGTGGCCTTGTTGGAGGAAACATGACTCTGGGAGTGAGCTTTGAGGTTTCAAAAGCCCACGCCAGGCAAGGTCTCACTTTCATAAGACCTCCAACTTAGCAATAGGATGAAAGCTCCCCGCTGCTTCTTCAGCACCATGCCTACTTGCCTGCTGTCACACTTCCTGCCATGATGGTTAGGAACTAATATTTTCCCTGGAACTGTGAACAAGTCCCCAGTTAGAAGACTTTCTTTTCTAAGTGGCCTTGGTTGTAACTGAGACTCAGGGAGTATGTATTTTGGGCCAGATTATTTTGCTGCTTTTGAGACTGACTTTCTCAGATTTTCCCATGAGTCCATCTTTTCCTACTGGGTCTGGAAGTTATCTTGCACAGTTATATAAACATGACTGTGCTCATGATATGGGGTCTGTTTCTTCCTGGGCAAGCTGACAAAATTCCTTCTTACAGAGACATGAAGCATGTTGGCTGTGTTTTCCTGAGAGGGTTATTGTGCATCATGGATGTATTCCCCCTGACACTGCCACACATTTTGGTGAGAGGTACTAATTACCTCTTGTTTTTTTATGTCTTTATCATGATGCTCATAAAATTCCTAGCTAAAACTTAAGGTCACATGAAAAGTAGCAGAAAAAGCTGAATTATGTATTGGAGCAGTCACAATAGGAGACAAGGCCAAATGATAATAAATAAATACATTTAAAAACAAACAAAGCAGAAACCAAATTACCTTCAAAACAATTTGCAAAAAGCAAAAATTCCAAAATGCTTTTAGAGATCTGAATGCTAGCAAACAAGCAAGCAAACAAAACAAAACCAAATGTCTACACTAAAATGCTTTCAAAGCAAACAGACAGACCCTGATACCTTATACCAAATAGTTGGGTAAAAGACCAAAAAGGTATCTTTCAAAGTAAGATCCTTTTTAATCAGCTCAGAATAAACAAAATGGACTATTGGATAAAACATGGCATTTCTGGAGAATACTCACTGAGAATCCACCCAAGGAAATAACATTAGATGCAGGTACCTGGACAGTCAGGTGATTTCTTCATTGAAACATGGACCTGGACCATCTCAGAGTTGCACATTGTAGTGCCATGCTTGTAAAGGCAAAAACCATGGCTTTGATATTAAAGGGAATAAGAGATAGCTTATCCTGGAGCCATTTTAAGTGACCATGGACAGGAAACACAAATTTAGGTTACCCCACTTTTCTCTCTCTCTTCACCAGGAATACTGGCCTGTAGTTCTTTGTTGTTGTATGTTTGTCTGGTTTTGGCATTATAGTGACTCTGCTTTCACAGTCAGGGTCCAGATGGTCTACAAAATTCCTTTCTCATGCACAAACCCTGGCGATGTGGCAACTTGACTGAGGAAAACTGTAGAAGGGAGGTAATATGTAGGAAGACTGTCCTTGGGCCAAGACCCCAGGATAGGGAAACACAGAAGAACACTCTCAGATAAAGGGGTCAAAGACCTTATTACCTTGTTCGTTCCTAGTTGGCTTGCAGAGCAGTGGAAAACCCAGAAGTTTGTTCATTCCTGAAGTGAATCCAGATTCCCGTGTCTCTGTGGTTACCCCCCCCCCCCCCTTTTTCAGGTCCTTGTGTTGCCCATGGAGGCTTTGGCCATGGCAAAAGCTACTCAACATGAAGCTTGAAGGATACTCAGGGACTCACAGTGCAGAGCGTTTTCAGTTTTGACGAAGGAGTGTGCGCAAACTTGGAGGAAACTGAGACGTGAGACGAGTAGGGTACCTGAGAACATGGGAATTCTGAAAGTGTTTGGAAATGTTATGTCTCTTTAATTTATCATACTTTAAAGCTAAACGGAGTTAAAATTGGTAAGAATGATTTAGATCAATGGTAGACATATTACTGGACATATTATTCTATGGTTTTCTTTTCTTTTCTTTTTTCTTTTTTTTTCGAGACAGGGTTTCTCTGTGTAGCCCTGGCTGTCCTGGAACTCACTTTATAGACCAGGCTGGCCTCGAACTCAGAAATCTGCCTGCCTCTGCCTCCCGATTGCTGGGAGTAAAGGCGTGTGCCACCACGCCCGGCTATTCTATGGTTTTCAAAAAAGTTTATTGCTAAATTTTTTCTCTGCCAGTGAAATGAACCAGATTAGATGATATTAGGTTTACTGGGAAGCTGGTCTCAGGCAAGATCACTGGCCCCAAGGACTGAGGCTAGGGAAGTCACCAAGGGGAAAGAGATAAGGGGGAGGGGGAAGAAAAAGAGAAAGGGCATGCTCAGAGAGAGAAGGAGGAGGGGGAGGGGGAGGGGGGAGGAGGGAGCAAGAGTGAGCAAACGTCTGGATTATACAGGAAAGAGCCTCTGGGGGAAGGGCAGCTCAGACCCAGGGTTGGGGGCAGAGTATTCCAGGTAAGGACTGAGAGAACCTCAAGGCCAGGTGTGCTTTGTTATGCAAACTATGCACCTCAGTAATGTTAGAAGTTGAGTACTGGAAAGGAGTAAAGAGACTTGTAAAACAAAAACAGGAGCAAGGGGAACCAGCTCCTGTGAAATTCTGTTGTATTTGGAGTACTGTTGCTGTTGCTTTGGAGACTCTGCTAGACAAAGCTGAGCTCAAAGGCCAGCGAACTGCTAGGGAAATGAGAATTCTTCAGCAGCACTCAGCACCCACGTATGAAGCCTTTAGTTCAGACGAAAATAACTAAGATATAAAAGAATACTGTTTTTAAAGCCCAGAAAATGACTAAAACCAAGATCATTTAAAAGAAAGATTTCAGACTTGCCGGGAGTGCGTAGAGACTTCAGCTCCCTTCTGGTTGCTTTGTAACTACTCCTCATTGGGCACAGTTAAGCGCTGTGTGTGGGTTCTCCTTGGCCCAGGCTCTATCTTCAGACGGTTCATCAGTTCTGCTACCTCTCCCGGAGCAGTGAGCAGGCCTCCACTACCAACTTTCCTGAGGTTTCCTGGCCAGACCATCCATAGATTAAAAAAAAAAGCTTTCTTCTTAAAAATATTATAGCTTTGCAACACTTTTGGATACAAAGAGTGGGGATGTTGCTTACTGATGTACAAATTTAAAAGCATTAAAAGTTTAATTACCTCAATCTCTTAAAACAAAACAACAGCCCCCGCCCCATAGAGGTTCACTTACCTGCCAACTCTCAGTTGGTTAATAAAACAAAGAAACAAACAAAGAAGCAAACAATAAATAACAGAGCCTCCCAACAGGCTCACAGATTCTGTCACAAGGGCATAAAGCAAGTAAATAAAAATAAATAAGTTCCCGATTTTACAGCACACTCGAGGGCTTCTTTCATTAACAGACAAAAACTTATAGACCTTTATGGACTTTTAAAATCTTCTATAACAAGCTATAAAAATAAGTGTTGTGTTTTTAAAAAGCCAAGTATATGTTTTATGAGCCTGGAATGGTGAGGTGGGAGAGGCTCCTCAGCAGGCCCATGCTGAGACATCCCTTCCCCCAGGTACCAGCCATATGACAGGTATAGTGTAGAATAGAGTTTATTTAGGGCATGGGAATTAAGAGGGGAGTAGAAATACAAAGACACATATACCACACACACACACACACACACACACACACACACACACACACACACAGAGAGAGAGAGAGAGAGAGAGAGAGAGAGAGAGAGAGAGAAGAGGGGAGGGGAGGGGAGAGGCAAGGAGAAGAGGCTGGGCAGGAACACATGGAGAGGGGGGTAGAGGTAAGAGGAGAGAGGGAGAAAGAGGTCAAGGAGAGAAGAGAGTTAGAGAGAGGGGGGGCAGGGCAGAGAGAGCAAGGAAGGGCCAAACAGCCCCTTTTATAGCAAACCAGGCTTACCTGGCTGTTGCCAGGTAATTGTTGGGCAGAGCCTAGAAGAAATGCCAACAATAGGAACAATAGGGATAATAAATAGATTGTGACCATCTTGTTTATTCCCTTGACTTATGAAAACACAAAATCTGACTAGGCCTCTAATTGCTACTGTAGGACCCCAAACCTAGGGACCCCCACTCTAGTCCAGGGACAGGGAGCACCCACGAACACAAGAATCCTTCCTCTCTTGTTGCAAGACGCACGAGGCTTTTATTGGCAGAGCTCTGGGTCGACACGTACCTCACACAGGAGGCAGGGGAATTGAAGACAAGGCTCGGGAGTTAGGGGTTTTTAAAGAAGCAAAGGGTTAGGAATACAAAGAATTTTGACAAAGGCATGGGATTGATTCATTAACAGAAAGATTACATATCAGCAAAAGGGGCATCAGAGCTTTGTTCCGGTGGGCTTGGGGCTTATCTTTGTACCTGGCGCCAAGGGGTAATAGAAGGGAGGTTCCGGCCAGATGGCGTGGACTAGATAAGATGACCCTGCCTGTCTTCGGATTGAGGGGAGATTCCGGCCAGATGGTGTTAGCTTAGATAATATAGTCCCATTTGTCCTTGAATACCTTTTCATCTTTATGGCCAAGATGTTCTTAGGAATGCCTTAACAACAGCCCTGCCCTGGCATGCCTGGGGGCTGTTCTGCTTTGTTCTCAGTCCTAGATCAGGGCTGTGGGATCTTAAACAAGTTACAATATTCCATCTTCCTTCATTCCCCTCTTCTTCTACTAAATAATTCTAATCCTAGAATTCAGAACCCTGTGTCTCCTAATTCTTCTTCTATCTGAATTATGGGTTGGTATTGTCGTTGTAAAACTAGGAGTTTGACTGCATCTATCCTGTTCTGGATGAAAGCCATTCCCCTAATTAATTATGCAGGGACCAAAGATCAGAATTAGACATATGAAAATAACAGGTCCAGCTAGGGCAGAAAATAAAGAGAATACCATGACTCTAACCATCCCTGTTGTGTCTCCTGTTCTTGCTTTCGCAGTTCGAGTCTTTCCCTCAGCTTTTGCATCGAGTCCCTGACTATCCCAGTGTGATCTGCATAAAAACAGCACTCTTCTTTCAGGGCTGCACACAATCCTCCATCTTTTAGGAAGAGCAGATCAAGACCTCTCCTATTCTGTAACACTACTTCTGATAGTGAGGATAAAGATTTTTCCAAAGCATCAATTGACTTCTCTAACATCTCTAGATCTTTGTTAACAGCATCTCTTAAGGATTGGATCCTTTGTCTCCCTTCAATTAAGGCCGATACTCCCGTCCCCACTCCTACTGCCATTCCAATGCCCAAAAAGGTGGCTAAGGTTAAAGTAACAGGTTCTCTCTTAAATCTTGTACCAGCGTACATTTCTTCTAGGCTAGATGTAGAATGATAATACACTCGAGGTAACAGTTGGATCATAACACAGAAATAATGGGAAGATTTAAAAACCTTAGTTGATACACAGGGGGTAAGTCCTGAATTACAGGCCCACCAGCCAACTGGAGACGGCACAAGATAATAATTAGTTTCTGTTCTGGATACAGATTGAATTCGGCCACACAGATGTATGTGGGTAGGAGGGGGGGGTACCTATACAGAGACCTGGGTTTCTTGCCGATACCTCGGTCAGAGTCAATTTCTGCCCTGTCCCCCATGAGCAAGAGGCATGGTTGCTAGTTTTATTGAAATCTCCATCAAAAGCAATTCCTTCATAAAAAGGGGGGCCCGAGGACAAGCATAGCCAGCAGTCCTCAGTGGCATCTGGATTTGTTCTATTGAGGGCATAGAAAGCTCCTCTCACTAAATTAAACATTCTCTGTCCCGTCGAAGGGTTTGTTGGGGCCACAGTTAGGGGGTTTTGTAAGGTGGCGGTGGGAGTGAGAGAGGCAGTATAAGAGGGGTCCGTGGGCAGGGCGGGCATTAGAGTCGGGGATTTGGATTTGGCTGGGGGGCCCTGTTCCATAAGGACCTTGTTGGGCCCTATGGGTGCCACTGCTGGGTCTCCCACTGTCAGTCTGATCTTAAATATGAACCCAGGGTCTGTTGATGGAGCGTATACTCGCCAGCCCCACCTATTTCCCTTAAGCCAACTCTGACGATCTTGTCTCCCTTTCTCGGTGAATTTTATAAGTAGGGGGTTGCAGTATTTACCTTTGCATGGTCCTGGGGGGCTGTTTTTAAAAGTACACCCATTTTCCATATATTTAGAGGGGTCCCTTTCTCCTTGGTTTGACCCCTCATGGCCACTACCCCGTTTTACCGTGATTAGATCCCAGGCAGAGGAAGGATTCCAGTAGGTGTCTCCTGTTGTTTCGCATCCCCATTTACCGCAAAAAAAATTTGATGCCCCTCCACACTCCTGTCGAAGCCTTCTGCTCTGACCCTGACCAGGGCAAACATAGAAATCTGTGGCTCTAAGATTAGCTCGATAGAACTGCCCCGAGCATCCATACGTGCTCCCTATCCCGTTTGGGACATACCGCTCTTCAGGGGGTGGGTTACTAAGATCGGTATGATCAGGGAGGTCCCAAGTGAGAGATCCTGCCGCTAACTTACAGATGTCGGGTGTGAGATCAGGCCACCAAGTCCAAGGGGGGTGCACTGCGGTGGCCGCCCACACAATGTTTCCCTCTTCATTAAGCACTTCCCAAGACTGCTGAATTGGAGTGTGAGGGTTAAAGTCTGGTGGGGCCGCCCCTGCGCAGCAGGCGTAGCTTAAGAGGATTAGCAGTTCTTTCCAAAGTCCACTCATCTGGGTCAGTCTCTGGGGGAGCCTTCTTGACATGGGACGCATGAACCCAGGCAGGGATTCCTTCTACTTTGACGGCAGTGGGTGTTGTCAGCAGCACCAGGTAGGGTCCTTTCCACCATGGCTCAAGGTTCCCCGCTCGATGTCTCCTCACCAGGACAGCGTCTCCCACTTCAAACTGGTGCGGCACCTGAATATCACCAGCGACATAGGTTTCTTTTAATTGTTCCCAGACTTCTTTCCTCACCGTTTCAAGAGCCTTGAGATGGGCTAAAAGGCGAGTAGAAGGAACAAAGGAAATGTCTGGGCAAGTCTTTTTTTCTACCATCATATAGATGGGCGGGGGCGCCCCATATAATAATTCAAAAGGTGTTAGACCTAGGGCTCCAGGAGTGTTTCGAGCCCAGAATAGAGCACAAGGGAGAAGGGCTGTCCAATCATTCTCGCCGGACTCTAACACTAATTTGGTTAAGGTCTCCTTGAGAGTTCTATTCATCCTCTCTACCTGCCCTGAACTTTGGGGTCTGTAGGCACAATGTAATTTCCAATTTGTCCCCAACTGTCTGGCCAATCCCTGGCTTACCTGAGAGACGAAAGCAGGCCCATTGTCTGACCCGATTACCTTGGGTACTCCGAAGCGAGGAAGAATTTCTTCAAGTATCTTCTTGGCTACTATAGTAGCTGTTTCTTTCTTGGTGGGGAACGCTTCAACCCACCCTGAAAAGGTATCTATAAAGACTAACAGATACTTATTTCCATATCGGGCTGGCTTTACCTCTGTAAAGTCGACTTCCCAGTAGGTCCCCGGTCTATCCCCCCTTAGACGTTTTCCACCATAGAGCTTACTGGATCCGGCATTGGTGAGTGCACAGGCTCGACAGTTTCTCACTAAACCCTCTGCAGCCTGTTGTAGTCCAGGGATTCGATAAGGGGACCTACTGACCAGCCTTATCATCTTTTTAACTCCTAAGTGAGTCAGGCGATGAATGTCAGCTAAATATTTTAGCCCCTCTTCTTCTGTGAGAACTCTTTTCTCAGTTCCCCCTTCAACCGTCTGGGGCGCGGTTTTGATTACCAAAGTCATTGGCCCCTGGGCCGCCTCCTTAGCCACTTGGTCTGCCATCTGGTTTCCTCTCTCTATTGGTCCAGTTCCTTTTTGATGTCCTGGGCAGTGGATGATCGCCACCTTGAGAGGCAGGTGGACAGCCTCTAGCAGGCTAAGAATCTCTTCTCTGTTTTTGATGTCTCTCCCTGCAGAAGTTAACAGGCCACGCTGTCTATAGATTGCCCCATGGACATGAGCCGTAGCAAAAGCATATCGGCTATCCGTGTAGATGTTGCTAACCTTGCCCTCAGCCAGTCTCAAAGCTTGTGTCAAAGCAATAAGCTCAGCTTTTTGGGCTGATGTTCCTTCAGGCAAACTGCTGGACCATATAACAGATTTTCCATCTACTACCACTGCCCCTGCTTTGCGCTTACCTTCCACCACGAAGCTACTTCCGTCAGTGTACCAAGTCGCTGCTCCCGGCCATGGCTGATCTGTGAGGTCTGGTCGAGTTCCAGTTTCTTCTGCCAATATTTCTTCACAGTTGTGCACTGGAGTCTCGTCAATTTCGGGTAACAAGGTGGCAGGGTTGAGAGAGGTAGGAGCAGGCTCTGATAGTGGGTCATTCGAGCGTTGGTCATCCATTGGTCCGGCGGCTGCCTGATAATGCTCTCAAGGGAGTGTGGAGCCACCACAGTGACATTTTGGCCCATGGTTAGTTTATCAGCATCCTTTACCATCACTGCTGTAGCCGCTACCGCACGCAGGCAAGAAGGCCATCCGTTAGCCACAGGGTCCAGCTTCTTTGATAGATAAGCCACGGGATGCTTCCAGGGCCCCAGAGTCTGAGTGAGGACCCCTCGTGCTATACTGTTCCTTTCATCGATGTATAGGGTAAACGGCTTATTTAAATTTGGCAGTGCTAGGGCTGGAGCCTGAAGCAAAGCCTTTTTCAGAGTCTCAAAAGCCGACTGATGGTCTTGGGTCCAGGTAAATTCCCCTTTTTCTTTCGTCAGGGGGTATAAAGGGGCTGCTAGGGTGGCAAATCCCGGTACCCACAGTCTGCAGAATCCTGCTGTTCCCAGGACCTCTCTTACCTGACGGGGAGTGATGGGAGTTGGAATCCGCATCACTGTTTGTTTTCTGGCATCAGTCAGCCATCGTTGTCCATCTTTCAGGATGTATCCCAGATAGGTCACCTGGGTCCTGCATAGCTGCGCCTTCTTAGCTGAGGCTTGATACCCCAACTCACCTAACTCGACCAGGAGATTCTGAGTTCCCAGTTCGCACTCCTCTCGTGTCCCTGCAGCTAGCAAAAGGTCATCTGCATATTGCACCAGAGTCACTTGTGGATTATTGACTCGGAAAGAGGCCAAGTCCCGGTGTAAGGCTTCATCAAACAGAGTGGGTGAATTTTTGAACCCTTGGGGCAGCCTCGTCCAGGTGAGCTGTCCCGCCCTTCCACTCTCCGGATCTCGCCACTCAAAGGCAAACACTGGTTGGCTATTGGGATGCAATCTTAGACAGAAGAAGGCATCTTTAAGATCTAAAACAGTGTACCAAGTTCGTTCGGGTGGCAAGGTGCTAAGCAGGCTATAAGGGTTGGACACTGTAGGGTGAATGTCTTGTACTCTTTTGTTTACCTCTCTAAGGTCTTGGACTGGGCGGTAGTCGTTTGTTCCTGGCTTCTTTACTGGGAGCAGTGGGGTATTCCAAGGAGATTTGCAGGGAACTAGGATCCCCTGCTGAAGTAATCTGGTGATATGAGGACTTATACCTTCTCGTGCCTCTTTGCTCATAGGGTACTGGCAAACACCAATGGGGGTGGCCCCCGACTTAAGCTCGATCACTACAGGGGGAACTTGTCTTGCCAACGCCATTCCTCCTGTCTCGGCCCATGCCTGGGGAAATTGATCAAGCCAGTCTTGTAGCCCCTCAGGGGGTTTTGACTTGCTTTGATAAATCCGGTACTCTTCTCCCAGTTGCAGAGATAGTGCTAGAGTCTGAGGCTGTTCTATTCCCCATGACACTATCGGCCCAGGAGGGGAAAAGGTTATTTGTGCCTTCAATTTAGTCAATAAGTCTCTTCCTAGCAGGGGCGCAGGGCACTCCGGAATGACCAGGAACGAGTGAGTCACCTGATTCCGTCCTAGGTCTGCTGTCCTGGTCGTAGTCCATGGGTATGACTTTTGTCCTGTGGCTCCAATTACTAAGGTTTTCTCATTTTTTTTAACTTTCCTAGCGGGGTTTTAAGCACTGAAAACTCTGCGCCCGTATCGACCAGAAAATTTATAGGGGTCCCCTCCACTTCTAGGGTTACCCTAGGCTCGGGGAGGGGGACCGAGCCCCGTCTCCCCTACTCTTCACCTTCTCCGAGAGACAATACTTGTATCCCTTGCTTCTTTTTAGGACACTCGCTGGCCCAGTGGCCTTTCTCCTTGCAGTATGCACACTGATCTTTTTCTAGGCGCGGTCGGTCTTTTTTTGGTCTCCTTGGCCCCTGCCTTTTTTCATCTCTCAGGTCCCCTGTATGTCTAGCCCTATCCCTTTCTCTACCTACCACTGTGGCCAGAATTCGAGTCAGAGCTCTCTCCTGTCTCCTGTCTCTCTTATCTTCATCTTCTTTTCTCTCCTTCTTTTTTCTCTCTAACTTTTCCTCCTCTGTTTCTCTCTTGTGATACACTTTCTCAGCCTCCCTAACCACATCCCTTATAGTATAATCTTGCAATCCTTCAATCTGCTGCAGCTTCCTTCTAATATCAGGAGCTGACTGCCCTATGTAGGCCATAATCACTGAAGCCCGCTGCCTCTCTGTCGTAGGGTCGAACAGGGTATACCTCCTATAAGCCTCCATGAGTCTTTCTAAAAAACTGAGGGGGGCTCAGCTGGCCCCTGCATAAATAACTTCTCTTACCTTAGCCAAATTTGTGGGCCTTCGAGCAGCCCCTCTGAGACCCGCAACTAGTGCCCGCCGATAATTGGACAACCGTTCCCTACCTTGTGCTGTGTTATAATCCCACTGGGGGCAAGTTAAGGGAAATCCTTAGTCTATCTCGACCGAGGTCTGGACCAGCCGTCCAGCTCCATCTCGGACATTCTTCTGTGCCTCGAGGAGAATTCTCTCTCTCTCCTCGGTGGTAAACAGGGTTTGTAGGAGCTGCTGGCAGTCATCCCAGGTGGGCTGGTGTGAGTACATCAGAGACTCTATCAACCCTGTAAGCCCTGTAGGATTATCTGAGAAAGAAGGATGGTTTACTTTCCAGTTATAAAGGTCAGAGGACAAAAACGGCCAATATTGCAGAAGCTGTAGGTCATTCTGGCTGGTAGGGGGAGCTCCAACAGCTCTAAGTGGAAGTGCCACCGTAGAATCGGCTGGCCCCTCTGAGAGCACTCCCCGCCGGCTTCTCGTTCCTGCTGAGGGACCTCCCTCCCCACTCCCTAGACCCAAAGGTGGAGCTGAGGGCTGGGCTGCGGAGCTGGGAAAGGGTGCAGGTTGGAGGACTGGGGGATAAGCCGGTGGTAGAGAGTCGGGCCATTCCGGAGGTTCCTCTATCTCCGGATAGATTTTAGAAACAGCTGCTGGTTGCGGTGGGGTGGATTTCTCGCTGGCTCCTTCAGGTAGTATTTTTAATTTCTCCTTCTCAGCATTCTCTCGAACCGTCAGAACCTTGGTACCTGGACGTAGGGGTGGAAGAAATGGGCGAACCCAGGCAGGCGGGAATCGTGCTAAATCTCCCCACGCTGTGATATATGGCTGCTGATCTGGAAACGATCTGGAGCCTTCCTGAAAAACAACGGCCTTTACGGCCCTAATGGTGGGGAGGTGAAACGTCCCTTCTTGAGGCCAACCCACTCTGAAGGTGGGCCATACCGAGGTGCAGTAAGACTGCCAGGGTTTCTTTTTAACTACTACTGATAAGTTTTGTCCTCTTGCCCTAACGTCTGTCCAATGGTCCTCAGTCAAAGATAACGGGGTTGAGATAGTCTGACCCATAACGAAAAATAGAAACAGAGACAAAACGAAGACAGAGACAAGGGACACAAGAACGTCCAAGCACACTCGTCCCTGCCTGGACTTGTACAACCAGCCAAATGCTACCTCTGACGGAGTGGGATTCCATGTCCACTCCCGCTCTGGCAGAAAGAGCACTTTATCTCCCTCACTCTGCCAAAGGACAGCCAGGTCTTTCCGACTGTCTCTGACCCTGGGCACTTCCTCCTCCAGGATCGCCCTAGAAACGTCTCCCCAGGGCTGCAGCTTTGTGGCTCAGGACATCTCCTTCTGCGTGCACACACACTGGATCCTCACGGATCTCAGCGGCAGCTGCCAGAATACTAACACTGGAAAACCGAGACACAGATTCAGCGGCGCCGCACTCAGACACACCAAACTCACACAGACGTACCTCCAAGGGGTATTCTTGGGGTTCTGGGTGCCCCCCAAATCCTGACGAGCCCCCAAGATGTAGGACCCCAAACCTAGGGACCCCAACTCTAGTCCAGGGACAGGGAGCACCCACGAACACAAGAATCCTCTCTTGTTGCAAGACGCACGAGGCTTTTATTGGCAGAGCTCTGGGTCAACACATACCTCACACAGGAGGCAGGGGAATTGAAGACAAGGCTCGGGAGTTAGGGGTTTTTAAAGAAGCAAAGGGTTAGGAATACAAAGAATTTTGACAAAGGCATGGGATTGATTCATTAACAGAAAGATTACATATCAGCAAAAGGGGCATCAGAGCTTTGTTCCGGTGGGCTTGGGGCTTATCTTTGTACCTGGCGCCAAGGGGTAATAGAAGGGAGGTTCCGGCCAGGTGGCGTGGACTAGATAAGATGACCCTGCCTGTCTTCGGATTGAGGGGAGATTCCGGCCAGATGGTGTTAGCTTAGATAATATAGTCCCATTTGTCCTTGAATACCTTTTCATCTTTATGGCCAAGATGTTCTTAGGAATGCCTTAACAACAGTCCTGCCCTGGCATGCCTGGGGGCTGTTCTGCTTTGTTCTCAGTCCCAGATCAGGGCTGTGGGATCTTAAACAAGTTACAATATTCCATCTTCCTTCACTACAAATGTAAAAAATCAGGCCTTGCCTTTGTTTCAGGCTTCCACTGAGATAGGCAAACTCACAGACAAGTTTCAAAGGAGAGCAGTCTCAAAGTTTGCATACTGTTGCTACTGACTTCAAAACTGGCTTTTTACTAATCCCCTACACTCTAACGATTAAAAAAACAAAACAAAACAAAAAAACCCAAAAACCCCCACAGATTTAGCTTTTTAGTGACTACTCAATAATCTAGCACCTAAATCTCATGGCATTAAAAGGGGAAATAGCCAAGAAAGGTCAGTGGATAAAAATATGGAAAGATTTTTTTAATAAAGAAGGGTTTATATTTGAAGGTTAAAAATGGATGAACATGTCCAGAAGGAAAGGAAAAATAAATTTATGGCAGTTGTGAAAGTCTCAGTAAGTTACTTAAGGTACATAAAAGATGGGACTTAAAGATGATACTAAAACTTCAAATTTTGATACATTGAGGTTAAGCTTCCAGTTAAATCAATTGAGTTTCTTGGAGATCAGCTAGAAACCTCCTGTAATGGAAACTCCCAGGAATCTGAGGGTGATCCTAGTTAAGACTCCTAGCAATGAGGAACACCTCCATATTCCTGTATCCAGGCAAGATTTCCAGTGGAGGAATTGGAACACCAACCCAGCCATGTAAACTTCTACCTAAAATTCTGCCTGTAAGATGTGCTGGGGTAAAGTTGGTGCAAACATTGTGGGAATGACAAACCAATAGCTAATCCAGCTTGAGACCCATGCCATGAGAGAGAACCCAGCCCTGACACTGCCTGGAGGGCCTTGACCCAGAGGTTGGATGGCCCAGAGACCTAGGATGGAACCAAACAGGACGAACCACAAAAAAGTCAGTGAAATAATTCTTAATGATATTCTGCTCGACTCATAGATGGGTGCCTAACCCAGTTGTTATTAGAGAAGTTTCACCCAGCAACTGATGGAGACAGATGCACAGACCCACAGCCAAACATTAAGCAGAGCTTAATGCTTAAGTCAGGGAGGAAGGATTGCAGAAGTCAAAAGGGTCAAGGACAGCAGGAGAACACAACCCACAAAATCAACTAACCTGTGCTCACAGGGACTTACAGAGACTGAACTGATAATCAGGGAACCCACATGGGAGTGACCTAGGCTCTGTGCATATTTGTTACACTTACATAGCTTGGCCTTCCTGTGGGATTCCTAGCAGTGGGAACATGGGCTGTCTCTGACTCTTTTGTCAGCTTTTGAGACTTTTCCTCATCCTGGGTTGGTTGCCTCTCATACTGGGTTGCCTTGTATAGCCTTAATACGAGGTGCCTAGTCTTACCTGCAACTTAATATGCTGTTTGGTTGATACCCCTAGGAGGCCTGCCCTCTATTGAAGGGAAATGAAACAGGAGTGGATGGGGGTGGGAGTACAGGGAAGATGGGCGTGGCTTGGGGGACAGAGACTCAGATAGGGCAGGGGGGAGTGAAGGGAGGGAAACTTCTAACTGTGATTGGGATGGAAAAAAAATCCCATGTTGTCAGATGTTATTAGTCTATTATTCTTGGTAACAATAATAAGTTCTGGTTCCTAAAGCTTTATAAAAACAATTAAAATTGTCATAGATACAGGCTAAAAATAAAATCTTCTCTAGTCATTTAATTTGTTTCCATATTTGTATTGATAATGTTCAGGTTTTATTTTTGCTATTGATCAAGCACATGGGTCTGTTTAAGCTGTCTACAGACACTTTCTAAAGGAGTCTCTTTGTTATGAGGATCTCAACAAAAATCAAAACAGACAATCATTCTGCATATGTATCTAAAACATTTATCTCCTTTTTGCAAAGTTTTGGAAGTCCATGTCTCTCATGACACTCTCTATAATCCTCAAGGAATTCATAATTAAATGAGTTTATTTTTTTGCACAAATATCAAATACATAAAACAAAAAGAGAGAAAAAAAGATTAACTGCTCAGGAACAACTTTCCTAAGTTTCAACCACATATAAACTGCATGCAACTTCTAATTCTTATCCCCATCACCAAACTTCTTTTTGTTACACTGACAGTCTGTGCCGTATTTTGTGATGCTTCTTGTCATGTTATTCTATATATTAAGAATGTCTTCAACTCTGCATTGAAGATATCAAACAACCCTCTTTTATATTGGTTTCTATAAAAACTAAAAGAAGCATGCTCTTCAGGAAATACAAATGTTCCATTGGGGAAATTATTGATAGTACTAAAAACTAGGAGTAAAAGGTTTTTTAGGATGGTTAATTGTTGGCATCCTAATACTTCTTAGAATCATAACTGCGGGATGATATGGCGGGAGTGTTGTCTCTCAAACATGAAATATAAACAGCTCAGTTTACCAATGAAATGGTTGGAATTGTTTCAAAGATAAAAAGGACACAAAAGTTTGGATGCTTTCATTGATAACATTTATTGGATTAGGTAACAAGCATAAGCTATTAAATATTGATAAAACTGCCATATGATCACACATATGTTTGTATTTCTGATTTACCTCATAATAAATATAAATACCCATGTGAATTGGTTAAAAAGCTATTCAGATGGAAGTATAGACTCAATACAACAGTGTTATTGACCATCGCCAATTACATCAAAAAACGCATTCATTAGAACATTCTCATTTGTCAATAGTTTCTGGCCAACAGTTTATAGATGAACTTCAAAGTACTTTACAGCATCACATCCCTTTAATATTTTACTATGTTAAGCCACTAAAATCCTGATAAATCTAACGTTGGTTGTTATTAGTCTTTTATTACTTCTAACAGGCTGCCTCCGCATCCCAAGAATCCAGAAAAGGCTGATTCTCCAAGAAAGGATTGGTTTATGTCACCGTGACACAATCAGAAGAGGGGAGCTGATTGGGTTTGATGTTCTGCAGCTCCTTTCTCTAGTACAATCCCTGATGTAGATGGGGCTCTGTGACTGAGGAAAATGGCAGGCGGGAGATAATGACTAGGAAAATGTTCTTCAGGAAAAACAAGACCATAATGACAGTGAAGTGTGGAAGAGGGAACTGAGACAGACGTATTACACTGCTTGCACTCTGCTTATATCTTTTGTAGTTAGCTGAGCAATATACACACTGCAGTAGAACAGAAGAGAAGGTGTTTATTTATGAACTGAATCTCCCATTACTCCACTGTGTCTCAACATGGCTCCTGTCCTGGCAATAGGAGGAGTTTGGACGTACTCCTTTTTCTATTTTTTGAGTAGTTTAAGGAGGATTAACTACACATCTTCTTTGAAAGTCTGGAACACACACACACACACACACACACACACACACACACACACACACTCTCTCTCTCTCTCTCTCTCTCTCTCTCTCTCTCTCTCTCTCTCTGTCTTGCTAGCATCTATGTCAAAGCTTATCTTTAGTTTTCTTGGTTGTCATCCTCCTTTAGTGAGGTCAAAACTGCCTCAACAATTTTCTAAACTAAACTAAACTCTCAATGAAAATAATAATAGTACTGATAACTTCATTTTTTTGTATATTATAGATGCTACCTAATTTGCATACTATGTTCCAAAGATGCACACTGTTATCATATGGCTGTCTTACGTTCTAGATCTTTGACATCTGTTAAGTTTATTATAGTCCCTTAGATTGACCCTCTTTTGAAGGTCTCTAATTGCTTTCTCTCCTGTACAACACTTTTTGCTAGCTAGGAAGTAGAGTGGTCTGTGCCCCTAAGTCCTTAACAGTGGTTAGGATGACCTCTGAGAGGAAGAAGTGATGGACTAGTAGTTAGAAAGATTCCTTGATCTTGTAAAGCTTGCTCCTCCCATCATCTCTGCTCAAGGGATCTTATCAGTCAAGAATAAGCCCTCTTGTGGAGAGCTCTTGGGGCCATGTCTAGGAATTTGGCAAGAGGATTTACATTGGGCTAGTAACGAGAGAGTAGGCTCAGATAAGAATTTGACATTGGGCAAAGACAAGGCTCAAGATGAATACAGCTGAGAAATGTATTCTTTGTTCTTTGTGTCTTGATCAGCTGATAAAAGTTCCTGAGTACAAGCAAGCAAGGGACCTTTGTTTATGTCTTGTTTGTTCCTTGACTACTTTGTCTTTGACCTAGAACTGACCATATTCTTTGTATGTACCTAGAACTGTATAAAAGCAGACTGGAAAACAAAGCAAACAAAACAAAACAAAACAAAACAAAACAAAACAAAACAAAACAGCTGCCTCAGTTCTTGCTGGGGTCATGCTATAACCTTGTCTAATTGTCTTTTTCTCTTTGATCCTCCCTCCCTCCCTTGAGACCCTGTTGACTGACTGAGCTGCCTTGGTCACCCACTCGACAAGGGCCCTACACAGCTTCACAGACTCCCACCTCCCTATTCCATCCGTTCCATTCAACCTTACTAATACAACCTCATCATCATTACCTTTCTCCACAAGTCTAGACAGTGCCCTTCTGGCACCACCCATCTCACCAGCCTTCCTACTTTCATCTTTTCTGGCTTGTTTTCTGATTCTCAGTATTTCTTGAGACCTGAGTTCCTTGCTATAGGCAAATACTCAACCCTCCCTCCTAATTCATACCCAACTCTGCTGCCAACTGTTAGCTCCAACTTCCCCTCTGTATCTAACCAGTTTTTCCTTGATACCAATGTCTTTTGTCCAGCTAATGGGATGTCTGACTCAGGTGGCTTCTTACCACTCTGAGCATGCTTTTAGGACTCCAGACAGAAATGGCTGGACTCAGCAGTTTTTATTTTTTAAATTATTTTACCTCTTTGTGTCGCCACTTCTCAGAAAACCTTAAGGAAATTTCAGATAATTTTGGCACCCTTTAGGATCAAGTAGATTCTTTGGCCATCATGATACTCTAAAATCAGAGAGTCTTCCTGACAAATGCCAAAGGAAGGATTTGTGTCTTCCTCCAGGAGCAATGATCACAAATCCAAACTGTTTGGAGGGGGGACCCAAAGATTCAGAGCCTGAATGTGGAGAATTCAGCCTTCTCCTTTGATGGGCTCTTGATTCCCTCCCATTCTGGCTCCTTTCCCCACTCATCCCTTTCCTCCTCCTTCTTTCACCCATCTTTAAAACTTGTACAGAAGTTATTTCTAGAATGAATCATCACCATCTCTTGGTCATTACCACATAAGATGAAGCAAAAGCCACACTTCCCTAGAGTCACTCACACTGCAAACTTCCTAACAAATCTTTCTCTGTCAGCAGGAGGTAGCCTGACAGTAAAGACTGCTTCCTATGTGAGACCCCGACTTAGAGCATTTCTCCCTGGAAGGTAAAGCCCCTGGATGTTCCCCAAGCTTGTTTTCCCTGATCTTTAAAAATATAGCTAGAAAGAAGCTCTTTGTTCTCTATAGCCAGCAAAAGACCTTTTTGTTTCTATACTGTACAACCAGAGATGCCTGCCTTCCTGTGCCAAGGACATGGAGATAGGTGCCTGAGAGGAGGCTGCAGCTGTAGCCAACTCTCCTCCCAACTCCTCCCAACTCCTCCCAACTCCTTCCAACTCCTCCCAACTCTCCTCCCAACTCCTCCCAATTCCTCAGCTAGCTGTTAAAAGCCCCCTACTGTCACCACTCGGGTCGAACTCCCCTGCCCTGCCCTGCGGCCTCTTGCAGTTTGCATCAGGTGTGGTTTTCTCTCTGGACACTGGTGTGCTGGCCAGCTCATCCTGGGACTTGAGCGGAGGCCCAGCTTTGGGGGTCTTACACTATGATGTTTATATATAAAGGGTTTGGAATAAAGGATATCCCTTACCTCAAACTAGGACTATAAAGTAAGGCCACAGCAACAAAAAACCCTCCATTCATGGAATCTCAGAAAGCAGCCAACTTCTACCATATCCCTCAGAGCCTGGAGATTACAGGAAAAAACAGTCTGGCATCTCCCACCCTGCAGTTTCTTCTAGCCTGGTGAGTCCAGGCCATTCACTCTCCCTATTCTGAATGATGGAAACTGATTGTAGAACCTATGTGGCAAGTTCTCCTGTAGGCTCAGATACTGAGGGTCTATGGCTGCCAATCTCAGACCAAGAAAAGTCAGCTCTCACCGTTTTGAAGTCAAACTGAGTGTAAACTTTCATTTTCCTTCATTGACCTATTTCTTACATTTGCTTTTTAGGTGGAATTGAGACACACACACACACACACACACACACACACACACACACACACACACTAATCCTGACATATTTGTTTTTCTAAGAAACTCAGATGGCTGAAATAGATGATTGGGCAGGGAGGAAGGTTAAGCAGATGCAAGCACAATATTTCACCCTAGGCTTGTCAGACCTCACGGGAATGGCACTCGGGATGAACAATCACTGTAAGGGAAGAGATTAACATCAAGACAGGAGGTGATCAAGAAACAAAGAAATAAAGATAATAATTTTAATGCTTTTGTTACACATACGAATGAACAGGGAGCATGATAAAGAGCCCTGTTAGGCAGGTTGTACTTTTCAACTTGCAGGTTTATAAGCAGTGGGTGGGTCCAATTCTTCACTTGTGGGGAATATATGAGGGTTTGCAGAGAGAACACAGAATCACAAGATCAAAACAAAGACATCAAGAGGAGTAATAGGAGGGAAAAATAGGCAGAAAGACAAAAAATGAAAACAACCATAACAGGCCGACCTTGCTTGCAAAACTGCCTTGGAAGCTACGCCTTATTTGGATAAAAAGTGTTGTGTGTGTGCTGAATGCTTGCAGGACCGTGGTATTATCACCATTTGGAAAATTCTGTAGATGTCTAATTTATTTTTCACACCTAATAATGAAGTACAAAAGCCTTTAAGATTTGGAAATAAATATCTCTGTTCTTCCCCAGGAAACACTTCAATTAGCAAATAACTGTAACTGCATCATTACCATTTAATTTTCTGGGCAGTTCCAATGGCACCTGGAAGATAATAAAAAGATGTCGATATTATTCATATCTTTAATTGCTCCTATTAGCATGTTTTTGCTATCCTGTGGGCAAAATTTTTAACACTTGGCTAGGTATACAGTAGAAAAAGGAGTCATAATAACCCAGACTGAAATACGTTTCTAAGTACCCATTACATCGGATAGCTATAAGCAACAATATACCTTTGTAATAAAACCTATTTACTGGTAAAAATTAAAATTGCTTTAATGGCTTTATAGCAGTCATACAATTAAAATAATTATACCAAGTTGAAGCCGTTTTGATGAGTCTAGCTACAAAATAAAGTAAGAGAGAAAGGAAAACAAAGAAAGCTAATTCCAAAAGCCAGTCTAAGAATCCAGAGGACATAAAGTGCAGGAGGGCTCTCTTCCCTCCAAAGCCATTTCATGCTCCTGAGTGTAGAGCTGTACTTCTGTATATGTGTACAAGAAATTATTTTATACTTTAAATTCTGTATATGTTGTAGAAATTACTTTAATTCCTGGCCTGGGGTTTCTATCCCTGCCTTTGGTTATTGAGTTCCTGCATAAAAAACACACTCACAGCCTTTATATTTACAATAAGCCTTAAACAACACAAGAGCTGGGCAGCTGCCTACCCTTCATGCTGCTAGAATCTTCTTTCCTATTTATAACCCCAAGTCATTACTTACCATTTACTATATACCATCTGGGCTGCTCTTAACTCCAATTGGGCAGCCCTCAAGGCCATATTCTCTTGACATTTTAGCCAGGTGGCTTCTCTTTCCCCTCTCCTGCATGTCCTTCTCTTTCTTGTCCTCCTCCCAACCCCCTAGCTCTTGAAACCTAAGCCCCACCTACGTCTCTTCAACAATTAGCAGTTGGCATCTTTATTTACCAATTAGAAATAACTTGGGGTCATGGTCATTCAGTGTCTTATATGTGGACTCTCTTGTCTCTGGATCAACCAAGCAGCATTAGGCCAAGCGACTATACCCCACTCTATTGATAAGGCTTTCTAGAACAAGTTTTATGTGTTGTGAAGGATGACGTTTTATGTCACTCTCTTTATCTTGACTTAGCATCTTCTGTCAATAAGCTAAGCATTTCCTAGTCATGGTCAAAACCATTTATACAAAACCTAGAAAATCAAGAATCTCACCATCTCCATAGATTTTGATTGCAGACTTTTGTATTAGTTTCTGGTAAATAATTTTGTATTCTAAAAATTCATTAAGAAATTGTCAGTGGCTGGACAGTGGTGGAACACATCTTTAATCCCAGCACTTGGGAGGCAGAGGCAGGTAGATTTCTGAGTTCGAGGCTAGCCTGGTCTACAAAGTGAGTTCCAGGACAGCCAGGGATACACATAGAAACCCTGTCTAAAAAAAAAAAAAAGAAAAAGAAAAAGAAAAAGAAAAAGAAAAAGAAAAAGAAAAAGAAAAAGAAAAAGAAAAAGAAATTGTCAGTGACACTTGTGAACTCAGGATTTTGTGACAGCCTGAGGGAGAAAAGCAGGCAACAAAGTAGAGAAAAGCTTAAGTCCAGGCATGGTGGTTCATGCTTTTGATCCCAGCATTCAGGAGACAGAGCCATGCTGATCTCTGAGTTCAAGGTCAATCTACAGAGCAAGTTAGGACAGCCAAGCTTAGCAGTGAAGGAGCTGGAAAACCAAAAGCTGGTGATAATATAATAGAACAAGGGAGCCATGTTCCAGCTCCAGCAAGGAGCAGAACTCGGCAACTTCAGCCATGTCGCTCTGGCTTTAGATTCAAGAATAGAAGGAGCTACTAGGACAATTTATGCTGGTTAGCTGTAGCCAAGAAGTTAGTAGTGACTAAGAAGAGATCAACATCACTGAGGTAAAATCTGGGAAGTGTTTTCTGAGAGCACAAAGAAGCTGTGCTTCAGATTTAGCCAAGGCTGTACCTTGTGCTACAGCTGGACTTGGTAATGTGTAAGAATCACTCCAGTGATATTGGTTTTATTGTCATGAAGGAGTCATGGAGAGCAGCTGAGGGTTGGCACTATGAGAGGCCAGGAAAGGTCATTGGTGGAGGTGCAGCCTCAGTTACAGTTGAGGAGTGAGGACTGAAAGGATCATGCAAAGGAGTTGAGGCTGGGTACCATGAAGAGAGCCTACAAAAGGGCTTTTGGTGAGGCCTAATTGCAGCAGAAGACTCCAGTGTATTGGAGATGTCAGTACCTTATGATGATCTACAAGAACAGCAGTAGCAATGGACCGGAGAAAACCAAAGCTTAGAATGCTACAAAGAGCAGAGCTGGAGCTGTGACCCAAGCTCTTTCGAGGAGCCCAGAAGTTCATGTGTGGATCCCAGACATTGGAAAAAGAAGCTCTATTATTGAGTTGCCTTGGATACCCCAAGAGGTTTGAGATGCCAGAGCAGTGCTATATCACTGAGGAACGCTGCTAACAGGGAGTAGAACCAGCCCAGGAGAGAGAAGTTTGTTGAAGTCAACAAAGCAGAAAGGAGTTGGAGATCTGAAGACTGCTTTGACATCAGACATGAAGATGCAGAGTTTATAGTTTGCCTAGGTGGTTTTCTGGCTTGCTTCAGGAATTACAGTTAAGTGATTGGATGCATCTTAGAAGAGACTTTGAACTTTGGACTTTTAACATTGTTGAGACTGCTATAGACTATGGGGCCTTTGGAAGTTGGACTAAATGTATTTTTTAATTATGCAATGACTAGGTATGGCTTCAATAGACTCATGTGTTGGAACAAGCCTATGGGGACCAGAAAGTGGAAGGTTGTAGTTTTCATTCCTAATAGTGCCCAGGGATGGCACTATTAAGAGGTGTGGCTTTGTTGGAGGAAGTGTGTCACTGTGGGGGTGGGCAATGAGACCCTCTTCCTAACTATGTGGGAGCCAATCTTCTCCTAGTGGCATCCTGATGAAGATGTAGAACTCTCCACTCCTCCTGAACCATGCCTGCCTAGATACTGTCATGTTTTTGCCTTGATTATAATGGACTGAACCTCTGAACCTGTAAGCCAGCCCCAATTAAATGTTGTCTTTATAAGAGTTGCCTTGGTCATGGTGTCTGTTCACAGCAGTAAACCCTAACTAAGACAGCAGGTGAAGTAGATACAGAAGAAAGAGGGAGGAGGGTAAAATAATAATGATGTCTGAAAAAGTTATGAACTCATACTATTGGCTATTTACTTAAAATAGTTACAATACATATAATTTTGTATATATATATATATATATATATATATATATATATATATATATAAATATTTAAGTGAACTTTTCTCATCTGGCCTGACAAAGCTTTCTCCAAGAGCTTTAAATTTGTCCTTTCAATTTCTGTGAAGAGTTTTCTTGTGTTTTTTAATCTACATTGAATATGTAGATTGCTCTTAGTAGGATGGTCAGTTTTACTTTATTAATACCACTGATCCATTGATCCATTAATATGGGAGATCTTCCTATCTATAATGCCTTCCTTCAGTGTTTTATAGTTTTCACTGTACAAGTCTTTTACTTGTTTAATTAGAGATATACCAAGATGTTTTTTTTTTTTTTGAGCCTATTGGGAAAGGTGTTATTTCTCTGATTTATTTCTTAGTCTGCCATTGTGTATAGGAAGGTTACTGATTTTTGTTTGTTAGCTCAATGTTCTACTCCTTTGCTGAAAGTGTTTATCAGCTGTACATGGTTCCTGGTGGAGTACTGAGGGTCTTTTCTGTATAAAGTCATATCATCTTCAATTGAGATACTTTGACATCTTTCTTTCCACCTGTAACCCCTTAATCTTCTTTAGTTGTCTTATTATTCTAACTGAGACTTCAAGTGCTATACTGAATATGCATGGAGAGAGTGGACATCCTGGTTTTGGTTCTGATTTTAGTGGAAATGCTTTGAGTTTCTTTCCATTTATATTGATGCTGGGTATGGATTTGCTGTACATTGTCTTTCTTATATTAATCTATGTCTCTTGTATTTATAGTTTCTCCAGGACTTTTATTGTGTTGGAAATTTGGATGCTGTCAAAGGCTTTTTCAGCATCTAGTGATATAATCATGTACTTTTGTCTTTGAATCTGTTTAGAGTCAAATTATGTGTTGATTTCCATATATTGAGATGATCCTTCTTTTCTGGGATGAAGCCACGGTGAGTATGGTGGATAATCTTTATGATGCATTCTTGGATTTGGGTTGCAAGTATTTTACTGAGAGAAATTTCATATATGATCATTAGGTCTGCAGTCTGCTTTCTTTCTTGGGTCTTTATGTAGTTTAGTTATCATAGTAATTGTGGCCTCATAGAAAGAATTGGGCAACATTCCTTCAGTTTATACTTTGAGGAGTAATTTTAGAAGTATTAGTGTTAATTTTTCTTTGAAGGTCTTGTAGAATTCAGATCTGAAACCATCTGGCCCTGGACTTTAATTTGTTGCTCTCTCTGGCTCTTAGGAAAGTGTGGTGGGTTTCTGGGTAGACAGTGCTTCTGTTTGTCAGGGATGACAGTAAGGAATAGAGTTGGGTTAGGAGAAAGAGTTAAAAGAAAGCGCTAAGAGGATTCTGTCCACACCGAGAGGCACGGTCCCCAGGAAGGCTGGAAGTGTTGTAAGAGGAAAGGCTCCTATAAGTATATTGAAGAAAGACATAGAAGAATCTGAAGAGACAGGGATGAAAGGGCTATGGGAACTCTAATCCTGAACTAAAAGTTGGAGTGGATGGAGTTGAGGTGGAGAAGGGGCACCTGAAAGCAGGTTGCTACTAGGCTGATGGTGACAGTGGAAGGATTGTAATGGAGAACAGGAAAGATAGTATGAATCACCTGTCTGAGTCTCTGTTAGGCACATCCTCTGGGGTTACTAGTTAGAAAGTATTTCTAGGATTCTGTGGCTGACAAAAAGGAAGGGGAAGAGAGGAACAAGAGAATCCACAGGAAGGAGGAAAGCTGCGTCCTTGAAAGATTCTGTGGAATCTCCAGGGTTCTGGAAAAATGTGGGAATATTTTAGAGATTATTGTTCCTTATCTTCATAAGATAAGGTTTATGTTGCAACTAATAGTGGGGCTGAGGCTTTGTATGTAAAATATTGGTGTCTTTGCAGGTCAGAATGAACCTAACTACTGTGGTGGCTTGAATAGAAATGTCCCCATAAGCTCACAGTTTTGAACACCTGGTCCCCAACTGGTGATGCTGTTTCATGAGGTTCTGGAGAGGTGCTGCCTTGCTGGAAGAAGTATATCACCAAGTGGCCTTTAAGAGTTTCTAGCCTTCTGCAACTTCTTGTTTGCTCTCTTTGCTTTATGTTTGTGGTTGAAGAAAGATGTTTTCATTTCTTGCTGTGGCTGACTGCTTCCCTAAACATCGTGAACCCTTTCCCTGAAACTTTAAGGTAGAAATACACTTTTCCTTCTTCAAGTTGTATTTGGTCGTGGTATTTTATCAGAGTAACAGCAAAGTAACTAACACAACTGGTGACAGTACAAAGTAGAAATGAAATATGCGATGCAATGAATGTAAACACACTTGTACGGACAAGGAGTAAAATGTGATAAGCAAGTATTTAATGGTAACCTAAGTGTAGTGCATGTTCATACTGTCACACAGTTCAGAGAAAAAAATGTGGATGGGGGTGAGAATAGGGGAAGATGAAGAGATGAAGTAAGCAAATAAGGCTGCATGGTAACAATAGGGTAAATTGGATAAAGGATATGAATGGTCCTTTTCTCACTCTTCTTTTCCTACATTGTGTAAGTGAAGAAATTAGTTATTTATTAAAATTGTTCAGAATTTAATGGCAAAAAGAACCCACGATGGATGGTGTTGCACAATAAAATATGTACTTATTTATTCATTCTCTCCCCAGATTTCCTGGTGCAGAACATCTAAAAACCTGAAGTCCTCTGAGTGGTAAGAGTACACTTTGTGCTAATAACATGACAAATGAGACCCCTAATAGCTTTAGGCTGACAGCTGGTCACCAGAAAGACACATTATGCAATTAGAAGTTTGGAAATTTAGTATTGTTGATAGAGAAGAAAATCAATCTAGTTGAAAAAAAAAAAAAGAAAAACCCATGAATCTGAGCAGTATAGTCTAAAAAGCACAGATTCAAGCAATCTTGAAAATATGTTGTAAGAGTTTTATGAAATGGCAGTTTCTGGAAAAGGAGTTCACCGCTTTATTATTTACTATGAATTATGATTGAGGCTGTAAAGCTAAGTGGGTCTGTAGCAAAGTGTTAGGTTTGTCTCAATATCGATTGTTGTGGGCAACAGGGTTCTACATCTGAAGGTTGGCTGAAGTTAGTGATGTCTAAGGTCACTTTACATTATCCATTGAGGTAGAGGTTTAGCTATGCATCTAAGATCGGACTCCCAATAGCTTCCCAATTTCATATTAAGTGTCCTCATACACTACTTTATCATTTAAAGTTATTCTTTTATTTTCTTGACAGGGCAGTCAAACTCCCTGAGAGTGAAGGTGTGGCGGCTGAAGATTGAAATGTCCAATAAGAATTATGGACATCCAGTTTTGTTGGTGCCTTCCTGTTATTTGGTAAATACACCAAGTACAGAGAATTTGATGTATACTGGCTCTCCAGAACAAGGTAATGAAATTGGATGTTTTGAAACTTTTCAGACCTTGCCCTATATTTAAGAGTTCTATAAATTGTTCTACAAAATTGTCAAGCCTAAGAAGGTCACGGGCATCTCAAATACTTGGTCAGAAGGGCAGGCCATTATGGAGACATGTAACATGTATTTGAAGTCAGCAATGCACCTATTGTCAGAACAGAATTGAATTGTTGCTCACCCCATTGATTATCAGCAAAATATTGGCAAAGCATTCATAGGATTGTGCTATGAAATAAGCAATAACCATATAAAAATTTCTTATTCCATAGCTCTAGAATTGAGCATCATCTTACAATGCAGGGACTCTATTGTCTGCATTTGTTGTCAGCAATTCAAGAAGTGACATGGAACTCTGAAATCCTGAATTCCATATGCTACATGTGCTTACTGATACACTATAGACTCACCTCCTCATAGAACATTTTTGTCTTCTTTGCAACATGAAACCTCTTAGGAAATAAACATATATAATTCTAGGTATACACTTACTCTGAGCATATGACTGCCCCATACATAGATGGCAAAAGGTGGAGGTTGAAGAGTACATGTGTACCCAGAAAGGAGTCCAGGCAACACTCTCTCATTTGCCACTTCAGAATGCTAATTACTTCATACTGGGACATTTGGTGAGCAGCATATATAGGAAGGCATTTCCTCTGAACATGTTTATCTACCTGTAGAAAAACTAATGAATGAAATGTCATAAATCTGTCCCTAAGAATCTCAACAACCAAGAAAGATTCATTTCTCTTATAAGAGAAAGACCAGGGGTTCACATCATATGGGGATAGACATTGTCACAGGTTGTCCATTCTTCTTCTGAGGGCCACTTACCTTCACTAAAACTCATTTAATGCCTCACCCTAAACTCCACACATGTCATCTTCCTTCTTCCTTCTGAATAGGGCCCAAAGTTTATAGATGTCTGAAGTTTTATTCATAACATGACTCCATACATGGAGTAAGCACCTTCCCTGTCAATCTGCTTACTTTCAGTTGATTTCACAAACTCAATCACTGAACTCAGAGGTCCTCCCTCATGTATTTATATAATTTTCTTCAATACTTTCTTTTTTCCTTAAAATTTCATTATTTAAATTCATTTTATACATCAAACATATTAATAATATTGAGTATTTTGAGAATCAAATAATACATAAAAATTTGTTCAACTTTTATATTCATATCCCTTGATACCCTAAAATATCATTAATGAATATTTAATACTATCCATAACTGAGGATCCTGTATCTAATGTTGGATACTAAATTGTTTCAAAACATACAAAATATTCTTTGGGAGTTAAACATAGTAAAAGAGAATATAATATTAAAAGTGAATCATTAAGAAATATATTCAAAAGCCCTTATATAATACCACCTGATATAGTGAGAACATATTTAAAACACATTATTATCGGTATACATTGTCTAACAATCAGTTAACTTAAAAAAGATTATCAGTGTTTCTAGGAGAGAAATTATTTTACCAGTTAGTATATTTTAAAAATTTCAAAATAGTATAAACTCTGTGAAGTTAAACATTAAGAAAGTGCTAATTTCAAGCACAGTGAGAAAAATTATCAATAATATTTCCATGATGTTTGTAGAACATGATTTTAATATTTTCAACTGCTAATATTCAATGAACAGAATAATTATTTTAAGATATATTTCGTTGTTATGTCTCCCTTTTCATTGCTGATTTTATTAATTTGGATACTGTCTCTGTGCCCTCTGGTTAGTCTGGCTAAGGGTTTATCTATCTTGTTGATTTTCTCAAAGAACCAGCTCCTGGTTTTGTTAATTCTTTGTATAGTTCCTTTTGTTTCTGTTTGGTTGATTTCGGCCCTGAGTTTGATTGTTTCCTGCTATCTACTCCTTTTGGGTGTATTTGCTTCTTTTTGTTCTAGAACTTTCAGGTGTGCTGCCAAACTGCTAGTGTGAGCTCTCTCCAGATTCTTTTTGGAGGATTTATGAGTTTTCCTCTTAGTTCTGTTTACATTGTGTCCCATATGTTGTGGCTTCATTTTCATTAAATTCTAAAAAGTCTTTAATCTTCTTTGACCAAGTTATCACTGAGTAGAACGTTGGTCAGCTTCCATGTGTATGTGTGATTTCTGTTGTTTTTTTTGGTATTTAAGACCAGCTTTAGTTCATGGTGATCTGATAGGATATATGGGATTATTTCCATCTTGTTGTATCTGTTGAGGACTGTTTTGTGACTGATTATATGGTCAGTTTTGGAGAAGGTACCATGAGGTGCTGAGATGAAGGTATATTCTTTTGATTTAGGATGAAATGTTCTATAAATATCTGTTAGATCCATTTGGTTCATAACTTGTGTTAGTTTCACTGTGTGTCTGTTTAGTTTCGGTTTCCATGATGTGTCCATTGATGAGAGTGGGGTGTTGAAGTCTCCTACTATTATTGTATGAGGTGCAATGTGCACTTTGAGCTATAGTACAGTTTCTTTAATGAATGTGGATGCCCTTGCATTTGGAGCATAGATTTGGAGCATTGATTTTATTCAATATTAGAATGGTTATTCCAACTTGTTTCTTAGGTCCATTTGCTTGGAAAATTGTTTTCCAACTTTTTACTCTGAGGTAGTGTCTGTCTTTGCCACTGAAGTGCATTTCCTGTATGCAGCAAAATGCTGGGTCCTGTTTACTTAGTCTATGTCTTTTTATTTATTTATTTATTTATTTTAACTAATGTTAAGAGATATTAAGAAAAAGTGATTGTTACTTCCTGTTATTTTTGTTGTTAGAGGTATAATTATGTTTGTGTGACCATCTTCTTTTGGGTTTGTTGAAAGATTACTTTCTTGCTTTTTCTCGGGTGTAGTATCCCTCATTGTATTGGTGTTTTCCATCTATTATCATTTGTAGGACTGGATTTGTGGAAAGATTGTGTAAATTTGGTTTTGTCATGGAAAATTTTGGTTTTTCTGTCTATGGTAATTGAGAGTTTTGCTGGGTATAATTGCCTGGCATTTGTGTTCTCTTAGGATCTGTATGATATCTGCCCAGGATCTTCTAGCTTTCATAGTCTCTAGTGAGAAGTCTGATGTAATTCTGGTAGATCTGCCTTTATATGTTACTTGACTTTTTTCCCTTACTGCTTTTAATATTCTTTCTTTGTTTAGTGCATTTGGCGTTTTGATTATTATGTGGTGGGAGGAATTTCTTTTCTGGTCCAGTCTATTTGAAGTTCTGTAGGCTTCTTGTATGTTCATGGGCATCTCTTTCTTTAGGTTAGGGAAGTTTTCTTCTATAATTTTGTTGAAGATATTTACTGACCCTTTAAGTTGGGAATCTTCGCTCTCTTTTATACCTATTATCCTTAGGTTTGGTCTTCTCATTGTGTCCTGGATTTTCTGGATGTTTTGGGTTAGGATCTTTTTGCTTTTTTGCATTGTCTTTGACTGTTGTGTCAATGTTTTTTATGGTATCTTCTGCTCCTGAGATTCTCTCTTCTATCTCTTGTATCCTGTTGGTGATGCTTGGATCTATGTCTCCTGATCTCTTTTCTAGGTTTTCTAACTCCAAGGTTGTCTCCCTTTGTGATTTCTTTATTGTTTCTATTTCCATTTTTAGGTCTTGAATGATTTTGTTCATTTCCTTTGCCTATTTGATTGTGTTTTCCTGAAATTCTTTAAGGGATTTTTATGTTTCCTCTTTAAGGGCTTCTAGCTGTTTACCTGTATTTCTTTTAGGGAGTTATTTATGTCCTTCTCAATATCCTCTATCATCATAATGAGAAGTGATTTTAGATCTGAGTCTTGCTTTTCCAGTGTGTTGGAGTATCCAGTACTTGCTATGGTGGGAGACTTGGGTTCTGATGATGCGAAGTAACCTTGGTTTCTGTTGCTTATGTTCTTATGCTTGCCTCCTGCCATCTGATTATCTCTAGTGCTACCTGCCCTTGCTATATTTGACTGGAACCTGTTCGTCCTGTGATCCTGGTTGTGTCAGAGCTCCTTAGAGTTCAGCTGTCTCTGTGATCCTGTGATTCTAGGATTCTGTGATCCTGAGATCCAGGGTATGTCAGAGCTCCTGGGACTAAAGCCTCTGGGACCCTGAGATCCTGGTGTGATCAAGGTCTTGGGATCCTGGCATCCTCAGATCCTGTGGTCCTGAGTGTATTAGAAAGCCTGGGAGTGGAGCTTCTCCTGGGTGTTGTGGGACTGGATGTGGAGTTAGCATCCAAGGTCTGCTTAAGTCACTGGCTCAGACAGGAAGGAACCCTTACCACTGGTCAGGCAGATTTCCTGGATGCCCAGGTCCTGCTGCCTCCAGTTACCTCTGGTGTTGGAGCAGATGTTGTGTCCTCTTTACCTCTGATCCTATGATCCTGGGTGTCAATTGATTTTTTTTCCCCCAGCAAACCCACAATTTAGACTTGAATTCTTTGCTTCACAATGGCTGGAATCTCTCAATACTTTCATCTATCGTATCTTGTGTTGTTCTCCTGTGGTCAGGAGCATGCTGTGTATTGTAACTATTTTGTGATTTGTTCAAGTTCTGGACATTAGAAAGGCCCACATTTTAGAATATATGTTTACTTCTTATTTTTTTCTTGCTTCCTTCTAACAGGCAGATAGAAGTTATTTCCTTTTTGAATGTCCAATAAGTGTATACACATCAAAAAAGTAATTGATTGACATATAGTCAACATATAGCTGTATATATAAATAGAGACTGATAATTGATTATAGTATTTGAATGGCTTTTTCACTAAATTTCTTGTAACTTTGTATAAAAGAAGTAAACAAAAGATACCTGAAATTTGAAAGTCTGTTTAGTTTAGTTTTTTGTTTTGTATGAAATAGGAATGGAGAAGAAGAATATGAATCTATTGAAACTACAGAAATACAAAGCATAATAATTCAATCCACACTAGAGTGTTTAAGCTTTATGCTATAGGAAACAAAGGCATATTTACACTTTTAAAAAGCAACAGATATTATCTGACTTGTGGTCTATGAAGATAAATTGAATTACAAATGAAAAAAATATTATAGAGGAACGACAAAAGAGCCTTCAGAAGCCATTGTTGCAATAACTTGGGTAAGAGATGACTATAGTTTATATATTGCATATCTCCAGTCTATTTAAAAAAATGTCCTCATTGTATTGCCATTGAAAAGTTGTGGAAACTGCAGTTGGCAGACCCTGGCTCACTTAGGCTATATCCTAGAATGTTGTGCATAGTACATTGGCCCCTTTATCATTTGTTGCTTTCTGGTTCATGATATGAGTGGCCTTCTCCATTATACACTCCAGACAAGATGTGCTGCCTACCAATGATCCAAAGCTGTAGAGCCACTTGGTATGGAAGCAAAACCTTTTCTTCTTTATAAGCTAATTGCCTTAGGTATTTACTTATGATGGAAAAAATTTCAGAGATAGTGTGGATCTAAGCAGGAACTACACCCACAGCACTAACCATACAGTATACCATTACTCAGGCATGAGGAAGGGGTGCAGTCTAAAATGATGTTGAATTGTGGAAAAACATGGAGACCATTTTTTTTTTTATTGTAGAAGATAGTTTGAATGAGGGATATTTCAAAGTAGGATTCTGGTGTAATACAGTGTTGGAATAACTGGACATGGCAGTAATACCATGAGAAGGCCAATTTTGAATGAATTGATAAGAAACCCAATGGATAAGTAATTGTTATATTTTTCCCTTCAAGTATTAATATATGGTCCCTGTCACTATAGCTTTAAGCCTTGAAACCAGCATCTTCTATTTGAGAGAACATTTGGATTCTCAACACGTGTAAGTGATGGATTTCTTCATCTATGTCATTACCCTCAGTGAGCTATGGTTTGAA
The DNA here is from genome assembly GCF_978045245.1 of Mus caroli. Lineage (NCBI taxonomy): Eukaryota > Metazoa > Chordata > Mammalia > Rodentia > Muridae > Mus > Mus caroli. Next base: position 28,941,400 of record NW_028227274.1, on the reverse strand, counting down.
TAATACAGATGTAGTTGATGACTTTTAGTAGGGTTTTACTATATCTGTAATGCATATGAATGCAATAACTGTGGCTCGATCATTAGGTATGCTTGGAGTCTGTCAAGATTATCATCTTTATGGTAATCAATGGCATTTTGTTAATGTATATACAGAAGTATAAGCATCAGTTAAGTAATGTTTTTTGTTTAACTTACTTTCAAGAGAACAATGTAACAATCAACCTTACCTTTCTTGAATTTCTCCTGTAATCAACTTTTACATCCCAAGCTAATGCATAACTGTAATCTTAAGTTATATAGTCTTTCATGCTCCAGATCCAGAACAATATTATTTGTTGAAAGCAGCAAACACAGAAGTTGAAACTCTGCTAAGATGAAACATTAAACATTAAAAAACACACCCATTGTTATTGATTGGTAAACAATGATATTTGTAGTACTGTTTGTTATCTGGGTCAGTTGGAGCCAATGATTTAATCTATTGCATATTCTTAAATATTTCTGTAAAGTATCCTTCATTCTTCTCTATGTTACACTTTCTGTGCTGTTCAGTAAATACAGAGTGAAACCCTTTGTTAAGTACAGACACACATAGACAGAAGACACAGGCACACACAGAGACAAGGACAGATTCACTAGACAGCCTTTAGGCAGGTATGGATTAAGAGTCATACAATAGACATGAGGGAAGATACAGGAAGCATGAAGTAGAGAACTTGCCCTTGGTTAAATGACGCCAAGGGGACATGCTTTCATTTCTTAATGTGACACTGATGTATGTTTGGTGACTCAGAGTTAGTCACTAATGTTTTTAATTCATACACCATTTCATCTCAAAAGTAACATAATGATATTGATTATATTGTAATTATTACAGGTAATCCTGTTTGGAGCTTTTACATGCCCTTCTATTGATGTTTTTTGTAAGAGGGTGCATCCCTATAGAAAGAGTGAATATGACCTTCACTCATTGCACTAAAGTCCTTCTATTGTTGAGTTATGTTATGAGATTTAATGAGTAGACTCTTGATTTTCAGGGACAAACCTTTGTAAAAATCTAAGCATAAATGAGAATAATGTAGACAACATGCTAGTGAAGAAATCACAAGTAGGGGGTTATCTGAGTAGGGAAGGCATTTTAAGTGTATTAGATGACAAATACGTGGTAGACATCAGTGATGCTTGTAAATAATGTCATTTTCCCTCCTCTGGGACATGCCTTCCTGCTTCTATCTACTACGAGAGCAGGGAAAATCAGACTTTTCTGCCCAGCAAGCTCTGTTCTCACTTCTCTCTGGTCTCATGATCAGCAATAGATGATGGTTACTCTGCCAGCTGCATTCCTTCAAGACCTCGTCCTACTCAGAAACACAATGAGATTTTTATGTAGCCCCCAATATCTTAGGGTTACTACTCTTATTCTTTGTTGAAGCGCATATGTTACAGTATGGCTGTTTGTAACTTTTGATACAGCATATCGAAGACTGTGACCCACAATAGCTGCTCAGCATGGCAAAGGAGACTCATACTATTATATCACTAGTCCAGGATAAGCTCTAAATTCAACATTCAAACTCACTTTTTACTCCATATGTGTTGCCTTCATGCCATGTTAAGGTTGAAAGACAGAAAATTATTGATCATACTCAACCACTATGCATGCAACCATTAGAGACTGGCATAGGAGTATGCTTATTTTTGATAAGCTTAAAATAAACCAGATACATTAAAGTTGAGCGAAGTCACTTCTACCCTAAACAGTTTGAGTTCTTCCTCTGACCCAAGATTGATTAACTTAGTCTTGCTGCCACTCAGTAGCATATCTCTTTAAGTGACATCTTAGATTTCTGTAAATTGTACTTGTGACATCCTAGATTTGTTTGTATTCAATATGAGGTGTGTGTGTGTGTGTGTGTGTTTGTGTGTGTATGTGTGTGCAACAAAAGACTTTAAAACACTGGTACTCAGGATTCACACTGTCTTTATTAACTAGCACAGAAAGTGTCATGTGGGGAGTGATTGGAATATGTTACAGAAATCTTTAATGAGGTTTTACAAAGGATTATGTCACTGGGTCCAGCTGATACCAACTGACTTAGACAATAACTGCATTACAAACATTGTTGTTTATCAGTCAATATCCATAAATGGATATTTATTTTAGAAGATTATTTTTTTAATTTTTTTTTCAGCATGACCCCAGTCAATTCTGAGGCAAATTTTTATTTTCCAACCTACTTTTTATACCATTTTAATTACTAGCAAGTATTATGTGCAAGCAGTACCATAAGGAGCTAACAAAGCAGCAAGTGAAGTCCTGAAATTATTCCCATGACAGTTGTTTAAAAGGGCTTGTCATAATGACCGAAATACTTGAGCCCACTTCCTCATCCAAGCCCAAAATCTTGCCTGAAGCCTAGTTCTTCTGTTTCACCCTAAGACTAAAATTCCTGCCTTACCCTACTTGTCTATTACAGCCTAAAGTTAGATTCTTGTGGAAACTTACTTCCTTATTATGCCCTAATGTCAGATTCCTGTCTGAAGCCCATTTCTTTGTCCTTGGCCAATGTCAGACTCCTGCCAAACAGTACCCCAGAAGGCTTTCCATACTAAGGCCAGTTGGTAAGCCTTGTTTTATTTATTTTTTATTATTTTTATTTTTTTTATTATGTATTTTCCTCAACTACATTTCCAATGCTATCCCAAAAGTCCCCCCTCCCCCCCACTTCCCTACCCACCCATTCCCAATTTCTTGGCCCTGGCGTTCCCCCATACTGGGGCATATAAAGTCTGTGTGTCCAATGGGCCTCTCTTTCCAGTGATGGCCAACTAGGCCATCCTCTGATACATATGCAGCTAGAGTCAAGAGCTCTGGGGTACTGGTTAGTTCATAATGTTGTTCCACCTATAGGGTTGCAGATCCCTTCAGCTCCTTGGGTACCCTCTCTAGCTCCTCCATTGGGAGCCCCGTGATCCATCCAATAGCTGACTGTGAGCATCCACCTCTGTGTCTGCTAGGCCCCGGCATAGTCTCACACGAGACAGCTATATCTGGGTCCCTTCAGCAAAATCCTGCCAGTGCATGCAATGGTGTCAGCGCTTGGAAGCTGATTATGGGGTGGATCCCTGGATATGGCAGTCTCTAGATGGTCCATCCTTTTGTCACAGCTCCAAACTTTGTCTCCGTAACTCCTTCCATGGGTGTTTTGTTCCCAATTCTAAGAAGGGGCACAGTGTCCGCACTTTGGTCTTCATTCTTCTTGAGTTTCATGCGTTTAGCAAATTGTATCTTCTATAGAAGATGTTTTTAAATCCCTATACTTGTGACTTTCTACAAATGATGCATATACATCATTTTGGGTCTTGGTCATGGAAGAGTACATAAACTAAAATTGCAACTCTGCATTAGCTTGGGTTGTAAAACTTGGTTACATGGGAAATCCAAGGAAACTAAGATTGAGAGTTACATTGTTTCTTACTAGCAGGTTCAATAACTAGGGTGAGCACACAGTAGGATAGCAGCCTTAAGTCTTTTTTTTTATTAGGTATTTTCCTCATTTACATTTCCTATGCTATCCCAAAAGTCTCCCATACCCTCCCCCCGACTCCCCTTCCCACCCACTCCCACTTCTCGGCCCTGGTGTTCCACTGCGTTCTACTGTACTGAGCAGCCTTAAGTCTTAAGTGACTTAACTTTGACTGTGAGGTGCAGCAAAAGTCCTAGTTTCCTAGAATATAAAGAATATTTTTTAAACTACAATACATTGCCATATATAAGTATCTTAGAAATAGTTAAATTAGAAAATTAACACAGGTATATAAAGTCATCAAATATGTGATATGGTATTAGTCTAAATGTAGTTCTTTTCAAGCTAACTTCATTCTTTTTTTCATTGTATATTTTATTTATTTACATTTCAAATGTTATTCCCTTTTCCAGTTTCCCCTCTGCAAACCCCCTATCCCATCTCCCTTCTCCTGCTCTATGAGGGTGCTCACCCCCTACCCACTCCTGCCTCTCCCCCCTGGCATTCCCCTACACTGGGGCATCAAGCCTTTCCCAGGACCAAGGGCCTCTCCTTCTATTGATGTCCAACAATATTGATGTAACATCCTCTGCTATGTTTGTGTTCTGGAGCCATGGAATTCTCCATGGTTGGTGGTTTAGTTGCTGGGAGCTCTGAGGGGTCTGGTTGGTTGATATTGTTGTTCTTATAGTTTTGCAAACCATTTCAGCTCTTTCAGTCCTGTCTCTAACTCCTCCATTGGGGTCCCCATGCTCAGTCCAATGGTTGGCTGTGAGCATCTGACTCTGTATTTGTCTCTGGCAGAGCCTCTCAGGAGACAGCTTCCAACATTTCTAGAAGACACAATCTTACAGCAAACTCCCGTATCCTCTGGCTCTTACAATCTTTCTGCTCTCACTTCCACAGCGTTCCCTGAGCCCTGGGAGTGCTTTGTAGATGTTTCCATTGGAATTGGTCTCCACAACTTTGCATTTTGATTTATTGAGTTTTTCTCTAGTGATCTCTGTCTGTTACAAGAAGTTTCCTTGATGAGGGGTGAGGACTATACTTACCTGTGGTGATAAGGGCAAGTTTTTATATACTGTTGGTAGGGATTGTGCTGGTTTAGTAAATTAGTGGTTGTAGAGTCTCCTCCAATAACCATGACGTCACTAGCATCAAGAGATTAGCTAGGTTTCTAGTTCCAGACACTGTTTCTTCATTTATGAGAGGGCCATAAGCCCAAATAGAGAGTGGCTACCAGCAAGGTATGCATGCTACTCCTGCAGCCTTAGGGCTATCTTTTCATAATGGTTGTTGATATGGTTCCTAGAGATCAAAGCTATACAGGACTGTTGGTTACTTCCCTCCTTTGGAAGCCTGCATGGAGCCTTCTGTGCCATGAAAGCTAGTCTTCAGGGAGGGGACATTCAGGTCAATTCCAGATAAGAGCTCTCTGTTTCTGAAGTGCATGGTATCTTCAGCAATAGAGACTTGCCTTCCACCTCTGGGGGCGACCAAAGGCAGCAACAGTAGGTTGTATGTTTTTGGAGTCTCCTGGACATCCCTGAACATAACTCAAACAAAAGCTTCTCATGTTTGTTTTTGGGGGTTTGTTAGGTAATCTTTGGCTCCTTTTTTGTTTGTTTGTTTTAATTAAAAAATTCTTTTTTGAAGGACACAAACCTATATGTAGGGGTTTGGATGAAAACTGTCTCCATAGAATCTGTTGTTTGAATACACTGTTTGTGGAGGTATAGGAGTTGTGGTCTTAGCTTTGAGAGTATGTCACCTCAGCCTGCTTCCAGTCTGATCTCCCCTCTTGTTTGCATTTGAAGATGTGGACTCTCACTGTTCTGCTCTCATGCCTGCACTTGTCTTCACCCCACCACAGTGGAATCTTATTGCTTTAGAACCATAGCCCCAATAAACTCTTTTTTTTCTTTAAGTTGCCTTGGTCATAGTTTAGCACGGCAGCAGCAACAACAAAACTAACTAGTACTCTGAGTAGACTGATGTTTTTCTTGGCTACATAATATTGAATGTCACATTTTCAGCCTTTGGGGGTTGTATTGTCTATTACCTTATCTCCATAATTTGTTGTTTTGCTTTTCTTTACTGGTTGATTTATAGCTTGAACATGATAATTTTATGGTTTGGATTCCAAACACCCAGAATGAAATCATTCTGTTACTTGATGATCCTGTGAGAATGATTGAGCCTTCATGTTATTATAAATTCTTTCGGGAGAGAGGGAATGAACCTATGCTGAATTGTTAAAGAAAATCATACATTTGAAACTTTTAATACAGTGCTACTCATTGGAACATCCATTAGACATTGATCAGACATTGATTACATTTGAGGCCAGGAATTACTTGTGTACATTTTTTTTTTTCATCACAGATCACAATCAGAATGGTGCTAATGTCCCAGGGAATGTAAACTGATCAGTAAGTAACTGATTTATAAGAAACAAATATAAAACTGCAAAAGAGGAATGAATTTATTACTCACAATTTCCCCAGGTGTTTCTAGTTAATGTTCTCATTCTTCTGCTCACATAGCAAACTGTAAATTTCATCTATCATTTGTTTTAATAGTATTTACCTTCTACTCTGCTGAGAGGAAGTATCTATTTTTGCAAATAGTGTATCTTATATTAATGATTCATACAACATGCGCCAGAAATATGTTTTTCTTTTGTTTAATTCCCTGAAGATTATTTATGTGTAACACAAGAATATGAAAATAACTGCTAGATAGAAGATGTTTTAGGAGATTCTTTAGAATAAAACTTGGATTTCTTTCTAGGGAAGATCAGGGTCAAGCCTTGATACCAAATGTCAACTTCTGTAAATGCAAAGAGTTAGAAAATGTAACTTATAATTCATCATGAGGACTAGGGAAATACCCTGAAATTTACCCAGTGATAAGAAAGCATACTGTCTTAGTTAATGTTTAATGTGATGTGTTCAAAGATCTATAAAGAAAGCTGTTGACATTATTTCTTGCACAAAGATAATAGAATCAAGAGTATAGTTAAGTTCACAGATATCCAGTAAGGCACAGCATCCTTGCTTCTTGGGCATTAGTATTGGTGGCATTTGTCCTTCCCTAGAGATGACAAGAATCATGGAATATGGAAAAGTATGGGAGGCTCTTGTGCAGCTAACTTTGAGCAGGGGAGCTCCTGTCTGCTCGGATTTACTTGTGAGGCATTGCCTTACATTATTGCACTTGCTGGCAAGCTGCAAGTTCAAAATTTGTAGGCAAAGAAGCAAGATGGCAGACCCAAATTAATGTGGAAGACTTGGAGCAGAATTCTTTACATAGGAAAGCTGAGTTTTACCTTTAAGTACTTCAAGTTATTGAAGGAGGCCCTGTATATATTCTTAAGAGTATTTCATAGAGGAAAAGTCAATGCAATTTAAATGACTACTGCACCTACGAAATACCTTCATGCACCAACCTAGAAGTCACTGTTTTCTACATACTATCTTCTGTAAAGATTCATTATCAATGATGGAAGCTGTAGATTTGATGAATCTAGGGGTTTTGATGATGCACATAACGGGCATGTGGCAGTAAATAACTCCTATCTTGGAGGAAAAGGATGAGGCTAAAACCTATTTGTTTTCAATCACAGAAAACGACATGTTTCATCCCTTAACACCATGTTTCTTTAAAATGGCTGCTAACAATTAATTTTGGTTCTGAATGTTTAAGTTAGATAAATGTGATTTATTCTTACTCTTTGATGTCAGAATAAATGTGGTTATAAGTTGTTATTATATAGTAGTATTTAAAGCACAGTTTCTAAAAAGCCTATGGATTAAAGACAAAGAAATGAAGGAGGAGGAGTAGAAGGAGGAGGGGAAGGTAACTGATAAGAAAGAATACCAGTATGTTTTATAATTAGAGCTTTACATTACTTTACAGAAACATTTGGGAGAAAATTTAGCACATCACATATTTCTATTATAGTGATGATGACCTTAAACATGAATTTCTTCTCCTTATGCCTATGTCAATCCTAACTTCGGATGATGAATATATCCCATTCAACTATCTCATTCTTATGTAAAGTGTGTTGCATATTGGATTTCAGGAACAACTGTAGATAATTAACTTGCCATGTCAGGGTAGGGTTATTCCCTATAGCTGAGGATCCACACTCTGAAATTGATTTCTACCATCTTCTTTTGTGCTGCTTTGTTATGAGAAGGAGACCATGAAATCATTGATGATATTGATTATACTCTACTTCCCCACCGACTTTACCTTTCTCAGCTGTAGCATTCACAGCTGAATTTTCAAAGATTATGAAAAGTACTTGTTCATTTGAACACATCGGTAAGTTGTTTTTAACACTGTACATTTTGGGATATTAAATGTTCTTGAAAAACATGAAAAAAGAATTTAGGTTGATTTCCATAATTGTACATGAGTTTGGGTGGTATCACATAGTAGTTGAGCCCACTGTATGTAGTATTTTTGTCTGTGCAAAAGAACTATGACTGCCTTCAAGATTTCCTGAAACATTTCAATAAAATACAACCTAAAAATACATATTTACTGTCATTTTATAAAATCTTCAAATGTTTTTAAATGTGTTGCAATTGCCCGTCTGTGCACAAAGCCCCGTCTTTGCTTTTGTTTGTAACTGCATCCAGATCCAAAGCTCTCAGTATTCCTAATGAAAGTCTCTTGGCTTAGTTATTCTTGGTTATCAACTTGATTACATCTGGAGTTGGCTAAAGTCGAAGCTGTTGGGTACAGCAGTGAGGGATTTTTCTTGATTGAATCTCTTGAGGTAGGAAGACCCACCCTAAATCCAGATCATTTGAAGTGGGAAGACTGACTTCATATCTGGGCCACACCTTTTGGTGGCAGCCTGAATAATGGATGTGGAAAAAGGAAGCTCTTGCTTTTTGCCTGTTTGCCTTCACTCTCACTGGCACGTTCATTTCTTCACTAGCATTAGTGCCAATTTCTTCGGGTTTTCAGTGTATACTGAAGACAACCTGAGATGTGGACTCAATAACTATCGGATTCTTGGACTTTCTAAGAGACATACAGTATTGGACTATTTGGACTACAGCCTGATAATCACACCAATAAAACACACACACACATACACACTTAGGTATTAGTAAAAAGATAATTTTAGTTTAGAGGAAGACTTTGAATTTCAGAATGTAAGCTACTAAGTCTCTTTTCTGAAGTACTGGAAAGGGAGTCACCTTTTATTAAGCAGACAGCATTCATTAACACACTATATTCAGATGCCATTGACAAGTTTGTAGAAGACAGAGGGAACTGCATTCTAGCACAGCAGTCTCACTCTGAGATTCATAGTTTATTATATTAACTCAGTACAAAGTATTATACACAAAGAACCTTTCTTTTTTAAATACCACTGATCTTAGTTCAATATTTAGGCTAAGAATAGAATAGTTACTGCATTCACCCACAGGTTCCTCAGTACTGCCTCCGCCACCCTATCCAATACACAGACACCAGACATCCTGTGTTAAGTTTTACTATGATGAGTATCCCCTACAAATTGATTGCCCCTCTCTCTTCCCAGTAGATCTACCCTGGGTCTCACAGCCAGTGTCTCTGCCCACTCTGACTACCTCCTCCTATCAACCTCCTAGGTTATTAGGACCCACCCCTTCTGCATCTACTCAGCTCTTAATCTAGTCTCTACCACCCCATTCCTGGGACTCACAACCAGTGTGCTAGCTTGTTCTGGCTTTTCCTGCCCTCACTACAAAGCCTATAGAGACTTAAGTCAGGATTCTCTCCACCTCTCCACGAAACTACAGGACTCTCCCACATCATACCCAATTTTTCCATTCAGGCCTATCTACCCCAACACATTACATTGTCTTGGAATGGGAAGCACACCTGGTATACTAGCCCAGTCCCTTCTGTCCACTAGACTTCATTCCACCCAAGAAATTCTCAGTCTCTAGACCCAACCATCAGTTTTTCTTCCCCAACTTGTTTTTTTAATCCATAAACAACTCAAAACAAATAATGAAAGTCCACGTGCCCATATCTCATTACAGGAATACCAACCATATGAAAGACCAAGCCAGCATCTTCTCTTCAAAGCCTGCCAGTCCAGTAGAAATGTTTGCCAATGAGAATTGTTCAGATGAACTTCAGGACATAGGACTTAAGCGAATGATCATAAAACTTGCCAAAGAATTCACAGAGTTTTAAAAGAACACAAAGAAGAGCTGGCATGGTGGCACACACCTTTAATCCCAGCACTTGGGAGGCAGAGGCAGGCCTGGTCTACAAAGTAAGTTCCAGGACAGCCAACAGAGAAACCCTGTCTCAAAACAAACAAACAAACAAACAAACAAACAAAGCACCCCCTCCCAAACACCCCAAGAACACAAAGAAATACCTTAATGGAACACAAATAAAGAGATGAAGGAAAATAAATTACCAAATGATTTCCCAGAAAACAAAAATATAAGGCTGATGGAAATGATGAAGGGTACTCAAGACTTGAGGACAAAATTGAATTTGGAGATAGAAACATTGAAGAGAACTCAAGATGAAATGAAGATGGAATTGGAAAACTAAGTAGTTCAACTAGAAAACTCAAAGGAAAGCCTTATACATAGAATGATTCTAGCAGAAGACAGAATATTAAGTACGTCTCAGTGATAAAACAGAGTATATAGATGGAATAAATAGGGAATGTGAAAACTTAAAAATAAAAAAAGACACAGGAAAGAAACACAGGGAATATGGAACACTTTGTATCATCAAGTTGATGGTGAAAAATAGTGAACTAACAGAAAACAAAAATCTATGAATACAAATAAAGAAAACAATGCAGAGAATCAACAATTTCAATAGCTGGTTCTTTGACAAGATAAACAAAATAGGTAGACTCAAAACAAGTAGCCAGAAGAAAGAGAGGACCCAAATTAGCCAAATCAGAAATGCATAGGTAACAACAGCTACTGAAGAAAGTCAAAGAAACTATTATAAGGGAATAGTTATGTAAAGATACAATAAAAAAACAAAACTATATTCCTTATTAACTCAGACTCAAAATACTCAATTAAATTCTTTCAAACACAACATAAACATACATTGAAAAAAGACTTTACAGCTGACCAACTTGGCTTTACTAGTGAAATGCAGGGATGATTCCATATAAGCAAGCCAATAAATGTAATAAGCCACGTGAATGGACTTGAAGACAAAACTCACACAATTGTCTCAATAGATGCAGGAAAAGTCTGTGACAAAATCTAATATACTTTAGTGATAAAAGTCACTGAGAATGTAGGGCTAGAGGGAACATACCTCAACACGAAGTTATTCATGGGAAGCTCACAGCTAACATAATCATAGTGGAAAAAAGCTAGAAGCAATGCCACTGAATTCAGGAACAAGACAGGTTTATGTTTACCATGCCCACTACTTTTAGCACTGTACTCAGAATACGAGCTGGAGCAATAAGGCGAGACAAGGAAATTAAAGAAATACAAATAGGGAAAGAAGACCTCACACTATCACACCATCCCTATTTGCAGATGACATGATACTATAGATTTGAGATACAAACTATCCTGCCAAAAATCTTCTTGTAACAACAAACAAATTCAGCACTGTTGTAGAATACAGAACCAACTAGCTGTAATCAGTAGGTGAGATATAGGAACATACCTACCCAAGGAAGCCAAAGGCATATTCAATGAAAATTTAAAAACTCTGAAGAAAGAGTCACACTAGAATATAAAAATACATTCCATGTTCATGGATTAGTATTACCAACATCGTGAAAATGATCAATATACCAAAAACTATCCACATATTCAGGGCAATCACAATCAAAATCCCCATACCATTCTTCACAAAAATAGAAAAAAAAAAGCCCCAAATACACATGGGCCCACAAAAGACCCAGAATAGCCAAAACAATCCTGAGCAAAAAGAACAACTGGAGGGATTTCCATTTCAGATATTAAGGTATATTACAGAGCCAAAGTAATAGAAACAATATAGCATTGGCACAAAAACAACCATGTGGACCAATGAAACAAAGTCAAAGACCTAAAATGAGTACATATAACTTTAACCACTAACTATTTGACAGAGACATTAAAAGATATACTGGAAAACAGAAAGCATCTTCAGCAAATGGTGTTGGGAGAACTCGATGTCCACAAGCAGAAGAACCAGATTAGAATAGTATCAAGTACCTCGCACAAAGACTAACCTTAAACAGATCAAAGACCTAAACTGTGAAATCTGAAACAGTGAAAGTACTAGAAGAATCTTAGGCAATACCTACAGGTATAGGAAAAAAATTTCTGAGTAGGACTCCATTCGCCCGAGAATTAGGGTCAATTATTGACAAGTGGGGCTTCATGAATCTTAAAACCTTCTGCACAGTTAAATGAACTGGGTGAAGAGGAAGCCCATGCAATGAGAAAAATTCTCTGTCTTCTATACATGTCTTATAAAAGAACTGAGAACAAACGTTAAAGAAACCAAAACCAAAACCAAACCAAAACAAAATACCCAAACCAAAACTACATGACCCTACCGAAAGAATGATTGGTAAATGAGGAAAGCTGGGAACATGAGAGGTGATTGTCCCCAGTGCCAAACAGTCTTGCAATCATGCCTACAGGTATCATTACTTTTATGGAACAGGCTGTATTTAAGAATATTTATGTATATACATATATGAATGCAACAACAACCAGTAAAAACAAAAAGAGGCCATGAATTTGAAGCAAAGAGGAGATGAGTCTATGGGAGGGTTTGAAAGGAGAAAATGGAATAGAGAAATGCAATTAAATTATAATTTCAATGAAATAATTTTGGGCACACGCCAATCCCTGACATGATTAATGATACTTTGTTTATGTTTGCAGACAAGAGTCTAGCATGGCTGTCCTCTGAGAGACTCCATTCAGCAGCAGACTGAGACAGATACAGAGACCTACAGCCAAACAGTGGTTAGAGCTTGCAGACATTTATGGAAGAATTTGGGGAAAGATTAAGGGCCCGGAAGGGGATGAGAGCTCCACAGGAAAACCAACACAATCAACAAAACTGGACTTTTGAGGGTTCTTAGAGACTGAACTGTGAATCCAAGAGCATCCATGGGCTGGACATGATACCCTCTCCCTCCTGCACATACGTAGCAGATGTGCTGCTCAGTCTTCATGTGAGCTCCAAACTGGAGTGGGGGCTATTGCAAAAGCTGTTGCTTGTCTATGGAATATATTCTTCTAGCTGGACTGCCTTGTGTGACCTCAGTGGCAGAGAATTCTCCTAACCCTGCAGAGACTTGATGTGTCAGGGTGGGGGGATACCCATGGAGGAGCCTCTACCCTCTCAGAGGAGAAGGGGATGGGGATGGGAGGAGGGACCATGGGAGGGGGGACTGAGTGGGAAGCAGTGATCAGAATGTAAAGTGAACAAAAAAGAGAAGAAATGTAAAAATAGTATAAAATAAAATGATTCAACAAATCTATTTTAAGACGTACATATGTACCAGTGTGTATACTTTGTTTGCTGCCAAAATATAAAGAGGATCATATAAAAATTGTTTGACATGTATCAAATATATATAAAAATATCGAGGTGTTGAGTGGGACTGTGTAAAAAAAATCACCATTTTTATTGACATTTATAAGTAAAGTAATGTTAGCTTTGTTACCAAAACCATCTTGAAAATGCAAAGGCATAACACAAAGCTGTAAACAACAGATTCTTTAAAGGACCAGGGAGCAACTTATTTTCATATCTGTGGTGATTGAAGACACACACACTTGTCACTTTATCTTAAGCACGTCAGTGTCTGTCTAAGGGTTTTACTGCTGTGAACAACCACTATGACCAAGGCAACTCTTATAAGGACAACATTTAACTGGGGCTGGCTTCCAGGTTCAGTGCATAATCATTAAGGCAGGAGCATGGCAGCATCCAGGCAGGCATGGTGCAGGAGGAGCTGAGAGTTTTGCATCTTCATCTGAAGGCTATTAGAAGACTGACTTCCAGGCAGCTAGGAGGATGTTCTTTTTCTTTTTTCTTTGTCATTTATTTATTTATTTATACTCCAGATTTTATCCCCCCCACCCCGTCCACCCTTCGACAGTTCCACATTCCATACCTCCTCCCCACCCTCTTTCTCCACGAGGATGCCCCACCTCCCACGCCCACCCAACCAGAACTCTAAACTCCCTGGGGCCTCCAGTTTGTTGAGGGTTAGGTGCACCTTTTCCGACTGGACCCAGACCCAGAAGTCCTCTGCTGTATACGTGTGTTGTGTATGCTGCTTGGTTGGTGGTCTAGTGTTTGAGAGATCTCGGGGGTCCAGGTTAACTGAAACTGCTGTTCCTCCTACAGGGTTGCCCTCCTCCTCAGCTGCTTCCAGCCTTTCCCTAATGCAATCACAGGGGTCAGCAGCTTCTGTCCATTGGTTGGGCGCAAATATCTGGGTCTGACACTTTCAGCTGCTTGTTGGGTTTTCCGGAGTGTGGTCAAGATAAGTCTCTTTTTGTGAGCGCTCCACAGCCTCAGTAATAAAGTCAGGCTTTGGGACCTCCCCTTGAGCTGGATCCCACTTTGGTCCTGTTGCTGGACCTTCTTCTCTTCAGGATCCTCTCCATTTCCATCCCTGTAATTCTTTCAGACAGGAACAATTATGGGTCAGAGTTTTGACTGTGGGATGGCCACCCCCTCCCTCACTTGATGCCCTGTCTTCCTGGTGGAGGTGGGCTCTATAAGTTCCCTCTCCCTACTGTTGGGCATTTCATCGAAGGTCCCTTCCTTTGATTCCTGAGAGTCTCTTACCTCCCAGGTCTCTGGTGCATTCTGGAGGGTTCCCCCAACCTCCTATTTCCTGAGGTTGCCTGTTTCCATTCTTTCTGCTGGGCCTCGGGGCTTCAGTCCTTTTCCCTCATCCAATGCCAGACCAGGTTCCCCTCTCCTGACCCCTTCCACTTTCCCTCCCAGGTTCCCCCTCCCTCCCCCCTTGTGATTGCTTTCTTCTCTCTCCCAGGTGGTACTGAGGTGTCCTCACTTGGGCTCTTCAGCTTGTTGACCTTTTTGAGTTCTGTGGACTGTATCTTGGGTAGTTTATGCCCTTTTTTTTTTTTTTTGGCTAACATCCACTTATTAGCCACTTATTAGTGAGTATATACCATGCATGTCCTTTTGGGTCTGAGTTACCTCACTCAGGATGATATTTTCTAGTTCCATCCATTTGCCTGCAAAACTCAGGATTTCCTCATTCTTAATAGCTGAGTAGTGTTCCATTGTGTAAATGAACCACATTTTCTGTATCCATTCTTCTGTCGTGGGATATCTGGGTTGTTTCCAGCTTCTGGCTATCATAAATATGGCCTCTATGAACATAGTGGAACATGTGCCCCTGTGTGGTTCTGAGTACCAGAGACTTTCCAGGAGATCTCTGGCTAGGCCTGGTGGGTGGTTGGCTCCACCTCCATCTCTGATGAGCCTTCCAGGTTACTCAGTAACTCCGTGCCACCCTGCACTGAGTAGGGTAGGGCTGGGCTGAGCCGACAAGAGGCCAACTAGCCAGTGAGGAGTGAGGAGCCTCAGGCGGTGCTTTGGGAGAGCAAATCTCTTCCCAAGTGTTACAGTTCTTAGGACAAAAGGCTCAGATGATGGAGTAGTTCTCGCACTCCTAATCCTTCCAGATAGGATTCTTATATACAGTTTTGGGATGGGTAAGGGTCTGACAACAGTACTTCTCGTTGGTTTGGTCTGAGAGCTTTGGGGAAACCTTATTTGCGTGTGGGAGGGCTTGGTGCTGCTCCTACATGACTGATGGTCACTTACCTCTCTGGGGTGTGTGTGTGTGGGAGGCTGAAGCTATATGACAGGAGCCAGGGACCCAGGAGGCGTGGCCGAACATCTGCTGTCCTCTGCAGGTGTCCCCGTGACCACCCATCGGGTCACGGGGTTCCAGACCTTTGCTCAACTGGGGACCAGGCTGTCTGTGCACAGCTCACTGCCCCACACCCCTATAACATGGGGGGGCATCTTTTGGGTATATTCTCTAGAGTGGTATTGCTGGGTCTTCAGGTAGATCTATTTCCAGTTTCTGAGAAACCTCCAGATTGGTTTCCACAATGGTTGTACCAGTTTGTAATCCCACATCCTCTCTAACATGTGTTGTCACCTGAGGTTTTGATCTTAGCCATTCTGATTGGTGTAAGGTAGAATCTCAGGGTTGTTTTGACTTACATTTCACTCATCACTAAGAACTTTGGACATTTCTTCTTCTTCTTCTTCTTCTTCTTCTTCTTCTTCTTCTTCTTCTTCTTCTTCTTCCTTCCTTCCTTCCTTTCTTCTTCTTCTTCTTCTTCTTCTTCTTCTTCTTCTTCTTCTTCTTCTTCTTCTTCTTCTTCTTCTTCTTCTTCTTCTTCCTCCTCCTCCTCGTCGTCGTCTTCTTCTTCTTTAAAGATTTATTTATTTATTTATTTATTTATTTATTTATTTATTTATTTATATGAGTACACTGTAGCTGTACAGATGGTTGTGAGTCTTCATGTGGTTGTTGGGAATTGAATTGAATTTTCTTTTAGGACCTCTACTCACTCTGGTCAATTCTGTTTGCTCAGTCCCCGCTTGCTCCAACCCAAAGATTTATTTATTATTACACATAAGTGCACTGTAGCTGACTTCAGAAACACCAGAAAAGGGTGTCAGATTTCATTACAGGTGGTTGTGAGCCACCATGTGGTTGCTGGGATCTTAACTCAGGACCTTCGGAAGAGCAGTCAGTGCTTTTAACCGCTGAGCCATCTCTCCAGTCCCTGAACATTTCTTTAGGTGCTTCTCAGCCATTTGAGATTCCTCTGTTGTGAATTCTCAGTTTAGATCTATACCCAATTTTTTGATTGGGTTGTTTGTTTTTTTTGGTGATTAACTTCTTGAGTTCTTTATATATTTTGGATTAGCTTTCTATGTGGGCTTACTGAAGAACTTTTTTCCCAATCTGTATGTTGCTGATTTGTCTTATTGACTATGTCCTTTGCCTTAAAGAAACTTTCCGGTTTCATGAAGTCCCATTTATCAATTCTTGATCTTAGAGCATGAAC
Source organism: Mus caroli (assembly GCF_978045245.1). NCBI lineage: Eukaryota > Metazoa > Chordata > Mammalia > Rodentia > Muridae > Mus > Mus caroli. Next base: position 28,924,765 of record NW_028227274.1, on the reverse strand, counting down.
CATTGGAGTTCTGTTTAGGAAATTTCCCCTGTGCCAATGACTTCAAGGCTCTTTCCCACTTTCTCTTCTATTAGATTCAGTGAATCTAATATAACATAAAGTTGAGGTCCTTGATCCACTTGGACTTGAACTTTGTGGAAGGTGACAAATATGGGTTTATTTTCATTTTTCTACATACAGACAGCCAGTTAGACCAACACTATTTATTGAGGATGCTTTCTTTTTTCCATTGTATATTTTTGGTGTCTTTGTCAAAGATCAAGTGTCCGTGAGTATGTGGTTTTATTTCTGGGTCTTCAATTCTATTCCATTGATCAATGTGTCTGTCTCTGTACCAATACCATGAAATTTTAAACAAAAAAATCACTGTTTCTCTGTATTAAAGCTTCAGGTCAGGGATGGTGATTCCCCCAGCTGATCTTTTATTGTTAAGAATTGTTTTGGCTATTCTGTTTTTTTTTTTTTTTTGGTCTTTCCAGATGAATTTGAGGATTGGTCTCTCCATGTCTTTGAAGAATTGTGTTGGGATTTTGATGGGGATTGCATTCAGTCTGTAGATTGCCTTTGGTAGGATGGCCATTTTTACTATATTAATTCTGCCAATCCATGAGCATGGGAGATCTCTCCATTTTCTGAGATCTTTCCCATCTGGGTCGCCTGCCAGCATTCATGCAATGAGTGCTAGGTGGGTGAACTGAGTTAGAACTTGAAAATAAAAGACTCCTTTGCAAGTTGCAGCAGACTTTGCAATTCTTGGGCTCATCTGGATTTCCTGTGAACTCAGGTCACAACACTTGCATCCCTGGGTTGAAGCCTACTTGGTCATAGTGAATGATGGTTTTGATGTGTTCTTGGATTCGGTTTGCAAGAATTTTACTGAGCAATTTTGTATCGATATTCATAAGCGAGATCAGTCTGAAGTTCTCTCAAAAATCAACAATATAATTGGTCACTAAACAGCCCTAAACTAATACAAGAAGATTGAAATAATCTCGTGCATCCTATCAGACCACCATGGCCTAAGGTTGGTCTTCAATAACAGCAAAAACCACAGAAAGCCCACATACATGTGGAAACTGAACAACTCTCTATTCAATGATAACTTGGTCAGGGAAGAAATAAAGAAAGAAATTAAAGACTTCCTGGAATTTAACGAAAATACTGACACATCATACCCAAACTTATGGGACACAATGAAAGTAGTGCTAAGAGGAAAATTCACAGTATTAAGTGCCCTGGTAAAGAAACTGGAGAGATCTTACATTAACAACTTAACAGCATACCTGAGAGTTCTAGAACAAAAAGAAGCAAATTCACTCAAGAGGAATGGATGACAGGAAATAGTCAAACTCAGGGAAATCAACCAAATAGAAACAAAGAGAACAATACAAAGAATCAACAAAACCAAAAGCTGGTTCTTTGAGAGAATCAACAAGATAGACAAACCCCTAGCCAAACTAACTAAAGGGCCCAGAGGCTGTGTCCAAATTAACAAAATCAGAAATGAAAAGAGAGACATAACAACAAAGATGGAGGAAATAAAAAAAAATCATCAGATCCTAGTATAAAAGCCTATACTCAACAAAACTGGAAAATCTAGATGAAATGGATAGTTTTCTAGGAAGATACTGCATACCAGAGTTAAATCAAGAGCAGGTAAACTATCTAAACAGGCCCATATTGCACAAGGAAATAGAAGTCATTAAAAACCTCCCAAACAAAAAAAGCCCAGGGCCAGATGGATTTAATGTAGAATTCTACCAGACTTTTAAAGAAGTCCTGATACCAAGATTCCTCAAAGTGTTTCATAAAATAGAAACAGAAAGAACACTACCTAACTCGTTCTATGAAGTCACAATTACTCTGATACCTAAACGACACAAGGACCCAACTAAAAAAGAGAGCTAGGAGGATGTTCTTAAAACTCACCTCCATGATAACATACTCCCTCCAACAAGGCAACACCTCCTAAAAGTGCCACTCCTTGGGCTAAACATCTTCAATCCACTGCACTTAGGCTCATTTCATGGTGCCAATCCTCAAATTCTTTGCACAACCCCTTCAGACCTGGGCCATTAACTTCAATTGAGCCTTCTCCTTTACCAATGAATGACCGTCCCTGGCCTCTCACAGTGGCAAGCCTCAGCTACTTTTCTTGACCCTTTCACACCTTCAAAACTAGTACCATCTGAGTGATTCTTATACATTATCAAGTCTAGCTAAAACATGAGGTACAACCTTTGCTGTCTTTGGAACACAGCTTCTTTATGATCTCAGAAAACATTTCTCAGAAGATGTTACCTCAGTGATGCTGGTCTCCTCTTAATCACTGCTAATTTCTTAGCTACAGCTAACCAGCATCCATTGTCCTAGTAGTCCCTTCTACTCTTGACTCTAAAGCTATAGCCCCATGGCTGAAGCTGCTGAGTTCTGCTGCTTGTTGGGGATGGACCATCCCCCACCCCCTTATTCTATTACCAGGTTTCTGTAATAGAATTATCTCACTATCTATGCTTGGCTGTCCTAGAACTTGCTCTTTAGATTGACCTTGAACTCAGACATCTGCATGGCTCTGTCCCCTGAATGCTGGGATTAAAAGCATGTAACACCATGCCTGGACTTAAGCTTTTCTTTACCTACAACTTGCTCTGTCCCAGGCTGGCCTTGAACTTAGAGATCTTCTGGGATTAAAGGTGTGTACCACCTTGCCTGAACTTGCTTTGAGGCCAGCATACGTTTAATCTGTTTATGTCTCAGAACATAGGATTCAGCTCCATTCTACTTCTTTGTGCCCCTTTAATACTTGAACCATATATTTTGTATTTTTTTCTTTTTAAGCTTGCTATACTTCAGTAAAAGGCTCTTCACAAGACTAAACCACAGCACAAGAGTCTAAAATGGGCTGTTGGAGACCTCCTTTGTCAATGCAATTAATTTGATTCTCTTCACCTTAGCTTCAGGCAAGCTTTTCAGAAAGAGCAAAAAGCAGCCAAATTCTTCATCAAAATATCACAAGAACAGCCTTTCAGCCACATACTAAAAATTTTCTCCTCTGAAACCTCTTTAGCCAGGCTTCCACAGTTCAAATCACCCTCAGCAACAAAGTCTTCCAAATTATTACTAGGATAGCCCAATAAGCCCTACTTAAAGTATTCCATTGCTTTCCAAAATCTCCAAATTTGCACTCCTCCAAACAAAAGCATGGTTAGGCCTGTTACAGCAATAACCTACTCTTGGTATTTCTGTCTCAGTTAGGATTTTACTGCTGTGCACAGACACTATGACCAAGGCAACCCTTATTAGGACAACATTTAATTGGGGCTGGCTTACAGGTTCAGAGTTTCATTCCACTATCATCAAGGCTGGAGCATGGCAGCATCTAGGTAGGCATGGTACAGAAGGAGCTGAGAGCTCTACATCTTCATCTGAAGACCAGTAGGAGAAGACTGGTTCCCACATGGTTCCCTCATTGTCCACCACCACAGTGACACACTTTCTCTATTGAGGCTATATGTACTCTAAAAAAGGCCTCTCCCTGTGCTAAGTGTATTCAAACCACCACAGTATCCCAGGAAATTGTTAATTCACTTAAAATTACAAGGTCACAGCACCTGACCTTGGGGAACACATACTACAGGAGAATATACTTGAAAAATTATACGTAGAGAAAAAAAGAATAAATTACGAAGCTGAGACCATGTGGTCCATGTATAATTATTAGAAACATAAGGTGTAGTAAATAGAGAAAAGCTCAGGTAGAGCATGGGGCATAGCGTGGGAAGAAAGGTTAGCATGATAGTATCAATCAGTTTATACCTCTAAAGGCAGGAGGGAAGAAGGGGTGAAAAACTCATGGATGTCTTGACAGAAAGACGTAGAAGCATAAAGTTCAGAGAACACAGAGATAGCCTTGCATTGAAACAACAAAAAAGAGCTCATTAAGGCAAAGATTAGCCACTCTTGCTATAAGTTGGTGATTCTTGCGCTTCAGTGGACATTGGTGCTTCCTCATAAAGAGCAATCGCTACCTTTCACTTTCCAAGATTCTTGAAATATTCCTTACCATCACTAATTCTTCACTCATCACTTGCTTGCTTCAGCTGTTCTGACTCTGGAGGTTTCAGTATGTCTGGTGTCCAAGGGAGGAAAGACTTACTGGAACATTTGACAACAACAAGCAAATTAGATGTTAAATACATCCATTACTTTTATTAATTTTATTAATTTGTATGTTTATTCCAGAGTAAAGAAAATGAATAAATACCTTAAAGAAAGCCAAGAAAATGCAAACAGTTGAAGGAAACAAAGAAAACTGTTCAACACTTAAAAATGGAATTAGAAGCAATAAAGAAGACACAAACTGAGGGAATTATGGAAAAGAAAAATTAGGAATGCAAGCCTAACCAACAGAATGCAAAAAATGGAAGGGAGAATCTCAAGTACTGAAGATACAATACAAGAAATAGATAAATCAGGCAAAGAAAATATTAAATTTAGAAAATTCCTGACGCTCTTCCGGTCAGAAAAGCACCGGGGCAGCTGGGGCGCAGGGTCGGCTGACACTCGCCAGCTACCCACAACACCCGCCACAGGATCTTAAGACTTCTGGTGAGTGGAACACAGCTTCTGCTCCAATCCAATTGCACGTGGGACCAGAGACTGCATTAGTTAGGGAAGCAGAAACCGGCCTGAGTAGGACCACAGGCCTCTTCCGGCTGGACCAGCACCGGGGTACCGTCAGCTACCCAAGACCCCCGCCGCAGGATTTTGAGACTGCTGGTGAGTGGAACACAGCTTCTGCTCCAATCTTTAAACAGTGACAACGATAACAACTAACCCCAGAGATTACCAGATGGCTAAAGGTAAACGTAATAATCTTACTAACAGAAACCAAGACCACTCACCATCATCAGAACCCAGCACCCCCACTTAGCCCAGTCCAGGGCACCCCAACACACCGGAAAAGCTAGACACGGATCTAAAAGCATATCTCATGATGATGGTAGAGGACATCAAGAAGGACTTTAATAACTCACTTAAAGAATTACAGGAGAACATGGCTAAAGAGTTACAAGTCCTTAAAGAAAAACAGGATAACACAATCAAACAGGTAGAAGTCCTTAAAGAAAAACAGAATAACACAATCAAACAGGTAGAAGTCCTTAAAGAAACACAGGAAAACACATCCAAACAGATGATGGAAATGAACAAAACCATACTAGACCTAAAAAGGGAAGTAGACACAATAAAGAAAACCCAAAATGAGGCAACACTGGAGATAGAAACCCTAGGAAAGAAATCTGGAACCATAGATACCAGCATCAACAACAGAATACAAGAGATGGAAGAGAGAATCTCAGGTGCAGAAGATTCCATAGAGAACATCGGCACAACAATCAAGGAAAATGTAAAATGCAAAAAGATCCTAACTCAAAACATCCAAGAAATACAGGACACAATGAGAAGACCAAACCTACGGATAATAGGAGTGGATGAGAATGAAGATTTTCAACTCAAAGGACCAGCAAACATCTTCAACAAAATTATAGAAGAAAACTTCCCAAATCTAAAGAAAGAGATGCCCATGAACATACAAGAAGCCTACAGAACTCCAAATAGACTGGACCAGAAAAGAAATACCTCCCGACACATAATAATCAGAGCAACAAATGCTCTAAATAAAGATAGAATACTAAAAGCAGTAAGAGAAAAAGGCCAAGTAACATATAAAGGCAAGCCTATCAGAATTACACCAGATTTTTCACCAGAGACTATGAAAGCCAGAAGATCCTGGACGGATGTTATACAGACACTAAAAGAACACAAATTCCAGCCCAGGCTACTATACCCAGCCAAACTCTCAATTAACATAGATGGAGAAACCAAAGTATTCCACGACAAAACCAAATTCACACATTATCTCTCCACGAATCCAGCCCTTCAAAGGATAATAACAGAAAAAAACCAATACAAGGACAGGAACCACGCCCTAGAAACAACAAGAAGGTAATCCCTCAACAAACCTAAAAGAAGACAGCCACAAGAACAGAATGCCAACTTTAACAACAAAAATAACAGGAAACAACAATTACTTTTCCTTAATATCTCTTAATATCAATGGACTCAACTCCCCGATAAAAAGACATAGACTAACAAACTGGCTACACAAACAAGACCCAACATTTTGCTGCTTACAGGAAACTCATCTCAGAGAAAAGGATAGACACTACCTCAGAATGAAAGGCTGGAAAACAATTTTCCAAGCAAATGGCATGAAGAAACAAGCTGGAGTAGCCATTCTAATATCTGATAAGATTGACTTCCAACCCAAAGTCATTAAAAAAGACAGGGAGGGACACTTCATACTCATCAAAGGTAAAATCCTCCAAGAGGAACTATCAATCCTGAATATCTATGCTCCAAATACAAAGGCAGCCACATTCATTAAAGAAACTTTAGTAAATCTCAAAGCACACATTGCACCTCATACAATAATAGTGGGAGACTTCAACACACCACTTTCACCAATGGACAGATCATGGAAACAGAAACTAAACAGGGACACAGTGAAACTAAGAGAAATTATGAATCAAATGGATCTGGCAGATATCTACAGAACATTCTATCCTAAAACAAAAGGATATACCTTCTTCTCAGCACCTCATGGTACCTTCTCCAAAATTGACCACATAATTGGTCACAAAACAGGCCTCAACAGATACAAAAATATTGAAATTGTCCCATGCATCCTATCAGATCACCATGGACTAAGGCTGATCTTCAATAACAAAATAAATAATAGAAAGCCAACCTTCACGTGGAAACTGAACAACACTCTTCTCAATGATACCTTGGTCAAGGAAGGAATAAAGAAAGAAATTAAGGACTTTTTAGAGTTCAATGAAAATGAAGCCACAACATACCCAAACTTATGGGACGCAATGAAAGCATTTCTAAGAGGAAAACTCATAGCTCTGAGTGCCTCCAAAAGGAAACTAGAGAGAGCACACATTAGCAGCTTGACAACACACCTAAAAGCACTAGAACAAAAGGAAGCAAATTCACCCAAGAGGAGTAGACGGCAGGAAATAATCAAACTCAGGGGTGAAATCAACCAAGTGGAAACAAGAAAAACTATTCAAAGAATCAACCAATCAAGGAGCTGGTTCTTTGAGAAAATCAACAAGATAGATAAACCCTTAGCCAGACTCACTAGAGGGCACAGGGAAAGCATCCTAATTAACAAAATCAGAAATGAAAAAGGAGACATAACAACAGATTCTGAAGACATCCAAAACACCATCAGATCCTTCTACCAAAGGCTATACTCAACAAAACTGGAGAACCTGGATGAAATGGAGAAGTTCCTAGACAGATACCAGGTACCAAAGTTGAATCAAGATCAGGTTAATGATCTAAACAGCCCTATATCCCCCAAAGAAATAGAAGCAGTCATTAATAGTCTCCCAACTAAAAAAAGCCCAGGACCAGATGGGTTTAGTGCAGAGTTCTATCAGACCTTCAAAGAAGATCTAATCCCAGTTCTTCACAAACTATTCCACAAAATAGAAACAGAAGGTACTCTACCCAACTCATTCTATGAAGCCACAATTACTCTGATACCTAAACCACAAAAAGACCCAACAAAGATAGAAAACTTCAGGCCAATATCCCTTATGAATATTGATGCAAAAATCCTCAATAAAGTTCTTGCTAACCGAATCCAAGAACACATCAAAACAATCATCCATCCTGACCAAGTAGGTTTCATCCCAGGGATGCAGGGATGGTTCAATATACGGAAATCCATCAACGTAATCCAGTATATAAACAAACTCAAAGACAAAAACCACATGGTCATCTCGTTAGATGTGGAAAAAGCATTTGACAAGATCCAACACCCATTCATGATAAAAGTCTTGGAAAGATCAGGAATTCAAGGCCCATACCTAAACATGATAAAAGCAATCTACAGCAAACCAGTAGCCAACATCAAAGTAAATGGTGAGAAGCTTGAAGCAATCCCTCTAAAATCAGGGACTAGACAAGGCTGTCCACTTTCTCCATACCTATTCAACATTGTACTTGAAGTCCTAGCCAGAGCAATTCGACAACAAAAAGAGATCAAAGGGATACAAATTGGAAAAGATGAAGTCAAAATATCACTTTTCGCAGATGATATGATAGTATATATAAGTGACCCTAAAAATTCCACCAGAGAACTCCTAAGCCTGATAAACAGCTTCGGTGAAGTAGCTGGATATAAAATTAACTCAAACAAATCAATGGCCTTTCTCTACACAAAGAATAAACAGGCCGAGAAAGAAATTAGGGAAACAACACCCTTCTCAATAGTCACAAATAATATAAAATATCTTGGCGTGACTCTAACTAAGGAAGTGAAAGATCTGTATAATAAAAACTTCAAGTCTCTGAAGAAAGAAATTATAGAATATCTCAGAAGATGGAAAGATCTCCCATGCTCATGGATTGGCAGGATCAACATTGTAAAAATGGCTATCTTGCCAAAAGCAATCTACAGATTCAATGCAATCCCCATTAAAATTCCAAATCAATTCTTCAACGAATTAGAAAGTGCAATCTGCAAATTCATCTGGAATAACAAAAAACCTAGGATAGCAAAAACTCTTCTCAAGGATAAAAGAACCTCTGGTGGAATCACCATGCCGGACCTAAAGCTCTACTACAGAGCAATTGTGATAAAAACTGCATGGTACTGGTATAGTGACAGACAAATAGACCAATGGAATAGAATTGAAGACCCAGAAATGAACCCACACACCTATGGTCACTTGATCTTCGACAAGGGAGCTAAAAACATCCAGTGGAAGAAAGACAGCATTTTCAACAAATGGTGCTGGCACAACTGGTTGTTAACATGTAGAAGAATGCGAATCGATCCATTCCTATCTCCTTGTACTAAGGTCAAGTCTAAGTGGATCAAGGAACTTCACATAAAACCAGAGACACTGAAACTTATAGAGGAGAAAGTGGGGAAAAGCCTTGAAGATATGGGCACAGGGGAAAAATTCCTGAATAGAACAGTAATGGCTTGTGCTGTAAGATCGAGAATTGACAAGTGGGACCTCATGAAACTACAAAGCTTCTGCAAGGCTAAAGACACCATCAATAAGACAAAAAAACCACCAACAGATTGGGAAAGGATCTTCACCTATCCTAAATCAGATAAGGGACTAATATCCAGTATATATAAAGAACTCAAGAAGGTGGACTCCAGAAAGTCAAATAACCCCATTAAAAAATGGGGCTCAGAACTGAACAAAGAATTCTCACCTGAGGAATACCGAATGGCAGAGAAACACCTGAAAAAATGTTCAACATCCTTAATCATCAGGGAAATGCAAATCAAAACAACCCTGAGATTCCACCTCACACCAGTCAGAATGGCTAAGATCAAAAATTCAGGTGACAGCAGATGCTGGCGAGGATTTGGAGAAAGAGGAACACTCCTCCATTGTTGGTGGGATTGCAAGCTTGTACAACCACTCTGGAAATCAGTCTGGCGGTTCCTCAGAAAATTGGACATAGTACTACCGGAGGATCCAGCAATACCTCTCCTGGGCATATATCCAGAAGAGGTCCCAACCGGTAAAAAGGACACATGCTCCACTATGTTCATAGCAGCCCTATTTATAATAGCCAGAAGCTGGAAAGAACCCAGATGTCCCTCAACAGAGGAATGGATGCAGAAATTATGGTACATTTACACAATGGAGTACTACTCAGCTATTAAAAAGAATGAATTTATGAAATTCCTAGCCAAATGGATGGACCTGGAGAGCATCATCTTGAGTGAAGTAACACAATCACAAAAGAACTCACACAATATGTATTCACTGATAAGTGGGTATTAGCCCAAAACTTAGGATACCCAAGATATAAGATACAATTTGATAAACGCATGAAACTCAAGAAGAATGAAGACCAAAGTGTGGACACTGTGCCCCTTCTTAGAATTGGGAACAAAACACCCAGGGAAGGAGTTACAGAGACAAAGTTCGTAGCTGTGATGAAAGGATGGACCATTTAGAGACTGCCGTATCCAGGGATCCATCCCATAATCAGCTTCTAAACGCTGACACTATTGCATACACTAGCAAGATTTTGCTGAAAGGACCCAAATATAGCTGTCTTTTGTGAGACGATGCCGGGGCCTAGCAAACACAGGAGTGGATGTTCACAGTCAGCTATTGGATGTATCACAGGGCTCCCAATGGAGAAGCTAGAGAAAGTACCCAAGGAGCTAAAGGGATCTGCAACCCTATTGTTGGAACAACATGATGTACTAACCAGAACCCCGGAGCTCTTGTCTCTAGCTGCATATGTATCGAAAGATGGCCTAGTCGGCCATCAATGGAAAGAGAGGCCCATTGGACTTGCAAACTTTATATGCCCCAATATAGGGGAATGCCAGGGCCAAAAGAATGGGAATGGGTGGGTAGGGAAGTGGGGGGCGCTATGGGGGACTTTTGGGATAGCATTGGAAATGTAATTGAGGAAAATATGTAATAAAAATATTAAAAATCAAAAAAAAAAAAAAAAAAAAGAAAATTCCTGACACAAAACATCCAGGCAAAATGGGATATTACGAAAAGGCCAAACCTAAGAATAATAGGAATATAGGACGGAGAAACATTACATCTCACAGTCCCAGAAAATACTTCCCACAAAATCAAAAAGAAAAATTTCTAACCTAAAGAAAGAGATGAATTTGAAGGAATGAAAAGCATACAGAATTCCAAATAGATTAGACCAGAAAAGAACGCCTTGCCATATAATAATCAAATCACTAAATGTACAGAACAAAAAAAGAATATTAAAAGCTGTAAGGGGAAAAGAGCATGTAATATATAAAGGCAGACCTACCTGAATTATACCTGATTTCTCAACAGAGACTCTAAAAGCCAGAAAGTCCAGGACAGATGTCTTACAGAGTCTAAGAGGTCACAGATGCCATTCCAGGCTACTATACACACCAAAACTTTCAATCACCATAGATGGAGAAAACAAGATTTATGATAAAGTCAAATTTCAACAATATCTATTTACAAATCCAGCCTTATAGAAGGGGTTATAAGGAAACTCCAACCCCAATACACTGAAAAACACAGGAAATAAATGATCGTACACCAGCAAAACCAAAAGAGAGGAACCATGCGTTCTCTCTCTCTCTCTTTCTCTCTCTGTCTTTCAATTTTTTATATTAGATTTTTTTTCATTTACTTCAAATGCTATTCCCTTTTCTAGTTTCCTCTCTAAAAATCCCCTATACCTCTCCTTGCTCCCCAACCCACCCACTCCCACTTCCTGGTCTATACTGGGGCCTAGAATCTTTGAAAGACCAAGGGCCTCTCCTCCCACTGATGGCTGACTAGGCCATCCTCTGTTACATATGCAGATAGTGACATGAGCTCTGGGAGTACTGGTTAGTTCATATTGTTGTTTCTCCTATAGAGCTTTAGACCCCTTCAGCTCCTTGGGTGCTTTCTCTAGCTCCTTCATTGGGGATCCTGTGTTCCATCCAATAGATGACTGTGAGCATCCACTTCTGTATTTGCCAGGCACTGACATAGCCTCACAAGAGACAGCTATATCAGGGTCCTGTCAGCAAAATCTTGTTGGCATATGCAATAGTTTCTGGGTTTGGTGGTTGTTTATGGGATGGATCCCCAGGTGGGGCAGTCTCTGGATGGTCCTTCTTTCAGTCTGAGCTCCGAACTCTGTCTCTGTAATTCCTTCCATGGGTATTTTGTTCCCCATTCTAAGAATGAGTGAAGTATCCAACTTTGGTCTTCCTTCTTCTTGAGTTTCATGAGTTTTGCAAATTTTATCTTGGTATTCTAAGTTTCTGGGCAAATATTCACTTATCAGTGAGTGCATATCATGTGAGACACACACTCTTACACACACACACTTACACACACACACAGACACACACACTCACATATTTACATACATCACCACCACTACTACCACCAAAATAACAGGAATTATCAATAATTTGTCATTGCTATATATCAATATCAATGGTCTCAATTCTCCAATAAAAAGTCCCAGACTAACAGAATGGGTGCAAAAACAGAATCCATCCTTCTGCTGCATCTAAGAAAGGCACCTCAATAGCAAGGATAGACACTGCATTAGAGTAAAGGATTATTAAAAGATATATCAAGCAACTGGACCTAAGGAGCAAGCTGATGTCTTTTAATATCTGACAAAATAGACTTCAAACTAAAACTCATCAGAAGAAATGGGGAAGGACATTACATAAGCACCAAAGGAAAAATCCACAAATTTGTGATATCCACGAATTAAAGGTAGATATCAATAACAAAAGAAACAACAGAAAGCTTACAAACTCATGGAAACTAAGCAACTTTTTACTGAATGAAAGATACGTTAAGATAGTAATAAGAAAGAACTTAAAGAATTTCTAGGATTCATTGAAAATGAATACACAACATACCCAAACACCAAGTTCATCCATCATGATTAAGTAGGCTACATCCTTGAGATGCAGGGATGGTTCCAAATTAGAAAATCTGTCAATGTAATCCACCCTGTAAACATCCTGAAAGAAAGAATCCACATGATCACCTCATTAGATGCTGAAAAAGCCCTTGATCAAATCCAACATCCCTTCATAATAAAAGTCCTGGAAAGAGTACGAATATAAGGGACATATCTAATAATAATAAAGGAATTTTACAGCAAACCTATAGCCAGCATCGAATTAAATGGAGAGACACTCAAGGCAATTCTACTAAAATCAGTAACTATATTCTCCACTCTCTCTGTAGCTGTTCAGTATAGTACTTGCAGTTCTAGCCAGAGCAATAAGACAACTGAAGGAGATCAAGAGGATACAAATTAGAAAGGAAGAAGTAGAAGTATCTTTATTTGTAGATTATGATAGTACATAAGCAATTCCCCAAATTTTACATGGAAAGTCATACAGCTGATAATCACCTTCAGTGGTGAAGAGGCTCGGTACAATATTAACTCAAAGAAATCAGTAGCCCTCCTGTATACAAATGACAAGTGGACTGGGAAAGAAACAATACCTTTCCCGATAAACTCAAATGATATAAAATATGTTGGGGTTACCCTAACCAAGAAGTGAATGACTTATATTGTAAAATCTTAAAGTCTTTGAAGAATGAAATAGAAGAAGATATCAGAAGATGGAAAGATATTCCATGATCATGGATCATAGTAAAAATGTTCATCCTACCAAAACCTACGTATAGATTCAATGCAATCCCCATAAAAGTTATCCCAACACAATTCTTTACAGACTTTGAAAGGACAATACTCAACTTCATATGGAAACAGAGTTGTTCATGCCGACTCATCTCCTGCCGTTGACCTCTTCATATTTGCAGACACCTATTCATATTTATACCCTTCTTACTCAGAAACAATACCAGGGCAGCCCATGAGAGGCAAAGAAGACTTGAGTTCAAGAAAATGAGGAGTGTGTGTGTGTGTGTGTGTGTGTGTGTGTGTATTTAAATCATGGCACTGATGTCATCCCTTCAGGTCTGAGAAGAGACCATGAGCTGAGCAGGCAACAAACCTTTCCTCAAATGAATGGGGTCTGTATCATACGTGTGGCTGTATATGCATTCTATATATTCTGAGTTCCATGTACATTCTGTTTGGTAACTATGAGCATTAGAAGACAAGAATGGCATGTACTATTTGTTTGTGTGTGTGCATGCATGTGTGTGTATATGTACCATTGGCTGGAAATAAAAAGCTAGGAGATCAAAGTAGGACATTTAATTTTAGCACATTCCGACAAAATTCTTCATTGGTTTATGATCAGGATAAATGTAAACAAATTTAGGAAAGTTTTAGGTTACTTGTAGAAAGAAAGGATTCCAGCAAAAGAGATTAACAAGCAAAATGAAAATAAGCAATTGGAAAATTTCCTAAGCAATATGAGGGGAAGCAGAATAATACTTTATTACTAAAAATACTGAGTTAATTTAGACAACTTTACTTTCTCCCTTAGTTCTTGCAGTGTTCAGAGCACTTAGTGCCTTTCACACAAAATGACCTCTATCTATAATGAGAATTTCATGAAATACATAAATTCATAGATGGTCATGCTTGTTACACAGAAGTAGAAGACTAGCCAAGAGATTGTTTATGTCTTTCTTATGTTTTTAAACCTTTCTGATCATGATGATGACGACTCATGGTAAGTGAATTAACAACAACAACAACAACAACAACAGAAAAACTGTACTGAGAAGCCCAGCTGAAGTAGGTCATGTCTGGTGGGTCTGGGTTAGTACTGTAAAATCCTTCACTGAAACCTTGGATTTTTGAGTTGAAAACCTATTTCATGTAACAATAATAACCAAAGAAAACGAGGCTATCAATTTGAAGGGTGGGGATGTGAGGGTTTGGAAGGGGTTAGTTACCAGGGAGAGGCTTGGGGGAGGAAGGAGAAGGGGGAAGTGATATAATTCTGTTTAAATTAAAAATATTAAAAATAGTTGAAACCATCCTTTTCTACTAATTGGCTCACTGACAGTGGATAGGTCACACAGAGCCTTGAAACATTTCTTCCAGTTTTATAAGCGATTTGAATAATAACGTGCAACTTCAAAGGACTGTTCTAAGGTTGCATTTAAATTATTCTGATCAGGTGCTTTGTAAGTTCTAAAGAGTCCTGCACGCCTTTGTGATTGATTATAGTTCTTTTATTTCTAGATGAATAATGGGTTTGAGGTTTTAAACAATTACTTGCTCAGAATGGAAGAATTTTCAATTCTGCTTAGAAAACAGACAGACAGTGGCCTGGTGGTCTGGTTTATATAGAGCCCTAGGCATGGAGCAGCTGGGGAAGGGGCAGAGCTGTTGGAAAGAGGGAGAGTGCAGGAAACAGAGAGAGAGAAAGGATGGGCGAGGAGGTGAAGCCTTATTCTCTTGCTTTCAGCCTTGCTTTTCTGAGGTGGGGTAGTACTCTGTAGCCTGGGTTAGCCTCAAACATGTGGCAATCTGCCTACTTCTGTCTCCTAAATGCTGAAGTTACAGATAGGAACCACTAGGTATAGCTGCTAATATTTGTTAATGGATAGTTTCTTCTCTAAGATAAAATGTAAGGGGGATGAGATTGGAGGTGGGGAGACATAAGATGGGCTGGATGGATGAAAGGGAAAGGGAGAGATGATGTAACTATAATTTAATTAAAATTTAAAAATGCTAAAAAAATATAACCTAGAACATGGATACAACAAAAATAGCTCTAAAAGAAACGAAGGAAGGCATTCAGCAGACTTTCCTTCCAGTCAGAAACTTCACGTAAGGCTGCCCTTCAGTTTCATGCTGTCTCAGAGCCCATGTTGCTTTGTCTGCTTCCCACCCATCACAGGCTTTCACAGCTCAGGTGTAAGCTTTGCTAGTAGCTTCTATGACTGAAAGAGCTGTAAAATCATGAGTATGTTTAATGACTGTCATTTATAAAAAAGAAATTATCTCTAATTATTCATGATATTTATTATATCTTCACCTCATAGATTCTGGCCTATTTTTTTTTTGTTTGTTTGTTTTGTTAGTCAAGTTGTGTGTAAATAAAATTATGAATTTGCATTTTAAAGGAACTTCTTTCTTATCCAAAGATCAGTCTTGCTTCATAGTTTAAATAGTTTTTCAAAGTAATCTTTGAGGATTTTTTTTAATAAAGTCTCATTTTTAAAGCATATTTCATCTTAAGCTCATAAAATAGTTGAAATGACCTCATTCACTCTTGTCTATTTCTCCTAAGGATAAGTCTGAAACCACAGAAGAAGAGAAGGCGTGCCTAGAGCTCACAACTCTTTGTAGGCAGCGACCAGCTTAGGCTCTGGCTTCTTCCATGGAGACTTGCCCAGACAGCCACCCTTTCTCCCCATGTCCGGCCCCTGCTCTGGCTTTCCTAAGGACTTCAGATTTGCTTGCATCACTCTTGAACCCATTAAAGAGCATCTTCAGAGTGTTTGGTGTTCCAATATTAATTTCCCTATTTTTCATTAGTGTTGGGTGATAAGGTGGTAGGTACATTGGCCATCTGTTAATTTAACAAATTACTGAAGTAAATCAATAAAGAAAGAACAAAGTTTAATTTTGTCCCCTTGTTTGGAGGGTTGCAATCATGGTCTGTTGTCCTCTCAGGACTGTGGCAAGGCAGCACATCACAGCTAAGAAATAAGAAAGGTAAGAAAGATGAAGTCAGGTCCCCAGTTCCTTCCAAGGTCACACCTACAATGACATAAGACTTCTTACCAGGTCCCACTTTTACATATTTTACTACCTTGAAATACCACCAGACTAGACATAAGGTCTTTAATACATCACATCATAGTGAACTCATGTCTAAGATGTCACTTGTGCTCTTTTATTCCATGTGTGACTCATATATACAGAATAGATGCATAGCCCTTAAGGAAGTGTCTCTAAGACAGGAAAATACCACTTTCATGCCCCATTGGAAGACAGTTTTAAACACTTGTTAATTATTCACTTATTCAAAGCAATATTTTGGCTAAAAATTAATGGCATAGAAGGTGAGGATTTTTTACTCTTTACGTATGCTTTTCAGGTAAACAAAGCATTCAGCTGTGTTTTCACACATCTCTATATCTTTTAAGACTTTTATCACAAAATTGACTAGATCATTTGTTTATTGCAGAAACATTTGGGACAGTTGTTTAACATTCATGGCAAAGGAACAGAAATTAAACTATATATACAGTTCAATGAGGGTTTTGTGGCTGCTCACAAGTACATCTTGATGGAGGAATACCAGTGCTGGACGTGAGTGCCCATTGTGGTGAGGTGGTTATTGCAAAGGGAGGAGTGGGTAGTGGAGCACTTGTGGAATTAATTCAAGAACCAGAACCAGAGACACAATTGAGACTTGCTCATTTTGGAGACATAGAAGTGGGGTCTCAGAAAAGTGACTTCCCCAAGGTTTTTGAAGAACCTAAGAGAGGTTTGGTTGAGAAACTGACTCTTCACATACTCATGAAATCCAGAGAAGGCATCAGATGATTAGTCGGGGATGGGAGGGCATTTGGGACAGAGAATAGACTCTCCTTTGTTCTGCTAAGGCAGAAGAGAGCCATAGAGGCTAAGGAGCTTCTAGCCATAGTGAATAATTGAGCTCAATGGTCCAGTAACACTAAGGAAGAATGACTGGAAAAATTAGTTGTAAACATCACTACTCTCAGACCAACAGGAGCCTGACATAGCTGTCCCTTGAGAGGCTCTGCCAGAGTACATATGCAGATGCTCATAGCCAACTATTGGATTGAGCAAGGGGTTCCCAGTGGAGGAGTTAGAGAAAGGACAGAAGGGCCTGAAGGGGTTTGAAACCCCATAGGAAGAAGAATATCAACCAATCAGACCCCCCCAACCCCCAGAGCTCCCAGGGACTAAACCACCAACCAAAGAGTACACATGGAGGGACCTGTGGCTCCAGCTGCATATGTAGCAGAGGATGGCCTTATCTGGCATCAGTGGGAGGAGAGGCCCTTGACCCTGTGAAGGCTCCATGCTTCAGTGCAGGGGAATGCCAGGGTGGTGAGGAGGGAGTGGGTGGGTGGGGAGGGGAACACCCTCATAGAAGCAGGGGGAGGGAGGATGGGATAGGGGGTTTCCGGAGGAGAAACCTGGAAAGGGGCTAACCTTTGAAATATAAATAAATAAATAAATAAAATATCCAATAAAAAAGACTGGGGAAGTTACTAATCATAAAAACAAACAAAAAATTAAAATCAAGAATGTGGCCTCTGTTAGACAGTTCCAATATTTCTCAACTTCCACTTAAAAAGTAGACATTGTGGATCTTATCCCCTTTTCTTTTTGACAACTGACTTTTCAGATCTGTGAAAGTTCTGTTGATTTGTTCTGTAGAACAGAACAAGAGATTTCTTAGCTCTTTCTTTTATCTTAAACCCCGAAAGCCGCACAGAGACACCGCAGAAAGCTTCTCTCTCTTCTCATGCCTGCGATTCTGTGTTCCCTGGATTCCACCCACTTCCTGACTCTGTTCTCAGGGTCACACTTCTTCAGGCACTCTTGGTGTCTTTTTGTTCTGCTGAGGCAGTAGAGAAGCTAAGACTCAGGCCAGCACTCAGTTATACATGTGGCTTATTCTGAGAGGAAGCAAAGGCATGCTATCCTCTGCTGCTTCTCGTAGGTGCGTCTGAGAGTGAGCCAGGGAAGGAAAAAGGTGAAATCCTGTCTGCAGGAAAACAAAATCTCTCTGAGAAGCCTTAAGAACCTGTTATTTACCCAGGAGCTACAGCATACATACTCTCAAAATAACTAAAACAAAGATGCAATCTGTTGTAAAGCCCTGGGCTTTACGGTTCCTTGGATCTAGATTAAACCTTTCAATGCAGGGGAAGAACCTACTTGGGTGAGTTCAATGAGAGACAAGAAATGCTTGCTTTCAAGTTGCCTGGTTGGCTTTGAGATGACTGTGACCTACAATGCCTTACTAGAGAAGCAGGTTCCATCATAGGAAGTGACCCCTTTTCAGAGCAAACTGATTTGCACCCAGTTCCAGAGGACTTGTGTCACAGATGAGCTTGTCCTGAATATGAACCTACTTACATGGCGGCTAACGTGACATTTTGAAATAATGAAATTCAGGTATTTCCATGTCTTACATGGGAATTGTCCATGTGAACACCTTTCCCCCCTTTTCTTTGGTACATTGATATACTCATCCACACACACAGACATAGTTTCTCATACTTCCACCTATAATTGCCATCTACAATGCAGTGGTCAGAGTTTGTTGTTAATTTGTTGACTAAGCTTATCTCTCATGATGGTTCCTACTTCAGAAAATGCTAGAGGCTAAGTGTGTACAGGGACACTCAAAGGCGCACTGCAGAGCTTCATGGGAGCTTTTATTCAGAAACTGAGCAGGGTAAAATGAAGCTCCCCTTGGCAGGTTCTTTGTTCCCTTTGGCTGTATGCTCAAGGTAGGTGGCATTCCCTAACTTAACTGGAGCCTTGCTGTCTATGTCCCCCTAGCTTTAACTCCATTGCCTTCAAATCTCAAGACTCCAGAAGGACTTTGTAGTGGCTATTTCTAGTTGTCAACTGGACTATATTTGGAATGAACTACATCCAGAATTGGAAGGCTCACCAGTGACCCTTATCTGGAGGCTTGGAGATAGAAGTTTCTGATCTGGATCTTGGTATGGAGATCTTGAGGCATAGTGGCTATGAACTCTAGAAGATTAAATCTCCGAGTTCAAGGTCATCTGGGACACACCTTTAATCTGGGCTACACCTTCTGCTGGAGACAATATAAGGACATTGGAAGAAGGGAGTCTCGCTTTTGCTCCCTCACCTGCTTGCTGTGTGGGACTGAGTAACTGCTAGATCCTTGAACTTCCATTCACAGCTACTACTGAACCATTGTTGGGAAGTGGACTGCAGACTGTAAGTCATCAATAAATTCCTTTACTGAACCATTGTTTGGAATTGGACTGCAGACTGTAAATCATCAATAAATTTCTTTACTATATAGAGACTATCCATAAGTTCTGTGACTCTAGAGAACCCTAACTAATACAGATTTGAATGGAGACTTCAGCTGTGAAAGTCACTGGTGAAAGTAAGCAGCAGATACCAGGCACTAGACTGGGAACCCTCAAAAGTTCACACCAATGGGTGGAGCTAGTGCTAGAAGCAAGCACACACCAACCTCTACATGTCAACACACACCCTTGCTCATTGTTTCTCCGTGACTTTCTTCCGTGGTGGGCTCTGCTCATTTAAACTGTTAATTGATTTTGTTAGTTTCTTTAAATTAAAGCAATGAGAAAAGTAATTCCCATAGATAATACTTATGAAAGAGATACAAGCTTCTTTTACCTGTTCAGATAGAGTAAGTGCAATTTGCAAACATAAAGAGGCCATTAGCACAGTTTTCCCTCTTAGTAAGTAAAGTGTTTACATTAACGTTTTTATACTTTTAAACTAAACTCACATTTAATTACCCACATTTAATACAAAATACCTTTTTGGTTGTGAGCCTAGCCTTTAACTGCTGAGCTCTCTAGCTCCTACTACTAAATACAAAGACAGTAGTATACTGAGTTTAAAAACTATTTATTTGTTTTAATTTTTTAAAAGTTTCGAGACAGTGTGTCTCTGTATGGCCCTCTCTGGTTCGAAACTCACTCCACTGACTAGGCTGGTCTCTAATTCAGAGACTGTTACATATACATTAAGAGAGAAATGAGTACTGTGAAGGCAGAGCATCCCCGTGAGCATGGGTCCTTCACAGCTCCTATGCCTCAGGTCCACACTCATCAGTCCTCCAGGGACTACCACATACCCCTGTGCTCATTGTCTACAGTGGTTCTGGCATATGCAAAGCTGTCTTTGTGGTCAATGACACTCCTTGAGCCATCTTTCCCTACATCATAGTCCACCTAGGGTGTGATGGTGGGATATCCTCAGACTCCTACAGAGGAGATGAGGCCGAGAAAATAATCCAGACCCTGAAGTAATCCAACCAACAGAACATTATCACCAACTGGGACAATAACGGAGAATATCTGGTACTACATCTTCTATAATGAGTGGGGTGTGGCCCTCAAGGAGCATCCCAGTGCTGTTCACTGAGGCCCCTCTGAGTACCAAGGCAAACTGTGAAAGATGACCCAAATTGTGTTTGAGACCTTCAACACCCCAGCGATATTCATAGACATCCAGGCCATGCTGTCCCTGTGCGCCTCTGCTTGAGCCACCAACGTTTTGATGGACCCTGGAGATGGCGTTATCCTTACTGTGCCCATTTATGAAGATTGTGCTTCTCCTAATGTCATCCTGTGTCTGGACCTGACAGACTACCTCGTGAAGATCCTGACTGAGCAGGGCTATGGTTTCAACACTACAAAGCAGGGCATCATACATGATATCAAGAAGAAGTTGTGCTGTGTTGCCCTGAACTTTCAACTAGAGAAGACCACTGCTGAATCCTTTTCCTCCCTAGAGAAGAGCTGTCTGCTGCCAGATAGCCACGTCATCATTATTTGACAATAAGCAGTTACAGGGCCCTAATGCCCTCTTCCAGCTTTCCTTCCTGAATATGGAATTCCGAAGAATCCATGAAATGACAGTTAATTCTAGTGTTAAATGTGATGTTGACAGGCCTCTATGTTAACACAGTGCTGTCTGGTGGCACTGCCAAGTGCCCAGACATTGTTAACAGGACACAGGAGATCTCTACTCTGGCTCCCAGCATGATGGAGATCAAGATCATCATCATCATCATCATCATGATGTCTTCCTGAGCACAGGTTCTCTATGTAGATGCCACTCCATCTTGGCCTTGCTGTCTATGTTCCAGCACATGTGGATCAGCAAGCAGTAGGCTGACTCCTGATGATCTTTGCTGGCGTGGTGGCGCACGCCTTTAATCCCAGCACTTGGGAGGCAGAGGCAGAATTTCTGAGTTCGAGGCCAGCCTGGTCTACAGAGTGAGTTCCAGGACAGCCAAGGCTACACAGAGAAACCCCGTCTCAGAAAAACCAAAAAACAAAAACAAACAAACAAAAAAAAAAAAAGAAAATTAAAAAAAAAATAAAAATCTCATATCCAAATACAATCACTTTTTTTCCAGAGTCTCTCATTTTGTGCATACCAGCAAAGAGAAAATCATGTAATGTTATCCCCCCTCCCATTTCCCCTTTATAAATCCCCTATCTCCCCTCTTCTTACTGCTTCTATGAGGGTGCTCCTCCACCCGCCCACCCACTCTCAGCTTAGTCCCTAGCATTCTCCTATGCTGGTTCATCAAGCTTCCACAGGACCAAGGGACTCCCATCCCATTGATGACCCACAAGGCCATCCTCTGCTACATATCTAGCTGGAGCCATGGGTGGCCCCATATGTACTCTTTGGTTGGTGGTTTAGTCCCCGGGAACTTTGAGAGATCTGGTTGGTTGATATTGTTCTTCCTATGGGGTTCTTGCAAACCCCTTCAGCTCCTACAATCCTTGCCCTAACTTCTCCATTGGGGTCCTCACTCTCAGTCCGATGTTTGGCTGTGTGCATCAGAATCTGTATTTGTCAGGCTCTGGCAGAGCCTCTTAGAGTACAGGCTTCTGTCAGCAAGTGTTTCTTGGCATCATCAATAGTGTCTGGGTTTGGTATCTGCATGTGGGATGGATCCCCAGGTGGGGCAGTCTCTGGATGGCCTTTCCTTCAGTATCTGCTCCACTATTTGTTCCTGCATTTCCTTTTGACAGGAGGAATTCTAGATTATTTTTAAGGTGGATGGGTGGCCCCATCCCTCAACTGGGGGCAGTGCCTATCCATTGGATATGGTCTCTACAAGTTCTTTCTCCCCATTTGTTGAGTATTTTGGCTAATGTTGTCCCTGTTGGGTCCTGTGAACCTCTTGGATTCCCCGGCATCTGGGGCTTTCTAGTGGCTACTCCCAGTTCCGATTGTCCCACTGCTACATACCTCCTTTCAAATTCCTGACCCTTTGTACTTCTCCATCTACTCCTGCATGTGACCCAGCCTCCCTTTTCCCTCCTCCTCCTCTCTCCCTCCTAGATTCCTCTCTCCCTCTACTTCTACTCTAAGAGATTATTTTCTTCCCACTTCTGAGTAGGACTATAGCATCCACACTTTGGTGTGGTCTTCCTACTTCTTGGGTTTCATATGGTCTTTGAGTTGTATCCTGGGTATTCTGATATATATATATATATATATATATATATATATATATATATGGCTAATATCCACTTATCAGTGAGTACATACCATGTGTGTTCTTTTGTGACTGGGTTACCTCACTTAGGATGATTGTTCAAGTTTCATCCATTTACCTGACAATGTCTGCTTTTACATTTTAAAATATTTTATGTATATGAGTATTTTCCCTGCATGCATGTATGGGCACCATATGTGTACCTAAAGCAGGAGGTTAGAAGAGGGCATCTGTTGTGGGAAATATTAAAATGAATGGCAAGTTCCCACACTTGACCCAGCTACCCTCAGCCCTGGAGGTCTCACCAGCTAGTTCTTATGTCGTGGAGACTCTTTGACTCAGAGCTCCAAAATCTCTCCACCCAGCTCGCTAAGTTCCCACTGGTGGGCCATTACTATGCCGGCCCCATGCTTCAACCCCCCCCCCCCCCCACAGCCTTTTGTGGTGCACATCAGGCAAACCCATTCTTTGCCACTGTACCTTTTTCTCTGGAACCCAGTTGAGCTGATTCGTGAAGAAAAACACCACACAAACTTAGTTCAGAAACAATGGTAACTCAATCTCTGGGAGCAACAACTAGAATGTTACTCTTGTAAGCCATATTAAATCTAAATTCTCCAGTGGTGAATCTGGCAGATTCTCCATCTAATCCGGAAGACGCTAGTAGATACATCTTGTTCTGTTGGCGCTATCCTTGTCCAAAAAACCCCTAACTCTCCCCTCTTCCTCTCTTCCTCCCTCCAACCCGGAAGTCCCGCCTACTAACCCAGTGAATGATTCCTTTATTCATTGGGTGATGGTTCACAAGAAGTCACCTAAGTACATGACTCATTCCTCGGTCCAGACAACCCCTCCTGGGAAAGTGGAATTAACATCAAAATACAACAACACCAGGGTCATCCACAGCAGGCATCAGATCTCCTGGAACTGGATTAAAGAATATTGTGAACCACCATGTGAGTGCTGGGAATCGAACCTAGGTCCTGGGCAAAGCAATGAGTTCTCTTAACTTCTGAGCCACTCTTTGGCCCCGTTTAATGTCTGGTTTTAATGAACACATTTTTTCCTAAGATGTGTGTGTGTGTGTTGTGTTTATATGTGTGTATAGGACAGAAGATAACTTGGGTAAATTTATTCTTTCTACCATGTGGGACCTAGGGATCAAATACAAGACAACTGGAAACTTCTGTGGTATGCAGTTATGTAGGTTTCTATTGCTGTGAAGAGACACCATGACCAAAGCAACTCTTAGAAAAGAAAGCATTTAATTGGGGATTGGCTTACAGTTTCAGAGATTTACTCTGTTATCATCAAGGTGGAAAGCATGGCAGCATGCAGGCAGACATGGTGCTGGAGGAGCTGAGAGTTCTACATCCTGATTCCAAGGCAGCCAGTAGGAGACTGTCATTCCACACTGGGCAGAGCTTGAGCATAGGTGACCTCTGAGCCCTGTCTGTGACATACTTCCTCTAACAAGGTCACACCTACTCCAACAAGGTCATACTTCCTAATAGTGTCATTCCCCATAGGCCAAGAATTCAAACATGTGAGTCTTGGGGGGTGGGGCACATACCTATTCAAACCACCACAATGTCTTTAATCCAAAATTTAACAAAATTTAACATGTGATGTTGTGTGCCTATAATCGGAGGAAGGATCTTAAATTCTAGTCTAGCTTTGATTACATGGTAAAATGCTGCCCCAGGTAATAATAATAATATTAATAACAATAATACAAGAATAATAAACCATACTAGATTAACTTTATTTTCATGTAATTTTTGTTTCATTTTTCTGCAAATTTACTTTCATGTCACTTCTACGATGAGAAATTATAAGTTTTTTTTTCAAATAATAAGTTGGGATTTCACCATGGGTCAGATGTATGGAAAGTTCTAATTTCACTCCTTTCAAGCAGCTTCTGGTAAGAAATAGACTATACATCAGGACCTGACTCCTTCTGCCATACAGCACAGAGTAATAAAGCCTTCTTATTCCATGGGCTCTGCACTTGCATTTCTAGGCTGCCAACTGCCACAGGATTCCATGAGTGATACGTGCCTCTCAACAACAAAGTCCTTACAAAGGAAATGATCGAAGTGAACTGATAAGGGGCTTATTCATTAAACTCCAGGAAAGGACCTCAAGAAAACAACTTATATTATTAGCAAATTAATACAATTTTTCATGTCTTTGAATGGGACACTTTACTGTTAGGTAGAGAGAGTAAAACTGATTTCAATGTTAGAAACTCTACAGGAGCGTTTAGCCAACAAGTCAAGTTTCAAGTTTCTTAGGCACGGAATGTTCCCAAGTGATAAGTGTCTAATGATCTTATCACACTTGGTGAAAGCAGGATGAGAATAATGTTTGACCTTAAGACAAGAGACTCCCGGGGTAGAATGTAGGCTATGCTACCTCAAACGCACTGCGCTGGCTGTGGAAACAGCAGAAGCTAGATGCATTCTCAGCTCTTCTACCTCTTACCTGGAATGGATCATCAGCATGTCCGACCTTACTTCACAGCAGGTCACAAGATCCAGGGTCTTCCACTGATCTGGGGATGAAAGTAAGGAGGACAAAACACAGAGGTCAGAGCAAGTGCTCTGACCAGCTTTCCGCCATTGATTCATGAACTTTGCCCTCTCATTGATTCCTGAAAGCATAAAGACATTCTATTGCTTTTATGCACATTGTTCCTTTTACTGTTCATCTCTGAAGACTCACATGTTATGCATATCCTATAGTAAACGATTTTATGTTTTTATTTTTTTGTGAATTTGTCTTTTGTTTAGAGATTTCGGTCATGAAACTTGTGAGAGGGCATGTCTTCTTCCTTGCACGAATAAGAACAGTGTCTGAGTTCTTTCTACTCGAGGCAGAAAAATACCAGATATGTACACTAGGTGGCAGCATCAGTCCAGAGACTTGCTGAAGAGAGATTTCAGACTTGCAGAAAATTTACAAGGGGAGAAAAGAAAGAAGAAAGAAATTTAGTTGTTTTTCTTTTGTTCAAATTATTCTGGCTTCTTTTAAACCAACTGGATACTGGGATAGAAATGTCTATTAACCCCAGCAAAGTAGTAACATCAGAAGCAATCCATGTTCTCCACCCACGCAAAAATAAAGAGTCATCTAAAAACTTACTTCAGGTAAGAATGTGATATTGGGAAATGCAAACATCCTTTCGTGCATGATATTTTGTAAAGTTATACTCTGATACTCCTAAGCTTTTCTTTAAGATCTTCATCATAGTAAACCAGAAAGTTCCTTAAGTAGCAGTTGCTGACAGAATGGTCCAAGGTTTTAGGGATGAGAGCTGTGTTAAAGATGTTATCTGTGCTGGATCTGGTGGCACAGGTGTGTACCCCTGACTACACAGAGGGCAGGGAGAGAGACTGTACCTTCATGCCTGCCTGCAATGCAGAGGATGTTCAGGGGTACTTAGTGAGACCCTGTCAAAAAAAAAAAAAAAAAAAAAAAAAAAAAAAAAAAAAAAAAAAAGAAAAGAAAGAAAAAGGAAAAGAAAAAGGAAGAGAGTCTGTGTACGTAGTTGAGAGTTAGCATGCCTATCTAGCACACATGTCATTCTGGGTTAATTCTCAGTACCACAAATAAGCAAATAAATAATAAGTTTTCATCTTTTCCTCTCTCCTGTGTGTTTTCTACTTATTATCATTTCTTACAGCATTTTTTATCTACTTTTCATTTGTTCTTTGTTATTCTGAGAAAATATGGTGAGAAGGAAATGCTGGTAGTTTATATCATTGATAAAAGGTCTCCTTGCAGATCATTTTCCTATTTGAGAAAGAAGAAATAAAATAATCACAGGTACATATCACTTTTAAAGGAGAAGTTGAATCTTCTTGCTAACAAAAGAAGAAATCTGGGTCTAGGTTATATAGAAGAAAAAAAAATGATACATAGTTCAGAAACATGAGCTGGGCAGTGGTGGCACACGCCTTTAATCCCAGCATTCAGGAGGCAGAGGCAGGCAAATATCTGAGTTCAAGACTACCCTGCATTACAGAGTGAGCTTCATGAGAGCCCAGGCTACACAGAGAGACCCTGTTTCTAAAATTGAAAACAAAAACAAAGCAAAACAACAACAACCCAAACAACAACAGCAGCATCAGCAGCAACAACAAACTTCAAACCAAAACTGACCAACCAACCGACCAACCAACCAACCAACCAACCCACAAACAAAGAAATAAACATAATCAGTCAATACAATTTTAAATTTCTGTGGACAAGGTGACAGGCGGAGTTTAGGAACTTGACTTAACTAACAGGAGAGTGGGGAGACAGTGTCCACCAATAGACTGTATTTGCATCATATGATCTCAGTAAACATGTAGGAGGATTGTCAGAAGAAAAAAAGTTCTTATATTAGGCATTGACATGGAACATGAACATCTCAGACTTCTAGGAAGAATTCAGGAAAGTGTCATCAATATAGAAATGCAGCTAGGCATATTCTGTAGAAGAGAGAGAGAGAGAGGGAGAGCAAGAGCAAGCAAGTGAGAGAGAACAGAGAATTATGTGTCATAAATTACACAAGCTTTAGAAAACCCTAATGATGTGGTTATGTCATCTACAGTGATTTTTCATATTTTAGGTAATACAGATACACTTTACATGTCTCAATCTAAACCGTTTTTGTTATGTGTGGTTTCTCTTCCTGTTGATCAAATGTTGAGTTAGACTTGCTAATAGTGACTGAGGTTGCAACCGGGTCCCAGACTGATCATCCATCATGTGCTCTGAATGATTGAGCCTTCTAGATCAACACTACTTGGAGCTGAATAACAGTAAGGAACACTGTATCTCATGATCTTATTGTCTATCCCTGCAACTCAGAGGTAGTTAAAACAGAATAAATCAAATAAAAAAAGTGAGAGTTAGTAACAATTGCTTACATGTTCTGAAAGTTTACTTAAAATATGTTTGAAAGATATGTTCCCTAAAAATAAACTAGGGGCAACGTTTGTACAGTGACTAATAATTCAAAATAACATAACATAGAATAGCCCCATGAGCTGCCCCCTCATAGATTCTATGTACATTGAGACACATCCTTATACCTGAGAGAGTAGTTAGAGAAACCCTGCCCTTGCAATTGATTGGAAATTGCCTGTTGTTTTTGTTACATAAAAGACATCTGTATTAGAGGGCGGAAGGAAGCAGAGAACCTCCAATAAAACCAGAACCAATGGGCATTGCTCCGTGCACATAGATAGATATTGGTTCTGTAAATCCAGCCTTGCCTTGTAAAGTTAAT
Organism: Mus caroli; assembly: GCF_978045245.1. Classification (NCBI taxonomy): domain Eukaryota; kingdom Metazoa; phylum Chordata; class Mammalia; order Rodentia; family Muridae; genus Mus; species Mus caroli. Next base: position 28,896,692 of record NW_028227274.1, on the reverse strand, counting down.
GAGGCTCCTCCAAGCTTTTAAAACCACCACGACTGGAATCCACAGAACTAGAGAAATAAATGGAGGTTAACCAGACTGTGGCTTTAGATTATGCTTTGCCTGTTAACAGTCCCATAAAAACTTGGGCTAAGTGAACAGAGATATTAAACTTTTTATTGCATATATATTGGAACAGTCTTTGTGTTAGTGCTTCCGAGAGCTGGACAAGAAAGTTAGGTCTCTGAGTACTAGGTCCCTGTGAAGAGGAAAGAAACAGAATGACTTAAAAGTAATATGAAGTAGCAGGAAAATACAAAAAGCGACAAGTGATTTTAAAGACAGGAGAAGTGAAGAAAGAGGAAGACTGAGTGGGCAAAGCAGAAAAGATGGCGTGCATTAGGAGATGTATTTGTCGTGGTGAAACTGACTGATGAAGGCTTTCCGTTTAACTGTGTGTGTGTGTGCGCACACAGGTGTGTGTGTGTGTGTGTACCAATGCATATGTGTGTATAAGTGTGCATGTGAGTGTGAACTGACTTTGAATGATTTGTAATATATTGAGAGTCAAGGACCCAAATATTAATTTTACTACTCAGTTAAATTTTAAAAAGTCAAAACCATCATTTTTCTTATTGATTTACAGACATTATTGTATAGTCCAGGGACAAATTATATGACAGGTAAAAATATCACAAATGCATTTTACAGCACAATAATCTGCCTTTTACTTTATTACATATTATCATTAGATGGCTTGGGGTCTGTTAATTTTGAATTTTAGTCTCATACTGTCATATTCTCTTTGCTGTTGTAAAATACCTTGACAGAAGCAACTTAAGGGAGAATGGGTTTATGTCGGCTTAAAGTTCCAGGGGGATATGGTGTATGGTGTGAGAAATGTCAGCAGGCAGGGAAGGTTTGGTTGAAGGATCAAGGTTGGATGGTCACATTCCATTCACATTCAGAGAGCCGAGACACAGCACAGGAATAACCACAGGCAACAATCAAAAAACACTCCAAACATGTCCAGAACTCTAAGTTTTCCTTGACCCATTTCCTCTGTACATCACTACACCCTCTTGTCTGAGTTACTCACATCTGTCATACAGGCATAGGCTGCTAAGCAAATTTGAAACTTTACAATAGGAACAAGTAAAGCCTACGAGTATGTGGTTATTGTATAATTGTGAGATTAATAAATATTATTTTGTTAGCATAGTTTGTTATTTTTTTTATTGCATAACATACTTTGTTTTATGGTTACATAATAACTCAGTATTAATGGACTTGAGTATTAGTTTTTATTTAAGGCTACTATGAATTTCACTGCTACCATATCTTTGGAAATGACTTTTCAAATGTTCTGTAACAGTTTTTGTTGGGGTAATATTATTGTGCACTGTGTAAAGATTGTCTTTGTATTATATAACTGCTGATTCTGTGGCGGCAGAGAGTTGATGTAGACTGGACTTTGTTATTGTTATTCATATGGCCACATAATAGTTTGTAAACACTCTCTGGTTTATTAAAAAGCTGATGGCCTACAGCTGAGGAGAGAATAGATGGGGCTTCCAGCAGAGATAGGAACTCTGGGCAGCCAAAAGTGGAGGAAGAAGCAAGCCATGACTGAAGGAGAGGTAACTAATGTGTCACATGGCAGACTTTAGAATAGAATACATGTGTTAAATTAAAAGATTTAGGTGGGAACAAGTCTAAGTGAAGGCCTTAAGCATCCATAATAAATTTAAGTCTCTGTTTCTTTATTCTGTGGCGTCTCCATAGATAGTCCATATGGGTATACGTTTCCTCCAAGACTGAATTATTTCATTCTTCAGGGAAGCTCCTAAAGCAGGAAGGTAAACAACTCAAAATAGCTTCAGGAAGTCCCTGAAACTGACCAGATTCACTAGGCCCTTCCCTGCCAGAGGAAACTATAAAAGCTGAGGGTTACTCTTAGAGGAAGCCTAGCTGCAAAGAAGACTCTCAGACAAGCACATCTGTAAAGACTCTTAGGCCAGCTGCCGAGAAGATGCGGAAACAGCCGAGCTGCCTGGAAGAGGTTAGAGCACTGGAGGGACTTGGAAAGGAAACTCTTCAGGCTGTTGTGCTAGAGCTGTCACTTATGCTGGGCTGCGGTTTGGTGCTGCAGCTACCTTTGAGTAATTTCTGCTCCTGTAAGTAACCTCTTACCCATAATCCTGAATGTAACCTCAATAAAGCTCATTGGTTCACCAAACTGGACTTCGGTCATATCCAAACTTTAGTTTATTGTGAGTTCCCTATCTGTGGTGGGTAGCTGTGTGTGTTGTATCTCCCCAGGAAAAGTTTTGTCACACCCCACACAGTTCTCCTTCTCCTCCTTCCTGCCTCTCCTCTCTGGTATATAGATCCCATTGTGAATTATAAGAACCAGAAACCTTGTAAGCAGTAGCTGTAGAGAATGTTATTAAATAGTTTTCCAGATGTTTCTTTCTTATTTACACTTGCAGCAGCAATGTCAAAGACTCTTCTCCTTTTCCTCGGTGCTTGGTATTGTTAATGCATTTATACATGTGCCTTGCTTGTGTAGTACGCTTCCAATTTTGTGTTTTTATGGATTTTATACTTTGCATGTGTGTGTATGTGTGTATGTGTGTGCTTTTTGTTTTTAAAAATTATTCTTTTTATTTTTTAATTTGGCTGTTTGTTTTCTAGAGTGAGAAAGGAGTGGCACTCACTAGCTGGGCGAGAGGAGGATGGGAGGATCTGGGAGGAGACAAGGGAGGGAAAACTGACCAGAATGTGCTGTGTGAAAAGCTATTATCTTAATCGAGTAGAGAAAAAAAGAATGTACCTTGCTACAAAGTTTATCTCCAATGACAACTATTTCTCAAACTTGTCTCCTATCACATGTTTATTATGGGACTGTTTTGTTTCTTGTCTTCTCTCTCCCTCATCAACTATAACATGATATGTTTTAGGTAACCAGTAACAGTTAAACTGAGTTAGAATCACCTACAGGAATGGAAGTATTACTCTAGAGTTATTCTCGAGGAAATTACTTTTACTTTTTAATCTAGAAAACCAACTTAAACTTCTTTCCAAGCACCACCATTCACTGTCTACATATAAGCCCTTCCTTTAAGACTGTGATGGTTGCTGGATCTCTAGTTTATTTGAATTACGTCAAAGTCAAAGTACACATATCTGAATTAGCCATTCAATCACCTGTCCTTAGTATAACTCCCCTCCTATTTTACAGGAGGCACGATGTATTGAAACACTGTTTTTCAGAGTTTCTATTTCCAGGGAAAGCAGACGGATGAGGATTCTGACTTGCTGTTCTTCACTGAAGTGTCCTTTGTTGGTGGCACTTCCAAACGCTTCCATACTGATGATGATTGCTCTGTCATCTGCAGCGACTGCACCCTCATGATCATTATCACAGACACTGGTGATCCCCACAAAGTCATAATCTTTTATTTTGACACTTATAGTAGCTTCTTAACCACATTGAAGATTAACTGACCATTTGCATAGTCTAATCTTTCATTCCCTTTTGAGCCACCACTGTTTCCCTGGGCTTTAGATTTGTGTTTCCAGATTCAACCTAAACTACTTTCAGTATGCTCTTACATCATTTGGATCCAGACAGCACCCGAAACATATATTCCTATCAAATAGGTCTTGTATATAACTGTGCAATAATTGGAAATTACTTCAAAAATAGAATATGTTACAGTTTGTAGAGTTCCAATCACATTCTTCTGGGTATACTCCAGCTACATGCTAGCATCCTCAGTTCTTGCTGAAGTAAATTCTAACAAGTTCTATAGTGACGTTAAATCCACTCCATCACAAAAAGCCTGTATAATATATTTGATTGAATTAATATCAGATTGTAATGTTATTTCAGTAGTTCCCTGGTTTTTCTAACTCAGGATTAAAAGTATGGCTAAATGTTTCATTGATGAAATGTTTGGGTATGTTATGCTGCATATAACTTATATCATGCTGGCACCAACCTGGAATTTTCAACCCTACTGGCTGGTTAGACTTCATGTTCCTGGAATGTTGTATACATGCTACTAGAGGAGATAAGTAATCCACAGTCTTACCCAGCTATGAACCCTGCAAACTGCAATAATGACTGACCTGGCAAAATATACCCACTGCTGTAAAGCACGAATACTATAGGAGGAATCAACCACTTTGTGGTTTGGTTTAAGGTCCATATTACAAGACTGAATTGGTGCTATGTATTTTTAACTGGGACAAACCTCAATGGATGGCTAGGTCATATGCCCCAAGAGAAAGCCTACTACTTACTGTTCTGCTAGGTGGCCACAGTAACAAAGTGTGCTGTAAGCTCTTATTTTTACAGTTAGAGATGAATGTGTCTCTTAACTGTCACCAATGGAGCTTCTTTTCACAATAGACGATGATTATTGCCAAAACTCGCAACTGACCAGGGTTCATTGAATTTGAGACTAAATGGGACACCTGTCACTCACCTCCATTCTATGAAAGCTCGAGGGTCATTGTGGACGTAGGACAAGAAACTAGCCATGGGTTCTACAAAAAGTAACAAAAACTACAATGGTGAAATAATCTAAATCAAAAAGTTCGCCCTATCAAATAGTTAATACTGAAATGAAAAAAAAGATAAGTAGTAACAGTTAAATTTGCAAACCAAACATTCATATTTGCCATCAGAACACCAGTTAAAAGAATATGTAAAAGGAGCTCTCAAAACTCAATGGAAAAGGGGAACATTCTAATTAGAAACTAGAACTAAATTTGATGATGCATTTCATTGCAGAGAAAGCACACACTGAAAATAATCTCACAAATTGTGTTCAATGCATCAATAAATGAAAAGTAACATTTCATTAGGGGATGAATACCAACACAAAACAATGCACCTATTGGAATAACTAAAACAAGTAATCAGAATTCCAAAATGCAGATGAGAACTCGGTGAAAATGCATCACTTAGTTGAAAATACAGAACGGCACAGACACTGTAAAAATAGCTTTTACAATAGCTTACTCATGGAGCTGTTGCTGTTGCCTGTCACGAAGGTTCTATCAGGGGATGTTCTCCTTGGCTTCACACATAGTCCAGAGAAAGGTGCTTCATGTCCTTTTCAAGGCCTACTGGTCATTTTGCAAACAGAGAAATGCCTCCTTCTTTGCTTTGTGGTGTTTTGGTCTTAGTTTTGAACAGCCATATAGTATAGTGTTTATCTATGGAATCCACAGCTCCACACTAGAAGATTGCTCATAAGATTTCAAGGGTTTTCAAGTCACCTGATTTATATGCTATGCTTCTCTCAGAAGACTTAATTCTTCTTCCTTTTTCTTTTTCTTTTTTTCTTTTTTTTTTTTTTTTTGGTTTTTTGAGACAGGGTTTCTCTGTGTAGCCCTGGCTGTCCTGGCACTCACTTTGTAGACCAGGCTGGCCTCGAACTCAGAAATCCGCCTGCCTCTGCCTCCCGAGTGCTGGGATTAAAGGCGTGCGCCACCACGCCCGGCTCCCTTCTTCCTTTTTCTTAATCAAAGCTTATGTTCTTTTGTGACTTATACTTTAGGCTGAAAGCTATAATGTGCTTGTAGACAGACAGGTACCCAAGCACTTCCTACAGGTGCAGTCAGGCAGGACCCCAGGGAAACATCTGAGATTGCTTTCTACCATTAAAATATAAGGAACAAATTTTTTCTACGATGACACATGTTGGGACTTTATTTTAGTAAAGAGTATAGAATTTCTGTTTTATTCTAACAAGTCCAAAATAAGGTTGGACAGTGGCAGAATTAGTGGCTTAATAGCTATTACACAGAAGTATTTCAATAATAATCATAAAGCAACACATTGATTTTAACAATTAAAATCATGTGAATTTCGATACTGGATTGCCATTCCAAAACTACCCAAGATATAGTATCAACTGGTATCAATCATCAAGAATATCAAAGAACAACAAGAAATTACCTATCGGGTAAACATATCTACTATATCAAGGGCAGGTGCTTGCACAGGTAAACACTATGAACGGTAGCTCTCTGAGCTCCATTCTAGTCATGAAGAGCAGCTCAGAGTCTCCTCCTGGCTTAAGTGTCAGCCTCTCACTCATCACCAAAGGCATTGCAGGCACAGAAGGAAAGAACTTACAGACAGCTCTCCACAAAAATGTGTCAGTTTCCCTTGTCATTGACCCCTTTCCTCTCTGCCTTTATTAGCTAATGTCAAATGATGTCCTGAAGACTGGCTTCCTGCTGTTTTCCTTCTTGAAGCCAACAAAACTAGGAAGTGATTAGTTGATCTTAGAAAATCCATTTTTTTTTTTGTTCCCTCGACATCAGCTATCTTTGCTCTCCCAAAAATTACTGGCTTAATTTAGTATAGTGTTTATTAAGATCGACGTTCTAAACATTCATGTTAGATCAAGGAAGGCATTTTTAAATGATTCAGTGTATTCTATATGTGTCATTGCTTTTCCTATAAATTGGATTTAAAATGTTAGGTCATTTTTTATGATTATATTTAATTTCTTACCTATTTTTATTTTTTATAATGAATACAGTATTTTAGTGCCCTTCAGATAGATTCAAAATTTCAAAAACAATGCACAAGAATGTAGAGTTGCTATAGTAGCAAGATATATAAAGAGCAGTGTATCATCTTATTTTCCTATGAACATAATTTTATTTCTTCCGACTTAACCAATACTTTTGCTTATCCTGTTCTAACACTCTAAAGCATCTTGGTAAGATGGGCTAGTCAGTTTTCATCGAACACTTTTATCCTCAAGAAAAAGGTTTCTAGAATAAGTCCACTCCTACACATTGTGTTTATGTGTATGTGTGTGCCTTACTGAGAGGGGCTGCTCAGGGCATCTGTATCATCAACACACATGCACTCTACCCCAGTCCTACTACATTTTAATATCTCATCCTTGACAATACCTTAATTTTTGTTCACTTTTTATTTCTTTTAATTTTTAATATTATAATTGCACTTCTCACTTCCTTTTCTCCCCTAAAAGATTCCAATACACACCTACCTTCTCTGTTTTCAAATTTATGGCCTTTCTTTTCATTATTGCTTGTTACATTCCTTAGGAAATATGCATACAAGTGGCTTTATACAGAATGAGCAGGTTGTACTTATGTATTTAGAAATCCTTGTTTTAGCAGCCTCTAGGCAATCCTTGAGAACTCTGAGATTTAGGAAGCCCTAAGCACTTTTTATTGACATCTTCAGAATAGTTATTGAGCTCTTTCCAAATCAAGGAGCTCTTCTAAATGGGACAGACACTAATCCTCTCCGGAGGGAGTTAACACTACTGTGTGGCTGAAGTCATCCAGAGAAAGTGTGATGGATTGTATGGGTGATATGATTCTTTCCAAGTGAAATGCTTTCTGAAATGGTATAGAGAGACTAGGTTTCAATAGGACTTTGATAAAAGATCCTGCTATAGGTTTACAGATGTAGGAAAGGAGAGGGGCCGGTGGTACAGAAGAGAATTAGGACAATGTAAGGAGGAAACATATGGCCAGAGTACAGAAGTACAAGCTTCGTAGGTAGGAACTGCTATGGCTAGAGATATGAATTTAAGGACAAACTTAGGCCATATGAAAAAACAAGATTAAGATTTTGAAGAAAGTCTATGTTTTTTCTTAAATCCTAAGGTCTCTCTCTCTCTCTCTCTCTCTCTCTCTCTCTCTCTCTCTCTCTCTCTCTCTCTCTCTCCTCAACCTCTACAGTGAATCTTCTCAATAGGATCACTGAGAATCCTTCAAAAGTTTGGCATCGTTGCTTCTGTGTGTGCAGTGTGGATCTCAACAATCTACAGTCTCAAAACTCATCCCGAGTAAGTAATAATGGTTTATTCATAGCTCTAAAAAATTCAACAGTAAACAGAAATGTTAACATTTTATAGCTTCAAATGTCTGTAGGAAAAATTCCCAAATATGGTTTAATGTGCCATAGGAAAGTAATGACACCTTATTCTTCTGATTTATGAAAGTATAACTGAAATTTTTGAGAAATAAGAAAATTGTATTCTGTGCTTTTCTGCTAAGAGTGATATTGAATTCTTCATCTATTGTGAGTAATACGCAACTGTAACTTTGACAAAATTCTAAAGGTTTGGGTCAAAGAGGGAGTTTTAAAATTTTGTCTTAATATTGGCATGTGGCTGATGTCATAATGTGGGTCTTGTTTAGGTGATCATATTTTCGAGATTTCATGGGTGTGACCTCTCTGCCATATATAGTAGACAATATTTAAAGCAGAGGTTCTGGACCTCTGGCTCTTATGATCTTTTTCTCCCTCCCCATCCCCCGCAATGCACCCTTAGCATTGTGTGCAGATACATGGATTGGGTTTGGCACCTCATGTTTTCTACAGTTTGATGTGTTATGGATTTCTGTAATAGTCTCCGTTTGGCTAAAAAAGAAGGTCTTCGATGAACAGTGAGAGATATATTTCTCTTTGTGGATAAGTATGTGGTTTTAGAATGCAGTTAGAAATTATACTGATTTAGGGAAATGGAAGTAGAAGGTTTTCATCTATGTCCATGACCTCATTAGCCAGGATAGTTGGCTATGTTGACATTACTGTCATGATTTCTCTTAATGAGTTTGACTTAAGTCCAATTGGACAACTGTCAATTAACTCCAGGATCTAATTGCTGCTATTGCATCCTTGGTGATATCTTAGCTATCCTGGTTATTGTTGAAGGTCCAACCATAGACCAAGAATTGTAGGCAATTAATGGCTGCTGAGAAAGAAAGAATCAGTTTTCTTTAGGAACTATTTCCTTGATAGGTTATCCTATCCCAAGCAGTCAGTTTTAGATAAACACATAAGCAACATTAAATAGACTCAGAGATGTGTGTCTGTGTGTCTGTGTGTCTGTGTGTCTGTGTTTGTGCATGTGTGTATACTTATATATAGATATATGAACAATAAAAAGATCAACTTTGAGAATGAGAGAGTGTGGGAGGTATAGGAGGATTTATATAGGGATAAAAGAGAAGTAGAAATTATATAAACACAGTATTCATGTAGGAAATTCTCAAAATAAAATCATTTTTTCTAACTCAGCAGTTCAAACATGAAATGATTGCCTACTGTCATAACATTTGTAACACTATTGCATGAGTAGGCACATCTTACCAAGCCAATCCTTGTTGTTGCTTTTAGGGCTCACAACTGGGTGAGACTGAGTGTAATTTTTCTCCATCAGTAGTAGGGATAGTATCTTCCAGTATAAATAAACACTGGCCAGTAGGGATGAAGTTTCCAGGAAAATATCAACTTGATTTCCACATGTTCTATGATTCAAGTGTATGCTGTCTTCAACAATAGGGTCTTACCATCAAGTTTTTGAGGGTAGTCAAGAGTACTGATTGGAGGTATATGTGATACCTACTGGCCAACAATTTAAAGGGGTAACAAATTCTTGGTACTGGGATGGCATGTCTAATTGGGTTATTGTCCCTCATAGTAGAGAAAGTCTAAATGTGTATAATTTATGGCACTTCTGTAATAGTAGATTTCCATAGGACTCTCTCAAAAGACCACTATTGTTAGTTTTCTTTTCCCCTACTCCTTCCTCTATGTATTCATTCTACATTCCAGTATTTTTAATTGGATAAATGTCAAGGGGAGAGTTTGGGGTAGTCTGTTTTAAGATATATTTATAGATATTAGCAATATCTTTATGGTAATTGATTGAATAAGGTACATTTGTTATGGTAGTTGGGGTTGTTAGGGATAATGACACAAAGACCACTCAGTATGACCAAAGTTCGCATTGAGAGCCTGTATTAAGGCAGGTGGATAAACAAGGAGAGAAACACTCCTCACAGAGCAGCTCCTAACGCACATTATGGGGAAAGAAGAGAACACAGAAAGCTGTATTCTGGTTGGCAGTTGAAGGGAAAGCAAGCAAGCAATTTAATAAAAGCCAAGAACATGGAGTTAGCTGGGGCGTTTTGATGACGAGTTTCTAGAACAGGGTTGAGTGCTTTCCCACAGGACTTTTCAGGGTTGAGGGTAACAACCAAAGATGAGTTCAGCTGAGACAAGATGGAGAAAGCTATGCCCTCTTACAAGGTGAGGATTTTATTATACCACAAACAAAGATATCTTAAGTTCAGCCTGGAAGTTAGGTCATCAGAATGACTCATGAGTGTTTCTAAAAATAATTTTATTTGGCCCTGGGATTTGGATACAAATGCAAGTAGAAAGCTTAATCTTTTGCACTCAGAATTTCCATCTTCCATGAAGTACACCAAGTGTGGTAATAATCTCTCTTTCCAGGAAGGGGGGGGGGCATCATGTTATGCCTAAGATCCAAGGTAGACAACATTCACCCATAGAATGACTTGTTTACGCTTTTCACCATTGTAACAAAGTTTGTAGATTAATTAACTGTCTAGGAATCTTCAGGAGTTGTTACTTTTCCTAAATCTTCTAGAAGGAATAAAAATAATGAATGCCATTTTCATTAAGATTCTTTGCTGTGAAAAATAAGAGACAATCAGCCTCCTCATCTATCACTTGTCTCATACATGGGGCTAAGACTCTTAAAGAAAATCATGGTCTGTGGGGTGGCAATGGACTAGGTTTTCATACATTTAAAAAATATCCCCTTTTCTTCTAAAAGTAACTGGCAAGACTATTAAATATCAGTTGGCCTTCTAGAGGTTGCTTATCTTAGAAGAAACCTATAGAAGTATGCTATAGTAATAAAAACAGTAGAGTATGAGTATAAATACAGACATGCTGATCAATGCAACCAAATTGAAGACTTGGACATGAATCTAGACACCAATGGACACCTAATTTTGAACAATGAATCCAGAGATATACATTGAGAAAGAGACAGATTTTTCAACAAACCAGGTTGGTAAAATTCAATGGCTGCATATAGAAAAATACAAATAGATCCATACTGTATCACTCCACACAAAACTTGATAAGGCCATAAACTCTGAATCTGAAGAGAAAGAGGGGAATAATCTTTGGGAAACTCATTGCCACAGGAATGACTTTTTGAACAGGATACTGATAACACAGACATTAAGAACAACAATTATTAAATGGGACCTCATAAAATGGAAAAGCTTCTGTATGACAAAGGTCACTATCATTCAAAGTGATAGTCTATAAAATAAGAAAAGTCTTTACTAATTATGCATCCAATAGAGGGTTACTATGAAGTACAAGAAAAGTGGACATCAAGAATCAAATAACTCAATTAATAGTGTGTGTGTGTGTCTGTGTGTGTGTGTAATAGCACTAAACAGAGACTGTGTATCTGTGTATGTGTGTAATAGCACTAAACAGAGAGTTCTCAAAAGATGAAGCACAAATGGCTTCTGTAGGATGCATTTTGCCCGATTTATATAGTCTTTTACCTTACAGAAGATCTTTAGTCATGAGGTCTCATTTATTAATTGTTGACTGTAGTGCCTGTGCTATTGGTATTCTGTTCAGTAAATTTGCTCTATATGTTCAAGGCTATTTCCCACTTTCTGTTCTATTAGTTTCAGTGTATCTGGTTTTATGTTGAGGCCTTTGATCCACTTGGACTTGAGTTTTGTGCAGGGTGATAGATATGGATCTATTTGTATTCTTATATGTACTGACATCCAGTTAGACCAGTGCCATTTGTTGAAGATACTTTTTTCCATTGTATAATTCTGGCTTCTGTATCAACAATCAGTTGTCCATAGATATGTGGATTTATGTCTGCCTCTTTCATTTCATTGCTCAACTTGTCTGTTTTTACATGCCACTACCGTGCAGTATTTTTTTTTTAAAACTATATCTCTGCAGTAGAGCTTGAAATTACATTTGTAAAGTCTTTTATTGTACAGGATTATTTTTAGCTATACTGTTTTTTTTCCATATAAAGTTAAGTATTGTTCTTCTAAGGTCTGCAAAGAATTTTGTTGAAATTTTTATGGGGATTGCATTTAGCCCGTGGATTGCTTTTAGGTAGGATGGCCATTTATACTGTACTAATCCTACCAATTCACGAGTGTTGTGGAGATCTTTCCATCTTCTGATATCTTCCTCAGTTTCTTTCTTCAAAGAGTTTAAGTTCTTGTCTTATAGGTCTTTTACTTGCTTCATTAGTTACCCCAAGATATTTTTTATTATTTGTGGCTATTGTGAATTGTGGCTATTGTGAAGGGTATTGTTTCCATAATTTCTTTTTCAGCTTGTTAATTGTTTGTATGTAGGAGGGCTCCTGGTTTGTTTTTTTTTTTTAGTTAATCTTGTATTCAGGGACTTTGCTGAGGTACCTCAGTTGTAGGAGTTCCACGGCAGAATTTTTTGGGTTGCTTATGATGTATACTATCATATCATCCACAAATAATGATACTTTGACTTCTTCCTTTCCAATATGCATCTCCTTATTTGTCTTTTTGCTCTATCAAGAACTTCAAGTAGTATATTGAATAGACAAGGAGAGAGGAAGGGAGAGGGGGGGGGGCTTAATTTTGTCCTCAATTTTAGTGGAACTACTTTGTGTGTCTCTCCACTGAATTTGATGTTGACTATATGCATGCTTTAAATTGTTTTTATTATGTTTACATATGACCATTTTATTCCTGATCTCTCCAGGACTTTTATCATGAATGGGTGTTAGCTTCACTCAAAGGCTTTTTCGGCATCTAATGAGATGATCATGGTTTCTTTTTCTGTTGGGAACAAAAAAAAGGGGGTGGGGTGGGACCCTGGGGAAGAAAGGGAGTGAGAAATAGCCCATGTCCTGCCAGAGTTCCTGTGCTCTGGCCAGGCAGACTTGGGAGAGCTGCCGGATGCTTTCCACTCAGCCCCGGGTGGGCATTTAAGCCTCTGGCCCACTCGATGGGGGTGGGGGTGTGGGGTGTGGGGTGTGGGGGGTGGAGAAAGGTCAGCTCCCGACCTGGGGACCCCAGGGCCACACCCTGTAGCCCCGGGGTTATAGGAGAGAGGGATGGGGAAGAGGTTTCTAACACTGACCAGAGTGCACAGTGGATCTTGATGGAGCAGAGACTCTCTGTGGTTTAAGAGCTTTATTATAGAGATGAAGGGGGAAAGAGAGAAGGTAGAAAGAAAGAGGGAGAGAGGAGAGGAGAAGAGGAGAGAAGACAAAGAGAAAGGGAAGAGGAGAGAGGAGTGAGAGGTAAGGGAACAAAGGAGTGAGAGAGCGAGGAGTAAGAGAATGAGGTGGGGCTGAACACCTCTTTTTATGGTCTTCACTGTTGCTAGGTAACTGGGGAGGAGTTTAGCCTGAAGATCAGAAGCTTGGGCCATTGTCTACATAACTATTGACTATTTTTCTCTTATGGGGGCTGTGGAAGGTGGTAACTTAGGCAGGGCCAGAGTTCCAGGAGCATGAGGGAACGCCTTACCGTGTCATGAAGGTGAATTATGACCATCGGGATTCAGACCTCAGCTCGACTGGAGACCAGCCTGCAATTCCAAACCTTTCTTTTCTTTTTTTTCTTTTCTTTCTCTCGTTCTCTCTTTTTTCTCTTTCTCTCTTCTTTCTTTCTTTCTTTCTTTCTTTCTTTCTTTCTTTCTTTCTTTCTTTCTTTCTTTCTTCTTTCTTTCTCTCTCTTCCTTCCTTCCTTCCTTTCTTTCTTTCTTTCTTTCTTTCTTTCTTTCTTTCTTTCTTTCTTTCTTTCTTTCTTTCTTTCTTTCTTTCTTCCTTCCTTCCTTCCTTCCTTCCTTCCTTCCTTCCTTCCTTCCTTTCTTTCTTTCTTTCTTTTTCTTTCTTTCTTTTTTCTTCACTTTCTTTTTTATTAGTTTGTTTATATGTTTATATATTGACAGATTTTTGTATATAGAATAATTCTTGCATCTCTGGGATGAAGCCTACTTGCTCATGGTGGATGGTCTCTTTGATATGTTCTTGGATTTAGTTTATAAGTATTTTATTGAGTATTTTTGCATCAATGTTCATGGGGAAATTGGTCTATAATTATTTTTCTTTGTTAAGGTTTTTATGTGGTTTGGTTATCAGGGTGACTGTGTCTTCATAAATGAATTTTGTCATGTTCCTTGTGTTTGTATTTTGTGGAATAATTTGAGAAGTATTTGTGGGTCAGTGAACTGTGCACAGACAGCCTGGTCCCCAGCTGAGTATAGGCCTAAAACCCTGGTGACTCTAAGGGACAGATGGTGTTCAGCCACACCTCCTGGGCCCCTGGCTCCTGTCACAACCCCCTCCTCCCTCTGCAGAGAGGTGTGTAGCCATCAGTCATGTAGGCCATGCCCCAAGCTTCTGGTATTCTGTCTGGACTCCACCCCCACAGTTACCTGGTAACAGCCAGGTATGCTCCTCCCCACAGTTACCTGGCAACAGCCAGGATGGCCTAGCCCACTATAAAAGGAGCTGCTTGCCCCCCTCTTTACTCTCTTACCTCTTATTCTCTTGCTTTCTTATTCTCTTGCTTCTCTCTTGCCCTCTTGCTCCCTCCTCCCCATTCCCTTCCTCCCTCTCTCCACTTGGCCATGGCCAGCCTCTGCTACCATGCTCGTTCCCTCTCTCTGCCTTGCTACAATAAACACCTTAAAAACATGGACTGCCTCTTCTCTTTAGGACTGGCTGTGCTGGAGCAATGGAGCAGGTCTTCCCCTAACGAGCTGCTCATCTAACCTTCTGTCGGGAGGCTTCTTTGTGCTCCAGCCAGGGTAGCAGTCAAACCAAGCCACGAGTCCGCAGAGCTAGCTGCCTGAGCTAGCCAGACTCTCTCCTCCCCTTGGTAACCTGCTAGAGGTCTCCTCCCACCCTTTTCCCTTTGGCCCCTGGGCCAGAGTCCACCTGAGTGTCCTCAGCCATTCTCAGGTCTCGCACAAAATACAGTGGCATCTGGGATGTCTGAGAATGAGAACCTGTCATCCCTGGTCTCCTGTCAACCTGGCTCAGGGACCCCAGAACTGGTACCCAGCAGTGTCTGTGGTGCCTGAGAGTTGGAGCCCGACTCTGACAGGTTGTCAGGGACCCCAGACTGTGCCTTCCTCAACCCCAGAACAGGATTCGGAGGCTTCTCACAGTCCAATGCCCTCCCGGCAGCAGCCTATCAGTCAAACTCCCTGAGTCCCCCTCACCCAGTGGCCTAGCCCCGAGCAAATGCGGAACCCCATTTTTGTCCCATAAGTATTGATATTTCTTCTTTGAAAGTATTTTATAATTCTGTGTTATAATCATTTGGCCCTTCACTGGTTTTGGTTGGTAGACTTTTAATGACTTTCTATTTCCTTAGGAGATATAGGTCTATTTAAATTGTTTATCTGATCTTTATTTAACCTTGGTAGTTGTTATCTACCAAGAAAATTGTCCATTTCTTTTAGATTTTCCAACTTTGTGGAGAACAGATTTTTGAAGTATGACCTAGCAATTCCCTGGAATTCCTTGGTATCTGTTGTTATCTCCCTCTTTTCCTTTCTGATTTTGTTAATTTGGATATTCTCCCTTTGTCTTTTACTTAGTTTGGGCAAGACTTTGTGTATCTTGTTGATTTTCTCAAAGAATCAACCTTTTTGTTTTTTTAGTTGATTCTTTGTATTGTTCTTTTTGTTTCTATTTTATTGATGTTAACCCTAAGTTTGGTTATTTCCTGCTGTCTAATTCTTTTCAGTGTGTTTGCTTCATTTTGTTCTAGAGCATTCAGGTGTGCTGTTAAGTTGTTTGTATGAGATCTCTATACTTTCTTTTTTTTTTAAGTAGATATTTTCTTCATCTACGTTTCAAATGCTATTCCCTTTCCTAGTTTCCACTCAGAAAGTCTCCTATACCCTCCGCCTGCCCTGCTCCCCAAATCAACCACTCCTGCTTCCTGGCCCTGTCATTGCCCTGTACTAGGGCATATAATCTTCTTAAGATCAAGGGCCTCTCTTCCCATGATGGTCAACTAGGCCATCCTCTGCTACATATGCAGCTAGAAACACAGCTGGGGGTGGGTACTGGTTAGTTCATATTGTTGTTCCTCCTATAGGGTTGCAGATCCCTTTAGCTCCTTGGGTATTTTCTCTAGCTCCTTCATTGGGGGCCCTGTGTTCCATCCAATAGATGACTGTGAGCATCCACTTCTGTATTTTCCAGGCCTCACAAGGGATAGCTATATCAGGGTCCTGTCAGCAAAATCTTGGTGGCATATGCAGTAGTGTCTGGGTTTGGTGGTTGTTTAAGGGATGGATCCCAGGGTGGGACAGTCTCTGGAAGGTCCTTCCTTCTGTTTCAGCTCTGAACTTTGTCTCTGTAATTCCTTCCATGGGTATTTTGTTCCCCATTCTAAGAAGGAATGAAGTATTCACACTTTAGTCTTCCTTCTTCTTGAGTTTCATGTGTTTTGCAAATTGTATCTTGATTATTGTAAGTTCCTGGGCTAATATCCCCTTATCAGTGAGTGCATATCATGTGTGTTCTTTTGTGATTGGGTTACCTCACTCAAGATGATATTCTCCAGATCTCTCCATTTGCCTAAGAATTGCATAAATTCGTTGTTTTTAATAGCTGAGTAGTACTCCATTGTGTAAATGTACCACATTTTCTGTATCCATTTGTGGAGAGCTGTGCCGTGAGCAATCACCATTATAAGATGGCGCTGGCTTCCGCTGTGCCTAACTAGTAAACAAGCCTTGTGCGCAAGTGTGAGAGTGAACTCACGCCTAGTCACTGCTCATCTCGGGGCATAGTAATGAGGTGATGGGCGAGCAACAAATCAGGAGCTGACATGCCACATCAGGTGCTGAAATGCCACACTGAGGGCTATATAAGCAGTACCATTTTCCAGGGTCTGAGTCTTCCCTCCTTAAGAAGCAATAAAGCTTGCCGCAGAAGAATCCGGTTGTCCGAGTGTGTTCTTGCCGGGACAAGTGGCGCTGAGAAACCCGGGAACTGCATACCATCACCTGCACAAGGGGGATCCCCCGTTCGCGGGGCAGTTCAGAACTGTGGGACACGTAAGGCTCTGTAAGGTATGTTCGGTCTTGAAATTTCTCCAGTGTTAGAGGCCTTTTTGTATGTTTTCACGGGGCTCGTTCTTTTTCTTTTGATCACGTACTGCTTCCACCGCTGGAACTGCTGACTGGTTTTCAGTCACAGTCAGGCATGGTTAGATAACAGGGCAGTAGCATATGGGAACCTCCCACTCCGTAGTGACCACCTTACGGTCAGTTTTGAGGCAGTGTGGCCTAAAAATCGCCACTAAGACTATAAGAGGGCTTTGTTAAAGAGGTAGATCACGTAGTGCCATGGTATGTGTGCTCAGGGTCATTAACTATCGCCTCTTGGGAGAAACTGAAAGGAGATCTAGTTAGGGAACAGCAGAACGGCAAACTTAAAACAGGGACCATGCCGTTGTGGAAACTGGTAAGATCGTGCTTAACAGACAAGGATTGTCAGCAAATGGTTGAGGCAGGGCAGAGGATCCTGGAGGAGGTTCAAGACAGTCTATCAGAGACAGAGTAGGGAGAGAGAGTAAGAGTTGAAACGAAACAAGGTGCACCGAAGAATAAAGGCCTTTCCACGGGCCTTGAGCCCGAGGAAAAGAGAAATAAGGGAAAAAATGCCCTGGGAGAGCTTAGAAAAAGAGATGGAAAGGGAGAGAAGGAGAGAGATCGAGCTGGGGAGGCACATAAGGCTAGGAGCCTCTATCCGCCATTAGACGAGTTCAAGGCACTAGCTGTTGGTAGCTCAGAATCGGATAAGGAACTTAGCTCCTCTGAGGAAACAGACTTAGAGGAAGAAGTGGCTAGCTATGAGGGAGAAAGATACCAGCCAGATGAAGGACGAGCTAATCAGTCACAGAATAAGACAAAAGCAGCTAGAGACAACTGTCAGTTCGCTGCGTGGTCTCCGGGCCCTCGACCTCTGGGTCCTAGTGCACCTCTGCCCTATGTGCAGAGGTATCATTCAGACTCATCCATTCCAAAAGAGGAACAGAGAAAAGTGCAGTAAGCATTTCCAGTCTTTGAAGGCGCGAATGGCGGATGCGTTTACGCTCCGGTGGAGTATTTTACCTTCTTCCCCAATATGTTTGGGCCTGAAGAAGAGTTTGTAATGAGAATGGGCCTCTTCTTGCAGGACCGCAGAATGAACCCTTACCGCAAATGGCTACATTGTGGGATTAATGGAAGCTGTACAGATCTTAATCCCCTTGTTTTCTTAAAAGGAGGTGCTGTAGGAAAGGCATTTACACTGGTCTCTCCAATTATACTCTGATTGGGGCATATGGACCAACAAAAAAATATATAATTCATACTGAAGAAATCTCTGGTTTAAATAAGACACAGATTAATCCAACCAGCTATATATTGACTCCAGTATGTGTCTATCCTCCCTTTTTGTTTATTTTGTCTAATGATTCATTTGAAAGCTGTGTAAATGATTTCTGTTGGATTTCTCAATGTTGGGATGCAACAAAGGACACCCGCACCATGGTGGCCCGGATTCCACATTGGATCCCTATTCCGGTGGAAACACCCTTCACCTTATCCCTGTTTCGACAAAAAAGAGATTTTGACATTACTGCTGCCGTGATCATACAATTTCAGCCAGTGCAGCTGCTGCTACAGCTGCAGGATACGCTATGACTAGGACGGTCCAAGCAGGCACAAAATTAAATCAGCTTTCAGTCCATCTGACTGATGCCATCAATATCCAAACTTCTGCTAGTGCCCAGTTGAAGGGAGGGCTGATGATTTTGAATCAGTGCCTTGATCTGGTTGAGGAACAGATAGGCGTCCTATACCAGTTGGCCCAGTTGGGTTATGAAAGAAAATTGGGCACTCTGTGTATTACTAGTGTCCAATATGAAAATTTTACTCGTGCAGCTAATCTGTCTAAACAGCTCTCCTTGTATCTTGCAGGAAATTGGTCCGAGGGGTTCGATGAGACTCTTGAGGCCCTGAGGGTGGCAGTTTTAAGGATCAATTCAACATGAGTGGACCTGTCATTGACAGAGGGCCTCTCCTCCCGGATTTCATCTGCATTTTCTTATTTTAAGGAATGGGTGGGGGTAGGTTTATTTGGTACTGCCATCTGCTGTGGACTTGTGTTCATGCTCTGGTTGGTTTGCAAGCTCAGAGCCCAACAAACATATGACAAGGTCGTGATAGCTCAAGCACTTGCTGCCATAGAGCAAGGGGCCTCCCCTGAAATTTGGCTATCTATGCTCAAGAATTAGTCGGCATTTGTCATTTTTTGGCTGGCCTCTTTTGTAGAGTTCGCCAGCACCATTTTCCGGGGTCTGGGTCTTCCCTCCTTAAGAAGCAATAAAGCTTGCCACAGAAGAATCCGGTTGTCCGAGTGTGTTCTTGCTGGCGAGAATGATAGCTCGGGACATCCATTCCTCTGTTGAGGGACATCTGGGTTCTTTACAGCTTCTGGCTATTATAAATAAGGCTTCTATTAACATAGTGAAGCATGTGTCCTTATTACAAGTTAGAACATCTTCTGGGTATATGCCCAGGAGAGGAATTGCTGAATCTTTCGGTAGTACTATGTCTAATTTTCTGAGGAACCTTCAGACTGATTTCCAGAGTGGTTATATCAGCTTGCAATCCCACCAGCAATTGAGGAGTGTCCCTCTTTCTCCATATCCTTGCCAGCATCTGCTGTCACCTGAATTTTTGATCTTAGCCATTCTGACTGGTGTGAGGTGGAATCTCAAGGTTGTTTTGATTTGCATATCCCTGATGATTAAGGATGCTGAACATTTTTTCAGGTGCTTCTCAGCCATTTGTTATTCCTCAGTTGAGAATTCTTTGTTTAGCTCTGTACCCCATTTTTAAATTGGTTTATTTGATTTTCTGGAATCCAGCTTCTTGAGTTCATTGTATATATTGGATATTAGCCCCCTATCATATTTAGAATTGGTAAAGATCCTTTCCCAATCTGTTGGTGGCCTTTTTGTCTTATTGACAGTGTTTTTTGCCTTACAGAAGCTTTGCAATTTTAAGGTTTTATATTTATAAAGTCCCATTTGTCAATTCTCGATCTTATAGCACAAGCCATTGCTGTTCTGTTCAGGAATTTTTGCCCTGTGCCCATATCTTCGAGGCTTTCCCCCACTTTCTCCTCTATAAATTTCAGTGTCTCTGGTTTTATGGAGTTCCTTTATCCATTAAGACTTGAGGAGATAAGAATGGATCAGTTCAAATTCTTCTACATGATAACCACCAGTTGTGCCAGCACCATTTTTTGAAAATGTTGTCTTTTTTCCACTGGATGGTTCTAGCTCCCTTGTCAAAGATCAAGTGACCATAGATGTGTGGGTTTATTTCTGGGTCTTTAATTCTATTCTATTGATCTACCTGTCTGTCATTGTACCAGTACCACGCAGTTTTTATCACAATTGCTCTGTAGTACAGCTTGAGGTCAGGCATGGTAATACTTTTAATGTTGAGAAGAGTTTTTGCTATCCTAGGGTTTTTGTTATTCCAGATGAATTTGCAAATTGCCCTTTCTAATTCGTTGAAGAACTGAGTTGGAATTTTGATGGGGATTGCATTGAATCTGTAGATTGCTTTTGGCAAGATAGCCATTTACTATATTGATCCTGCCAATCCATGAGCATGGGAGATCTTTCCATCTTCTGAGATCTTCTTTGATTTATTTCTTTTAAGACTTGAAATTCTTATCATACAGATCTTTCACTTCCTTTGTTAGAGTCATACCAAAGTATTTTATATTATTTGTGACTATTGTGAAGTGTGTTGTTTCCCTAATTTCTTTCTCATCCTGTTTATCCTTTGTGTAGAGAAAGGCCACTGATTTGTTTGGAATTTTTAGGGTCACTTATATATACTACCATATCATCTGCAAATAGTGACTTCTTTCTTTCCATTTTGTATCCCTTTGACCTCCATTTGTTGTTGAATTGCTTTGGCTAGAACTTTGAGTACTATATTGAATAGATAGGGAGAAAGTGGGCAACCTTGTCTATTCCCTGATATTAGTGGGATTGATTCAAATTTTTCTCCCTTTACTTTGATGTTGGCTACTGGTTCGCTGTATATTGCTTTTATTATATTTAGGTATGGGCCTTGAATTTCTGATCCTTCCAAGACGTTTATCATGAATGGGTGTTGGATTTTGTCAAATGCTTTCTCAGCATCTAACGAGATGTTCATGTGATATTTGTCTTTGAGTTTGTTTTTATAGTGTATTACGTTGATGGATTTTCATATATTAAGCCATCCCTGCATTCCTGGGATGAAACCTACTTGATCTTGATGGATGATCGTTTTGATGTGTTCTTGGATTCGGTTTGTGAGGTTTGTTTTTCTTTCTTTCTTTCTTTCTTTCTTTCTTTCTTTCTTTCTTTCTTTCTTTCTTTCTTTTCTTTTCTTTTTTTTGGTTTTGTTTTTTTTTTTTGTGTGTGTGTGTGTGTTTTTTTTTTTTTTTGTGTGTGTGTGTGGTTTTTTTTGTTTTGTTTTTGTTTTGTTTTGTTTTTTTTTTGAGACAGGGTTTCTCTGTATAGCCCTGGCTGTCCTGGAACTCACTTTGTAGACCAGGATGGCCTTGAACTCAGAAATCTGCCTGCCTCTGTCTTCTGAGTGCTGGGATTAAAGGCATGTGCCACCATGCCGGGCTTGGTTTGTGAGAATTTTATTGAGTATTTTTGCATTGATATTTCTAAGGGAAATTGGTCTGAAGTTCTCTTTCTTTGTTGGGTCTTTATGTGGTTTAGGTCTTAGAGTAATTGTTGCGTCATAGAATGAATTGGGTAGAGCACCTTCTGTTTCTATTTTGTGGAATAGTTTGAGGAGAATTGGGATTAGGTTTTCTTTGAAGGTCTGATAGAACTCTGCACTAAACCCATCTGGTACTGGGATTTTTTTTTTGGCTGGGAGACTATTAATGACTGCTTCCATTTCTTTAGGGGATATGGGACTGTTTATATTGTTAATCTGATCCTGATTTAACTTTGGTACCTGGTATTTGTCTAGAAAATTGTCCATTTTATCCAGGTTTTCCAGTTTTATTGATTATAGCCTTTTGTAGTAGGATCTAATGATGTTTTGGATTTCCTTGGGTTCTGTTGTCGTGTCTCCCTTTCCTTTTCGATTTTGTTAATTAGGATACTGTCCCTGTGTCCTCTGGTTAGTCTGGCTAAGGGTTTATCTATCTTGTTGATTTTCTCAAAAAAAAAAACCAGCTCCTGGTTTGGTTGATTCTTTGTGTAGTTGTTTTTGTTTACACTTAGTTGATTTCAGCCTTGAGTTTGGTTATTTCTTGATGTCTACTCCTCTTGGGTGAATTTGCTTCCTTTTGTTCTAGATCTTTTATGTGTGCTGTCAAGCTGCTAGTGTATGCTTGCTCTTGTTTATTTTTGGTGGCACTCAGAGCTATGAATTATCCTCTTAGGACTGCTTTTATTGTGTCCCATCAGTTTGGGTATGTTGTGGCTTCATTTTCATTAAACTCTAAAAAGTCTTTAATTTCTGTCTTTATTTCTTCCTTGACCAAGGTATCATTGAGTAGAGTTGTTCAGCTTCCACGTGAATTTTGACTTTTTATTATTTATGTTGTTATTGAACATCAGCCTTAGTCCATGGTGATCAGATAGGATGCATGGGATAATTTCAACATTTTTGTATCCTTGGAGATGAGCTCTCTCTAGGAGGAATTGAGTATGGATCACTGTACCACAGTAAAAGCTCTGGGTGGAGACAGCAACCAGAAGGCAATTATAGTTATTTTTAAATTTGAAATTTATTTGTTTTTGAAATGTATGCACTAATACAGCATCTTTCACTTAAAAATTAACAAATGTTAATAAGCTGAAGATCTTAAGGTGGCACTTAGCTTGTATTTGGTTAGGCCTACTGCTAACCTAACAGCCTACACTTGCTATGCAAGGAAAGAAAATGTATTGCTAAGAAACCTAATAGTTTTTCTTTGGAGACTCCAATTCAAATGAAAGAGAAATCACACACACTTTAATGCCAAAAGAAAAAAAATTACAACTAATTAGTAATAACTCCAAATTGGCTTTTACTCAAATCAAGAAAGACTCTATTTTGCGAAACTAAAATTATGAACTTCCAAAAACCAATGAACCATCTAACCATCTAACCAACCAACCCACCAACCAATCAACCAGCCAACCAACCAAATACAACCAAATAAGAGCTTCCATTGAAATGAGTTTGGCTCTTGTGTACACGGGAAGAATGATAACAGCAGTGCAGGAAAAGGTGATTAACTCCCTTCAACTTGCATCAGATATCCATTTCTGTAGACTGAAGTCCCAGAAGGGTGGTAAGGAAAGGGTGGTCGAGGCCACAGATGTCTCTATTACTCAGCTCTTGTTTCAGTCAGGGAGGCCACAGTCTCTTGTTTTAACTATACACTTATTAAAGATAAATCTGTGGGGGATTTGTCTTCTATAAATGTGCTGTTTAATTTGTAAACCTAGTGGCTCTATGTTGGTTCCTTGTGACAGAGACTCATGTTGAAGTCATAATAAACTCCTATAATTTTGTTCAACATGGACCTGAAGTCCATGTTTAATATGACCAAAAGTTCAACCTCACATATATGAGTGCTCTTAAGACTGAATATCCATTAAAAAATAGAACTTTGATAAGCAAAATCTTATTATTTGAGATAAACGGTTGACTATTGTTGCAGTAGCACTTCCTGAATGGTTTATATCCACATGGAAAGGCCATTTTCTCACAATAGCCAGTTAGTTTACTTAGTGCTTAAAAGGCTCACGAACTTTTCACCTCATACTTAAATCTCCTTAAAGCCAAGTTATAGCATAAATGTAATGCGATGACAACAGGATCTTACAAAGTGTTTCCTGTTAACAATTGTAATGATAATGCTTCAACTTGTTTGTAAATGGAGATTACCTGGAATCCGACATGGCAACTGGCCTCCCAATGACTACTCAATATAAGCATCACAAGTACAGACACTTGCTAGGGTTGTGGTTTTTAAATTAAAACCATAAGACATATAATTAGGGAAAATTGTTGATGAGACTTTCTTATTATAGTGATCAATGCTATAACTATACTCCTGTCTTGTAAATGGAATAAGCACTGTCAGCTGAAGATGCTTCTCTGGTAGTTATGAACGGATTTAGTTCCATAAAACTAAATACTAATTTTACTTTTATAGCTTTCTAATTTATTTATTATACAGAACATACTTAAGCCACATTTATGAGATAAGAACTCATATCCACATTGCCTGCATTCTTGCTTTTAAGAACTTTTCCTTTCTGCAAATACATAATAACTCAGATAAGAGAAATCCAGTCAATTAAAGTATTAAGGAGAAGTCTAGGAGATAACTGACTAAGACTGTCTTGTAGTCCCTGTACTTAGCTAGTGATAACCACCTCCTCTAATTCCTTGTTAATATGGTGATTTTGTTCATTCTCTGATATGTAGAGTGTAGGGGTGACTTGCTTCAGATAATAAAATAAGCTTACAGTGTAATCCCCAATTAAAAAAAATTTCCAAGTAGGGAGTCCAATCCCTGACTCAGAGAATGTCTCTCAAATTGATGCAATCTGATTTCTCCACTGAAACTTCCTTTCCTGTAATAGACCCTTGGGAATATTATGGAGTCATTGGTTTTTAGTTTGCTTTTATAGTGAGTTTCCTCATGCTCATCAAGAGGGAATTGAGTTCTGTGCTCTTTAGTAATTTGGTGCTTTGTGTTTGGCATTGAGGGTAGGGAATGAATACATTGTAATGTACAATCAATATTTATTGCTTATACCATATGCTAAGGTATGGGCTAGTTGCAATTAAACTGTAGATTGCTACCCCTGCCCCCATTGGGTGTAAGTTCTTGTATATATGGAACTTGGTGAAAAGGAGAAAATGCTCAGTTACTCCCACAATGGAAGCTCTCAGATAAATCTGTGGAACTGATACATATTGCTCTGATGATTTTTTTCCTTTTGTAGCCATATGTGTACAGCTGCAGCTTTATAGGCAACATGTAACATATCTATCTATCTATCTATCTATCTATCTATCTATCTATCTATCTATCTATCTATCTCCCTAGATAGCACACTACTTTAGGGAAATGCTTAAGGCTGCAGAGAGTACATTTTGAACACTTACAAGATTTAAAAACCATTTGCTATAGCATTAGTTCATTTGAGAGCTAGAGTTTCAAGTTAAATACAACCTTCTTATTTGCATGCCAGAAGGCTGAACTTACTCAAAGTCTCCCAGACCCAGCTGTTTCACAGAACCACATTTTGGCTTCTGAGGGCAGGGCCATATGCATTGTTTGGAATTTTATTGAGGGCATATTCAAAACTCTGCTATAGGCTTTTTAATTAACTGAAAGCTCACTAGAGAAATCTTCAGCTGTGGGAGCTAGAGAAATGAATTAAAAAGAAAAGGAAATACACAGTTTTATTGGTATGAGATGACTTAGAATCTCCAATAATTTGGTTCTTTTTATAATCAAGACAAGCCTAATTCTTTGAATCAGTCATCAGGGAACAAGATTTTCCAATGGGAAAAAAAAAGTTTCACATTGAGAAGGGAAGCCAATTGTCATAGAGTAATTAACTTTTTCATGATATCTGTGATAGTTTGTATATTCTTGGGCCAGGGAGTGGCACTATTAGGAGGTGTGGCCTTGTTGGAATACGTGTGTCATTGTGGGTGTGGGCTTAAGATCCTCACCCTAGTTGCCTGGAAGTCAGTCTTCCACTAGCTGCCTTTGGATGAAGACATAGAACTCTCAGCTCTGCCTGAGCCATGCCTGCCTGGATGCTGCCATGCTCCCACCATGATGGTAATGGACTGAACCTCTGAACCTGTAAGCCAGCCACAATAAATGTTGTTTTTTTTATAAGACTTGCCGTGGTCATGGTGTCTGTTCACAGCAGTAAAACCCTAACTAAGACAATATCTAATTGCTTGTGACTATAACACACTAAGCCCATCACTTGGATACTGTAGCCCAGCATTCAAGTAACGCTTGTATCTTACCACAAGTAAAATGTAAAAAAGTCTAGGCACAGTCTAATATTATTTCTGAGGTGACTAATATATGCATCCATTAAAAGGACAGAGATAGAGGAGACACAGAGAGATTTTTATCATGTAAATGATCATTTTTAAAAGAGGTTTTCAGAGAATTACATGATTTACAAGTCAATATTTCTGTCATTAGCTTTTATTCAGACACATTTCCTGAATGATCAGTAATCACTACTTCATGGGATTCATCCTGAAGTCCAACTTCAAATCTACATGGGATTCTCACCTTCCTAAAAGGTTATTAAATGTTTTCCTTTGAAGTTGATACTGCTCTCTAACGTACCCATCTCTACTGTCCCCATCACTGAGGCTGCTTCCCTTACAAATCTCATCTCTGTCATCAAAGAAGCCTCTGCATAAAGCCCACTACTGCTCAGTGGTCCAATGAATATTTCCTTTATCAATAATATTTTACTTTAGTTTTGGACAAGGTCTCACTATGTAGCTGAGGTTTGACTCAAATTCACAATTGAGTACAAGCTGGTCACAAGCTTGTATCTTCCTGTGTCAGCCTCCCAAGCTCTGGAATTACAGGAATGTAAGAAATTCAGGAAGTTTATTTTGCATGACACAGTGGTCTACCACCTTGGTTAGTTAGGACATGTAATCTATGTAGTCCAAGATCAACCATTTTTTCAAAGTCATTGCTATTTTCAGGTCATTTAAAATTTCTCTGAAGATTCTTTTTCAGGATTTCTTAATCAGGATTGGTTCAAGGTTATGTTTGCAACAATAATAAAAAAAGGAGGCCATGAGTTTGAAGGATAGTGAAGAGGGATATAAAGAGAGAGTTTGGAGGGAAGGAAGGAAGAAAGAGAAGGAGAAATGTAATTAAATTATAATCTCAATAACTGGGCCAGGCTTATATGAACTCATAGAAAATGAAGCAGCAAGCACAAGGCTGATTCAAATCTGCACAGAGTCGCATGAATATATTATAACTTTCAGCTTAGCATTTTTATGAGACTCCTGAGTATATGAATGGATGGACCTTGAATTCGTATGCCTTTCCTTGGGGCTCTTTTCCTTCTGTTGGATTGTTTTGTCTAACCTTGATGTGATAATTTTTGTTTTATCTTACAATATTTTATTTTGTTATATTCTGTTGTTATCTCTTAGAAGCCTGTTCTTTTCTAATGAGAGGCAGAAAGGCAGTGGATCAGAGGGGAGGGAAGTGGGGGAGGAACTGGGAGAAGTAGAGGGAGCAGAAACCATAAGCAAAATATATTATATGAGAAAAGAGTCTATCACTGACTAACACGAGAGAGAGAGAGAGAGAGAGAGAGAGAGAGAGAGAGAGAGAGAGAGAGAGAGAGAGAATCCTGGTTGGAGGTCTTCATTATATCTCCCTCTTCTTGGAGATTTGGAGTCTTGCAGAAGAAAGGGAGGAAGAATTGTGGGAGCCAGAGGAGTTGAGGACCCTGGGAGAGCACAGCTAGGAGTAGGATCAACTAAGCAGGGCTCATGGGGGCTCACAGTCAGCACGGGTCTGTGATATGTCTTCCGCATATGTGTTATGGCTGTTTACCTGGTGTTTTTCGGTGAATCCCGATAGTGGGAGAGGGGGTTTCTCTGATTCTTTTGTCTACTGTTTGGACTCTTCCTGCTTCTGGATTGCTTTGACTAGGCTCGATGTTGGGGTTTGTGCCTCATCTTATTGTATCCTGCAACCCCATGTTTGATTGATGTCCTTGTGTAGACTGATCTTTTCTGGGGAAAGATAGGAGAGGACTTTGAGAGAAGGAAGATGGGGAGGTCTGGGAGGACTGGAGGGAGGGGAAGCTATAGTCAGGATATGAAAACAAAAAAATCTATTTTCAATAACAGGAAAAAATAAACTACAATATAAAAAAGAAAACTCAAAAATTTACATACCAACAGTAGGATGACTAAATTTTAGTAATAGCATATTTTATTGAATTATATATTCATAAAATATTTTTAAGTGTTCAATACTATAGCAACATTCATGATATTTTTAGCCATGAGGTTGTAAACAAATAAGGGTGGCATAGCACTATTTCAGTTTGGATCAACACATATTTATGTGTTATATTCATAGAGGAAAAGCTAGAATAAATTATCCACAAATGAAAAAAATCAGAATTGGTTTAGAAATATTTTTACTCATAATTTCCTGGGGAAGCTTAGGTACCAAGATTATAGAATGAATTGAAAAATGTTCTAATTGTCTAGACCAGTGGTTTTCAACCTTCCTAATGCTTTGACCCTTTAATAAAGTTCCTCTTGTTGTGGTGACTAGCAACTATAAAATTATTTTTGTTGTTACATCAGAACTGTAATTTTGCTACTGTTATCAATTGTAATGCAAATACCTATGTTTTCCGATGATCTCAGGCAACCCCTGTGAAAGGGCCATTTGATCCCCAAAGGGGTTGTAACCCACAGGTTGAAAACCACTGGTTTAGACTATGCAGAAATATAAGTATGATTGTGCTTCTATCATGTGTACAAGGGAGGACACTATGCTGTTGTAATGACATGGAGATAGTGAAAATGGCTGGTAAGCAGATGTTTATACAATATACTCAAATCACCTAGTCTGACATTTGCATCTCACTGCAGTTTATTACCATCTTTTTTACTTCAAAAAGCAAGTCTCATCAATAGTCATAGTAACTTGTTTTTTAAGTACATCTTTTTAGAATTTGTAATGTAGACATACAAGGAAATTTGGATAATTTGTAGGTTATCTTACCTTTTCACAGATTTTTAAAAATATTTTTTATTACATATTTTCCTCAATTACATTTTCAATGCTATCCCAAAAGTCCCCCATACCCTCCCCCCCACTTCCCTACCCACCCATTCCCATTTTTTGGGCCCTGGTGTTCCCCTGTACTGGGGCATATAAAGTTTGCATGTCCAATGGGCCTCTCTTTCCAGTGATGGCCGACTAGGCCATCTTTTGATACATACGCAGCTAGAGTCAAGAGCTCCGGGGTACTGGTTAGTTCATAATGTTGTTCCACCTATAGGGTTGCAGATCCTTTAGCTCCTTGGGTAATTTCTCTAGCTCCTCCATTGGGAGCCCTGTGATCCATCCACTAGCTGACTGTGAGCATCCACTTCTGTGTTTGCTAGGCCCCGGCATAGTCTCACAAGAGACAGCTATATCTGGGTCCTTTCAGCAAAATCTTGCTAGTGTATGCAATGGTGTCTGCGTTTGGAAGCTGATTATGGGGTGGATCCCTGGATATGGCAGTCTCTAGATGGTCCATCCTTTTGTCACAGCTCCAAACTTTGTCTCTGTAACTCCTTCCATGGGTGTTTTGTTCCCAATTCTAAGGAGGGGCATAGTGTCCACACTTCAGTCTTCATTCTTCTTAAGTTTCATGCTTTTCACAGATTTTATTTGAGTCCTAAGAGGTTCTGTTTCCACTCAAAAGATCTGTAAATGAAGACGTACCCTTCAATTCTAATGTTATTTGAGAGGTTTATGTATATCAGTAACTGATAACTATTTATGTTATATAACTAGGAAAAACATAATATTACAGATAACTTTATGTGGATATAATAGGCAAAGTTTACAGAAAACACAGGACTGAATACACTATTGAGCAAATATATACATCTCCCATATACTGGTAAAGTTTCTGAAAGCATATTTAACACACTGATTTTGTACATAGATAGTAAATTAAGAAATGAGAAGAAAGCAGTCATTAATAGTCTCCCAACCAAAAAAATCTCAGTACCAGATGGGTTTAGTGCAGAGTTCTATCAGACCTTCAAAGAAGATCTAATTTCAGTTCTTCACAACTATTCCACAACATAGAAGCAGAAGGTGCTCTACCCAATTCATTCTATGACACAACAATTACTCTAATACCTAAACCACGTAAAGACCCAACAAAGAAAGAGAACTTCAGACCAATTTTCCTTATGAATATCAATGCAAAATTACTCAACAAAATTCTTGCTAACCAAATCCAAGAACACATCAAAACAATCATCCATCCTGACCAAGTAGGTTTCATTCCAGGGATGCAGGGATGGTTTAATATATGGAGATCCATCAACGTAATCCACTATATAAACAAACTCAAAGACAAAAAACCACATGATCATCTCGTTAGATGCTGAGAAAGCATTTGACAAAATCCAACAAGCATTCATGATAAAAGTTTTGGAAAGATCAGGAATTCGAGGCTCATACCTAAACATGATAAAAGCAATCTACAGCAAACCAGTAGCCAACATCAAAATAAATGGCGATCTCACTAAAATCAGGGACTAGACAAGGCTGCCCACTTTCTCCCTACCTATTCAACATTGTACTTGAAGTCCTAGCCAGAGCAATTTAACAAAAAAAGGAGATCAAGGGGATACAAATTGGAAAGGAAGAGGTCAAAATATCACTATTTGCAGATGATATGATAGTATATATAAGTGACCCTAAAAATTCCACCAGAGAACTCCTAAACCTGTGAATTAGCTGGATATAAAATTAACTCAAACAAGTCAATGGCCTTTCTCTACACAAAGGATAAACAGGCTGAGAAAGAAATTAGGGAAACAAAAAGAATGGGAATAGGTGGGTAGGGAAGTGGGGGGCGTTATGGGGGACTTTTGGGATAGCATTGGAAATGTAATTGAGGAAAATATGTAATAAAAATATTAAAAATTAAAAAAACCACTCTTCTCAATAGTCACAAATAATATAAAATACCTTGGTGTGACTCTAACTAAGGAAGTGAAAGATCTGTATGATAAGAACTTCAAATCTCTGAAGAAAGAAATTAAAGATCTCAGAAGATGGAAAGATCTCCCATGCTCATGGATTGGCAGGATCAATATAGTAAAAATGGCTATCTTGCCAAAAGCAATCTACAGATTCAATGCAATCCCCATCAAAATTCCAACTCAATTCTTCAACGAATTAGAAAGGGCAATTTTCAAATTCATCTGGAATAACAAAAAACCTAGGATAGCAAAAACTCTTCTCAAGGATAAATGAACCTCTGGTGGAATCACCATGCCTGACCTAAAGCTGTACTACAGAGCAATTGTGATAAAAACTGCATGGTACTGGTATAGTGACAGACAAGTAGACCAGTGGAATAGAATTGAAGACCCAGAAATGAACCCACACACCTATGGTCACTTGGTTGCAGGGGAAATGGGGCTAGCCATCATTGGAAAGAGAGGCCCCTTGGTCTTGCAAACTTTATATGCCTCAGTACAGGGGAACGCCAGGGCCAAGAAGTGGGAGTGGATTGGTAGGGGAATTGTGGGGGAGGGTATGGGAGACTTTTGGGTTAGCATTGGAAATGTAAATGAAGTAAATACCTAATTAAAAAAAGAAGAAAGAAAGAAATGAGAAGAATAATCCAATGATAGAATCAAATTATAACTTTTAAAACATTTCATATTTTTTACATTATGCGTGTCTGTATCTGTGGGCACACATATGTCATGGCTCATGTTGTAATCAAGTTTGGAGGACATTTATGTGACATCATAAATATACTTTATTAGTGTAATTTTGATATATTAATTAAAATCATAGTATTGTAAAAGAATCATAATGACATACCTAGTTGAGAGGGTTTAGATAAGCAATATTTTACATAGTAAAGAAAATTTCTTTGAATAATAACCAGATATAGTTACATTAATTGATGTCTCTTTTCTTTTGAACTAGTGACGTTGGCACCAGGCATAATCTTACCTAACAAAGATGTTGGTAAAAGAAAAATGTAGCTGCAACATAAATTATTGAATTTAAGTTACTGATATTTAAATGAATCAGAAAATGTGTTATTTTCACAGCAATTTTTCTTGAGAAGTATTTTTATTGCTTCTATGAAAGAGACAAAGGTGTGATAATAAAGTCTAAGAGAATTATTATACTGAAGGAAGGAGACTTGGATGTTTACATTGTACTACTCTTTGTGAACGCTTTTCCTGTATTATATCAGCTTTGATTCTTATTATTACATGAGACTCTTACAATGACAGCAGAATATGCTGTTGAATAGGCCTAGTTGCTGTCCAACCTATGTTATTCACTACTTTTGAGAGTAGCGTGTTAGAGGATGAACACAGTGCTAACTGTTTTAAAAAAAATAAAACCCTTTCATTAAGATAAAGAGAATATTCGTGACTAAGCTTGAGGAAAAGGCATTCTACCTTCTGAGGTGAGGCGCTTCAGATGTTGGCCTTGTCAGCATAGTAGGAGGTTCATTTGGGGCTAGTGTTGCTGACTGTGTGTGAGAACTGAGGGAAGATGGGAGCAGTGGGGATTTCCCTTGAGTTCAGGGTTTGGGAATGTGGCCTAATTGAGATAGTTATTGTCACGGATCTTAAGACCATGATGTCTACAGCTGATCCTATATATAATCAACCATAAATATGTGTGAATTTCAGAAAATATTGTCTGATTTTCATGAAGTTGGAGCTAAAGTATAATTGAATACCACAGCCTATAAACCACAAAGTTACAAAATAAAGAGAAACAAGAAAGTAATAAAAAACAATATAAAGGAATTCTAGAAAAAATTACCTAGGGAAGATGAACTGCAATGAGGAAGAACAATTACGCCTGTCTTATACTTCCCAGCATACCTCATCTCCCCTTAAATGTCAGTGTGTCCAGAGTTGTTTAGACCTTTGCATGTGGTAACAGTCACTGTGAGTTCACATTTATAAGCTTTCTCCCGTGCGAAGTCACATGTAATATCATGGTCAGAAATCATAAATATCAACAGGAATTTTTCTAGAGCTTAGCTTGAGATCAGATCTCAGGTGCATGTTTGGACTATACTGGATATGACTGTTTTTGTGGTGTGTGTGTGTGTGTGTGTGTGTGTATGTGTGTTTTACTTGGTTTCAAAATTTCCTGATCAGCCAATCTGGCTGAGCAGCAAACTCCAGGGATCCACCTCTATCCATTTTCCCATCACTGGGATTATGAATGATTGTCACACCCCTTTTTTATGTGGTTTCTGGGAATTGAATTCAAATCCTCATGATTGTTTGACAAGCGCTTTACCAACTGAAGTATCTATTCAGCCCCTAAGCGTGACTTTTAAAATTCATTTTATAATGTTAATTTTTCATGTGAATTGCAGGAGCTGTAATTTGATAAATCACCTCTTTTATCTGTTAGCATTTTGGTGACTCTTCTTCTAGAGGCAATCAGAACTTCAACGGGATCTTCTTTAGTCATGGATGAAAAGGGCAGAGATGATGGGGAATACAACAAATCTCAAATAAGTATTTACTTCATATTAAATACAAACATCATGCTCAAATTCCACTTAAAATGTGGTTGTAATGGTTGGAATTTGTGCAAATTAATTTAATAGAGGAGATTTTGTCATGTGATGAAAAGGTTTCCAAAAGTACTTGCTTGTTCAAGACAAAAATGGATCCTCCCTAATATTTCTGTTGAATAGCATATTTAGTTCTTTCAACATCAAGGACTTTGATCAATTTTCTATTTTTTTTCTGTGTGATAAAAATTCATCTTTTCAGGTCTGCTAGAACTCTTTGGGGATAAATACGTAGGTAATCTTTTAAATAAGTTCACTCCATTACAATTATGTCATTGTTCTTGTCTTCTCTTAAGTCATGTGGGAATTAATGAATATTTCATGAACAGCTGTAGCTACAATTATCTATATAGTTCATGGACTATGTATGAAGAAAGTAGTATAGCAATCTGTGATCCTTTTAACCTCTTCATAAAAATTGGATTAAAATAGATAGATTGAATGCTTGTGAAATCAGAGGTCTCATCAATTCCCCTTCATTACTAGGGGTCATATACAAGGATATCTTAACTACCCTTAGTTCCCAAGAACACAATTGATGTAGTCCATGTATTCAACTCATGCATACTTATGTACTGTAGGGATATGCATTCCTTTCTATCTGCCTTTTTTAAAAAAATAGCAGCCTCCAGGGTAGGGACATGTAAGTACCATTTGAGTACCAACATTACCAGAAACCTGTATGCCATCACGTTTGGCAGATAAACCTTGCTGTTTATCCACAGAAGACT
The DNA here is from genome assembly GCF_978045245.1 of Mus caroli. Taxonomy (NCBI): domain Eukaryota; kingdom Metazoa; phylum Chordata; class Mammalia; order Rodentia; family Muridae; genus Mus; species Mus caroli. The sequence continues at coordinate 28,862,643 of NW_028227274.1, read as the reverse complement.
AACAACTTCATTCCTATCATTTTTGGTGTCTTACCATTAAGAACGTAAGACATTTTTAAAGCATCAAATACTTTTTCATGTGAAATCATTAGTGAAATTTGGCTATGTAATGTAGACTCTTGCAATGCAAGATAAACAGTACATACTGTATATATTACATGGAGAGCTCAGGTTTCATTTGTTCTCCTACTGCACTGTGCAGAGTGACTTGACATTTCTGTAGGTAGGCCCAGGTGGATTCCTGACTTAGAGTTAGTATGTATGCTCTAGATGGGAATCTTGAAATTAGGGAAGCATCTTATTTCACTTCCCTGCAATGCTCAATTTTATTTTATTTTATTTTATTTTATTTTATTTTATTTGTTTATTTATTTTTTTTTTCTGGGCACCTCTGCAAACTGTGAGTCAAAACAAAACCTTCTTTCTTTAGGTTGCTTTTGTTAGGTAAGTTTTTCCAAAGCATCAAAAAAGTGATGAATAGAAAATTGCTATTGAGATGTGGGTTTGTTGTGGTGATTCAATGACCATGTAGTTCTTAAGCCTTTGGAACTGATTTGTGGACGGAATGTGGAAGAGTTTGGAACTTTAGGCTAGAAAAATATGGTTGTACTATAAGCTGAGAGTTCATTACGCTATGAACATGCAAGATCGGAATGTTGAGAACACGTGGACATTGGAGGCCTGGCACATAGGATTCAGGAAGAACCTAGATTTTATCAAGAGATGGATAGACTTGTAGTCATTTATGTTACATTACATTAAAGAATTTGAATGCATTCTGCTTATTTCCCGAGATCTTAAGTGAAACTGAATTCAGAAGTAATGGGCTAATCTGGCAAAGGAGACTTTAAAAGAGGATGACCTGTGCCATGCCTATGCTCCCTCGTCTTATCAAGGGTCATAGTAGGGTTAGCCAAAATTGAAAGGCAAAGATAATTTTTAAAATTGTGCAATCAGGTGTGGAAAGAAGGTGTTCAAGGTTGCAGACAACGTGAGTGAAAGGAGATGAAGATTTTAGAGAAATTATCCACATTAAAGACAAACCCAGTGTTCTGCCTTGGAACAATAAGAAAGGTACCTAACCATCAAAGGCTCCAATTTGAAAACAATGTAGGTTCATTTGAATGGTGAAAACCTGAGAACGAAGGGCTGAGCATGCAGATGAAGGGATTCTACTCAGAAAATGTTTTATAGATTCGGTGTACAGATGCCACTGAAGTCTGCATCTCAAACTGATAATACAATTTGGCAGCATTGTTCATGTATTATACTAGTTTTGCTGACATGAAAATTGGGAGAGGGATGGAATCATGGGAGTGTATCCCAAAGTTCTAGAGAGCCATTGTGATCAGGCAATGTTCAACAAGGTGCTCCATGAAGATGCTCCATGAAGAGGTTCTGCAAAACTATTATGTGAACAGAGAAGTTAAATCCTAAATTAAGGGGGTTACCCTGAGATGCTGGAGGTAATAGGACTATGGGATGTCAGCTGTGAAAAGCTGGATAAATGCAGTAGAGCTGGCTATAGAGTATAGGCTAGGTAGAGTCAGCAGAACTGGAGGAGGTAAGGTTATTTGAGCTGTTTAGAGCGCAGATGAATTCCTCCTGTGTCCCAAATGCTAAACACTGAGAGCTTCAGGATCTAATGTTTTGCCTGCTCCATTTTAGTCTTACTTTGGTCCAAGTTTTGCTTGCTGTCTTCCCATCCCTTCACCTAGAATGATAATATTAATTCCATACCAGTGGATATTGGAAATGTATAATTGTTTAACATTTTTATTTCTTAAGCGCTCACAGTCATCCCAGGAGAGACTTTGAATGTTGGATTTTAGGCAATTTTGGAATGTTTAAACACTAGGGATTTTTAGAAATGGACCAAATGCATTTTGCATTATGACATAAAAATGAAACTTTGGGGGTGAAGGTGGAATGTTTTTGTTTAAAAGGTTGTTTGTATGTCAAGCTATAAGGTGTAGTGTAGCGATGTCTAACATTAGTTGTCAATTTGACAGAATGTGGAATTACCATGAAGCACACCTGAGTACATCTACCAGTGCATTTCCAGAAGCATTTAACTGAAGAAGAAAGAACCACTCTAAATTCATGCATTACTTGAGAGAATAGTGGCTACTGATACTATGAGGGAGGAAAGAAATTGGGGTCTCACGAGCTGGGGGTATACAAGGAAATATTTTTTTCAGTCTGAAAGAACCCAACCAATGATGCATTCCATCAATGCCATGAGTAAAAGGATAGATAGATAATTATTTCTACCACCAGATGGTGTTTGTCTGCTTCTGTATATTAATTGCTATCAATAATTAAATATAAGCCTCTGATTCATATGCACAAATGCAGTGATTATTAAACATTTAAAAATCATTAGAGCACATTTTATAGGTTCAGCCAAACACAACATCCTCTCTGATTATGATTAAACATACAGATAGTAAATTACATACTGATCCATAAATATCAATGAATGCAGAGAAACAATGAGAGGAATGCTTATGGGTAGAAGTATTTTATTTTTAGATGAGAATTGAGACAACTATTAATACAAAACCATGCAGAATCCTTGCTACCTCAGTTGACTTTTGTCACATAAAAATAAGTCTTATTATTTCTTTCATAAAAACAAACACATTCTTATATTTTGAAGTACATTGTCATCAAAAGTGGATAAAATAATGATAAAGATGTCTGAAAAAGTCACAAGGAATCATACTATTAACTATTTAACTAAAAATAAATACCTATAACCCACATGGCTCCATATGCATTTAATACATATACATGTAATAATATATATATTATTATATAATAATATACACTCATCTGATGGTGCTCCCTCCAAGAACCAAAAACCATCTAACAAAACCACCAATGCCAGACATGAGAAGCCATTTTTAGAGTTGTTGGTCAGGGTTGCCCAAGAGACTCCTAAAACACACAGCCATTTGGTATTACCTTTGGTTAACCCCCAGAGATGGAAGGTAAGTTTCTATTGCTGATGACACCATGAACTTTGAAAATAGGTCCCAGAGATCCAGATCTAGAACTGTCTTAACTGCCTCCTCCCTGAGGACTTGCTTTTATGGTAAAAGAAGGTACCATGCAAGCTTCCAAAGGAGGGAGCTAGCCAACAGTCCTACCAGTTTATGATGTCTATGAATCACATCAATGACTAGCATGGCATAATAACCATATGCCATAATAGTGGCATGCATACATTTGTGGTAATCAATAGCTCTCAAATTTGACTTAAGGCTGATCAACAAGTGGGAACTATACCTGATACAGGAAACCTAGCTAATCACTCAGTGCTAGGGTTGCCATGGTAATTAGAGGAGACTCTACAACTACTAATCTACTAAACCATCATAATCCCAAAAAGTAATCTGTACATATTTTGTCCTTATGCTCAGAGGGAAGTGCAGTTTTCACTCTCATCAAAGAAACCTCTATTTGCAAAACACAGAGACCATTACAAAAGCCGCAACCAATCAAAATGCAAGTTGTCAAGATCAGTCCCAATGGATCCCTCTACAAAGCTCCTCCTCACCCAAGTCTCAGGGAACACTGTAGAAGAGGTAGCAGAAAGACTGTAAAAGTCACAAGATCAGGGAGTTTGCTGTGAGACTGTGACTTCTAGTAATATCAGAAGCTACCCAAGGACGAGCTGATACCAATAGACATGCCAAAGTCAATGAGGAGAAGCCCATAAGGCCTGAATCCTACACAAAGAACTATGGGCAACTGAGGCAAGCGAAGAGTGGAAGGAGTGTCCCTCCCCAGGGAAGAGCACATCAACTGACTGCCCAGTTCCAGAATGTCAGCTCTGCAATCATATATACAAGTAACTATCTGACCTGAACAATTCTCATTAGGGAATATATGTATATATATGTATGTATATATGAATGTACATATGAATACATATATGGATGGGAATTTAAAGAAGAACAGAAAGGATTTGAAGGATTGGAAGGGAAGGGAGAAGAGTTGTAATTATATTACACCTAGCCAGAAGCTGGAAAGAACCCAGATGTCCCTCAACAGAGGAATGGATACAGAAAATGTGGTACATTTACACAATGGAGTACTACTCAGCTATTAAAAACAATGAATTTATGAAATTCTTGGGCAAATGGATATATCTGGAGGATATCATCCTGAGTGAGGTAACCCAATCACAAAAGAAGTCACTTGATATGCACTCACTGATAAGTGGATACTACCCCAGAAACCTAGAATACCCAAGATACAACTTCCAAAACACAAGAAAATCAAGAAGGAAGACCAACTCGTGGATACTTCATTCCTCCCTAGAATAGGGAATAAAATATCCATGGAAGGAGTTGCAGAGACAAAGTTTAGAGCTAAGGTGAAAGGATGGACCATCCAGTGACTGCCCAACCCGGGGGTCCATCCCATAATCAGCCACCAAATGCAAACACTATTGCATATGCCAGCAAGATTTTGATGAAAAGGACCCTGATATAGCTGTCTCCTGTGAGGCTTTGCCAGTGCCTGGCAAACACAGAAGTGGATGCTCACAGTCATCTATAGGATGGAACACAGGGCCCCCAATGTAGGAGCTAGAGAAAGTACCCAAGAGCTGAAAGGTTCTGTAACCCTATAGGTGGAACAACAATATGCACTAATCAGTACCCCCAGAACTCGTGTCTCTAGCTGCATATGTAGCAGAAGGCCTAGTCGGCCATCACTGGGAAGAGAGGACTCTTGGTCTAACAAACTTTATATGCCCCAGTACAGGGGAAAGCCAGGTCCAAGAAGTGGGAGTGAGTGGGTAGGGGAGCAGGGCGGGGGGTGGGGTGGGTGGGTATAGGGAACTTTGGGGATAGCATTTGAAATGTAAATGAAGAAAATATCCAATAAAAATGTCAACAAAAAACAACCTTTAAAAAAAAGTAAATGTAAATATCTTGAAAAATGATAAAAATTAATTTGAGTTTCCTCAACATTTTTGACACAATAAATATACTTAAATATAACTTAAGGCTGTTTCTACTGTCTTGCATATTTATCTTTAAGAAAGAAATGGAGTATAGGGCTATGGCTTAGTCTTGGGACACTTTCTTATCATACATGTGGCCCTATTTATCAGAGAGGGTTGAGAGAGGCAGTGTTAGAGACATGAACTTCATTCCCCTGATACAGAAACTGCAGAAGTTTCTTTGAATTGGTTAAAACATTTCAATATTGTTTCTTCTAAGGAAAGGTCACTGCCATGTATGACCTTGAACCAAGATGCTTACTGGGTAGGTAGGAAATTTTTATCATTAGATTTATTTTAAAGAAGAGAGCTAAGAGACATCTGAGGCTTCCCAATGACTCTATAATGCATGACTCTACTTCATTATTGAAATAAATACAGCTCTTTGGAAGGAAGTCAGGATAATACAAGTGGGAACTGAGATTGCTCATCGGATCTAGAAGTCACATTTGGTGACTAATCAGTTCCAGTCATTCTCTCTGCAGATTCATTGACTGACACACTTTGTGTAGCCAGACCCATCCTCCTCCATCATTGCCGTCACATGGTGCAGCCTATACAAAGCCTCTTTCCAGTTATGAGTCATGTGTTTAATTGCGCTTGAGGAGCCAATAAACAATGAAAACATTTAGATGTGGAGAAGGTCACTTTTTAAAAATATAAAAATAGATCACCATTTTTATTACTAAACTGTTAACTGCTTTGAATAACTCTCTGCTCAAAAATGACTGAATTCATTAGGAACTGTGAGAAGCTACAGTGTGGGAGATAAAGAATAGGTAATCCTCGTTTAGAGATTCTGTCTTCATGGGGCTCCACAAACCCAGCAAGTTGTCTGAAATGTCACACTTGATTCATCTTCTTTGTTCCTGTTTCTTTGGTTTGCGAACAGGTCTCCAGACAGAACCTGGAGGCAAGTCCAGCAGTGGAGTAGCATGGCACTTGGGCTCAAGGACAAAGGATACAGAAGATGCATTAGTTGCCATCACAACCAAGCTGCCTCACTTTCATCAGGCTTTTGCAGGGTGCTCTCAGAGGACTTATCAATCCCTTTATGACTCATTTGCTCAGGGGAAAGTAGGGAACTGTGGAAGAGGAATCTCTATGACCCTGGATGCTGGCCTGAAGAGTATCACCTGTGAGATAAAGTGATTGCTTTTATCATGTAACTATTAAATAAGAACCAAACCTTGAAAATTAATGAAATTATTCCAATTTCCTGCTAGAACCCATTATGAGCAATGTATGTATCCACCTTGTGCTTCACTTTCCTTCGTTTTACACACTGCCATGAGCAAATCTTCAAATTCTTCCTAATAACCCGCTTTCCATGAAAATATTTGAGTTTTATGCTTAAGAAATTTTATCTAATGTGCATAAAAATAAAATTGTTGTGTCTTTTTGGGTTGATGAAATATCAAAATTGTGATGTTAAAATTCAACTTTAAAGTGGGAATATTTTGGACTCCCTGATTATGACTTTGAAATAATGGAAAGAATGACCATGTGACATGCCCCTGGAAGCACTGCGGGTGTGGCTGCTGTGACACATGCTCATCAGTGGTGGCACAGAGGAGAGAGGCTATGTCTACACTCAGTGTTCTGACCTATGAACATCTGAATGATTAGTAGCTTAATATTCCCTCAAAAAAGCAAGCCTGAGATGACCACCAGGCCAGGGGGCTCTGACAGGGAGCTAGCCTGAGCACCAGTGTGGTGCTGCACATGGCAGAGGGGGTGGTAGTGGATGGGCAGACCATGCCTGAGATGATTCCTGTCTGGTGCAATAATGCACAAGAGGTGTAAAGAACTCCCGAGACCACTCCTGAGATGATCCCAGACACTCAGGTAGCCTGGGTGCCACTAAGAGGAGCAAGTAAGTGGTGGAGAAATGGAAGAAAAAGAAACAGGAGGATGTGGGCACAATGAAGAGAGGCAGGACTGGAGACTTCCAAATAGTGAGGTACAGCCTGCTGTGAGTAGCTGGGACTATGGTGGGGGTTCTGGCTGTGCTGCTACTGGGAGGGCCATGGCTGGGTCTGTGGCCCTGCAGCAGCAAGGGTTGATTACCACCAAAATCCAGGCAGATTTCTTTGGTTTGGGTTGTCCCCTAGTGACATGTTGATGTCTGGGAGCTGTTCAGAACTGGCTCCACCCCCTCACCTGGGCTTTGTGAAAGAACTGGCCCTGGGGGCATGGCAGCAGGAGAACTGGCTCTGTCCCTAGCCAACTGCAGTATACTTGCAAGAGTGGCTCTCCACATTGTGGGAGTTGCAGGTGAGCTGGCCCTGAAGATATGAGCATGTGAGAGCTGACCGTAACATCTCCCTTTTGGTGTTCTGGATGAAGGAGCGATATCCTCGTCATCTCTTATCCCTTACTACAATTGGCAGGCAGGAGATCTAGTCCTGGAGTCATGAGAACAGAAGAACTGGTCCTGCACCTTACCAGCTGCAGCACTTAGGAGAGTGGGCTCTGCATCTTGCCTGGGCAGCACAGCAGATTTGACCCTGGTGGTAGGAATGAGGATGAGCTGGCTCTGAGGGTGTGAGCATGGGACAGCTGGGCACCCCCACTAGTCCACTGTTTGGTGACATGGGTGAGGGAGAGGTATCCCCCTTGCCCCTAACCATAAATGGCAGGCAGGAGAGCTGGCCTCAAAGTCATTAAAGCTGGAGAGATGTACTTGTCTCTCACCTGCTGTAGCACTTGGAAGGGTGGGCTTTGCCTCTTGCCCAGGCAGCACAGTAGAGCTGGCTTTGGATGTAGGATTTCAGGTAAGCCAGGTCTGGGGGCATAAGATTGGGAGAGCAGGCCCTGCCTCTTGTCTGCTGTGTAGTGGTAATGTTGAGGGAGAGATCTTCTTCCATTCCCTTTGCCCTAGTCACTGTTGGTGGGTGGGGAAGTTGGCCCCAAAGGATTCCTGAGAGCAGGATAGCTGTCCCTGGCACTCACCTGGGCAGCCCAGTGGAGCTGACCCTGATGGGGAGGATGGGGTAGGTGGGAAAGCTAGCCCTGAGGGCATGAGCATGGGCAAGCTGGCCCCATAACTTGTCTTCTATGTGGCTGTGTGGGCAAAGGAGAGATGCTCCCCTCCACTCTTGCCCCATTGCCACCTTGCAGGTGGGAGAGCTGGCTGTGGGGTCATGAGAGTAGGAGAGTTGGTCCTGTCCTTCATCTGTTGCAGCACTTGGAAGAATGGATCCTGCTCTTTACCTGGGCAACTGGCCCTGGATCTGGAGGTTGCAATATCCTGAGGGTATGTAAGCCATAGAGCCAGCAGACTGACCATACCTCTCAGGCTCAGATCTAGGGCTTTGAATCGGCCCATCACAACATCTACCCCATCAATGAACTGCTGGAATACATGAAGGGACTGGTTCTACATATCCAAAACTACAGGATCTCCATGACACAGGGTAACAACTGGGTATTGGAGAGGAGTCCCAGTGAGGTCCACTATTGGAAGAGTAGCAGAATCCAGAGGCCTCGTACCAAACCAGACTCATTGCAATGAACATATGCAAGGAAAGATGTGTGAACAAAAGGGTGTACTGTGGGACATACTATGACACATTACTACTTCTACAATGAGATTTCTTTTCTCTGTTGGAGGTAGGTTGAGAGAGTGGAGGGCGCATATGAGGGGAGGGAGAAATGAGTGGGATTAGGGTACGTGATATGAAATTCACAAAGACCAATACAAAGTTTAAAAAATGGCTATATGAAATTTTTTTAACATATTGATCTGCCATACATCTTATAGGCTACAAAAATATACACTTTATGATAAAACAATGAACTATAGCAACAGGAGTAATTGATAGTTACACGTCCCAAATGTCTAGATAAAGTCAAGGATAAAGTGCACATAATACTTATACCAAGTTTAATGTTGCTTAAAAAAGAGCATGTTGTAGCAGACACCATATTTTAATATTTTAACAATGTAAAAGGGAGTGAGCTTCTAATAAGTATTGCAACAAAGTAAATGTAAGGAAACACAACATTTCAATAGAAGCTTAACAAAAATGTTACCAACGGCAGGACTGCAGCTCAATCTGCTGAGACTGGAGAAGAGAAAATGTGATTCATGGTCCAACCACAGTCACAAATAATCACATTCACATGCAAGCTAGTGCTCAGATAGGTAGGCAGCAGTATTCATAGATTCAGAAATGCCATTTGAATTGTACAAATAGTGAACATGCTGAAGAGGTGCGGAGATGGGACATTTGTGTGCTCATGAACTCTGGAGAGAATTCTAACAGAGGCGTTTTCAAGTCGAGAATGTATTTTGAGTGGGTGACTTCCTTTGAAGCACTATGTAAGGGCACTCCTAAGTCAATGGGCAATCAGGACAAATGTCCTGATATATAAGGAGTCCATGATGAGGGATACTTAAGATATTGATCCTGAACCAGCCAGAAGTCACAAGCATGAGGTAGAAATAACTTGGGTTTAACCTCCCTCAATGTTTTTTATAATTGTTTAATAAGTGAGTTTTAAAAAGACCCAACTGTCAATAATTCAACATTTCTATTATAGAGGGAGTCGCTCTACATGATAGTTCATTTATTGTACAACCTGCTTAAAACCCAGTGACAAGTATGTTTTACTTCACATAGTAAATTGTCACACTGCATCACATGTGTTAAGGAATACATGTTTTCTTCTCTTGAAAACAAATGCTCAATTTTTGCCTGGAAATTTACTATTAGAAATCTCCTCTAAGGTTATATTTTGATATGAGAATCAATGAAATGTTTCAAAAGCATTAAGTTAAATTGACCTTCATCGTCATCTTCTGTAAGGAAGCCTTGATTCTCCTGTAATTTTTTTTTTTAGAGCTCATCATTGACTTAAAGATATTCTGACATAGAAATTTAAATATAATTTTGATCATGGAGAATAGTAATTTAAAAGACAAATTCTTTGAATTTTTAAGGTGGGGCAATCTTTACAAAAGCAGATCCTGATATGATAATGTGTCTGAAGTCAGCAACCACAGCAGCATGATTTCCTTATGAGGCTCCAATTGCTTCTTTGATGGTTTTGCAAATGCAGTGGCTCTTAAGTAGTAAGTGATTCCTGAAAGAAGCAACTATGGAAAGCCATTACGATACAATGCAGAAAAATGAAATTGTAACAGTCCTAACAGCATCAGGGGGAAAATTTAGAATGGAGTTTAAATATACGGAAGAAAAAGTTTGAATTGTGAATATTCTTATTTCATGTGGGACACAATTTGGTAAAATTTGGGAATTCTTTTCTAGCCTCGATTTCCTTTCATTCTTTAGCATCAGTTTTAGAAGATGATAGTAAAGAACAAACTTTAGAAATACCGGAAGGCAATAAGGAGGAGCTTCCAGTCTTCAGAGAGTGGAGTATTGGGTGGAGAACAAGTTTCTCAAAGACCAGGTGCATCATACGTATTTAACTACATTACACTGCATTTCCTTAACATGTTGCTATGTCTATTTCAGAGGTTCACGCTGATATTCTTTATTAATTCATAAATAGTAGAAAAGCCCAACAGAAATGTCAAATTCTAGGAATGACCTTGAGTTTTAGATTTAAGACAAAACAAAACGAAACAAAAAACAAAATGAAATTCCCCAACCCAAATCAAAGCCTTCCCAGAGTTTTGTAAACTAGTTAACTTTAAATTACCTGGAAGGGCAAAGGACACAGAACAGCTGATTAAAAGAACACCATTATTATATGATCACTATCAGTTCTAAAACTTAATGGAAAAGCATAGCACGGCATGGTATTAGCAATGAGACAGATACATTGATCAATGACAAAGAATAGCCAGTCCAGAACTATGACCATGAAAATATGGTCATTACATTTTAATAAAGGTTCTATTATTCTGGTTTGGGGCTACATTTTATAAATACTAGCAGGATGATCCATAAAACGAAACAATAACATATTATTAGTTTCCAAAGTCTAAAAATTTTGTTTTGCCTAAGGTATCTTCAAAGACAAATTACATATGGGTAGAAAAACTTACTAGATCACACATGCAACAGAAATTATTTATGTATTTATATTTTGCTAGAAGTTATGAGAAATTGCAAAAATTGGATAGGTAATTTGATTACTATTAATTTTAGTGAGTAGCTAGAGGACTTGAATAGATATTTAATCCCCAAATCCACCAAGCTGGTTGATAAGCATCTGAAAAGGGGTATTCAATACCAGCCATTAGGAACTACAGCTTAATACCTCAAGGTACCACTGTACAGCTACACACAAGAGAAAGAGAGGAGTTTCAAAAGCATTGGTAGTCCCAGCAGTTGAGACAGAGAACAAATGCTCATTTGCCCATTTCTGATGGGTTTATACAAGAGTAGTCACATTAGGAAGTGGTTTGATTATAGATTATCAAAGGCAACTTCAGCTCCCTATCAGATTCTACCAGTCTTACCCACTGGTATTTACTTTCGAGAAATAAAAAGTATTTATGCAAAGTCCTATACATGACTTCCTGGCATTATTTCTTTGTATTTTTTTTTTCAGCAGTAAATGAAAACTAAAAGCAACCTTAATGTTGTTCATTGGGCAAATGGCAAAGAAACCTGAGTTAGGAAGTAATGCCACTTAGCCATAAGAGAATCACATTACTAAAGTATGTTGCACTTGGATATCTCTTAAGAGATCCTTTGCTGAGTGAAAGCAGGCCCTCAAGAAAAACATGGAGATATAACTCAACAAAACAATCTCTATGACATTTTCAAATCTCCCAAAACCACAGTCAAAGAAGTATGTGGTTTCTTGGACCCACATGTTGGAACCCATAGGTTCATAGATTTCAATGCTTGATCACCAGAGAGTAGCGGAGGAGGAGAAGACATAGAACATGATCCTTAAAAGGATTTGGTGGCTTGGCAGAGACAAGTGATTTCCATTCCTTCTCAAGTTCCTGATGCACAAAATAATATCGGGCGACACTGACAAAGTCTCTAAGATGCAGTCATCCTGGAGCAAAACCCAGAAGACTTTATTTGAAGGTGTTCTGTGAGCAATACTTTTCACCTGAGAGAAAAAGTGGGTTTGTTAAAGGAATACATTTTTAAAAAGCAGACGAGCATAATTTTGTGAGGTGAGCATTATGAGGCAGTAGATATTTAGAGGAAGCACAGGTGCGTAATTAAAGGCACATTCTGGCTTCCTTCTGGGAGATGGGTGAGAATAAGAAGAAAGGATGTGATTGATAATGCTGCATGTGGAGTTTTTACTTTGAAATTAGTACCCAATGTAGACAGGGTTCTTTGAGATGAAGGTCAAGGGTCATTCTGGGACAGAGAAGAAACTTTAAGCAGTAAATACTGAAAAGGTTAAAAGTCATAGAGTTACAGACCTTGTCCTTGCCCTCTAAATCTGGATGTGACCTCTAACTGCATCTACACATTTACATGCTCTAGTGTTTCTCGGATCACCACACGAAGCCTACAATTGCCCTTTCTCATTTGATTTGCTAATGCTGAGACTATAGGAATGAACACCGAGAAGCTCATATTTATGAGTTCAAAGTTTATTGTTATTTTCTCACTTGTCAAGTTAGCCATCCATATGTATCTATCTGGCTGAAAGATGTAGATCAAGAGGCTTTTTGGCTGCAATCCCCGAGGGGGGATGCAGGTTTGAATCTGAGACAGCTTTCAAACTAAGTAGACACTTATTTATTAAAATTTTAGGGAAAAAAACCCCTCATATTTTAGAAGAAAACACTTTGTGTGCATTCTAATTCCGTTTAATTCTCCTATAAATCCTATCTGTGGTTATATATCCCTCCTTTTGAATAACTATACTACCTTGGTTGTACATGTCATTATTATTATCAATTATATTTATATTTATTATTATATTAAACCAAAAATGCAGCAGTTAAAAACAAGTCCAAATGCTGACATTTTCATTTTTCATTTGGCATACATACAGACAAGTTCAAAATAACCAGCAACTGTTAGTGAACAACAACCAGATGCTCCTGGTGGTCAGTGCTTAGATCTGGATGCTGCACAGCAGCTTTCTGGAAACCTCCGTCCCGATTACCATGCCCCCATGACATCTGTGGACACTGAGTCTCTTTTCTTGTTTCTGTTCAACCACCATGAATCAGACAGTATATACTTGGTTTTGCTTTCTTTCCTCTAATTATATTTGAGAAATTTATTTTTGTATATAATGACACGTCGTTGTTATTTATACAGTACAATGTTGTATGGAGTTATGCACGTTAACTTAATACTGTGAATGTGCTAAGCATTTGCAGCACAGGGAGTTGTTTTTCCAGCTTTGACAGTTTTAAGTATCGCTATCATTATCAGCACATATTTAGACATGTCCATCATGTTAGAATTCTACAGTGATGGCATTTCATGGCCACTACATATTTATCATTTGCTTACATAGTACCAACTGTTAATAGTTTTACAAAATATTTATGTAACTAGAAACACTCTAAAACAGTGACTAAGGCACACTGTTGCACATTTTAGATGGTTAGTAAACATTTAAATAATATTTTATTTATTCTTTCAGACATGTATACAATATATTTGCATCATATCCACCTATCACTACTTTCCTCCCACTCTCCAGGGGACCTCAGACCCATCTCCCTTCTAAGAGCATGTCTTACTGGTTTGTGTCCTGGGTAATCTACTTAGTTCTGTTGGTGCTTCTCTTCCGTTCATGGGTGTGGGGCCATCCTCTGAGGCATGTATCCCAAAATTTTTATCAACAAGTAAATCTTACCCTGGTACTGAAGATTTTTTCTATTGTGGGAAAAAAATCCATTGATTTTCTTTAAAAATGTTTTGTATACAATTTCTATTTCAGAAGTGACTGCCTTCTCTGCTGTCTTGTGTCAATTATAATTTATATATCTTCATGACTTTTTGTGTTACCAGGAATTCTCAGTAAGGTTAATACTTCTTGCATAATAACTTCAGAGTCATCAGATCTCTTTTCTGTGCTGTTTTAAAAATCATGGTAAGTATGTTTCTTTAAATTTCCTTCTGAGCATGCTTGCAAGCTGACCCTTCCATTTTTTGAAATCATTCTGGGGTGAAGGGTGATGACTGTTTTTAGGTGGTTTCTGCTCTGCTTCATGCACCTAATGTCTATTGAAATTTATCTATGACCATAAATTATTGATAACTTTGTTCAGCTTTCAAACAATGGTTTTAAAATTATTTGTGCTATTATTTTCTTTGATTAATGTTCCTTTTGTTATGAAACAAGCCGGGGTACTTTAATACTTTGAGATGTTTCATAGCTCAGCCAACAAGCTCCATCCTGTGTCTCACACTTGCTTGTAAATACTATTATGGATATTTGATTATAATACTATTGATTATAATACTATTATGGATATTTGATTAGTTGATTGTTCTCCATTTTTACTGAATTTCGCTGTCTTCTGTCAGCCATGAGAAAGTTTGGATGCTTTTAAAATTTAAAACATTTTAACTCAACTAATATTCTCTTTCCCTTAAATTATTGCCAATAATATATTTAAACCCTATCTATATTTTGTGTTCTTTTAAATTTAAAGCGCGTGCACACACACACACATACACACACACACACACACTTGTCCTATGTCCTTATATATAATCATTTCCTTCATCTAGTTGATATTTTCTGATAATGAATTCCCTCTGCTTCTACAAATGTTTTCCTTTCATCTTTATTTTACTGGTTAAAAAATTCCAGTTTGACAGCTACTCCAATTTTATACATATTTCCATTTTAAAAATAATTCATACATAAATACTGCATCACTTCACCCTTCCCTGTCCCTCTGACTGCTTCTGTGTCTCCTGCTCCCTCTCACATTCATGACCTCCTTGTTATTGTTACAAAGTCCATGGAAATACAGTCTGCTGAGTCCATTTATGTTCCTGATTTGTACATGTGTTTAAGGCTGACTGCTTAAGATTGGATTACAAATCAGGATGCTCTCTTCTGGAGAAGGCTGACTCACCCTCTCTCAGAAGCCCTTTTATTTTAATTACCTGTAGTTCTTCATCTAGTTGGGGCCTTGTGAGATTTCCCAGTAGAGGCTGGCATGTAAACTAGTGTTATCACTGTGCTGCCATTGTTTAAGTGACCGCATTGTTGGGGTTGTGTGGGTGCTGCTTCCTGTTATATTTAGAAGCCATTACATCACAGCAGACGTTGTGGCCCCCTAGTTCTTACAACCTTTATGCCTCTTTTTCTGTGATGTTTCCTGAGAGTAAGGATGAGTTATATATAGATCTGTCAATTGGGTTGGGTATTCCATGGTCAGCTGTTCTTTGCATTTTTAGCAGTTGTAAATCTCTGCAGTGGTCTCCATCTAATGAAGGATAAAAACTTCTGGGTTGAGAAATGAGAACTATACTTCTCTGTGGATGGAAGGGTAAGAATTCGGACTCCAAATTAGACATTTTACTGGTTTTAAGGTTGTCATTTTCTTATTTTCAGGAGGCTTGCATTCTATGGAGTTGTCAAACATTTTTTTTCATGCATAAGGCATATAATTTTCCAGTTATCCTCAGGATTTAACTAATGATATACAGGATGATTTATATCAATCATACCTGCGGTTTAAGAAATATCAGCTGATATTTTCAGTGGCTTTGGAAATTTCAAGGTCATCATCTTTTCGAGGGATTGATTCTGTCTCACACTGTCTGATTCTGCTTCCAGACTAGCAAATTCCACTCATGCCATTACATTTCCCACATCCCACTCAAAGCCTTTGGCTTTGTTTCCTTGCATAATTCTTCAGTGAAGTTAGTCTTTTGTTTATGAGAAAGAAATTTATCTGAAAAGAAAGATAATTTGTCAACGTTTAAATTACCTCTATGCTCTTTCTCTTGTATCTTGCCCTTGAGGTGAAATTGTTTAACCCTCAAATGTAACAAGAAATATTGTGGAATACTGATTTTAAGAGATTGTTCTAATCAAATGAATTTATTAAAATCAGAATAAAAGTTTGTGCATGATTTTTTTATTGTTGAAAATAAGGTGTTGAAAAAATTCCTAGAGAGATTAGGCATACAAGGGACATACCTTATCATAAAAAAGGCAATTAACAGCAAGCCCATCGGCAACATAAACCTAAATGGAGAGAAACTAAGCATTTCCACTAAAATAGGGAGTCATTGCAATTCTCAATCAACATTCTAACACAATTCTTCACTGATTCTGAAAGGACAATTTTCACTGTCATATGAAAACACACAGAAAACAAAACAAAAAACAAAATGAAATAAAAAAATCCTCAAGATAGCTAAAACACTCCTGGATAATGAAAAAACTGCTGGAGCTATCACCGTTCCCAATTTCAAATTATACCACAAAGCTTTAGTAATAAAACAGTATGGTATTGGCACAAAAAAGACACATTGATTGATAGAATTGAATTGAAGACAGAAATAAATCCAAATACCATCAACCCTTGATTTTTGATAAAGAATACAGAAATGTACATTGGAAAAAAGGACAAGATCTTCAATAAGTGATTCTAACCAAACTGGATGTCTATATGTAGAGTAATGCAAATAGATCTGTCCATATTGATCATCCTGTACACAACTCAACTCCAAATGAATCAATGACCTAAGGCCAGAGACACTGATTTAATAAAAGAGAAAGTGGGGAATATATTTGAACTCATTGGCACAGAAAAAGACTTCTTGAACAGAACACTGTTAGCCTAGGAACTGAGAACAACAATTAATAAATGGGACTTCATAAAACCAAGAAGTTGCTGTGATGCAAATGACATCATCATTTGAGCAAAGTAGCAGGCTACAGTATAGGAAAAGATTTTTTTTTTTTTTTATCAACTACACATCTGACAGAAGGTTAATATCTAAAGTATATAAAGAACTAAAAAAACCTTTGGAAATCAAGAAAACTAATATATTAATTAAAAATGATGTACAAATCTAAACAGAAAATTCTCAAAAGGTGAAACTCAAATGGCAAAGAAACATTTAAAGAAGTGTTCAACATCCTTAGTCAGCAGGGAAATGAAAATCAAAACTACTTTGAGATTTCATTTTATATGAGTCACAATCCAAGATCAATAAAACAAATGACAGCTCATGCTGGTTAGGATGTGCAGTAAGGGGAACACTCTTATTCATTTGCTGTTGGAAGCATAAACATGTACAGTCACTGTACAATCAGTGTGATGGCTATTCAGGATGTTGGAAATTGCTACACCTCAAAATTCTGTTATGCCACTTGGGGATATATCTAAAGGACCCTTCATTCTACTCTTGAGACGCTTGTTCACCATTGTTTATTGTTGGTCTATTCAGAATACCCAGAAATTGGAATTGGTGTAGATATCCATAAATGAATGAATGAATGAATGAATGAATAGAGAAATATTTATTTATACTATTTAATATTATTCAGCTGTTAAACAAATGAAGTCATGAAGTTTGTAGGTAATCCAGACTCAGAAAGACAAATATGGTATGTATTCACTTATATGTGGAATATTAGCTGTTATGTCAAGAATAAGCAAGCTACAATCCATATAACCACAGAGGGGTTAGAAACTAGGGAAGTGGGAAGGAAGAATCTCTCTATGAAGGGGGGAATAGAATATATAGTTATGGATGGAGGAGGTGGGTGACTTGAACAGGAAAATCAAACAGGGACAGGGAAAGTTGTAAAGGAGAGAATACTAAAAATAAGGACCATTGAGGGGTCATCTGGAAAGCTGATACAGTAAGCACTTCCATGTGTACATGTAGGTGATTTAAATAAAATCACCAAATAATAGGAAGACAATGCCCCAGTTGGACATCTCTTGTCAACAAATGAAGCATCCAATACTAAGGATGGGCCACATATAATCTAGTGTTGGCCAAAAGTGTCACATGGGAACCTCCAAGTACCTAGACTATTGTCAAGGCTATTTGTTACTCTCCACAAAATGATGGCATGGTGAGGCCCTATAGCTGAAGACAACACATAAACAACTCACTGAACATGGAGAAGTGAAGCTGGTGCCTACCTAGAGCCTTTACCACTATGGACTAGTATTGAAGGTACTAGAAAGTACTCTACATGTTACCGAAGGAGAAAGGTAAACACCAGTCCAGACACAACTACTTTAATCTACAGTGGTGACTTGTCTGCAGGACAGGCTGGTGCAAGCATGTCACAAGGCTCCTGGGAATAACTAACCATAGCTGATTTGATTTAAGGCCCTGGCCATTAGATGGAACACATAGACTGCTTGGGTGGCCCAGAACCTTAGACTAGATAGGCCATGCTCCTAGGGGAAGACCAAATACTACTGTTCTTCTAAGGAACATAGCAACAGAATGACTCCTACCATTCTGCTATACTCCTAGGTCAGTGCCTTGCTCAGCCATCATCAGAGAAGCTTCAGATGGGAACAAATAGAAAGTCCCACATCCAGACAGTGAGGAGGGAGAGAGAGGGAAGGAGGGAGGGAGGGAGGCAGGGAGAGGGGGAAGGGAGAGGGGGAGGGAGAGGGAGGGGGAGGGAGAGGGAGGGGGAGGGAGGGAGGGAGGGGGAGGGAGAGGGGGAGGGAGGGAGGGGGGAGAGGGAGGGAGGGGGGAGAGGGAGGGAGGGGGAGAGGGAGGGGGAGGGGGAGGGAGGGAGGGAGGGGGAGAGGGAGGGGGAGGGAGAGGGAGGGGGAGGGAGAGCGAGAGAGCGCACATGGAACACACAGCTCTAAATGGGATGTCTCCATCAAACACCTCCCTACAGGCCTCACAAAACTGCTGAAGAGAGGGTAGAAAGAGTGTACAAGCCATTCACAGGGCCTGCAGGGATCTGCACAAGGTCCTAGCTCTGAGAGCAGAAGTGGATACATGCCCTATTTGTAACCCAGAAGCTACCTCCAATTGCAAATGAAAAATTCGTTTCCTCCAGGAGGGTCTCCCTAGGGAAACAAACCACTCATCAGAGGAGGCCCCATGCTCAGCGGTCGATGGACAGCAGAAAATGAACTCAATGACATCAAAGCTTTTTTCTTTTTTCTTTTCCTTATAGGTCTGCATATATATATATTATGGCTTCTGATTTTGTGGTCTTAGGGATTATTGTGTGCGAGAACACATGTCTCTGTAGCTGTATGTTTTTCTCATGCTTTTTCTTTGGCTGTTCTTCTGTTTGTTTTGTCCCATTCTGAGTTGTTTGTTTTTCTTTTATCTTATTTTCTTTTATTATCCCTTAGATGGCTGTTTGCTTTCTAGCCAGGGGCAGAAAGGGTGTAGACTCAGATGACAGAGTGGGAGGTGGAGAAAATCTCAGAGGAATTGCGGCGAAGGAAACCATAATCAGAACACATTGCATGAAATAACTTTTCAATAAAAAATCAAATTGCTGTGTTTGTTATACATAGATGATATGTTCCTGCAATTATAGTTTTATTTAAGAATTAGTGACATGTGAACATTAAAATGCTACCCATCCACAGTAAAGTATAAAACCCATCACATCTTAACACAGAGAGAGCTGGAAATGATTATTAGGTCAAGTTAAATAAGCCAGACACTGAAAACACACACCACCTGAATTCATTGCATATGAATTGCTGATATCAAAAGCTGATATCAAAGGACTCGAAGGTAGACTGCTCATTGCCAGGTCAGAGGCAAGTTGATCAATGAGTATTAAGTTTTACTTCTAAACTAGTATAATTTTTAGCCCCATTCTAAATACCTATCCTTATTCCCACGATAACTGTAAATGTCATCCCTCATCAAAGAAGCTGTGGTTTGCAACGTTTAGAGATGATCACAGAAATACACAACTAGTTAAAACACAAAGAACAACTGAAAGTGGAGTTCCCAGCCCCAGCTGTTACATCTACAGTACAACCCCCACACCTAAGGTTTAGAGAACATTGCTGAAAGGTGGCAGACAGGGGGTCAGAGGATCCTACTGTCAGTGTCTTCTGTATTTGATAGGGAAGCTGCATCCATGCAATTTCAACAATAGGACATTTCAACAAAAGGAAATGCAAGGACAAAGAATGGAGCAGAGACTGAAGGAAAGGCCATCCAGAGATTGCCCCACCTAGGGATCCATCCCATTTGCAGACACCAAACCCAGACACTATTGCTGATGCCAAGAAGTGCTTGCTGACTGGAGCATGGTATAGTTGTCCCCTGAGAGGCTCTGCCAGAGTCTGACCAATACAGATGTTGATTCTTGCAGCCAACTATCTGACTGTGTACAGGACCCCAATGGAGGAGTTAGGGGAAAAACTGAAGGAGCTGAAGGGGTTTGCAACCCCATAGGAAGAACAACAATATCAACCAACCAGACCACCCAGAGCTCCTGGGGACTAAACCACCAACCAAAGAGTACACATGGCAGGACACATGGCTCCAGCCACATATATAACAGAGGATTGCCTTATCTGGCATCAATGGGAGGGGAGGCCCTTGGTCATGTGGAGGCTTGATGCCCCAATGGTAGGGCGGTGAGGCAGGAGTGGGTGAGTGTGTGGGTGGGGGGAACACCCTCATAGAAACAGGGGGAGGAGGGATGGTGTAGGGAGTTTGTGGAACGGAAACCAGGAAGGGGAATTACATTTGAAATGTAAATAAATAAAACAACCAATAAAAAAGAAAAGTGATGTAAATTGAAAGTAATTATTGCCCTCTACTTATTATATGATCCTATATGTCAAAGACTTTAAAGACTGCACTAGACAGCTAATAGTTCTGATAACCACTTTTAGAAAAACAGTAAGATAAAAAACAGTATTAAAAATGCAGTAGTTGTCCTATATAACAATAAATAATATGATTAGAGAAAGATCACAAAAGAAATCCAATTCACAGTAGAATAAAAATTGAAATTAAAATAACCACGGAAATGAAAGATTTATGCAGTAAAAATTTTAACTGGAGTAGGAAGTTGATACCGCCAGATAATGGGAAGATCTCTCATGTTCATGGGGTATAAGAGTTTCTGTAGTAGAACTGGCTACATTAATGAAAATGCCATTTTCATCAGTCTTAGCTACTTTTCTATTGCTGTGTAGATACAACACGGCCAAGGCAACTTGCAAAACAACTAATTTAATTGAAGGATTGCTTAGAGTTTCAGAGGGTGAATCCATGAGCATCATGGTGCAGAGCATGGCAGCAGGCAGGCAGGTAGGCATGGGCCTGATGTAGTTGCTAAGATCTGCAAGAAGGGAGAGAGGGGGAGGGGGAGGGAGAGGGAGAGGGAGAGTAAGGGAGAGGGACAGATAGAGACAGAGAGGTACAATCCCCCTCCCTCCCCTCTTTCCTGTCCACCCTTACAAATTCTTCCCCCTTTAGCCCCTCCTTACCCGTGACTACCACCCCACCCTGGGGCATCTAGCTAGTCCCAGCAGTTCTAGGCAATCCACATCCCCCGGCCCCCACTCCCCAGGCTCATCCAGGCAGTCCCAGTATGTGGGAAGGGATCTAATGGCAGGGAATAGAGGCTGAGATAGACCCTGTTCCACTTGTTTGGGGATCCACATGAAGACCAAGCTGCACATTTGCTACAAATGCGTAGGGGTTCTAGCTCCAGCTCCTGCATGTTTCCTGGTTGGTGGCCCAGGCTCTGTGAGCCCCTATGGTCTCAGGTTAGTTAACCCTGTGGATTTTCTTGTGGTGTCCTTGTCCCCTCCAGGTTGCCCACCTCTATCCGAGAGTCTTCAATAGGACTCTCTCTGCTCTGCCTGATGTTTGGCTGTGGGTGTCTGTGTTTGCCTCCATCCACTGCTCCATGAAGCCTCTCAGAGCATAGTTACATTACGTTCCTTTCTGCAAGCATGGCAAGGTATCATTAATAGTGTCAGGCGTTAGCTCCTTTACAACAGATGGGTCTTAAGTCAGTCATTGGATGGCCATTCACTCAGTCTTCATTCCATCTTTATCCCTGCACATTTTGTAGGCAAAGCAAATTTTAGGTTGAAGGTTTTGTGGGTAGATTGATGTCCCCCCACCTCCTCTGGAAGTCCTGCCTGGCTACAGGAGGTGGCTACTTCAGTCTCTATATCTCCCTCTCTGAATCTAAGCTAGTGTCACCCCATAGACTCCCTGTATCCTCTCCTGTCCCAGGCCTAGAGCCAGTATTCTTAATAAAATGACTTGGAACATTGAAGCAATTATTCATTATCTATGATGAGATATTCAATCCACTCCAAATACCAGAAAAATGTGTATAACCAATTTGAGTATTGCTGAAACTTACTGAAGATTAATTTAATATTTCACACACTTTTGAAGTTTTCCTTTGATTAGCAGAATATTAACCAATATTTTTGTATTAGGGGATGCTAAAACATAAAGTATATATAATATAGATTCTACAAATACAAATCTAACTTCATATTAAGTTAAAACTAATTACCTGAATGAGTTATCAATTGAATATACTCGAATTAAAAAAAAAAACTAAGTTGAGTTCAAATGTTTTCCTAATTGTTTCTGAGAGCATAGTATGTGCAGACATTTGCGGTGTGAAGGAAACACTCTGAAGTAAACACTGCTGCTGGGACAGACCCTTCTGCTTCCCAGGACTGCAATTGTTTAAGGTTGTGTGTTTTGGGTGGTAAAAGGGTGGTTACCTAGCAACAACCTCTCCTCCCTTGTCCGTGCTGCAAGAATCAGATTGGGCATGTCAGTCAATTGATTACTAGTTTGCTAGATCTGAAAGAACAATGCAATAATGTGGTAGGGCACAAATCTCAACCAGAAACTTCCAGGATCTTTTTCTGTGGATTCCACTCTTTATCTGATGCTGCTTGAACCTTGTCTAGAGATTGTATAAATGCTAAAGTGATACTCACCAAGTGAAAAAGAAAGTTCAGGTTTTGATTAATAGCATTTATTTTCAGTTTGCTTTTAAAGCAAGCAATGAAATAGCTACAATGGCATCAACTCTGGGCAATTGGTCCTCTTACTTCATTAGCTCTTTTGAAATAGGGGAGGGCAGGATGGGCTGAGTTTTGGAGAAATACTGTTTAAGAATCTAGACAGGTTTGACACACCATTTTGCCATATGAAGCTATAGTTAATGAGGTACTAATTTTAATGTAACATACACAGAATATATTTATGTTTATGACAAATGAGCTTAACCATATGTTACAACAACTTAGATGGGAAACATATACTTTAATATAATTTACATTGTATGATCAGATTACTGCGAAATGCATCACAAGTGAATTCTACTTTCATGAAACAGAACACTTTAACTGGTGCATGCAGAGGGCTGAGAAGGCAGGTACTATGCATGTTTGGGTTGCTTAGAACATTAGCACAGCCACTGCCATGGGAACATGACACACAGTGACTTAGTTTCTGTGTTTTCATAGCATGAATATGTAAGGTTTAAAAAATGTCTATTCAAAGAACACTTCAGTGCCAAGTGTGTGGGAGCTGGTAGAAAGAAATGAGGCTTTGACTTAGAAAATTTTCCATGATGCAGAGGGCTGAAACCAGTGTATCCCCAGACACACTGCTGGCACTTAGGGAAGCTGTTTGCCAGTGTGCAGACACCTGTCTCATGTACAGTAGTTTTCTGAAACAACCTCATGGCTCAGCTTCCTTCATGACAGTACATATTGCATTTCATTTGTTAATTGAATTCCAGAGCAAAGGTGTGTGTGTGTGTGTGTAACATTAAATGATAGGTGAAAATTACAGCTATGTTTCTTCTTTATAAATCTGCTTAGTGTTTGTTTTTTAAAAGTGATAACCTTACGATTCAAATTAATCAAAAATTGACACCATATTTTTTCAGATCCTCATTCCAGAATAGCAGTCCTTTGAAAGTAACTGGTAATAATATTATTTCAGAATTTGGTCCAATTCTTGTTATTTGTTTGCAGAAACCTATTAGAGGTCAGAACATTTGACTATAAATGTTACTATATCAGCAGTATCCAAATATTAAAAGTCATATCTGAGAATAAATTCAAACAGAATTAATTCCATCTATTCCCAAGAATCTTAACTGGTCAAATGTCAAGTATTAAAAGGAAAATAGCTGACAGACAAGAAACCAGCAACACTATCAACCTAATGTTCAGACTATAAATTGGTAGTAAGAACATGATTATTTTTAATGTAACAATTTACAGTGTATTTCCTCCAAATAAGTATGGCATGCATGCAATAGTTCACAGAATAATTTAAGAAGCAAGCATGCATATTACAGTGAGTCATTTGATATGGAGACTTCCCTCTCTTTACTCTGTATTCCTCTTATAAATTATGATAGTCTGATAAGTAGGACTCATTTATTTTAATGTCTGTATATCATCAGGAGAATTTTGGACTAAGAATTGTCAAGGATACGTTTCAGGACGCGTCTCCGTGTGCCTCCGAGTCTAACAGAATAGCATAGTTCAAATCTAGTAGCCCAACAGTTAAAATAATTGGTGAGTGTGCGCTGAATCCTCAAGAGAGGAGGGAGGATGCCAGAAGGAGGGCGAGGAGGAGCGGCTGGAGGGAGGAGGGGGAGGGCAGGTGCTGATTTCAGCCCTGTAGCGTCAGGATTGCGTCAATTCGGGTTTCAGCCACGTCTGGAGTCTCGGAGACAAGCTTTTCAGAAGAGCCAACAGGAACAGGGCAGGGTGGCACATTGCTGATAGAGAGCGCGGACCTTCCTCCAGTCCCTCCCGCTGCCGGTGCTGGTCCCAGATCCCCTGTGTTTCCCCTGGAAGCCTTGTTCCCGGATCCTTCCAGGTGAATCTGCCCGGAGTTCTTTCAGCACCTCGGACAGAGCACGCAGAAAACATGGCTCCTATCACCACCAGCCGCGTGGAATTCGGTGAGCAAGTTGCTGAACTTGGGGCTGTGGCTGGGCTCGGGGCTGTGCTGTGCTTTGCTCTCTACTGGGTCTTGAATATGTATATTTTCAAGTAGCTAATTTGAAAGGAAGACGAGAACAGCAGATGGTTAATTGTGGCTTACTTCCTTCCCTTGATATTTTTCTCCTTAACATTGCCTTGTGATTTCACCTTCCAGAAGTTCCCGAATGTTCACGCGGCTCTGTAAGCTACAGCCTGAGCTGAGGAAAGAAAAGGACATCTGTTGTTAGAATACTGCTTCATTTATTTTCTGGATGGTTCCTATTTGTGTGTAAATCTTTTAGGAAAAGCTACGTACGCCTTTGGTTACATAAGAGTTGATACGACATAAAATAACTTGTACATTGAGGGTTTGAGATGCGTGTTCTATTACGCTGTGATAAATTTCTCTGCTATGTTTTCTTGTATACCTGAAGAATGTTACTAATGACAGATAAAATTCTGTGATACTGTAGTTCTTGGGACTTTAGAACAACCGGCTTTGGCCTTTTTCATGTCTCTGATTGAGCTTTCTGGAGTCCAGCGCTGTACAGTTTAAGTAAAAAAGCTACTCAAAACTTGGGTTAGAGCTGCTGCTTTCTCGATTGCTTTTCCTGTTCGTATTCCAAAATTTTGTCACTATGGTCTCCTTGTCTGCTTCAGTGAATAAATTAGACATACATTTTAGAAAATCAATCGGCATGTCTAGGTCCAATTATATTCTACTGGGAAAAGATCAGGGTTTTATCTATAAGTATTTTTAAGTTAAAGGATGAAGAAATTTCTGAATAGTATCTCTCATGTATAATAATTGTGACTAATATGAGTGCTAAGGACCCTATCTCTGCTCTCAAAGCTAAGTACAGTATCAGTAGTTACGTTAGCAGAGTGTGAGTCCATATTATCTTGGGTGTTGTGAATATTAGATATAATAAAATATTCATAAATTATTTTCTTAGCCTTTCATCATTGGATGTGTGTGTGTGTATGTGTGTGTGATATTTACACTCAGTTACTGATTTGAAATAAAGCATTTTCTCACAGTGGGCTATCTTCTGAGACTACCCTTGTGAGAATGTTTCCATACCCACCTGTCTTTATACTTAGAAATAATGACTTTAACTGCTTTTATTGTTCTTACAGTGGCTGAAGAATTTCTTAGTTCCTGAGTTTGCTTTTGTTGCCTTGCCCTGAGTTATTAGATTGTGTGTGTGTGTGCGTGCGTGTGTGTGTGTGACAAAGACTTGAATAGAAGAAGCTGACACTGTTTAGCTGATTAACTCTTCTTTCTCTTCCTCCTCCTCTTCCTCTCCCTTCCCTTCTCTCTCTCCTCCTCCCCTCCCTCCTCCTCCCTCTCCTCCTCTTCTTCTCCCTCCTTCTTTTCTTCCTCTTCCCCCTTTCTCCTTTCTTCTTTGTAGCATTCACTTTTTTTCTATTTAGAAGACTAAAAGCTTTACTTCATCTTTACAATGATTCAATTTAGCCATAGAATTAAGTTATAGATTTTATGTTTAATCTCAGATGTTTTTCTTACTGTTTCTCCATCCGACTTCCTTTGAGCTCACTTTTAGGAATCTAAAGTGGATGGGAGGAATATTTAGGCGATGGAGAAGAGTTGTAAAAATCCCTTTTCTTGGTCTTAGAAAGTGTTAACCCTTTTTGGGCTGGAACTTTTATGCTTTGTATTCACCATTTAGAATAAAACAGGGATAAAATAGAGGGAAATGTACATAACACTTTGTTGTATTCACTTTTTGCTAAAGGTTTACTTAGCTGCGTCACTGTGTCAGATGTAGTAAGTAGAAGTACAACTCCTAAATATTTGTCAGAAGAACCTGCTTGCATATTAGATGACATGTGCTTCATGTACAATTACTGTTGGCCTGTCACTGGATATCACCGATTTAATACGTTCGAAGTTAAGAGAACAACGGCATTTTCAATTTTATTACCATGTGCCATGTAGAAATATACAAGGATAAAATTGAACTCTAAATTACCTATGCTCACTTTACACTCACAGTTTGAGAATGGTTATGCATTTATGACCACATTATTATGCCTAACCCACATAGATTACTTTGTGATTTGGAAAATTCAGTGCTTGAAGAATTTTATGTTCATATATATAAGGGGATTGTCATGTTATAAATTAATTACATGTTATTACCATACTATGTATTTTATTTTACTGTCTTTTTACCTTATTAACAAATGTTTACCTTTTCACCACATCTCACAATTAAAAAGAAAATTTTAATGAGTTTATAGCAATAGCCAATGGCCATGTTTTTTTTCCATAAGTTTTTAGTTGTGTGGACTACTGTCTTTAAAGTATTCTTTTTTTTTTTTTCTGCTTGAATCCTGGGTGAATAAAGATATCTTAAGAAGGTAGTGTGTGTGTGTGTGTGTGTGTGTGTGTGTGTGATTGATTCTTCTAGAAAGCTCCAAAATGTGACAATTGTACTTCCTTATATTATTATAGTTGACTACTGATATCTGAGTTAAACAAAGCCAGGGTGAGAATACTTAACATGACCCTGCATTTATTCCAGATATACTTTAATTTATTAATATATTTATGAGAATCTACTGAATTTAAGGTGTTTTAAATCATAATGTCTTTTTGTGTGTGTCACATAGGGCTATGTTTAGACCTCAGGTTAGTGGGAAACATCACTGTTACTCATGCCAGGAACTCTGGGGGAGTAAGTCAAACCTCCCAACCGACAGCAGGGGCTGGCTCTGTTATGCTTTCACTACAGTCTCCCCTTTCAATCCTGATCCTTTAATGTATGCCATTGGTCAATTGGTTTTTCAGATGAAATTCCCACAGTGGTGGGCATCTTCAGTGCTTTTGGCCTCGTCTTCACTGTCTCTCTCTTTGCCTGGATCTGCTGCCAGAGAAGATCAGCTAAATCCAACAAGACTCCTCCATACAAGTTTGTGCATGTGCTTAAAGGAGTTGATATCTACCCAGAAAACCTAAGTAGCAAAAGGAAGTTTGGAGGAGATGACAAGAGTGAAGTGAAGGGTAAAGCCGCTCTGCCCAACCTTTCCCTGCATCTTGACCTAGAGAAGCGAGACCTCAATGGCAATTTCCCCAAAGCCAACCCCAAAGCTGGCAGCTCTTCTGATCTGGAAAATGTCACCCCAAAGCTCTTTACGGAGACAGAAAAGGAGGCCAATTCCCCTGAGAGCTTGAAGTCCAGCACTTCCCTCATGTCAGAGGAGAAACAAGAGAAGCTGGGGACACTCTTCTTGTCTCTAGAGTACAACTTCGAGAAGAAAGCCTTTGTGGTGAACATCAAGGAAGCCCAGGGCTTACCAGCCATGGACGAGCAATCCATGACCTCTGACCCGTACATCAAAATGACAATCTTACCAGAGAAGAAGCATAGAGTGAAGACCAGAGTGCTGAGGAAGACGCTGGACCCTGTTTTTGATGAAACCTTCACATTCTATGGAATCCCTTATCCCCACATCCAAGAGCTCTCCTTGCACTTCACAGTTCTGAGTTTTGACAGGTTTTCTAGAGATGATGTCATTGGAGAAGTCCTGATTCCTCTTTCAGGGATTGAATTATCAGATGGAAAAATGTTAATGACTAGAGAGATCATCAAGAGAAATGCTAAGGTAATTATGTAAGCATTCAAGTAGCTGTAAGGAATATTTAGTATAGTTTTAAAAAATATCTATGGTATTTTCATTCAAATGATGAGTTGGTACACATTATCCTTAATTACTGTGGGTAATAGTAAACAGAGAACAAGAGAATAGAGAAGGCAAAAGGAAGTTTAATCCACAATTGAAATGCTCAAGGAATCTTTGTGATAAAAAAAAAACAAGAGAAAGCATTTCATGATACTTACACATCATTTGTGTAACAGGTATTTTTAAATTTTCTATTAAAATAGTTTGAAAAGGGCTGCTACTTTAAAATTCATGTGTGTGTCTCTTAACATATGTTGTTAAAGTGTTTCAGTTCAGAGTAACTGAATTTGAAACTGAAATTAAAAAGTAAGCCAGTTCCTTCTCAGGATGTGGGATTTGAATGTACTTTTAATGAAATCGCTTTTGAACAAGGGTCATTCTGTTATGTTGTCTTCCGAATGTCCATTTTTTTTCTCCTGCATACAGGAAGTGTGTTACCCTGCCCTCTGACATGGACTCCTTTGATAGCTCTTGGATAATTAGGAAATGACATGATATCAATTTAGCAAAGAGAAACCTTTTCTGCTTTAAATGTAAACTTCACAGTTCCTAATCTTCGTATTTCAGAACAATTTGTTCTCCTAATGTCACAACTTAAGAAAACAACAATCACATTATTTATGTATTTTGAAATCACAATATTTTGGATCTAAAAATATCTTTAGAACACTTTGTAATCATCTTCCTGTCTTGTATTGGCAATAGTGGAATTCAGGCCCCAGAGAGTTGCACAGCTTGTGTGAGGCACCTGACTGACTGGGGCCCATGAGGATCAAATAGCTCCCTGGTTGTTGTTTTGCTTTCTTTGGTATGCTTTTTTGGTAAACTGTTTAGTTTTAGATGGTTTTTCTCAACTTTAGTTCTTTTTTGATGCATTTTTTATTTAGCTGTTCTTAATTATAAGCAAGTCCCATGTTACTGTTTTGTTAGTTGTAGTTAAAGCTTGAACGTTACAATCTTAGATGTCTTAGGTAATGTCTTTCATATAAAACTAAGCATAAATAGCCTTCAGTAAAGGGATCTTTGTTACTGCCTAAGACCAAGTTTTAAAGTTAGAGTCAGTTCTCTCAAGTACTTAAATTTATTTATTTTCTCCTTAGACTGAAAAGAGTCTTTGACTATGAAAGGACAAGAATTCTAACTCCATCATGACCCTGGTCCAGAATAATTGTTGGATGCAGAATAGATTTTCTGTGGCTTGAATTCAAATGCCACTAGTGCCAATAGTGAAGAATTTAAAATAAGATAAAATATGTGCCATGCAATCCTACACATACCAATTGATAAGATTATTCATTTTATGACTATTAATGATTTTGAAGATCAGAGATGTTCTTACATAGCAAAAGCGAAACAAACAAACAAACAAACAAATCCTCTTGAAAGTATAATGTAATATCCTTCAAAACATGTGTGCTGGGTGTGGTCAAATCTTTGCAGATTTTAGCATTCTGTAGTACTTGAAACAACCACAAGATGGCAGGCAATGGATTTAGTCGTTATGAAGCGGCATAAAAGCAGTTTTTCAGATTTCTTCGCCTGTTAAAATAAAAACTAGATAGGAACATGACATTAAAATAACAAAGCTATTATGTTGCTGTATGTTTTGTGATGAGAGTACAAAAGCTGAAGATTAAAACTCCATCCACGGTGTTTCTCTTTGTTAGAAGTCTTCTGGCCGGGGTGAACTTCTGGTCTCTCTCTGTTATCAGTCCACTACAAACACGCTCACTGTGGTTGTCTTAAAAGCGCGGCACCTACCGAAATCTGATGTGTCTGGACTTTCAGGTAAGAACGGCTTCTGAAATACTGGAGTTCAGCCTCTACAATTTTTAACTAACACCGGAGTCTGGTTTTGTCCCTCAGGATCATGAGTTATGGGCTTGTGGATTGTCTTTTTTTTTTTTTTCTTTCTTCTTTATGGGAAAATTTGTGAGTCAGTTCTGCCAACAATCCAGAGAAGTTCATTTCCTGAGAGACAACTTCGGAGGAAGCTCTTGGAACGATGAGGAAAGACGGAGCCTAGTATTGCTCAGAACAAGAGTTTTGAAGTTTTGCGTCTCAAATGAGCTTACTCATCTGCATCTTTAATGACTTCATTACTTTAATAATTACGTTTTAGTTTTCAAAAAGTCTGGAAAAAATAAAATGGTTTTTGTAGAATATAATGAGAAAGAAAATGAGCTAAGTTGTGGGTTAAAATGATCTTAAAATAGTCACTTTTCTATTTCTTAGTATAGTATCCTCTCTATTTCTTAAGCACTATAGAAATTGAGTACAATAATACTTGAAGTGTATTTTGAAAACTAGAAGTATATATTTTAATAAAGAATCACCTAGTGGTATGAAGATAAATAACCTCTCAAAACCAGTTAACTGTGTGATAAGGAAAGTCACATGACCCTAAACCCATCTAGTGTCACAGGAAAGATCAACTCTCCAACCACATGCAGAAAAGCTAAGGGGCAGGATACGACCTGCACGGTTTCCAAACCCCTGTTTAGCAACAAAAGCAGCACTCACCTGAAGATAGACTTACCAAGATCACAAAGTGAGTGAGCTCAGAAAGGGTGAGATTTACTTTCGCCTCAGTTATGCAATTAATAATTAGTGGGCAGTATGCAGCATTCTCTTATCTTCCCTGACATCAGGTCTAGAACTAGTTTCTATTTATCAATATTTTCAATTTAATTAAAACGAGGAGAGTGAAACCTATTTTCACTTCCCATCTGTTTAGACTTGTTTTCATTGTAAGAGCCTCATTTCCACTGTATTGGGGTGCCATGCTCACTAAGGAGACTAGACCTGCGGCTGATTGTTGTCAACATAACACTTGTTGTATGCCATTGCAGATCCCTACGTCAAAGTGAACCTGTACCATGCCAAGAAGAGAATCTCTAAAAAGAAGACTCACGTTAAGAAATGCACTCCCAACGCAGTGTTCAATGAACTGTTTGTCTTTGATATTCCTTGTGAGAGTCTTGAAGAAATCAGTGTTGAATTCTTAGTTTTGGATTCTGAAAGGGGATCCCGAAATGAGGTGATTGGACGGTTGGTCCTGGGTGCCACAGCAGAAGGAAGTGGTGGGGGGCACTGGAAGGAGATCTGTGACTTCCCCAGGAGACAGATTGCTAAGTGGCACATGCTCTGTGATGGTTAGCTTCCTGGCCATGAGCTGCAACTTAAAGATTTTTACTAGGCAAGAAGCAATTTTCTTTCTTACACACGATTGTAAGCTTGTGGTACAGCAAGCTACTTTATTATTTATTTTTATTTACTTATTTGTTTTGGTTAGAAGTGGATTAAATGAATAGGCCAGAAAATAGTTGTAAATGTGTATTATGATAATTTCCTCTTTTATTAGAGGTGTTGGCCAAGTTTTCGTAAGATATTCAGTTTCCCTCTGTGTGGTATTAAGTGGGCCAACCAAGCCTGTTATGAGCACCCTAACTTAACCTCGTCACAGATGTGTGTTGTAGGTGATGATTTCAGTTTTGCCTTGGTAGTGGAAATCAGGTGATTGTTAGAGTTAAAAATGAGAACCACACCTTTTTGTATGAAAATTAATCCATGTTTCTTCAGGTTGGGGGAGATAGGTTTTATTTAAATCCAAAGATATTTCCAAAATGTCCTCAAGTCTGGTTTTTTTTTTTTTTTAGTTAAATATGTCATGTACAAATGATTGTCTTATATATCAAAGTATGCTGTAATTTTCATGGTGATTATTTGATACAGTCTCATCATAAGAAGGGTAGCTTAGGTTCATTTCATAAATACAGCAAACAAGTTGAGAGATTGATTTATAAAAGGGCTGAATTGAAGAACACTGTGGTTGATATGAGATTATTTTTGTTCCATCACATGTGAGTCATGTAAAATTTAACTTCACCTAAGAACCATGGTCTTGAATTATTCACTGCCTGTCAGAAGCCTCAGTGTGGCCTAAGATACTCCTATTTACCATTGTGAAGTTGTCAGACTAGTGAAAAAAAAATAAACCTAAGCTAGCAATTCAGTTAGGAATACATTTTTTTTTAATATAAAAATCTATCAGTGTACAAGTGTATTTTCAAGATTGTCTTTCCCCCTCAGAGTGGACATGGCTACTTAAGTTTTTAACTTATTCTTACTGAGAAAGAACTAAGCTACTTAAAAAGAAACAAAAGGAAAGAAAAAAACTTGTGGAATTCATTGTCAAGTTGAAGTCAACCACATTAAGTAAAAGACTAAGACAAGAAAAGAGTAAGCCTTTCAGAATTTACAAATATTCACAAAATATAGTTAGGCTGTAAAAATAGCAGAGACAGTGTGTTCTTCGCTGTCTTTAGACGCCAGTTTGTTTTGAGCTGTTATTTTTAAGATAGCTTAAATTATCGTGTCTTGTGCCACTCCCAATTGCTGAGTTCTGAAATTCTTGCAAAACCTGTGTGAGGCGAGCAGAGCTCTGGCATTTCCTGGGAAGACTTAATTCAATGGCAATGTCTTTATATTTGAGTCATCAGAGACTCATGAGTATGACTTAGGTCCAGCCGAATTATTAAATATGCAAGTTAGAGATAATGTCTACTGGAAATTTTACCTTTGAGTCAAGTTTTGTGTCAGTGCTTTAGCATTTTTGCGAATGTGTTTGATATCACAGTGTTTGTAAATTCGATGAAAATGTATTTCTGAACCACTTGTCTGTGCTTTTTATGACTACGACAAAACTCTGACTTTCTATAAGGAGATATATTTCATTCTGTTTGTACAAAAATTTTACGCTTTCCCCTCACTCATAGCCATCCAGTGACAACGTCATCTGACATCTCTGCCTACTCAGCAGTCTGAGAATAACATGGAGTGAGCTGTGGTCATGTGGAGTTGGGGAGGCCATACGGCCTCTGCATGTATGTACATTTGATGTCACAGGCCATGGAACCTGTGGAGCTTGGAGCTTTCATGTCAAGAGACTTCATTTCCAAGTATCCCACAGAATGGCAGGAAGCTGATGGTGACCCAGTTTATAGGATGTTTGGTGGAATTTTTTTTTTTTAAATAGAAAACAAATCTGACAACAAACACTTTTAAAATTGTAAATAGTTTTTAGTTTTACGACTTAAAGTGTTTTGATGGGGAAAGTTGATTGAAACTATTTATAACTGGTTTTAAGAAAAAAAAAGAGAGAGATACAGGAAAGGAGAAAAGCAAGGAAAAATTGAAACAGGCAGGGAGATATGCAATCTCATTATTTCTGAAAATTGTACTGTTTATAATGTATTACAATCTTAACGTGAATATCCAATTCTGCTAAAATTCCTGCACTGTATTCAACATGTACAATATTATTTTTTGTGTGCTTAGCCAGTCTAACCACCCAAATCGGGAGGTTACCATGTCTGAGGAACTGTGTGATTCAGTAACTGACCCGTTCTGACTTGTTGTAGTTCAGTAGTGATCCGGAGGAAAGCATGGTGTTAGGGAGATGCTGTCTGTCCCTTTGTGCCAGCACTGTGTGTTTGTAAGACATGA
Organism: Mus caroli; assembly: GCF_978045245.1. Classification (NCBI taxonomy): domain Eukaryota; kingdom Metazoa; phylum Chordata; class Mammalia; order Rodentia; family Muridae; genus Mus; species Mus caroli. Next base: position 28,828,546 of record NW_028227274.1, on the reverse strand, counting down.
ATAAACTGCTGCTTTTGCCCAATTTCAGTGACGCATTTCCTGCCAATGGCTCTGTCCTAAACAGTATCTTCTTGCTTTCTGAGTTTTTATCTTTTTCTGATAGACCACCCATATAGCTTAGGGAGTACAAGATCTTTCATGTGTGGAGCTGTGATTTTTGTCTGATTTTTGACAGTTATCTGGGGGGGGGGGCAAGATATGTGTACTCCAAAGTGACAATCCCAATTCTTTTTTTTTTTCTTCTGTTTTTTGAGACAGGGTTTTTCTGTGTAGTCCTGGCTGTCCAGGAACATGCTCTGATTGTAGCCTCCTTCTCCTCCCAGTCTCCCCTCCCAGTCTCCCCGCACACAGCCTTTTCACACTCCCTCAAATTCTCTTCTTATGAGGAGGACTCCCCTCCACCCCCTGGGTACCAACCCACCCTGACATATTAAGTCACTGCAGAACTAGGCACATTCTTTCCCACCGAGGTCGGACAAGGCAGCCCAGTTAGGGGACCAGGATCCATAGGCAGACACAGAGTTAGGGTTAGCCTCTGCTTCCATTGTTTGGAGACCTGAATGGAGACTAAGCTGCACATTTGCTTCATAAGTGTGTGTGTGGTTATGGCCAGCCCTTGTATGCTCTTTGGTTGGCAGTCCAGTCTCTTGGAACATCCAAGGGTCCAGATTAGTTGACTCTGTTGGTCTTCTTGTGGAGTGCCCTTCCCTTCTGGGTTCCTAAGTCCTTTTCCTAACTCTTCTACCTGAGCTCCATCCAGTGCTTGGCTCTAGGTATCTGCATCTGTTTCAGTTAGCTGCTGGGTGGAGACTCCCAGAGGACAGTTATGCTAGGGTCATGTCTGAAAGCATAACAGAGTATCATTAATAATGTCAGAGATTGGTGCTTGCCCATGGGATGGGTCTCAAGTTGAGCCAGTCATTGGTTGGCCATTCCCCCAGTCTCTGATCTATCATTATCCCTGTACATCTTGTAGGCAGGACAAAGTTTAGAATTTTAGGTGTAAGGTTTTGTGAGTGGTTTGGTGTCCTTATCCCTGCACTTGGGAGTCCTACTGGCTATAGTAGGTGGCAAAGGACACTTTCAATAGGACAAAATGGCAGTTTACATATGGTAAAAGACCTTCACCAACCCTATATCCAACAGAGGTTTAATATCCAAAATATATAAGTACTCAAGAAGTTAGACACCAAGAAACTAAAAAAACCCAGTTTAAAAAAATGGGGCACATAGCTAAACAGAGAATTCTCAAGAGAGGAATGCCAAATGGCCGAAAAGCACTTACAGAAATGTTCAAAGTTCTTTGTCATCAGGATAGTGCAAATCAAAACAACTCTGAGATTCCACCTTACATCCATCAGAATGGCTAAGATAAAAATCTCAAGTGACAACACATACTGGTGAGGATGTGGAGCAAGGGGAACACTCCTCCATTGCAGGTAGGAGAACAAACTTACACAACTACTCTGGAGATCAATTTGGTGGTTTCTCAGAAAATCTGGAGTACTTCTACATCGAGACCCAGATATATTAATCCTGCATATATACCCAAAAGATGATCCACCATACCACAAGGACACTTGCTCAATTATGTTTGTAGCAGCTTTATTCATAATGGCCCCAAACTGGAAACAACATAGATGTTCTTCAATTGAAGATAAAGAAAATGTCGTCCATTTACACAATAAAATATTATTCAGTTATTGAAAATAAGGACACTCTGAAATTTGCAGGCAAATGGATTTAACTAGAAAATACACCCCGAGTCGGGTAACCCAGGTCCAAAAGAATATGCATGGTATACACTCATTTACAAGTGGATATTAGCCATAAAGTACAGGATACCCCTGCTATAATCCACAGACCCAAAGAAGCTAATCAAGAAGGGCCCAAGGGAGGATGCTTGAATTTCATTCAGAAGGGGAAATAAAACAGTCATCCAAGAAGGATGGAGACAGGGAACTGGATGGAAAAGGGGAACAGGTGTTGGGGGGAGAATCAGATGTAGGTATTGTCCAGGAGAGTGGGCTGGAAGAGTGACTGGAAATCCTAGAAGGGCAGGGGTGGGGAATCTCTAACCAATACAGATACAGACACTCACAGTCAATCATTAGACTGAGACCCCAATGGAAGAGTTAGGGGAAGGACTGAAGGAGCTGAAGGGTATTGTAACCTCATAAGAACAATATCGACTAACTGTATCAGCCAGAGCTCCCAGAGACTAAACCACCAACCAAAGAGTATACATGGAGGTATCCATGGCTCCAGATACATATGTGGCAGAGGATGGTCTTATCTGACATCAATGGAAGGGAAGGGAAGCTTGATGCTCCAGCATAGGGGGATGTTAGAGGGGTGAGGCAAGAGAGGGTGAGTGGGCAGAAGAGTCCCCTCATAGAGGCAAGGAGGAGTGGGGAGAGAGGGGGTGGAATGGGGAGTTTGTGAAGGGGTAACCAGGAAGGGGAATATCATTTAAAATGTAAATGAATAAAATGATTAATCAAACAAAACAAACAACCCCCAAACAACAACAACAACTGCAACATAAGATTAGGAAGTTTGTTGTGAGGCTGTGTCTCCTTGTAATGTCAGAATTTATGCCATAAATTCTCACCAACATGATTGTCTAAACTTAAGCTGAACAAGGACATCAACAACAGACAAGCCAAAGTGGATGGGGAAACGCCCAGGAGGCCTCAGCCCTGCACAAGACCGCTGGTAACTAAGAAATGTCGAGGGTGGAAGAGATACTCTTCTACAAAGAAGGCATACCAATTGGTTATCCAAACCAGGTAACCAACCATGAAAACATATAACGGTAACATTATACAGAGCAAGCAGGTGATCAGTATGTAAGTGTATGCACGTAGGTATATACATATACACATGTAACAATTAATAAAAAATGAGGCCATAAATTTGAAAGAGAACAAAGGAAGAGTTTATGTGAGTATCTGGATGAAGAAAAGGGAAGGGTGATCGTATTCAAATATCAAAAATAAAAGAGAAAATGAAACATTGCAGAAAGACTTTGTTTCATCTCTGTTATAGAAATAAAAGCTCAGAGCATAACATATATTGACCAGTATAGAGAAGGAACATTCCTCCATTCCTCCCCTTATTGCTAACAGTAAACATATACTGCTGTTAGATTTGGTGTCCATCTATCATATCACTCATTCATTCTACTCGTAATCTTAAGAAAAATGAAAGAATATGTTTACACATATGTTTGTACAGGAATTTTTATATTAGTGTAATTTGTAGTAGTCAAGCCTAGGAGTCAACTTAAATGATCACCAATAGATGAATGGATAAAATTGTGGTATAGTCACAAAATATAATGCTACTTGGTTATAAGATCAACAAATTCTTGGCATATGCAACATTTAAAATCTTACAATAATTCCTTCAGTCCTTTCTCTCCCTCTTCCATTGGGGACCTCGTGCTCAGTCTGATGTTTATCTGCGAGCATCAGCCTCTGTATTAGTCAGGCTCTGGAAGAGCCTATCAGGAGACAACTATATCAGGCTCCTGTCAGCAAGCACTTCTTGGGATCTGCAATCGTGTCTGGGTTTGGTGTCTGTATATGGGATGGATTCCCAGGTGGGGCAGTCTCTGGATGATCTTTCTTTCAGTCTCTGCTCCATACTTTGTCTCCCTATTTCCTCCCTTTAGTATTTTGTTCCCTCTTCTAAGAAGGACTGAAGCATCCACACTTTGGTCTTCCTTCTTCTTGAGCTTCATGTGGTCTGTGAATTGTATCTTGGATATTATGAACTTTTGGGCTAATATCCACTTATCAGTGAGTATATACCATGTGTGTTCTTTTGTGACTGGGTTACCTCACTCAGGATGATATTTTCTAATACCATTCATTTGCCTAAGAAATTCGAGAATTCAACCAGCCAAGGCCCCCCGCCCCCTGCTCCCTGAGCTACCAGGGACTAAACCACTAACCAAAGAGTACATATTGAGGGACCCATGGCTCCAACCACATATGTAGCAGAGGATGGCCTTGTGGAACATCAGTGGGAGGAGAGGCCCTTGCTTGGTCCTGGGAAGGCTCGGTGGTTCAGTGTAGGGGAATGCCAGGGTGGAGAGGAGGGAGTGGGTGGGTGGGTGGAGGAGCACTCTCATAGAAGCAGGGGGAGGGAGGATGGGATAGGGGTTTTCTGGAGGGGAACCTGGGAAAGGGGATAATATTTGAACTGTAAATCTATAAAATATCCAATAAAAAAAGAAAAAAGTCTTACAATAATTATTCTCACTACAGAAAGCAACACATCTTCATTTCCTCCAAAATGTGCAGTGTATACCATATTAGGTCATGTATGAAAAAGTTAGAAGTTACTGTAACACTGTGTAGTGATAAAGAACAAATCATTGCTTAGCTAAGACCTAGGAGCTGTTATGGATAGAGGATTGACAGAGATTAGAAAGATCTAGGAAGAAAGTTTGGGATGATGACTATGTTGATTCTCTTGTCTGTAGCAGTGATTACAGGAGTATGCATGTGCATTAACACTCATCAAGTGCAAATGTGTGCAATTCATTGTGTCTGAATTAGATTTCTATACATTTGTTAAGGGAGAAAATTAAATAGGAGACAGCATCACAGAAAGTGATAACAACACTAGTATGCTCATCTGGTGGATGGCTTCTAGAAATCAGGCTTCCATAATGTATTGCAGGAAATTTTCTGTGTTGTTAAGGTACATTGTCCTAACAATTGTCATGATTACTTCTTAGTCACTTGAAATAGTTTCTGTGTAATTATCCCACCAAATCACTTTCCATCCAAGTGCAATTTTTGCTTTTCACTAATATTTTTAGGAAATTAGTTTTTAATTTGAATTTTTGAAATTCAAATTAATATGAAATATGTACACTGTTTCAAAATTAAATTACAAAGAAAATGTGTCTTCCATTCATATCTCCAACATGACCACTCTTTCCCCATATGTTAATGAGCTTCTCAAGATTTTGAGAAGCCCTTTTCTCAATTTTAACATATGTAAGCATGTTTGTCTTGGCATACTTTTCTCCTTATGATATGAATACAAATGTGATATACATGCCTCCATGTTTTCTCTTCAGTGAACAAGGTATGATGCAGACTGTCCCCTGACTACATGTGGAGATAATCTTTAATCTAGTTTAAAAGTCTGTGGAGTGTTCCTTTGCAGAATGGAGTTACATGTGTCAATGGTTTGAGAAGAGTACATTGGGTTATTTGGTTTGTTGGTGTTTAATTTCATGAATATATGTATATATGATAGTAGGCCTCTGTCATATGCAGACTTGGTGAAGATCTTTTCCTAATCTGTTGGTCGCTGTTTTGTCCTATTGACGGTGTACTTTGCCTTATAGAAGCTTTACAGTTTCATGAGGCTCCATTTATCAGTTGTTGATCTTAGAGCCTGAACCACACTGGTTGTCTGTTGAGAAAATTTTCTCCTGTACCAATGAGTTCAAGGCTATCCCACACTTTCTCTTCTGTTGTACTTAGTGTATCTGGTTTTATGTTGAGGTCTTTGATCCACTTGGACTTGAGTTTTGTGCAGGTTGATACATATGGATCTATTTACATTCTTCTACATGCAGACATTGAGTTAGGCAAACACCATTTGTTGAAGACGCTTTCTTTTTTCTACTGTATGGTTTTGACTTCTGTGTCAAATATCAAGTGTCTGTAAATGTATGGGTGTATTTTTGGGTCTTTGATTCAATACCATTGATCAACCTGTCTGTTTTTATGTCAATACCATGAGGTTTTTATTTTTTTTTATTTTTATTTTTATTACTATTGCTCTGTAGTACAGCTTGAGGCCAGGGATGGTGATACCCCACAATTCTTTTATTGTACAGGATTGTTTTAGCTATCTTTTTGTTTTTCCACATGAAGTTAGAATTATTCTTTCAAGGTTTGTAAAAAAATGTGTTGGAGTTTTTATGGGACTTGCATTGAATATGTAGATTGCTTTTATTACGACAGACATTTTTTCTATGTTAATCCTACCAATCCATGAGCATGGGAGATCTTTCTACCTTCTGGTATCTTCTTCAATTTCTTTCTTCAGGGACTTGATGGTTTTATTAACACAAAAAATCAAGACTTTTCATGAATTGTGGCTTTTAAAAAAAACTTAAAAGTGAAAACAATATCTGTTATAAAATATGCAAATATTTTCACAATCTTATTGAGCAGATTATTATATCAATATTTATATTGCCAAAAATAGACAAAAAGTTTATGCAACCCATTCCTTAGTATAATCATTCTAGTAGTTTTGTTATTGAGATTCTGGGCTAAATTCTTCTATGAGCACAGCAAGTCTATCTCATTCTAATGTGTTAAGATCCTTGATTCTCCTCTCTTAGTACTGTTTCAATATCACTGGATTATTAATTAAATATATTAAACACAGTTGATCTCTTCCACATATTTTTATGAGGAAAATATAGACAAGAAGAGAAATTTCAAAAAACTATTGAAACCATGTCTATGTGCATATATATATATATATATATATATATATATATATATACACACATATATGTGTGTGTGTGTGTGTGTGTATCCCCTTTGGTATTTCTTTTCCTGTAACTTATCCAATTCTTCCTCATACAGTCATGTGTGATGGAGCATAAAATAATCAAATGCTTGTTAGAGATGGAACTAAGACTCTGCTACTGCTGTGTGTCCTCAGTGGAGTGACAGAGCCCTTTCTTTACTGAAGATGACAGAAAATGCTTTCCATTCACGTGAAAGTAAATAAATACCAATGGAGAATAGTCTCTGACTGTATAGTTTACTCTTCAGTACCCAGCTTTATTTCTTCAGATGACTGTTTAAGAATTTAGTGCTGCATTATGATGAAGTGAATGTATAATTCAACCATGTTAGTTTGGACTAGAGAGGCCCTTGTGTGTCAATGGAGGATGGGGGGTGGGGAGGAGAAGTAAAGTGTTTTGAAACCAGAGAGAGAGATAGAATGTCATAGGCCTTGATGTTTTTCAGACCAGATTAACAATTTTCATTTTTTAATTTATGTTAGTAGAGTTCCATTTTAAAATCAAGTTTAAGAATAAAAAATGAATCAAAATCAAACAAAATTATAGCAAGAATACCAATTGTCAGTGGCTTTTAAGTCATTTTTATTAAGATATTATAATGTATTTTCATACATTTTTAATTCATTACATGTTATTTAGTCGGCATACAAACTATTTGGGAAAAACATTTTTGAGTCCATTTTACAGTGAGAATATCCAGGCTTAGACAAAAATAGCCTTTAAAGTACACTATTTGAAATATATTTTTTCAGTTGTTCTTTCCATCTGTTTATTTATCCAGGATTTCCTCCTGGATGGAGGGTTAAGTAATGTCTCGGGTTTAGCACTCTGAAACCAGCATGTGTCTACTGCGGGTGTGCGGCTCCATCAGCACGTGCACTTACTTTGAAGCTCTGGACATTTCAGCTGCTGGCTATCCCCTTGCTCCAAGACGCTGCTGCTTTATCTCCATAGCCTCCTAATGAGATTTGTAATTCAGTCTTTACAGTCTCTGCAAGAGCCGCATGCAGTGGCTACACTTCGCTTCTTTGAAAACATAATTTGTATTGCAACACTGAGGTGCTGAAGTCTTCCCATGTAGGAAAGCCGGTGGGGCCTCCCCAGGATTCCTGCTTGCTGTTCCTAGCAGTCCTGTGATCGCTTCCCTCTGTTCGCTTCAGGCATCGTAGGCATTACCTTTCCCATGGTCTTGAAAAGTATTACTCTTCTTTCTCAAATGCTGTCTTCACCGGCATTCTCACAAACTTTACTCTGATTTTCTCTAGCTCTACTTGTAGATTAAGCATCCCTCCACAGCAGTTTGGGACTGGCTTCGGCTTTCATTTCTTGTCCCTGGACCTCATTTTCACTCCGTTTTCTCTCCAGCTCTTGCCCCCTTCTAGAAACACTGTAACATTGTTTTATTTTCTCTTTCTAATCACTAAACATTAGACCAACACTAAAGACTGTTTTTGTAAGATTTTATTAGTTCTTTGAGAATTTTGTACAACAGATTTTCATCATCTTTTTTCCCCTCTTCCTCTCCTCTTGTTTCTTTTTAACAAACGTATGCTTCCCATAGACTTTCCCTATGTGTGGCCTTCTAGTGGATCGTGGTTGATCTAACAGGGAGCACACCCTTAAAGAAAACTGACTGTCTCCTGGACTATATCAGTCATCAGTAGCTCTTTAGTTAGGGGTGGGATTTCATGCCTTGCCTCTCCATGCAGGAATTTTGTCTGGCTTATACTGGTGCATATCTTGTGAATGGCCTGCTGTGTCCACAAAACATTGATTCCATGAATTACTCAATGCCTCTGCAGTTATGATTTTTCTGTCTCCTCTTCCACAAAGATCCCTGAGCCTTAGGAGGAGGGTGTGATATAGATGTCTCACTTAGGGCTGAGTATTCTTCAGTCTAATTCTCTTCCCCTTGGCCAGCTGTGGGACTTTGTGTTCATTGCTGTCTACTGAAGAATGCCAGTTCTCCGGTGAAGGTTGGCTGGTGTACTAATCTACAGCTGGAACAATAAGCCAGTATCAGGAATGGGTTGCCTCCGTCAGACTTGTTGACTAGTGAGGTTTCATCCAGTCCCAAACATTACTATTGTGAATGATATTGGTTTCTCTCCAGAATTTGAAAATAAATTGTCATTGCTGAAGATTCTACAAGAAGCAGAGATCCACTCATCTGCATGATCAGGAATCCCATAAAAAAATCACTTAACTGGAAGCTATAATAAAAGATCAGAGGATCTGGTGCAGACCTGTACAGGCCCTGTGTATGTTGCTTCAGTCTCTGTGAGTTTATGTGAGCTTTGCTCATGTTGATTTAGAGGGCCTTGTCTTCTTGGCATCCTCTATCCCATCTGCTTCTTACATCCTTTCTGTCTCTTCTTTCATGGGGAGGAGAGGGATTTAATGGACACATTCCATTTACAAGTGGGTGTTACAAGGTTTTCACTTGCTGTGTAATGTCTGGCTCTGGGTCTATATATTTGTTCCTATCTGCTGCAGGAGGAAGCTTCTCTGATGATGGCTGAGCAAGGCACTGATCTATGCGTGTAGCAGAATGTCATTAGAAGTCCTTTTACTATTACATTTTCCCTTTTTAATTTATTTTTAGATATGTATCATTTGGTTTTGCTTTAAGTCCCCAGGCTATTTGGCCTCAGGTTCTTGAGTTGTGTCAGGTTTGCACCTTAAGTCAAATCAGTTATTGGTTGGTTATTCCCACAAGCTTTGTGCCACCACTGCCCTGGCATATCTTGCAGGTAACATACCATTGTAGATAAATGGTAGATTTATCGACATTGTAGATAAACGTAGGCTGGATTGGTGCTTATGATTCTCTTTTGTTAGTATGTAGAGTAGCTTCCTGTAACAAAGACCGTGGAATATAGGTGTGAAGGCTCTGTGTACACACCAGCTTGGCATCTCAATGAATTGTGTGGGTGTTGTCTTCAGCAGTGGAGCCTTTCTACCAGCTTGTGGATAGCAACATGTTGTCTTGGCAACAGCCTGGATTGTGGTGAGTTCCTGTGAAGTCTCTTTGGCCAACAACTCAGTTCGATGTCACCCCAATCTGGTACTGGAAGCTTCATTTGAAGATGAGAGATGGATAATTGGGTCTCTCTCGTCCCACTATTTGGTGATTTCATTTAGATCACTTTCATAAATGTATATATTTTAGGAAATCTCTGCTGTATTATGTTCTCATATTGTCCTCTGAATTTCCCTTAATTTTATTAACCTTTCTTTACGTTTTCTCCAAATGCCCCTCCCATCCTCACTTAATCCTCCTGTTTCACAACCCCACCATCCATCCAGCCATACTGATTCTCTTTCCATTTCCTCATGAGATCTATGTTTAAACAAACACATAATGATTTATCCTGACTTCATGTCCATCTTCCTTCTCCATGAAGACTTTGACTTGAGTTAGCGTACATCTTGTAAATGGTTTTTAAGGTTTCAGAACTGATTCTTTTTCCAATTGTATTTAGCCAGCATTTGAGAAATTGATGTGTGAACAGAACCAAGGTCTATTAAAACTCTGGAAAGTGCTTGAGACTTAAGGATTATGCATCTGTACTCAAGACATTTTTGTGATATGTTAAAACAAAGAGATCCTCTAGAGCAGCAGTTTTCAACCTGTGGGTCACAACCTTTAGAAAACCCATATTTTGGATGGTCTTAGGAACTGAGACACTGCTCAGTAGCAAAATTACAGTTATGACATAAGAATGAAAATAAATTCATGATTGGGGGATTCCTAAGACCATCAGAAATACCTACTTTTTGATGGTCATGACCCAAAGGTTGAGAACTGCTGCTCTAGAGTGTATAGTTTCTTAGAAACTTCTGAAAGATGATTTATATTTTCTGTTCCTCATTAATGGATGAAAGAACTAGGTACCTCACATTTCTTTATTATGCCATCTTGTTTTCAAAATGATTCTGAAAATCTTTTGTACATATATGATAAAAACTTAGTTTCTAGTTAATTTCAAGGCCCATGACTCAATCACTCACCATTAAGGAAATACAAAACTAATCAATTCTGAGAGAAGGAAAAAAGCCTTTTCTAGAGAAAAACACATTAGTTGGTTTTTCAATACTAAATAACCCTGAAAGCATACATAAAAGTAACAGTATATTTTCTGAGAAGGTTATATATGTCTTTAGGAATATACTTTCACAAACACAGAGTGATATATATATATATATATATATATATATATATATATATTTCATTAATTTCATATATATATATATATGAAATTAATGAAAAAAGAGGCCATAAATTTGAAAGAAAACAAGGAATGGTTTATGGGAGGGGGTATAGAGATGGGAAAGGAAAGGGGGGACATAATGCAATTATATTATAATCTCAAAAATGAAAAGAAACAACTTAAAAAATATAAAAAGATGTGACCACACAGCTGGAAAGTTGGACTAGTTAATTTTAGTGCTTATCAAATTTATTTCTAGAAGGCCTACTGAGAGGAAATTGCACAGATATTTCTCTGAGTGTGAAGCACACAAGATTGTTTTACTTTGGGAAGATGACTGCCACCACCTCTAAATTGACAATGTTCTTCTTCACTACTGAAAATGGAAAGGCTAAATGTATCAAGAATTTGCTGGGAGCAAAGTGAGGACTCATGAAATCTACAAGAATACAAGACTGTTCTTTCCATTTGAATGTGACTTTGCATAACTTCCAAGAGATAAAAATTTACCAGTAATACGCTGTTTCATCTAAATTGAAGCAGAGTAAGCTAGAAAAGACAGATTATTAGATGCTGATTTATTACCTATCCAACTGCCCAACAATGATTGCTCTTCTTAGAGTTGTCTCAGGTTTCACTGTAGCTGTGAGTTACTTTCACTTAGGGACTCCACAGGAAGACCAACAGAGTCAACTAACCTGGATCCTTGGGGGCTCCCAGAGACTGAATCAAGCATATACATGTGCTGGACCTAGGGGTCCCATCCCATATATGGAGCAGATATGCAGCTCAGTCTCCATGCAGGTCCCCCAATAACTGTAGTGGGGAGGGGAGCTATCCTTGACACTGTTGTCTGCCTGTGGATCCTGTTTCCCTCACTGGAATGCTTTATCCAGTCTCAGTGGGAGATGATGTGCCTGCAGTGGCTTGATGTGCCAGAGTGTGTTGGTATCCAGGGAGTTCTCAGAGGAGAAGGGGAGGGGGATGGAGGAGGGGCTGTGTGAGTGGAGACTGAGGGGACTGCAGTCAGGATATAAAGTGAATAAATAAGATACTGGAAAATAGGAGAAATACTCAAAGCTACTGCCATGTAACACAGCCGAATCAACTTGCCTTTGTGATATTAAGGTCTTCCTACACATTGCTGTCAGGATTACAGACACATTGCCATAGATTCAAGCTAAGAGATCATGTGCTGGGGAAATGAACCAGCAAAATGCCTGCTGGGCATGAGGACTTGATTTGGATTCTAAGCATACGTATATAATCTGGACATGGTGGAATGAGTCTATAACATTAGTAATGGAGGAAGAGCAACAACAGATGAGTGGGCCTAATTAACTTGTTAGCCTAGCTGAATCAGTGAGCTCCAGGTTTTGTGAGGGTTCTTGTCTAAAAAAAAAACAAACAAAAAAAAAAACCCGACCTGGTGTGGTGGCATGCACTTTTAATTCCAGTTCTTGGGAGGTACAGGCAGGTGGATCTGTTTACTTTGGAGGCCAGCCTGGTCTACATAGTAAGTTCTAGGACAGCCAGGGCTATATATAGAGATCCTGCCTCAAAGTAATAAAACAACCACAACCACAACCACAACAACACAACAACAATTTGGCTGGGGTTGAGAGATGGCTCAGAGTTTCAGTGTTTTCCACTGCTGTAAAGGAGTGATGTTTAGTTCCCAGAAGCCACATCAGGTGGCTCATCACCATCTATTACTCTAGGAGATCCCTGTTTCAAGGGATTTCCTGCCCTCCTACCTCCATGGGAACCTGAATACATGTGGTGCATATAAACACATATCAGTGTACACACAAATACATATAAAAATCAATATGCCTTTGAGAAATAAGATGGAGAGTGTGTGAGGAAGACACTTGGGATAGACCTCTAGGCTCTGCATGCATGAACACCTATGCAGTACATGCATGCACACCAATATAAATATGTGCACATAACACATGCACACACACACAAATACACATACACAAATACACACACAGAGATTATATATCAAATTGTTTCCCTTTTGTTTTCTCCCAGACAAAGTAACTCTCCAAAATTTGAAACTCAGGTATAATCCATATTGCTATTGTAGAGACTACTATTGCTCAGGGCATTGGAGGAACGGGTCACATGGCCTGGATTTTAGCTTCCAGTATCTATTCACTGGCCTCAAGTTATATACTATCTTGTTTTCTTCTTCTGTTAACTAAATATACTCTGAAGAAAACAAGTTAAAAATGAAAGGATTTATTCGGTCTCATGGTTCAAGTGCACAGATCAGTCTTGGTTAAAGAAGCTTTTGTTTGTAGTCAGCAGTGATTAATACAGGGAAGCATGACTGGTTTCTATACTGAGAATAAGTGACTAATGAGTGCTGAGTCCTTAAACAGAACATCTATGTCAGCCCACATCTCAGGAAAGGAGAAAAACAAAAGAACAGCAGCTAACAATGGGAGGGAACAAAGTGAAACAGTTTCCTAGATGTGGCACTGCTGTTGTACACAAGAACCTTTGGGCAGCAGTGGCTACCTGAATAAGACCTGCGTAAAGCTGTGCCCATTAACATTCTATAACAGATGAGGCAGGATCTTAAATCCCTACCCCTTCCCGAGGAGTTCTATACAGCTAGTGGTTCCCGGGAGATAGCGAATCATACTCCTCAGTGAGGCAGACACTAGGACCTTGCCACCATCCAAGGAAATAACATTCTGTACATGCTAAGGCAAGCAACTGTCATTTAATGTGGTTGGCTACACAAAAGCCATGAAAACGGGCTGGAGAGAGAGCTCAGTAGTGAGCCCTGGGTGCTCTTAATGAGCACAGAATGCTTATTTTATCTATCTATCTATCTATCTATCTATCTATCTATCTATCTATCTATCTATCTATTAATAATTTTATTTGTTTACATTTCAAATGTTATCTGGTCTCCCCTCAACTAAGTCCCATCCTTCCCCCTCCCCTTTGCCTCTAAGAGGGTGTTCCCCACCCACCCACCCACCCACTCACTCACCCACTCACCCACTTCCACCTCACCCCTCTAGCATCCACCTTCTCTGGGATATCAAGCCTCCACAGGATCAATCGCCTTCCCTTTCACTGATGCCAGAAGAGACAGTTCTCTGCTACATATGTAGGGGAGCCATGGACCAGCCTATGTATACTCTTTGGTTGGTGGTTTAGTCTCTGGGAGCTCTGGTGGGGGGGTTCCAGTTAATTGATCCTGTTATTCTTCTTATGGGGTTGCAATCCCCTTTGGCTTCTTCAGTCCTTCTCTTAACTCTTCCATCGGGGTTCCCAGGCTCAGTCCAATGGTTGGCTGTATCTGCATCTGTCTTAGTCATGTGCTGGCTGGCACCCAGACAGGACAAAAAAAGATGTCATAAGACAAGGCCCTCATATCAAGGTTGCACAGGGCAACCCAATGGGAGAAAAAGGGTCCTAAGAGCAGGCAAAAGATCAGAGACAGCCCCACCCCCACCATTAGGAGTCTTACAAAGTAAAACACCAAGCTAATTGCCACAACATTCACGCAGAGCAGCTGGTGCAGATCCACATAGGCCCTGTGTTTGCCATTTCAGTCTCTGCTGTGAGCCCATGTGAGTCCTGCTAAGGTGATTCTGTGAGCTCATTTTTTAAAAATTGAAAATAGAATCTTCTCTCATACAGTAAGATTTAATTTCCTTAGTCATAGTTTGGGTAATTTGAAGTGTATTGGGATGTCAAGTGGTGGAACTGCTTTCTAAATGATCATGAATGGGAGGTCCAAGATGGTAGATCTGGAATAAAAGATGGTGCCTGCCCTCAACCCTCAATTTGGTAATCCTTGGGAGAATGTAAATAAAACAGCATGGTATTTGAGTGAGTTACACAAGATTGAGAAGAATTTTTATGTAGAACCTACTCAAGTGGCAAGAGTGACTTAGTGTGATGATGATCAGCTATGTCGAAGGAAAGAGATTATAATGAGAGTAGAGATGTTTGTCAGAAATCTGGTTTTGCCTTACAGTACACTCATGCCTCACAATACTTAACAGCTATGTTGAATCAGTTCCCATTCAGTTTGAGGACTGTCCATTAGCTCTTAGTGGCTAGAATATTGTAGCCTTGTGTAGATTGACTCTAGGAAGACCTTGGTGTAATGGTTTTGTGCAGTTTTTTTCTATAAGCTACTAGCCACACTCAGAAAGGAATGCCTAATTTGTGTAGTGCTGCCTCTTACCAGAGAGTTTCCTCCATCAGTACAGCAGGTGGATGATGGTTATAGCAAATGTTTTGAATTAAAAAATATGTACCTTTATGGAGGAGCTCCAAAGGTCACCAAGTTTGAGCCTGAGAAAGAGGTTGAGGTTTTCATGGATGCTCCCAGTCACCTAATCAATTATCTTCACCAATATATGTATGGGATAATACTAAAAGAACTAAAAGAGTGCTTGATATGGGTTTTGAGACCCAGTTAGTAAAGTTGTTGAATGAATTAGTTGTATGAAGTTGTCTGACCAAATTAGGATTAAATTATTGCTCTCACTTGCCTCCTAGAGGTAGAAGGTAAGTCCCTATTGCTGAAGGTGAGATACACTTTGGACCTAGGACCCAGAGTTCCTTACCTGGAATAGACAAGAATGCTTCCTCCATGAGGACTAGCTTTTGTAGTACCAGAAGATGCTGTGCAACCTTCTGGTGGAGGGAAGCTTCCACCAGTCCTATCCAGCTATGCTGCTTATGAAAAACAACAATGACTAGAACAGCATGAGAACCTGAAGGGTACAATAGTGGCATGCATCTTTGGCAGCAATCAACAGATGTTTAGTTGAACTTAAGGGCCATTCAACAAGACAAAAACCATGCCTAGCACTAAAAACTTAGCTGACTACTCAGTGCTAATAAAGTCCTAGATCTTAAAGGAGAATCTACAACAGCCACTTTACTAAACAAGCATAATCTCTAGCAATATTCTAAGAATTTTTCTTAAACCCACAAATAAGTATAGTTCTCTGTAACTGGTAGAGGACATTACAAAAACCCAACACAGGTCAAATGCAGAGAACAAGAGATTATGTGATACCTTGTCCCAACCGACACATCTACAGCACTATGCCTACACCTAAGGCTCATGGATCATTGTGAATGAGAGGGAGGAAAGATTGCATGATCACTCAGGAACAGGAAGTTTTCTTGGAGATGGTATTTCCTAGAAATGTCAGAGAAGCTATGCTCATAAAGTTTCATCAACATGTTGGGAAAGGATCTTTACCTATCCTAAAACAGATAGGGGACTAATGTCCAATATATATAAAGAACTCAAGAAGGTGGACTCCAGAAAATCAAATAACCCCATTAAAAAATGGGGCTCAGAGCTAAACAAAGAATTCTCACCCGAGGAATACTGAATGGCTGAGAAGCACCTGAAAAAATGTTCAACATCTTTAATCATAAGGGAAATGCAAATCAAAACAACCCTGAGGAGTCCCTTTCGGTCCACTGCAGAACCGGGGTTCCCGGTCCGGGGAGACTCTGGACATCCGAAAGGCCCCACACAGAATCCCAACAGGATCCTAAGACCTCTGGTGAGTGGAACACAGCATCTGCTCCAATCCAATTATGCGGGACCTGAGACTGCATTAACCAGGGAAGCAGATAACCTGGTCTCATCAGGGGCACAAGTCCCTTCCGGTCCACTGCAGAACCAGGGTTCCCGGTCTGGGGAGTCTCCGGACACCTGAAAGGCCCCACACAGAATCACCAATGGGATCCTAAGACCTCTGGTGAGTGGAACACAGTGTCTGCTTCAATCCAATTGCGTGGGACCTGAGACTGCATTAACCAGGGAAGGAGATAACCCGGCCTGATCAGGGGCACAAGTCCCTTCCGGTCCACTGCAGCACCAGGGTTCCTGGTCCGGGGAGTCTCTGAACACCCCCAAGGTCCTCACAGGACCCTCCACAGGATCTTAAGACCTCTGGTGAGTGGAACACAACCTCTGCCAGGAGGCAGGTTCGAACACCAGATATCTGGGCATGTTTCCTGCAAGAGGAGAGCTTGCCTGCAGAGAGTACTCTGACCACTGAAATTAAGGAGAGAGATAGTCACCCAGGTCTGCTAAAAGAGGCTAACATAATCACCAGAGGAACAAGCTCTAACTAGAGACAACTATAACAACTAGCTCCAGAGATTACCAAATGGCGAAAGGCAAAGGTAAAAATCCTACTAACAGAAATCAAGACCACTCACCATCATCAGAACGCAGCACTCCCACCCCACCTAGTCCTGGGCACCCCAACACAACCAAAAAGCTAGACCCGGATTTAAAAGCATATCTCATGATGATGGTAGAGGACATCAAGAAGGACTTTAATAACTCACTTAAAGAAATACAGGAGAACACTGTTAAAGAGTTACAAGTCCTTAAAGAAAAACAGGAAAACACAACCAAACAGGTAGAAGTCCTTAAAGAAAAACAGGAAAACACCTCCAAAAAGGTGATGGAAATGAACAAAACCATACTAGACCTAAAAAGGGAAGTAGACACAATAAAGAAAACCCAAAGTGAGGCAACGCTGGAGATAGAAACCCTAGGAAAGAAATCTGGAACCATAGATGTGAGCATCAGCAACAGAATACAAGAGATGGAAGAGAGAATCTCAGGTACACAAGATTCCATAGAGAACATCAGCACAACAATCAAAGAAAATACAAAACACAAAAGGATCCTAACTCAAAACATCCAGGAAATACAGGACACAATGAGAAGACCAAACCTATGGATAATAGGAGTTGATGAGAATGAAGATTTTCAACTTAAAGGGCCAGCAAATATCTTCAACAAAATTATAGAAGAAAACTTCCCAAACCTAAAGAAAGAGATGCCCATGAACATACAAGAAGCCTACAGAACTCCAAATAGACTGGACCAGAAAAGAAATTAATCCTGACACATAATAATCAGAACAACAAATGCACTAAATAAAGATAGAATATTAAAAGCAGTAAGGGGGAAATGTCAAGTAACATATAAAGGCAGGTCTATCAGAATTACACCGGATTTTTCACCAGAGACTATGAAAGCCAGAAGAGCCTGGACAGATGTTATACAGACACTAAGAGAACACAAATGCCAACCCAGGCTACTATACCCGGCCAAACTCTCAATTACCATAGATGGAGAAACCAAAGTATTCCACGACAAAACCAAATTCACACATTATCTTTCCAGAAATCCAGCCCTTCAAAGGATAATAACAGAAAAAAAACCAATACAAGGACGGAAATCACACCCTTGAAAAAGCAAGAAAGTAATTCCTCAACAAACCAAAAAGAAGACAACCACAAGAACAGAATGCCAACTCTAACAACAAAAATAAAAGGAAATAACAATTACTTTTCCTTAATATCTCTTAATATCAATGGACTCAATTCCCCAATAAAAAGATATAGACTAACAGACTGGCTACACAAACAGGACCCAACATTTTGCTGCTTACAGGAAACCCATCTCAGGGAAAAAGACAGACACTACCTCAGAGTGAAAGGCTGGAAAACAATTTTCCAAGCAAATGGTAGGAAGAAACAAGGTGGAGTAGCCATTCTAATATCGAATAAAATCGACTTCCAACCCAAAGTTATCAAAAAAGACAAGGAGGAACACTTCATACTCATCAAAGGTAAAATCCTCCAAGAGGAACTCTCAATTCTGAATATCTATGCCCCAAATGCAAGGGCAGCCACATTCATTAAAGACACTTTAGTAAAGCTCAAAGCACACATTGCACCTCACACAATAATAGTGGGAGACTTCAACACACCACTTTCACCAATGGACAGATCATGGAAACAGAAATTAAAAAGGGACACAGTGAAACTAACAGAAGTTATGAAACAAATGGACTTAACAGATATCTACAGAACATTTTATCCTAAAACAAAAGGATATACCTTCTTCTCAGCACCTCACGGTACATTCTCCTAAATTGACCATATAATTGGTTACAAAACAGGCCTCAACAGATAAAAAAATATTGAAATTGTCCCATGCATCCTATCAGACCACCATGGACTAAGGCTGATCTTCAAAAACAACATAAATAATGGAAAGCCAACATTCACGTGGAAACTGAACAACATTCTTCTCAATGATACCTTGGTCAAGGAAGGAATAAAGAAAGAAATTAAAGACTTTTTAGAGTTTAATGAAAATGAAGCCACAACATACCCAAACCTATGGGACACAATGAAAGCATTTCTAAGAGGGAAACTCATCACTCTGAGTTCCTCCAAAAAGAACCTGGAGAGAGCACACACTAGCAGCTTGACAACACATCTAAAAGCTCTAGAAAAAAAGGAAGAAAATTCACCCAAGAGGAGTAGACAGCAGGAAATATTCAAACTCAGGGGTGAAATCAACCAAGTGGAAACAAGAAGAACTATTCAAAGAATTAAGCAAACTTGGAGTTGGTTCTTTGAGAAAATCAACAAGATAGATAAACCCTTAGCTAGACTCACTAGAGGGCAAAGGACAACATCCTAATTAACAAAATCAGAAATGAAAAAGGGGACGTAACAACAGATCCTGTAGAAATCCAAAACACCATCAGAACCTTCTACAAAAGGCTATACTCAACAAAACTGGAAAACCTGGACAAAATGGAAAAATTTCTAGACAGATACCAGGTACCAAAGTTAAATCAGGATCAAGTTAACGATCTAAACAGTCCCATATCCCCTAAAGAAATAGAAGCAGTCATTAACAGTCTCCCAGCTAAAAAAAGCCCAGGACCAGATGGGTTTAGTGCAGAGTTCTACCAGACCTTCAAAGAAGATCTAATTCCTGTTCTGCACAAACTATTCCACAAAATAGAAGCAGAAGGTACTCTACCCAATTCATTCTATGAAGCCACAATTACGCTGATACCTAAACCACAGAAAGATCAAACAAAGATAGAGAACTTCAGACCAATTTCCCTTATGAATATCAATGCAAAAATCCTCAATATGATTCTCACTAACCGAATCCAAGAACACATTAAAGCAATCATCCATCCTGACCAAGTAGGTTTTATTCCAGGGATGCAGGGATGGCTCAATATAGGGAAATCCATCAACGTAATCCAGTATATAAACAAACTCAAAGACAAAAACCACATGATCATCTCCTTAGATGCAGAAAAAGCATTTGACAAAATCCAACACCCATTCATGATAAAAGTCTTGGAAAGATCAGGAATTCAAGGCCCATACCTAAACATGATAAAAGCAATCTACAGCAAACCAGTAGCCAACATCAAAGTAAATGGTCAGAAGCTTGAAGCAATCCCTCTAAAATCAGGGACTAGACAAGGCTGTCCACTTTCTCCATACCTATTCAACATTGTACTTGAAGTCCTAGCCAGAGCAATTCGACAACAAAAGGAGATCAAAGGGATACAAATTGGAAAAGATGAAGTCAAAATATCACTTTTTGCAGATGATATGATAGTATATATAAGTGACCCTAAAAATTCCACCAGAGAACTCCTAAACCTGATAAACAGCTTCGGTGAAGTAGCTGGATATAAAATTAACTCAAACAAGTCAATGGCCTTTCTGTACACAAAGGATAAACAGGCTGAGAAAGAAATTAGGGAGACAACACCCTTCTCAATAGTCACAAATAATATAAAATACCTTGGCGTGACTCTAAGTAAGGAAGTGAAAGATCTGTATGATAAGAACTTCAAGTCTCTGAAGAAAGAAATTATAGAAGATATCAGAAGATGGAAAGATCTCCCATGCTCATGGATTGGCAGGATCAACATTGTAAAAATGGCTATCTTGCCAAAAGCAATCTACAGATTCAATGCAATCCCCATCAAAATTCCAACTCAATTCTTCAAGGAATTATAAAGAGAAATCTGCAAATTCATCTGGAACAACAAAAAACCTAGGATAGCAAAATCTCTTCTCAAGGATAAAAGAACCTCTTGTGGAATTACCATGCCTGACCTAAAGCTTTACTACAGAGCAATTGTGATGAAATCTGCATGGTACTGGTATAGTGACAGACAAGTAGACCAACGGAATAGAATTGAAGACCCAGAAATGAACCCACACACCTATGGTCACTTGATCTTCGACAAGGGAGCTAAAACAATCCAGTGGAAGAAAGACAGAATTTTCAACAAATGGTGCTGGCACAACTTGTTGTTATCATGTAGAAGAATGCGAATTGATCCATTCCTATCTCCTCGTACTAAGGTCAAATCTAAGTGGATCAAGGTACTTCACATAAAACCAGAGACACTGAAACTTATAGAGGAGAAAGTGGGGAAAAGCCTTGAAGATATGGGCACAGGGGAAAAATTCCTGAATAGAACAGTAATGGCTTGTGCTGTAAGATCGAGAATTGACAAATGGGACCTCATGAAATTGCAAAGCTTCTGCAAGGTAAAAGACACCATCAACAAGACAAAAAGACCACCAACAGATTGGGAAAGGATCTTTACCTATCCTAAATCAGATAGGGGACTAATATCCAATATATATAAAGAACTCAAGAAGGTGGACTCCAGAAAATCAAATAACCCCATTAAAATTTGGGCTCAGAACTGAACAAAGAATTCTCACCTGAGAAATACCGAATGGCAGAGAAGCACCTGAAAAAATGTTCAACATCCTTAATCATCAGGGAAATGCAAATCAAAACAACCCTGAGGTTCCACCTCACACCAGTCAGAATGACCAAAGTGTGGACACTGTGCCCCTTCTTAGAATTGGGAACAAAACCCCCATGGAAAGAGTTACAGAGGCAAAGTTTTTAGCTGTGATGAAAGGATGGACCATCTAGAGACTGCCATATCCAGGGACCATCCCATAATCAGCTTCCAAACGCTGACACCATTGCATATACTAGCAAGATTTTGCTGAAAGGACCCAGATATAGCTGTCTCTTGTGAGACTATGTCACAGTCAGCTATTGAATGGATCACAGGGCTCCCAATGGAGGAGCTAGAGAAAGTACCCAAGGAGCTAAAGGGATCTGCAACCCTGTAGGTGAAACAACATTATGAACTAACCAGTACCCCGGAGCTCTTGACTCTAGCTGCATATGTATCAAAAGATGGCTTAGTAGGCCATCACTGGAAAGAGAGGCCCATTGGACATGCAAACTTTATATGCCTCAGTACAGGGGAACGCCTGGGCCAAAAAAATGGGAATGGGTGGGTAGGGAAGTGGGGGGGAGGGTATGGGGGACTTTTGGGATAGCATTGGAAATGTAATTGAGGAAAATACGTAATAAAAAATATTATAAAAAAAAAAAGAAAAAAAAAACCCTGAGATTCCACCTCACACCAGTCAGAATGGCTATGATCAAAAATTCAGGTGACAGCAGATGCTGGCGAGGATGTGGAGAAAGAGGAACACTCCTCCATTGTTGGTGGGATTGCAAGCTTGTACAACCACTCTGGAAATCAGTTTGGCGGTTCCTCAAAAAATTGGACATAATACTACCAGAGGATCCAGCGATATCTCTCCTGGGCATATATCCAGAAGATGTTCCAACCGGTAAGAAGGACACATGCTCCACTATGTTCATAGCAGCCTTATTTATAATAGCCAGAAGCTGGAAAGAACCCAGAAGCCCCTCAACAGAGGAATGGATACAGAAATTGTGGTACATTTACACAATGGAGTACTACTCAGCTATTAAAAAGAATGAATTTATGAAATTCATAGCCAAATGGATGGACCTGGAGGGCATCATCCTGAGTGAGGTAACACAATCACAAAGGAACTCACACAATATATACTCACTGATAAGTGGATATTAGCCCAGAAATGTAGAATACCCAAGATATAAGATACAGTTTGCTAAACACATGCAACTCAAGAAGAACGAAGACCAAAGTGTGGACACTTTGCCACTTCTTAGAATTGGGAACAAAACACCCATGCAAGGAGTTACAGAGACAAAGTTTGGAGCTGAGAAGAAAGGATGGACCTTCTAGAGACCATATCCGGGGATCCATTCCCTAATCAGCTTCCAAACGCTGACACCATTGCATACACCAGCAAGATTTTGCTGAAAAAGACCCAGATATAGCTGTCTCTTTTGAGAATATGTCGGGGCCTAGCAAACACAGAAGTGGATGCTCACAGTCAGCTATTGGATGGATCACAGGGCCCCCAATGGAGGAGCTAGAGAAAGTACCCAAGGAGCTAAAGGGATTTGCAACCCTATAGATGGAACAACATTATGAACTAAACAGTACCGCCCCCCCCCCCCCCCAAGGAGCTCGTGTCTCCAACTGCACATGAATCAGAAGATGGCTTAGTAGGCCATCAGTGGAAAGAGAGGCCCATTGGTCGTGCAAACTTTATATGCCTCAGTACAGGGGAACGCCAGGGCCAATAAGTGGGAATGGGTGGGTGGGGGTGTGGGTGTGGGAGTGGGGGGGGGAATTTTGGGATAGCATTGGAAATGTAAATGAAATAAGTAGCCAATAAAAAAAGTGTAACACACACACACAAAAGTTTCATCAACATGGGTGCCTTAAAAAGATTGTAACAAGGACCACATCAATAGGTATGCTTATATTGTTTTCAACACCTTTTAGTATTGACAGGATACATAGAATTCTTTGTTTTGAAGCTGTTACTGCTGTGGAAAACACTAATTATAGATGGGATATATTCAAGACAAACATATAGACCTTTGCCCAAAATATCAACCCCATTTACATGATAGTTATTAGCATCATAAATGTTTCTCTAATATGATGCATTTCAATTAAATTTAAAATGCTCTTATCACTCTACTCGAAATTCTTTGGGAGATAAGCAATGATGAGTTTAGGTGACATACTTAGGAAACAAATATGGAATTTAGCTTTAAAGGTGAAATATTGATGGAACATATACTTTAATATCAAACTCTTTCAGTATAAAGAAATTAAAGGGAGGGATAGAATAAACTATCATACATATTAAACACTATGGCTGGTTAGACGTTTCTGCATGTTATCTTACTCTTTTGTGAAAGAATTCCTTGAGCTAAATTCCTTCCATTCTCCCCTTTCTCTCATTGCTGGATTCAGAGTTCTCCAAACTCTAAAAGAGTCTCATTTTATTCAGTTTCTCTTTGCTTCTTGCCACAGGGCTTTTTGGAAGACAGGGAGGAGCATTGTCTTTTCATAGGCATAGCCTTGAAGGGCATGAAAAACAGTCTACATGGTGGCAGAAAATATTCTGAATTGGTTGAGGAATGGATTAAAATGCATGTGCCCACAGCAAAAGCCAGCCCTACTATGCTTTCTTAGTAACTTCTTCCTTTGGTCGCAAACTGTATTTCAAGTTATTTTCAAGATAAACTAATTGTGGAGGGGAAACTGGGAAAGGGGATAACATTTGAAATGTAAATAAGTAAAATATCCAATAAAAAAATAAACTAAATGTTTGAGAGTGATCTAAATAAAAACATGCAGAAATGCAACAAAACAATGTAGCAAAATAAATCTCATTTTTATATTGATCATCACTTTGTTTATTTTGGTAAATATATTTATATGTTTGAGAAATTATTTTCTAATGTTTCATAATTGTTTCAGATAGAGCCAAAATGTAAAATTTTAGAGATATTCTTTTAGATATTACAAATATTTATGATCAGATTTATCAGTCCATATACTGATGAATTGAATTAGTCTATAACTAATGAATTGAATTTCAGTATTGTTTATAACACAGTTGAAATACCTGTAATACTAGTAAATTATTCTTTTTCATTATGTTTTTTCATATACCTACATGTATTTTATTTACAACAGCATAAAAAAATAAATCCTTATTTTTCTTTTTTTAAATGTCTGTATTCTTTAGTTATACCACAACTGATTCTCATAAAGAAGATAACATATCTTAATTTACAAATATAGAACTGGGGTATTTAAGTTGAAGCACCAATTTCTCTTATTCTTCCTTATAGTTAAGGTACATCCAGAAGATGGGGTAAATTTTGGGAAATGAACTCTCCACGAAAGAGCTGTGTCCAGTGAAGCCACAGGGAACCCACACTGAGGATGAGCTATAAGAGAGCCTGTGTGATCAATGTTAAGTCTGAAAATAATTCTGGATAATTTGAATGCTATAGTTTGAAAGAGAGAGTCATTTTAGTCTTTGAAGTAATCAAATAAAGTGAAGTATTAGAGATTGTTACACCATGAGAGGCATTTCTCTCCAGCCCCAGAAAGCTCTGTATACATATAATATCCATAATTTTGTTGACTTGGTATTGTCTAAGACATGCTATTGAAGATTATAGCAGTCTGCTAATTTCTCACAGAATCACATAGAAAGCCACAGAGAAACTTTATCCTAGAAAAAAACCCCAAAACTTAAAAAAAGGATTAATTAGAAATTCTTTTACAACAAGAGATGACTTTCATAGAGTATGTTTCCCTCAAGGAAAGTGCAAAGATATTAGTGTAGACTATTTTACCTTCTATATAGGTTTTAGTTGGTGTAGCTTTTAGGGAAATTGCCTCTCTATATGATTTGCTTCAAGAGTTATACATCTGTTCTCATAATGCCCATTTTTTTTTCTTGATCACCAAGAAAGACTATACAAGGGATGGACTTCAGGAAAGACTCCAGTTGAAAACTCCCCTTAAAAGGCCAAGGAGATGGCTCAGTTGGTCAAGTGATAGAGCCATGAGTGGAGTCTGTATGTTAACTAGTTCTTCAGGTTATTTCTGACCCCAGTGATCCACATCAGTTTCCCTATCATTAAAATAAAAAATGATAGTGACAGAGTTTTGAGAGTAACTGACGCTGAGCTCAGTGATAGACACATGGTGTCTTGCATGAGACTTCAGGATTCTTCAGTACCTCTCTCTACTACTAAAAAGTGGGTTTTCTGGGGTTCATAATGTGAAAAGTATGAACATACTGATTATTATATTTGATATGTTTTTATATTCTGTTCTTTCTCATACTTTTATGGTTGTAGCTTCATTCCAGGTGGTGAAGAGTCTATTCACCAAATCTCCTTGTGCCCCAATTTATGTCATTTATTTATATATCATTTTTTGATGGCAGGTACAGAATTTAGGACAAAGCTACAGAAGACAGTTAAAAAAATTACACAAAGTCAAGAGAACATACAAAATCAAACTTTTGACCTGGGTTTTAAAAGTGGAGACAAGTTTTGGAAAACAAATGTACTAAACCTTTGGGAATTATTGGACCAAAGGCTTTTATAAAGAGTATCTTGAGAGGGACTCTATGTGTAGGAAGAATCATGGGGGCATGTTTAAATTATTTACACATGCACACTACTGTAGAGATTATCCATGTGTGATACTGGTTAACCTTGAAGAAACTAGTGTATTGTGACATAAGGAGAGAGTTTAGCATCAGAGTGTTGACTTTGAGTGCAGCTTCCCAAGCAATAGCTGGATAAGTAAAGAGAAAAACAGTGATTCAGGAAACCCTAATCCAAATTCAACATACTTGTCAAACATACAAACACAGCCCCTAATGGGCTACAACCCAGACCTTCCTGACATGTGCATTTCAGTAGAGAACTGAGCCAATTTCAGTGGTGACTGGCTTAGCTGGAGAAGGCAGGAGTCAGTGAGAATCAGATAAACAGACACCAGCCTGTTGAGAGTGGCCATTGCTTACTAAAGGAGGATGGGCTGGATCTGATTCCAAATCTCAAGCTCAGGAAAATCAACTTCCAAAAGAAAAATTAAAGCAAGAAACCATGATCACAATTTGGGTCTGGGTCTCTTTACACTAATTTACTTATCATGTTGCTGTGGTTTCTTCTTTACAGTTCTCTATAAAAATTGATTGTAAGTTATCAAAAGCAAAACAGACCTCTTCCACATCCCTTCAAAAACAAATTTGAAAATGCTGTTAAGGTAGAAACAAGGAAGACATTCATTTGAACTACTATTAATACCATTAAATCATGTCTTTAATCCTTTGTTATTTTATCATTTTAAGGTGCCTTTCTTTTGTAAATTATGAGCATGTCTCATTCAGCCTAATGATGGAAATATTCTTTTTTTTTTTTTAATTACATATTTTCCTCAATTACATTTCCAATACTATCCCAAAAGTCCCCCATAGCGCCCCCCACTTCCCTACCCACCCATTCCCATTCTTTTGGCCCTGGCATTCCCCTATATTGGGGCATATAAAGTTTGCAAGTCCAATGGGCCTCTCTTTCCAGTGATGGCCGACTAGGCCATCTTTCGATACATATGCAGCTAGAGACAAGAGCTCCAGGGTTCTGGTTAGTACATCATGTTGTTCCAACAATACGGTTGCAGATCCCTTTAGCTCCTTGGGTACTTTCTCTAGCTTCTCCATTGGGAGCCCTGTGATACATCCAATAGCTGACTGTGAACATCCACTCCTGTGTTTGCTAGGCCCCGGCATCGTCTCACAAGAGACAGCTATATTTGGGTCCTTTCAGCAAAATCTTGCTAGTGTATGCAATGGTGTCAGCGTTTAGAAGCTGATTATGGGACGGATCCCTGGATACAGCAGTCTCTAAATGGTCCATCCTTTCATCACAGCTACGAACTTTGTCTCTGTAACTCCTTCCCTGGGTGTTTTGTTCCCAATTCTAAGAAGGTGCACAGTGTCCACACTTTGGTCTTCATTCTTCTTGAGTTTCATGCGTTTATCAAATTGTATCTTATATCTTGGGTATCTTAAGTTTTGGGCTAATATCCACTTATCAATGAATACATATTGTGTGAGTTCTTTTGTGATTGTGTTACTTCACTCAAGATGATGCCCTCCAGGTCCATCCATTTGGCTAGGAATTTCATAAATTCATTCTTTTTAATAGCTGAGTAGTACTCCATTGTGTAAATGTACCATAATTTCTGTATCCATTCCTCTGTTGAGGGACATCTGGGTTCTTTCCAGCTTCTGGCTATTATAAATAGGGCTGCTATGAACATAGTGGAGCATGTGTCCTTTTTACCGGTTGGGACATCTTCTGGATATATGCCCAGGAGAGGTATTGCTGGATCCTCCGGTAGTACTATGTCCAATTTTCTGAGGAACCGCCAGACTGATTTCCAGAGTGGTTGTACAAGCTTGCAATCCCACCAACAATGGAGGAGTGTTCCTCTTTCTCCACATCCTCGCCAGCATCTGCTGTCACCTGAATTTTTGATCTTAGCCATTCTGACTGGTGTGAGGTGGAATCTCAGGGTTGTTTTGATTTGCATTTCCCTGATGATTAAGGATGTTGAACATTTTTTCAGGTGCTTCTCTGCCATTCGGTATTCCTCAGGTGAGAATTCTTTGTTCAGTTCTGAGCCCCATTTTTTAATGGGGTTATTTGACTTTCTGGAGTCCACCTTCTTGAGTTCTTTATATATATTGGATATTAGTCCCTTATCTGATTTAGGATAGGTGAAGATCCTTTCCCAATCTGTTGGTGGTTTTTTTGTCTTATTGATGGTGTCTTTAGCCTTGCAGAAGCTTTGTAGTTTCATGAGGTCCCACTTGTCAATTCTCGATCTTACAGCACAAGCCATTACTGTTCTATTCAGGAATTTTTCCCCTGTGCCCATATCTTCAAGGCTTTTCCCCACTTTCTCCTCTATAAGTTTCAGTGTCTCTGGTTTTATGTGAAGTTCCTTGATCCACTTAGACTTGACCTTAGTACAAGGAGATAGGAATGGATCGATTCGCATTCTTCTACATGTTAACAACCAGTTGTGCCAGCACCATTTGTTGAAAATGCTGTCTTTCTTCCACTGGATGTTTTTAGCTCCCTTGTCGAAGATCAAGTGACCATAGGTGTGTGGGTTCATTTCTGGGTCTTCAATTCTATTCCATTGGTCTATTTGTCTGTCATTATACCAGTACCATGCAGTTTTTATCACAATTGCTCTGTAGTAGAGCTTTAGGTCCGGCATGTTGATTCCACCAGAGGTTCTTTAACCTTGAGAAGAGTTTTTGCTATCCTAGGTTTTTTGTTATTCCAGATGAATTTGCAGATTGCACTTTCTAATTCGTTGAAGAATTGATTTGGAATTTTGATGGGGATTGCATTGAATCTGTAGATTGCTTTTGGCAAGATAGCCATTTTTACAATGTTGATCCTGCCAATCCATGAGCATGGGAGATCTTTCCATCTTCTGAGATCTTCTATAATTTCTTTCTTCAGAGACTTGAAGTTTTTATTATACAGATCTTTCACTTCCTTAGTTAGAGTCACGCCAAGATATTTTATATTATTTGTGACTATTGAGAAGGGTGTTGTTTCCCTAATTTCTTTCTCAGCCTGTTTATTCTTTGTGTAGAGAAAGGCCATTGATTTGTTTGAGTTAATTTTATATCCAGCTACTTCACCGAAGCTGTTTATCAGGCTTAGGAGTTCTCTGGTGGAATTTTTAGGGTCACTTATATATACTATCATATCATCTGCAAAAAGTGATATTTTGACTTCATCTTTTCCAATTTGTATCCCTTTGATCTCCTTTTGTTGTCGAATTGCTCTGGCTAGGACTTCAAGTACAATGTTGAATAGGTATGGAGAAAGTGGACAGCCTTGTCTAGTCCCTGATTTTAGAGGGATTGCTTCAAGCTTCTGACCATTTACTTTGATGTTGGCTACTGGTTTGCTGTAGATTGCTTTTATCATGTTTAGGTATGGGCCTTGAATTCCTGATCTTTCCAAGACTTTTATCATGAATGGGTGTTGGATCTTGTCAAATGCTTTTTCCGCATCTAAGGAGATGACCATGTGGTTTTTGTCTTTGAGTTTGTTTATATACTGGATTACGTTGATGGATTTCCGTATATTGAACCATCCCTGCATCCCTGGGATGAAACCTACTTGGTCAGGATGGATGATTGTTTTGATGTGTTCTTGGATTCGGTTAGCAAGAACTTTATTGAGGATTTTTGCATCAATATTCATAAGGGATATTGGTCTGAAGTTTTCTATCTTTGTTGGGTCTTTTTGTGGTTTAGGTATCAGAGTAATTGTGGCTTCATAGAATGAGTTGGGTAGAGTACCTTCTGTTTCTATTTTGTGGAATAGTTTGTGAAGAACTGGGATCAGATCTTCTTTGAAGGTCTGATAGAACTCTGCACTAAACCCATCTGGTCCTGGGCTTTTTTTAGTTGGGAGACTATTAATGACTGCTTCTATTTCTTTGGGGGATATAGGGCTGTTTAGATCATTAACCTGATCTTGATTCAACTTTGGTACCTGGTATCTGTCTAGGAACTTCTCCATTTCATCCAGGTTCTCCAGTTTTGTTGAGTATAGCCTTTGGTAGAAGGATCTGATGGTGTTTTGGATGTCTTCAGGATCTGTTGTTATGTCTCCTTTTTCATTTCTGATTTTGTTAATTAGGATGCTTTCCCTGTGCCCTCTAGTGAGTCTGGCTAAGGGTTTATCTATCTTGTTGATTTTCTCAAAGAACCAGCTCCTTGATTGGTTGATTCTTTGAATAGTTTTTCTTGTTTCCACTTGGTTGATTTCACCCCTGAGTTTGATTATTTCCTGCCGTCTACTCCTCTTGGGTGAATTTGCTTCCTTTTGTTCTAGTGCTTTTAGGTGTGTTGTCAAGCTGCTAATGTGTGCTCTCTCTAGTTTCCTTTTGGAGGCACTCAGAGCTATGAGTTTTCCTCTTAGAAATGCTTTCATTGCGTCCCATAAGTTTGGGTATGTTGTGGCTTCATTTTCATTGAACTCTAAAAAGTCCTTAATTTCTTTCTTTATTCCTTCCTTGACCAAGGTATCATTGAGAAGAGTGTTGTTCAGTTTCCACGTGAAGGTTGGCTTTCTATTATTTATTTTGTTATTGAAGATCAGCCTTAGGCCATGGTGATCTGATAGGATGCATGGGACAATTTCAATATTTTTATATCTGTTGAGGCCTGCTTTGTGACCAATTATGTGGTCAATTTTGGAGAAGGTACCATGAGGTGCTGAGAAGAAGGTATATCCTTTTGTTTTAGGATAGAATGTTCTGTAGATATCTGCCAGATCCATTTGATTCATAATTTCTCTTAGTTTCACTGTGTCCCTGTTTAGTTTCTGTTTCCATGATCTGTCCATTGGTGAAAGTGGTGTGTTGAAGTCTCCCACTATTATTGTATGAGGTGCAATGTGTGCTTTGAGCTTTACTAAAGTTTCTTTAATGAATGTGGCTGCCTTTGTATTTGGAGCATAGATATTCAGGATTGATAGTTCCTCTTGGAGGATTTTACCTTTGATGAGTATGAAGTGTCCCTCCCTGTCTTTTTTAATGACTTTGGGTTGGAAGTCAATCTTATCAGATATTAGAATGGCTACTCCAGCTTGTTTCTTCATGCCATTTGCTTGGAAAATTGTTTTCCAGCCTTTTATTCTGAGGTAGTGTCTATCCTTTTCTCTGAGATGAGTTTCCTGTAAGCAGCAAAATGTTGGGTCTTGTTTGTGTAGCCAATTTGTTAGTCTATGTCTTTTTATCGGGGAGTTGAGTCCATTGATATTAAGAGATATTAAGGAAAAGTAATTGTTGTTTCCTGTTATTTTTGTTGTTAAAGTTGGCATTTTGTTCTTGTGGCTGTCTTCTTTTAGGTTTGTTGAGGGATTACCTTCTTGTTGTTTCTAGGGCGTGGTTCCTGTCCTTGTATTGGTTTTTTTCTGTTATTATCCTTTGAAGGGCTGGATTCGTGGAGAGATAATGTGTGAATTTGGTTTTGTCGTGGAATACTTTGGTTTCTCCATCTATGTTAATTGAGAGTTTGGCTGGGTATAGTAGCCTGGGCTGGAATTTGTGTTCTTTTAGTGTCTGTATAACATCCGTCCAGGATCTTCTGGCTTTCATAGTCTCTGGTGAAAAATCTGGTGTAATTCTGATAGGCTTGCCTTTATATGTTACTTGGCCTTTTTCTCTTACTGCTTTTAGTATTCTATCTTTATTTAGAGCATTTGTTGTTCTGATTATTATGTGTCGGGAGGTATTTCTTTTCTGGTCCAGTCTATTTGGAGTTCTGTAGGCTTCTTGTATGTTCATGGGCATCTCTTTCTTTAGATTTGGGAAGTTTTCTTCTATAATTTTGTTGAAGATGTTTGCTGGTCCTTTGAGTTGAAAATCTTCATTCTCATCCACTCCTATTATCCGTAGGTTTGGTCTTCTCATTGAGTCCTGTATTTCTTGGATGTTTTGAGTTAGGATCTTTTTGCATTTTACATTTTCCTTGATTGTTGTGCCGATGTTCTCTATGGAATCTTCTGCACCTGAGATTCTCTCTTCCATCTCTTGTATTCTGTTGCTGATGCTCGTATCTATGGTTCCAGATTTCTTTCCTAGGGTTTCTATCTCCAGTGTTGCCTCATTTTGGGTTTTCTTTATTGTGTCTACTTCCCTTTTTAGGTCTAGTATGGTTTTGTTCATTTCCATCATCTGTTTGGATGTGTTTTCCTGTTTTTCTGTAAGGACTTCTACCTGTTTGATTATGTTATCGTGTTTTTCTTTAAGGATTTGTAACTCTTTAGCAGTGTTCTCCTGCAATTCTTTAAGGGATTTTTGTGCTTTCTCTTTATTGTCTTCTGCCTGTTTAGCAGTGTTCTCCTGCATTTCTTTAAGTGTGTTATTAAAGTCCTTCTTGAAGTTCTCTATCATCATCAGGAGATATGCTTTTAAATCCGTGTCTAGCTTTTCCGGTGTGTTGGGGTGCCCTGGACTGGGCGAAGTGGGGGTGCTGGGTTCTGATGATGGTGAGTGGTCTTGGTTTCTGTTAGTAAGATTATTACGTTTACCTTTCGCCATCTGGTAATCTCTGGGGTTAGTTGTTATCGTTGTCACTGTTTAAAGATTGGAGCAGAAGCTGTGTTCCACTCTCCAGAAGTCTTAAGATCCTGTGGTGGGTGTTGTGGGTAGCTGGTGAGTGTCAGCCGACCCTGCGCCCCAGCTGCCCCGGTGCTTTGGAAATATTCTTGTTTGTTCAAGAAAGGAAGGTCTTTGATGGTAAACACCGTAAGAACATGTGTAAAAATTTAAGGTACAGATGACTTATAATTAACACACAGCATAATGTGAGGAATCTAAAAAGGTAAATGTTGAAGGGAATACCACTAAATAAAAATGAAACCTCCCACAATTCTCCTACCAAAGCTTCATAGGGTATTTTGGGAACTCTGGCATTTAAACTGTTTCTATCATACTGAAAATAAGCTGACAGCTGTGTCAGAGAAACAGGAACCCTGTGGGCAAAACAAAACAAAATGAAATTGCAAAGTCACTCGAAATCTAAAATTATTGTGATACTTAGAGTCACCAACTCATTAATCCTTATATGAAATAAATATAAGATTGAAGCAAGTGGCAACAGATATCATTGTTATAGGAATTCCACCAAATGTTCTAAAATTGGACTAAAACAGTTCATGTTACCAAAGCTAGGGAAAGAACTTATTTCATTTTTGAATCCATTTACTATGAAGTCAGCATTCATCATCTCCTCTCCCCCTACACATACACACACACTACACACACACACACACACACACACACACACACACACTACACATACACACACACACATAAATGAAAACATTTATGTTTTCATCTGTACACACACACACACACACACACACACACAAATACACCCCCCCTCACACCAACCTTCTCCTCAAACACATCGAGTTAGAGAAAATCTAATGAGGAAAAATAAATGCTAAAACTGTTTGCAAACAGTGTGTAACACTGTAGGAAAGTTCAATGATAACTGAGGGCAATTAACTACATCACAATAAAGTCACATGGGTATGGGTTGGCGATTTCATTTTAAACCTTATCTAGCTCTAATTTGGTGAGTTGGCTAGATAATACCATCACAGCTTTGGTATTCATAGAAACCCTTGAAAAACAAAACAAATTACAGTGCTGTGCTTTTCTTTTTTTATATTTAAGGGATTTTTTTGAATGTTAACATTTTTAGTTTAAACAACTCTCATGGAATGTTTTATAGAGTAGTGAACCATGTCCTTGGGGAAGAAGATTCAAGCTGAAGACTAGCACCACCTAATTTACTGGAATTGAAAAGAGAGGCAACACAATTCAGGACACCTTGTCAAGAAGAACGACCAGTCTTTTGTAGAGATTCACTGGGTCTGTTCTTTAACAAACAGAATTTATGAGGTAAAAGAGAAAGGGTGGTGTAAGGAATCTCCTGTGAACTCTTTACCATGGCTTTGAAGTTCTACCAACTCCTCAGTATTTATGTGGAAACAGAAATTGTACCATGGGCCATCTAGCATATTGCATTATTGTTTTGGGGGTTCTGAATAAATATTAACATTTAACATCAACAGACATATGTTGAACTAAAAAAAACAAACACAATTTAGAAGATACAAATTTCTGATATCATTATTCAGTCTGATTACAATTTCCATGTGTGTCAAAGTTTCAAGACTTTGAAAAGGATGACAGGATCGTCTTTGGAGATATGATTTGCATTGCATCATTTTCTATGAGGATGGCAATTACTGTCCCAGCAATCATCTCCACAAAGGGGAAGTGACCACTCAAAGATACATACAGCTAAACAAAGAAAAATCTCTTTCTGATTTTTATAAAGCATATTGTCTCCACTTCAGTATTACTGCAATGAGACAAGTTAAAAATGCATGCCATGGAGGCCCGTAGAGGGTCAAAAGATTGTGTCTTGAATGCATTCACTAGTTCATGGTCTGATTCATATCTTGATTAAATCTTGTTTCAATTATATTTTAATTATCAATTATTTGGAATTCAATTTCATCCTGAATGGAATCATTTATATTTTCATCTGTACTTTCCACTGAACTACCCAGAGATGATCTAGAGAGGCAGAAGACACCATTACAACATGACTGTTACCTATAGCTACATGGGCTAATGAAGAGCTATGGGCATAAAACCATTTCTTTCCTGTATGAGAGTCGCAGTTCTCCCTTATACATCAGAAGTTCTATGCACTAACAAAACAAGGACAAGGGTGTATGTTATTTTTTTTTTTTATCTAGAATAAAATACCCTGAGGGAACAGTATATTGCTTACAGACAATTCTTCAAGGCCTACTATTAATAGCTGTCATTTAATGCATCAATTCTTTACATTGGGATCTTTAAAAACATCTCTAATCTTCACATCACTTCTCTAAAAACGATATTACTATCCATCCATCCTTACCCCTGTTTATTTCAGATAAGAAGGCTAATGAACAAAGCAGCTGAGTCACTTATGGAAAGTACCACAGCTGACACAAGTTGTAGTAGATTAAAAACTAGACCTTTTCTAGCCTGGCTTCACAAAGTTATTTTGTAGGTTACAACTTCAATATTTCTGTGGTGTGCCAGTCATAGTTGTAAGGTTAGGATTTATGAATGATTAAGGAATCCCAAAAGTAATTTTATAATTATAGTTTTACATATTACAATGAATTTTTAATTAATAGTAATTTCACAATAATTTCCTTTTTTCAGTTCTTTTTTTTTGGTCAATAAATGTTGTCAACAAAAGGGTATCACAAATTAGAAGAAAATAATTACATACAACCCAAGTCTGTTGGATGTATAAGATAGACTTAGGTATTATTAGCACAGCCACATAACTGGATAGCGATGATGAACATTGCTTTCTAATTAATCATTCAGGGCTCACCACGTTAAGTATGATTAATGTTTTATTAGTCCATTTTCACTTCAGTCCTGAGGGCTGGAGATATGCAAGGTTAGAGAGCAGAGAAACTAAGGATATTACCTACACTCTTAACTAGTTGATAGAAGAGGAAAAGTGAAGATTAACACTTTTATCCTGAGTTTTATACACAGGATGATTTATCTTGATTCTGTCATGTCTTAGATGTTTAGGTATCACCCAGAGAGTGATGTTCAGGTTTAAATTGATTGCCAGTTTGACTGGATCTAGAATCACCTTGAATATAAATCTCTGTACCTGTCTGTGGAGAATTATCTATACTAGGTTAATGGATGTAGAAGGACTCACCATAAATGTGCGTGAAACCATTCTGTGAGCTGGGGCTCCAGACTACATAAACAGGAGGGCTCTAGTTCACCACAAGTATTGATCAATTCATCACTTTCTGTTTCCTGACTATGCATTCAATGTCATCAGCAGCTTCATGATCCTGTTACCATATTCCCTACCACAGTGAACTTCCCCATAAACTGTAAACCAAAAGAACCCTTCCTTCATTAAGGTGCATTGGTCAGGTATGTTGTTGCAGAGGCCAAAGAAGTAACTAATGTACAAATCAGAACCTGGAAGTGGGACTGTTGCATTGATCATATTTTTCTGAGGCATTTGGAACTGCCTTGTGAGAATAGTGTAGAAGAGCTTAGCACTTCAGGTTAGGCAAGTCCTTGGATGCTGTGAGCAGAATATAATGGTCCATTCATGTGGGAGTTTGGAAGACCAGAAGGCTGTAGGAAATGTAGACAGGTAAGGCTCAGTTCTTTAAGTTTCATGGAGATGCAAAGAGTCAGTCAGAAAACTGGGCTAGGAGACACTCAAGTTAATCTGTGAAGAATCTAGCTGCATTATACCCATGTCCTGAGAACCTGAATGAGGTTGTTATAATTGTTAAAGAGAAAACTACCAGCATTGGTATAAGAGGGAAGCTATACTGAGGGCAAGATCTCACTCATCTGAAAATTTAAATTATTTTAAATTGAAAAGAAATCCAAACTGTTAATGACACAGAAAGAACTCCCTTCTTGAAAACAATAGCTTAAAAAAGAGTATATATATATATATATATATATATATATATATATATACATATACATATTCAGCCACTGAAGCATATAGATGCTTCAAAATCTCTAGTCTAGGAGAGGCAGCCTATAGAGGTGGCCTAGGAGAGGTGGCCTACAGAATTTGTCAAGATTGAGCTCATCATAATGTTACTCCATGGTCTTAGATACTTCTGATGCCAGACAATATGTGGCTGAGATGGAGTGTCTGTAAGAGACCCTGAGGGCTCTGGTATGAAGCTGTGAAGGTGGACATTGAGTTATAATAGACACCCAAAGATGTTGGAGATATGAAGCCCATGGGAGGTCTGCTGAGCAAAGCTGTAGTTAAGTAGTAGACTGGCTCAAGAGAGTATGCTGCAAGATCATATGCCCCAGTACAGGGGAATGCCAGCGCCAGGAAGCAGGAGTGGGTGAGTTGGGGAACAGAGTGGGGGAAGGGTATAGGGGGCTTTGGGGATAGCATTTGAAATGTAAATGAAGAAAATATCTAATTAAAAAAAGGGGGAAAAGAGGCAGAAATGGAGGGTCTGGGCTACCCTTTGGAATGTAGACAATGACATCACATGACCATTATGTTGCTTTTGTTCTAACTTCCAAAGGGCACATTATTTTGTTGATTTTTGATAGCTTAGTCTTTACATCTTTCTGAATAACCAACCTTCCATAGTAAATATTTGGCCCCAGTAAGATATGCTTTTGCGGAGATCCATCCCATATACAATTACCAAATCCAGACACTTTTGTGGGTGCCAACAAGTGCTTGCTGACAGAAGCCTGATATAACTGTCTCCTGAGTACCTGACAAATACAGAGGTGGATGCTCACAGCCTACCATTGGACTGAGCACAGGATTCGCAATGGAGGAGCTAGAGAAAGGATCCAAGGAGCTGAAGGGGTTAACAGCCCTATAGGAGGAACAACAATATGAACTAACCAGTATACCCAGAGCTCCCAGGAACTAAACCACCAACCAAAGAGTACAAATGGTAGGACTCAGGGCTCCAGCTGTATATGTAGCAGAGGATGGCCTAGTTGGTCATTAATGGGAGGAGAGGCCTTTGGACCTGTGACCCAATGTAGGGGAATGCCAGGGCCAGGAAGCGGGACTGGGTGGGTTGGGGGAGGGAAATAGGGAGTTTTCAGAGGGGAAACCAGAAAAGGGATAACATTTGAAATGTAAATAAAGGAAATATCCAATAATAATAATAATAAAAACATGCTTTTGCTAGGATCCTCCAAACAGAGAGAAAACATGCTTCCCCAGAAATAGAATCAAGAAGAGACAATGCAAAAGGCAGGAAGAGTTGGTCCATATTGAGCACAAGTCTGCTTAGGATCCTTAAGAGTTTTACATGAAATGGTCATTGTCTTTGTTAGGGTTTCCATTGCTGTGAAGAGATGCCATAACCTTGGCAACTTTTTTTTTTTTTTAAAGGGACAACATTTGATTGGGACTGGCTTACAGGTTCAGAGGTTCAGTCCATTATCATCATGGTGGGAAGCATGGTAGCAGCCAGGAAAGCATGGTGCTGAAGAAGGAGCTGAGAGTTCTTCTATATCTTCCAAAGGAAACCAGGAGAAGACTGAACCTCTCTTTCCCCACTGGGCAGAGCTTGAGCACAGGAGCCTCAAATTCCCTCCTATTCCTAGTGACACACTTCGAACAAGGCTATGTTTCCTCCAATAAGGACATACATCCCAATAGTGCCACTTCCCATTTGCAAAGCATATTCAAACCACCACAAGTATATAATTTTTAACTCGTTGCCCTGGGTTAGGAGCAGGTGTTTTACCCACTTGTAAAAGAGAAAATCTTTCCATGTCTTTTCCTATATCTTGGGCTTGATCCAAAGTCTCTTGGCTGGGAGACCTGTACTGTGACTTAAAAGGAGGCAATTCTCTCATGGAGGGTGAGAAACGTCCCCAACAACCACAGAAAGAAATGAAGCAAAGCAATGAAAAAGTTTTCATGGTACCAGAATCTGTACTTGATGGATAGGTATTAGGAGTGGAGGAAATGGGACTGGAGGTGGAGGGAGAAAAATCTGCACAAGGAGGAAGAAAACCCTCAACCTTGTCACAGAATGAGACATCAGATAATTTATCTTTAAGTCCTATTTTTTTTTCAAATTCTTTATTTTGGTACCTTTGGTACTTAGGCTAGAACAATTAGCTCTTATGGACAAGGAATTATAAGCAGAACAAAGTAGTCTATATCTGTGTCTATCCCTCTTTTCAAAATCTAGAGCTGTGATTCCCGTAGTGAGTCCCCAGAGCACCAAGTATGAGTGAAGTTGTCTGTTATTATAAAGCTTAGCAAACAATATAACTACCTGTATTTTATTTTATTTTTACTGCCTATATTTTACAGAAAACCTTTGTATTACCTGTTTATTTTAAGATACAGTTTTGTTTTGTTGTCTCTTCAGTGAAAAAAAATCTTACTGGTACAGCCTCAAGTGTCACCTCTGTCCATGTTTTACACCAACTTTGTCTCTTTTTCTCACTTTGATGCAAGCCAGTTGTCATTTTCATGTGGAAAAACAAGCTTCCAAATGATTTGGATGGCACAGATAATATTGCAACCCACTTCTTTAGTGCTGGATGAGCATCTTCAATTAATGAAAGGTCAGCACCAGTGAGAGGTTTTTAGTATTTCATGTCGCCGTTTTAAAGTTGGCTTAAGTCAATTTTCTACCTTTTCATTGTATCATTTATATTAACTACACTTAAAATAGATTTTCTCAATGCATTTCATACACATTTTATTCATTTATCTTGAAGAATTAATATAGTTTTGAATAGCTCTTACTTTTCAATTTCAAGAATCATACCAACATTGGTCAAATGTACAGAATGTATAGAATGTATAGATCTCCTACTCTTTCCACTCTCCTTCCATTCTTTCATCTATGAACTTTTCATACCAGTGGGATTTTATTTTAGAAACTCCAATCCTGCAGTAGGTATCACCACTATGATCCTTAGATCACTGTATGAGTGTAAAGAAACATACATATTAGCTATTATGGTATCATACAAACGACATTCCTTGACATAAACACTCATCTTTTTACCTCTCCTTCCCTTGGACCCCTGACAACCATGGATCTTTTTTTTTTAAAAAATATATTTTATTACGTATTTTCCTTAATTACATTTCCAATGCTATCCCAAAAGTCCCCCATACCCTTCCCCCTCTCCCCCATTTCCCTACCCACCCATTCCCATTTTTTTTTTTTTTTGGCCCTGGTGTTCCCCTGTACTGGGGCATATAAAGTTTGTGTGTCCAATGGGCCTCTCTTTCCAGTGATGGCCGACTAGGCCATCTTTTGATACATATGCAGCTAGAGTCAAGAGCTTCGGGGTACTGGTTAGTTCATAATGGACAACCATGGATCTTTTAGAATTATTTTCATTTACCATTTTGGAGTCTAACCTGTAGTTGGATCACACAAACTGCAGTCTTTTCAGATAGATCTATGTCAGTTAGTGACATACATAAAAAGTCAAACATATTGTTTGATGCTATACTATAAAGACAATTTCTTTTTCTTTTCTTTACATAAAACCCAAGATTATTTAATGTATAAAATATACTTTGGGTATTATCAATTTTTTTTTTCATTTTGTCAAATGACTTTATTTTTTTTTTGATTTTTAATATTTTTATTACATATTTTCCTCAATTACATTTCCAGTGCTATCCCAAAAGTACCCCATAGCGCCCCCCACTTCCCTACCCACCCACTCCCATTCTTTTGGCCCTGGCATTCCCCTATATTGGGGCATATAAAGTTTGCAAGTCCAATGGGCCTCTCTTTCCATTGATGGCTGACTAGGCCATCTTTCGATACATATGCAGCTAGAGACAAGAGCTCCGGGGTTCTGGTTAGTACATCATGTTGTTCCAACAATAGGGTTGCAGATCCCTTTAGCTCCTTGGGTACTTTCTCTAGCTTCTCCATTGGGAGCCCTGTGATACATCCAATAGCTGACTGTGAACATCCACTCCTGTGTTTGCTAGGCCCCGGCATCGTCTCACAAGAGACAGCTATATTTGGGTCCTTTCAGCAAAATCTTGCTAGTGTATGCAATGGTGTCAGCGTTTAGAAGCTGATTATGGGACGGATCCCTGGATACAGCAGTCTCTAAATGGTCCATCCTTTCATCACAGCTACGAACTTTGTCTCTGTAACTCCTTCCCTGGGTGTTTTGTTCCCAATTCTAAGAAGGTGCACAGTGTCCACACTTTGGTCTTCATTCTTCTTGAGTTTCATGCGTTTATCAAATTGTATCTTATATCTTGGGTATCCTAAGTTTTGGGCTAATATCCACTTATCAATGAATACATATTGTGTGAGTTCTTTTGTGATTGTGTTACTTCACTCAAGATGATGCCCTCCAGGTCCATCCATTTGGCTAGGAATTTCATAAATTCATTCTTTTTAATAGCTGAGTAGTACTCCATTGTGTAAATGTACCATAATTTCTGTATCCATTCCTCTGTTGAGGGACATCTGGGTTCTTTCCAGCTTCTGGCTATTATAAATAG
Organism: Mus caroli; assembly: GCF_978045245.1. Taxonomy (NCBI): domain Eukaryota; kingdom Metazoa; phylum Chordata; class Mammalia; order Rodentia; family Muridae; genus Mus; species Mus caroli. The sequence continues at coordinate 28,787,419 of NW_028227274.1, read as the reverse complement.
GGCTGCTATGAACATAGTGGAGCATGTGTCCTTTTTACCGGTTGGGACATCTTCTGGATATATGCCCAGGAGAGGTATTGCTGGATCCTCCGGTAGAACTATGTCCAATTTTCTGAGGAACCGCCAGACTGATTTCCAGAGTGGTTGTACAAGCTTGCAATCCCACCAACAATGGAGGAGTGTTCCTATTTCTCCACATCCTCGCCAGCATTTGCTGTCACCTGAATTTTTGATCTTAGCCATTCTGACTGGTGTGAGGTGGAATCTCAGGGTTGTTTTGATTTGCATTTCCCTGATGATTAAGGATGTTGAACATTTTTTCAGGTGTTTCTCTGCCATTTGGTATTCCTCAGGTGAGAATTCTTTGTTCAGTTCTGAGCCCCATTTTTTAATGGGGTTATTTGACTTTCTGGAGTCCACCTTCTTGAGTTCTTTATATATATTGGATATTAGTCCCTTATCTGATTTAGGATAGGTGAAGATCCTTTCCCAATCTGTTGGTGGTTTTTTTGTCTTATTGATGGTGTCTTTAGCCTTGCAGAAGCTTTGTAGTTTCATGAGGTCCCACTTGTCAATTCTCGATCTTACAGCACAAGCCATTACTGTTCTATTCAGGAATTTTTCCCCTGTGCCCATATCTTCAAGGCTTTTCCCCACTTTCTCCTCTATAAGTTTCAGTGTCTCTGGTTTTATGTGAAGTTCCTTGATCCACTTAGACTTGACCTTAGTACAAGGAGATAGGAATGGATCGATTCGCATTCTTCTACATGTTAACAACCAGTTGTGCCAGCACCATTTGTTGAAAATGCTGTCTTTCTTCCACTGGATGTTTTTAGCTCCCTTGTCGAAGATCAAGTGACCATAGGTGTGTGGGTTCATTTCTGGGTCTTCAATTCTATTCCATTGGTCTACTTGTCTGTCACTATACCAGTACCATGCAGTTTTTATCACAATTGCTCTGTAGTAGAGCTTTAGGTCCGGCATGGTGATTCCACCAGAGGTTCTTTTATCCTTGAGAAGAGTTTTTGCTATCCTAGGTTTTTTGTTATTCCAGATGAATTTGCAGATTGCAGTTTCTAATTCGTTGAAGAATTGATTTGGAATTTTGATGGGGATTGCATTGAATCTGTAGATTGCTTTTGGCAAGATAGCCATTTTTACAATGTTGATCCTGCCAATCCATGAGCATGGGAGATCTTTCCATCTTCTGAGATCTTCTATAATTTCTTTCTTCAGAGACTTGAAGTTTTTATTATACAGATCTTTCACTTCCTTAGTTAGAGTCACGCCAAGATATTTTATATTATTTGTGACTATTGAGAAGGGTGTTGTTTCCCTAATTTCTTTCTCAGCCTGTTTATTCTTTGTGTAGAGAAAGGCCATTGATTTGTTTGAGTTAATTTTATATCCAGCTACTTCACCGAAGCTGTTTATCAGGTTTAGGAGTTCTCTGGTGAAATTTTTAGGGTCACTTATATATACTATCATATCATCTGCAAAGAGTGATATTTTGACTTCATCTTTTCCAATTTGTATCCCTTTGATCTCCTTTTGTTGTCGAATTGCTCTGGCTAGGACTTCAAGTACAATGTTGAATAGGTATGGAGAAAGTGGACAGCCTTGTCTAGTCCCTGATTTTAGAGGGATTGCTTCAAGCCTCTCACCATTTACTTTGATGTTGGCTACTGGTTTGCTGTAGATTGCTTTTATCATGGTTATGTATGGGCCTTGAATTCCTGATCTTTCCAAGACTTTTATCATGAATGGGTGTTGGATCTTGTCAAATGCTTTTTCCGCATCTAATGAGATGACCATGTTTTTGTCTTTGAGTTTGTTTATATACTGGATTACGTTGATGGATTTCCGTATATTGAACCATCCCTGCATCCCTGGGATGAAACCTACTTGGTCAGGATGGATGATTGTTTTGATGTGTTCTTGGATTCGGTTAGCAAGAACATTATTGAGGATTTTTGCATCAATATTCATAAGGGATATTGGTCTGAAGTTTTCTATCTTTGTTGGGTCTTTTTGTGGTTTAGGTATCAGAGTAATTGTGGCTTCATAGAATGAGTTGGGTAGAGTACCTTCTGTTTCTATTTTGTGGAATAGTTTGTGAAGAACTGGGATTAGATCTTCTTTGAAGGTCTGATAGAACTCTGCACTAAACCCATCTGGTCCTGGGCTTTTTTTAGTTGGGAGACTATTAATGACTGCTTCTATTTCTTTGGGGGATATAGGGCTGTTTAGATCATTAACCTGATCTTGATTCAACTTTGGTACCTGGTATCTGTCTAGGAACTTCTCCATTTCATCCAGGTTCTCCAGTTTTGTTGAGTATAGCCTTTGGTAGAAGGATCTGATGGTGTTTTGGATGTCTTCAGGATCTGTTGTTATGTCTCCTTTTTCATTTCTGATTTTGTTAATTAGGATGCTTTCCCTGTGCCCTCTAGTGAGTCTGGCTAAAGGTTTATCTATCTTGTTGATTTTCTCAAAGAACCAGCTCCTTGATTGGTTGATTCTTTGAATAGTTTTTCTTGTTTCCACTTGGTTGATTTCGCCCCTGAGTTTGATTATTTCCTGCCGTCTACTCCTCTTGGGTGAATTTGCTTCCTTTTGTTCTAGTGCTTTTAGGTATGTTGTCAAGCTGCTAATGTGTGCTCTCTCTAGTTTCCTTTTGGAGGCACTCAGAGCTATGAGTTTTCCTCTTAGAAATGCTTTCATTGCGTCCCATAAGTTTGGGTATGTTGTGGCTTCATTTTCATTGAACTCTAAAAAGTCCTTAATTTCTTTCTTTATTCCTTCCTTGACCAAGGTATCATTGAGAAGAGTGTTGTTCAGTTTCCACGTGAAGGTTGGCTTTCTATTATTTATTTTGTTATTGAAGATCAGCCTTAGTCCATGGTGATCTGATATGATGCATGGGACAATTTCAATATTTTTGTATCTGTTGAGGCCTGTTTTGTGACCAATTATGTGGTCAATTTTGGAGAAGGTACCATGAGGTGCTGAGAAGAAGGTATATCCTTTTGTTTTAGGATAGAATGTTCTGTAGATATCTGCCAGATCCATTTGATTCATAATTTCTCTTAGTTTCTCTGTGTCCCTGTTTAGTTTCTGTTTCCATGATCTGTCCATTGGTGAAAGTGGTGTGTTGAAGTCTCCCACTATTATTGTATGAGGTGCAATGTGTGCTTTGAGATTTACTAAAGTTTCTTTAATGAATGAGGCTGCCTTTGTATTTGGAGCATAGATATTCAGGATTGATAGTTCCTCTTGGAGGATTTTACCTTTGATGAGTATGAAGTGTCCCTCCCTGTCTTTTTTAATGACTTTGGGTAGGAAGTAAATCTTATCAGATATTAGAATGGCTACTCCAGCTTGTTTCTTCTTACCATTTGCTTGGAAAATTGTTTTCCAGCCTTTCATTCTGAGGTAGTGTCTATCCTTTTCTCTGAGAATAGTTTCCTGTAAGCAGCAAAATGTTGGGTCTTGTTTGTGTAGCCAGTTTGTTAATCTATGTCTTTTTATCGGGGAGTTGAGTCCATTGATATTAAGAGATATTAAGGAAAAGTAATTGTTGTTTCCTGTTATTTTTGTTGTTAAAGTTGGCATTTTGTTCTTGTGGCTGTCTTCTTTTAGGTTTGTTGAGGGATTACCTTCTTGTTGTTTCTAGGGCGTGGTTCCTGTCCTTGTATTGGTTTTTTTCTGTTATTATCCTTTGAAGGGCTGGATTCATGGAGAGATAATGTGTGAATTTGGTTTTGTCGTGGAATACTTTGGTTTCTCCATCTATGTTAATTGAGAGTTTGGCTGGGTATAGTAGCCTGGGCTGGAATTTGTGTTCTTTTAGTGTCTGTATAACATCCGTCCAGGATCTTCTGGCTTTCATAGTCTCTGGTGAAAAATCTGGTGTAATTCTGATAGGCTTGCCTTTATATGTTACTTGGCCTTTTTCTCTTACTGCTTTTAGTATTCTATCTTTATTTAGAGCATTTGTTGTTCTGATTATTATGTGTCGGGAGGTATTTCTTTTCTGGTCCAGTCTATTTGGAGTTCTGTAGGCTTCTTGTATGTTCATGGGCATCTCTTTCTTTAGATTTGGGAAGTTTTCTTCTATAATTTTGTTGAAGATGTTTGCTGGTCCTTTGAGTTGAAAATCTTCATTCTCATCCACTCCTATTATCCGTAGGTTTGGTCTTCTCATTGTGTCCTGTATTTCTTGGATGTTTTGAGTTAGGATCTTTTTGCATTTTACATTTTCCTTGATTGTTGTGCCGATGTTCTCTATGGAATCTTCTGCACCTGAGATTCTCTCTTCCATCTCTTGTATTCTGTTGCTGATGCTCGTATCTATGGTTCCAGATTTCTTTCCTAGGGTTTCTATCTCCAGTGTTGCCTCATTTTGGGTTTTCTTTATTGTGTCTACTTCCCTTTTTAGGTCTAGTATGGTTTTGTTCATTTCCATCATCTGTTTGGATGTGTTTTCCTGTTTTTCTGTAAGGACTTCTACCTGTTTGATTATGTTATCGTGTTTTTCTTTAAGGATTTGTAACTCTTTAGCAGTGTTCTCCTGCAATTCTTTAAGGGATTTTTGTGCTTCCTCTTTAGTGTCTTCTGCCTGTTTAGCAGTGTTCTCCTGTATTTCTTTAAGTGTGTTATTAAAGTCCTTCTTGAAGTCCTCTACCATCATCAGGAGATATGCTTTTAGATCCATGTCTAGCTTTTCCGGTGTGTTGGGGTGCCCTGGATTGGGCGAAGTGGGGGTGCTGGGTTCTGATGATGGTGAGTGGTCTTGGTTTCTGTTAGTAAGATTATTACGTTTACCTTTCGCCATCTGGTAATCTCTGGGGTAAGTTGTTATCGTTGTCACTGTTTAAAGATTGGAGCAGAAGCTGTGTTCCACTCACCAGCAGTCTCTAAATCCTGCGGCGGGGGTCTTGGGTAGCTGATGGTACCCTGGTGCTGGTCCAGCCGGAAGAGGCCTGTGGTCCTACTCAGGCCGGTTTTCTGCTTCCCTAACTAATGCAGTCTCTGGTCCCGTGTGCAGTTGGATTGGAGCAGAAGCTGTGTTCCACTCTCCAGAAGTCTTAAGATCCTGTGGTGGGTGTTGTGGGTAGCTGGCGAGCGTCAGCAGACCCTGCGCCCCAGCTGCCCAGGTGCTTTTCTGACCGGAAGAGGCTTGTGGCCCTATGTAGGCCGGGTTTCTCTCTCCCCAACCAGAGCAGTTTCAGGTCCCGCGTGATTGGACTGGAGCAGAAGCTGTGTTCCACTCACCAGCAGTCCCAAAATCCTGCGGCGGGGGTCATGGGTAGCTGGCGGGTGTCAGGCAACCCTGCGCTCCAGCTACCCCGGCGCTGATCCGGCCGGATGAGGCCTGTGGCCCTACTCAGGCCGGTTTCTGCTTCCCTAACTAATGCAGTCTCAGGTCCCGCGCGCAATTGGATTGGAGCAGAAGCTGTGCTCCACTCACCAGAAGTCTTAAGATCCTGTGGTGGGTGTTGTGGGTAGCTGGCGAGTGTCAGCCGACCCTGTGCCCCAGCTGCCCCGGTGCTTTTTGACCGGAAGAGGGGTATTATTAATTTAACCATATAGGTTGATAGTACTGATGAACACTGCTTTCTGATATGTCATTCAGGGCTCACCATGCCAAACATGATTAAAGTTTTATTATAGTCAATTTCAATCCCTGAGGGCTAGGGATATACAAAAATTTTTGGTGTTTTGGGTAAATCTCAAAAAATTATCCATTTCATTTAGATTTTCTAGTTTAATGAAGTACAAGTTTTTAAAATATTCCCTTATGAATAGATCTACCCGAAGACTCAGCTATACCACTCCTGGGTATATACCTAAAAGATGCTCCACCATCCCACAAAGGTACTTGCTCAGTTATGTTCACAGCAAGTTTATTCATAATAGCCAGAAGCTGGAAACAACTTAGATGCCCATCAACCAAAGAATGGATACAGATATGTGGTTTGTTTACTCATCAGAGTACTACTCAGCCATTAAAAACAAGGACACCATGAATTTTGCAGGTAATTGAATGGAACTAGAAAATATCATCCTGAGTGAAGTAACCCAGACCCCAAAGGACATGCATGGTATGTACTCAATTATAAGTGGCTATTAGCAATAAAGTGTAGGATATCTATGGCATACTCCATAGACCCAAAGAAACTAAACAAGATGGAAGGCAAAGGGAGGATGCTTGAATCTCAATGAGAAGGTATAAAATAGTCATAGGAGGCAGATAGAGGGAGGAAACTGGATGGGAGAGGGGGTGTTCAGGATCAAGTGTGGGGAGAGGCAGGAGAGCAGGGCAGAGGGCTGGGAGAATGAATAGAAATTGGCAGTTGGCAGGGGTTGGCGTATGGGAGGGGGCATCACCAGGACAAGACAGAGACCTGGGATGGCAGAGGCTTCTGGGAGTCTATGGGGGTCACTTTAGCTGAGACTTCTAGCAGTAGGGATATGGAACTTGAAGTGGCCACCTCCTGTAGCCAGGCAGGACCCCAAGTGAAGGGTTTAGGACACCAACCCACACACAAAACTTTCAACCCCAAAATTTTCCTGTCTATGAGAAATGAAGGGACAAAGATGGAGCAGAGACTGAGGGAATGGCTAACCAATAATTGGCCCAATTTGAGACCCATCCCATGGTAAGCACCAATCCCTGACACTATTGTTACTCTGTTATGCTTTCAGACAGGAGATTAACTCTCCTCTGAGAGGCTTCACTTAACAGCTGCCTGAAACAGATGCAGATGCCCATAGCCAAACATTGGATGGAACAGGGGGAGTCTTATGGAAGAGTTGGGGGAAGGATGGAAGACCCTGGAAAGGATAGGAACTCCATAGCAAGACTAACAGAGCCAACTAATATGGACCCTTGGGGACTCTCTGTGATTGAACTGACAGCCAAAGAGCATACATGGGCTGGACCTAGACTCCCTGTACATATGTAGCAGATGTGCAGCTCAGTCTGAATGTAGGTCCTCCAATAACTGGAAGTGGGAGCTGTCCCTAAACCTGTTGCCTGTCTGTGGATCCTATTCCCTTAACTGGGCGGCCCTGTCTGACCTTAGTGGGAGAGGATATACCTAGCCCTGCAGAGACTTGATATGTCAGGGTTGGGGGACCTGGGGTTGTATGGTCCATCCTTTCAGAGGAAACAGGGAGAGGGGTATGGAAAGAGAGAAAGAGGGATTGTGTGAGAGGGGATCAGGATGAGCAGGGGCAGTGATCAGGATATAAAATAAACAAATTAAAAAATATTCCCTTATAATATTCTGAATGTCTTTGTTGTCTATTGTAATATTTACTTGTTTCTGGTTCTGTTCATTTAGCTCTTCTCTGTCTTTTAGTTAGTTGGGCCACAGGTCTGTCAGTTTTGTATATCTTGTCAAAGAAGTTCTTAATTGTTGATTCTGTATATATATATATATTTTTTTCTATTCTGTTACTTTCTGCTCTACTTTTTATTATTGCTTGCTGTTGACTGGGCTTGGATTTGGTTTGTTCTATGGTGCTTGGTAAGGGGACTCAGTTCTGGAACTTTCCTTGAGTTGGAAGCAGAGATAGTAGGTATGAATTAAATGCAGAAACATTTAGTTGCTGATGTATTCATTTTTGGTGGTGACCCTGGAATGCTATACTTGATCCGTAACCTCAACATAGCAGTAGCACTGTGTAACACATGGAAGAGGGTTGCTAAGGATGTTATCCTTTGAGACTACTATTGCCTATGTGGGTGATATACAGCTTGTTAAGACATGATTAAATCTTGAGGGTTGTTACATTAACAACACTCTCACAAAGCATTTTCCTTCTTCCTTCCTTCCTTCCTCCCTCCCTCCCTCCCTTCCTTCCTTCCTTCCTTCCTTCCTTCCTTCCTTCCTTCCTTCCTTCCTCCCTCCCTCCCTCCCTCCCTCCCTCCGTCCCTCCCTCCCTCCCTTCCTCCCTTCCTTCCCTCCCTCCCTCCCTTCCCTCCCTCCCTTCCCTCCCTCCCTTCCCTCCCTCCCTCCCTCCCTCTCCCTCTCCCTTCCTCCCTCCTTCTTTTCTTTTCTTTCTTTATTTTTCTTTAGAAATAAGTTTTCTCTGTGTAGCCTGAGCTGTCCTGGAACTTACTCTATATAGTTCAGGTTGGCCTTGAACTCAGAGATCCACCTGCCTCTGTCTCCCTAGTGCTTGGATTAAAGGCGTGCACTGCTACTACTCAGCTAAGCATTTTCTTTTTTTGTAGCTATTTTTATGAATAATATTAACTTAAGCTAGTAGAACACATTAATGATAACCAACTGCTCATAGGCCTCTTGTTCCCGTATAGTGCTGTTTGCATGTATTGTTTCCCTGGTGGAAATGATCATGATGAATAATTTCCCAACTCTAAGATTCAATGATTCTATGATCATATTCTAATAATTATAACCCAGAGCTGTTAATGCTTATCAATCTATTTTATACTTGACACATTAAGTATACCTCTTCAAAAGAGCTGAAATCAGGAAATTATTGCCATTTTAGAGCCCAGAAAATGAAGATACAGAATGCGTAAATTGCTCATTGTGGAAATAATTCACTCAATGAAAAGACTGCAAAGAAAGAACATTTGACAGGTTTTAAAAAAAGCAGTCTTTCAGGGGTAATACCCTGTTTATATTAATTTGTGAAGCTTCTAATGATAATAGCTCCACTTAAAATACTACCAATTATTTAACAAGGGGATCATGCCTGATCTGAAGACAGCTTCAAGTTAAAATAGCTCTTTGTGACCATTTTTGAAATGCTCATTGTAAACAGTTTTTATTGGAGCTTTATTTCAAAGACACGAACATCATATAAAACCCCCAATTTACAGACTCAGAGCATCCCATGCTTGACTTTTAAAGTAAATTTTATTGGACAACAAAACCACTTTATCTTAAGGTGTGATTTTTCTTGGTCAATTACTGACCCGCTAACAGTTCTGTTCTTGAACTTTCTCTTTATTCACCATTACAACCATGTTCATTTCAAAGAGCTGTTCCTCTGCCACAGTGCTGGGCGTGGGCTGGTGATTGAGTAGGGCCTCTGTTAAGTGGAGCTCATTGTCATTCTGACTTTATTTCTGGCTCTCTTTCTAATTTGCAAGTATGTGCCCGTTTGCTCACAGTGCTGCACACGCACCTATCTTCCTCCAGAGCTGGATTAGCAGTGTTGCTGAAGATCATTTTTACACCCTTACATTTATTTTATTTTTTGTTTCATTATTTTTTTTTTTTGTTGTTGTTCTTAATGATATTTTTATTGTTGCTAAGAGTTTTTTTCTTTTTTTACACATTCTGGTTATAAATTCTTTTTTTTAAAATTGTTTTATTTATTTACATTCCAAATGTTGCTCCCCTTTCCGGTCCCCCATCCAAGAGTTTTCCCCATCCCTCCTCCTCTTTGCCTCTGAGAGGGTGCTCACCCTGCCCTCCTATCCCCCTCACCTCCTATCCACTACCCTCTCACTCCATCCCCCTTCCCTGGGGCATCAAGTCTCTACAGGATTAGTTGCATCCTCTTCCACTGAAGCTAGACTAGGCAGTCCTCTGTTTCCTATGTGCCAGGGCCCACAGATTAGCCTGTATATGCCCTTTACACTCTTAATTTTAAATTTTAAACATTGATATGTCTGTGTTCAAGTAGTAAGCTGTGTTTGGTGCTGTTCATGAAAAAAAGAGTGCATTTATTTTCTGTTCTGTTTTGGAATCTGTAGTGGCTATTCCTGGTTGTCAACTTGACTATATTTGGAATGAACTAACAATCCAGAATTGGAAGGCTCACCAGTGATCCTAATCTAGAGGCTGGGAGATAGAAGTTTCTGATCTGGATCTTGGTACGGAGATCTAGAGGCACAGATTAAAGGTGTGGTGGCACACACCTTTAATCTCGGCTACACCTTCTGCTGGAGACCATATAAGGACATTGGAAGAAGGGAGTCTCGCTCTCGATCCTTCACCTGCTTGCCGTGTGGGACTGAGTAACTGCTAGATCCTTGGACTTCCATTCACAGCTACTACTGAACCATTGTTGGGAATTGCACTGCAGACTGCAAGTCATCAGTAAATTCCTTTACTATATAGAAACTATCCATAAGTTCTGTGACTCTAGAGAACTCTTACTAATACAGTACATAAAGGTAAAGAATGTCTTATTCTGCAGAAGTCCAGCACACTGGGATCTCCCATTACCAGAATAGAAAGACAAGCAAATGAGCTTGCAGGCCTGATTTAAAGCACAGTAGGTGACCATGTTAACATGTTGGGTCCATCTCTATGGACATCCTATTACTGGGGTTGAAAGTGCATTCTAATCCTCCTGGCTCAATTCTACTTAATTTTCCTTAGCCGTGCCAGTTGCTCTTCACAAGGCCCTAAGTCATTGGGTCTCCTGCATGACCATTCCTAGGACATCCTGACTTATTCTTCTTAACACTATCTTAGCTCCTGTGATGAAGTCCTCAAACCAGAAGTCAGCAAATGTCTTCTGCACAGAGACAGACAAGGCTTTCTAGCCCCGTTGTCCATATGATTGGAAAGCTTCTCTCTCCTCCAGGTAAGCCATAGCTGACAACAAGTAGGCAAGTCTGAGTTCTAATAAAACTTTGTTTACAAAACAGGCCAGCAGGATATGCAGCAATAAGGACATAAGGATATACAGGAAATGAGGTCAGCAGGATATACATCGAATAAAGACAGCAGGATATACAGGAAATCAGGCCAGCAGGATATGCAGGAAATAAGAACAGAATTTGTACAAACAAAGCAAAAGGGAAGGGGTCAGGAGAAGCAGCCACAATGAATGTGGTTCCTCTGAACAACTTGAAGCAACAAATTGGCCTTAAGCAATAACCTGACTGTCATTTGTAAGTCAGTGGGATGGTGAGCTCTTTTGGGAGCAAGCCAGTAAAGAACATCCCTCCATGGCTTCTGCATCAGCTCCTGCTTTCTGACCTGCTTGAGTTCCAGTCCTGACTTCCTTGGTGATAGACAGCAGTATGGAAGTGTAAGCTGAATAAACCCTTTCCTCCCCAACTTGCTTCTTGGTCATGATGTTTATGCAGGAATAGAAACCCTGACTAAGACAGAATCTAAGCAACATGTCACCTGCAATGTTATTGTTTCACATGGCCAGTGTTGTCAGCTAGGAAACTTATACTGATGCCATATTCCTTATAGCTAGAGGCCTCAGGAATCAACCTAAGTACTATGATAGATTTCACTGTGTGCTGATTCTTTCTGTCTCTCTCTTTATCTTTGGTGGTGGTGGTGGTGGTGGTGGTGGTGGTGGTGGTGGTGGTGGTGTGTCCTTTTTTCTCCCTCTCAGCTAGTGTTCATAGCATTTATTTTATTAAACTTTTTTGTTTATAATGGTCATCTCATCTGGAAAGTTTGAGAAACTTGTTGAATACTATTGCCTGGTATCGTGAATTTTAATGAACTCGTTCTCATTAACTACTCATAGATTTCTTTATTCCATGGAACATTTTATTGGTAGTCATGGTTTGGAAACAGAAAATAGAAAACAATAATTCTGAGAGCATGTAAGGATTTTTCAAAAATTATGCAAAAAATACTACCCAAAAAGTTTTACCAAAGATGAGAATTAAAGACAGTGTCAACATTTAGTGTGAAATGCTGATTGAATTTTATGATATTTAATTTTGAGGCAGGTAAGTCTAGAAAAATTCTCAGAAAAATTTATCAGAAGATAACATAGTTTGACTATACCTGACGGTGCACATAATTATGAAACTTTGGTTATTTCTACCTTCATGTGGCACCTTTCATTATTATCCCTTGAAAGATAAAGTTTCTAGTTTCAAGCAGCCTTCTTGATTAAGTTAGGTTACTTTTTCTTTAGGAGAGCATCATCTATATTTACATTTAGGTCTTTAATGTAATCAAGATTAAAACTAGACTGAGTATAAGTAGAAAACCACACACACACACACACACACACACACACACACACACACACACACACACACATATATATATATTCTATATTTTTACTGGAGAATAATAATACTTTTAAGGAGATTGAAGTCAACATGAGTAAGCTTCCCCAAGCCACTTCTTGACTTTTCTTCTTGGTGCCACTTTTTCAAAATTCATTTTAGAAGTGCCTGTAGGATAAGCCTAGATGTTGCATATGACAGACAATTTAATTTATATAGATTCCCACTTTTTATCAGGCCCAATAGAAAAAATATCTGAGGTTATCTATGACCATACTACCCCATATCTCAAGAACCGTCCAAACTTGGAGTGAAGAAAGGTCATCCTGGTTTGTACTTGAATGGGACAAATATGGCCTGGCTTACTGGGCAATAATTAACAAGCAAGTGCATTAAATATCACCCCAATAAGCACAATAATCCATTGAGATAAATTCTATAAAGAACGTTTATATTCTTTGTAGGTCACAGTGTCCACTCTCACAGAGTTATTCTGATTAAACACCAGTCAGTTTCTGGAGATGCTGTCTTCTTTCTCTCATTTCCACACGGCCTCCGTCAATCTGAAGCCAATATTTGGAGCCATCAACTGGGAAGGATTTGAGTCATGGACCCCAGCCTTCCCTCCTGAGAAGTCTCTTCTACCTTTATCCACTCTTCTTCCTCTCTTCTCTGAGACCCGTCTGTCCCACCATGAACTTGACTGACTGCTCGCTTGCTCGCTGAGCCTACTAAGTCCCAGTTTGAAACCTCGAAGGCTTCCCATGCCATGAAAACTCAAGTTTGTGTTCTCTCTCTCTCTCTCTCTCTCTCTCTCTCTCTCTCTCTCTCTCTCTCTCTCTCTCTCTCTCCATCACTATCTGCATTCTCTTTTTCTCACTCATTATTTCCCGATCTCCAGAGTAGAGGCCATTCACCATTTTTCACTGGATTGTACCCAGTATACACTCAGCGGGAACTTAAGGCAAGGCAGTGTCTGCAGGTGCCACACAGTGATGCCCTCTCCACAGTTCTGGAAATTCCTTGGTTTTGCCTGCTGCTTTTACCACCTGATTTCTGTCCACACTCCTGACCTTGATTTATGCCTCTGCTTATGTCTTCAGGTTTTGCCTGCTCAAACTGCTAAACACAATTCCCTAAGGTGCTCATCATCCTGGAACAGGTAAGTAACATCTCTTAGGAAGTTACTCTTTGGAGATCTTTACCTTTTGCTCCTTAAATCTTCTGCTGTGATTCCAGCTCTTCTATCAGCGACTTATGGATCCAAGTCTCTTGAGCTGAGACAGTGAAATTCTTTCCTCTGTTTATTTTGCTATTTTGGGCCTACCTGCCTAGGTGATAGGTACCATCTCCTCCAATATCCATACCTAACTTTCTTTTCTTACAAAGCTTGCAGGTGCTTGCTCCTTATTCGGGAGAATGATGGAACACACAGCTGATAACCTAGTTACGTTCTCCTAGGATTATGGGACAAGATCCAGCTAGTTGTACAATTACATTTTGTTTTACTAAACAAAACTTATGCAAATCATGATGTTAAAATTCTTTTTCTTTATTGATTTCATCTCTTGATGTTCCCTAGAAAATTGTATACAAGGAGGCCCAATGCCTAATTCTGATCTTGGGCTGGACATTGAAAAAAATCTCTCAAACTCTCCTGCTAAACCAAATGACCTTACCTCTTGTAATCCACAACAGTGGCAAAAATCACCAGTTTTGCTAATACTTACGAAAAACCTGCTAAGGTGTTTTAGATTTTTTTCCTGTTCTCTTTCCCTAGTAGGGGTAGAAATGTTCCAACTGTTTTCTTAACTACACCCTAAGTAGGCATTAGAGTAGTTCTAACAGCCTCACTCATTTGTACATTACAGATGCTACCTCACCCACATAGCATACCCCAAGGATGCACACTGTCATTAAATGGCTGTTTTGTGCTCTGGATCTTTGCCATCTGGTAAGCATTATCATGGGCTCTGAGATGGACCCCCCTCTGATTCGCTCTGACTGTTGCCCTTTCTACACCACCTCTTTTGTCAGCTTGAAGCAGTTAAGAGAGATCTGGGCCCTAATAAAACCCCTAACAGCAGTGTAGGTGACCTCTGAAAAGGGGACTAATGGACCATCCCACTCATTCCCGCCGCCCCTTCTGCTACTTTGGACATTTTTTTTTTTCCCAGGACTCGGAACTGAAACAGTTGGAATAAAGGCTGCTTTTCATACACTATCTCTCTGACCTCAACAGCTCTCAGAAAAATCTTAAAAGAAATTTCAGAGCAGCTTAGCATTCTTAAGGATCAACTTGATTCTTCAGCTATTACGGTAATCTAAAAAATTAAGAAGGTTTGCTTGTGACTAAGGATGGGATTGTGCCTTTGTCAGGAACGATGATGCTTCCACACCAGCAATTCCAAACGGATTCAAGAAGAGTCCCAAAGTCACAGGGACTAGACAAAAATTACGTGACAGGCTTCTTCCAATAATTGGATTTTGGTGGTTCTCTCATTCATTGGCCCCTCCCATTGATTGGCCCCTCCCCTTGATTACTCCACTCCCCCTTTTTATTCCCATACTTAACAATTTTACTCTTTCTTTTTAATGTTTTACAGAACCCCCTCTTGCATCAATCACAGCTGTCACCAGGTCTATATTAAGACAATGGTTACACTGGCTACGTCCCCTACGAGGCTCACCTAATCTTCAGTCCCCTCTTACTACCGTCCCCTGTCTAGATGGCCATTTTAAAATGAAGTACACGATGGCAATAGAAGATCCACAGCAGCCAATGAAGTAAAAACTCTTCCTGTATATGAAAATAATTCGACCTGGGATGACCCCATAGATCCTGGGGACAGAGCCTACTCTCCCCAACCCTCTTCATTACCCCCCCCCACCCCCCAATTTCCCCGGCAGGAAGCAACCAATAGGATAATGTATCGCCTCTCCCCCACATTTCTGCTTATCTGTCCTCCTGGTATGAAACGACAAACTGAGAAGTTTTGGACAGGAAAGTTAACTTCACTGTAACACCTACCTGTGCGTTCTACACCAAAAGTTCTACACCACTTTGAGTGGTATCTACCACTCTGAGACTGCAGAGGACCAGACCTGCAGATGAAATTTCTACCACCAAAGTCCCCTCTCTATCCTATAAAATCATCAATCCCCCATGCCACGTGAGTGCAGTCTGTACTCCAGCAGAGAGACTGTGGCCCTTCAGTTGTTTGGATTAAAGAAAAATTCTATTTCTCAGGGAGAAAATAAAAAGGAATGTTGCATAGTGATTTGAACTCACATAACAAGTAGACTTAATTTTTAATTATAAATATAACACTTTACTTAGGATGAAGTTTATAACTTTCCAAGTTAAAAGTAGAAGTAGAATTTCATTTATTTATTTTACAGATTTAATAGTGGATAAAGATAGCTGGTCTCTGTTTTCTCCTGGGTTCTTTTTTCTTTTTTCCTTTTTTTAATGTGAAGGACATATTAGAAAAACTGGTAAGGATTTGTTTCTTAGGTTAATTCAAGCTCATAAAGTTGATAAATATTTATCAAAGCCATGTAAACATATGCTATGTAACTTCCCCCTTAGCAAGTAGACTTCTCAGTTGGGGAAAAAAGTTGTCCCATTGACCTTACATAAAATATTAGTTCTGCCAAATTTAAGTAGGTATATGAAAGTTCAGAAGAAAAGTAACCAGTACCCCCGGAGCTCCCTGGGACTAAACCACCAATCAAAGGAAATCCATGGAGGGACTCATGGCTCTAGCTGCATATGTAGGAGAGGATGGCCTAGTGGGGCATCAATGGGAGGAGAGGCCCTTGGTCTTGTGAAGGTTCTATGCCCCAGTATAGGGGAATGCCAGAGCCAGGAAGTGGGAGTGGGTGGGCTGGGGAGCAGGGGGAGGGGGGAGAGGATAAGGGATTTTAGGAGGGGAAACTAGGAAAGGGGATAACATTTGAAATATAAATAAAGAAAGTATCTAATTAAAAAAAGGTAATATTTCCATGGAAAAGATAGAGAACTTTTGAAACTGAAATACTCAAAAATTTATTTACAGGCAGAAAAATTATTCCTATCTAGCCCAGAATTATATTAATTTATAAATTTTGTGTAGGGCAAAACTTTAAATTACAATCTGCTAATTTGCTTCAACTACAATTCTCTCACGCAAGTAAAACAGTTCATATTGTGACTCTAGCTAAATATTACAATTCCATTGTAATGTTATAATTATATTACCTGCAGGTCTCAGTTATCAACACAACACTCTGCCCTAGATACAGTGAATACATTCTTTGCTTAATTAAGAGACTCATTAAATGGTGTGTAGGTATATGCTGATTATTTCATAAGCCAGACACTAAATCCCATTTGTGTCGGGTGATGCTGGAGCCAATAGAAAATGGATTTCCTTCTCCTTTAGATTTCCCATGAGTTCACACAAAGACAGAAGGAGCATTTACATTAATTAATACAGGCTCCTACTCATATTCTCTGGACTATTTTGTTGGGGTCACAAAAGATAAAAATAGCACATATGATAAAATATAGGGTAGTTTGAGAATTTAAACAATCTACCAGTCTACATGCTATTTGGAACACATTGATGACATGCATGCAAGATGGATCAACATCCAAACTGAGAAATGATGATGAAGATGACCATGTTAGTCAGTTTTCTGTTAAATTATGCAAGTAATTCAACTTAGAAGGGAGGGAGATTTATTTCAGGTCACAGTTTCAGAAGTTGCTAGTGATCTTTTTGCTCTGTCACTTTGGGCCCTTTTGAGACAGAACATATGGCAGAGACTCCATTCGCACCCTCTCCTGGTGACCTGGTGGAAAAGAGGAAGAGGTTTTGGTCCAAACATGCTGTTTAGGTAAGTGACACTAGTGACTTATTTCTAGATGGCATCGTGTAATGATGCTGTCACCCAATATAGTACCATCAGCTAGAGACCAACCCTTTAACAAATCAGCTTTGGGAGGACAAATGACAGTAATGAAGATAAAATGATGACAATCACTGTATTGGATTGTTTCTATTAATTTTGATAGCTTCAAACAGCAAAATAAAAATTTCTGGTAGAGTCGTTAGTGTCCTGCTAAGGTTATTTTAAAAGTGTAAATCATTTTCCCATACCTCAGAGCAAGTGAATTTCTCCAAGTATTTTTTAAGGTACTGAATATTCATAACAAATCTTATTAGCCTGTAAGTACTAGCCCTGTGCCACTTCCTCCAATATTCATTACCTATACAATGACCAGAAGGAAGGAATGTTGGCATTTGCCTTATATCCGTACATTGCTTTATCTGACTTGGGAAGCAGAGGCAGGTTGATATTAGTCTCTGTGTGTTGGGGCCAGGCTGGTCTACCTAGCAAGTTCTAGGCCAGACAGAGCTACATAGTGAGATTCTGTCAAGAAAAACAACACAAAACAAAATAAAAAGACTTTTCTAGAATATAAAGAAATAAACCCAACTACAATGATGTGTTTTGAATGTAATCCACATATTTTGGATTACAGTAGTTCTTTTTCAACTATGGATATAGATATTCTAATTGTAAAAACATTCAATGCATAGAGTCCTGCCTTTGAGTGTCAGACAGTCGAAAACAACCTCAAACACACATACATATATCTTGGGATAGCAAAAAGGTATTGAGTTCACTCAAGTCGAACCTTCCAGCTGTTTTCGTATATAAGCTAATCTGACTTTCATTTCTGTCCCACTGACTTCCTTCTACGAGGTGTGTTTTTCACAACATTATGCTGCCCCTTTTGCTCTTGAGGCATTAGCAATAACACAGCTCTCATCTTCTGCACTTCCTGTAATATCTTTGCCATTTCTTTCATTTTACTTATTTAACAAATACAGAGACTTAAAGTTGCATAAAATGTTTTGAAATCACATACATTATTTCCATATATGATAACCATGATTTAATCTATAATATGTTTTTTACCTTATGTGGAGTAACAAAACTATGTTTATAAAAACATCTGCATGAAGAAAAATATAATTCCTTATTGCTCTAAGAAATTAAACTAGTGAAAATATTTTAAATATACAAATAACTTCTGAAGAGAAACATAAAACTTTTAGATGGTTAATAAAGTAACACAAAGAAATAATATGTTCCTGAATTAGCAAAGGGACAGCGGAACTAAAAGTAACAACAAGAAATACTGTGAATTTGAAATTTGCCACACTAGGAGGCGGCCAGTCCCATGAATTGTCACCATGCTTGGGTGGGATTTTTTTTTTGTTCTAACCTTCATTATTTTGACTTAAAAAATAGTTTAATTTTTATTTTTGATGTTATGATTATATCATTTCCCCTTCCCTTTGCCTCCCTCCAAACCCATTCATGTGACTCCACCCTTGCTCTCCTTCAAAGACACGGCTTTTTACTCTAATTGTTACATACACATCTATTTCTAAATTCAACATTTTCCATCTGTGTAACGTTATTTGTATGCATATTTTCAGAGCTGAGCATTTGGTCTTGGATAACCAATAGGTGTGCTCTTCCCTGGGGAAGAGTATTCTTTCTGCCCTCATCAATCTTTAGTTGCCTGTAGTTCTTTGATGAGGACTGAGACCTTCCAGCATCCAAATGAGCATCTTTAATGGTGTTGTCAATTTCATACAGTATACTTTTATTATATTCACCCTCTCAGATCCTCTGGGGTTCATCTTACTTCACTAGTTGCCTTCACTGTGCTCTTTTTATTTAACCCATCACGTCCAATTTGTGCTGCCCATACACTCTTGGATATGTGGGCTTCAGCTGTGTATACCAGGGACTGCATGCTAAGAGAAAACTGACCTTCTCTCTCCCAGAAACTAACAATAATAAATAGATTTTTGCCCACCTCCCCACTCTGATAAGATTTTGTCTGACTTGAGCTTGTGAGAATCTTACTCATGCAATTTCTGTAAATGAATACCCTGTTGTGTTCAGAAAATGTTTCCTTGCAATAGATGAATAGATAATGAAAATGTGAATATTTATACAATAGAATAATTACTTTTCAGCTATTAAGAATTCTTTTGGAAATGTTGTCCAGGAAGTCTGATAGCCAAACATTTTAAGCTATTGATAATGATATTGCTTTATCTATAAAACTTGATTTTTTTGATTAATTATTCATGTTGGAAAGCTCATCTCACTGTGGTTAGTGCCACCACTGTGCCGGTAGTCTTGGGACCTAGATGCAGGCTAAAAAAGCCATTGAGAGCAAGCCAATAAGCAGCACTCCTCCATAGCCTCTGCTTCTTGCTGTTTCCAGGTTCCTGCCTTGTTTGAGCTCCTACCCTGACTTCCCTCAGTGGTGCTGTGATGCAGAACTAGAAGCTGAAAGAATCCCTTTCCTCCCCATGTTGCTTTTGGTCATAGTGTGTTATCACAGCCATAGAAACGCCAAGTAAGACAGAAAGGGAAAGTCAGTTTTATTTAAGTGTTTAGACCATGGCAAGTTGACCATGTACCAGTGGAAGGTCAGACTCCAGCCTGGCAGTTTCCTATCTTCATGCATACACAGACTCAGATTTGAAGATACTCTATAGATTTCACAGCATAATTTCAAGCTCCAGAACTGAAAATCAGAGCTCTCTGTTTGAAGGACTGTATGAGACTGTATAAGAACACTATGACATGACATTTTGTTCATAAACACAGAATCATTTAGTTAGAAAATATTGAAACATACAAACTAGGACTTTAATCTCACCTTCAACCCATGCTGCTAAATCCTGAGAATGTTGTTTTATTTTCTTAATAAATTTTCTTTACTGGGAAGGCAGCTATGCTCACCACTATAATATGCAGTCGCTTAAAAGGAAACCAAGAGGTGGAGGAGTTCTAGAGTGGAGAACTTCACTACATAGGTGCTGTGAAGAGATGAATAGATAAATGAGTGGGAGATTTATTTAGAGATAGAGTTTATAAGTATATAGCTACGTATGACTGGAAAAGTCACAGGCTCAAGAGGGATACCCATACTGACATTTCCTAAACTAGGTTAATTCTTTTTTTTAAATTTTTAATATATTTTTATTATGTATTTTCCTCAATTACATTTCCAATGCTATCCCAAAAGTCCCCCATACCCCCCTCCCCACTTCCCTACCCACCCATTCCCATTTTTTTCTGGCCCTGGCGTTCCCCTGTACTGGGGCATATAAAGTTTGCATGTCCAATGGGCCTCTCTTTCCAGTGATGGCCGACTAGGCCATCTTTTGATACATACGCAGCTAGAGTCAAGAGCTCCGGGGTACTGGTTAATTCTTAATTGTACGCCAAACACCGATACCGACAAATGTGTCGCTCTCACCCTCATCATGGAAACTTATTTTTTGCAGCAGAAAAGACCATTACAGAAGCAACAACCAGTCAAAATATAGAGAGCAACTGACCACAGGATGCCTAGCACCAATCGATTCAGGTATAACAGAACTCTTGCACCTCAGGCTCGGGGAAGATTGAGGAAGAGTGAGAAGAAAGTTTCAGAGGCAGAGAGCAGGAACTCTACTTGAGATTGTGTCTTATAGGTATGACAGGACTGCTATCTCCATGAATTGTCAACAACATAGCTGACCAAACAAAATCTGAACAATTCCATCTTCAGTTGACATCCCAGAGTAGGTTTTTCAGCCCCACCCCCACACACTGATGAAGAGCTATTAGCAATTCATAACTGCTGAAGAGTGGGAGAATTGTTTCCCCCAGGGATAAATTTCCTCATTGGTTTCCCAATAACTAGTGGTCAGCCCTAAAACCATATGCATAAAGGCATAAAGACAACACCTAATAAACTCAGCAGCTTGTCTTTCTATATTTATTAATTTATATGTAACAACAATGCTTAGAGAAGATGAGGTTCCATGGATTTGGGAGGGAGGAGGAGGAGAATAGAAATGATGCAATTATATTTAAATTAAATTTAAAAATGTAAGTAGAAACAGTTTGAGGGTAGATGGAATAGGATGAGAAGACAGATTATTCAAGTAAAATCCCTGAACCCAACACCAGTGCCCAGTATGTACATCACAGTAGGCAGGGGTCTAAAAAGGAGGCCAGGACACGTAGGACTGGCAGATCAATGTGTTCACAGGGATGCCATTCTGCATTATTTGCTTCTTTTCACCTCAAGGAGATACCTAGCCTCACACTTTGCACACACCTTGGCTTTGGGTTGTTCACTGGTTATTTATTTAACAGCACCACATGAGTGTAGTGATAAATTCTCAAAAACGATAAACGTGACTACCTCCATCGACTAGGCTTATTGCATCTCTCTCTCTGCTGTGAGAACAGCATGCTTCAGGTAAAGCCTTCTGCTCCATCATTAACTCCACATTGTGAAGTCAGGTGCACTAAGCCTGGAGTCAAGTGACAATGTGACAAAAGTTACTGCTGAGCCTTGATGTACAAGAAACACAAGTGAAAGATAAATACTTGTTGTTATATGACACTGAGAATTTTTAGTTTTCCTTCTGAGAAATCCAGTGTTCGGGCAGTCTCATGAGGTCATTTATTTTTCTTTCACAAAGCCCAAAGCACTCATTTCTGATTACTTCTCTGAACAGGACTCCAGAAGTCATTATTTTGTAACTCCAAATTTTTCAAAATGTAATGTGAAAATTCTCTTACAATTTGAAAGCTATACATTCAGGTGAACGTGAAGAATGTAGAGTTTAAAATGTAGAATTGGAAGACTTCATACTCCCTAAAAGGAGATACTGAATTTATAGTATAACTTATAATATTGAACTTATAACATAATATTGAACTTAGTCTCTGGCTGGAAACTAATTCCACGGCCACATCTCACTGACTATGCTTGTGGCTTTTTTTCTTCAGTGAATATTTGCCATTTTCCATAGTAGTCTTGCGAGTAGGCTGGTTCCCTGTATTCCCATTAAGCCACCATTCATTTAGACTTCATAAAGTTTGTTTGTACTGTGTGTATCTAATAGGGAATTCATTCTACACTTTGACCTGGTGTTTTCACACAATATTGACAGCTCATTTAACTTTAGTTGGGTTTAATACATAAAAGCAAATTCCCCAACTGTTAGATGTTTTTGGTATTTAAGTCCTTTTGCTACCTGATACTAGCTTAACCTGCCACTACATATTCCTCATCTTCATATACCATATACTAGATTTAAATAGAACAAAATAATTTTCATGGTGGGCTAATGAAATGACCTAATATATGTGAGAACCACATCACAGGAATAACAGCAAAGATGAGACACACACACACACACACACACACACACACACACACACACACACAGAACTATTCTGATAAAGAAGTCATTTATTTCATCCTGTATTTGGGTCATATGTTTCTATATATTGAGGTAGAAATTTTATTAGTTTTGATTAATAAAAATAAAACTCTACTGTTTTATATAATTAAAGATAAGTGAATTATAATAGAACTGCTGCCTTATGTGTAAGTAATTTCTCCTTGTAACTGTGGTATCATCCTGAGTATGTTAGTCAGCTTTGTATCACTTCAACAAATGCCTGAGAGAATTCAAATCGGAGGGAGGAAATTTGTTTTGACTCTCTGTTTGAAGGATTCTTGAAGGTCGCTTGATCTGAGTATTGTTAGGCCAGTTGGCAAGACAGAAGTTCATAGAAAAATCAAATGGTGGAGGAAAGAAATCAGATTGTCATGATAAAGACAGAGAGAGAGAGAGAGAGAGAGACAGAGAGAGAGACAGAGAGACACAGAGAGAGAGACAGAGACAGACAGTGAGAGAGAGAAAGAGAGACAGAGACAGGGACAGAGATACAGAGACAGAGACACACAGAGAGACAGAGAGACAGAGAAAGAGAGACACACACATAGAGAGAAGATTGACAGATAATAGAGATGATGGATAGATTCATTCTTTTCATAGCCTTATCTGTCTCCAGTCCACTTAGACTCCTCATGATCTCATCATCACCCAAAGGCCTGCTGCTGAGCACTTCCTTGCTAGGCATCAAACCTTCCATATGTGAACTTTGGGAGGGGGAACTTCAGATCTAAGTCATATTACTGGGATTAAGGTGTTGAAAGTAGACAACAAAGCTGAAATTGAAAAGACCAGGTGGCACCTGCTTGATATTTTGCTTGAATTCAAGTAATGTTTCATGGTTACAAATTAAAACACCAAGGAAACAGATACCCCAAAAGAAGTTAAAGAAAGAAAGGTGTTTCTCAGAAACTCTGTTCTCAAGCATGGGTTGTTCTTGGTGCCTCTTTTGGAAGTTGCTAAATACCAGTTAAGAAGTAGGACTTCATGGTGTTGTGAAGTGGAGAAAATTCTACTATCTTTAAATCATGAGACCACTCATCATGTTTCCTGGAAACTTTTTTGGTATCCTGATGTTGAAAGCAACCTTTTAATATTCACTTTTATTGAGTAGTTTCCACATATAGCTTTATATGTAACCTTTTATGATGGTTTTTATTGTATATATGCCATTTTGACCTTTACTGAATAGTCACTATTTACCATAAATTTGTAAGGTAAGTAAAAAGTTTAAAGAAATGAATATATAATTCCCCGTCATGTATCCCAAACTTCCTGCCTTGTTTTTGTGTTAACATATCACCTGAAAGGAAAGATTCATAAATACACTGCAGAGCATTAAATACCTAATAGGATACCTAGTCACCACCAACTAAGATGGTGGGTATTACACGGTCACTGGAAGCCATTTATTTCTCTTATGTACGAATAAGACTGTTAGATAGGATGTTCTTTATTATGCACTGGTTGTGTATGGTAGTACACTAAAGTGCCAAATAATCCACCATTCAGTACTTCCCAGTTTTGTGTGTGCCAAATAAGGGGTAGAATAGCTCAGCTTGACTGAATGCTTCGGGTGTCAGAATACAAAGCATGCTACCTTCAGGAACAGAATTATATTTGGAAGAGTTGGAGAAAAATCAATCTACTTCCTTTAGGAATGTG
This sequence comes from Mus caroli, assembly GCF_978045245.1. Taxonomy (NCBI): domain Eukaryota; kingdom Metazoa; phylum Chordata; class Mammalia; order Rodentia; family Muridae; genus Mus; species Mus caroli. The sequence continues at coordinate 28,763,434 of NW_028227274.1, read as the reverse complement.
GAATATTTTAGGGCCTTATAGTTACAGAAAGACACTGTTTCCTTGGCCTAGCATATTGAACATTTTATGGGAGTGTGTTAATGAATAATTAAAACTGGTATTAAGTCACTCTGAAAATTTTCAAGCTTTATATCTCTTGCTCTGCCTTCTGGCAGCTTCGGCTTCTCCTCCTCCTCCTCCTCCTCCTCCTCCTCCTCCTCCTCCCCTTCCTCCTCCTCTTCCTTTACCCTTCTGGCCCTAGAGATCAGATTCTGGATCTTGTATTTGTCAGGTGGGTGAGTCTCAGGCTGAGGAATATTGGCAGTCTCCATTTGCTTTCTATCCATCTACAATGATCCTTTCACTTTATAGTGTAGTATAATTCCTTCAAAGGAAATGAAGATCATAAGTTCCAAAGTTCTTCTGGCTGAAAGAACTAGAGATCTGCAAAAATAAGTCAGTGACTTTGTAAATAATCATGGAGCTTTGGAGTTTTATACAGAAATACTATTGAAAGATAACTATTGAATCATATAATTTATTCAAACCTAAAAAAATATATATACTATATAATTGTTACATCAACAGTTAGCAGATTAATGTTTTCTACCACCTAAGTTCACACAGGTATGTGCTGTAATGAAGAAGCTAACAAGAGAACAAAAAGTTATTTGAGAGCAGATGAAGAACAAAGACATTTTCTCATTGACCTTCTTTAGTCTCTTTCCAAAGCTAAACAACCAAAATAGCATGCTCAACATGTGAACATGCCCTGAATTTATGCCTTTAACTGGTTCATATACTTAAGCATGACATAAGCTTAAATATTAATGAATGCACAGATTGCAGCATAACTGTCAAACTTGCAAATGTATGTGAATATATTTAGGGAGAATATAAGTTCAAGATCAAATTTCTTCAGTGTATCTGGAACGCCTTTGAATGTGGGATGAACATCACCTGGGACTATTCCAGTTTCACCTGCTGCCATATCATTTCATATTACTTCAGAAATGCCATGCTTGATTGAGTTCTGTAGGCACAGGTGGCCTTGTATCAATAGTGTTGGATGATTTTGTGCATAGTCAGGAGACAGGAGGAGAAAATGTCATAGAGAGAAGTATGTGACTTTTTAGTAGAACTACGTTAGCAAACGAGAGGCACATTGTAATAAAACTTTTATCATTTGTAGAGATATTGATGAAGAAAGCATACTCCAGGCACCCAAATTTTCTCATAATTTTCTTGAGTAAAAGGTCTGGCATCATGAACAACATTGAATTTCTTTAGAAAACATAGTTTAAATCTGTTTAAGATTCTGAATGAGAGTCTGAGGCAAGAAAGTGGAGTTAGGATTGAACGTCTTTGAGTCTCATTGACTGTGTCAACAGTCTGAGTGCCAGTGATGGGCACAAACCATCACATAAATTTGTCAGACAGACCTCTGTTAAGAGTTTTTATTTCTAAGATTGAAGGTGGTGAGATCAATTCCTTGAAGTTACTGATCGGTATATTTACCTGCTAAACAGAAATTAGTACCCTCTCATTAATATATTATTTCAAATTTTCAAGCTAGACATTGTCAGGCTAGAAGTTAATAAAGGTTATGTATTTTTTTGTTGTTGTTTTATTCGAGACAGGGTTTCTCTGTATAGCCTTGGCTGTCCTGGAACTCACTTTGTAGACCAGGCTGGCCTCGAACTCAGAAATCTGCCTGCCTCTGCCTCCTGAGTGCTGAGATTAAAGGCATGCGCCACTATGCCCGGCTAGGATATGTATTTTTAAGCAGAATTTTAAAATTAACTTTTTACTTTTGAAACTGTAATTACATTTCCCCTTCCCTTCCCTCTCTCCAAGCCCTCTCCTATTCTCCTCCTTGCTTTCTTTTAAATTTATGACTTCCCTTTTCATTAATTATTCCATGCATACATGTATATACATATGTGTTCCTAAATATAATCTGCTCAGTTTGTATAATATTACACACACACACACACACACACACACACACACACACACATGTTTTCAGGGCTGACTTTTTTATTTCTCCCACTCATTTCCTTGGTGCTTTGTGTAGGGTTGAGGCCTCATGGGTTTTAGGTACAGGAGTTGTTTGTAAATGTGTCCATCGGGGACTGAGCACTGCAAATTCTACATCTGTTGTGGACGGGCCTGGTGCTGTTCTTATGAACTAATCTCCTAATAAATAAAGAAGCCAATCACTGGGCAAGTAGGCTGGACTTCTGGGTTGGAAGGAGGAAGAGAGGAAGCAGGAGAGAGTTAGGTCCTTTTGGAATAGAGACAGCAGAGGGGCAAGATGTAGCTGCTAGAGTTTTCCTGGTATCATGGCGGATCCACAAGGATTCACCATTGGAGGAATCAGATTTTAATAAGGCTTACAAGATTAGGTTTTACTTGTTGTGCCCAGAGACTGAGTTGCCATTGTTTCTGAACTAAGTTTGTGTTGCGTTTTCCTTTACTTGGCAGCTCATCTGGGTTCAAGAAAGAAAGGTATGGTGGCAAAGCGTGGGTTTGCCAGATGTGCACCACAAGGCTGTGGGGGATTTGAAGCACGGGTTGTCATGGTAGCCACCCACCAGTGGGAAGTTAGTGAGTTGGGTGGGAAGCTTTTAGAGTTCTGAGTCAGAGTCTTCATGAGATAATAACAGGTCTGCCATTGCCTGCCAGTGCATGGCCAGCCAGGCTGCCAGGGCAGAGAGTTGGAGGCACAAAGGTGGGAACATACCAGTTCATTTTTTAATATTTCCCACAACACACATTTTGATTGGTTGTGGTTTTCTGTAATGGTCTCTGTCTGTTGCAAAAAGAAATCTCCTTGATGAGGAGTGAGGGCCACACTTACTGTGCGTATAAGGACGGATGCTTAGAATGTAGTTAAGGACTATGCTGGTTTACTAAAGAGGCAGTGGTAGGTTCTTCTTCAAGACCCATGATGGCACTTGCCCTTAGCTAGGTTTCTAGTACCAGGCACAATTTGCCTGTTGTTGAGTGGACCTAACGTTCAGCTAGAGAGATGACTAAGGTATTCATGGCATTGCTGTACCCGTAGGCTTATCATGCCATGCTGGTCTTTGGGGTGGTTCTTAGGCATCCTAGCTGGGTAGGACTGGCAGTTGCTTCCTTTCTTTGAAAGCTCATATGATGCCTTCTCTTACCATGCGTCAAAGAGGAGTCATTCAAGTAAATTCTAGCTTGGGGCCTCTGGGCTCTGTGTTTGAATAAGCAGCTTTTATAAGTTCAATGAAATCAAAGGCATCAAAGTGATGATTTCAAAAGTCATAAAAAGGTTCCAGCCTAACCACTAACTAGCAATGTGACTTTGAATGTCAGTCGTTTTCATATTCTGAACAAAAGAACTCAAATAAATCAATGATTTCCAAATGCGTTATGTGAAATCAATGACCATATATTCTAGTTTTCTTAGAAAATAGTTTGTGTTAATTTTTAACCTCATTGGGTTTATTCACTAACTAATCGTGTTATTTTTTCACTTTAAAAGTGTTCTATTAGGACAATAATTTATATATGGGTCTATTTTTGGATGTTATTGGGAAGGAAAAACATTACACTTATATAATATTATAAAAAGATATTTATAGCTTAATAAATATCATATGAATTACATCTCATTTACATATAAGATAGGGATCACAAATAAATTCAAAAGCTAAAATTAATATTTAATCATAGTTAATTTTGTTTTACTGATAGTAAGTTACTGATGTTGAATCTTACTGGTATAAAAATATGGCCCTGACGTGTGCTTTGGAATATATTTCTACCTGTGTCATCTCAATAATTGTATCTCTATATTGTTTATATGGTTCTTACCAGTAGTGGCTTTGTTGATTTTTGAAGAGAAATCTATTTTCAGATTTTTACCAAATTATATCAGTACATGATTACAGGATGACATTTTAAGTGGAAATTAACTGGCAATATTAAAACTGTTTGATTAATATTGTAATTTTGTTGAATTATATTAAAATGGCAATGAAATCTAATCAAGTCTAATTCAGAGCATCTAAACCTTATCTAGGAAGCACAATATACTAAGTATGCTTGAGTCACTACTATGAGAGGCTACTGGTGGGCCTGTTTGAGGCATTCTTTGGTCTGAGAACTCCACATACCTCCTCCATGGTGAGTTATGTCGATCTTACCACAATACTCCTTTAGACTCACTTTGATTATCAAAAATCCAGTGTAGGAGCCCAGTGTATGGGCTTTCTCAGGCACAAGTAAAGGAATGTGACAAGTAGATACTGATTTGGCCTAAAACATTTTATGTTGTTGAGTAAAAACACTAATAGCAAGCACAAGCCCGATGACCCAAGTTCAGTTCTCAGGACCTATGTACAATGCCTGGTGCAATGGTGAGCACCTATAACCTCAGCTGTCTTCTGCTGAGATGGGATGTACAGGCAGAAGAATAACCTGCAAAATCATAGGCCAGCTATCCTGGAGTACAAAGACTAGCCAAGCAAATGAGAGAAACCTTGCATTGACAAGGTAAAAGGAGAGAACACATTCTCTAAAATAGTGCTCTGGGTTCTGCACACATGCCTTGGGACATGGGTACCTGTACATATAGACACTGCTCATAGAACATTTTCTCTTTTAAATTAAAACTTGTTCTATAGAAAACTCAACAAATGATCAGAATCTGCTTAAATGTCAGATTGAGAATCAATGCAATCAGAAATTAAAGTCATAGTTCAGTGAAATAATGGATTGGACATTATTGTGAGACAAAACTTGAGTGTTTTGTTTTTGAAGACTTGGATCAAATATAAGCAAGATGAATATATAATAAATAAACAGTTACTTTAGTATGTATTAAGAGAACCAGATGGTATGTACTTATTGGATAAATGTAGTAGTTTAAGAATTTCCTAATTAATAACCTTAGCAAATGTAGTGATATTATTTAGAATGGCATGGAAAACTGAAGCAAATTATATTTACAAGTTGTTTGTGCCAAAAATTTATAATATGCATTATCTCCTGGAAACCTCAAAACCAGTATCCAAAATGAAGACATTATAGATAACCCTTCTTAACTCAAATATAAATGTACCATATAAATGAACTCATCGTTGCAGAAATCATATGTCTTCAAGTGAGTAATCTCTCCTCACACATACAGATAAATAAAGGAAAAACCATTTAATAGCACTTGTCTGGCTCTGGCTAAAGCTCAAAGAAGAGCAGTCTCAAATGAAAGATTTTATTAGTTTCTGAATCTTAGGTTTATGCATTCTACATATGCTGTCGTCCTTAAATATTTTTTGGGTCTATCCCTATGTTACAGCTACACCTTGAACAATAAGCAAGAGACTGCTAGTCTGGCCACTTGGTGGATGCCCCCTTGAGCTGTGCCCTTAGAGGTATGTTCTGTTATATTAGGAAAGGTCTATTGGTCTGTTGTAATTTAGCAAGTCTCTTTTTGTTATAATGAAGGAGCCTAATTGGAGGTCAACTTTGTTAAATAAACATTAGCAGAAACTTTCTCAACCCTAAACATCAATTATGGTACAGAATTTTCTAGTTTCTAACAAGCCTGGTTAGCACACTAATTTTCTGCTTGTCTTGGAAGGACCACTCATTTAACTAAATTCTACTTTGTATAACAATATTTCCTAAGTGAATATGTTATTCAATCCTTTATAGCAGTGATCTTACTAATTCAAGCCTCTCCTGCATCATTATGATACACAAAGAAATTTGAAAAGTTTATGTTAGACAATTTGCAACTTGGTCAGTCTGCATCACTCACAGAAGTGGAAAGAGGGGGGAAACTGTATCATTGGGGCCACTGAGGAATGCTGAAGGACCTGCCCATTGATTCCCTTCTCTAAATCCAATGAAACTGTAGAAATTCTGTTATTCTTAAAGAAAGATTCTTATTTGTCTTCATCTTCAAGTTGAATCCAACATTCTTTCTCACCATCCTTGACTATCATTCATTACTTCTCCTTTGATTACAACTCTGTAGGCATCACCTTATTTAAACCTACCACAGTATAATAAAGCATGCATGCTTTCCAATTTCATACTTGAGGGGGCAGAGATAAGGGTACACATTATGACACCATTACAATCTTCAGGGGTTGAGAGTTACAGGTTTCCTTTCAACCTTTCTCTGCTTATTCCAAAGCAGAGACCTAGACATTTCTACCAGGCTTCTTGTTGGATATTTATGACACCCCTCAACATCATCTAATGAGCTGTAGTTCCATATCTCTTAATCCTTCCCAATATCCACATATTAAATTTGTGGGAAGGATTTTTAGCACATTGAAAGTCACTGTCACTTCCCCTTAAGCAAACACACAGAACATTTATCACATTTCTAAACTTGTTTTAATACCTTAATTTTTAGCTCAGTGTTATCTTTCATAGTTTCCCATCCTGTCTTGAGCCATCTAGTTGATATCTTGTGTCCTTAACACATTTCCTGTGCTATTATGCTTCATGATTTTGTACACTATCATTTTAAGTCTCTGTGAATGGAAAGTCCTGAAAAGAAGCCTGTCTGCAGACTGATTAGAATTTCAGTACTGTGGAGAGATTAGAATGTTGGGGATGGAGGGACTAGTTACCTTTTCTTGGGCTAGTTCTAGCTCCTCAGAACAGCCACACCTTGCCTACCTCAGTAACAAGAATATCATCTGGTGACTAGATAAAAAATTCTGGAATCTATTAACTTAACAGACCCTTAGCTTCCACCAACTTAAAAGCTAGCATCTTGGAGCTTTAGAAACTTTTTTCCCATCTGCTGCTATTTCTGTTTCTCAGATGTACCTACTATGGTATTTTAAACTTGTCTTGATTAATGATTTTCTTTGTTCTATGAAAATATAAACCTTCATGAAACTGCTTCCATGTTGAAACATGGAATTTAGAATAACCTAAATCTGTGTTCCTAGGCCATGCCGTGGTCACTCAAGATGGCTCCAGAATAAACTATCTCTTCTTCCCTTTAAGATGAGAGCTTTAATTTCATGTCAACCATATATATTTGTGTGTTACATACTAAAGTATGTTTATTATGTTGCTACATAATATATGTACATGCTTATTATATATATATGTTGTCAGATAGAGAGAGAGAGATAAATCAATAAACTGCATCCTACCAGACAACTCATTTTATTTACTACAGTTCAGTATCTCAGAAAACCCAAAAACACTAAAACAAAAATTTAGGATGTTCATTGGTGTCCTGGAATGGTTGAAACAAATCCATGGTGGTTTCTATGTTCTAAGAATTTCTTCTAAAACACAATAAACATACATCCAATATACAATCTCCCAGCCTTCAGAATATGATATTTCACATAAATATGTATAATGACAGTTAGAATTTTATTAAGGCATAGACTTACTTTGGGTAAATATTTGTCAAAGACCTGAGGCTCCTTTATCAGGTAGAAGAAGATCCGGAGAGCATTTTCCTGCCTTTAATTCTGCCCCATGCATCAATCACTCCATCTCTATCTCTCAAAGAAGATAACTCTATAAAATACTGAAATTGTTTTAGAAGTATTTGGATAGTATGAACAAGGAAAGGAAAAGTCATATATGGTAACAACTAACTTGAAATAAGGTGGCCTTTTAATATATAACAGTAAATTATTATAACATGATTCTCTGGGTTACACTGTGTTTAATGCTGTATACACTGATCATATTTTCTTATCTCTAATCATATTTTTGTAAATGTTTTTTATTATTGTTCATGTACTATGTTTGGACAAGCATTCATATGCCAGGCATTATCTGTCATAAATTATTTTTGATAGGATTAACATACCAGCCAAGAATTACATCATCTTAGTGGAATTTCGTGAAGCAGGCCATCTTATTGATGTTCTGAGATAGAACTGGCATAGTTTCTCCTATCCCACTGGTTTCTACACCACTGGATTGTTTCTTTAGCTGTACCGAAGCCTTTTAATTTTATGAGGTCCCAGTTGTCAGTTGTTGGCCTTGATTTGTGGGCAAATGGAGTCCTGTTCAGAAAGTTCTTTTCTACCTGTATTGTGGAGGATACTACATATGTGTTCTTCTAGTGGTTTTGGTGTTTCAGGGTCTACATTGGGGTGCTCTATCCACATAGACCTATGTTTTACTCAGGGTAAACTTTGGCTATGAGATTTGAGTTCTGATTAGTTGCCTGCAGTCATTGCTTATGTGGTCACAGTGGAACACTGCTGCTCAGCATACTCGAGGATTCTCTTGGGATACCACCAGTTTCTTTTTTTTTTTTTTAATATATTTTATTATGTATTTTCTTCAATTACATTTCCAATGCTATCCCAAAAGTCCCCAATACCTCCACCCATTTCCCTACCCACCCATTCCCATTCTTTTGGCCCTGGCATTCCCCTGTATTGGGGCATATAAAGTTTGCAAGTCCAATGGGCCTCTCTTTCCAGTGATGGCCGACTAGGCCATCTTTTGATACATATGCAGCTAGAGACAAGAGCTCCGGGGTACTGGTTAGTTCATCATGTTGTTCCCCCTATAGGGTTGAAGATCCCTTTAACTCCTTGGGTAATTTCTCTAGCTTCTCCATTGGGAGCCCTGTGATCATCCAATAGCTGACTGTGAGCATCCACTTCTGTGTTTGCTAGGCCCCGGCATTGTCTCACAAGAGACAGCTATATCTGGGTCCTTTCAGCAAAATCTTGCTAGTGTATGCAATGGTGTCAGCGTTTGGAAGCTGATTATGGGATGGATCCCTGGATATGGCAGTCTCTAGATGGTCCATCCTTTCATCACAGCTCCAAACTTTGTCTCTGTAACTCCTTCCATGGGTGTTTTGTTCCCAATTCTAAGAAGGGGCATAGTGTCCACACTTTGGTCTTCATTCTTCCTGAGTTTCATGCGTTTAGCAAATTGTATCTTATATCTTGGGTATCCTAAGTTTTGGGCTAATATCCACTTATCAGTGAATACATATTGTGTGAGTTCCTTTGTGATTGTGTTACCTCACTCAAGATGATGCCCTCCAGGTCCATCCATTTGGCTAGGAATTTCATAAATTCATTCTTTTTAATAGCTGAGTAGTACTCCATTGTGTAAATGTACCATAATTTCCGTATCCATTCCTCTGTTGAGGGGCATCTGGGTTCTTTCCAGCTTATGGCTATTATAGATAAGGCTGCTATGAACATAGTGGAGCATGTGTCCTTTTTACCGGTTGGGACATCTTCTGGATATATGCCCAGGAGAGGTATTGCTGGATCCTCCGGTAGTACTATGTCCAATTTTCTGAGGAACCGCCAAACTGATTTCCAGAGTGGTTCTACCAGCTTGCAATCCCACCAACAATGAAGGAGTGTTCCTCTTTCTCCACATCCTCGCCAGCATCTGCTGTCACCTGAATTTTTTTTTTTTAATTTCTTATTTTATTAGGTATTTTCCTCGTTTACATTTTCTTTTTTTTTTTTTCACTGTTTTTTTTTATTACATATTTTCCTCAATTACATTTCCAATGCTATCCCAAAAGTCCCCCATACCGCCCCCCACTTCCCTACCCTCCCATTCCCATTCTTTTGGCCCTGGCATTCCCCTATATTGGGGCATATAAAGTTTGCAAGTCCAATGGGCCTCTCTTTCCAGTGATGGCCGACTAGGCCATCTTTCGATACATATGCAGCTAGAGACAAGAGCTCCGGGGTACTGGTTAGTTCATCATGTTGTTCCAACTATAGGGTTGCAGATCCCTTTAGCTCCTTGGGTACTTTCTCTAGCTTCTCCATTGGGAGCCCTGTGATCCATCCAATAGCTGACTATGAGCATCCACTTCTGTGTTTGCTAGGCCCCTGCATAGTCTCACAAGAGACAGCTATCTTTGGGTCCTTTCAGCAAAATCTTGCTAGTGTATGCAATGGAGTCAGCGTTTAGAAGCTGATTATGGGATGGATCCCTGGATACGGCAGTCTCTAGATGGTCCATCCTTTCATCACAGCTTCGAACTTTGTCTCTGTAACTCCTTCCCTGGGTGTTTTGTTCCCAATTCTAAGAAGGGGCACAGTGTCCACATTTTGGTCTTCATTCTTCTTGAGTTTCATGCGTTTAGCAAATTGTATCTTATATCTTGGGTATCCTAAGTTTTGGGCTAATATCCACTTATCAGTGAATACATATTGTGTGAGTTCCTTTGTGATTGTGTTACCTCACTCAAGATGATGCCCTCCAGGTCCATCCATTTGGCTAGGAATTTCATAAATTCATTCTTTTTAATAGCTGAGTAGTACTCCATTGTGTAAATGTACCATAATTTCTGTATCCATTCCTCAGTTGAGGGACATCTGGGTTCTTTCCAGCTTCTGGCTATTATAAATAGGGCTGCTATGAACATAGTGGAGCATGTGTCCTTCTTACCGGTTGGGACATCTTCTGGATATATGCCCAGAAGAGGTATTGCTGGATCCTCTGGTAGTACTATGTCCAATTTTCTGAGGAACCGCCAGACTGATTTCCAGAGTGGTTGTACAAGCTTGCAATCCCACCAACAATGGAGAAGTGTTCCTCTTTCTCCACATCCTCGCCAGCATCTGCTGTCACCTGAATTTTTGATCTTAGCCATTCTGACTGGTGTGAGGTGGAATCTCAGGGTTGTTTTGATTTGCATTTCCCTGATGATTAAGGATGTTGAACATTTTTTCAGGTGCTTCTCTGCCATTCGGTATTCCTCAGGTGAGAATTCTTTGTTCAGTTCTGAGCCCCATTTTTTAATGGGGTTATTTGACTTTCTGGAGTCCACCTTCTTGAGTTCTTTATATATATTGGATATTAGTCCCTTGTCTGATTTAGGATAGGTGAAGATCCTTTCCCAATCTGTTGGTGGTTTTTTTGTCTTATTGATGGTGTCTTTAGCCTTGCAGAAGCTTTGTAGTTTCATGAGGTCCCATTTGTCAATTCTCGATCTTACAGCACAAGCCATTACTGTTCTATTCAGGAATTTTTCCCCTGTGCCCATATCTTCAAGGCTTTTCCCCACTTTCTCCTCTATAAGTTTCAGTGTCTCTGGTTTTATGTGAAGTTCCTTGATCCACTTAGACTTGACCTTAGTACAAGGAGATAGGAATGGATCGATTTGCATTCTTCTACATGTTAACAACCAGTTGTGCCAGCACCATTTGTTGAAAATGCTGTCTTTCTTCCACTGGATGTTTTTAGCTCCCTTGTCGAAGATCAAGTGACCATAGGTGTGTGGGTTCATTTCTGGGTCTTCAATTCTATTCCATTGGTCTATTTGTCTGTCACTATACCAGTACCATGCAGTTTTTATCACAATTGCTCTGTAGTAGAGCTTTAGGTCCGGCATGGTGATTCCACCAGAGGTTCTTTTATCCTTGAGAAGAGTTTTTGCTATCCTAGGTTTTTTGTTATTCCAGATGAAGTTGCAGATTGCACTTTCTAATTCGTTGAAGAATTGATTTGGAATTTTGATGGGGATTGCATTGAATCTGTAGATTGCTTTTGGCAAGAAAGCCATTTTTACAATGTTGATCCTGCCAATCCATGAGCATGGGAGATCTTTCCATCTTCTGAGATCTTCTATAATTTCTTTCTTCAGAGACTTGAAGTTTTTATTATACAGATCTTTCACTTCCTTACTTAGAGTCACGCCAAGATATTTTATATTATTTGTGACTATTGAGAAGGGTGTTGTTTCCCTAATTTCTTTCTCAGCCTGTTTATTCTTTGTGTAGAGAAAGGCCATTGATTTGTTTGAGTTAATTTTATATCCAGCTACTTCACCGAAGCTGTTTATCAGGCTTAGGAGTTCTCTGGTGGAATTTTTAGGGTCACTTATATATACTATCATATCATCTGCAAAGAGTGATATTTTGACTTCATCTTTTCCAATTTGTATCCCTTTGATCTCCTTTTGTTGTCGAATTGCTCTGGCTAGGACTTCAAGTACAATGTTGAATAGGTATGGAGAAAGTGGACAGCCTTGTCTAGTCCCTGATTTTAGAGGGATTGCTTCAAGCTTCTCAGCATTTACTTTGATGTTGGCTACTGGTTTGCTGTAGATTGCTTTTATCATGTTTAGGTATGGGCCTTGAATTCCTGATCTTTCCAAGACTTTTATCATGAATGGGTGTTGGATCTTGTCAAATGCTTTTTCTGCATCTAACGAGATGACCATGTGGTTTTTGTCTTTGAGTTTGTTTATATACTGGATTACGTTGATGGATTTCCGTATATTGAACCATCCCTGCATCCCTGGGATGAAACCTACTTGGTCAGGATGGATGATTGTTTTGATGTGTTCTTGGATTCGGTTAGCAAGAACTTTATTGAGGATTTTTGCATCAATATTCATAAGGGATATTGGTCTGAAGTTTTCTATCTTTGTTGGGTCTTTTTGTGGTTTAGGTATCAGAGTAATTGTGGCTTCATAGAATGAGTTGGGTAGAGTACCTTCTGTTTCTATTTTGTGGAATAGTTTGTGAAGAACTGGGATTAGATCTTCTTTGAAGGTCTGATAGAACTCTGCACTAAACCCATCTGGTCCTGGGCTTTTTTTGGTTGGGAGACTATTAATGACTGCTTCTATTTCTTTGGGGGATTTAGGGTTGTTTAGATCATTAACCTGATCTTGGTTCAACTTTGGTACCTGGTATCTGTCTAGGAACTTCTCCATTTCATCCAGGTTCTCCAGTTTTGTTGAGTATAGCCTTTGGTAGAAGGATCTGATGGTGTTTTGGATGTCTTCAGGATCTGTTGTTATGTCTCCTTTTTCATTTCTGATTTTGTTAATTAGAATACTTTCCCTGTGCCCTCTAGTGAGTCTGGCTAAGGGTTTATCTATCTTGTTGATTTTCTCAAAGAACCAGCTCCTTGATTGGTTGATTCTTTGAATAGTTCTTCTTGTTTTCACTTGATTGATTTCGCCCCTGAGTTTGATTATTTCCTGCCGTCTACTCCTCTTGGGTGAATTTGCTTCCTTTTGTTCTAGTGCTTTTAGGTGTGTTGTCAAGCTGCTAATGTGTGCTCCTTCTAGTTTCTTTTTGGAGGCACTCAGAGCTATGAGTTTTCCTCTTAGAAATGCTTTCATTGCGTCCCATAAGTTTGGGTATGTTGTGGCTTCATTTTCATTGAACTCTAAAAAGTCCTTGATTTCTTTCTTTATTCCTTCCTTGACCAAGGTATCATTGAGAAGAGTATTGATCAGTTTCCACGTGAATGTTGGCTTTCTATTATTTATTTTGTTATTGATGATCAGCCTTAGTCCATGGTGATCTGATAGGATGCATGGGACAATTTCAATGTTTTTGTATCTGTTGAGTCCTGTTTTGTGCCCAATTACGTGGTCAATTTTGGAGAAGGTACCATGAGGTGCTGAGAAGAAGGTGTATCCTTTTGTTTTAGGGTAAAATGTTCTGTAGATATCTGCCAGATCCATTTGATCCATAACTTCTGTTAGTTTCACTGTGTCCCTGTTTAGTTTCTGTTTCCATGATCTGTCCATTGGTGAAAGTGGTGTGTTGAAGTCTCCCACTATTATTGTATGAGGTGCAATGTGTGCTTTGAGTTTTACTAAAGTTTCTTTAATGAATGAGGCTGCCTTTGTATTTGGAGCATAGATATTCAGGATTGATAGTTCCTCTTGGAGGATTTTACCTTTGATGAGTATGAAGTGCCCCTCCCTGTCTTTTTTGATGACTTTGGGTTGGAAGTCAATCTTATCTGATATTAGAATGGTTACTCCAGCTTGTTTCTTCAGACCATTTGCTTGGAAAATTGTTTTCCAGCCTTTCATTCTGAGGTAGTGTCTATCTTTTTCTCTGAGATGAGTTTCTTGTAAGCAGCAAAATGTTGGGTCTTGATTGTGTAGCCAGTTTGTTAGTCTATGTCTTTTTATCGGGGAGTTGAGTCCATTGATATTAAGAGATATTAAGGAAAAGTAATTGTTGTTTCCTGTTATTTTTGTTGTTAAAGTTGGCAATTTGTTCTTGTGGCTGTCTTCTTTTCGGTTTGTTGAGGGATTACCTTCTTGTTGTTTCTAGGGCGTGGTTCCTGTCCTTGTATTGGTTTTTTTCTATTATTATCCTTTGAAGGGCTGGATTCGTGGAGAGATAATGTGTGAATTTGGTTTTGTCGTGGAATACTTTGGTTTCTCCATCTATGTTAATTGAGAGTTTGGCTGGGTATAGTAGCCTGGGCTGGAATTTGTGTTCTTTTAATGTCTGTATAACATCTGTCCAGGATCTTCTGGCTTTCATAGTCTCTGGTGAAAAATCTGGTGTAATTCTGATAGGCTTGCCTTTATATGTTACTTGGCCTTTTTCTCTTACTGCTTTTAGTATTCTATCTTTATTTAGTGCATTTGTTGTTCTGATTATTATGTGTCGGGAGGTATTTCTTTTCTGGTCCAGCCTATTTGGAGTTCTGTAGGCTTCTTGTATGTTCATGGGCATCTCTTTCTTTAGATTTGGGAAGTTTTCTTCTATAATTTTGTTGAAGATGTTTGCTGGTCCTTTGAGTTGAAAATCTTCATTTTCATCCACTCCTATTATCCGTAGGTTTGGTCTTCTCATTGTGTCCTGTATTTCTTGGATGTTTTGAGTTAGGATCTTTTTGCATTTTCCATTTTCCTTGATTGTTGTGCCGATGTTCTCTATGGAATCTTCTGCACCTGAGATTCTCTCTTCCATCTCTTGTATTCTGTTGCTGATGCTTGCATCTATGGTTCCAGATTTCTTTCCTAGGGTTTCTATCTCCAGTGTTGCCTCATTTTGGGTTTTCTTTATTGTGTCTACTTCTCTTTTTAGGTCTAGTATGGTTTTGTTCATTTCCATCATCTGATTGGATGTGTTTTCCTGTTTCTCTTTAAGGACTTCTACCAGTTTGGTTGTGTTTTCCTGTTTTTCTTTAAGGACTTGTAACTCTTTAGCCATGTTCTCCTGTAGTTCTTTAAAGTCCTTCTTGATGTCCTCTACTATCATCATGAGATATGCTTTTAAATCCAGGTCTAGTTTTTCAGGTGTGTTGGGGTGCCCTGGACTGGGCGAAGTGGGAGTGCTGGGTCCTGATGATGGTGAGTGGTCTTGGTTTCTGTTAGTAAGATTCTTACCTTTACCTCTCGCCATCTGGTAATCTCTGGAGTTGTTATAGTTGTCTCTGTTCAGAGGTTGTTCTTCTGGTGATTCTGAGTATCCTCTGTCAGCAGACCTGGGAGACAGGCTCTCTCCTCTGAGTTTCAGTGGTTAGAGCACTCCCTGCTGACAAGCTTTCCTCTTAAAGGGAAGGTGTACAGATATCTGGCGTTTGGACCTCCTCCTGGCCGAAGAAGAAGGCGGAAAACAGGACCTTTCCCAGATGCTGTGTTGCTTTGGCAGGTCACAGAAGCTGTAGGCTTCTGTGGTGCACACTCTCAGCTGTGCAGACTAAGTTCCTAAGTTCAGTGGAGTCCTGGATCCAAGATGTGCTCCCTGCTCCTGATGCAGAGGGCTCCTGTGCAGGGCAGACCACTGTCTTCCAGCTAGGAGGGTGCCGGATGTCTGTGGCCCCAAAAGGGTGCTGCCTCAGCGGCTCTGTGGCTCCCGCCTGTCCCAGAAGCTGTCTGCCTCTGTGGTCCTCACTCTGACCTGTACAGACTAAGTTCGGAGGATGGCGCTCCCTGCAGGGCAGGTCACTGTCCTCCAGCTGGGAGGGTGCCGGATGTCTGCGGCCCCAAAAGGGTGCTGCCTCAGCGGCTCTGTGGCTCCCGCCTGTCCCAGAAGCTGTCTGCCTCTGTGGTCCTCACTCTAACCTATACAGACTAAGTTCAGCGGAGTCCCGGAGCCAAGATGGCGCTCCCTGCAGGGCAGGTCACTGTCCTCCGGCTGGAAGGGTGCCGGATGTCTGCGGCCCCAAAAGGGTGCTGCCTCAGCGGCTCTGTGGCTCCCGCCTGTCCCAGAAGCTGTCTGCCTCTGTGGTCCTCACTCTGACCTGTACAGACTAAGTTCGGCAGAGTCCCGGAGCCAAGATGACGCTCCCTGCAGGGCAGGTCACTGTCCTCCGACTGGGAGGGTGCCGGATGTCTGCGGCCCCAAAAGGGTGCTGCCTCAGCGGTTCTGTGGCTCCCGCCTGTCCCAGAAGCTGTCTGCCTCTGTGGTCCTCACTCTAACCTGTACAGACTAAGTTCGGCGGAGTCCCGGAGCCAAGATGGCGCTCCCTGCAGGGCAGGTCACTGTCCTCCGACTGGGAGGGTGCCGGAAGTCTGTGGCCCCAAAAGGGTGCTGCCTCAGTGGCTCTGTGGC
This sequence comes from Mus caroli, assembly GCF_978045245.1. Taxonomy (NCBI): domain Eukaryota; kingdom Metazoa; phylum Chordata; class Mammalia; order Rodentia; family Muridae; genus Mus; species Mus caroli. The sequence continues at coordinate 28,747,160 of NW_028227274.1, read as the reverse complement.
TCCCGCCTGTCCCAGAAGCTGTCTGCCTCTGTGGTCCTCACTCTACCTATACAGACTAAGTTCGGCGGAGTCCCGGAGCCAAGATGGCGCTCCCTGCAGGGCAGGTCACTGTCCTCCGGCTGGAAGGGTGCCGGATGTCTGCGGCCCCAAAAGGGTGCTGCCTCAGCAGCTCTGTGGCTCCCGCCTGTCCCAGAAGCCGTCTGCCCCCGTAGTCCCCACTCTGACCTGTACAGACTAAGCTCAGCGGAGTCCCGGAGCCAAGATGGCGCTCCCTGCAGGGCAGGTCACTGTCCTCTGACTGGGAGGGTGCCGGATGTCTGCGGCCCCAAAAGGGTGCTGCCTCAGCGGCTCTGTGGCTCCCGCCTGTCCCAGAAGCTGTCTGCCTCTGTGGTCCTCACTCTAACCTGTACAGACTAAGTTCGGCGGAGTCCCGGAGCAAAGATGGCGCTCTCTGCAGGGCAGGTCACTGTCCTCTGGCTGGGAGGGTGCCGGAAGTCTGCGGTCACCTGAATTTTTGATCTTAGCCATTCTGACTGGTGTGAGGTGGAATCTCAGGGTTGTTTTGATTTGCATTTCCCTGATGATTAAGGATGTTGAACATTTTTTCAGGTGCTTCTCTGTCATTCGGTATTCCTCAGGCGAGAATTCTTTGTTCAGTTCTGAGCCCCATTTTTAACGGGGTTATTTGATTTTCTGAAGTCCACCTTCTTGAGTTCTTTATATATATTGGATATTAGTCCCTTATCTGATTTAGGATAGGTAAAGATCCTTTCCCAATCTGTTGGTGGTTTTTTTGTCTTATTGATGGTGTCTTTTGCCTTGCAGAAGCTTTGCAGTTTCATGAGGTCCCACTTGTCAATTCTCCATCTTACAGCACAAGCCATTGCTGTTCTATTCAAGAATTTTTCCCCAGTGCCCATATCTTCAAGGCTTTTCCCCACTTTCTCCTCTATAAGTTTCAGTGTCTCTGGTTTTATGTGGAGTTCCTTGATCCACTTAGACTTGACCTTAGTACAAGGAGATAGGAATGGATCAATTCGCATTCTTCTACATGTTAACAACCAGTTGTGCCAGCACCATTTGTTGAAAATGCTGTCTTTCTTCCATTGGATGGTTTTAGCTCCCTTGTCGAAGATCAAGTGACCATAGGTGTGTGGGTTCATTTCTGGGTCTTCAATTCTATTCCATTGGTCTACTTGTCTGTCACTATACCAGTACCATGCAGTTTTTATCACAATTGCTCTGTAGTAAATCTTTAGGTCAGGCATGGTGATTCCACCAGAGGTTCTTTAATCCTTGAGAAGAGTTTTTGCTATCCTAGGTTTTTTGTTATTCCAGATGAAGTTGCAGATTGCAGTTTCTAATTCGTTGAAGAATTGAGTTGCAATTTTGATGGGGATTGCATTGAATCTGTAGATTGCTTTTGGCAAGATAGCCATTTTTACAATGTTGATCCTGCCAATCCATGAGCATGGGAGATCTTTCCATCTTCTGAGATCTTCTATAATTTCTTTCTTCAGAGACTTGAAGTTTTTATTATACAGATCTTTCACTTCCTTACTTAGAGTCACACCAAGATATTTTATATTATTTGTGACTATTGAGAAGGGTGTTGTTTCCCTAATTTCTTTCTCAGCCTGTTTATTCTTTGTGTAGAGAAAGGCCATTGATTTGTTTGAGTTAATTTTATATCTAGCTACTTCACCGAAGCTGTTTATCAGGTTTAGGAGTTCTCTGGTGGAATTTTTAGGGTCACTTATATATACTATCATTTAATCTGCAAAAAGTGATATTTTGACTTCATCTTTTCCAATTTGTATCCCTTTGATCTCCTTTTGTTGTCGAATTGCTCTGGGTAGGACTTCAAGTACAATGTTGAGTAGGTATGGAGAAAGTGGACAGCCTTGTCTAGTCCCTGATTTTAGAGGGATTGCTTCAAGCTTCTCACCATTTACTTTGATGTTGGCTACTGGTTTGCTGTAGATTGCTTTTATCATGTTTAGGTATGGGCTTTGAATTCCTGATCTTTCCAAGACTTTTATCATGAATGGGTGTTGGATCTTGTCAAATGCTTTTTCCGCATCTAACGAGATGATCATGTGGTTTTTGTCTTTGAGTTTGTTTATATACTGGATTACATTGATGGATTTCCGTATATTGAACCATCCCTGCATCCCTGGGATGAAACCTACTTGGTCAGGATGGATGATTGTTTTGATGTGTTCTTGGATTCGGTTAGCAAGAACTTTATTGAGGATTTTTGCATCAATATTCATAAGGGATATTGGTCTGAAGTTTTCTATCTTTGTTGGGTCTTTTTGTGGTTTAGGTATCAGAGTAATTGTGGCTTCATAGAATGAGTTGGGTAGAGTACCTTCTGTTTCTATTTTGTGGAATAGTTTGTGAAGAACTGGGATTACATCTTCTTTGAAGGTCTGATAGAACTCTGCACTAAACCCCTCTGGTCCTCGGCTTTTTTTGGTTGGGAAACTATTAATGACTGCTTCTATTTCTTTGGGGGATATAGGGCTGTTTAGATCATTAACCTGATCTTGATTCAACTTTGGTACCTGGTATCTGTCTAGAAACTTCTCCATTTCATCCAGGTTCTCCAGTTTTGTTGAGTATAGCCTTTGGTAGAAGGATCTGATGGTGTTTTGGATGTCTTCAGGATCTGTTGTTATGTCTCCTTTTTCATTTCTGATTTTGTTAATTAGAATGCTTTCCCTGTGCCCTCTAGTGAGTCTGGCTAAGGGTTTATCTATCTTGTTGATTTTCTCAAAGAACCAGCTCCTCGATTGGTTGATTCTTTAAATTGTTCTTCTTGTTTCCACTTGGTTGATTTTACCCCTGAGTTTGATTATTTCCTGCTGTCTACTCCTCTTGGGTGAATTTGCTTCCTTTTGTTCTAGCGCTTTTAGGTGTTTTGTCAAGCTGCTAATGTGTGCTCTCTCTAGTTTCTTTTTGGAGGCACTCAGAGCTATGAGTTTTCCTCTTAGAAATGCTTTCATTGTGTCCCATAAGTTTGGGTATGTTGTGGCTTCATTTTCATTGAACTCTAAAAAGTGGATACCATCAGTTTCATTGCTTGAATATACTAAGCAAATTTAAAAAATACACACAGTGTTTTTTTTTTGTGGATCATTTTAGCATAAAATTATTATGGTATTAAATTTGTGATTTTTATAGGTGTGTATATTGATGAGTAAAGGGTATTTCCCCCTTCTTACTTAAGAGTAATAAAGGCATCAAATAGAAATGAATTCAGGTCTAGGTTAAGAGAACATTGTATTTGAAAAATTTGTTTTGAGAAGAAGAGAATCTCAAATTCAGAATTTTCAAGTATGTCACAACCAAACAGGATAAGGCTTTTCCTTACAGAGAAGGGCAAACAGAGGGGGAAGCATCATCCACAGCAGTTCAGTAAGTGCCTGGAAGCAAGTGGTGTGAACAGGGAGGAGGATTGACAGCAGTTGGGTAAGTGACTGGAAGCAAGTGGCATGAACAGGGAGGAGGAGAAATATTTTTAGCATTGGTCATGTAGCTCCTAAAAATAAGGATTTAAAAAGGCATGCTTTTTATACATTTACTTTATTATTCTCAGATGAGGGTAATCAAAGGTAGGTGAGGGTGGCAGGGAGTGAAGCTAGGAGTTCAACTGTTTTTGAAGAGTAAAGGCTTCAAGGTGAGCATATGGAGAAACTAAATGATTAGAAGAAAGGCTGAAGAGCCTCTAGCTGAGGCCAACTACATTTCGATAGTGCTCTAGGTCCAGGGGCACAACATAGGGAAAGTGACACATAGCTCAAAAGGACGCTAAAGTGCACACCTCTCTGTGGACATTGAAGGTGCTAGTGAGATGTGAAATGCATGAAGTTGTGTGTAGAACTATAAGGTCAGAATGCATGGGATAGCCACAGTACACAGAGGCCTTCCCCACCTCAAATTCTGTATGGTGAGTTCCCCCCTTAAACTTTGTACAACTGAACTGCTAAACTTTGCTCTGACACACTCCATCTTGGAAGTCTATCTTTTTTTTTTCTTGGATATTTTATTTATTTACATTTCAAATGTTATCCCTTTTCCTGGTTTCCCCTCCACCACACCCCTATCCCATCCCCCTTTCCCCCTGCTTCTATGAAGGTACTCTCCCACACACCCACCCACTCCTGCCTCCCCTACACTGGGGCATTGAGTCTTCACAGGACCAAGGGCTTCCCCTCCCATTGATGCCATATAAGGCCACCCTCTGCTACATATGCATCTGGAGCCATGGGTCACTCCATGTGTACTCTTTGGTTGTTGGTTTAGTCTTTGGGGGCATCTGGTTGGTTGATATTCTTGTTCTTCCTATGGGGCTGCAAACCCCTTCAGCTCCTTCAGTCTTTTCTCTAACTCCTCCATTGGGGCCCCCATTCTCAGCCCAATGGTTGGTTGCAAACATCTTCCTCTGTATTTGTCAGACTCTGGTTGAGCCTCTCAGGAGACATTCTAATAAACTGTCCTTGCTTCTGCTGTTACCCAATTCCTTGTTTCAGGATCCCTGTTGGCTATAAAACTTAAAATCTACCTATATAGATAATCCAGGGACCTGTAGGGAACAGAGATTTCTGAGTAAGTTTTGGCTAAACTTAATAGGTAACAGCCACAGCTATTAGCATTTAGTCACAGCGTGCTACAAATTATATTTTTAAATCTAAATCAAATCAGGTCTTTCTATAAATATGTTTAAGTGTCTACCATGCACAAGAGATTATATTATGAAAACTTACAAATTCTGAGATAACCTTATCAACATGGTACTCTTACACAGTTGGAATTAACACAGAGAACACTGAATCCTCCAGAACTTTGAATATCCTTGTTTCTTACCTCTTGAGAAGCTTCAATGAGTGAGGATAACATACCAAGAAAACAGAAGGATAGGTTAAAACTAACAAAGATGCCAACATACAATGCTAAGTACACCGGGACAGTCTGTTTTCACTGAAAAAGGCAAAAAGTCAAGAATTAGGCTCTGAGGCAAGGACAAGAGTGTTCTTTGGGTGTCTCAAGCATTTGTTCAGACTGTAAGTTGAGAAACTGCTAAGTAGAACTGATCTAACTAAACTAAACTAACAACTAAAGAAAAATGCATACCAATTAGGTAAGAAGATGGGTATCGTTTTTTGAAAGAGTATGAAACAATATAGGTATGAAGTTATGTGAAATCTACCCAGTTTTATTGCTATTGTTTATACAATGAAGGGATTTAGTATATTTAGTATTGTTGTTTTACCAAATGTAACAACAACAACAAAACCATTTAATTTGTGGAAAGAGCTAACTACCAACATTTGGTTTGTTTACAGACAGCATAGTAGATACCAAGTAGTATATGTGATTAATTATCAAAGAAATTCTAATGATATCTGTGATAGCAGTTCAGAGAGTAGAGACAGCATAATCAAAACACATGAAGGAAATTAAACAAAGCTACCCAAATTTTCAATTTTCAAGAAAATTTTTTCTTGGTTTGATAATATATTACATAACCATATTTACCATATGTTTTGAAAACTAGGGCTGGAGGGATGGCTCAGTGGTTAAGAGCACTGACTGCTCTTCCAGAGGTCCTGAGTTCAATTCCCAGCAACCACATTGTGGCTCACAGCCATCTGTAAAGGGATCTGAGGGGGAGGGGTTGGGGGAGGGGGAAGGGGAGGAGGAGGAGGAGGAGGAGGAGGAGGAGGAGGAGGAAGAAGAAGAAGAAGAAGAAGAAGAAGAAGAAGAAGAAGAAGAAGAAGAAGAAGAAGAAGAAAGAAGAAGAAGGACAGATAAAGATGTTTAGTGACACTCTAGTTCATATTCAAGGTAATGGGTAAAGTCAGAAAGCTTAGGTTTAAAAAGAGCTTAGGTTTGAAATGTATATATAACTAAGTCATCCTGGTCTAGGTATGTTTTTTGCCCATTATGGAACTATCATTCATCTCTGGCCTGTTTTGCAAGCTAGTCTGATAAATTTAAAATTCTTAATCTGTGAGAATGCAGCCTCTTCATTGTGGATTGACCCACTCTTGGAGGAGGGGCTTGTCTGTGTTGTAACAAGTCCCTCTACGAATCAAGTAGGGAGTAAAAGTTAAGAACATGTGTCCTTCTTACCGGTTGGAACATCTTCTGGATATATGCCCAGGAGAGGTATTGCTGGATCCTCTGGTAGTATTATGTCCAATTTTCTGAGGAACCGCCAAACTGATTTCCAGAGTGGTTCTACCAGCTTGCAATCCCACCAACAATGAAGGAGTGTTCCTCTTTCTCCACATCCTCGCCAGCATCTGCTGTCACCTGAATTTTTGATCTTAGCCATTCTGACTGGTGTGAGGTGGAATCTCAGGGTTGTTTTGATTTGCATTTCCCTGATGATTAAGGATGTTGAACATTTTTTCAGGTGCTTCTCTGCCATTCGGTATTCCTCAGGTGAGAATTCTTTGTTCAGTTCTGAGCCCCATTTTTTAACGGGGTTATTTGATTTTCTGGAGTCCACCTTCTTGAGTTCTTTATATATATTGGATATTAGTTCCCTATCTGATTTAGGATAGGTAAAGATCCTTTCCCAATCTGTTGGTGGTCTTTTTGTCTTATTGACGGTGTCTTTTGCCTTGCAGAAGCTTTGCAACTTTATGAGGTCCCATTTATCGATTCTCGATCTTACAGCACAAGCCTTTGCTGTTCTATTCAGGAATTTTTCCCCTGTACCCATATCTTCGAGGCTTTTCCCTACTTTCCCCTCTTTAAGTTTCAGTGTCTCTGGTTTTATGTGGAGTTCCTTAATCCACTTAGATTTGACCTTAGTACAAGGAGATAGGAATGGATCAATTCGCATTCTTCTACATGATAACCGCCAGTTGTGCCAGCACCATTTGTTGAAAATGCTGTCTTTTTCCCACTGGATGGTTTTTGCTCCCTTGTCAAAGATCAAGTGACCATAGATATCTGGGTTGATCTCAGGGTCTTCAATTCTGTTCCATTGGTCTACTTGTCTGTCGCTATACCAGTACCATGCAGTTTTTATCACAATTGCTCTGTAGTACAGCTTTAGGTCAGGCGTGGTGATTCCACCAGAGGTTCTTTTATCCTTGAGAAGAGTTTTTGCTATCCTAGGATTTTTGTTGTTTCAGATGAATTTGCAGATTGCCCTTTCCAATTCGTTGAAGAATTGAGTTGGAATTTTGATGGGGATTGCATTGAATCTGTAGATTGCTTTTGGTAAGAGAGCCATTTTTACAATGTTGATCCTGCCAATCCATAAGCATGGGAGGTCTTTCCATCTTCTGAGATCTTCTTTAATTTCTTTCTTCAGGGACTTGAAGTTCTTGTCATACAGATCTTTCACTTCCTTAGTTAAAGTCATGCCAAGGTATTTTATATTGTTTGTGACTATTGAGAAGGGTGTTGTTTCCCCAATTTCCTTCTCTGCCTGTTTATCCTTTGTGTACAGAAAGGCCATTGACTTGATTGAGTTAATTTTATATCCAGCTACTTCACTGAAGCTATTTATCAGGCTTAGGAGTTCTCTGGTGGAATTTTTAGGGTCACTTATGTATACTATCATATCATCTGCAAAAAGTGATATTTTGACTTCTTCTTTTCCAATTTGTATCCCTTTGATCTCCTTTTGTTGTCGAATTGCTCTGGCTAGGACTTCAAGTACAATGTTGAATAGGTATGGAGAAAGTGGACAGCCTTGTCTAGTCCCTGATTTTAGAGGGATTGCTTCAAGCTTCTCAGCATTTACTTTGATGTTGGCTACTGGTTTGCTGTATATTGCTTTTATCATGGTTAGGTATGGGCCTTGAATTCCTGATCTTTCCAAGACTTTTATCATGAATGGGTGTTGGATTTTGTCAAATGCTTTTTCAGCATCTAACGAGATGATCATGTGGTTTTTGTCTTTGAGTTTGTTTATATAATGGATTACATTGATGGATTTTCATATATTGAACCATCTCTGCATCCCTGGGATGAAACCTACTTGGTCAGGATGGATGATTGTTTTGATGTGTTCTTGAATTCGGTTATCGAGAACTTTATTGAGGATTTTTGCATCAATATTCATAAGGGATATTGGTCTGAAGTTCTCTATCTTTGTTGGGTCTTTATGTGGTTTAGGTATCAGAGTAATTGTGGCTTCATAGAATGAGTTGGGTAGAGTACCTTCTGATTCTATTTTGTGGAATAGTTTGTGAAGAACTGGGATTAGATCTTCTTTGAAGGTTTGATAGAACTCTCATTTATAATAGCCAGAAGCTGGAAAGAACCCAGATGCCCCTCAACAGAGGAATGGATACAGAAAATGTGGTACATTTACACAATGGAGTACTACTCAGCTATTAAAAGGAATGAATTTATGAAATTCCTAGGCAAATGGATGGATCTGGAGGGCATCATCCTGAGTGAGGTAACATATTCAGAAAGGAACTCACACAATATGTACTCACTGATAAGTGTATATTTGCCCAAAAACTTAGGATACCCAAGATATAAGATACAATTTGTTAAACGCATGAAACTCAAGAAGAATGAAGACCAAAGTGTGGACACTGTGCCCCTTCTTGGAATTGGGAACAAAACACCCATGGAAAGAGTTACAGAGATAAAGTTTGGAGCTGTGAAGAAAGGATGGACCATCTAAAGACTGCCATATCCAGGGATCCATCCCATAATCAGCTTCCAAACGCTGACCCCATTGCATACACTAGCAAGATTTTGCTGAAAGGACCCAGATATAGCTGTCTCTTGTGAGACAATGCCGGGGCCTAGCAAACACAGAAGTGGATGCTCACAGTCAGCTATTGGATGGATCACAGGGCCCCCAATGGAGGAGCTAGAGAAAGTACCCAAGGAGCTAAAGGGAACTGCAACCCCATAGGTGGAACATTATTATGAACTAACCAGTACCCCAGAGCTCTTGACTCTAGCTGAATTTGTATCAAAAGATGGCCTAGTCGGTCATCACTGGAAAGAGAGGCCCATTGGACTTGCCAACTTTATATGCCCCAGTACAGGGGAATGCCAGGGCCAAGGGGTGGGGGTGGGTGGGTGGGGGACTGGGGGGGAGTGTATTGGGGACTTTTTGGATAGCATTGGAAATGTAATTGAGGAAAATACCTAATAAAAAAAAAGTTAAGAACAATCACTCACCTGTGCTTCAGCCAAAATAGAGATATAGAATGAAGACAGAGATGCCAGGTATTTGTTTATTCTGCTTGTAAGCAAGTATCTAAAGGATCACGGAGGAATCAGTGCTTTGCTTGAACATGTGTGCTTATGAGAGAAAACATGACTTCCTTGTGTGTAAGTATTGATGGGATTTTAATTATTAAATAAAAATAGTACCTATAAATATATCTACCAGCAGGGTAGGGTACTCTTTTGATTATAAAATATGGTTTTGCAGCAATGATAATACTATTTTTCAAAAACCTTAGAGAATTAAATATGAGATGACAGGTTTTTAAAAAAATCTTATCTACATAGAGATAGCTTTTTGGTTAATAATATTGTTTAGCTTCACACTAAGATGAACTCAGCATTGTTTAGTAAACTCTTAAATATTTTGGAAAGAAAATAAATGTGTCAATACAGATGTATAAGCTATAAATAGCTTCATTGAGATAAACTAAGATCTAATATACATCTTTCCCTTATGATAGCCTTAAAACATAAACTACTCAAATAAGCTATTGTTATTACAGCTGAAATACAAATGAGAGTGTGACTATCCACAGAGAAGAATATTAATCTACATATTAAAGAGAAACTTGACATGTTGAGGCTACTATTTGGTGTAGGAGAAGGTGGCTGTTACATGATTTGTTGCAAATGAACTAGCAAATAGGATTAATTGCTACTCATTTATGAAGAAGGCTGATGGTGCCTCTGCTGGACAACTCAGGCTCCTTTTCTCAAGTGTCAGATGTCTTTGTGATACACATTATATGGCTCAACAACTTTCCAAGGTTACTATATTTATGAAGATGAATCATCTGTCACTGCTGAGTGACAGTTAAAGTTTTATGGTTAGTGCTGAAAAGCAGTGAAGGATCAGCTCTTACAGGTTTTCAAATAAAATTATAAAACATTTAGGCTCATGCCCGTAATGACCTAATCTTGTACTATGACAATCAGTGTTCTGTCATAATAACAGCGATTCTGTTGTGATTGATGTAGAAGGAAAGGGGTCAGTTTATGGTCGGTCGGTGCCTCTCCTCTGGTCTTGTGTCAAGGCAGTGCACCCAGCAGATAGCTCATCTCACTCCCAGAAAATGAAGTAAATAAGAACACCAGGAAACACACTCTCCTTCAAAGCATGTACTTAGTGACCAAAGGCATCCTTTGGGGGCTTGAATCTTACTGATTCAACTGCTTTCAGGGGACCAAGGCTTAAAGCCATGGGCTTCGGCAGGCATTTAACTTTCAGGTTAGAGCATATGTAAACCTACCTTGTCTAAAAACCTGTGCTGGGTTTTCAACTGGTGAAAATAGAGGCAGAACTTTTGGGAAATTTCCTTAGAAAACAATAAATGTCAATCATTCTTTCTAACAATATTCTTGATTTGGCATGAGAAATCTAACTGCACAGCTTAACATCTACTGAGAGTTTCTTAGGCTCTTAACCTTATGCCACACATGTTATCTATTGTGACGAAACTGATTTATTACTGTGAATATTTCATACGTAGCTGTAGGACATCTAAGAGAGATGTTTGAGGAGAAGAAATGTAGACAATATATTTAAAAAACAGAGTACTTTTTTGTTACTAAATCATAAAGCTCTTTCGATGTAAGAATATGCAGTAGGAACAGCCAATCCAGTGACCTGACAGACAGAATCCAATGAGGTGTTTCTAAATTCAACAGTCATTTCAAACTGCCAACTAGTGGCCAGTGTCAATCAGCTGTGACAGGTAGGAAGGGATGGTCTGAGAACTCATGAAAGTGGAAATTCAAGGCAGAGGTCCAAGAATCTCAGCAAATACATAGAAGTTAGCAGAAACAAAGGGAGTCTGGTCCTGCTCTCAGAGAAAAGAGAGACTTGAATAAAGCAATGAAATACATTATTGTAATACATTCTTTTTACCATCTTAATTATTTTGGCAATCTCTAATTTTTCAATAAACCAATTTTGGAAGGACCATCACACAGTATCTTTACATACACATATGTAAAATTTGTGTGTGCTTCATACATCTCTTTTCAGTGTCTATGTCAATATATATATACATATACATGTACATATACATATATATTACTTATTGATTTTTCTTCATGGAAGATACCAGTATATTTCAAGTGTAGATGAAGAATAGAGGATAGACATTATTGACATTAACATGCATGATTACAGAATTCTATTATTATCTGAAGATCAGTGTATACATGGGATATTCTGAACAACATACTATGCAGAGTTTCAGTTGACATGCTCTTGACAAATGTCTTCACATTCAAGGCATCATGTATTGTCAGACAGTCAATCAGTAATGGAAGCCACCACCCATGTGGCTTCCCATGTGGCTTTTGCAGACTGATAGGAATGAGATGATAAACACAGGATTGAGCCTCAGTAGAGTGACAAAAGGAAAGGCAGGTTGTATGGACACAGTGGGATATAATAAAGGATAACATTTTATTTTTTGTTAGATATTTTCTTTATTTACATTTGAAATGTTATCCTCTTTCCTGTTTTCCCCCCTCCTAAAACCCCTATCCCCTCCCCCTCCCCCTACTCACCAACCCACCAATCCCACTTCCCTGTCCTGGCATTCCCCTACACTGGGGCATAGAGCCTTCACAGGACCAAGGGTCTCTCCTCTCATTGATGCCTGATAAGGTCATCCTCTGCTACATATGCAGCTGGAGTCATGGGTCCCTCCAGGTGTTCTCTTTGATTGGTGGTTTAGTCCCACGGAGCTCTGGAGGTACTGATTAGTTCATATCATTGTTCCTCCTATGGGGCTGCAAACCTCTTCAGCTCCTTGGGTTCTTTTTCTAGATCCTCCATTGGGGACCCTGTACTCAGTGCAATGGATGGCTGTGAGCATCCACTTCTGTACTTTTCAGGCTTGGGCAGAGCCTCTCAGGAGACATCTATATCAGGCTTCTGTCAGCAAGCATTTGTTGGCATCCACAATAGTGTCTGGGTTTGGTGACTGTATATGGGATGGGAATGGATAACTTTAGGTAAGCTTTGAAGAGTGGCTGGGAGTGAAGGGATGGGGCACAGTGTGGTTGTCAGAGTAGCTCCAGTGGTTTAAAGGTGTGAGCCTGACTTATAGCACCTTAGCCTCATCCAAAATAGATGATAGAAGGGGTTGATAGAAGCCTAGGTAATCTGAGATGATATCCAGATTGGTAAGACAACAGAACCCCATAGTATGTGGTGAAGGACCCAATAATCCAATCTGAGGACTGATAAGGACTCATGTCCTTACACACTGAATATGGACTAGCTTTGGACTACATTTCAATATGTATGAGCTGGCAGAAGTGGCACCTGATCCTTTGGTTTGGGATAAACATCTCTAGCAGAACTTGAATTTTGGCAGCTTGTGAATCCTGACTTCATATAAAATACCAGAGCCATCTCTGGGTGGGGCATGTGGAGAAGGGGGAGACCAGAGAATACAGGTGGCATACATTTCATCACATAGATGACTAAGTACATTATAATTCTACATAATCTCCGCTATTTCCATTAATTTATGTCAGATGTTTGTCCTGTGTCCTTTTGTAGAGACTGATGCAAGCTAAATAAGAGTGTTGGAATATTGAAACACACACCTGCCTTCTGCAACCCTCACAGCAATGATGGACGGGCAAAGGGAGAGTTACAGAACCTATTTTGTTTTCCTGACTGGTAACCCTCCAAGGTTTTGCTGCTCCAGAACGGCTTCACTGCCCCCATGCTGGAGGAGAGAGTTCAGGGGTCTCTGGGAACTCACTCCGTGGAGCTCAGTTTTCTTCCCTAGCCTGCTTTCAGCTTTTAGGTTTTCTGTATGAGCCTCAAGGAAACCCAACTTAGGAAAAGATGAGCCTATAGAAGTGGGTTTAGCAAGATACACATATGGTCCATACTGATTCAATCCTCCCTTGTTTATTTTAAACATAGAGTTTTATTGAAGCATGGACAAACCTTTCTACAAATGCAAGTGGTGTGTCTGTGTGTGTAGTTTTTATTCTACAATAGCAGATTTCATGCATCATTTTAGAGGCCTAGTGGTCAGCACTTAGTTTCCTGACCTTTGAAAAAAGTAAAAAAAAAAAAACAAAAAAACAAAAAAAACAAAAAAAACAAAAAAAAAAATCCCAAAACCAGCTCACTGACCCATGGTATAACTTTTCCACTGGTGTTTTACTGAGGCACTGAGCAAATATCTTCTATGTTTAATCACTAGAGTTAATTCTCTCCCTTTGATGATTTGCAGTATATAACGGAGCAAGTAAAATCTACATAAATATTAATACTGAGTCAAACCAGGAGGATGCCATTCTTGCAGTTCCCATGTATATCCCCAGCTTCACCATTCCCCACTATATATTAGATTAGCAAGTGTACACTCACTGCCTTAACTATCTAGAAGCATATTAAACATAAGCATAATTTCATGCTAAACAAATCATCAGATTATTTTCATGTGTTTGAAAACGTCTATGAAGAAGGCAATTTTAGTCTTGATTCTAAAGAGAAAGTATGGTTTTGAATGGACAATTGTGGTAGCAAATGGAACTATTGAAATGAAGTAAAATTCAGAAACAAGAATGTAGGTGCTTTCAATGTCATGTATATTTGGTGCTGCTGTTCATGTTATCTTTTTGCCTTCTAAGTTTTTTCTTCTTCTCCTTTTTCTCTTCTCATGTCTACAGATAGAAAGTTTGAGAAATGGATGGAGAAGAAATCACTCCAGCTTATGGAAGTTGGCAGAGCAAAGTGGGAATTTTTCCTTATGCTAAAGACAATGCGAGGATTGCTTAATGACTATAAAAATAATGGGTCTCAGAGCCAATAAAAACAAAACAACAAAAGTCTATAGTCAAGTCTAGAAGCAAAGGATTAAGATAGTCTTGAAATAATTTTTTGTGACATTAGACAGATTATTCTTGAACTTGCTTATCTAACACAAGACCTACAATTACTGGAGCAGATGCTAATTGAGCTATGTTTGTTAGGCTAGCAACCTCCTCCTAGTGTTTTTGCATGACTTGAAATATATGTGTTCATTATTGTTTTTCTTATTAAACATTGTGGGGATTAGAACTTTAAAGCTCTTTGTAGCAGAGAGAACTCTCAACAGTGATTGGTGTTTGGAAAAACCTCAGTTCTATAGCCCTCTTCCTTTGACTGGTCCCTTTGGCACTCTCTTCAGCACACTACAGCCATGAAATCCCTCCAAAATCCATTTTACTACAAACAAGTTATTCTTACAGTCCCACTCATCATTTAGATGAGTAAAATTTCAATATGGTGTATTTTAGAAGTAGAAGAAAGTATCAGAGGTCGTATTAAAAAGTGAATCTCCAGTTTTCGGTACCTCTAGTTTTCCTTTTTCTACTGACAGTCAGTCTTCTGATCTTGTTTGATTATCTTCTCTGCAGGCTATGGATTTTTTACTTTTGAAATCAAATACAGTATAGCAGCTAATAAATTATAATGCTTCACTGACTCATTTCAAATAGTAAGCACAGTAAAGCATATAAAATAGATGATAACATGGGTTAAATAAATGGAGATTTGGTCAGTGGCGGAAGATAATATACATCCAGCAGAAAAGATGACATCTGAAAGACCAAACGTTTGTGATTATGATTGTCTGTACTCAAAGTCAGATTAGATTCTTTTGCAAAAGTTGGATCAAGATCATGACCATAGTTGTGAACACTAAACATGATTTTTCTTTATTGTCACAAAAATCACCTCAATATTGAGACTAAGGGCAGAGAGAGCACTGTTGAGAGGTGTTGCCATGTCAAAACATGGCTCTCATGAGTAAGATAGGCTATTTCAAATAGAGTACATGACCCAGGAAAGACTTGGGGTGGCAGCAGTTAACATGGAGGGAGGGTCCTCCACCCAAGTACATTACAGCTAATACTTGAGTGGTTTCAGTTCTCCACTTATGGTACATTTTTAAAAATAAAGCAGAAATGGATAGTTGGAAGAAAATTTGTTTTGAAAAATGTTTTGTACATAGGTTTTCCTTCTAGCTTCTTGTGAAAGACTGTGGCTGTTAGATCAGTGTCAGAGGTTAAGTCTTCCTTGGATTGTAAGTTCATTCTTGATAGGAACTTCTAGATATTTAGTTTCTGTGATTTCAGAAACTAAATCAAGACTATTAACAACTGATAATACATTTTAAAATCAGAACATAAAATGCTCATTTCTAAATGAATTTTAAGGAGTTTAGTGAAGTTTTCAGGGAGAAAGGGAAAAAATGTTTTGTGGTAAAACACTCGCCTTGAAGTCTTACATTCCGATGAACTCGACTACGCATAACTCCAAATTTAGTAAGATTCTTTTTCAGGTGAAATCTTACGGTTCAGGTTTCTTAAAATGTATCTTCAAGTGATTTAGATTTCTTGGCTGCGTTAGATAAAAGGAAACTAATGTCTGGGACATGTTAGGATGTTTTATGCCTTTTCTCTCTGGTGGTTGTAGCTCTTTTCAGATCACTATTTGTAATGCTATAAGCCAGAGGCAAAGCTAGAAGAGTAAGAAGTAATTTCTGAGAGGCAATCTTGCTTTCCTGAGGCCTATGTTAATGTAAACCATTATGAACAAGTGTGTTAATGTACTTGCTTGCATCTCTCTCTCTATTTTATGGTTCTTTTCTTGTCTTTGTTTCTGAACTTTAACTTTCTACTTGGTCTTAAAATCCTTCAGTAGGAGCTAAACTTCAGCTTTTCCCTTAGTAACATGCTAGGGACTGGTGTGTGCTTTCTCATCTGGTACACATCTCATTATTTCTTTTTAATATGTAGGATGAGGTTTGTTGTCCCATTCTATCAACTTCATATGAATTCACACCCAAGGATCACACCATTGCTTGACTATGGAAACAAAGCATTTAAATATTGGGTGAAATGTCACTTTTAGTTTTTATTGACTTACTTTTTTCAAAACACTTTAAGTGTTAATTTAAAAAATGGAGCTTTTGCTGTCGCTATCTGCACCTGGGAGCTGAGGCTGTTCCACATCCCAATGTGCATGGGTTCTTCCAGGAGAGCGCTGTTCTTCCAGGATCCCATCCGGGATCCGAGGTGAGACAGCCACTTTCTCTCCAATTACTATCTGGAGCAGGGCAGTGAGAAGCACATGGGGTGCAGGAACAGTGCATCGGCTGGGACTAGATCATTCCAGTCATCATCTGCACCCAGATCTCGGGCTGTTCCAGAACCCTCTGTACACAAGTTCCACCAGGAGAGAGCTGGGCTCCCAGGAGTGTTGACTTAGGCTTACAGACCCATAGGAGGGACAAGCTCCAGCCAGAAATAGCAAGACCATCTAACATCAGAGATACCAGATGGCAAAAGGCAAGCACAAGGACCTTATTAACAGAAATTAAGGCTAAATGGTATCATCAGAACCCAGTTCTCCCACCACAGCAAGTCTTGGATACCCAAACACACTGGAAAAGCAAGATTTAGATTTAAAATCAAATCTCGTGATGCTGATAGAGGATTTTAAGAAGGACAAAAAAACTCCCTTAAAGAAATACATAACATAGGTAAACAGGTAGAAACCCTTAAAGAGGAAACACAAAAATCTCTTAAACAATTACAAGAAAACACAATCAAATAGGTTGAAAGAATTGAACAAAACCATCCAGGATCTAAAAATGGAAGTAGAAACAATAGAGAAAACGCAAAGGGAGACAACACTGGGGATAGAAAACCAAAGAAAGAGATCAAGAGCCATAGATGCAAGCATCACCAACAGAATAAAAGAAATAGAAGAGAGAATCTTAGGGGCAGAAGATATCATAGAAAACATTTACACAACAGTCAAAGAAAATGCAAAATGCAAAAAGATCCTAACCCAAAACACCCAGGAAATCCAGGGCACAATGAGAAGTCCAAAACTATGGATAATAGGTATAGAAGTGAGCAAAGATTTCCAACTTAAAGGGCCAGTAAATATCTTCAACAATATTATAGAAGAAAACTTCCCTAACCTAAAGAAAGAGATGCCCATGAACATACAAGAAGCCTACAGAACACCAAATTGATTGGACCAGAAAACAAATTCCTCCTATTACATAATAATCAAAACACCAAATGCACAAAACAAAGAAAGAATATTAAAAGCAGTAAGGGAAAAAGGTCAAGTAACATATAAAGGCAGACCTATCAGAATTACACCAGACTTCTCACCAGAGACTAAGATAGCCAGAAGATCCTGGGCAGATGTCATACAGACACTAAGAGAACACAAATACCAGCCCAGGCTACTACTATACACAGCAAAACTCTCAATTACCATTGATGGAGAAACCAAAATATTTGATGACAAAACTAAATTTACACAATATTTTTCCACAAATCCAGCCCTTCAAAGGATAATAAATGGAAAACTTCAACAGCAGGAGGGAAACTACACCCTAGAAAAAGCAAGAAAATAATCTTTTTAACAAACCAAAATGAAGATAGCCACAAATACATAATTGCACCTCTCACAACAAAAATAACAGGAAGCAACAATCATTTTTCCTTAATATCTCTTAATATTAATGGACTCAATTCCCCCAATAAAAGATATAGACTAACAGACTGAATATGTAAACAGGAACGAACATTTTGCTGTATACAGGAAACTCACCTCAGTGACAAAGACAGACACTACTTCATAATAAAAGCTGGAAAACAATTCTCCAAGCATATGGTCCCAAGAAACAAGCTGGGGTAGCCATTCTAATATCAAATAAAATTGACTTCATACTAAAGTTATCAAAAAAGATAAGGAAGGACACTTCATATTAATGAAAGGAAAAATCTACCAAGAACTCTCAGTTCTGAACATCTATGCTCCAAATGTAAGGGCACCCGCATTCATAAAAGAAACTTTACTAAAGCTCAAAGCATACATTGTACCTCACACAATAATAGTGGGAGACTTCAACACCCAACTCTCAGCAATGGACAGATCATGGAAACAGAAACTAAAAAGGGACACAGTGAAACTAAAAGAATTTATGAACAAAAATGGATTTAACAGATATCTATAGAACATTTTATCCTAAAACAAAAGAATATACCTTCTTCTCAGCACCTCATGCTACCTTCTCCAAAACTAACCATATAATTGGTCACAAAACAGGCCTCAATAGATACAAGAAGATTGAAATAATCCCACACATCCTATCAGATCACCACAGACTAAGGCTGGTCTTCAATAACAATAGAAACAATAAAAGTTCCACATACACATTGAAGATGAGCAACACTGTACTCAGTGATAGCTTGATCAAGGAAGAAATAAGAAAGAAATTAAAGACTTTTTCGAGATTAATGAAGATGAAGGCACAACATACCCAAACTTATGGGACACAATGAAAGCAGTACTAAGAGGAAAACTCATAGTGCCTCCAAAAAGAAACTGGAGAGAGCATACACCAGCAGCTTGACAGCACATCTGAAAGCTCTAGAACAAAAGGAAGCAAATTCACCCAAGAGAAGTAGACAGCAGGAAATAATCAAACTCAGTGCTGAAATCAACCAAGTAGAAACAAAAAGAATTATACAAAGAATCAACAAAACCAGGAGCTGGTTCTTTGAGAAAATCAACAAGATAGATAAACCTTTAGCCAGACTAACCAGAGTGCACAGAGACAGTATCCAAATTAATAAAATCAGAAATGAAAAGGAAGACATAACAACAGAAACC
Organism: Mus caroli; assembly: GCF_978045245.1. NCBI lineage: Eukaryota > Metazoa > Chordata > Mammalia > Rodentia > Muridae > Mus > Mus caroli. The sequence goes on along the minus strand of NW_028227274.1, from coordinate 28,728,241 downwards.
GAGGAAATAAAAAAAAAATCAAATCCTATTACAATAGCCTATACTCAACAAAAATGAAAAATCTGGATGAAATGGACAATTTTCTAGACAGATACCAGGTATCAAAGTTAAATCAGGATCAGATAAATGGACTAAACAGTCCCATATCCCCTAAAGAAATAGAAACAGTCATTAATAGTCTCCCAACCAAAAAGTGCCAAGGACCAGATGGGTTTAGTGCAGAGTTCTACCACACCTTCCTTCAAAGAACATCTAACACCAATACTCCTAAAACTATTCCACAAAATAGAAATAGAAGGTACTCTACTCACCTTGTTCTGTGAAGCCACAATTACTCTGATACCTAAACCACACAAAAAACCCAACAAAGAAGGAGAACTTCAGACCAATTTCCCTTATGAATATCGATGCAAAAATATTCAATAAAATTCAAACTGAATACAAGAACACATCAAAACAATCATCCATCATGATCAAGTAGGCTTCATTCCAGGGATGCAGGGATGGTTCAATATATGGAAATCCATCAGTGTAATCCACTATATAAACAAACTGAAAGGAAAAAAAAAACCAAATGATAATTTCATTAGATGCTGAAAAAGCATTTGACAAAGTTAAACATCTCTTCATGTTAAAAATCTTAGAACGATCAGGAATTCAAGGCCCAAGCCTAAACATAGTAAAAGCAATATATAGCAAACCAGTAGCCAACATCAAACTAAATGGAGAGAAATTTGAAGCAATCCTACTAAAATCAGGGATTAGATAAGGCTGCCTACTCTCTCCCTACCTATTCAATATAGTACTTGAAGTACTAGCCAGAGTAATTAGACAACAAAAGGAGGTCAAAGGGATACACTTTGGAAAGGAAGAAGTCAAAATATCACTTTTTGCAGATGATATGATAGTATACATAAGTGACCCCAAAATTTCAACCAGAGAACTCCTAAACCTAATAAACAACTTCAGTGAAGTAGCTGGATATAAAATTAACCTAAACTCATCAGTGGCCTTCCTCTACTCAAAGGATAAACAGGCTGAGAAAGAAATTAGGAAAGCAACACCCTTCACAATAGTCACGAATAAAATAAAATGCCTTGGTGTGACTCTAACTAAGGAAGTGAAAGATCTGTTTGACAAGAACTTGAAGTCTCTGAAGAAAGAAATCGAAGAAGATCTCAGAAGATGGAAAGATCTCCCATGCTCACAGATTGGCAGGATTAATATAGTAAAAATGGCCATTTTGCCAAAAGCAGTCTAGAGATTCAATGCCATCTTCATCAAAATTCCTAATCAATTCTTCATAGAGTTAGAAAGAGCAATTTTCAAATTCTTCTGGAATAACAAAATATCCAGGATAGTGAAAATATTCTCAACAATAAAAGAACTTTTGGTGGAATCATGATCCCTAACTTCAAGCTGTACTGCAGAGCAATTGTGATTAAAAACTGCACGGTACTGGTACAGCAACAGACAGGTAGATCAATGGAATAGAATTGAAGACCCAGCAATGAACCCACACACCTATGGTCACTTGATAAAGGAGCTAAAACCATCCAGTGGAAAAAAAGACAGCATTTTTACGAAACAGTGCTGGTTCAACTATTAGTTAGCATGTAGAAGAATGCAAATTGATCCATACTTATCTCCTGTACAAAGCTCAAATCCAAGTGGATCAAAAACCTACACATAAAAGCAGATACACTGAAACTAATAGAAAAGAAAGTGGGGAAGCACCTTGAGCACATGGACACATGGGGAAAATTTCTTGAACAGAACACCAATAGCTTATGCTCTAAGATCAAGAATTGACAAATGGGACCTCATAAAATTGGAAAGCTTTTGTAAGGCAAAGGACACTGTCAATAGGACAAACCAGCAACCAACAGATTGGGAAAAGATCTTTACCAATCTTATATCCGATAGAGGGCTAATATCCAATATATACAAAGAACAAAAGAAGCTAAACTCCAAGGAACCAAATAACCCTATTTAAAAAAAAATGGGGCAGAGCTAAACTGAGGAACACTGAATGGCTGAGAAGCACCTAAAGAAACATTCACCATTCTTAGTCATCAGGGAAATACAAATCAAAACAACCCTAAGATTATACCTCACACCAGTCAGAGTGGCTAAAATAAAAAACTCAGGTGACAGCAGATGCTGGCCAGGATGTGGAGAAAGTGGAGCACTCTTCCATTGCTGGTGGGACTGCAAGCTGGTACAACCACTCTGGAAATCAGTCTGGTGGTTCCTCAGAAAATTGGACATAGTAGTACTTGAGGACCCAGCAATATCACTCATGGGCATATACTAAGAAAATGCTCCAATATGTTAATAAGGACACATGCTCCACTATGGGACCAAGCCCGCTCAGTCAGCCAACTGGTTCTCCAGCGAGGGAGTGAAGATTAAAAAGAAAAAAAACAGACAACATAGTAGCGTGACCCCAGTCCATTCTGAGACTGAAGGCAAATTTTTATTTTCCAACCCACTTTTTATACCACTCTAATTACATGCAAGTATTTTGGGTAAGCAATGCAATAAGGAACAAAGCAGCAGTATGATAAGGAACTACCAACAAGCAGCAAGTCCCACGATTACTCCTACGATAGTTGTTAAAAAGGGCTTATCATAATGACCGAAATACTTGAGCCCACTTCCTCATCAAAAATCTTGCCTGGGGCCTAGTTCCACCCTAAGACTAAAATTCCTGCCTTATCCTACTTCCCTATCACAGCATAAAGTTAGATTCTTGCCCTATTCCTTATCTTGCCCTAAAGTCAGATTCCTGCCTGAGCTTACTTCCTTGTCCTAAGCAATGTCAGATTCCTGTCTGAAGCCCACTTCTTTGTCGTTAGCCAATGTCAGACTCCTGCCAAGCAGTACCCCAAAAGGATTTCCACAATTATGTTCATAGCAGCATTATTTTTAATAGCCAGAAGTTGGAAAGAACCCAGATGTCCCTCAACAGAGGAATGGATACAGAAGATGTGGTACATTTACACAATGGAGCACTGAAGGTGGACTCCAGAAAGTCAAATAACCACTCTGGAAATCAGTCTGGCGGTTCCTCAGAAAATTGGACATAGTACTACCGGAGGATCCAGCAATACCTCTCCTGGGCATATATCCAGAAGATGTCCCAACAGGTAAGAAGGACACCTGCTCCACTATGTTCATAGCAGCCTTATTTATAATAGCCAGAAGCTGGAAAGAACCCAGATGCCCCTCAACAGAGGAATGGATACAGAAATTATGGTACATTTACACAATGGAGTACTACTCAGCTATTAAAAAGAATGAATTTATGAAATTCCTAGCCAAATGGATGGACCTGGAGGGCATCATCTTGAGTGAGGTAACACAATCACAAAGGAACTCACACAATATGTATTCACTGATAAGTGGATATTAGCCCAAAACTTAGGATATCCAAGATATAAGATACAATTTGCTAAACGCATGAAACTCAAGAAGAATGAAGACCAAAATGTGGACACTGTGCCCCTTCTTAGAATTGGGAACAAAACACCCATGGAAGGAGTTACAGAGACAAAGCTTGGAGCCGTGATGAAAGGATGGACCATTTAGAGACTGCCGTATCCAGGGATCCATCCCATAATCAGCTTCTAAACGCTGACACCATTGCATACGCTAGCAAGATTTTGCTGAAAGGACCCAAAGATAGCTGTCTCTTGTGAGACTATGCAGGGGCCTAGCAAACACAGGAGTGGATGCTCACAGTCAGCTATTGGATGTATCACAGGGCTCCCAATCGAGAAGCTAGAGAAAGTACCCAAGGAGCTAAAGGGATCTGCAACCCTATAGTTGGAACAACATTATGAACTAACCAGTACCCCGGAGCTCTTGTCTCTAGCTGCATATGTATCGAACGATGGCCTATTCGGCCATCACTGGAAAGAGAGGCCCATTGGACTTGCAAACTTTATATGCCCCAATATAGGGGAATGCCAGGGCCAAAAGAATGGGAATGGGTGGGTAGGGAAGTGGGGGGCGCTATGGGGGACTTTTGGGATAGCATTGGAAATGTAATTGAGGAAAATATGTAATAAAAATATTAAAAATTAAAAAAAATACTCAGCTATTAAAAGGAATGAATTTATGAAATTCTTAGGCAAATGAATGGAACTAGAAAATATCATCCTAAGTGAGGTAACCCAATCACAAAAGAACACACATGGTATGCAGTCACTGATAAGTGGATATTAACCCAGAAACTCAGAATATCCAAGATACAATTCACAGACCACATGAAGCTCAAGAATAAAGAAGCCCAAAGTGTGAATACTTTGGTCCTTCTTAGAAGGGGGAACAAAATACTCATGGAAGGAGTTACAGAAACAAAGTGTGGAGCAGAGACTGAAGGAACAGCTATCCAGAGACTGCCCTACTTTGGGATCCATCCCATATACAGTCACCAAACCCAGACACTATTGTGGATACCAACAAGCACTTGCTTACAGAAGCCTGATATAGATGTCTCCTGAGAGGCTCTGTTCCTGACAAATACAGAGGTGGATGCTCTCAGCCATCCATTGGACTGAGCACAGGGTCCCCAGTGGAGGAGCTAGAGAAAGGACCCAAGGAGCTGAAGTGGTTTGCAACCCCATTGAGGAACAACAATTTGAACCAACCAGTACGCCCAGAGCTCCCTGGGACTAAACCACCAATCAAAGAGTATACAGGGAGGGACCCATGACTCCAGCTGCATATGTAGCAGAGGATGGCCTAGTAACACATCAATGGGAGAAGAGGCCCTTGGTCTTGTGAAGGCTCTATGCCCCAGTGTAGGGGAATGCCTGGGCCAGGAAGTGGGAGTCATGGGGTTGGTAAGCAGGGGGAGTGTGGACGGGATAGGGGTTTTTTGGAGGGGAAACCAGGAAAGGGGATAACATTTGAAATGTAAATAAAGAAAATATCTAATTAAAAAATACAGCTTTGATTTTATTGTAAAATAGTTATTTGCTAAGGACCTGTAGTTGCTGGTCCAGTACAGAGAACCCCAAGTTCTTACTTTATCAATGCTACAGATCAGCACAAAGCATTTTCCTCATGAGCCTTCTGTTCAAAATCTCATTTGTATTTCTCCCGAGTCATTCCAGATCAGAGCTTGTTGTCTTTCTAGTGTCTTAGCTACTTTAATCTTAAGTCAGTTACAATTTATCAGTCTACTTCATATTTCTCACCTTGTCCATTTTTTGATAACTTTCATCTCTGAAAACGTTCATCTCTTTGCAAAGTAGATTCATGTAACAGGGAAGACAGATGTTAGAACTCCCTAGTTCATATGCCGTACTTAGCTCAGGAAACCATTTTGAAAACATACTACACTATCAGGATTTAGTACTTCACTCTTGCTGTTTGCTGACAGTTTTTATAAGTACAAAACTTGGCTGTCAGATGGATAGTCTTGCTTTTTAATTTTTGAAATTTTATGTTTATATTTTGCCTAAGTGCATATTTGTTCTACAGGGGTGTGCCTGCTGTCTGTAGAGGTTAAAGGAGATTCTTAGATACCCTGGAACTAGAAATATTGATGGCTGTGGGCTCCCAAGTAGGTTCTGGAATCTGAACCCTGGTCCTTTTGCAAGAACAATTAAGTGCTCTTAACTGCCGAGTCATCTATCTAGGCCCAAACTGATAATGTTTTATGTCTCCTCAATTAAGAATCAGTTTATTAAACAAATGGCTCACAGGTTTCTTACAATGTGAAACTCTTCATACCTCACCACTGACTTCTCCAAGTTAACCCACCTATCATGTTGCATATATGTATTTATGAAGTCTTTTTTTTTTCCATATCAACCACTGTCTCCACTAAACTAGCAACCCCTGTATGCATTCAAAGCTTCCCTTTGCCCTGCTCTACTCCCCCCTCCCAGATTTGCATCATTCACAGCTAATTGGATCACTAACATTAGCATCTCTCTCTAGTTCTCTGTGCTGAGGATTTACTTTCATGCTATCTTACTTCCCTTGACGATTATTCTAAAGCATTGCTGATGGCTGGCTAGTCTAAATCACAGCTCTGATTTTGATCATAATTAACAAGCATAAGACAAAAACCTGTGTCCGTTAATAAACTGATTGATTTACAAATGACTTCTTTAAATCCAATTTCTAATTTTCTATGGAACTTTGAACTGAAATTCTGTTACTTTTAACAAATATCCTGAGCCAAGATTTTCTGCAGCAATAACAATCCATTCAGGTTTATTTGTTAAAGCTAGAAGCTATTACACCTAACATAATTTTCTGGATTTTTCCATGATACCAGTTCACACTGAGACATACAAAATTCCTTCAATGAAAATATATAGAATAATTATAATAGAGTAGAATGTGTTTTTAAAGTAGATGATTAGGTTTTACTTTTAGGAGACCTCTTAGAAGGTGCATAGATCCTTTTTTCTTAACCTTCTTTGGATCCAGAAGGGAAACTGAATATACAGATTTAGAGCCCTTTATATGACATGTCTCCTCATCACCTTGAGCTATTTGTCTTAGTGTGCATCCTTTTTAGTGGTTCCAGATTCCTTCCCCTGCTTCTTGTAGCATTTTTAGTGATGACTCTGACCTACTTAAACATTTGGGTCCTGTTTAGGGTTTCTATTCCTGCACAAACATCATGACCAAGAAGCAAGTTGGGGAGGAAAGGGTTTATTCAGCTTACTCTTCCACATTGCTGTTCATCACCAAAGGAAGTCAGGACTGGAACTCAAGCAGGTCAGGAAGCAGGAGCTGATGCAGAGGCCATGGAGGGATGTTCCTTACTGGCTTGCTTCCCCTAGCTTGCTCAGCCTGCTCTCTTATAGAACCAAGACTACCAGCCCAGAGGTGGCACCACCCACAAGGGGACCTCCCCCTTGATCACCAATTAAGAGAATGCCTTACATCTGGATCTCCTGGAGGCATTTCCCCAACTGAAGCTCCTTTCTCTGTGATAACTCCAGCCTGTGTGAAGTTGACAAAAACTAGCCAGTACAGATGGGATTCAGCTCAGAAGGCTCTAGTAGAATCTCAGAAAGGAAATGATAACGGTAACTGAAATTCTTGTAAGAGCTTCTCAAGCAGTTCACATTATTTTAATTCATAATTATTTCTTCTATGTTTGTGCCACCCTGATTTGTATATATATGCATATATATATATATACACACACTATATATATATATATATATATACATATACATACATACATATACAATATATATATGTGGGTTGTGTGTGTCTTAGGATAACTATTGCTATGATAAAACACCATGACCAAAAGCAATTTGGGAAGGAAAGGGTTTATTTCATTAACAGTTCCATATATCAGTTCATCATTAAAGGTGGTGGTGGTGGTGGGGACTTACATAGGGCAGGAACCTGGGGGCAGGAGCTGATGGAGAAACCATGGAGGATGGATGGTATTTACTGATTTGCTCCCTATGGCTTCCCCAGACTGCTTTCTTATAGAACCCAGATCCACCAGCCCAGAATAGCTCCACCACAATCTCCCATTGATCACTAACTGAGAACACACCTTACAGTTGCATCTTTTGAAGCCTTTTTCTCAATTGAGATTTCCTACTCACTCTACTCTAGCTCTGTCAAGATGATTTGAAAGTAGCCAGTATAGCTGACCCATCGTCAATTTGACAAACAAACACACCAATTTCTTTCCATTTCTCAATTATCTCTGGCATGGAATGTTAATATTTATATCACATAAAAAACATAAATAACTTAAAAAGTCTCCCACAGTCCTTACAAATTCCAACAGATTAAATGTTTCCTTTAAAATATCTCATCTCTTTAAAAATCCAAAAATCTATTTTAAAACTTAGAAGTCCCTTTCCTTGGTGTGATTCTCTCCTGCGTGTCTGTTCTGTGGAACAGTAGGCAGTTTTCCGTCCGGCTTCTCCCACACAGAAGTGCGCGCCTCCACCTCATGGAAGACTCATTGGGTATGGACATGAGCCCTCTTAGGCCTGAGAACTACCCTTTTGGTTGTGAACTAAAGGTTGACAAAATGAAAATGAGCACCAGTTATCATTAAGAACTGTCAGTTTAGGAGCAGGGGCAAAGGATGAATTACACATCGTAGAGGCAGAAGCAATGAACTATGAAGGCGGTCCAATTAAAGTAACACTGGCAACTTTGGAAATGTCTGTACAACCAACAGTTTCCCTTGGGAGCTTCAAAATTACACCAAGGTTGAAGTGTGGTTCAGGACCTGTGCACATTAGTAGACAGCACCTAGTAGCTGTAGAGGAAGATGCAGAGTCTGAAGATGAAGATGAGGAGGATGTAAAAAACTCTTAGGCATGTTTGGAAAGCCATCTGCTCCTGGAGGTGGTAACAAGGATCCACAGAAAAAAGTAAAACTTGATGAAGATGATGAAGAGGATGGAGAAGAAGATGATGATGATGACGAAGACGATGATGATTTTGATGCAGAGGAAACTGAAGAAAAGGTTCCAGTGAAGAAATACCCCAGCCAAAAATGCACAAAAATCAAAGCAAAATGGAAAAGACTTAAAACCATCAATACCAAGACCTTCAAAAAAAAAAAAAAAGAAAAAAGTCAAGAGTTCTTCAAAAAACAGGAAAAAACTCCTAAAATACTAAAAGGACCTAGTTCTTTAGAAGATATTAAGGCAAAATGCAAGCAAGTATAGAAAGAGGTGGTTCTCTTCCCAAAGTGGAAGCCAAGTTCATTATTTATGTGAAGGATTGCTTCCAGATGACTGACCAGGAGGCTATTCAAGATCTCTGGCAGTGGAGGAAGTCTCCTTAAGAAAATGCTTTAAGCAGTTTGAAATATTCTTGTCTTACTTCATTTCTGTAATAGTTGATATCTGACTGTCCTTTTTATAATGCAAAGTGAGAACTCTCCCTACTGTGTTTGTTGTCCAGGTTCAATTGCCAAGAATGTGTTGTCTAAAATGCCTGTTTAGTTTTCAAGGCTGGAACTCCACCCTTTACTTGGTTTTATGTATGCATGGAATGTTAGGATAGGACATAGTCATAGTGGTGGTCAGATGTGGAAATGGCAGTGAGACAAAAATATACATGTGAAATAAACTCAGTCTTTTAATAAAGTAAAATAAAAAAAGTTAAAAGTCTTTTAGATGGGGGAACCTTGCAAAAATCAAAATTAAGTTAAATACAATGTCCAAGAGGGAAGAGCTAGGGCACAGACACAGTCTGAACAAAGCAAAACTGAGCAGTGTAAGTAATGCAATGGCTACTCTAGGTGGAACCAGGAGTGGGGAGTACTGCTGTGATCTAGATCTAAAGAATGTGAGTTAGGGTTTGAGCTCTCTGACGTATACATAGTTTTGTAAGACTCTCATCTTATGTCCTCCAAACGGGAACCAATGGATCCGTTGTACTGAGCACTTAGTTCACAGATACTGGTTTGCTGAGAGCAGTGCTTCACGTTCTCTTTGGGCACTTTTTTACTGGAATATGGCCAAAGGATGCTTTTTGGGGGATGAATGAGAAAATAAATAATATCTAACACAGTAAATTCATGAGAGTTGTGTTCTGCACATAGTGATCATAGTGCAGAAGTGTTACTGAGACATTTAGACACTTTAGTGGATAGCTATGATGACTGCTACTATACTGTTCTGTGGGGATTAAATTGGAATAGTGTTCACTTGGATGGGTGAATTTAAACACATTAAAAATCTATCTGGCTATATCAACACATTAGGTATTGCAATTAGGGGCCTATAGGATTGACACAGAGCTGATTATAGTTTTAAAGGATAATCTTCTGGGTGAGGGAGGTAGTTCAATTGTAAAGTGCTTGCCTCATAAGCATAAAAACAGAAATTAGTTCAGATCTTCAGAACCCATGTTGAAAGCTTAGCACAGCAGCACACACCAGTAAACCCAATGTTGTGCAAAGGGAAGCAGAGATGATTCCTTGGAAACTCATGTGCCAGGGTGGTGGTTTGAATGGGTTTGGCCCCCTTAAACTCATATGTTTGAATGCTTAGTCATAGGGAATAGCACTGTTAGGAGATTTGTCCATGTTAAAATATGTGTGGCCTTTTGGGAGGAAATATGCCATTGTGGGGTGGGCTTTGAGGTCCTATGCTCAGGCTCTGACCAATGTGGAATAAGCTCTTTTCTGGTTGCCTTTGGATCAAGATAAAGAACTCTTGGCTCTCCAGCACCATTTATGCCTGTATGCTGCCATGTTTCTTGCCATAATGACAATGGACTGCACATATGAAACTGTAAGCCAGCCCCAATGAAATGCTTTCATTTATAAGAGTTGTCTTGGTCATGGTGTTACTTCACAGCAATGGAAACACTAACTAAGATAGCCAGCTACCCTGTAATACATGGTAAAGTTCTTGGTCAATGGTAAGATGGCCCTGTCGTAAAACAAAAAAATAAAGAAGGCACATGAGGACCAACAGTTGAGGTTGACCTTTGAGCTGTAGGACCATGAACCTGCACTCATAAGTATGAAAACTCTACAGATTAAAACTTTTGTTTGTTTTCATTATCATACGTTGGTCTGTGTACCAGACACTGTTTGCAGAGATCCCCCGGCTCTGGCCTGCTAGAACAGTCATGGGGTGGGATGCTATGTGGAACCAGTAGGAGGGGCACATAGTATGTGGGGTACAGCAGCTCAGAGTTGAGGTTGGATAGTGAAGAGCACAGATTTGAGCAGTTCCCAGCCATGTAAGCTTCAGGAAAGAACACTATTCTCTCCGGTGTTACAGTTTTTATATGACAGACACTCTTAGACAATCTTTGATGAAGTAATTGAAGTGATTCTCACATCTTTATTTCTTTTCTTTTTTCTTTTTTTTTTAATTAGATATTTTCTTTATTTACATTTCAAATGTTATCCCCTTTCCTAGTTTCCCCTCCGAAAATCCCCTATTCCCTCCCCCACTGCTCGCCAACCCACCCACTTCCATTCCTGGCCCTGACATTCTCCTATACTGGGCATAGAACCTTTACAGGACCAAGGGCCTCTCCTCCCATTGATGACCGACTAGGCCATCCTCTGCTGCATATGCAGCCGGAGCTACCAGTCCCTCCGTGTTTTCTTTGATTGGTGGTTTAGTACCAGGGAGCTCTGGAGTTACTGGTTAGTTCATATTGTTGTACCTCCTAGGAGCTGCAAACCCCTTCAGTCCCTGGGCTCCTTCATTGGGGACCCAATGCTCTGTTCAGTGGATGACTGTGAGCATCCACTTCTGTTTTTGCCAGGCACTGGCAGGGCCTCTCAGGAGACAGCTATATCAGGCTCCTGTCAGCAAGCTCTTGTTGGCATATGCCATAGTGTCTGGGTTTGGTGGTTGTTTATGGGATGGATCCCCAAGTGGGTCAGTCTCTGGATGGTTGTTCCTTCAGTCTCTGCTCCACACTTTGTCTCTGTAACTCCTCCCATGGATATTTTGTTCCCCCTTCTAAGAAGGATTCTGAGCTTCTGGGCTAATATTCACTTATCATGTGTGTTCTTTTGTGACTGGGTTACCACACTTAGGATGATATCCTTCAGATCCATCCATTTGTTCAAGAATTTCATAAATTCAGTGTTTTTAATAGCTGTAGTACTCCATTGTGTAAATGTACCACATTTTCTGTATCCATTCCTCTGTTGAGGGACATCTGGGTTCTTTCCAGCTTCTGGCTATTATAAATAAGGCTTCTATGAGCATAGTGGAGCATGTGTCCTTATTACCAGTTGGAACATCTTCTGGGTATATGTTCAGGAGAGGTATTGCGGGATCCTCCGGTAGTACTATGTCCAATTTTCTGAGGAACCACCAGACTGATTTCCAGAGTGCTTGTACAAGCTTGCAATCCCATCAACAATGGAGGAGTGTTCCTCTTTCTCCACATCCTTGCCAGCATCTGTTGTTACCTGAATTTTTGATCTTAGCCATTCTGACTGGTGTGAGGTAGAATCTCAGGGTTGTTTTGATTTGCATTTCTTTGATAATTAAGGATGTTGAACATTTTTGGGGGGGGTTATATCTCAGCCATTCAGTTTTCCTCACTTGAGAATTCTTTGTTTAGCTCTGTACCCCATTTTTAATAGGGTTATTTGGTTTTCTGAAGTCCAACTTCTTGAGTTCTTTTTATATATTGGATATTAGCCCCCATCGGATTTAGGATTGGTAAAATTCGTTTCCCAATCTGTTGGTTGCAGTTTTTTCTTTTTCTTTTTTTTTTTTTCAGTTTTTTCTTATTAACAGTGTCTTTTGCCTTACAGAACCTTTGCAATTTTATGAGGTCCCATTTGTAGATACTTGATCTTACAGCAGAAGCCGTTGATGTTCTGATCAGGATTTTTTCCACTGTGCCCATATCTATGAGGCTCTCCCCCACTTTCTCCTCTATAAGTTTCAGTGTCTCTGGTTTTATGTCAAGTTCCTTGATCCACTTAAACCTGAGCTCTGTACAAGGAGATAAGAATGGATCAATTCATATTCTTCTACACGATAACTGCTAGTTGACCCAGCATCATTTTTGTAAGATGCTGTCTTCTTTCTACTGGATGGTTTTAACTCCTTTGTCAAAGATCAAGTTACCATAGGTGTGTGGATTCACTTCTGGGTCTTCAATTCTACTCCATTGATTTACCTATCTGTCACTGTACCAGTACCATACAGTTTTTTTTTAAAATCACAATTGCTCTGTAGTACAGTTTGAGGTCGGGGATGGTGATTTCACCAGAGGTTCTTTTATTGTTGAGAGTAGTTTTTGCTATCCTAGGTTTTTTGTTATTCCAGATGAATTTGAAAATTGCCCTTTCTAACACAGTGAAGAATTGAGTTGGAATTTTGATGGGGATTGCATTGAATCTGTAGATTGCTTTCAGCAAGATAGCCATTTATACTATAGTGATCCTGCCAATCCATGAGCATGGGAGATCTTAACATCTTCCTAGATCTTCTTCGATTTCTTTTTTTCAGAGACTTGAAGTTCCTATCATACAGATCTTTCACTTCCTTAGTTAGAGTCACACCAAGGTATTTTATATTATTTGTGACTATTGTGAAGGGTGTTGTTTCCCTAATTTCTTTCTCAGCCTGTTTATCCTTTGTGTAGAGAAAGGCCATTGATTTGTTTGAGTTAATTTTATATCCAGCTACTGCACTGAAGTTGGTTATCAGATTTAGGAGTTCTCTGGTGGAATTTTTGGGGTCACTTATCATATCATCTGCAAATAGTGATATTTTGACTTCTTTCTTTCCAAGGTGTATCCCTTTGATCTCCTTTTGTTGTCGAATTGCTCTGGCTAGGACTTCAAGTACTATATTGAATAGGTAAGGAGAGAATGGGCAACCTTGTCTAGTCCCTGATTTTAGTGAGATTGCTTCAAGTTTCTCTCCATTTAGTTTGATGTTGGCTACTGGTTTGCTGTATATTGCTTTTATTATGTTTAGGTATGGGCCTTGAATTCCTGATCTTTCCAAGACTTTTATCATGAATGGGTGTTGGATTTTGTCGAATGTTTTCTCAGCATTTAATGAGATGATCATGTGTTTTTTTGTCTTTGGGTTTGTTTATATAGTGGATTACATTGATGGATTTCCATATATAGAACCATCTCTGCATTCCTGGGATGAAGCCTACTTGATCATGATGGATCATTGTTTTGACGTGTTGTTGGATTCTGTTTGTGAGAATTTTATTGAGTATTTTTTGCATTGATATTCATAAGGGAAATTGGTCTGAAGTTCTCTTTCTTTGTTGGGTCTTTGGTTTAGGTATCAGAGTAATTGTGTCTTCATAGAATGAATTGGGTAGAGTATCTTCTGTTTCTATTTTGTGGAATAGTTTGAGGAGTATTGGAATTATCTCTTTTTTTAAAGGTCTGCTAGAACTCTGAACTAAAGCCATTTGGTCCTGTGCTTGATCGTTAACCTGATCCTGCTTTAACTTTGGTACCTGGTATCAGTGTAGAAAATTGTCCATTTCATCCAGGTTTTCCAGTTTTGTTGAGTATAGGCTTTTGTAGTAGGATCTGATGATATTTTTGGATTTCTTCAGGTTCTGTTGTTATATCTTCCTTTTCATTTCTGATTTTGTTAATTGGGATGCTGTCCCTGTGCCCTCTAGTTAGTCTGGCTAAGGGTTTATCTATCTTGTTGATTTTCTCAAAAAACCAGCTCCTGGTTTGGTTGATTTTTTGTATAATTCTTTTTGATTTTTATAATTCCACTTGGTTGATTTTAGCCCTGAGTTTGATTATTTTCTGCCATCTACTTCTCTTGGGTGATTTTACCTCCTTTTGTTCTACAGATTTTAGGTGTGATGTCAAGCTCCTAGTGTGTGCTCTGTCTAGTTTCTTTTTGGAGGCACTCAGAGCTATGAGTTTTCCTCTTTGAACTGCTTTCATTGTGTCCCATAAGTTTGGGTATGTTGTGGCTTTATTTTCATTAAACTCTTAAAAAGTCTTTAATTTCTTTCTTCATTTCTTCCTTGACCAAGTTATCATTGAGTAGAGTGTTGTTCAGCTTCCACGTGTATGTATTTTTTATTATTTATGTTGTTATTGAAGATCAGCCTCAGTCTATGGTGATCTGATGGGATGCATGGATTATTTCAATATATTTGTATATGTTGAGGCCTATTTTGTGACGATTATATGGTCAATTTTGGAGAAGGTACCATGAGGTGCTGAGAAGAAGGTATATCCTTTTGTTTTTGGGATAAAATGTTCTATAGATATCTGTTAAATCCATTTGTTTCCTAACGTCTGTTCATTTCACTGTGTCTCTGTTTAGTTTCTGTTTTCACGATCTGTCCATTGATGAGAGTTGGGTGTTGAAGTCTCCCACTATTATTGTATGAAGTGCAATGTGTGCTTTGAGTTTTTGCAAAGTTTCTTTTATGAATGTGGGTGCCCTTGCATTTGGAGCATAGATATTCAGAATTGAGAGTTCCTCTTGGAAGATTTTACCTTTGATGAGTATGAAGTCCCCTCCTTGTCTTTTTTGATAACTTTGGGTTGGAAGTCGATTTTATTAGATATTAGAATGGCTACTCCAGCTTGTTTCTTCTGACCATTTGCTTGGAAAATTGTTTTCTAGCCTTTTACTCTAAGGTAGTGTCTGTCTTTGTCCCCGAGGTAGGTTTCTTTATGGAGCCAAATGTTGGGTCCTGTCTGTGTAACCAGTCTGTTAGTCTATGTATTTTTTATTGGAAAATTGAGTCCATTGATATTAAGAGATATTAAGGAAAAGTTGTTGCTCCCTGTTATTTTTGTTGTTAGATTTGGAATTTTGTTCATGTTGCTGTCTTCTTTAGGTTTGTTGAAAAATTATTTCTTGCTTTTTCTAGAGCTTAGATTCCCTCTTTGTGTTGGAGTTTTCCCTTTATTTTCCTTGAAGGGCTGGATTTGTGGAGAAATTTTGTTTTTCCATCAATGGGAATTGAGAGTTTTGTTGGGTATAGTCGCCTGGGCTGGCATTTGTGTTCTCTTAGGGTCTGTATAACACTGTCCAGGATCTTTGTCTTTCTTAGTCTCTGGTGAAAAGTCTGGTGTAATTCTGATAGGTCTGCCTTTATATGTTACTTGACCTTTTTCCCTTACTGCTTTTAATATTTTTCTTTGTTTTGTGCATTTGGTATTTTGATTATTATGTGATGGGAGGAATTTCTTTTCTGGTCCAAACTACTTGGAGTTCTGTAGGCTTCTTGTATGTTCATGGGCATCTCTTTCTTTAGGTTGGGGAAGTTTTCTTCCATAATTTTGTTGAAGATATTTACTGGCCCTTTAAGTGGGAAATCTTCCTTCTCGTCTGTACCTATTATCCTTAGTTTTGGACTTCTCATTGTGTCCTGGATTTTCTGGATGTTTTGGATTAAGATCTTTTTGTATTTCTCATTTTCTTTGATTGTTGTGTCAATGTTTTCTATGGTTTCTTCTGCATCTGAGATCATCTCTTCTATCTCTTATATTCTGTTAGTAATGCTTGCATCTATGGCTCCTGACTTCTTTCCTAGGTTTTCTATCTCCAGAGTCGTCTCCCTTTGTGATTTCTTTATTGTTTCTACTTCCATTTTTAGATCCTGGATGGTTTTGTTCAATTCTTTCACCTGTTTGGTAGTGTTTTCCTGTAACTCTTTAATGGATTTTTGTGTTTCCTCTTTAGGGCTTCTACCTGTTTATCTGTGTTCTCCTGAATTTCTTTAAGGAATTTATTTATGTCCTTCTTTAGTCCTCCATTATCATCATGAGAAATGACTTTGGATCCATATTTTGCTTTTCTGGTGTGATGGTGTATTCAGGACTTGCTATGGTAGGAGGTTTGGGTTCAGATGATGCCAAGTATACTTGGTTTCTGTGGCTTCTGTCCTTAAGCTTGCTTCTCACCATCTGATTATCTCAAGTTCTTGTTCCTCTCAATATATCTGACTGGTGCCTGTCCTTCCTGTAATACCAGTTGAGTCTGAACTCCTGAGAGTCCAGCTTTCTCTGTATTCCTGTGATTCCAGGAACCCGTGAACCTGAGATTCTGGGTGTGTCAGAGTTCTTGGCAGTTAAACTTCCTCTGAGACCCTGAGATCCTGGTGTGACCAAGCTCCTGGGATCCTTGGATCCTAAGATCCTGGGTGTGTTAGAGCTCCTAGAAGTGGTACCTTCTCTGGGGACTGTGGGGCTGTCCCCTGAGTTTGAAACCAAGATAAACTAGCACTGAATGGAAGAAACCTGAGCTGTTGGTTGGTTGGGTTTCCTGTGTCCCTGCTCCTGGTGATTCCAGCCCCTCATGATTGTTTTGGAACAGATGTTGTGTTCCACTCACCAGTGATTCTAAGATCCTGGGCATGCTAGTGCACCTGGTGGTGGTGGGGTGGGGTGGAGAGTCCTCTGGTGACTATGGGACTGTCAGCAGTTTTCATGCCCAAGGTGTCCCAGAGCTTGCCCCGACCATAAGGCACCTCTTTATTTCTTGTGGAAAGGGTCTTATATACATTTTGGGCATGAGTTGGATCTAAAAGCACATGCTTTCTATTGGCTTGGTCTGAGATGTGAGGGTTGACTCATCTGCATGTGGAGGGGCTTTGGCATGCTGCCCCTACATGACTGATTATCAAGGTCCTCTCCATGAGGTACTGTGGTCACATGACAGGGACCTGGTCAGGGGTAGGTGAAATGTCTACCATTATTAGGTTTGAGGGTCTGGGGCTTCTAAATCCACTCAAGTTTACCAAGTTTACTGGCACAGTCCACTGACTTACAAACATAGTCTTCTATTTCCCTTCTATCTGCATTTTTCAATACATAATATTTTTATTGATTATTTTGGAATTTCACATCATGCAAGCTTTTCATACTTACCAATCCTCCCAGGTCTGCTCCCTCCACCCTTGTGGCCTGCCAAAGAAGAAGAAGGAAGAGGAGGAGAAGAAGGAGAATAATAATAATAGTAATAATAATAATAAGAGGAGTAGGAAGAGGAGTAGGAGGAGAAGGAGTAGGAGTAGGAAGAGGAGGAGGAGGAGAGCTCAATTTTTGTTGCCCATATACTCACTGCAGCATGGTCAAGCATCTAGTGTCCAGCCCCTTAAAGAAAACTGCATCTTTCCCCACTCATACCCCTTCCAGAAGTAATTAGCTATGGAGAGCTGCATTTCAGTATCCTCATCACAATCTTAACAGTTCTCTTTAATGTCCTTCTGTCTAGGCTTATTATGTTACTTATTTTGGTGTTGGTGTGAGGGTGGGAGTAGGGGTTGTCACAGAAGCCTTCTATGTCCCACTTTCTTAACTGTGTGTCTGAAGTCATCTACACAGCTTCAAAGTAGCTTTCTTTTTCTTTATAGTCAGTGGTGGCAGGATCATGGACTTCCACGTGGTTTCTGGAGTCAATACAGACCACAGACATCCACATGGTCTAAGGTGACAGTATGTGCCACGGACATGATCTCCAGTGGCAGTACAGATCATGGACATCAACACAGCCTTCTGCCGCAGCTCAGGCCAGGAACACCATCACAGCCCTCAGAGACAGCACAGGCCGCTTACCAGATCAGAAGTTTTACTCCAAACTCTAAGGTATAGCATCAAAATAGATTATTGGAAATGGGGTAGGTTGAGGAGTAATAGTAGATTGAATCATGGGCTTTGCTGAGTCAAGCACCATCAGCAAGCAGTACTTTCATTTCCACCAACAAGGTAGAGAAGAAGTAGAGTGAGCATAGTAAAGGAGAGTTCAGCTTGACTTGAGGCTCTGGTGCATGGTGACTGTTGATGTAATATTCACATTGCTATCTGGCCATGATGAACACATTTTGGGTCAACTCAAACTCCTGAGCGATTATTCTAGTTTCTGAACTTTAAATTCCTATCACACCTCAGATCCCTGTACTACCTCTTGGCACAGTGACATAATATATAACCTTAACTATAAAAGGCATCTTCTTTAAGGTCCTAAGATGGCATAAATATAGACTGTGGAAAAAATGAATTTATTACAGCACACATCTAAATTCTATTGGTTGAGAAAATGGGAGCCCATTCATGTACATGAATTGAAAGACTTCGGCAGAAGAGAAGCTTTGCCTTATTCAATTTGTGGACAAGGTTTCTGATGGACCCATATCACCTGGTACATTACCTACCACCATGCCATAGCAGACAATGGGGCATCTGCGAATAATGTTGTGTTTTGTTATATGCCCTCATAGAACTATGATGTAGGATTTGAGTCTCTCAGCCTCAGAAGCTTTGAATGGATTTCTAATCATCTGCAAACCTTCACTTCTCCTTATTAGGGGTTGGTGTTAGTCTTTGCTATGTGTGTGTAAGGGAGAACAAATTGAGATGGTGCCTCCTGTTGCAGAATCAGGAGGAGTGGTATGCGCTGCAAATCTATTCCTCCAGGTCTGTGTCTGGACAGACTTTTTAGTTTCTCTAAATACTCCTGTCCCCTCCCCCCCATCAACTATACACTCTTCCCAAAGGTAAGAAAGACATTTTATCCCCAAATCAAAGGGATTCTCTCTTAGAAGGTTAATGGTGGTCTTCTCATAACACTGTTAAGTTTTACTTTACTGTACATTACAGTCTTAGGTGGTCCCCAGTCCTTCATCCATTTAGCAAAAGTTCTTTCTAGGTAAATTAAGAAGTTTGCAAAGGTTAATATTTAATGGAGGCAAAATACAGATTTTGGGCTGACACTCGCCAACTGCCCACAACACCCGCCACAGGATCTTAAGACTTCTGGTGAGTGGAGCACAGCTTCTGCTCCAATCCAATTGCGCGGGACCTGAGACTGCATTAGTTAGGGAAGCAGAAACCGGCCTGAGTAGGACCACAGGCCTCATCCGGCTGGATCAGCGCCGGGGTAGCGGGAGCGCAGGGTTGCCTGACACCCGCCAGCTACCCACGACCCCCGCCACAGGATTTTGGGACTGCTGGTGAGTGGAACACAGCTTCTGCTCCAATCCAATTGCGCGGGACCTGAGACTGCATTAGTTAGGGAAGCAGAAACTGGCCTGAGTAGGGCCACAGGCCTCACCCGGCCGGATCAGCGCCAGGGTAGCGGGAGCGCAGGGTTGCCTGACACCCGCCAGCTACCCACGACCCCCGCCGCAGGATTTTGGGACTGCTGGTGAGTGGAACACAGCTTCTGCTCCAGTCCAATCACGCGGGACCTTAGACTGCTCTGGTTGGGGAGAGAGAAATCTGGCCTACATAGGGCCACAACCCTCTTCCGGTCAGAAAAGCACCTGAGCAGCTGGGGCACAGGGTCTGCTGACACTCGCCAACTGCCCACAACACCCGCCACAGGATCTTAAGACTTCTGGTGAGTGGAGCACAGCTTCTGCTCCAATCCAATTGTGCGGGACCTGAGACTGCATTAGTTAGGGAAGCAGAAACCGGCCTGAGTAGGACCACAGGCCTCATCCGGCTGGATCAGCGCCGGGGTAGCGGGAGCGCAGGGTTGCCTGACACCCGCCAGCTACCCACGACCCCCGCCGCAGGATTTTGGGACTGCTGGTGAGTGGAACACAGCTTCTGCTCCAGTCCAATCACGCGGGACCTGAGACTGCTCTGGTTGGGGAGAGAGAAATCCGGCCTACATAGGGCCACAACCCTCTTCCGGTCAGAAAAGCACCGGGGCAGCTGGGGCGCAGGGTCGGCTGACACTCACCAGCTACCCACAACACCCACCACAGGATCTTAAGACTTCTGGAGAGTGGAACACAGCTTCTGCTCCAATCCAATTGCACGCGGGACCAGAGACTGCATTAGTTAGGGAAGCAGAAAAACGGCCTGAGTAGGACCACAGGCCTCTTCCGGCTGGACCAGCACCGGGATACCGTCAGCTACCCACGACCCCCGCCGCAGGATTTAGAGACTGCTGGTGAGTGGAACACAGCTTCTGCTCCAATCTTTAAATAGTGACAACGATAACAACTAACCCCAGAGATTACCAGATGGCGAAAGGTAAACGTAATAATCTTACTAACAGAAACCAAGACCACTCACCATCATCAGAACCCAGCACCCCCACTTCACCCAGTCCAGGGCACCCCAACACACCGGAAAAGCTAGACACGGATTTAAAAGCATATCTCCTGATGATGATAGAGGACTTCAAGAAGGACGTTAATAACACACTTAAAGAAATGCAGGAGAACACTGCTAAAAAGGAAGAAGACAATAAAGAGGAAGCACAAAAATCCCTTAAAGAATTGCAGGAGAACACTGCTAAAGAGTTACAAATCCTTAAAGAAAAACAGGATAACATAATCAAACAGGTAGAAGTCCTTACAGAAAAACAGGAAAACACATCCAAACAGATGATGGAAATGAACAAAACCATACTAGACCTAAAAAGGGAAGTAGACACAATAAAGAAAACCCAAAAAGAGGCAACACTGGAGATAGAAACCCTAGGAAAGAAATCTGGAACCATAGATACGAGCATCAGCAACAGAATACAAGAGATGGAAGAGAGAATCTCAGGTGCAGAAGATTCCATAGAGAACATCGGCACAACAATCAAGGAAAATGGAAAATGCAAAAAGATCCTAACTCAAAACATCCAAGAAATACAGGACATAATGAGAAGACCAAACCTACGGATAATAGGAGTGGATGAGAATGAAGATTTTCAACTCAAAGGACCAGTAAACATCTTCAACAAAATTATAGAAGAAAACTTCCCAAATCTAAAGAAAGAGATGCCCATGAACATACAAGAAGCCTACAGAACTCCAAATAGACTGGATCAGAAAAGAAATACCTCCCGACACATAATAATCAGAGCAACAAATGCTCTAAATAAAGATAGAATACTAAAAGCAGTAAGAGAAAAAGGCCAAGTAACATATAAAGGCAAGCCTATCAGAATTACACCAGACTTTTCACCAGAGACTATGAAAGCCAGAAGATCCTGGACAGATGTTATACAGACACTAAAAGAACACAAATTCCAGCCCAGGCTACTATACCCAGCCAAACTCTCAATTAACATAGATGGAGAAACCAAAGTATTCCACGACAAAACCAAATTCACACATTATCTCTCCACGAATCCAGCCCTTCAAAGGATAATAACAGAAAAAAACCAATACAAGGACAGGAACCACGCCCTAGAAACAACAAGAAGGTAATCCCTCAACAAACCTAAAAGAAGACAGCCACAAGAACAAAATGCCAACTTTAACATCAAAAATAACAGGAAACACCAATTTCTTTTCCTTAATATCTCTTAATATCAATGGACTCAACTCCCCGATAAAAAGACATAGACTAACAAACTGGCTACACAAACAAGACCCAACATTTTGCTGCTTACAGGAAACTCATCTCAGAGAAAAGGATAGACACTACCTCAGAATGAAAGGCTGGAAAACAATTCTCCAAGCAAATGGCATGAAGAAACAAGCTGGAGTAGCCATTCTAATATCTGATAAGATTGACTTCCAACCCAAAGTCATTAAAAAAGACAGGGAGGGACACTTCATACTCATCAAAGGTAAAATCCTCCAAGAGGAACTATCAATCCTGAATATCTATGCTCCAAATACAAAGGCAGCCACATTCATTAAAGAAACTTTAGTAAATCTCAAAGCACACATTGCACCTCATACAATAATAGTGGGAGACTTCAACACACCACTTTCACCAATGGACAGATCATGGAAACAGAAACTAAACAGGGACACAGTGAAACTAAGAGAAATTATGAATCAAATGGAGCTGGCAGATATCTACAGAACATTCTATCCTAAAACAAAAGGATATACCTTCTTCTCAGCACCTCATGGTACCTTCTCCAAAATTGACCACATAATTGGTCACAAAACAGGCCTCAACAGATATAAAAATATTGAAATTGTCCCATGCATCCTATCAGATCACCATGGACTAAGGCTGATCTTCAATAACAAAATAAATAATAGAAAGCCAACCTTCACGTGGAAACTGAACAACACTCTTCTCAATGATACCTTGGTCAAGGAAGGAATAAAGAAAGAAATTAAGGACTTTTTAGAGTTCAATGAAAATGAAGCCACAACATACCCAAACTTATGGGACGCAATGAAAGCATTTTTAAGAGGAAAACTCATAGCTCTGAGTGCCTCCAAAAGGAAACTAGAGAGAGCACACATTAGCAGCTTGACAACACACCTAAAAGCACTAGAACAAAAGGAAGCAAATTCACCCAAGAGGAGTAGACGGCAGGAAATAATCAAACTCAGGGGTGAAATCAACCAAGTGGAAACAAGAAAAACTATTCAAAGAATCAACCAATCAAGGAGCTGGTTCTTTGAGAAAATCAACAAGATAGATAAACCCTTAGCCAGACTCACTAGAGGGCACAGGGAAAGCATCCTAATTAACAAAATCAGAAATGAAAAAGGAGACATAACAACAGATCCTGAAGACATCCAAAACACCATCAGATCCTTCTACCAAAGGCTATACTCAACAAAACTGGAGAACCTGGATGAAATGGAGAAGTTCCTAGACAGATACCAGGTACCAAAGTTGAATCAAGATCAGGTTAATGATCTAAACAGCCCTATATCCCCCAAAGAAATAGAAGCAGTCATTAATAGTCTCCCAACTAAAAAAAGCCCAGGACCAGATGGGTTTAGTGCAGAGTTCTATCAGACCTTCAAAGAAGATCTAATCCCAGTTCTTCACAAACTATTCCACAAAATAGAAACAGAAGGTACTCTACCCAACTCATTCTATGAAGCCACAATTACTCTGATACCTAAACCACAAAAAGACCCAACAAAGATAGAAAACTTCAGACCAATATCCCTTATGAATATTGATGCAAAAATCCTCAATAAAGTTCTTGCTAACCGAATCCAAGAACACATCAAAACAATCATCCATCCTGACCAAGTAGGTTTCATCCCAGGGATGCAGGGATGGTTCAATATACGGAAATCCATCAACGTAATCCAGTATATAAACAAACTCAAAGACAAAAACCACATGGTCATCTCGTTAGATGCGGAAAAAGCATTTGACAAGATCCAACACCCATTCATGATAAAAGTCTTGGAAAGATCAGGAATTCAAGGCCCATACCTAAACATGATAAAAGCAATCTACAGCAAACCAGTAGCCAACATCAAAGTAAATGGTGAGAAGCTTGAAGCAATCCCTCTAAAATCAGGGACTAGACAAGGCTGTCCACTTTCTCCATACCTATTCAACATTGTACTTGAAGTCCTAGCCAGAGCAATTCGACAACAAAAGGAGATCAAAGGGATACAAATTGGAAAAGATGAAGTCAAAATATCACTTTTTGCAGATGATATGATAGTATATATAAGTGACCCTAAAAATTCCACCAGAGAACTCCTAAGCCTGATAAACAGCTTCGGTGAAGTAGCTGGATATAAAATTAACTCAAACAAATCAATGGCCTTTCTCTACACAAAGAATAAACAGGCTGAGAAAGAAATTAGGGAAACAACACCCTTCTCAATAGTCACAAATAATATAAAATATCTTGGCGTGACTCTAACTAAGGAAGTGAAAGATCTGTATAATAAAAACTTCAAGTCTCTGAAGAAAGAAATTATAGAAGATCTCAGAAGATGGAAAGATCTCCCATGCTCATGGATTGGCAGGATCAACATTGTAAAAATGGCTATCTTGCCAAAAGCAATCTACAGATTCAATGCAATCCCCATCAAAATCCCAAATCAATTCTTCAACGAATTAGAAAGTGCAATCTGCAAATTCATCTGGAATAACAAAAAACCTAGGATAGCAAAAACTCTTCTCAAGGATAAAAGAACCTCTGGTGGAATCACCATGCCGGACCTAAAGCTCTACTACAGAGCAATTGTGATAAAAACTGCATGGTACTGGTATAGTGACAGACAAATTGACCAATGGAATAGAATTGAAGACCCAGAAATGAACCCACACACCTATGGTCACTTGATCTTCGACAAGGGAGCTAAAAACATCCAGTGGAAGAAAGACAGCATTTTCAACAAATGGTGCTGGCACAACTGGTTGTTAACATGTAGAAGAATGCGAATCGATCCATTCCTATCTCCTTGTACTAAGGTCAAGTCTAAGTGGATCAAGGAACTTCACATAAAACCAGAGACACTGAAACTTATAGAGGAGAAAGTGGGGAAAAGCCTTGAAGATATGGGCACAGGGGAAAAATTCCTGAATAGAACAGTAATGGCTTGTGCTGTAAGATCGAGAATTGACAAGTGGGACCTCATGAAACTACAAAGCTTCTGCAAGGCTAAAGACACCATCAATAAGACAAAAAAACCACCAACAGATTGGGAAAGGATCTTCACCTATCCTAAATCAGATAAGGGACTAATATCCAATATATATAAAGAACTCAAGAAGGTGGACTCCAGAAAGTCAAATAACCCCATTAAAATTGGGGCTCAGAACTGAACAAAGAATTCTCACCTGAGGAATACCGAATGGCAGAGAAGCACCTGAAAAAATGTTCAACATCCTTAATCATCAGGGAAATGCAAATCAAAACAACCCTGAGATTCCACCTCACACCAGTCAGAATGGCTAAGATCAAAAATTCAGGTGACAGCAGATGCTGGCGAGGATGTGGAGAAAGAGGAACACTCCTCCATTGTTGGTGGGATTGCAAGCTTGTACAACCATTCTGGAAATCAGTCTGGCGGTTCCTCAGAAAATTGGACATAGTACTACCGGAGGATCCAGCAATACCTCTCCTGGGCATATATCCAGAAGATGTCCCAACCGGTAAAAAGGACACATGCTCCACTATGTTCATAGCAGCCCTATTTATAATAGCCAGAAGCTGGAAAGAACCCAGATGTCCCTCAACAGAGGAATGGATACAGAAATTATGGTACATTTACACAATGGAGTACTACTCAGCTATTAAAAAGAATGAATTTATGAAATTCCTAGCCAAATGGATGGACCTGGAGGGCATCATCTTGAGTGAAGTAACACAATCACAAAAGAACTCACACAATATGTATTCATTGATAAGTGGATATTAGCCCAAAACTTAGGATACCCAAGATATAAGATACAATTTGATAAACGCATGAAACTCAAGAAAAATGAAGACCAAAGTGTGGACACTGTGCACCTTCTTAGAATTGGGAACAAAACACCCAGGGAAGGAGCTACAGAGACAAAGTTCGTAGCTGTGATGAAAGGATGGACCATTTAGAGACTGCTGTATCCAGGGATCCGTCCCATAATCAGCTTCTAAACGCTGACACCATTGCATACACTAGCAAGATCTTGCTGAAAGGACCCAAATATAGCTGTCTCTTGTGAGACGATGCCGAGGCCTAGCAAACACAGGAGTGGATGTTCACAGTCAGCTATTGGATGTATCACAGGGCTCCCAATGGAGAAGCTAGAGAAAGTACCCAAGGAGCTAAAGGGATCTGCAACCCTATTGTTGGAACAACATGATGTACTAACCGGAACCCTGGAGCTCTTGTCTCTAGCTGCATATGTATCGAAAGATGGCCTTGTCGGCCATCAATGGAAAGAGAGGCCCATTGGACTTGCAAACTTTATATGCCCCAATATAGGGGAATGCCAGGGCCAAAAGAATGGGAATGGGTGGGTAGGGAAGTGGGGGGCGCTATGGGGGACTTTTGGGATAGTATTGGAAATGTAATTGAGGAAATTATGTAATAAAAATATTAAAAAAAAAATAGCCAGAAGCTGGAAAGAACCCAGATGTCCCTCAACAGAGGAATGGATACAGAAATTATGGTACATTTACACAATGGAGTACTACTCAGCTATTAAAAAGAATGAATTTATGAAATTCCTAGCCAAATGGATGGACCTGGAGGGCATTATCTTGAGTGAAGTAACACAATCACAAAAGAACTCACACAATATGTATTCATTGATAAGTGAATATTAGCCCAAAACTTAGGATACCCAAGATATAAGATACAATTTGCTAAACGCATGAAACTCAAGAAGAATGAAGACCAAAGTGTGGACACTGTGCACCTTCTTAGAATTGGGAACAAAACACCCAGGGAAGGAGTTACAGAGACAAAGTTCGTAGCTGTGATGAAAGGATGGACCATTTAGAGACTGCTGTATCCAGGGATCCGTCCCATAATCAGCTTCTAAACGCTGACACCATTGCATACACTAGTAAGATCTTGCTGAAAGGACCCAAATATAGCTGTCTCTTGTGAGACGATGCCGAGGCCTAGCAAACACAGGAGTGGATGTTCACAGTCAGCTATTGGATGTATCACAGGGCTCCCAATGGAGAAGCTAGAGAAAGTACCCAAGGAGCTAAAGGGATCTGCAACCCTATTGTTGGAACAACATGATGTACTAACCAGA
This sequence comes from Mus caroli, assembly GCF_978045245.1. Classification (NCBI taxonomy): domain Eukaryota; kingdom Metazoa; phylum Chordata; class Mammalia; order Rodentia; family Muridae; genus Mus; species Mus caroli. The sequence continues at coordinate 28,701,390 of NW_028227274.1, read as the reverse complement.
ACCCTGGAGCTCTTGTCTCTAGCTGCATATGTATCGAAAGATGGCCTAGTCGACCATCAATGGAAAGAGAGGCCCATTGGACTTGCAAACTTTATATGCCCCAATATAGGGGAATGCCAGGGCCAAAAGAATGGGAATGGGTGGGTAGGGAAGTGGGGGGCGCTATGGGGGACTTTTGGGATAGTATTGGAAATGTAATTGAGGAAAATATGTAATAAAAATATTAAAAAAAAAAATACAGATTTTGGCCAATTCATCTGAATTCCCATTGTTTATTTCTATTTTAAAGCTGGGTTCCCCAGTCTACCATGTATATGTATATCTTTATGTATACATATATGATGCATATGTATATGTACACACACAAACATATGTGATTACATACACATATACACACTCAATTTTGCTCTTTGTATAGATACAGTGAATTTTTCTATCTAGTTATTTTTCTGGTTAGAACTAATCAATTTGATTCTTGACCCATCAAAAATGAAATAGTTTGTTATCTAATGTGTACTGGTCAAGCACATATTTTATATTAAAAAATCAGGAGTAGCAATTAGGATGCATTTCATAAAGTTAATAGAGAACATTCTTATTATTGGGAAGTATAAGACCCGTCTGGTTGATGCTTTCACCTCCTGTTCTATCTCCTCCTGGACTAACTTCTGATTTGAGGAAATTCATTTTTACTAGGAATGTCATGGAAAAGGAGCTGTGTTCAACAATGTGGCATGCAGAGTCAGTATTACATTTCTTTTCCTGGCCTTGGGTGACTCACAGAAATGATTCATCAGTCTTAGGAATTTTGTATGAGTTTCAGTGTCTGGCGAGGCGATTTCTTGTCCAGTGCCATTGCTTTCCAACAATCTGTTTGTGTGTCACAAATCATCTATCTCAATGACTTCCTCCCCAGATCTTTGCCCCTTTTCTAGTTGAGCTATATTTAAATCCAACTAACTCCTGAGTTGTAATGGATCCCAAGAGCAAGCTCAAAATTAGGAAAACAGTGGAACAAAATAGAGTCTGGCATGCTGTCTGAATGTAATTTGTTCTGGAAACACAGATTATTTTTTCTCCTTTGAGACAAGGCCCAGGCTGACCTAAACATGTGATCTTTCTGTTTCAATTCTGGAATAGTACACTCACACACATGCAGTGCTATGAAACTCAAGAAGAACAAAGACCAAAGTGTGGACACTTTGCCCCTTCTTAGAATTGAGAACAAAACACCCATGGAAGGAGTTATAGAGACAAAGTTTGGAGCTGAGACAAAAGGCTGGACCATCTAGAGACTGCCATATTCAGGGATCCATCCCATAATCAGCCTCCAAACGCTGACACCATTGTATACACTAGCAAGATTTTGCTGAAAGGACCCTGATATGGCTGTCTCTTGTGAGACTATGCCGGGGCCTAACAAACACAGAAGTGGATGCTCACAGTCAGCTATTGGATGGAACACAGGACCCCCAATGGAGGAGCTAGAGAAAGTACTCAAGGAGCTAAAGGAATCTGCAACCCTATAGGTGGAACAACAATATGAACTAACCACTACCCCCAGAGTTCGTGTCTCTAGCTACATATGAATCAGAAGATGGCCTAGTAGCCATCAGTGCAAAGAGAGGCCCATTGGTCGTGCAAACTTTATCTGCCTCAGTACAGGGGAATGCCAGAGCCAAGAAGTGGGAGTGGGTGGGTGGGTGAGCATGTGGGGGACTTTTGGGATAGCATTGGAAATGTAAATGAAATAAATACCTAATTAAAAAAAAAACACAGATTTTTCCAAAACAAAATTTCACGAGGAAGGGAAGGATAAAGCAGTTTGGTGATCAGTCATTAATGATGCAAACTTGGGGACTTGATTCATGGTTTCCCAAAACTACTAAAAGTGAAGGTAAGCCCGGCAAATTCTTCACCTTCTCTTGTCTGTCTCTTAACATTCAAACTGAGCAGATACAAATAAACCATTTCTAAAACTTGCCTCTATTCTGGCATGAGTGGCAAGTCACTGGTCTTCATAACACAAGATGCTGCATGGAGAAGGCATTAAAAAGGCATCTGCTTAGCATTCTTCAGTCCCTCAGAAAGATGACCTTTTGCTGTGCTATCAAACCAACTCACACAGGATTCCCAATTCCTGCTTATGATCCTGAGCCAACACGCAAATTTCCCATGTGAATTATCAGCTTGGAATGAACACCATGGGACACAGAGCGATTGATACAGAAAATATACACTCTCACTATGCATTCAAAATGTCTGAAAAATGTTTTGAGACAGATAATTTTTAAAAAAAAATTAGAAAATGTTTTTGAATTATTTTCCATTTGCAAATGAGTAATCAAAATTTGGAATACTTTATATATCACGGTAAAAAAAAGCACATTTTCCATTTAAAATTTCCTGTTTTCAATTCAAATTAAAATGTATTTTTCATCAGCTTGTTATTTAGAAATGCTAATGAAGCTTCTAAATTAAAAACAGACCACTCATCTGTGGCAAAGGCTACATGAAGTGCGAGGTGGATTATTTCCCAGCCTGTTTCTGTTCCACACAGGATATCACACAAAACCAAGGCTGAACTTGCTATCACTGAGGTGCAAGGGCCTCTTCAAAATGGAAATGCTTTACCTTAAATTAGGTCTATAGCCTAGCCACTTTCACTCACTAAACTCTGTAAAAACTGAAAAAGAATAATTTTGATTATTTTTAGTGAGGATTTTTTTTTTTTTTTTTTTGGTAACAGAAAACAAAAACAACCAACCAGCCAAACAACCCCTTCCCCACCCCAGCAGAAGTCTAATTAGGTCTATTCATACATAATTTGGGTTCCTTATTGTGTATTTTTCTTTTCGTTTGTTTTCCTTTGTTAAAAACAAGAAAGACCAATACATGATTTTTTTTTTTTTCATTTTGTGAAAATGACCTGAAGTGAATGTGATTTAATGTTGAGTTTTACTGCAAAGCATTTGTCTCTGGCTGGAAGTGATAGGGTGTTTTCTCCTGTGGTATCAGCCTGAGCAGATCTCATAAGCAGCTAGGATCTCATAAGCCCCATTTCCCATATTGAAGACCCAGTCCCAATTCCCAAACTCTCTTCCAGGGAAGCTCCCTGCAGGATTAACCAATCTGAAACCACAACCAACCGGAAGATCCGGTCCAACCCCATCAGATCACACGTGCTCTCTGAGCTTCCTAGCAGACTTCATCTCACTGGGAATCCTGAGGGCTCCCCTGGACATGGCTAGTTCAGGGAGAAAGCCAGGTTGTTTTAGAGAGGCCTACTAATTCACCTACTCATACCTCAATCTACAGCCAAGACTCCTGTTGTAAAAGAAAAAACCTGATTTGCTGAAACGTTAAAGAGTTAATGCGTCTATTCCAAAGTCTTGAATATTTTCCTAAAATACTTAAAGATTGAAAATACAATACTAGAGATTTGGAATAAAATACTGGGATGGAAGTAAAACAAAGGTGAGACTTTTGAAAGTATGCAATCTCCCCCCCCCCCGTGTATGTATACATACACATATATATACATACATATATATATATATATTTGTATGCACGCGCGCATGTGTGTGTGTGTGTATTTGGAGGACAAGGCAAAGTATTGTCATTTGTGGAAAAGGTGACCCAGGGTGAGTGTTTGAGGTTCACAAAGGCAACAACAGTTTATGCAGTGTGGGAATAACAGGCCTGAGCTCTCCATCACCAGCAGTCAAGGTCTTCTGCAGTCTCCACAGCAGGTTCCAGCTTGCAAATCATACCCTTGTTCTCCCAGTTTGCACCTTTGTGGCTGCCGTGTGCTCCATTCTCTCCTGACTGACTCTCACTTTTCAGTGGATTTCAGATCTTTTGCTTTACGTTTTTCTTGTGTTCTCATTGCTCATTATGGCCTCCCAACAAATCGTCAATGATTTGTAATAGTCAAAAACACTGGTAAAGTGCATGTTCTGAAGGAGGCCCTTTGAAAGTAGACTTTATGTTACCTCACTCAAGATGATGCCCTCCAGGTCCATCCATTTGGCTAGGAATTTCATAAATTCATTCTTTTTAATAGCTGAGTAGTACTCCATTGTGTAAATGTACCATAATTTCTGTATCCATTCCTCTGTTGAGGGGCATCTGGGTTCTTTCCAGCTTCTGGCTGTTATAAATGAGGCTGCTATAAACATAGTGGGGCATGCGTCCTTCTTACTGGTTGGGACATCTTCTGGATATATGCCCAGGAGAGGTATTGCTGGATCCTCCAGTAGTACTATGTCCAATTTTCTGAGGAACCGCCAGACTGATTTCCAGAGTGGTTGTACCAGCTTGCAATCCCACCAACAATGGAGGAGTGTTCCTCTTTCTCCACATCCTCGCCAGCATCTGCTGTCACCTGAATTTTTGATCTTAGCCATTCTGACTGGAGTGAGGTGGAATCTCAGGGTTGTTTTGATTTGCATTTCCCTGATGATTAAGGATGTTGAACATTTTTTCAGGTGCTTCTCTGCCATTCGGTATTCCTCAGGTGAGAATTCTTTGTTCAGTTCTGAGCCCCATTTTTTAATGGGGTTATAAGACAGGCGCCTTTCCTTCTGTTTGCTTTGTCCTATCCTGGTGGGTTTATCTTATTATATACTATTAAAAAAAAGAAAGTAGACTTTAAAAAAGGCAATTGTCACTTATTAAAAATTTCTGATCAAGGTAGGTATATCTATTTCTTAGAGAGGCAGCTCTAACCTCAGATTTCATCTAGAGCTGTGCAAAAGCTCTCTGTGGTTCTCAGTTGTACTAAAAATATCACAGTGCTCTCTTAAATTGAGCACCAGAGGAATGTATGGAAGACACATGATCTTTGCACACGTTTCTCATTCTCGTCTCTAAAATTTAAGAAAATTACTGTGTGAAAATATTCAAATTAAATTCTATGAGGCTGATAGACATAAGCTAGTTCTCTGTCAGCTGAAGTTCCCAGTACAATTTAATTGGGCTCAATTTAATAATTATCTCTTTGAGTACTCAAGCTTGCAGCCAATACTAAGCGAAGCATCATCAGGGTCTTTGAGTAATTATCTCTGGCTAACGCACTTAGCAAAATAAGGCTCAGGTACAAACTGAACTGGGAAGGATGATTTGAATGTGCATCACAGGGCAACAGGCATGTGAAGAACATCTTATTTTAATGATTGTAGCTGAGCAGGTTGGAGTTATCTAGATGAAGGCATGGCATCCTAGAAGAGTCACCCTGAGGTGTCCACCAGTCCTCAGTGAGAGGAGAAACGTTCTGCTCATCACCACTCCACCACTGTAAGGACATCACAAGAAGTCTGTAAACAATGACCACAGAGAGGGGTTAGCAGTTCAGAGGGAAAGCGTGACTCACAAGAGAAAACACTCATCTTAACTGTGGTCGCTTGGCCTCCAAGAGATCAAAAAGAGGATGAAGGAAAACAATTTCCTCTAATCTTTGAGACAAAAAGTTGTTTTTCTTTTCTCTTCTTTCTATATTCCTTCCTTTCTTTCTATATTCTTTCTATATTCTTTCTATATTCTTTCTATATTCTTTCTTTCTTTCTTTCTTTCTTTCTTTCTTTCTTTCTTTCTTTCTTTTTTTCTTCCATCTGTTGATACACAATGTAAAACTAACATAAAACATGAAGAAATAACAAGAAAACCATTTTCATTTAAATTTATAAAATTCTTTACCCCAAACCATGTTCTCTTACATAGTAGATCAATGAAGCTCATGTATATATTTGTAGTAAATAGAAAGCTAAAGGTGAAAGTGTCTTCTGGCTCTATATTTAATTAAGTAGGAAAGGCACTGTGGATTCACATCCAAGGTTGGATTGATTGTTGTTTGTCACTGAATATGGCAGGAAAACCTCCAGGAGTCCTTTATCAGAAAGTAACTTTGCTGGGGTATGCTTATTCATTGTAAATGTTTCAAATTGATACATGGGCCTTTTAAGCTTTTCCTTGGGCAAGGATAATGTAGATAAGTTACCTTTAACTAATATTTTTCCTGTTTGAAGTTTCAAGTTCTTTTCTGTTCCTTGTCTGTGAAAAGACCAACTGGCTTTCAAATTGGATTTTTCTAAAGTAAATGGCAAATACATGTTAATGCTTCTGCTTCAGTCTTTAAAGCCCAAATTCTCACAACCCCCCAAGAACCTACAGCTCTGAGGCAACAGTAATATTATCTCTCTAGCATCCTGATCTGCCTTCTTAAAACCTGATGTAATGTTTCAGCTGCTTCAAGAGGATTAAGGTATGTACTTAGACTCACAGTAACTCAATACCTACCATCTCACAGTAACTCAATACCTACCAATCTCAGTAAGTATTTTTTCTTAATTCTTCATTTGTCTAGAATTACTCTCACACTATTGTTGTTGAGCTGTCAATGACTTCTCCCATTGGAGTCTGAGATTAACTACCAGAATTCACTACACTTCACATTCCTAGTCTATTTCATGGTGTTTATAAGATGCAGTAAATGACTCATAACATAAAGAGAAAGACACAATTAATGAATACTTCATAGTTTCTGTTGCCTAGAAAATTTATTATTTAAGGAAGATAATGAGAATATTAATCATGAGAAATAGATGGCTATTTCCTTGAATGAATATAAACTGCAAGATCAAACTTTAAAATAAAATAATGAGACAAAGGAAGAGATTTTGCCCATTCTGGCCAAACTGAAAGGAAAAAGCAGCACCGATAGCTATGCTGGTGAAGGTTTTCTCAGCTTCCTTACTGGAGTGTCCTTTAAATACTCATCCTTTGTTGCCTGAAGCATGGGGTGAGAAACTTGATCATCTAATCGTGAATTCTCTCTACTTTTTGATCTAGAATTTAGGAGAGTCTATGAAAATGCTAAGCTTACAACCTAGGTAAGCTAGGGCACCGCAGGGAAAAGGAATTTGTTTACCAATTCCTTTCTGCTCTCATGGGCTGTGATTGGCATTTCCAGTGCAATTTCAACAAAGTAAAAATGTTTAGATGCATTAACCAATCTTTTTAAAGCTCTAGAGAAAGAAATGGTGTTGGACAATTCCCAAATATTATCTCTAGATGCAAGGGAATAATTACAGCTATTTAAATCCAAACTAATAGGAGCATTTATGTATCATGTGGATTCCTCACTGCCTTTAAACATACTTATTTTCCCCACTAAATTATCTTCTACAAGTATTATAGCACAAAGGATAAACATTTTGGATGGATTTATTTACAGCACAGGGGTCATAAAATACTGCTTACCTTAGTCTTTCTCAATTAGTAAATCAGGGGAGGACCCAATGTCAAAAAGTAAATGGATTTGATCCTCGATGTATCATTTTACCCTTAACCAGCCATCAGTTTTTAAGAGCATTATGGAACGCTATGGATTTTCCAATTTCATTTGCAGATTACTATGAAAAGATAGGAATGACATGTGTTACTTTGTGGCTGTTATACTTTATTTTCACCCACAGTGCTTGTCTATATAATTTTATATTTTTGTATAGATTCTCTTGCATTTTAGTAACTTCTGCTTTCCTACAGAAACCATATCCTGACATACCATTATAGTGTAGACATATTCTTTTCGAGCAGAATTGTGGAATTTCCATCATCTCAGATTGCCAATGGTTGCTAACTGAGGGAGAATCAGTTTTCTTGAGGGATTGGCATAGTTTGTCCAATCCCAAGTGTTCAGCAATTGACATATGATCATATGAGTAACACTAAATAGACTCAGTATATTACACATACACACACATATACACACACACCCCAATAATAATAAAGAAGACATTAGGAGTTTGGGAGGGAGATGGAAGGGCATAAAAGGAAAGGAGTTGGAGGAGGAGAGAGGCATGAGTGTGTAGATGCAGTGCTGATACTTGAAATTATTGAAAAGATAACATGAAATCAAATATAAAAGATGTTCTTGACTCTAATTTGCTATGATGGATCTTCTTTTCCCGAAACACTGTTTTAAAGTGCTTTTTGCTGTTGTTGTTGATCTATAACTGTGTGCAACTATTCAAGCCTTCGCTTCCTAGACTGAATTTATTCACTCAGTGTCTTAACAGGAATCCTTGCATAATGTATCATGTACAGTTCTTCTTCCTTTTTAGCATATTTATCTATTGAGCTTTAAAAGACCTATCTTCTTGGGTGCTGCATATAATTACCACACTGATTTTATGTATCCCAAATCTTGCTACTTTGTGTGGTTAGTGATTATTAACAGATTTGAAAGTAGTTTTTGTGGAAGTGGCCTCTCACTCATCCTAAAATTCAGCATATGAAAGGTGGAATTCCCATGATCAGTTCAGAGGGGCTTCAGAGAGAAGCCAAGACACACAGTTCTGTCTTAGTAGTAGAGCAGCATACAAGATGAATTCAACATAACAGATGTGTGTGTGTGTGTGTGTGTGGTGTATGTATGAGTGTTTTGTTGTTTTAGGTGTTAATTGGCCTTGTCACTAATGTAATTGCAGTTCTAGTTTTTGCCCACTCTGGTTAGGATGTGGGGAAAACCTTGTTTGCATTTTTTCCAAGAATCATGTCAAGCTTTTGCCTTTTCACACTAATTTCTTTGTGCAATACTGACAAGTTACGGAAGTCAGCGAGAAAAGCAAAACAAACAGAATAAAATAAAAAAAATGCCCCAGAATTTCAATAAAATATACATCAGGATTAGAGGATGAGACATGCAAGGTAAAATAAAAAGAGTTCAAATTTATATGGTCTTCAAAAGAGAGGTCTCTAAGATAGGCTCTCCATGACACAATCCATAAATATCATCAAGGTAACAAAATAAACAAAGCAAATCATTTACAGTGACAAAAAAGCAAGCAGTAGGACAGAAATGATTGTTTGAAGCTAAGTGATGGAAAACTTTACAGTGGAATAGAAAAAAGAAAGCAAACAGCTCAGGGTGGGGTGAGGGTTGGGTCTCAAGGCCTGACACTATTACTGAGGCTATGGAGCACTCACAAAAAGGGACCTATTATGACTGCCCTCTGGAAGACCCAACAAGCAGCTGAAAAGAGTCAGATGCAGATATTTGCACCCAACCAGTGGACAGAAGCAGCTGACCCCTGTGGTTGACTTAGGGAAAGGCTGGAAGAAGCTGAGGAGCAGGGCAACCCTGTAGGAGAGAGGACCAACAGTCTCAATTAATCTGGATCCCTGAGATCTCTCAAACACTGGACCACCAACCAGGCGGCATACACCAGCTGATATGAGGCCCCCAACACATATACAGTAGAGGACTTCCAGGTCTGGGTTCAGTCAGAGAAGATGCACCTAACCCTCAAGAGACTGGAGGCCCCAGGGAGGTTGGAGGTCTGGTTGGGTGGGTGGTAGATGGTCGGGACACCCTCATGGATACAGGGGGGTTGCGAGGAGGAATGGGATGTAGAATGGTTGGAGGCTGGACTGGGGGAAGGAATAAAATCTGGAGTGTAAAAATAAATAAATAAATAAATAAATAAATAAATAAATAAATAAATAATAAAAGATAAAAAAAATCCATCATGGACCTGTAATAAAACAAAAATTCAGAAAATCTACAGGCTTGTCTGGGGAAACTATATTTTTTAAAAGAGGAAAATTATTGTATATGTATTGTAAAACTCAGAAAGGTAGAATCTAGTCAGTATTTCTTTCTTTCTTTTTTTAAAGTAGTTTTTATTAGATGTTTTCTTCATTTACATTTCATATCCTCTTTCCTAGTTTCCTCTCCAAAAATCCCCTATACCCTCCCCCTTTCTCTGCTCCTCAACCCACCCACTCCCACTTTCTGGCCCTGGCATTCCCCTATACTGGGGCATAGAATCTTCATAAGGCCAATGGCCTCTTCTCCCACTGATGGCTGTCTAAGCCATCCTCTGCTACATATGCAGCTAGAGACACAAGCTCTGGGGGTACTGATTAGTTTATATTATTGTTCCTCCTATAGGGTTGCAGGCCCCTTCAGCTCCTTGGGTACTTTATCGAGCTCCTTAATTGGGGACCCTGTGTTCCATTCAATAGATGACTGTGAGCATCCACTTCTATATTTTCCAGGCACTGGCATAGCCTCACAAGAGATAGCTATATCAGGCACCTTTCAGCAAAATCTTGCTGACATATGCAATAGTGTCTGGGTTTGGTGGTCATTTATGGGATGGATCCCTGGGTGGGGCAGTCTCTGGATGGTCCTTCCTTCCATCTCAGCTCTGAACTTTGTCTCTGTAACTCCTTCCATGGGTATTTTGTTCCCCGTTCTAAGAAGGAATGAAGTATCCACACTTTGGTCTTCCTTCTTTTTGAGTTTCATGTGTTTTGCAAATTGTATCTTGGGTATTCTAAGTTTCTGGGCTAATATCCACTTAACAGTGAGTGCATATCATGTGTGTTCTTTTGTGATTGGGTTACCTCACTCAGGATGATATCCTCCAGATCCATCCATTTGCCTAAGAATTTCATAAATTCATTGTTTTTAATAGCTGAGTAGTTTAGTCAGTATTTCTTGCTCACCAGATGTAGAGGACTTTTGAGAATCTTGTTTTAGATACTCATGTAGATTAGAATAACATTATTTGCTTGATTTGACTATCATGCTTGTTTTATTGTAAAGAACATCTTCCATGGACTATGTAGCTATTACAATTGATAACCTGATCATGAGAAATACGGAAACTCTTTCTCTCACTATTAAGTATTGAGATGGAACTCAAAGTCCTGTCCATGACTCTCAGTAATGATTTCATGCCTATTTGATTATGTTCATCTTGTTTTTTCTTACCAAGATCACATGCATTCATAAATGAGTTCCTAAATCCCACATAGACACAATTAATTCCAAGATAACCCTTGTAGGACCAGTTTGAAGCATTGGGTAGCATTGACCAGGACTTGCTTCTTTGATGATTTTGGTTGTTGTTTTTATTCTTTTCTTATAATAGTTTAGTTAATTCTCTACCTGCTTATTCTTGGACAATACCTGAACATATTAGTATTTAATCAATTAAAATTGAACCAAAATTTACAGTAAGTTTCTTGCTCTGATATGTTCTTATTCAAGAAGTTATTTATAAAGGCATTGTTTCTTATATCTTTTGATCAAGCATTGAACAAAGAATCTTGTTGCCTGTCACATTTTCATTTGCTTTTAATGAAATTAAAAAATTATACCTTAATAGACTATATCTTCAGATGAAAATATTCTTCTTTGACTTCAAATTTATGCTTTTAAACTGCTCTTATATATCGTATTAGATATTCTAAAATAATATTAATGTTAATAAAATCAAAATTTGACCTATTATTTACATCTCATCAGTTTGCTTCATGCAGGTCCATGCTTGAGAATTTCTGCATTTTCAGGAATAACATTATATCTTTATTATAGTCAGTTAGATAATACATTTATACAATAGAATATTATACAACATTTAGTTTGTGCACTTTTCAGTCCTCTGCACCCAGAGAGCATCAACATTTGCAGTCATTTGTCCATAAGAAGATGTTTCCTTTCCACGATCCTCATCCACAGACCTACAATGTCAATCTGATATTATCAAACTCTCTCCAATGGGTAATTGAAATAATTACACAGACATTTTATTGGTGTCAGCTTCTCCAGATCTTAATCCATGCTTCAGGAAAAGCTTTGTAAAGGGAATCACATCTGTTTGGGAATTATCTCTGGCTTCATATCACTAGATAGTGAAATTCAAAGTTCTCAAATTTGCAGGAAGGGAGAAACAAGGCCACTATTCTTCAGATTTCTCTTCTAGCATTTGCTTTAACAGTGTAGACTAAGAATCTCAATGCTTCCTAATAAGTCCTTTCCTCTGCTCTTTTAAAAGTAATGATGGATCCCCTCACCAATCTATCCCTACTCAACTTACTGTTTACGTTCTATGGATCTGGAATGACTAAGAAGCAGAAAAGGTGACTCTTGCAAGGTATGTGACAAATGAATGGGCATTTTAGTATCTAATTGTCTCCCATTAAAGACTATTCCCAGTCTTAAATTTCTATGTCATTTGAATGTCACAAATCTCATATATTAGACTTCTGTTCTCCAAGTGTGTGACTGGATGCCTGAGGGGTAAAAATAGGTGTGTGTTTTACGTCTGTTAGTAAGTTGTTAAAAAAAAAATCAGATTCACAATGAGGCCTCTTTTGCTGTAAAATAGCTTCCAATTATTTCACATGGTCATAATAATGGCTTTCCACTATCTTGTGTGATCATAAGAAGCTCGTTTGGAAAGAAATGAGTGCCTGATACTTAGTGCCAAAAGCATAGCCATTGATTATGGGATATCTTATCTGATGAATTTTATGCTGTGTATTTAAGGTTTTCTACAATTCTAATTTACCTCTGAGGGAAATAGAAACAGCCTTGTAACTAGCATTGGCAAAAATGTAGGGTTATCTCAATTTTCAGTTAGAAAACTGCTATGTTAATATTAATATCAATAGCATGTTGTGGGATTTGAAGCAGCCTTTAAGATTATTCAAGAAAAATGTTAAAAATCTCCACTGCCAATTCAACTTGCACAGTGTTCATTAAGTTAGTTATGGCAACTTTCTATTCATCCAGACCAGGAGTACAACAAAATAATCTGAATAACCTGTGTTCAACTGACAGCAAACTGTATAGGATAAAGCTAAGATATACAAAAGATGAAATCTAAATATATTTCAGAAGTTATCAGATAAGAACTTATGTATTTCTTTGAGTTAATTTATATCCAGCCACTTGGCTAAAGTTGTTTATCAGCTGTAGGAGTTCTCTGGTAGAATTTTTGGGGTCACTTAAGCATACTATCATATCATCTGTAAATAGTGATATTTTGACTTCTTCCTTTGACCTCCTTTTGTTGTCTAATTGCTCTGGCTAGGACTTTGAGAACTATATTGAATAGGTAGGGAAATAGTGGGCAGCCTTGTCTAGTCCCTGATTTTAGTGGGATTGCTTCAAGTTTCTCTCCATTTAGTTTGATGTTGGCTACTGGTTTTCTGTATATTGCTTTTATTATGTTTAGGTATGGGCCTTGAATTCCTGATTTTTTCCAAGACTTTTATCATGAATGGGTGTTGGATTTTGTCAAATGCTTTCTCAGCATCTAATAAGATGATCATGTATTTTTTGTCTTTGATTTTGTTTATATAGTGGATTACATTGATAGATTTCCATATATTAAACCATCCCTGCATCCCTGGGATGAAGCCTACTTGGTCATGTTGGATGATTGTTTTGATGTATGCATGGATTTGGTTTGCGATAATTTTATTGAGTATTTTTGCATCTATCTTCATAAGGGAAATTGGTCTGAAGTTCTCTTTCTTTGTTGGGGCTTTGTGTGGTTTAGTTATAAGTGTAATTGTGGCTTCATAGAATGACTTGGGTAGTGTTTCTTCTGTTTCTATTTTGTGGAATAGTTTGAAGAGAATTGGTATTAGGTTATCTTTGAAGGTATGATAGAATTCTGCACTAAACCCATCTGGTCTTGGGCATGTTTTGGTTGGGAGACTTTTAATGACTGCTGCTATTTCTCTAGGGGTTATGGGACTGTTTAGATGGTTCATATCATCCTGATTTAATTTTTGACCTGGAATCTGTCTAGAAAATTGTCCATTTCATTCAGATTTTCCAGTTTATTGAGTACAGGCTTTTGTAGTAGGATCTGATAATTTTTTTGAATGTCCTTGGTTTCTGTTGTTATGTCTCCCTTTTTCTTTCTGATTTTGTTAATTTGGATACTGTCTCTGTGCCCTCTGGTTAGTCTGGCTAAGTGTTTATCTATCTATCTTGTTGATTTTCCCAAAGAACCAGCTCCTGGTTTTGTTGATTCTTTGTATAGTTCTTTTGTTTCTACTTGGTTGATTTCAGCCCTGAGTTTGGTTATTTCCTGCTGTCTATTCCTCTTGGGTTTATTTGCTTCTTTTTGTTCTACAGCTTTCAGGTGTGTTGTCAAGCTGCTAGTGTATGCTCTCTCCAGTTTCTTTTTGTAGGCACTTAGAGCTATGAGTTTTCTTATTAGATCTGCTTTCATTATATCTCATAAGTTTTGGTATGAAATGCCTTCATTTCCATTAAATTCTGGAAAGTCTTTAATTTCTTTCTTTCTTTCTTGACCAAGTTATCATTGAGTAGAGTGTTATTCAGTTTCTATGTGTCTGTGGGCTTTCCATTGTTTTTGTTGATATTGAGGACCAGTCTTAGTCTGTGATGATCTGATAGGATGCATGGGATTATTTCAGTTTTCTTGTATCTGTTGAAGTCTGTTTTATGACCTATTATATGGTCAGTTTTGGAGAAGGTAGCATGAGGTGCTAAGAAGAAGGTTTATATTTTTGTTTTAGGATGAAATGTTCTATAGATATCTCTTAAGTCCATTTGGTTCCTAACTTCTGTTAGTTCCTCTATGTCTCTGGTTAGTTTCTGTTTTCATGATCTGTCCATTGCTGAGTGTGTGGTATTGAAGTCTCCCACTATTATTGTGTGGGGTGCAATGTATGCTTTGAACTTTAGTAAAGTTTCTTTTATGAATATGGGTGTCCTTGCATTTGGAGCATACATGTTCAGATTCAAGAGTTCATCTTGGTATATTTTTCCTTTGATGAGTATGAAGTGTCCTTCTTTATCCTTTTTTTGATAACTTTAGGTTGAAAGTCGATTTTATTTGATATTAGGACCCATACTATACACAATCACCAAACACGGACACTATTGTAGATGCCAAGAAGTACATGCTGACAGGAGCCTGATATAGGTGTCTCCTGAGAGGCTCTACCAGGTCCTGACATATATAGAGGTGGTTGCTCAGAACCAACCATTGAACTACTCATGGGATCCCCAATGGAGAAGTTAGAGAAAGGACTGAAGGAGCTGAAGGAGTTTGCAACACCACAGGAAGAAGAACAATATCAACCAACCAAAGTTTCTAGAGTCTAAACTACCAACCAAGGAGTACACATGGAGGGACCTTGCTGTATATGTAGCAGAAGATGGCCTTGTCAGGCATCAATGGGAGAAGAAGCCCTTGGTCCTGTGAAGGCCCAATATCCCAGTGTAGTGGAATGCCAGGGCAGGGAGGCAGGAGTGGGTGGGTGGGAAGGGGTACACCCTCATAAAAGCAGGAGGAGAGGGGATAGGATAGAGAATTTCTGGGGGAAAATTGAGAGGGAAAGAGTATAACATTTGAAATGTAAATAAATAAAATATCTAATAAAAAATCTTATGCATCCATAGAGTCATTATTGTATCTGTCAGTTATAAATATACCAAGGACATACTAAGGAAACTATGATTGAAATCAATAAAATTAAGGCCAATAAAATACAGATGAATATTTTTTGATATTTATTTGAAGTTCACCCTATAAAAGCTACTTTGTTTTATAGTTTAAATGTTCATTACAATATCTTGTATATATTTTAAAATAATTTTAACTAACAATATTTTTTTATGTGGTGAAAGGCATTTTAAACACTGATTGATAGAAAAAATATCAATTACTCATGTCAGATATTTGCCATGATATATATTGATAGAAAAAAGGACCATTTGTAATATATTGAGATTTAAATCCAGAACCATAATAAGAAAATTGAACAGAGATTTGTTTTTCCAAGTAAATGCCAACTTAATACATTATGCAATGCTGTGTCAAATCATCGAAGCCAGTGTTAAAAATATTGCAGGATTTTAGTTGGATCCCAAATCACTGGAAATTGAGGAAGTTAAAAGATTTAATGGAAGGGATGTAACTCAAGATGCCTTTGGTTTTGCTCTAATGAGAGCCCTGTGACATCCACAACGCTGCTTCAAAGTAGGCACTGTCCTATAGTGGAAGAGAAAGGTAAAACCTGGGAAGCAGCTGAGTGACATGCCCCTCAGGAGACCGAAGAAGGACGATCCCAGGAGTCCAAGACTAACCTGATGAATGTAGTGCCACCTCATCTCAAAAGTGGGATAAATTCCAAGCCAGAGTTTTTCAAGTACAACAAGGCTGATGCACAAACTATGTCACAAGAGACTGTGACAGCAAGAATTTAACAAACTCAAGCCATACAAAATCCAAGCATGGGGGAGGAGCAGGAGGCATAAATCCTCTTTCAGCCAAGAAGCTATTCACAGTTGATGGCTACCTGGAGAGGGAAAATCAGTTTTCTTCAATAGAGTGTTACAGCAACTACGCTCCAGGGCAGGCCCTATGCTCACGGGTAGTTGGTCACACAAACTGAACTCAATGATTTTTGTTGATGTTGTTTTGTTTTTAATAGCACAAGAGAACATAAAATTTAGGTGGGTGTATGAAGATATGAAGGGTTGGGAGAGGGAAAATAAGAAGATAAAATGTATTGTATGAAATTTTCAAAGAATAAATGAAAATATATTTTAAAAATCTGCAAGAATAGCCCGAGGATACAGGGATGAAAGAAACACAAGTAATTCATTTTAGTAAATCCCCAAAATTGAAAGCATGGATTTGAAGAATTGGAGAATTCAATCTTCCTTATGCTAGCAAGGCCCAGACAACTGACTCAGTCAAACTAGTTCTCTAGAGAGACAATGGGCCCAAATCCAAGCTTCTTATAACATGAAGAAGCTGTACCACATCTCTCTCTCTCTCTCTCTCTCTCTCTCTCTCTCTCTCTCTCTCTCTCTCTCTTACCTTTTCTGAATTGGTATGTTATTCTATACGACTAAGGACATGATAAATATTTGAATTTTAGCCTGTATGACTAAGACCCTTAAATGAGCATGTTTACAGAAGCAGAAATGATGAGGTTAGAACAATTATTTTATAATTATCTGTTTATAACTAAAGAGAGGATGGTTAAGCTGATGCAGGGCATAAGTGACATTATAGAGGAAAGCATATTGTCCATAGCTACAAATACAGTAAGAAATTTTAACTACTTTTATACCCTTATATCATCATAACACAAAGGTTAACAAACTAACAGATGTACGTTGGAAAGAGGATTGGGGGCGATGTCAGGAAGACAAATGAGGAGGCAAATTAATAAATGCTTTAGTTAGGGTCTTATTGCTGTGAAGTGACACCATGACCACAGCAACTCTTATAAAGGAAAACATTGAACTGGGGCTGGCTTATAGTTCCAAGGTTCAGCCAATTATTGTCATGGTAAGACTCACGATGGCATCCTGCCAGACATGGTGCTGGAGAGGTAGCTGAGAGTTCTACATCTGAATCTGCAAGCAGAAGGAAAAGAATGAGACAGACTAGACTTAGCTTGAGCTTCTGAGACTTTAAAGTCCACCCACAGTGACATACTTCCTCCAACAATGTTACAGCTATTCCAACATGGCTGTACCTTCCAATAATGCCAGTTCCTATGAGCCAATGGGGGCAATATTCACCATATTTCCAATCAGCTGCAGTCGTACCAATCAGATCTGTGTAAAAGACTAGGGTCAATACTATAACAATAGATAAAGCCAGGGCAACAGTACATAAGGACAATTAAGTAAAAACAGTTCACTTGTTTCATGGACCAGTTGACTTCCATCTTTGCACCTGGAGGAGGGATGAAGAAGTGTTGTCTACTGGTGCCATCATAGCTTGGCTTCTTCAGATGGTCAGCTTACATGGTGTTGGCAAGTCAGGAATGGGCTCAGTTGTAAGACACTGGCTTAATTCTGTGGTGTTTACTGCAGGGAATCTTCCCCATTGTCTTCACTGTAATCGGGGTGGATGAAATCAAGCCAACAGGAGTGGCCAGCAAAAGTCCCCATTCGATATTTTATGCAAAGGGATTTTTGTGCCTTACTTTGAATATTCAGAGCTTGGCTTCACACTCTTACGTGATTGGTTAATTCAAAAGGGCAACTTTTAATAATCCTGAGTCTATATTTTGAATTTTAGGAAATGCTGACTCTGTAGAAATTTGAATTTTTGTTAACCCTTTGATATAAAAGATAGTAGATTTTAAACATTTTAAATCTATCATTGATCATCAGATACAATAATTGACTCTTGCTATTACTTGATTGTTTGGCCTTAAATGTATTTTGTAACCCCCTCACCCCCAGCCCTGCCTGAGACCATTTAACAAGTAAATATGGACATCAAAGCATTTGTTTTTTTGTTCTCAGGATTGGGATTAACTTTGGAAATTGAAGGAAAATTGAAGGATAAACTGTACTGAACCAATGTGCAGGGCTCATAACAGCCGGGCAGTAGGCTTAGTTAAAGATCCCTTGGCAAGGAAAACTAGAGTAGCAAAGATGTTCCAGTCTTCTCTTTTGTAGACCTATCACAATGACTTGGTGCCTAGATAAGTCAGAGAAGTTTAAAACTATATCCTTTTAAACATGATGATGTGGTCCTTCTCAAGGAATTGCTTATTGGCTTAGTTTACTTTTAAAAAATTATGTATTTATTTATGTGTGTATTTATATATTTATTTATGTATATATTTATGTACTGTCTTTCTTTCTTTCTTTCTTTCTTTCTTTCTTTCTTTCTTTCTTTCTTTCTTTCTTTCTAGGAAGAGCTATAGAGGAAAGCATGGTACACTGAACTAAATTAAATTTTGCTTAAACCATGCTAGGGGAGCCAAGTGCCTTCTTTTTAACCTAGCACCTTGGTCTTCATCCAATAAAAATGAGCTTTTAAAGTACAATGCCAGGTATGTTACTTTAGACAATTTTCCTGAGTTCAAAGATATTTGTTATATGATGATTTTGGTTACTTAAATATTTTCTTTCATGAAATATTAATATATTATTAGAGATCTCCTTGTAACTCCATATACATGCAGACACACAGAGAGACAGACACATGGGTACATAGATATAGACGCCGACAGACACACACACCCACACACACCCACACCCACCCACACACACCCACACCCACCCACACCCACCCACACCCACCCCCCCCCACACCCCCCCCCACACACAAACATACACTCAGCTCACTGGGGTGTGCTAGATAAGCCACAAGCCAAAGAAAGCATGAAAGTCACTAACTAGAATGTTTCAGAATATGACCATTATTAATAAGGATATATGGTCCTTAGTAACACAGGAGAAAGAATTAGATTCTTAGAATTTAAAACAAAAGATACAGTAGGTCACAGTTAGAGAAGTCTTTCTGTGTTTCATGTTTTAGTTTTTACTTCCATGTGAGAGGGGAAATGCTGCTGATTTCAGGTGAGGAACATAGACAGATAACAACAACAGAGAGGAAAGCTAACTCACTGGCTTTAGCTCCTTCTCACACTGACTCACAGGCCACTTTGGCAAGCTATTAATTTGTTTACTTTGGATTTTTTAAAACGTATTTCTTTCTCTTACTCAATATCAGAATAAGCCTTCTGAATTATGAGGATGACCAAAGACAGAAATGTCAATAACCAAAAACCAGCATGGCTTTTAAGAATGCAACTGAGCAGCAGACAGTAGACCTCTTATAATCTTGAAGAGTTCAACAGTGACCTAGACACAAATACCAGGATGACCTTGAAGCTAAATGCTAAATATAAATGTGTATATATATATTTTTTAATGACAGCATTTTAGTTTTTTAAAACTAAATAATTATACTTCTTTATTAAATCCAACCACAGAATTGATTGTTTTGATGAAGACAAGTAACTCACTGCTTGTCTACTCTGCAGAATGTGAAGACAAAGTTTGAACATGGACTCAGGTAATGATGTGTGTCTGCATGGGACATTGGAAGCCATTGGCTTGTATGATTTTGTATTTGATATATAAATGTGAGTCAGCATGGTCTGTTGGCTGATGGTTTATGTGGATTGGCTTATTTGTGCCTTCTGAAAATGTGAAAGGGCAAAGAACTTGTGTTATGAGAGAGTAAATTACAGAATTTTCTGGTCATGAAAGTCAACTATAAGGGGAAGTGAAACTAGAACTGGACCTTGGAAGGTGCTGAATGCGCTTACAAAAACTGATGATAATGTCAATTCCATTTATTGAAACTGAAGGTGATGTCTTTCTAGACATTCTGAAGTTAAAATATAAGCAGAGTTTTCATGGGCACGTCCAGGAGGCCTTTAGATTTCCTCTGTAGCTCAAGGGAAAATGTAGTCTAGTCCCAAGACTGGGGCATTACTACAGAAATGAAGATATCTTGGTCATGAGTGAACTGTAGTGGAAGGAGAACAGAATGAAATTGTGCACTGGGAACAGAATCACTGGGAAAGTCACATGCAGATTCCCAAAAGAAAACAACTGTAAATTAAACTGCATAACATTTAAATATTTTTGTATTTTAAAAAATATATTTTTATTGAGATATAATTACATCATTTTACTCCTTCCTCTTCCTCCCTCTAGCTCTTGCTCCTTTAAAGAGTTTATAAGGAAAACCACAGATGGGAGTAAAATATTGCAGGGAGCATATATATATATATGCTATATGTGCATATATGTTTGTATATACATGTTTCCATATATGTTTGCATATGTATGTTTGTATATGTGTATATATTATATATAATGGCATGAAAGCAGAGAAAAGACTAAGGGAAAGGAGGAGAAGCAGGCAGAGGTTAAAGGCAGGTAATAAAAGCTGTTTTGACTATGCCCAAAACACTTGAACATGTCTCTGAAATAGAACTACGTATAATGTTATGCACCAATAAAATGCACGAAAGAATGGCACATAAAGAACTCTTGTCATTCAATAATAATCAAATCAAAATCTTGACAGATAACTAGAAGACAAAAAGGCTTTAACACGTTCATAAGTCCATGAGAGATATTTCTTCCCAAGTATACATTTATAAGCAGTTGGCTGTCAACAAAATGCGTCAAGACAAAAACCAATTAATTTGACATCATATAGCTATGTGTATCTGGACTGGAAATACAGGTTTTCTCATGTCCTTTTGCTGAAAAATTAGTTGAATTAGTTAGATTGAGCCAGTTTGAGAATAAAGCCACCAAGCTCCTGAGTCTGACCTGTGGCTGTGGCATTCTCCATCTCTTCCCAACCACCAGTACAATGTACAGAACACTTAAGCTGTGCCCATTATTCCACTGCATATCCATGGCATACAGAACCAGTTAAACATGGCTTCTTTATGGATGAGCTTAAAACCTAGAAAGACAAGTCCTTGTTCACCAAACACTTGACTACATCCAACCTTGTTCAATCTTAATAAAAAGTTTGACACACAAAGAACACCATTACCTCTGTGGAAGGATAGGGTCTGACTATGGCAATTAGAGATTGCTGAACCTGTTTTGAGACTCAGATTACAGTGGAAAAGGTTATTAGAATTCAGATGAGGAAGACTTTGGCCTTCTACAGAATAGTCTAGATTTTTCTATCATCTATTATATAACTTAAAAAAAACATATTTATTGTATATCTATTTCATGCTTGCTAGGGCCTTATATTCTGCTTTGTTTTTAATAACTTGGTAAAAATAAGGATGATTTATATTCCTGACATGACAGTGAGCTAATTCAATTATCCCTCTATATTAGGACCCCCACTGCACAATATGCAGGCCACCCCTTCTTAGGTATTATCCCAACAACACTAAAAACTCACCCTTATGTGTCCTGAATTATTCTTTAATTTTGTGCTTGATTTGCATAAAGCAGGTGATCAGAATAGATAGTAAGGATAAAAGCCACAGAAACATTTTGATTAATGGACTCCGATTAAAAGAAAATAATGTCTTTGAAGCTGCAGCAACAGTAGCCAGCTTGTGAGATGGCGTCTGCCCTTAAATCTCACCTCAGTCTGGAATGACGTCAAATGTGTGTGCACCTAAACGCTTCTGCTGCAGCTGGGGGGAGGGGGGTGTCACACAGAAGAGGAAAGACAGCAGAAAAAAACGAGAAAGCAATGGAGAAATAAAATGCAGAGGGAAGGAAAAAACCAGAATGAACAAGCGAGATCAGTGGAGATGTGAAACAGTGAAGGATCAGAGGGAGGGGGAGGTAAAGCCAGATTTTTATTGGAAGCAATTGAAGTGGTTGCTATGAGACCCGCTCCAGCAGAGGACCAGCAGGCAGCCTGTCGCTGATGGTTCTTGTCGTGCACCAAAGCTTTCCTTTGACACAGTTTTAGAGTTGTTTACTATCTGAGCAAGCACCTGACACGGTGACTCTTTTCTTCCTTTTTTTCCTCCTCGGGTCCCCCGAGTAAGATGGAAGTAGAAAACGAAGCCCACTGCTGCCCTGGCAGCTCATCAGGCGGGTCCAGAGAGTACAAGGTGGTAATGCTGGGCGCAGGGGGCGTTGGTAAAAGCGGTAAGTTTCCAAACGCCGGGGGAAGGAGGGATCCATATAGAGGCAGCTGTATAGACCACGGCAGTTAACAGAAGAGCATCTGGCAGGGTGATTAAAAGTAAAGACTTAAGGGGAAGCTCTTGAATCAGGAGAATTCAGAGACCGCAGCCAGGATGTGCAGAACTTTAAGAGGATAATTTGCTCCTTTAATTTTGTGCTGAGTAATATTTGTTCTGGGTTTATACGGTCTTTAAATTAGTGATAAAATCAGACAGCCCTATGTGAGTGAAAATGTTCTACTCTTCTCAAAAATACACAAACGAAAACAGAAATCTATGGATATTTAGATAAAGAGATAGAGACAAACACAGGTACATCCCTCAGTATTTTCAGTGACGTTGTTTGCTTGTGTTTTGGTGAAAAAGGTCCTGCCTTCTATGCCTTTCTGTGTCTGCCATTGCACACATAGGCTTTGGGTACTGAGAAAAGTTGGATTTTGAAAATGGTAGAGGTTTAAAGATTTTTTTTTTTTTTGCTCTGGGTGACAAGCAAAGCCATACTTAGTGGTTAAGCAAATTAAAAGAAGCTGCGAGAAGGGGATTGAGGTATTAATGAGACGAAGGCTTGAAAATTCATGCTGGGATAGCACAGGAGAGCTGCCAATGGCTTGTTTCTACAGAAACGTAAAACACTAGCTATATCAGATACCCAGTGACACTTCAGGCTGAGTGTCTCACAGCTTGGTTATGGATAGGACGCATAGGCTGCTAATAAGCACTCCAAACAAACAAGAAAGATCCCTACCAGGGATGGTGTGTTTATGTGGAGTGAGCCTGGACAAATGTTAGTAAAGGAATTCAATATCTTAGTTCATGGAAATAAGATTCAGAGTCAAGGACAAGCAAGTATCTAACAGGAATGAGATGGGTGAGAGGTGAAGGGAGGAGGAAGACAGCAACTCTCGTGGACAGGAAATTAATAATAGACAGAAACCTCTTCTTCTATCCAAATATGATGTTCCACGAAGGTGGGGGTGGGGTGTCAGGTAGGTCTAAAAGGGATCAGTGGAAAAGTGCTGTGTAACAGGAAGGGAGTCATGCCATCTAGGAAAGAAGTATGGGATGAAAACCTTTAGACTCTATGAATGAGGAATTTAAAACATTTTATTTTCTGTTTAAGAAAGCTATGGCTTAAGAAGGAAAACAAATGATGTGTGTGTAGATTTAGAGATAAATGATAAAATGTTATGATTTTACACACACGTATGAGAGAGAGAGAGAGAGAGAGAGAGAGAGAGAGAGAGAGAGAGAGAGAGAGAGAGAGAGAGAGAGAGAGAGAGGAGAACGTGTTGGAGAGGTTGAAGACCATCAGCGTCAGCGTCTTCTCCTGGCAGAGTGTGAGCTGAGGCAGATGTGGCAAGAGTCTGAGCATCAACATGCCTTTCATGTACTGGCTGATGTTGCCTTGACTCTACAGGACATGAGGGACATGGAAAGAGAGCCACTTCTCAGCCTGTTTCCTGGTCTTAGGTCTGGATCTTGGAGCTGAAGCTGCTGCCAGTAGCAACCTCTAGCAGGCCATTTACTATGTGATTCTGTGACGTGTAATAGTTGTCTTTTGACCTTCCTTCCTGATGATTTTACTGATAATTCATTTTTTTACCATCCCAGTAGCTAGAAAATATCAAATTGTTTTTATCTTTATTTTACATGAAAGAACATTTATCATCAAACACAGGTGCAAAAATTTTCAGTGTAATCTAGGCAGGATGAGGCAGCTGGCCTTTCAAGAAGGTGAGGAGGGATAAAGGGTACCCCTGGAGTTACTCTGCTTAAATGGCATGCTTGGATAATACTTCAGAGACTATTCCACATTTCCACACCAGAAGAGGGTCCTCTGGGATTTATAATGATGGAGTCAAATCTTGCTCTTGAACTAGTTTCTTCTCTGGTTTATTTAGGGCTGTTAGTATGTAAACATTCAACCACAGATCTCATTACTAACCCTTTGCATGTAAAAAATGTGTGCCTTCAAATAATCTAAAATGTCTTTATGTGCCACTTTCCATCTGGCTAAAGATTTCAATCAATAGAGAATTTTCTGGGATTATCTAGTCTTCACCATTTTGTCCTCTGCAAGGATGTTTGGGAGGGACCCCCTCTGCAAAAGGTAAGGAAGTTACATAAAATTGTTATCTACTCTCTGTTCTGAGCACTAGGCCAGAGTCCTCACTGAACCAGGACAAGAAAATCAATATACCATCACAAAATTATTAGATGAACAAAATTTTAGAGAATTTTTATACCTATTGAGAAATTACATTGCATTTTAATCCATGTTTTACTATGGAAACATACTATGATGAGCAAAAACACTTGAAAAGACTTGTGACTTTGCTGAAGCAACTGTTTCTACAAGATTTACCATGTGTACATTTTGTGTGGGAAAATTTCAGACTATAAGCAAACAATCACATTTATTGGGCATCTGCTGTGCACAGATCTTCAGTGGCTACTCCAATGGGAGAGGATGGAAGAAGCAGACCCTTAGGAAGAACCCAAGAGTGGCAACATAGGAGACCTGTATTAGATGCTTATGTTTACTCTCCATGATGGTAATAAGGTGGATCTCCAGCTAATAGACTGAAAGTCATGCAACAACTTTTATCCAGTCAGAATAAGTAAAAAAGACTGCCAAGGCACTTCATCCAACTCTACCACACTATGTTTCTTATATTGAGGAAGAAGAACAAAGACTTCTTTCAGTTGCCATAAAAAAGAAAATGTGGCTGTTTCTTTCTTTTTTTTTAATCTTTAGTATTTTTTTATTACGTATTTTCCTCAATTACATTTCCAATGCTATCCCAAAAGTCCCCCATACCCTCCCCCCCACTTCCCTACACACCCATTCCCATTTTTTTGGCCCTGGTGTTCCCCTGTACTGGGGCATATAAAGTTTGCAAGTCCAATGGGCCTCTCTTTCCAGTGATGGCCGACTAGGCCATCTTTCGATACATATGCAGCTAGAGTCAAGAGCTCTGGGGTACTGGTTAGTTCATAATGTTGTTCCAACAATAGGGTTGCAGATCCCTTTAGCTCCTTGGGTACTTTCTCTAGTTCCTCCATTGGGAGCCCTGTGATCCATCCACTAGCTGACTGTGAGCATCCACTTCTGTGTTTGCTAGGCCCCGGCATAGTCTCACAAGAGACAGCTATATGTGGCTGTTCTAATGCAATATTTTACCTTGAAAGTTATAACAATGAATGTTAACCATCTACACCAAAACTCTAAGTCTGTGCCAATTTGAGTTTTGAATTGATATAATTAGTATATACACAATATTTAATCTGCATAAATATAAAAATGTACGCATATTTGTATAATAAATTATCACATTCTAATATTATCCAATAATAATGTTTTCAAGTGCAGAAAAAATGAACAAATAACATATCAATCATATTTAAATAACAGAATGAGAGTTGAAGAAATTTGTTACTCACAGGGGAGGTAGATAATTTGTATCTAGAACACAACTTCCTCTACACACTGGTATGTTTTTCTATCATTGGCTTTACAGAGGATGAAACAAAGAAAATTGGACCACATGATATGCATAGAAAGTAGGATCTCTGTAGGACGCGGTCTGTAGATTTAATATGCTATGAAGAATGTAGGCAATGCTATCCCATTGTGTCTAAATTTTGTGGAACTAGTGATATTAGATGTTCTTATTACACAGGAAAACGAATAAACGAACATGAACAAAAGGAAACAAACAAGATAAAGTGAGGAGTGCACTGCTTGTCTCAGCAAGGCATGATCAAACTTGCTATTTACACGCCTCACACTGGATGCATGTAACTGAAACACAGTCATGTGCTCCGTGGCGACAGTACCATGAGATTATAATTGAGCTAACCCTTCTGATGTAGCCATTCTAATATCATAGCATAATGCTTTACTCGTGTTTGTGCTGATAGTGGGATTTATAATATAAATAATACTGACATGAATAATTATTTAGAGAACATAAAACAAAATAGTGATAATTAACTACTATGTTACTAGTTCAGATATTTAAAATTTTTCCATTCATTCATTTGTGTGTGTGTGTGTGTAGCATCATAGCATGTGTTTGTTGGTCAGAGAACAGCATGTGGCCATCACTTCTCTTTTCACTGTGTGTCCTGGGGATCCAACTCAGGTCCTCAGGCTTGGCAGCTAGTATCTTTATCTGTCTCACCACCCTTTATTTATATGTTTCTTATCTTATACTTTTGTTATTATTTTAAATAAGTATTCATACATATGCAAATGTGTGTATGATATACTTTTGGCATATATGGGATATATTATGTAAGCTAATGTGTATATACTCATGATATTTGCAGAATGGCAAGTGACACACTTGTTAAATGATATCTTGGTAGTTATACAATACATGGCTGCATATGTATTAGTAACTGCTTTCACAATAATTAATCTAATATTCATGATATGGACACTGCTTATAAAGAAATCAAGTGATACACAAAGAACTACCGGCAATGAAGAAATACTAAGAATAGGAGAAGTAGCTGGGCGTGGTGGCGCACGCCTTTAATCCCAGCACTCGGGAGGCAGAGGCAGGCGGATTTCTGAGTTCGAGGCCAGCCTGGTCTACAAAGTGAGTGCCAGGACAGCCAGGGCTATACAGAGAAACCCTGTCTCGAAAAACCTAAAAAAAAAAAAAAAAAAAAAAAAAAAAAAGAATAGGAGAAGTAGCTTTCTTCTTAGAGGAACACACTAATTGTGTACACACACACACACATACACACACACACACACTCACAGACACACACACACACACACACACACACATACACCACATGTAACATTATACTGGCAATTGTGTGTGTATGTGTATATATATATATATATATACACACACACATATACATACACACACACACACACATATATATATATACATACTCTTGGAGTATATAAGATATATTATGTAACTTTACAGAGTGAACAGGTTGTACTTATAGATTTTGGAATGTATATGTATATATATGCATATAATATATGTTAATATGAATGTAGCAACAATTAATAAAATGGAGACCATGAATTTGAAAGAGATCAAGGAGAGGAATATGAGAGGACTTGGGGGCAGGAAAGAGAAGGGACAAATTTCATAATTATACTCTAAAAAAAGAAAATAATTAAGAATAAAAAAATGAGAAAAAAGTATGTACAGTAAATATGTTGAGCTTATTATTTATAAAAAAGAGCCTATGAAGTGCTTGTGTGTTTATATCTGATGATGTTAGAGCAAATAAGAGCAGAGCAAACCCATGTATGACGTGCATTGTGATTATAACTGAAAGCAAAGAAAGCAGAGCAATTGGATTAGACCAATGAGCTCTGAGGTGTGCACACCTTGGCCTCTGTCTCTCTTGGTTGCCGAGCCATCACATTCTCTTCTAGTTTAGACAAAGAAAAATATCACAGATATAGTGGAAGAGTTTCATAAAACACTGACTTTTATCTTTGTGATTTGAGAATAATATTTCTCTTGACTCTTGGAGTGCTGGGTTGCTGGGATGCTTTCCTTGTGTTTAAAAGTGGCTCACCCAGTGCTGACATCAGCAGATCTTATTGCTCTCTTATTTTCTGAACTATAAAATACCATTCACACAATACTATTTGATGATAAAATAATTCAATCAGGTTTGTATGCCATCTACTGGTTTAGATGAAGTCTTGGGACAAATATTCAGCGATTGGTCCAAGAGTACACAGAAGTAGGAATAAGGACTTGGCATCAATTGAAGTTTCCTAGTAACAACAGTAACATTGTTTCCCTTCTAATTGAACTGGAAGACTAGATAGCATGCAAATGTTGGATGAAACCTATGAGCACTTCTCTGTTAGTTAAGACACATTTTGAAGTTGTCTTGTTGGAACTATGCCTTAATATATATTTCAAATTCAAGTCTGTATGAAACACAACAGGAACCACTGAGAAGGCAGATAATGTATTCATAATATGGATTTTTCACACTGCCCTTGACCTCCTAGGCTACACCCACTTCACAGATGGAAAATGATACATAATACAAAATAACATTAGACCTCTGATACAGGCAGTTCATGTTCAAGGGTGTCTATATCTGGATATAAGAGCTGAGCACATGTCACAACATAGATAGCATTTGTGTATTGCAAGATGTGTAGGACATTTGTGACACTGAGAAGAAACTGTGGAAAGTGATGAGGAATATAATTTAGCAAATAGTATAATATCTGCCAGGGGAAGAAACATTTAGATATTATGATTCATGAAGAGATCTTAGTAAATTAGTGTTTTCTAGGAGTAGTAGGGAAAAATCTATCATATATATATACATATCTATACATATATAGATAGATACACAATCTATATGTATACATATATACATATATATGTATGTATATATAAATATTACATGAACACATATAAACATATATGAATGCACACATATATGTATATTAAAACAAAAGAACTATACTTATGAAAATATTAGAGGATTCAGAAATACTACAACCACTACATCATAAAATGAAAATGTACTTGTAAACCAAGCAAACGTACTCTGCCACGGCCCTTTTCAATTCATCTGCTTTGTAAATTCAGAGTTTAATGTAGTGGATTTTACATTCAGCATGTTATATCTTAGATTCCATAAAAGAAAAGTAAAGGGATTGTTAGAAGGCAGTACACACAAGAATATCAACTCAGTGAGTTCTTATAAACAAGTAGAAATTAGCCTGTGTTTGACATATTAAATAAGGTCACATGATTCATGACCTTAAGGCTCTGTGTTCATTCTTTTATGTGACACTTTGGGTCTTAGCAAGCTAAACAACTGTCACCATCATCATCGTGTGTGATGCCATGGATTCTGCAGAGGCAGAGAAAAGTAAGGGGAAATGAAAAGATTTTAAGACCCCAGGGCCTCTGTCACAACCATACTTGTTTTACCTTAATTGCAATGCAGACCATCAGTTACTGTTGTGCTGCCACAAGAATCAGCCCAAAGGTTCCCATAAAGCTCTGGGGGAAAGAGGAAATTAATATCCGTTCTCCCAAATGATGTCTGGAAACAATTCGGGTGAAATGTATTGGCTGATGCTATTTCCAGACAATATGTACTCTACAGAGATTAACCTTATGAAACAGAGTTAGTACTGGGTGAGACCTTTATTAGACAAGTGACAGGAGATAGATGGGTCTGTATCAGTCCCTAAACCTCTCATGTATTGATGAGTCTTAATATACCAATAATGTGTTGTTGTGATGGCCCATTGCCTGGCATATTCACTAGCCTTCGCATGCTGCTTACTTTGATTTTGGGAGGAAACTATAACAACCTGCATTTTATGCATGAGAAGACTGAGACCTAAAATTAATTCACAATGTGCTCAAAGATACCTAGAGATTAAATGAGAAACCCAGTGCCTGCACATATATTGAAAGGTTCAATTTCATTTCTCAGGGAGAGGTTTAGCAGCTGCATCTTCACAGATTGTCTTTTAGACATTAAGAAAACATGTCCACCGAGATGAAAAGCTCAACATTCTATTCTAACAGCAGGAAATGGAGCCCTCACTCAAATGGAATGGGGAAATGTGTGTGTGGAGTAGACATCAAGGTCAACCATTTGGTTTATGAGGGAGTTCTGGAGCCTTGGATACATAGAGAAAGAGTGATAACTCAGCCTGAGAAAATCAAGTTAACTGAGAAAATGATAATTTACTGGGCAGTTGCAGATTTAATAATACATTGAAAGCATCAGACTAAACTGTGAATTATTGACCTATCTTTGGTAAATCTATATATCTATCTATCTAATCTAATCTACCTATCTAATTATCATCTGCCTACCTACCATCTATTAATTACATAATATATAAATAAGAAAGTGTATTTTATATCTTTAACTTCCTCTTTCTTCATATTTGTGGATCTCTCTCTATATATATATACACACACACACACACATACACACACACACACACACACACATATGTGGAAAGGAAGTTATAGATGGAGATTATTTTCTTTGTTTAATTATTTTAGTAGAACCAGGGAGCATGAAAGTGCTTCAAGACAAGTCAAACGTCCTAAGGTATTATTGAGAGTGAGGTACAACCTTGACCCTACACAGAGGACTGAATTACAATGATGCAGAAAAAGAATTGTAATGTCACATGTACAACGATATCAGCATGTCACCCTGAAAGTACTGGAAATGAGGGTGTTAGAGTCATTCATCAGCTTAGCCAACCATGTGGCTGTGGCCTTTACAACAAAAGTTTTATGGAATCCTCTTTCCAACAGGCCATCTTCTTTTGTTACCCAGCAGGAATTTTGATTCTCTTGGAGACAGCCAAGAGCCACTGACTGGCTGTCATTGTATCACTGTAACTTGCCGAATTTGTAATTGTTGTTGATGCACAGAGAGGAGGCTCACAACTGAATTTGTCTGTTTTTTTTTTTTTTTTCTTATAAAGACATTTTATTGGTTCTGGCTTATAGGTTCAGAGGATTAGTTCATTATCATCAAAGTGGGAGCTTGCAGGTTCCAGGCAGACATGGTGCAGGAGGAGCTAAGAGTTCTTCATCTTCATCTGAAGGCTGTTAGGAGAAAACTGGCTTTCAGGCAGCTACCACAAGGATCTTATAGGTCACACCCACAGTGATACACTTCCTCCATTAAGGCCACACAGACTCCAACAAGGCTACATCTCCAAATAGTGACATTCCCTGAGCCAAGCATTTTCAAACCTCCACGGGGAGCTTAAGGCATTTCTGGTGTCTGGAATCCCCTGTGATCAGAAGCATCATCCAGTGTACTCTCATCAGTCACTACAAGTAAAGCAGCTAAGCAAAGGGCTGAGACAACTGAGAAATACTAGTATGGAAGGTGTGTTGTTTTCATCTGTATAGAAGACACTATGGTTGTGACCTGACCTCAGCTGTCCAGGTTTCACCAGTGTGACCCATGGACCATGTCTATTCTCCTGTAGGCAAGTGTCATTTGGCACTGGTCTTAGTTAGGGTTTTACTGCTGAGAACAGACACCATGACCAAGGCAAGACTTGTAGAAAACAACATTTAAGTGGGGATGGCTTACAGGTTCAGAGAGGTTCAGTCCATTATCATCAAGGTGGGAGCATGGCAGTAACCAGGCAGGCATTGTACAGGCAGAGCTGAGCTGAGAGTTCTATGTCTTCATCCAAAGGCTGGGAACTAGGCTGAGGATCTTATTCCCACACCCACAGTGACACACCTACTCCAACCAGGTCACACCTATTCCAAGGTCACACTTCCAAGTGGTGCCACTCCCTGTTCCATTAATATACAAACCATCACATTCCACTACCTGGCCCCCATAGACTTGTTCAAACACACGAGTCTATGGGTGGTGGGCATACTTAAACATAGCATAATGCAAAATACGTTTAGTCCAACTTATATAGTCTTCATAGTCTATAGCAGTCTCAACAATGTTAAAAGTCCAAAGTTCAAGGTCTCTTCCAAGATTCATCTAATCACTTAACTGTAATCCCCAGAGAAAGACAGGGAACCAGCTGGACAAATTCCAAACTCTGCATCTCCATGGCTCATGTCAAATAGGTCTTCAGATCTCCAAACCTTTTTCATCTTTGTTGACTCCAACAAACTGCATTCTCCTGGGCTTGTTCCACTCCCTGTTAGCAGCTTTCCTCAGCATGTATCCCATGGCTCTGGCATCTTTAACATCTTTGTGTCTCCAAGGCAATTTGAATGTTACAGCTACTTGTTTCACTGTCTGGGATTCCATTTGATCTTTTGGACTCCTCCTAAGGGCTGGCATCACTTCTCCAGCTCTGCCCTCTGTAGCACTCTAAGCTCAGGTTGATCCACTCCACTTCAGCTGTTGTTCTTAGTGATCATCCCATGTTACGGACATCTCCAATGCACTGGGGTGTTCCACTCCAACTAGGCTTCACCAATAGCCTCTCATAGGCTCTCTTCATGGTGCCAAGCCTCAAATCCTTTGCATGACCCCTTCCGTCCTGAGCCATCAATTACAGCTGAGGCTATACCTTCTCCAATGGCCTTCTGTGACCTCTCACAGTGCCAAGCCTCAGCTGTTCTTCATGACACTTTCATGCCTTCAAAACCAGTACCAACCAAATGATTCTTTTTTTTTATATATATATTTTTATTACATATTTTCCTCAATTACATTTCCAATACTATCCCAAAAGTCCCCCATAGCGCCCCCCACTTCCCTACCCACCCATTCCCATTCTTTTGGCCCTGGCATTCCCCTATATTGGGGCATATAAAGTTTGCAAGTCCAATGGGCCTCTCTTTCCATTGATGGCCGACTAGGCCATCTTTCAATACATATGCAGCTAGAGACAAGAGCTCCAGGGTTCTGGTTAGTACATCATGTTGTTCCAACAATAGGGTTGCAGATCCCTTTAGCTCCTTGGGTACTTTCTCTAGCTTCTCCATTGGGAGCCCTGTGATACATCCAATAGCTGACTGTGAACATCCACTCCTGTGTTTGCTAGGCCCCGGCATCGTCTCACAAGAGACAGCTATATTTGGGTCCTTTCAGCAAAATCTTGCTAGTGTATGCAATGGTGTCAGCGTTTAGAAGCTGATTATGGGACGGATCCCTGGATACAGCAGTCTCTAAATGGTCCATCCTTTCATCACAGCTACGAACTTTGTCTCTGTAACTCCTTCCCTGGGTGTTTTGTTCCCAATTCTAAGAAGGTGCACAGTGTCCACACTTTGGTCTTCATTCTTCTTGAGTTTCATGCGTTTAGCAAATTGTATCTTATATCTTGGGTATCCTAAGTTTTGGGCTAATATCCACTTATCAATGAATACATATTGTGTGAGTTCTTTTGTGATTGTGTTACTACACTCAAGATGATGCCCTCCAGGTCCATCCATTTGGCTAGGAATTTCATAAATTCATTCTTTTTAATAGCTGAGTAGTACTCCATTGTGTAAATGTACCATAATTTCTGTATCCATTCCTCTGTTGAGGGACATCTGGGTTCTTTCCAGCTTCTGGCTATTATAAATAGGGCTGCTATGAACATAGTGGAGCATGTGTCCTTTTTACCGGTTGGGACATCTTCTGGATATATGCCCAGGAGAGGTATTGCTGGATCCTCCGGTAGTACTATGTCCAATTTTCTGAGGAACCGCCAGACTGATTTCCAGAGTGGTTGTACAAGCTTGCAATCCCAACAACAATGGAGGAGTGTTCCTCTTTCTCCACATCCTCGCCAGCATCTGCTGTCACCTGAATTTTTGATCTTAGCCATTCTGACTGGTGTGAGGTGGAATCTCAGGGTTGTTTTGATTTGCATTTCCCTGATGATTAAGGATGTTGAACATTTTTTCAGGTGCTTCTCTGCCATTCGGTATTCCTCAGGTGAGAATTCTTTGTTCAGTTCTGAGCCCCATTTTTTAATGGGGTTATTTGACTTTCTGGAGTCCACCTTCTTGAGTTCTTTATATATATTGGATATTAGTCCCTTATCTGATTTAGGATAGGTGAAGATCCTTTCCCAATCTGTTGGTGTTTTTTTTGTCTTATTGATGGTGTCTTTAGCCTTGCAGAAGCTTTGTAGTTTCATGAGGTCCCACTTGTCAATTCTCGATCTTACAGCACAAGCCATTACTGTTCTATTCAGGAATTTTTCCCCTGTGCCCATATCTTCAAGGCTTTTCCCCACTTTCTCCTCTATAAGTTTCAGTGTCCCTGGTTTTATGTAAAGTTCCTTGATCCACTTAGACTTGACCTTAGTACAAGGAGATAGGAATGGATCGATTCGCATTCTTCTACATGTTAACAACCAGTTGTGCCAGCACCATTTGTTGAAAATGCTGTCTTTCTTCCACTGGATGTTTTTAGCTCCCTTGTCGAAGATCAAGTGACCATAGGAGTGTGGGTTCATTTCTGGGTCTTCAATTCTATTCCATTGGTCTATTTGTCTGTCACTATACCAGTACCATGCAGTTTTTATCACAATTGCTCTGTAGTAGAGCTTTAGGTCCGGCATGGTGATTCCACCAGAGGTTCTTTTATCCTTGAGAAGAGTTTTTGCTATCCTAGGTTTTTTGTTATTCCAGATGAATTTGCAGATTGCACTTTCTAATTCGTTGAAGAATTGATTTGGAATTTTGATGGGGATTGCATTGAATCTGTAGATTGCTTTTGGCAAGATAGCCATTTTTACAATGTTGATCCTGCCAATCCATGAGCATAGGAGATCTTTCCATCTTCTGAGATCTTCTAGAATTTCTTTCTTCAGAGACTTGAAGTTTTTATGATACAGATCTTTCACTTCCTTAGTTAGAGTCACGCCAAGATATTTTATATTATTTGTGACTATTGAGAAGGGTGTTGTTTCCCTAATTTCTTTCTCAGCCTGTTTATTCTTTGTGTAGAGAAAGGCCATTGATTTGTTTGAGTTAATTTTATATCCAGCTACTTCACCGAAGCTGTTTATCAGGCTTAGGAGTTCTCTGGTGGAATTTTTAGGGTCACTTATATATACTATCATATCATCTGCAAAAAGTGATATTTTGACTTCATCTTTCCAATTTGTATCCCTTTGATCTCCTTTTGTTGTCGAATTGCTCTGGCTAGGACTTCAAGTACAATGTTGAATAGGTATGGAGAAAGTGGACAGCCTTGTCTAGTCCCTGATTTTAGAGGGATTGCTTCAAGCTTCTCACCATTTACTTTGATGTTGGCTACTGGTTTGCTGTAGATTGCTTTTATCATGTTTAGGTATGGGCCTTGAATTCCTGATCTTTCCAAGACTTTTATCATGAATGGGTGTTGGATCTTGTCAAATGCTTTTTCCGCATCTAACGAGATGACCATGTGGTTTTTGTCTTTGAGTTTGTTTATATACTGGATTACGTTGATGGATTTCCGTATATTGAACCATCCCTGCATCCCTGGGATGAAACCTACTTGGTCAGGATGGATGATTGTTTTGATGTGTTCTTGGATTCGGTTAGCAAGAACTTTATTGAGGATTTTTGCATCACTATTCATAAGGGATATTGGTCTGAAGTTTTCTATCTTTGTTGGGTCTTTTTGTGGTTTAGGTATCAGAGTAATTGTGGCTTCATAGAATGAGCTGGGTATAGTACCTTCTGTTTCTATTTTGTGGAATAGTTTGTGAAGAACTGGGATTAGATCTTCTTTGAAGGTCTGATAGAACTCTGCACTAAACCCATCTGGTCCTGGGCTTTTTTTAGTTGGGAGACTATTAATGACTGCTTCTATTTCTTTGGGGGATATAGGGCTGTTTAGATCATTAACCTGATCTTGATTCAACTTTGGTACCTGGTATCTGTCTAGGAACTTCTCCATTTCATCCAGGTTCTCCAGTTTTGTTGAGTATAGCCTTTGGTAGAAGGATCTGATGGTGTTTTGGATGTCTTCAGGATCTGTTGTTATGTCTCCTTTTTCATTTCTGATTTTGTTAATTAGGATGCTTTCCCTGTGCCCTCTAGTGAGTCTGGCTAAGGGTTTATCTATCTTGTTGATTTTCTCAAAGAACCAGCTCCTTGATTGGTTGATTCTTTGAATAGTTTTTCTTGTTTCCCCTTGGTTGATTTCACCCCTGAGTTTGATTATTTCCTGCCGTCTACTCCTCTTGGGTGAATTTGCTTCCTTTTGTTCTAGTGCTTTTAGGTGTGTTGTCAAGCTGCTAATGTGTGCTCTCTCTAGTTTCCTTTTGGAGGCACTCAGAGCTATGAGTTTTCCTCTTAGAAATGCTTTCATTGCGTCCCATAAGTTTGGGTATGTTGTGGCTTCATTTTCATTGAACTCTAAAAAGTCCTTAATTTCTTTCTTTATTCCTTCCTTGACCAAGGTATCATTGAGAAGAGTGTTGTTCAGTTTCCACGTGAAGGTTGGCTTTCTATTATTTATTTTGTTATTGAAGATCAGCCTCAGGCCATGGTGATCTGATAGGATGCATGGGACAATTTCAATATTTTTATATCTGTTGAGGCCTGCTTTGTGACCAATTATGTGGTAGATTTTGGAGAAGGTACCATGAGGTGCTGAGAAGAAGGTATATCCTTTTGTTTTAGGATAGAATGTTCTGTAGATATCTGCCAGATCCATTTGATTCATAATTTCTCTTAGTTTCACTGTGTCCCTGTTTAGTTTCTGTTTCCATGATCTGTCCATTGGTGAAAGTGGTGTGTTGAAGTCTCCCACTATTATTGTATGAGGTGCAATGTGTGCTTTGAGCTTTACTAAAGTTTCTTTAATGAATGTGGCTGCCTTTGTATTTGGAGCATAGATATTCAGGATTGATAGTTCCTCTTGGAGGATTTTATCTTTGATGAGTATGAAGTGTCCCTCCCTGTCTTTTTTAATGACTTTGGGTTGGAAGTCAATCTTATCAGATATTAGAATGGCTACTCCAGCTTGTTTCTTCATGCCATTTGCTTGGAAAATTGTTTTCCAGCCTTTCATTCTGAGGTAGTGTCTATCCTTTTCTCTGAGATGAGTTTCCTGTAAGCAGCAAAATGTTGGGTCTTGTTTGTGTAGCCAGTTTGTTAGTCTATGTCTTTTTATCGGGGAGTTGAGTCCATTGATATTAAGAGATATTAAGGAAAAGTAATTGTTGTTTCCTGTTATTTTTGTTGTTAAAGTTGGCATTTTGTTCTTGTGGCTGTCTTCTTTTAGGTTTGTTGAGGGATTACCTTCTTGTTGTTTCTAGGGCGTGGTTCCTGTCCTTGTATTGGTTTTTTTCTGTTATTATCCTTTGAAGGGCTGGATTCGTGGAGAGATAATGTGTGAATTTGGTTTTGTCGTGGAATACTTTGGTTTCTCCATCTATGTTAATTGAGAGTTTGGCTGGGTATAGTAGCCTGGACTGGAATTTGTGTTCTTTTTGTGTCTGTATAACATCCGTCCAGGATCTTCTGGCTTTCATAGTCTCTGGTGAAAAATCTGGTGTAATTCTGATCGGCTTGCCTTTATATGTTACTTGGCCTTTTTCTCTTACTGCTTTTAGTATTCTATCTTTATTTAGAGCATTTGTTGCTCTGATTATTATGTGTCGGGAGGTATTTCTTTTCTGGTCCTGTCTATTTGGAGTTCTGTAGGCTTCTTGTATGTTCATGGGCATCTCTTTCTTTAGATTTGGGAAGTTTTCTTCTATAATTTTGTTGAAGATGTTTGCTGGTCCTTTGAGTTGAAAATCTTCATTCTCATCCACTCCTATTATCTGTAGGTTTGGTCTTCTCATTGTGTCCTGTATTTCTTGGATGTTTTGAGTTAGGATCTTTTTGCATTTTACATTTTCCTTGATTGTTGTGCCGATGTTCTCTATGGAATCTTCTGCACCTGAGATTCTCTCTTCCATCTCTTGTATTCTGTTGCTGATGCTCGTATCTATGGTTCCAGATTTCTTTCCTAGGGTTTCTATCTCCAGTGTTGCCTCATTTTGGGTTTTCTTTATTGTGTCTACTTCCCTTTTTAGGTCTAGTATGGTTTTGTTCATTTCCATCATCTGTTTGGATGTGTTTTCCTGTTTTTCTGTAAGGACTTCTACCTGTTTGATTATGTTATCGTGTTTTTCTTTAAGGATTTGTAACTCTTTAGCAGTGTTCTCCTGCAATTCTTTAAGGGATTTTTGTGCTTTCTCTTTATTGTCTTCTGCCTGTTTAGCAGTGTTCTCCTGCATTTCTTTAAGTGTGTTATTAAAGTCCTTCTTGAAGTTCTCTATCATCATCAGGAGATATGCTTTTAAATCCGTGTCTAGCTTTTCCGGTGTGTTGGGGTGCCCTGGACTGGGCGAAGTGGGGGTGCTGTGTTCTGATGATGGTGAGTGGTCTTGGTTTCTGTTAGTAAGATTATTACGTTTACCTTTCGCCATCTGGTAATCTCTGGGGTTAGTTGTTATCGTTGTCACTGTTTAAAGATTGGAGCAGAAGCTGTGTTCCACTCACCAGCAGTCTCTAAATCCTGCGGCGGGGTCGTGGGTAGCTGATGGTACCCCGGTGCTGGTCCAGCCGGAAGAGGCCTGTGGTCCTACACAGGCCGTTTTTCTGCTTCCCTAACTAATGCAGTCTCTGGTCCCGCGTGCAATTGGATTGGAGCAGAAGCTGTGTTCCACTCTCCAGAAGTCTTAAGATCCTGTGGTGGGTGTTGTGGGTAGCTGGTGAGTGTCAGCCGACCCTGCGCCCCAGCTGCCCAGGTGCTTTTCTGACCGGAAGAGGGTTGTGGCCCTATGTAGGCCGGATTTCTCTCTCCCCAACCAGAGCAGTCTCAGGTCCCGTGTGATTGGACTGGAACAGAAGCTGTGTTCCACTCACCAGCAGTCCCAAAATCCTGCGGCGGGGGTCGTGGGTAGCTGGCGGGTGTCAGGCAACCCTGCGCTCCTGCTACCCTGGCGCTGATCCGGCCGGATGAGGCCTGTGGCCCTACTCAGGCCGGTTTCTGCTTCCCTAACTAATGCAGTCTCAGGTCCCGCGCAATTGGATTGGAGCAGAAGCTGTGTTCCACTCACCAGCAGTCCCAAAATCCTGCGGCGGGGGTCGTGGGTAGCTGGCGGGTGTCAGGCAACCCTGCGCTCCCGCTACCCCGGTGCTGATCTGGCAGGATGAGGCCTGTGACCCTACTCAGGCCGGTTTCTGCTTCCCTAACTAATGCAGTCTCAGGTCCCGCGCAATTGGATTGGAGCTGAAGCTGTGTTCCACTCACCAGCAGTCCCAAAATCCTGCGGTGGGGGTCGTGGGTAGCTGGCGGGTGTCAGGCAACCCTGCACTCCCGCTACCCCGGCGCTGATCCGGCTGGATGTGGCCTGTGGCCCTACTCAGGCCGGTTTCTGCTTCCCTAACTAATGCAGTCTCAGGTCCCGCGCAATTGGATTGGAGCAGAAGCTGTGCTCCACTCACCAGAAGTCTTAAGATCCTGTGGCGGGTGTTGTGGTTAGCTGGCGAGTGTCAGCGGACCCTGCGCCCCAGCTGCCCTGGTGCTTTTCTGACCGGAAGAGGGTTGTGGCCCTATGTAGGCCGGATTTCTCTCTCCCCAACCAGAGCAGTCTCAGGTCCCGCGTGATTGGACTGGAGCAGAAGCTGTGTTCCACTCACCAGCAGTCCCAAAATCCTGCGGCGGGGGTCGTGGGTAGCTGGCGGGTGTCAGGCAACCCTGCGCTCCCGCTACCCTGGCGCTGATCCGGCCGGATGAGGCCTGTGGCCCTACTCAGGCCGGTTTCTGCTTCCCTAACTAATGCAGTCTCAGGTCCCGCGCAATTGGATTGGAGCAGAAGCTGTGTTCCACTCACCAGCAGTCCCAAAATCCTGCGGTGGGGGTCGTGGGTAGCTGGCGTGTGTCAGGCAACCCTGTGCTCCTGCTACCCTGGCGATGATCCGGCTGGATGAGGCCTGTGGCCCTACTCAGGCCGGTTTCTGCTTCCCTAACTAATGCAGTCTCAGGTCCCGCGCAATTGGATTGGAGCAGAAGCTGTGTTCCACTCACCAGCAGTCCCAAAATCCTGCGGCGGGGGTCGTGGGTAGCTGGCAGGTGTCAGGCAACCCTGCGCTCCCGCTACCCCGGTGCTGATCTGGCCGGATGAGGCCTGTGGCCCTCTGAATTTGTCTGTTATGAGTTAGTCTTCACCAATGATGTCTCATAAGAGAATGTCTCATAAACATTCTCTGGTGAATTGTCAAACTGAGCCATCCTCTTTCTTGGTACTTTCAGCAGGTTCTAGCCACATGCCTTTGCCACCTTACCAACTTTGCCCTTCCATCCCACCATAGCTCAATACCAGATAACATCACAGGTTCAGCAGATGAATACAGACTTGGTACCATCTCCACAAGGTCATCAGCACTTCAGTAGCCTATACTGCCAAGGATCCTTGGGGAATGGAGATCTATATTGATTGTCTCTGCTATGTATGACAGATGGCAAGCAAGGGTAGTGTGGCTCCTGTGGATACTGTACTGACAAGAACTGAAATAACATGAGGTCTAAAGACCCTACTAAGTATCTTTAATTAAACTGAAATGGGATGGTATAGAAAATTAGTGATCTCACTATGTAAGTAGGGGTGTTAGCAATAGAGAGAATTCTTTGATTAGACAACTCACTGCATGGGAAAATTCATGTTTGGAGTGTCAGCTATAAATAGATAAGAATCCTTAGTTTTCCAGCCCTTGGTTCAACTTAATCTACTCTATACTGAGCAATAAAAGTGTGTGTGTGTGTGTGTGTGTGTGTGTGTGTGTGTGTGTAAAACTCTCTACATACTCACAAAGAACTCTCTCTTTATATTAGTATTCTTTCAATTCTGTCTCTGAGTAGCACCAATAGAGGTAGCCCTTTTAAGTCTTGTATACATCTTACCTACTCATGGAGTAAACACAAAACCTCATGGGTTGTAGGAAGTCTTATATTAAAGACAGAACACTGATACTAGTTGATGATGAGATAAACTTGAAGAAGATGAGAAGATCTGAGCTAAGGCCTGAGCCATGGTCCATACCCTTTGCCAATCCATGTTCTTGCTCCCCCTTAATTTTCAGGACAAGCTTCCAATATAGAAATGAGTGTCGGGGATTTGGATATCCTGGGAAATTTGCATTTGTGCTTTTTCCTTTGCAAAATGGAGCAACAACAGCCATCAAAATGACTGTCACTCATAGATTATTAAGAGAAAAACCAGGGACATAGTTAAGTAGTGAAGTCTGATTTTAACAAAATGGGTGAATGCATTTTTAACTATTTACTGTTTATAGCAGTTGATCTCACATGGGCTACTTAAACTCTTTAAGTCTTTATTTTCTTCAAAATAGTTTAGTTAAAGTTATCTCAGAGAGTTGATGGCTTAGATGGCATAGGAAAACACTAATTATAAGCTGCATACTATCATTGGAATGCCAAACCTTCATTAAAGCTTGTCTTTCCTTCACCCCAGCCTTTCTTGCTTCCCTCCCTCCCTCCCTCCCTTCTTCATTTCCTCCTTCTTTTGCTTTCTTATTTATTTATCCCTCCCCTGCATTCCTGTCCTCACCCTCCACTCCCTTCTTCTTTTTTCCCCTCTTACATCACACTTAGCTTAGGTCATTTTCTCTGTAGCCTGGGTCAGGTAGTGATCTTGTTCAAATGAGTTCTAGGAAACTCAGTTTGGGTTGGATATTGCGAAGCTGCCGTTACATATTGAACTTCTCTGTTCCACTGCTCTCTATAGCTTTATACTTATATCTCTCACGTTTGTTATGTAAGTGGTAATTTTGGGGACAATAATGATAGTGGGTTGCTACTTAGTCTAGGAAACAATCCTTTATGGTAATTTACTTGTAACACACACGCGCAAGTGCACGTGCACACACAAGTGCCCCCCCCCATACCCCACTACCGATAGAGGAAGGATTTAAAGATAACTACTTGTACACCAGCACAAAAGGCTTATAGGGGGCCTGGGTTTTAATAGATCAAACCTGTGCCTGAACATGGAATGAAATTAATCTTTTCAGTATGTGTGTTGTTTTTATACATTTTAAATAATAAAACGTTCCCTTGTTCTTGCAGGAAAACTAGTAAATTATAGGCACATAAAGTTCTTTTTGTTTGTTTTTCTCTAGGGGGGATATCAGATTATTTAGAAACATGCACATTTTCATTTGAAATTATGACTTTAGTGAATTTGGATCCACCCGCCATATTTTAACCCGTCCTTTACCTCCATACCTGCTTCCCATACAATGCCAGCCTGTTTGCTTCTGCTTATTTCTTTGCTTCTTCCCTCTGAATTTTAGCATCCTTCCCTGAACCATCTCACCTCTGTAGACTGTCCAGGGCCTAGTACCCAAAGCCTGCAGGACTTCTGATGACTAAGTGAAGGCTGGCTTCTTGCCATTCATTAAAAGAGGCATCCTCTACTGAGTCTGCCTCGCTACAGGAAGTGGCCACCTCAGGATCTGCAGGGTTGCCTCCCTGGGCCTCCTCCTATCCCAGGACTCTGGTATGACCTAGCCATTGCCCTACAGCCCCCAAATTCCAGTCTCTCTCTGTTTGCTCTCCCCTGGCTCCTCTCCCTGTCCCCCTCTCCCACCCACGTCCCTCCCTCCCTCCATCTCTGATATCTATTTTATTTACCCTTCTGAGAATGATTCAGACATTCTCCATTGAGCCTTCTTTGTTACTGGGTTTCTTTGGGTCTGTTGATTATAGCATGGTTACCCTGTACTTTATGGCTAATATTCATGTATAAGTGAGTATATAGCATGAATGTCCTTTTGGGTCTGGGTTACCTCACTAAGGATGATACTTTCTAGTTCCATCCATTTGTCTGTGAAAATCATGATGTCCTTTTTTAAAATGGCTGAGTAGGATTCCCTTGTGAAAGTGAACCACATTTTCTTCATCTATCCTTCAAGTGAGGGACAACTAGGTTGTCTCTACTTTCTGGCTATTATGAATAAAGCTGCTATGAACATAGCTGAACAAGTGTCCTTGTGGTATGGTGGAGCATTTTTGGGGTATAGCTGGGTCTTGAGGTAGAAATATTTCCAGTTTTCTGAGAAATTGCCAAATTGATTTCCAGAGTAGTTGTACAAGTTTGCAATCCAACCAGCAATGGAGAAATGTTCCTCTTTCTCCACATCGTCTCCAGCATGTGCTCTCCCTTGAGTTTTTGATCTGAGTTTGTAAGGAAGAATCCCAGGGTCATTTGATTTGCATTTCCCTGATGACTAAGGACTTTGAACATTTCTTTAAGTGATTCTTGGCCATTCTATATTCCTCTGTTGAGACCTCTATGTTTAGCCTTGTATCTTATTTTTTTAATTAAGTTATTTGGGTTGTTGGAATCTAACTTCTTGAGTTATTTATATATTTTGGATACTGACGAGTTCAAGGGAATTCCCCACTTTCTGTTCTATTAGATTTAGAGTATCTAGTTTTACATTGGGGTCTTTGAATGACAGCAATCCCCACATAAAACCTTCTACCCAAGATGTCTCTTGCCTATAAGATGTGCATAAATAATGATAGAGCAGAGACGGAAGGAATAGTCAACCAATGACTGCCCCAAATTGAGACCCATCTCACGTGCAAAAACCGTTCCTGACACTATTGATAATCTGTTATGCTTGCACACAGGAGACTAGCAGAACTATCCTCTGATAAGTTCCACCCAGCAGCCAATGGAAAGAGATACAGAGACCCACAGCCAAACATAAGAGGGAGTCCAGGGAGTCCTGTGGAAGAGTTGGGGGAAGGATCAAGGGACCTGAAGAGGACAGGGACTCTACAGGAAAATCAACAGAGTCAACTAACCTGGATGCTTGGAGCTCCCAGAGTCTGAACTGCCAAACAAAGAGTGAGCATGGGCTGGAACTAGGCCCTGCCTCCCTCCCATGTATATATATAGCAGATGAGCAGCTTGGTCTTTATGCAGCCAATGACAGGAGTGGGGGCTATGTCTGAGGCCCTGCCTCCCTCCCATATATATATATATAGCAGATGAGCAGCTTGGTCTTTATGCAGCCAATGACAGGAGTGGGGGCTATGTCTGAATCTGTTGCCTGCCTGCCTGCCTGCTTGCCTGTGGATAATCCCATAAGGATCATCTTACCTGGCTTCAGTGGAGGAGGGTACACCTGTATAGGGAGAGGGTGTGTGGTGATACCTAGAGTGGGGCTTCTACTTCTCAAAGGATTTGGGGAGGAAGGAATTGGGGGAGGAACTGCATGGTGAGGTACTGGGAAAAGAGGGGGCTGATGTTGTAAAGTGAATAAAAAATTAAATAAAAAGAAGGCACGCTTAGAGCTAGTCAGACAGAGATCTGCCCTGTCAGAAGGCACTGGTAAGCGTGATGGACAGAGACATGTGGGAGCTGAAAACTGAGACACTTTGCCAGAGGTAGGAGGGGTCAGCTGAGGAATGAGATGAAGAGTAAAACAGGGAACATCGGAAGGGCAGAGTGAGAAGATGGAATGGAGCTGAAGCAGCAGTGCTTGAATCCTGCCATCAGGTATAACAATGTTTTCTGAGGTGGGCCCTTGTGAATATTTCCTCAACTCTCGATTCATTCACTCCCATCCATCTGCCCAGACTCTAGTCTAATACTCTTTCTTAAACACTTAATGCTCTTTATGATTTATTATTGTTTGCAACAGTATTTATTGTTGCATAGGTTTTTCTGGTGTCTGATATATGGTCTTAAAGTGTTATTTAAAGTTTGAGTTTTTATTTAGCTTGCCATCTCTTTAGACTGTGTAGTTCTATCTTGATTATAAATCCTTAGAGGGTAGAAAATAAATTTTATAGGCTCTCCCTTCTTTTATGATATTCATGGCAATAAATCCTCAAAAGATATTTATAAGTTTAATTCCCTTCTTCTGTTTTTGAAGTAATTTAAAGCAGAAGACACCAGGTATAAGTATTAAAATAAAACTAAATGATACTCCAGAATTTAAATAGACATAGAGCCAGAGGGAAAGAAAACCGGCATTCCAAAATAACAGTGTTGTGTAAACACATGTCAGAATTTGTACAACAAACTCGGGCAAGCATGAAAGGCTCTAGGTAACAGTGAACTTGCCAGTATGAAGGTCACTCTATGTTCAGGATTCTCAGTGGCATATA
Source organism: Mus caroli (assembly GCF_978045245.1). Taxonomy (NCBI): domain Eukaryota; kingdom Metazoa; phylum Chordata; class Mammalia; order Rodentia; family Muridae; genus Mus; species Mus caroli. The sequence goes on along the minus strand of NW_028227274.1, from coordinate 28,656,456 downwards.
AAGGCCAAAGTAATTGTGTGGACAAAGTCTGTGAGATAGAAGTACATAGAAACTGTGTTACAATAAGTGACCCCAAGATAGTCACCCAGATCAGAAAGAACTCTAAACTTAAGAGGGCAAGCTTCATTTTGTAGGCAAAACAATTACTGTTCTTAAAAGCGTCCAAGAAACAAGCCATCCAACTATAAAAAATGCAGCCAACATCTCCTCCCTATGCTGCAGGTTCTTTTCTTTTTGCCCCTTTTTGTTCAGCTGCTCCTTTCTCCCCTCTGTCTTATTTTGTAAATTAAGTAGTTTTTTAATTCACTTTGTATCTGGGTTGCTGCCCCCTATCCGGTCCCCCCTCACCCAGTCCCTCTCCCCACCACCCTCCCATTCTCCTCTGAAAATGGGGAGCCCCCCATATCCTCCCACCTTGGCACATCAAGTCTCTGCAGTGCTAGGTACATCTCCCACTGAAGCCAGACAAGACAACCTAGTTCGGAGAGTGTATTTCAGACAGGCAACAGCGTTAGAGACAGCCCTTGTTCCAGTTGTTGGGGGATCCACACGAAGACCAAGAGGCACATCTGCTACATATGTGTAGGGGGCCTAATCCATGCTAACAAGAACTTTACCAATTCCATATCAGCTTTTTCACCTGCTCCTTTATACCCCTCAAAATCCCCTTTTATATCTCTGACCTCAACAATCTGTCTCACAGCTCAGTTCTTGCTTAGTTCTCTGAGACCTGTGACCAGAGTGTTTTTGGCAATAGGATTTTTCTATCTGCTTCTGGCGACTAACCAAGAACGATGTCAATAGCTTTGCTCTGGGGATTCTATGACCTCCTGGGTTACCCTCCACTGGGAAATTTGTTTAATGATCTGTGGCTTTGGGGAGGAAAATTATCCCCCCACAGAGGATACTGCAGCTTAAACTTTTCTTTTTTAATTGTATATTTTAATATAAAGAACAGTCAGTTTCCATATGGCTCTTACATAATCCTTAATATCGTTTCCTCCTTGCCTATTCCTTCATATGCCTCATACTCCCAACCCCCTCAGCATAGTCTGTTTCAATTTTTCTCTTTTTTGCTTTCATACCACCTGTGTGTCACTATCCACCTTTCCTTAAGGCCTTCCTTTTCCGCACACCTCCTCAAATGACCTTTCTTTCTGACTACATGCATTTCAAGTTTTACACACTACCTTGAAAATTCATCAGTATCATGCCCTTCCCCCAAGGCTCAGGAAACTTGTGGGAAGGGGACATAAGGAATAAAAGAGCTGGTGGATGCAGGGGTATTTTGCAAAAAAAAAATCTTTTGGACATGACATGGACATTATACTTATAAATACATTGTAGTTGTGAATATCTGCATAAGATTTGGGCCCCTGCAAATTTCATCATGTATGGGCTATGGGTCATAGGGCCCCACCCTTTCTGCAAGGTCAACTAACAGTTGATGTTATTGGGGGAAGAGGATCACTTTCTTCAGTGGTTTGCCCACTGATAAGTTGCCCATATTCCAGTTATTTATCTTATACCCATACTCGTAAAAGCAACCCAATTAAACCCAATGGGACACACCCACCCCCTTCAACCTCCCAAAATAGAAACATACATAGACACACAGATACGTAGAAACACTCACAGACACACATACACAAACAGAAAGACACACAGGCACATACATTGGCACACACATACATAAACACACACATATGTACACACACACAATTAAACCCAATGGGACAGACAGACAGATACACACACACACACACACACACACACACACACACACACACACATACACAGATAGAAACACACATATACACACATGCAGAGACAAACACAGACATACACATATAGATACATCTACTCTCTTACATACATATAGATACACACACACATAGAAACATACAGAGATACACACACACAATATATACACACATTAACACACATACACATATACATACAAACACACACATGCATACAGATAGTCACACATATATACACTATCCCACATACACATACACACACCACATAGATACACACATGCACGTGTACACACACACACACACACACACACACACACACACACACACACACAGTTGAAAGTAGAAGAGGGACTTGTTGGGATGAATGGTTTGGAAGGACCAATGGGTGGGATAGAAGAGAATAGGTGATGGGGTGGATTGACTAATATTCATTATTTACATGTATGAAACTATAAACAAAAAAGGGAAACTGGGAAAGGGGATAACATTTGAAATGAAAATAAAGAAAATACCCAATAAAAAAGATTAAAAAATAAAGCTGTCTCCCATTTCTTCATCACAGAAAGCAAATTAAATGCTTTTTTTTTCATAGAGTCTTCTGTGACAAGCACACATGTTGTCTGCCTCACTAGGCTTATTTGCATTTTCTTGAGTACAATTTTGAGACAGCCCAGCATGTTGGAAACAGCTTGGGCTGTGAAGATGGATAGATGTGTGTTGGAATTCAGTTCTGTCACTAATAGGCACTTGACAGCAATCTTCCTCCAGACGTCTTAAGGGGATGAGCCAGGGCTCTCTACTGAGCTCTTCTCATTAACTTCCTACTCTATTCCATTCAGTTCCTGGCTTAAATACAATGTACTCATTTTTATATCTTAATAGTCAACGAAGTTTAAATCTATATAAAAACCACAAGGCATAACTAAAATAGACAAAGTTTTCAAAGCTGTCAGGTAGGTTAGGATACGATGCTTGTGAACTAATGCTGCCACAACTGATTTGGTGTTGTGTATGGAAATGAAGAAGCATGTGATTTGAGTCTGTGATCTAGCAGCTCCACTCCTACCTGTTTGCTTAATGGAAACCAATATATGTGTGGATAATGAGGACTGGGCAGGTATTTACAGCAGCATTGCTCCTTATAGCCTCAAATGAAATAGATTCTAAGTGTTCAACAATATGTATTAAGTAAATCAAATGTACATGTTTGTACTGTGAATGAAAAGCTAGTAAGAGGCGATGATATAGGATCTGACGTGATCTTAGAACTCTTCAGCTATAGCAACCCACAGCATTCTAGAATCACAAATCACAGCCCCTCCTTCAGAAGTCTGTGGCATAAAGGCCACGAAAGGCATTATCATGGGATAGGAATAACCTATCCTGTCAGCCTCTAAGCCAATCTGGTCCATGTTGATTTCCTTGGCTATCCGTCCTACATCTGTCTTCCTTAGGTTATTTACTTAGACACAACATCAAAAGTGAGAAAACGAAACCTGTCCTTGTTTGAGAGTCCCTGGTATGATCCTGTATGCTAATCATTCGGGAGGCCTCCTTATGAGCATAGCCCGGACATGGATTGCCTGTCTCTCCATATCATTCTGAATACTATCAACTGCTAACTCTTTAAAGGTTTAGGTTGTTTTGAACAATGTCTGCTTGAGAACAGGCTTAAGAAGTCTGGGACCCATATTCCAACCCCAGTTTTTTTTTTTTTTTTTTTTTCCTGCGTGGTGTTGAGACTACAGTATAACACTTAGCATCCGTTCCATGAGGTATGAAAGTAGAGTGACTTTCCAAGCTATTCACTAATGAAATGAATGTGATGGGACCTGCACCTGGCACTTGCTTTCAAGTAGTAGCATGTTGCTATTATTAGGATGCCTTCCAAAACAAAGGACAAAAGTGACACATGGAACCCACTATTCAGTTCTCCTCAAGCAGAAGATTGTGTTTTGTTTATTTTGTACGGGGCTGAAATGGCTTTATTTTGAAATCTGTTTCCCTTTTGCTTTCATATCTCAATTATCTTTGTGTGTACGATAAAATGGTGGCCTGAAACAAGGGGTAAGAAAGATGGGAACAGAACCCACTGCTAGTAAGAAGCTTTCAGAGAATGAAGGTGTCATCTGATTGATAACCTTCAATTGTTTTCCAAAAGAAAGAACTAAGTTTCTGAACTTTTCGGAAACTGACTGTAAAGAGTCACTGTATTCAGTCTGAGCCCTATATAAAAACAACATGAGCTCCTGTGGGAAAACTTGTTGTAAAATGGGATCTTAGAATCAAGGGAATTCAGATGAGGATTTGGGAGGCCAGCATAGATAGCTCCATTCTTTTCAATGGGTTTCTCATGGAAGGTCACACCTTTCAAATGTCTCTGGAAGGCTGAACACCACTCCTGTATGTGCAATCATGTTTCATTTTCAAATTTTATAGCTAGCACTTGAGCTCACTAGCTAATCCTTATCTAACTAATAAGGTCCCCCACTTCCACCTTTCCTGATTAATCATCTGGTGGAGTTTTTAACATCCATTTGGGCTTAATTTGCTGGTTTTATAAATGCTTTAATCCCGAAAGTGATGAATGAGCTTCCAAGAGGCAAGGCTTCAGTTTTGATGTATGTAGTAGTGAGATCACCGAAGCTATACCCTTGAAAATTCATGTAATGAAGAGTCCTTAATACTTTCTACTTCTTTAAAGGCTTCCCTGCTGCTTCCATAAAGCCTTGCTTTTGTTTGTTTGATTCATATTTCCTGGTACACTCTCTAGCATCAGATTCCAATTTCATTTCCCAGTGGGAACCATTGTCCTTGTGCAAACTGGTTGCTTTATCTCTAGGGTCATTTCATTGTCATGTAAACAAGCCTTTTACACTCTTATCTACCTACTTCATAAAGCATTATGCTTGCTTTTAATCATCCTCTAGAACTTTCTCTTGTACTTAAGTTCTACTCATCCTTCAAAAAGAGTGAAGTTTCCAAACTCACAGTAAACAGTTTTATTGTCAATTTCTCTAGCTTTTTCTTTTGTCAGTATTTGAGTAGTATCTACTGTAAAATTATAGTACTTTGCATGGGATTTAATTTTTCAAATAAATGTTTTTGTTTTATATATAGAAAGTATCTATCTATCTATCTATCTATCTATCTATCTATCTATCTATCTATCTATCCATCCATCTATCCATACACTTGCTGGGGAAATATGAAGCCTTCATTTGATTTCTGAAATTCATGTATTGATGGAAGGTCAGAACCAGCATACGAAATTGTCCTCTGATCTCCATGTATACACTGTGGCATGCATGCTGTAGTATGTGTACCTTCACACACATCATTCACAAATACACACATTACTGAAAAATAAATTTAAATAACATATAATCTGGATATTAAAAAAATTACATAAACACTTCTGAGACAAACACTCAATCTAGTCTCAAATTCTCCTTAAAATATTTTTGATCACCAAACAAGTAAACATGATTTTGAAGTCAGTATAAATATTATTACTGCTTGATAAAAGAGAAACATAAAATAACAGTGTCTTTTTACTAGTTGTTAAGATATATGCACATGACCCATTCCTATGCATCTATTATCAAATGTCTTTGAATAGTGGGGAAAATGTAAACATGCATTGATCATATGAAATACTCATCACAAGCCTTCCATGACAATAATGGATATTCTTCACTGTTCTTGCAACTGTGAAACTAATTTTGGATTTAGGAGGCTTGGGTCCATTTTAAATCTCAAGATAGTGCTAATAACTTAACAATATCCCTGGCCCAGGTCAGTGGATACTTAACATATATAGACCTTAGGCTTTTAAATAGATCAGAATTTTAAGTTCCATTCAGTGCATGCATGTCTGTTTCATGGGTGCCAATGCTGAGTATATTCAGTAGAAATGGTCTTTTAGAGTTTATTCCAGATTTTGATTCAGCAATTGTTGGCCAATGATCATTTGCTTCCCCAAGTTCTCTGTCTCCTTCCTCCCATCTTTCTCTTCAAAGTGATCTTTTTCACTGCAACGGTTACTCTGCCTCTTGAAATGTGTAAAACACAAAAGGCATTCTCTCTCTATACAACCTACCGAGTCCATTCAGCATTTCTCTCATGTGCGTGCATTTTGGGCTGATCACAGAAGAGTGGAGATGATGTAAACACAGAACTAACACTTGAAATTCTCAAAAAATTATTTAAAAAAGGAAAAAAAACAAACAAGCAAATAAAACTTCACAAATAAAACTCAGGATCCATCTATTTTATAAATATGATTTCTGATTAGGGCCATCTGCGCGAAGCCTTACATTTGCATTTCCTAAGAAGCAGAGCGCTGAGTTACCAAACAACTCCACGCCTCACATCAGAGAGAGGCAAACAGGAATCACATAGCACACGTTTCCGAATATTTTCCAGAAATCATAATGTCACACAGCTAGTCCAATCAAATTACTTTGGCAATTGAGTTAAATCCTTAGAATCTGCATCTTTGAAATAGTACACCATTTATCAAATCAGCCAGCGCATGAAGCTATGCTACAGATAAATGAAGGAATATTACAGATACAATTTTCCTCATATGATTTCGATTTAGATAAAATGATTACATTGAATTTTAAATGAAGTTTACTTTTTTACATAAGTTATAATTTAAATACACCTGATACTAAGTAGTAAGTTTTAAATTTATTTGGGTATTGGTCTCTGTACTTAAACTCACTGTGCCATCTTAATTTTTCTAATTGTCAGAGAACACCAGCTTACTAACTTATATTTGATATTCTTGACCTTTATTTTTTATTTTTTCTAACTCTCAATCATTGGTTTTATCTCTCCATATTTTATGGCATAATATCTATACTAATTAATTTAGTCATGAAACTGTATCTTATACAGTCAGGATGGCTTACATAACAACATAATTTTTCAAAATATACCTTCATATAAAACTTAATACCTTTTGTTTCTGTGTCATTGAACTCATGTTGCTCTCAAAGTCATTTTAACCCTTCAATGCCAATTAATTCAAAGAAATTAAAAATCTTTGATATTACAAGGAGCCAGATAATCATAATATATTGTACAATAAATGATTACTGCTCCACAGCATTCAATAATCAATGCAAGAAGAGGTGAATTTGAATTTCATCTCTGTGCAGGCGTTTCACATGCTTGCACTAAGTCTGACAAATACTTGTCTATAATTCACTCCTCTGACACTTGATACCATGAGCACATATTCCTTACTCATTTTCTTCTGCTGGATTCTTCTTGCTTTTCCATGAGAACCCTGCTGAGTTATATCAGAGCTTGAGTAGAAGTGAAAAATAAAGAAAAAGATAAAACTATTTTTCTAATAATTAAAATAAATTGACATTTTAAAATTTACAGTATTTCCTTCTTCCCGTTCTTCCCTCAAAACTTACTCATATACCCCTCTTTGTTCTATTGCAAAATGCATGTATTCATTTACTCGTTAAATGTTGTTACATCCATGCATTCATTCCTAGATGCACCTTGCTCAGTCTGTGTAGTGTTACTTGTAAGTATATTTGCAGTGCTGGCTATTTGGAAGTGGATAACCAGTAACTCTTTCCTGGAGAATACTATTTTCTTATAGTTCTTTGTGTTGGGTCGAGGCCTCATGGGATTTCCCCAGCTCACTTTAACACATGTATTTCCTTGTTCAGGTCATGATTATGTGATTATGTTTGTGAGACTTTATGGGTATAACTTCTGACATTACAAGGAGATACAGTCTTACAGCAAACTCTCTGATCCTTTAATTCTTTCTGTCCTCTTTCACGATGATCCCTAAGCCTTAGGTACTGGAGTGCTTTTGAATATCTTTTGGTTCTGGACTCCATAAAACTCTGTATTCTGATTGGTTGTGGTTTTCAGTAATGGCCTTTGTCTGTTACAAATTGAAGTTTCCTTGGTGATGGCTAAAACTATACTTATGTGTGGGTATAAAGACAACCATTTAAAATGTAGTTAGGGATTATGATGGTTTAGAAAAGTGGCAGTTATAGATACTCCTTTAAGATCTATGACTTCATTAACCCTGGCTAGGTTTCCAGTACCAGCAAGATATTCCTATTGTTGAATGTCAATAACTGGCTTTGGCTTTCATGTGGAGGGTAAACTGAGGCAGGAAGCCATTGTGGGTCAGTGATTAGAGCCTCTGACAGGGATGGATCCAGATACCTACAGGGGCTGCTGCCAATGGCAGCCAGTGATTTGAGAAGTTACTCAGCAGATTTTTCTCTGAGAGAAAAAAGCTTAATTTACTGGGGTTGGCACTCTTTGTGGCCAGTGGAAAGACCATGAACATTTTTATCTCCTATGAGCTGGCAAGAAAGAGAAGGAAAGAGAATGAATACACACACACACACACACACACACACACACATTGAGCAGATGAAATGAAAGGCAGAATCCAATAACCTTATAGACACAAATACATACATACATACATACATAACATACATGCATACATACATACATAACTACAGACAGACATATACACATTCACTCATAGAATGGTTAGAGCAAAGCTCCAGCAAGCAAGCTCTAAGCATTTGAGACATACATACATACATACATACATACATATATACCTTCATACATATATACACACAATTAGTGAATGGAGCAAGCTCCAACACACACCCAGACAAGCTTTACATATATACATAACCATACTTAGTTGATGGATGGAAGGAACAATGTTCCAAGCCCATACTTTATTCTTTCTTCTATAGCTTACATATGCCTGCAAAATCTTTCAAACAGTATAAAATTACAATGTGATTACATTTTAGTTTTCTGCTAGTAAATGATTATGAAAAAACAGTGTGTTCCTTAATATCTTTACATAGTATAGGTAAAGAAAACAAATTATTCCCTCAAACCCATATACAATCATAATTAAGCAACTTGTTATAGACTAACAAAGTATAAACAACAAGGTAGTTTTCTCTGCCAATTTCTCTTATTGGCAGGCAGCAATTCATGGTTACAAAGAAAGGAGTCATTGTTTTATTATTTATTTTTAAAAATAATCTTGTAAGAATCTTAAGAGAATCACAAATCAAAAGTTATATATAAAAATCAATCCTATCTACCTTAAATCCTCAGAATGCATTATAAAAAGTCCCTAGCTGAACTAATATGACTGTGTCTTTTTAAACTTCAGATTGTTTCCTAAGATTTTCTACATCAGAACCAGTAGTAAAAACATCTCAACCTAGTTTCACTAGAAATTGTATTTTTCCAAATGTTTTCTAAGGGTGGTGGTCTTTGCTGACAGTTTATGTCTCTAAGTTCTTCTCTAGGGGGTGATTCTGCTCCTGCAGCAATGCCTGAAAGAGATTAAGCATATTCTTATGAGTGCCAGAAATATTGTCCAGTGAGGGACTAGAAGCCCTCTTAGAGTTTTCATATAATTCTTAGATTAAGAGGGATGTGAGGGCAGCAAGCAGAGCAGAACTCTATAACAGCATGAGGTCCCTTTCTTCCTGTATGGTTTTTGGAGTCTTAAGTCCAACTAGAGAGTCATTGGTTACCACCAAGGTATGTGTACCATAACTGCACGCTTTGGCTTATCATGCTATGCTGGTCATTTTTGTGGTTCATAGGCATTATAGATGTATAGGACTATAAGTTGCTTCCCTGTTTTGGAAGCTTTCATGTTGCTTTCTGGTACTATGAAAGTCAGTCTTCAATGGGGAGACTTTCAGATCTTTTCCAGGTCAGGGTATTTGGGCCTGTGTGTTGTGTATGGTGTTTTGGGCAATGGGGCCTTACTTTCATCTTTGGAAGGCAACCAAGCACAAGAACAATAACCTTTAATGTTTTGGGAATCTTTTAGCCAATGCTGATGAGAAAGGAGAGTTTCTCATGTTTGGCTTCGTTAGATGCTTTTGGATTCTTGGAGGGTTTATTGTCGGCTCAGATGGAAAATTTTTATTTAAACTGTATATGTATATTTATAGTAAGTGTAATATAGATTTTTAGATAGATTATCGGTAGCATGATTTTTATGACTTTCTCAAACATCCTTACTGTTGTTCTACACTCCTCTCTTTTTCTGTACTTATCTCTTTCCTCATCCTCAATTACCTACCCCATTTTTGCATTTCTCCAATCTAATCACCTGTACCCTGCTATTTATTCCCCTCTAACCACCCCTACAACAATGATTACTTTTTTACTTTCTGTGGTTTACACCAGAATATGTACTTACATTTGAGGATTTGAAGTTTGGAGCCTCCAATGAGAGAGATCATGTGACTTTTGTCAACCTGGGTCTGGCTTACCTCACTCAAGAGGAACTTTTCTAGTTTCACCTCCACAGTGCATGATTCCTTTATTCTTTGTCTCTAAAGAGTGTAACATAGTATAATTGTGCCACATTTTCATTACCCATTCTCTGGTTTCCAAAGTGCAAAAACCATTGTTAACTTTCATACGTTGGTCTGTAAAGTTTTTCACTGATCTTTTATAACTAAAATATTGCGTTAAATAGTCCTAAATTTTAATGGGCTACTCCCATAGAAACCATTTCCTGGTTTCTGTTTCCAAAATTTCCTCAATTTTACATGTTTTTTTACACAACTCAAGCTTTGTTGGCTCACCTTGAGCTACATTTTAATATAACGAGCAAGGTTTAGAGTTTCCAAGAGTCAGGAGCAGTGCTGTGAGTAGCAACAGAATCTCAGCATAATTGGCCCTATCCTTGCTTGCTCCTAAAGATCTGCTCCTTCATCTTCTCATATACAGAGTGATGTTCATGTGTACAAAAGACAAGTTTTCTTGTTTTTAACAATATAATATTTTTGAGAATTTTGTATGAGTACTGTATTTTTGTAATTTCTACTTTCCTCCACCCTCCAGATCCTCTCACACTGCCCTACTCCTTTCTCAAGTTCATGGACTCTTTTTCTTTAATATTATTGTCACACATACATTTATAAATACAATCTGCTGAGTTTCTTTGATGTTGCTCTTATGTATGTGTGTTTAGTGCTTAGAATTGGGTTGCCTATCAGTGTGGTCCTCCTGGAGAAGATAGAGTTTCCTTGTCTTAGTAGTCAGTAATTACCTGTAGCTCTTCATGTAGGGATGGGGCCCTGTGAGATTGCCCCATCCATGTTCATGTGTCAGTTGGTGTCATTGGTCAGGCCTTGTTTAGATGACCATGTTGAGATTCCATGATTGTACTTTCCTTGTCATATAACAAAAGACACTATCTTGCGTTAGATGTCCCTTCCTCAGGATTTTACAATCTTTCTGATCTCTCTTCTGTGATGTTTCTTCTGTGGTGAGTTGTTTGTATGGAGGTTGTATTGTAGTCGGAGCTGAACACCACACAGTCCATTCTTCTCTGCATTTGAACAAGTGTAACTTTATGAAGTTGTCTCTGCTGAAAAAAAGAATCTTCTTTGATAATGGCTAAGCTTCATTTATTTGTGGATGTAAGAGAAGTATTTAGAATGTAGTTGGAAATGCTGGTCTGGGAGAGTAGCAGTAGTAGTTTCTTCTTTAGAGTCTATAGACTGACTAGTCATGGATAGTGAGTTAGGTTTATAGTATCAGGCATTGATTACCTTTTATTGAAATTAGATAATTTTTTAATTGCCACTGGGAAATACCACTATTTGTCCTTACTGGGTTTCTTGCTGTGCTGGTCACTGCTGTGGCTCACAGATGTTACAGCTAGACTACTAGTTTCCTCGATTAATTTTTGAGACTATTTGTAGGTCTTACAAATTGAAACACCCTTGCTCTATTCATCTAGCATGAATTCTGACATTGCTTTATGGTGAAGTAAGAAACATGAAGCTAGTTAAGAAGATTTCAGGAAATAAGAAGATTTTTTTATAAAATATCCCCTGAGGGATCTCATTCAAATTTTAGCCTCATTTTGTGAAATCGTAAGGGAATGGATATTACATCAGGATGAAGAAATTAATCTTTAATGTGGGTTCATGAAAGTAAACTGGACAGTGAATATTATAATTCCAAGAACCTCTATGTGAACATTTACGAGTGAGTTCTCTATAGAACCTCTTCTAAGAAACATGCCTTTGGGGAATGGGTAACTACATAGGCATAGTCAAGGTAAAAGAGGTTTTCTGTTTCTTTAACAATTTTATTCATGTAGTAGAGATCCTAGTAGCATCAAGAGTAAAAGTGTCCTGAGTGGTGTGTTTGTATTTGATCTCATTGTTATTAGTGTCCCCTTATTTGATCATGCATATCATTAAAATCATCTATTCACTGTTGCATGTTGAGTGATAAATGAGTTGTGAAGTTAGACTTGAAAATATTTATCTTAAGATAAATGTACCACATACTTTAAAAAAATCTAAGTTAAACAAAAAGTCAAGGAAAAATAGAGCACCAGGTATTTGTTGAATATTATTAAGGAATAAAATGATAAGCAAAACAGATTGAATCTTCCCCCAATTACTGAGATGACACAGTGAACATTCAGAACCCAAATAACAAATAATCCAAAGGTCATCTTTGTTTTCAAAGCATAAAATCCAATTTCTACTGCAGAACATTTTCTTTACTGGATAACTGAACGGCCAACTCTGCTTTAATTTCCAGAGAACAATCCAGTTGAAGGTGAAGGGCTCCCAGGCACACACGTTTCCAGGAAATCAGGCTCTGAAGCCTCATCATGAGAATGTCCAAATGAAGACAACTATGACCTTCTGTTTTTGACATTTTCCAGGGGCAAACAGTTTCCAAGGGAGGTGTGGAGCAACTGCAGCGTTCTGCCATGGCTCAATATGCTCCTGTGTTTCAGCTTTCAGAGCAAACCCATCATATGAGCACCTGCACAAATAAGCAGATCACTGATAAGTGAAACTCAGTGGTCCTGTGTGCTGAAGGGGGCCCACCATAGACATGAGTATGAGAGACATTAAGGAAAATGGGTGCTGTCTTGAGTCCTGGTATAGAGGCTGGTGTCTCCATCCATAAAAGAAAGGATGGATGGAGATTAATTATATTTCATTTTAAATCCATGAGGACAGATTTGGGAACAAATCCTCCCAAATCCTCCTCCCCCCCAAATACTTAAAATGAAATCACACAGATTAACTATTTGTTAACTCTATTTTCTGTGATCCCCCTTCATCCTGGGCTCTCCTCAAATGTTCTAAGATCTGAAGAACACTTTTTCCTCAAATGTCCCTTGCCTTCTGCTTTCCTACAGTTAACACTTTGCACATAGAGCCTCATAGACAGCCTCTATCAGAGACAAAGACTACAGGGAGGAGGAACATACTAAATATGGAAGAGCTTCAGTCAGTTCAGAAACTCAGAACTCAGCTAATAGAGTGTAGCTGTTGGGTAATGACCCAGTGGAAGGGAAATGGGGAATGAGAAGGTCTGGAGGGATGACAAGGGTGCCTGACAAACTACACTGATTACATGGTGCTCATCAAAGTTCAGCTCGAGTTCAAGAAAATATTTGTGGACAATTTCATGAATAATTCAGTTTGAATTTTGCTATTAGCTTTTAGTGAAAACCATGAAGCAATTGATGTTATGATAATTTGTAGTAAATTGTATAATTTGCTATTTAAATTCTACCATTCTTTTCAAATGAGAAGCCTATTGTATTACATAGGCTTGCTATAGCTAGGCTCTTCTGTTTATGACAGGGCCCAGGAAGATGCTCATCTTGTCTAAGTATTTTTTTCAGTAATGTAAATCAAACTTGTTCTTTTAGAATTTCATATATATATGAAATATATTTTGAGCATATCACCCTGAACTCTCCTTCTCCTTCCAACCATTCCCCTGGCACTATGCACTGTTCCCACATTCAGATCCTTTTCTCAATGCATTGAATTAATCTGTGCTGTCTGTATATGCACAGGTAAAGGTCCATCTACTGGAGCACAAGCAACACACTTACCTGAACCCATTCCCACAGCCTCAACTGTCAAAGTACCTCAGGGGCTTACCCTAACTATGTTGGAAGAATGACTGATTTGATCTAGTGCAGGTCTTGTGTAGACAACCATGGCCATTACGAGTTTGTAAATGTCATGCCTTGTCATGCCTAGAAGAAATCACTTCTCAGCATTCTGCATTCCTTCCAAACCTCTTGTCCTTACAATCTTTCTGCCCCATCTTGATGAAGAACTTGTTATTGGACATCTTTATTTTACATGTCAACATTTAAAAATATTTGCTGATATGTATCGAAAGATGGCCTAGTCGACCATAACTGGAAAGAGAGGCCCATTGGACTTGCAAACTTTATATGCCCCAATATAGGGGAATGCCAGGGCCAAAAGAATGGGAATGGGTGGGTAGGGAAGTGGGGGGCGCTATGGGGGACTTTTGGGATAGCATTGGAAATGTAACTGAGGAAAATATGTAATAAAAATATTAAAAATTAAAAAAAAAAGAAAATAGTAGTGCAGCAGGAGGCCTGTGATGGGGAAAAGGGAGGCAGAGCTAAGAGTTGCAGAGACAGGGAGTGTCTGGGGAGAAAGGGGAAGGCCAAGATGGAGGAGGGCAGACAGGAGGAAGAACCTGGCCCAGCATGGCTTTAGATAGCCACAGGTAGTTATGATGTCTATAGGAGAGAATATTTGGGATAATTTGTCTAATCTGGGTGGGCAGCTTTTATCATTATCAATTGGTTCTGAAATTGTATGGGCATCTTGTGAATTGAGAATTTGTTGATACATAAATCTGTTTGGTTAAAAAAAAAATATTTGCTGAGGCCAGAGACTTGATGCCCCAGAGAAGGGGGATGCTGGTGTGGGGAGGTTAAGAGGAGAGGGATAGGGTGAATAATTCTGGGGGGAGGGCACCCAGAGTGGAGCAACATTTGGGATGTAAACAAATAAAATAAGTAATTAAAAAGTATATTACACCAAAAATTTTGCTAACTACAGTAAGGTTTTCATTCTTTTTTGTTTCTTTCTTTGTTTCTTTTTTTCTTAAGGAATGCTGCTTTAGATAAGGTTAACAGCAGTCATTTGACAGTACTTTTAAAGCTTTCACAGGCCTTTTCATTTTTCGTCTTTACAAAAAATAGGCTGTAAACAATATTATACCTGTTTCAAGTTTGAGAACTCTGAGACACATTCACAGTTCTGGTCTGACTGACAGTTTTTTCATGGCATAAATTGAACTACCATGATGATTATGCTTCTTTTCTATTAGAATGTATAAGCTTATTCTGAGACTAGGCTGAGCTTTTTTATAATAAAATAATAAGATTAAATTAATAAACCAATGAAAACACATTAGATTTATAATAAGAGCATATTCAGAAGCAAACCTAGACTTTCCAAACAGGCCCCAAGCAAAGCTCATGCTTCATGCTTCCATAACAGTTGCCTGGCAGACTCTGGGCCAGTGATTAAAAAGTAGCTGCCTTGAGATATACCACATTCAGAAATGTCAATAAAATATTCCGAAGACCATGTGTGACTCCAGTCCTACTGTAACAAGGAAATGTCTCGAGACTCACATGCATCTGGGAAGACAGATACTTTGATGACACTGTGATGCAGGCTTTCTGAAGCTATGTGACTGGGGCTTTCAATGACAGTACTGTTGAATAAATTTGTGTTAGGACAAGAAGGAAGAGAGAACTGCACTGCTATTTGATGGGGCAGGGCTGAGTAATGTAAACTGAATACTAAGTAAGATTAATGAGAAACCATAACTTTCCTTGGGTGAGAAGAAGATGCAGGAAATGACAGGTGTCATGGGGTGATGTTAAGCATAACTAAATGAACTTAAGTGCAGACCTCAAAATAGTGCTTATTAATAAGAAAATACTGAAATAAACTAAAATGCTACCACAATCATCTTTAAGCTAAGCAACTTAATAACAAACACAATGAGACACACCATATTCTGGGTCATGTCTTAGGAGTGAAGGATGAGGAAGACTTAGCTCTTTTTGCACTCTGTTTACTCTTATTCCTTTAAGAAATCATCCAGGACACTGATGCAAGCCACTGGAACTCAACAGTTACGAAAATGTGTTGCTCTCCCAGAGGACCTAAGTTCAGTGAATTCTAGCACCCACATCGGGCGACCACCTGTGATGCTAGTTCCAAGCTCTTCTTTTGGCCTCTGAACACAGCATGAGGTTTATTTGAGTAACTTACATGAACATGGACGAGGGGCTAGTTACAAATGCAGAAATATCTCAAAGACAGCTGTATTAACAAAGTTCACCCCAGCATGGGCAACAGCTCATAAAAGCAGGAAGGAGCACATTGCACAGCCTGCAGGCAGCTCAACAGGTTGGAGGTTTCCTTTCCAGGTGCCCCAGTTGGCTTAAGTCTCTTCTAGGCTGCTCCAGTGGATCTGCTTCTTTCAGGTAGCTTGGCCTATTTGAGAAAGTGGGCAGCCTTGTCTAGTCCCTGATTTTAGTGGGATTATTTGAGAGTGGCTTTCAGCAGTCTTTACTGTTTACTCCTGGGAGAGAGGGACCTAGTAAATCTTGTTCATTTCAGTGAATTTCTGAAGCTACTTTGAATCCTTCACTTTCTGTCTTAAGGGGGCGTCTTTACAACACAGAACCTACCAATCTCAAAGGAAATGGATCCACAATAGGTCTCTAGGATAGACCCCACTATATATAAGGAGAGAAAATTTTACCAGTTGTTCAAAGTTCAGATTGACTGCCGATAAGGGATGGGATGGTCAGACACTGGCTGGTAGTAAAGGATTTGGGTAACTTAGGAATATTTTATTCTCAGAAACAGAAGGAGGAGTAGAAGAGGGAAATGAACTTTTAGGAAAGGAAGAAACTCAGAAGTTAATTTAAGTATCTGCTGTTTTTCTGTAGCGACGCTACCATTCTGAACACATAAACTCCATAACTTCTGAGCACATAAACTACAGGCTGATGTCAACTGCAGAATGAGATGTTCATTCAGAGGCATAGGAGACCTGAACCTGTTCTCTTGTGTCTTTTAAGACTAGTATATTGTGATATTTACACTTTTCTTTCCCTCTTGTCTGATTCTTGTCACCGCTACAACACTCTTCTCACTAGAATATTAACTATATGGAGGCATTTATTCTTGTTCACATCTGTTGCACAAGAATAACAGGTAGGTGATGCACAAACTTTTACTGAGTTGCAGAATTACACATCTCAGGGGCTTAACATACTCTGGGTATGCTTGTTCCTGTCACCATCCTTTATTTTCAGGTCCAAGCCTTATTTTATTTTTTTATAAGGTAAAGTGATAGATTCAGACCTTCCAGAAATATATGAAAGTATAAATACCACAGTAGAGGCCAAAAGAAAACAGAATAGAATTCAGCTATGATAAAAAAAGAAAACCTGTCCAGGGAAATAGCAACACATCAAGCCAGGCCTCTTCTTAACCGTCCTCAACCTTGGTTTGTTCCTGGTGAGCTGGGTCCATGTTGACATGTCAAAAAATGGAACACAGAATTGCAGAATTTTGCAAATATCTTTTTATTCACAAAAGAGAGAGGAAATGGGTTTTAGATTCATATGAAACTCAATCACCTTCAAAGAGCCATTTTTCTTCCTGTCTCTTTCCTTTTTCCTAGTGGAGTGTATTTTGGCTCCATTTGCTGAGGTTGACAGAGTTCTCAGACACAGGGGAGCCAGGATGGAACTTTTGAAAAAGTGGCAAAGCAAAAGCGACTTTGAATGAACTGTAACTAGTTCTATGTGATTAAATTATCCTGAAAATAGTGTGCATGTCTACTTAAGTTGAAAGACAAATAATAGATTTAAATAAAGTCCACAGGAACTTTGTTTTAAATTGTGTTTCTTAAGACAAAATTCAATTAAATTTTTTATTAAAGGTCTGTCTTTCAAAAAATGTGACATGCATGTGTTTTGTATGTTCAAGACCACCTGTATATAAGTCTTTTATTCTGAAATAATTAAACATTACTATTCACAAAGGAAGGAATTAACTTCTGTTAAGGAATTCACTTATTGATATAAAGAGTCAATTGACATATTTTTCTCCTCTATAACCTCCATTCACAGAGCAGCATGGAAAAGCAAGCCTCCATGACTCTTCTAGTATCAGTTATAGATGGCTGTAAATGCTGATTAAGAAATGAATGAGGCAGGACTTCTGTTTTAACAATGAAAGATATTGGGAGAATAGAAGGATTCTTACTCAGTAAGTATATACAAAGTAAGATATGTTTTAAAGTTAGCACCAATGGCAGCAAGAGTAAGATTGATAAATAGTTCAAGACATAGCAGTGCTGTAAGAACAAAAGCAAAGCAAGGAACAAACTACATAGCAAGTTAGATTAGATACAGGAGCATCTTGGCTAAGCAAATGAAATATAAAGTGTATTTGGGGGAAATCTGAATATATTCTGAATTTTAAGTAATCTAAAAATTTTATTAAAGTCGTAATAGAGGAACTATTAGCTAAAAAGTAATTACAGCTCAGTATGCATGTCTTTAAATATGTTCCATACATGTACCTATTAAATAAGTTATGAAAAAGTGTTCAATTATGACAATGACATGCATAAATATATATGCACATTAAAAAGCTAAAGGAGCCATGTGACATTTTCATCCAAATATCGAATGAACTTAGTTTTTATTTATTTTTTTTAGTTCTTGCTACTTCCAAATAGGACATGATCAGATAAGAAACATTTACTTCTTAGTAATCATTTATTTAAAAATACCCAGAAAAGCAGGCCTATGGGCCACCTGAAGTTTGGCGAGAGGCCCATAATTTTCTTCCCATGACACAGAGTTTGCTTCAGCCACACAAGATTTATTACCATTCATGTCCCTCCCTCTGTGGCAGAGACATACAGCTTTCCCCGTCTCTCCTCCATGGCTGTCAAATACTCATTTATGTCTCCCTACTCATTTTCTTTTCTACCTCTTCTATGAGGCCTCTTGGCAGCCCACAAATTATTTCAGATTTTTCAAGGCTACATCAATAGTTCTCAAACACCATTGGGGTATTTCTTACCTTTTATGGTTAGTTAACTTATGGCTTTTAGTCTAATAGTTGTATGGTGAGTCCTAAAAGTTGTCAATAAAACAAAACAAAATCAATTAAGGTGACTTTCTCTTGGCCTACGAAGCCTGACACGACACAAAATAAAATAGCAAGTTCTCCTTTAAGTACCTGGGGGCAGTTAGTGTTCCACAGCCTGAGTAGAAGGTGGGAAGGGCTTCTTTGATGTTGCCAGATTCAATCAGAACTGGACTTGTAGTTTAGTTTAGTTTTATTTTTGAGACAGATCATTAATATGTAATTATGAAGCCCAACTTATATCCCAGCTATGTACTCCAGACTGGCCCCACACTCGTGATCTTTCTGGTTCAGCCTCTTGAGTGCTGGGCTACAGTTGTATACCAACTAGACCTAACTTAGAAACCCATATTCTCTTCATCTTAGGCTCCACTTCCATTTCAAGCTCAGTTCAGGTATCAAGAGGTTTACTAAAGTCAAGTCGTACTTTAACAGTTTTAGTTTAGGCTGAGGTGAAGAGGCTGGGTTGTCTCTGGGTAAGGATGCTCTGTAGGACCAGGGATGAATGTAGTCGGTGATGACACACAGGTTCAATTTGACTGTGAAAGCCTCTTTGTATGGAGAGACAGTGGCTCAGAGATCCTAAGTCCTGCTCCAGACGCATCTAGAAAACCGAAGGTATCAGGAACTTGGCATTTCCTTCACCCTTTTCTGCTGTTTTTTTGTTTTTTGTTTTTTGGGTTTTTTTTTTTTTGGTAAAAGGATGCATCTACCTCAGTGGCTGCTAGGCTGTGGTGGTTTCTTTCCAAATAACCATTCAGAGGGCTCTAAAGGCTGTCAGTAAAGCCAAACAGAACCAAGCAGATACAAGTGTTCTTCAGTTGACCTAGGAGGCTCTATGTGAAATAATGCACTGTCCACCGGGTGGGACATGGAAGATCCTGAATGGGGTATTCAATTAAGATAGTGGGTCTCTTCTCAGGTAGCTGGAGTGTGACCCACCTGTAGCTCTACACTCTGCTTTTTAGCAGTTTATTTCCACACTTTTAGTTAGAAAAAGACTTTAGTTAGACTAAAGCCACCTTGAAAATTTAGATACTCTTGGTCTCGGTTGAAGGGCTCAGAAGGAGAAGGGAGCAGCCTGAGCAGGGAAAGGTCCTGAACTCATGTCTTCCCATTTGCCACATGCCTGGAGGCCCTCGGTAAGTGTAGAACAAAAGATTAGGGTGTAAAGCTGCTCTTTCGTTTGTCACGCCAGTAGTGTCATTTCCATCAGAAAATGAGTCACTGAGCCACCTTGTAACACATGAGAGGTTGTGAGTTCCCTGAGGAAGTAAGGTTTAAACAAGTATAGAGGGTGCACCAGGAAGACTGTGCTCAGGTCTGTGTAGAATTTTAGCAGCGGGCTGAGCAATCCGTCCCAGCTACTGAACCAGAGTTGGTGCCTATCTCATTAACTAACCCCCTTCGCCACCACTGAGGCATGACGACTTCAATTCACTGAAGATTTGAAGATTTGCTTTTTATTTATTTACTATAATGATGGTTCCCTTTCAGCTCTATAGCCTCATAAAAACCTTAAAAGAACTCAGCTCATCTCAGTGACTAGATGGATGGCTAATTCTGCCTAGCCTTAGAAATAAGCTGGTTTGAAAGAAAATACACAAAAAAAAATAACTAATTAAAATCCTACAAACTATGAGATACGTGAAGGAATAGTTTGGAAATAGACCATTATATTTATTTTCTAATAGTCCAATTAAAAGGGAAATTAAGATTGTAACTAAAACTATATATGGTGCCTCCCTCCATCCACTGGATTTTAAGCCTTAGTTTTGGGTATCTCCTGTCCTCCTCTAGGATAATTCTTTAAATACAGAAAATAAAATAGGGGAAGTTATAAAGAAAACCAATTATCCTGAAACAATCTTTGAACTAATATTTAATGTGATATAAATCTTTTTTTTTTTTTTTGGTTTTTCAGAAAACATTGCATATGATCTGTCAGATAGGAATGTGTCTCCCACAGTTCAAGTTTTGATTTTATCAGCCGCTTCTTGAGGAACCTGTATCCCTCACAGGTAGTCTGGGAGAAACTGTCATTTCTCCTGGTGAAAACCAACAGATTAGTGTTAACAGACCCTACTTGCAGAGTATATTAATAATGGAAAGGAATTATTTCAATACAAATAAAAGTCTTTCTTCTTTGTTCCACTTACATTTAAGACCTCTGAGCTGAGAACCCATGATATAGCTGTATTTACTTTGTCAGATCCAGAGATAATAATAA
Source organism: Mus caroli (assembly GCF_978045245.1). Taxonomy (NCBI): domain Eukaryota; kingdom Metazoa; phylum Chordata; class Mammalia; order Rodentia; family Muridae; genus Mus; species Mus caroli. The sequence continues at coordinate 28,635,379 of NW_028227274.1, read as the reverse complement.
TAAAAAAAAAGTCAGAGTTGCAGACTTGGGGAAAAGAAAAGCATACTTTAGAATTAAACCCACAGTGGTCAGTGACACTTAAGGGCTAACACAAGAGCATGAAAAAAATGGGTCCTCAGGAGTTTGAAATTATTTACTTTCAATTTCAGAGAAACCAAGCCACGAAAGCCCCCAGATTAGAAACACTTCTTAGAGAACTGGGAAACACAAACTGTCCAAAAACTAACATTCCTTCCTGTTTCGGGGCTACTTTGTTTCTGGCTCATGTTCTGTACAGGGTTAGGAAGAAAGGGAGCTGAAAATAAGGAGCTTGCTTGGATTTGTGAGAAGCATGTGACTGTTGCCACAACGCCCAGATAGATCCACAATAGACAGTTAACTGACGGGGTTACTGTGTTTCTCTCGGTATTATCATTCCATGAAAAGATTGCTCTGATATTTTTCAACTGAATCTATTCTTTGTGTTGGAGAATTCACCATACAATGGCTGATGCATTTAATGAATAGTATGGTAAAGAGTCAAAATATGTTTTCATATAAAGAACAAGAGCAGTGAAGCTGAGTTTTTTGCTCCCTACTGCTTTTACTTTGGTTACAGTGCACCCAGTGCCACCAGAGAACAAGTGTGGGTTTCCAGTTTCCTGTTGCTTTTGTTCACCTAATAACATTTTGCCATTGAGATTTGGCATAGCCCTCAGCATTCAGAGACTCAGTGTTTTATGGGATGGAGTCAAAATTACCACTTTAAAATTACGTCTTCATTAGTCTGAGTGAAGAAAACATGAGGCCAAAGCAGGTTATGTCTTCTGTACTATTTTTTAGAAAAATAACTTATTGTAGGTGTGTTTTACCCCTTGATTACTCACTCAGCCTATATATTTGAGTATCTGTAGAAAACTCTGTTGTCTTTTACAATAGACTGAATTTGTGTTGTAGAATAAACATATGAGCTATGTTCTATAGCAGCATATAACAGAATATAAGCATTATGATGAAAACAGGAGAGGCTCATGAAGGGAAAATTGCTATTTTATGCTCTTCAATGATGCCCTCTGCAAGGGGACAGCAGAAAGTAAAAGGAAAGACCTGAGTATTTGGAGAAAGGCTACCCCAGAATGGGGTTTTATTAAGGTATTGTGTCACAGCACACCAATTTTCAGATAGGACATGAGGCTTTGTCATTCCTTTGTTTGTTTGTTTGTTTGTTTGTTTCTAAAACAAGGTTTCCCCGTGTTCTAGGACAGCCATGTCCTAGAACTCACTCTGTAAATCAGGATAGCCTTGAATTCACAGAGATACATCAGTCTCTATCTTCCAAGTGGTGGGATTAAAGGTGTGTGCCACCACTACCTGGCTATCATTTAAGTTTTAAATAAAGTATCAGAAAAAAATTAAGCATTAGAGAATTTTGCATAGCAAGGTGGTATGACTGGATAGATAGCCTACAGATAGGAAAAAATAAACATAGCAAAGAGGGTTGGCTCACTGTGGAGACAAGCAAATTTTACTGGAATTAAAAATATAATGTTAAGTCAATAAATTTCCAAATTGGCAGAAATAACCCTAAGAGTTATTTGGAAGATACTAAGTTTAGGACCCATCATGCAATAATGCAGCTTGTTTCCAAAATAAATCAAAGCCTGTGATGTTCCTCTTAAAACCTCTGTCCTTTTTCTGAATTCCCAAAGGAGAACTTTCAGCCATATAAATAATTCCAGATGTATCAGTAGTAACAACACTTGATATAATGATATAGTCCCAGTACATTGCAAAAGGCTTCTCAGCATCCAGAACAAGGATGCCTCTGTTCTGGATTCTCATGTATAGCCACACAGTAGCCATTGATTTCACATAAAATATCATGTCTACCAAACCACCTTATCTCTATCTTAACTACCTTATCTCTCTAGTTCATGATCTCTGTTTTGTGTCTCACTGTTGGCTTACTATTTAGTAAACCAATAAAGAAGAAACATGAAATTTCAGATATTTACCTTGAGTTCTGCAATTGTTCTTAAGTTCTCCATTAGCTACTGTGGTAGTTTGAAAAAGAGAATAATTTTCATGGGCTCATATGCTTGTGTTCCAGTGGATGTAATTGGGAAGGATTAAGAAGTATAGCTTTATTGGAGGAGGTTTGCTCCTGGGGGTGGGCTTTGAAGTATCAAAAACCCATATCATTCTCTCTTTGGATCAGATGTAAGCTCTCAAGACACTACTTGAGCACCATGCCTGCCTGTCTGCATGCTATCATGCTTCCTGCCATCATGGTCATGGACTCCATTATCCTCTGGAACCAGGAATGCCAATTCAATTGTTTTTAAAAAAATGTTTATTTGGTCCTTGTCTCTCTTAGTTTGGATTAATATTACTATGATGAATCAACATGGCAAAAAACCAAACCAAACCAAACCAAAACAAAACAGAAAAAACATGTTGGTGGGGAAAGAGTTTATTTGGCTTATATTTCCACATTCATAGTGTATTACTGAAAGAAGTTAGGGCAGGAAGTCAAACAATGCAAGAACCTGGAGACAGGAACTGATGCAGAGGGGTGCTGCTAACTGGATTGCTCCCTGTGACTTGCTCAGTTCCCTTTCTTGTCATACCCAGGACCACCGGCCCAGGGATGGCACCACCCACAATGGGCCCTCTCACATCAATCACTAGTTAGGAAAATGTTCTTTAGGCTTGCATACATTCCAATCTTATGGAGAAAATTTCTCAATTGGGCTTCTCTCCTTTCAGATGATGCTAACTTGTGTCAAGTTGACAAAAGGTTAGATAGCACAATTATGATGTTTTGTCATGGAAATAGAAAAGGAACTAAAACAGAATTTAGTACCAGGAGTAGGGTATTTCTATGACAGGCCTGACCATGCTAAATTTGAGAAATGTAGAAGACTTTGGGACTTAGGACTAGGCAAGTGGTTGAATATTAAATGGATAGTTATGGTCATCCTAGTAGGAGTTGGGGAGAGAGTAGTGGTGAAAGCAATGTATATTAGAGACCAGTCTTCTGATATTTTGGCAAAGAATGTGGCTGGTTTGTTGACCTTGTCCTAAGAACCTGTATAAGGCTAGACTGAAGAAGTTTGGACTAATTTTACTCTCAAGATTTACTAGTATTAACTGTGTCTCATGGTAATTAATGACCATTCTTATAGAGATCAATAATAAAAAAAAGATTAACTAGAAAAAATGCAAAATATACAATTTAAGGGGAAAGGGGCACCAGGAAATTTAATGTTAGAGCTAAGTCATTTGCTTAAGGAGATAAAAAATTTAACAATAACCTAGTATAAAATGGAATAAAAGAAATCTTGCCCTCAGGCCAAGGTCTTACATGCCTAAGTTTCCAAATTAAAATAAATGCACAGGCAATCTTCTACTCCTGAAGCAAAGGAAAGATTATTAACAACAACAACAACAACAACAACTTAAAGTTTATACAAATGTATTCAAATAGGAGTTCAGGTTTCATCCGAAGCAGGAAGCAGAATTTGGCAGCACTGGCCATGTAGTTCTGGCTTTAGAGTCATGAACTATATAAGAGTAAATGGGTCGTGAAATCTTCCCCTAAGGTTTTGGAAATCTGTTGATGCCAGGTGCATGCCAGAGAAGCCATAGAGGCCAATATATGAGCCTGCAAAGGTAAAGCTTGGACCATGTTGGCAAGCCCAATATGTTGGAGATGCCAGAGACGTGAGATGCCTACCAGGGAAAGTTGCATCCAGGAAGTGGAAGTAGCCCAAGGAGAGAAAAGTGTGTTGCAGTCAACAATTTTAAAAGAGCAGTGTAATCTAAGCCCTCTGAGGTTGGATATAGAACTATAGAATTTGGAATTTGCTCTTCTTGGTTTCAGTCTTTCTTTTGTTCAGGATTTCATCACTGTGACCCATTTGTCTCTTTTGGAATTGTGATGTATATTCTGCATCATTATGTGTCAAAGACATCTAATTTGCCTTTTTATTTTACAGACATTTAAGAGATTGGTCAGAGTCTCAGAAAGACTATAGATTTTGGACTTTGAAATAATCTTGAGACTGAAAGATTGGGGGGTATTTTAAAGTAAGACTAAATGCATTTTGTATTATAATATGGCTACAAGCCTATGGAGGCCAAGGAAAGGGATGTAGTGGTTTTAATGAAGATGGACTCAAATTTTTGTAAGCATGTTCCCTAGTTGGTGGAAGTGTTTGAAAAGATCTCTAGCATATCTGCCTGCCTGCTTCCATACTCCCTGTCATGATGGTTATAGACTCTACTACTCTCTAGAACCGTGAGCCCTAATTAAATGCTTTCTTTATAAGTTGTCTTGGTCCTGGTGTTTTGTCACAGCAACAGAAAAGTAACCAAGACAGTTACTTTGTGAAGGATGTAATGTGGTTTTCTGAAGTTTCCCTCTGTGATACCAGCCTAATTAGCTGTAGGAGCACAAGCACTTACCCTCTTATATAAATGCTTCATTTACCCATCTGTACTTATTCCAGTGATTCACTATGAGTCTTATAGACATAATTGACTTCAAATACCAAAGGAGGCACAGTGCTTAGAATACTTAGTAAATGCCATCTTACATATCACCTGAATTATTCAGTTACTGGATTTTCAGATAATAGAACTGCCTTTACAACATCATCCTGTTAGGTGTGTATTTTGTCTGCCAACAGAGCTGCAACAAAGAATGATTTCATACATGTTAAAACATGACACACACATGTTAAAACTTAATTTACTATGTTGTCTTCAGTATTTTTATTTTCAGTGTGTTCTCATTTCCAGTTAACATATATTTAAGAAGCTGGAAGCAGTTCATGATTAATTTCCTTTTAGCAACTTCCTTGTCTTATTGTTCGCCAGTTTTGAACCTAATTTTTCTTCATCCCATGATTTATCATTATTTTCAGAGTCCTACTCAAGAGACTCATTATCACGTTGAGACATATTCCTAAATCCTTTTATCTTCCAATGTCCCTATTCCTTTCCTCAGAGTTATCTTATCAAAATGTTAAGTCAATTATGTCATTTCTGGCTACTGGTGCTCAAGAGCTCATCGGGATTAAAGACAAACTTGGTTGTTTAACAGCTTGATTAATTTCTTACAACCACAGGGATCCAGTTGTGGTCTATTTTCCAATCTCTGTTCTTAATAATCTCTGCTTAAACTTTCCCCTTAGTAATATGAAAAGAACATTTGTTTATACTATCCTTTCTTCTTTAAAAGATCCATGCCCATCCTACACACACCATAACATATGCTTAGACATTGTTTGTATTCCTTAAGACTTAGCCCATGGACTCCGTCTTTTCTTGCCTAAAACTATGAAACAGCATACCTTGTCTTTGCCAGTTTTCCTGCCACTGTATCTTTCTTTATGTTTTGTTACTCTTGCATGTCAAGAGGGTTTCCTCTAGTTAGACTACTGAACTTCTTTATAGGAGAGTTATGTATTTTCCTTTGCTTCTCTTAGCATATGAGAGTTAGTAAGAATATTGTCATAGCTCTCAGCTAGGTGAAGTAGAACTTAACGTCTAATCTATTTTAAAGGTTTCTAAGGTCTCCTTCAAATTTTTTTTAATATTAGTGTAATTGGTCCATTAATTCAGTTGATTGGAGTGTGGTGACAACCATAACTTTTAACATTAGGATACAAGTGACAGGCTTCTTTATGCCATTTTTGCACTTACTTAGTTGTAGGTGATCCTTTAACCTAGTCTTCTCCCTTTGCCTCCCAGTATTCCACTTTAAGATGGAATTCTCTGGGGTAGTTCTTCAATTGAATAACAGATCTATATTTGCTTTAAACTCTACCTCCTAAACTCTGTCTATTTGTCAGTGTTTGTTAACATAATTTATAAACCTTTGCATGTATGGAGGCCAGAATTTGATGCTGTATATCTTTCTCTGAAGCTCTCCAGCTTATTTTCCAGGCAGGGTCTCTCACTGAACCTGGAGCTTTCTGAGTTCGTTAGATGGCTGGCCAGCTAGTCTTTGAGATCTGCCTGTCTCTACCGCTTAAAGCAGTGCGTGTAACTAAATCCACTTTTGTGTTGATATTGGGGATCTGAACTCATTTCCAAGCTATTTCTTCAGAGTACTTGCCCAAAATGTGTGACTCCCTGGCTTTCATTGTTAATGATAAAAATAAAATAAGTGATTCGATAAAATATCAGTACATGTATAAATGGCTAAAGAGAACATTGTAAGGCAGAATATTCCATTTTAAGTGTTTACTAACCAAAGAGATAGACATCATCAATAAAACAAAAAAAGTCCAGCTAAAATGAAACTAGTTCCTTTATCATTATTTAAATGTTTGAGAAAGACCAAGGAGAGGCAGGACAATATTTATTATAAAAAATTCTAGAAAAACACAGCACCCCATAAAATTACCTATTCAAGTTATTATAAAATTTTTAGGAAATAAAAATTTTCTGAAATTGTATTGTGGCATCTGGTCAACTACCCTGCTTGATGAAAATGATAACTTAGTTCTGATATGAAGTTTGAAATTGTCTGTAGAAGACCCATTTTTTTTTCAGAACTTAGTTATACAAGTCATCTTAGTGTTAAATGGGATACATGAACACAATGAAAAGTGCAACAGAAAGTCGTATTACACCTGTGTTTTATGGGCCTTCCTGCCAATTTCTGATCCATATACTATGTTCTGTCTGGTGCCTCATCTCTTTAATTCCAATGTTATTCTCATAGAAATGTATGGTTCGGTAATAGGATGTAAAGAGATATTTGTCACTTCTGAAGTGCACATTACTTAGATCTAGTGAGTTGGGGAGCTAAGCTAGTCACCAGTAACAAATACACTTCCCTCTTCTTCTGACAAAGCTTTGCACCATTCTAACTGAGAAGCAATGCTTAAAATACTTTATTTGGTTATCACATATTCAGTTATAGCTTCAGGAATGAATACTTTTGAAGTTAGGGGGAGGCTACCATCGCTTTGCCTACATGCCTGCACTCCACAAATATGATTGCATTCTGTTTATTTCTATTTTGAATTTACAATCACTTGATGATGGCGTTCACCCATTTATCAGACTTTATTGATTGATATAGAAACTATGACGTCATTGCAGAGGCTGTACATCCTCATTATATCCCTCAAAGCCTCTGCATATCTGTGAAATAAGGCATTGGTATCAGAACATGCTTTCCATTATAAGGATTTATAATTCTGTAACAAGCAGTTGGTATCTTGTGATTTCCACTAATGCTCAGCTGTGTGGGTACCTAGCAAACATGCATTCATTTCTTCAGGTTCATTAACATGAACATGACTTAACATACCTGCTTTGTAAGTTTAGTAACAGAATGAAAGAAGTAGGTAAGCTTTGACAGTTACAGATACTCAACCAGTGGATTGAAGTCGGGGACCTCATGGAAGAATTAGGGGAAAGATTGAAGGAGATGCATGGGACAGTGACCCCATAAGAAACCAGACGTTTCAACTAACCAGGACCTCTGAGACCTCAGAGACTGAGCTACCAACCAGGCAATGTAAAGGGGCTTGTTCAAGGTCCCCAGCACATATTTAGCCTGGTCTGGCCTCAGTGGGAGAAGATGTGCCCAACCCTGGAGAGACTTGAGGCCCCAGGGAAGGGATATGCCAGGGGTAGGGTGGTGGTGGAGATGGGAAACACCCTCTTGGAGGCAAAGGGAGAGTGAATGGGATGAAGAATTGTGGGAAGGGATACTAGGAGGGGGCAAGGGTTTGAATGTAAATAGATAAATAAATAAATAAATAAATAAAGAAAATAAACTAAGAAACTTGATGTTAAAAATAAAACAAATAATAAAACAAAAATAAAATAAAAACAAAATAAAATAAGAAAACAAGAAAACAAGAAAGGAAAAGCCCTGACATGACATCACGATGAAGAACCTCCCAGGATGCCTTTGTGCTTGTTTTCTCTTGGTCATCTACTGTTGGGCACAGGGCCTATCCTTAAGAGTAGTGGTGTTTCTATTCCCTTGGAGAAAACAGAATTTTCCTTTGTGAGTATTTATCAACTGGAGATATCTTCTGGGTTAGGGATGGGTGTGTATATGTGTGCATTTCTCCTTTGAGCTCTAGAACCCCATCTCATACAGACCCATGTAGGCCCTGTGCATGCTGCCTTAGTCTGAGCCATCTTCTTAATATGGCTTTCTTCATGTCCCCAGAGTTTTCCCTTAAGAAATAACCACAGGATCTAGAGATGAGTCAGCTGATGAGAAAGCATATTACTCTTGCAGAGATCTTGAGTTTGATACACACATCCATTCCATATATGGTACATATGCCTGTAACTCCAACTCCTGGTGGAATCTAAAACCTTTGGTTTCCAAAGCATCTATATTCATGTGCACATATTCATACATAGACACAAACACATATATGATAAAAAATAAGATAAGTCATAAAAAACCTGAAATATTCTATTTTTCTATTCTAAATTTTCTTTACTGAAATTCATTATGCACTCAACTCCCTTACCTTTCTTCTAACTGTAATCCACATCATTATTGAGATTGAATTTTTCATTCAATCAATACGGTATTTGGTATTCTGAAGTCCTATTTTCTTATGAGAATTACTTTTTCCTTTTAATGACTCACAGGGATAAGGCATCATTAATTCATACCTCTTTGAAGTATCTAGGGCTGTGCATACAACTTAATGAATATTCAACCCTGTAAGCCAGTGTTTACTTTAATAATGTTTGGATTAATTATTCTTACATTATAGCTATAGAAAATAAAACTCACCAGAATAGATTTTAACTTGGAGTTATATGGAATATGGGACATATCAAGGTACACAGAAGGTGGAGCAGATGGAAGGACAAAACTAGATGTCCTGAGTGGCTTCATCTTCTGTGCCTTAAAGCAAAGGACACATATTTACTCTAGAGTTTGTAGAAGGAGTGAGGGGATTATTGTATACTCCACAGCCTCCTAATCAATTGATCTATACACATGTTAAACAGAAGCAAAAGCAGGATCCATGTCATATATTCTGAAATAGAACAGATGTGCAAGAAGTTCCCAACGCCACAAGAAATCCATAGTATAGTTGGAGAAATGACATATTTTTCATTACACTAAAGCAATTCAAGTGACTAAATCATCAAAGTCATGTGATCTAATGAACTTTCCAGAAGTTAAAAATGTGATAAAATGGTGTGCATCAGAAGTTCTGTGCTTGTGAAATCTTAACCCAAAATCTTGTATTCATTCTAACTCAATGTTATTATAGTAGTCAAATTTCTGATAATAAATATTCATCTTAATTCCTAATTTGTATGAAGTTTGAATGAGTATCTAATTAATAAATTTGAACATTATCCTCAAAGAATAGAACAGTGCTTTTTTTATACAAATCCTGAGTATAAATATGAAGCCTTTGTGACCTTAGGCAATGGACTTAAAGTTTCTAAGCAATCCACTGACAGCTGTAAAATAAAAGACAAACACACATTACAGTACATTTATGGTTAGGCAAATTGGGGGATATAAAACCTCTCCAAGAATAATTTTCATGTTAAATATACTTAATAAATATCAATGATTATTCTTACTATCATAAGAGAAATGTATACTTCGTTACCCTTTGTTTCTTGGATGTCACATTTATATGCAAGTTTGTACACAGTCTATAGCCTGAAGATATGAGCATTCATGCTAAATATAGGGGAGGAGGCAGGACTTTGGTCCATTGGTTCTGAGGAATATGAAACAAGACCTTACTGGTTTGGGCTGAAGTGCCTTGAAAAGTTGACCCAGCTATAATCTACCCACTGATTTCCAGCAACAGCATGGCTTTCTGAGAATTATACACACACAAGCAAGACCATTGTAGATCTTTGTGTGATACAGAAATACAGCTGAAACTCCAACATTGTTTGAATTGCTGCTTACATTTTCTTTCTGATTTATTCTTTCTTGTTGGAATCTTAGTGTTTCATATTTAGCAAGCTCCCTGATGAAACCAAAGTCAGGTGTTCTCTGAATAGTAAGTTAATATAAACTATTTGTGAAACAATATACCACTCATGAACCTCTTCCTTGTGCCAGTCAAGTATTCACATATTCACTCTCTATATGTCCAGGTAATGTTTGCACTGCTGTATATTCAAGTGATTATATTTTATTTAAGACATCTAAACAAAAACGCCTCATGTTACTATCCGGGAAAATATCAGGCTGTGAGATTCTTAACCATATTGCCTGAGCAGGAAGCATCTGTCATTTAATTTTTCTCATTTTAAAACGATATCATGTTTATTTATTTACTTGTGTTTGGGTTGCATGATTATCATGGTGTACATGAGGAGATCAGAAGAAAATTGTGGAGCTGATTTTCTAGCCCCTTGTTCCTACTTTATTAACAACATTTATTATATTATTATGGTGTGTGTGTGTATATATGTGTATAAGTGTGTGTGTTTGAGTGTGTGTTGTGTGTATGTTATAGTGTGCATGTGCCAAAACATATACATACATATGAAAATCAGAGGGCATTTTGTCTCATTTTCATCAGTGCTTTAAATAAAAGATAATAAAAATACCAGATGTGATGACAAAAAAAATGTTTCTAGTGTAGTTCTGATTTGTTTTATATCTTCATATTATGCTGCCTTGCTTTTTACGTATCAAGAGAGATTAGCATAGTATTTTGGGTTATCTGGGCAGAACAGACCAAAATGAGTTGCTTCTAATTTCTTGAGTCAAGAGACTTGCTATATCTGCTGCTGCTTTAGATGAATATAAGCGATGAAGGGTAGTTTTCTGTTTGACACCATTACTAGAGGAAGCCAGTTCCTGTTTCCCCCTGACCGTTTGATGTGTATTAGCAGAGTGAAGGAAGCTGCATGTCAGTACAACCGAAATGTTATCCAATAGTAAGTGAGCATCTCTTGTGCTAACTAAACACTGAGTCCCAGCTTAATGCATGCACGTGCAGCAGCTTTTCACCCCCCAAACAGTTCAAAAAGCTCCATGCTTAATATTCCCAATGTCTTTGTGTTGCTGGGAATGTGTTGAAACACGAGATCCATAAATGCCTAAGTTTAATAGAGGCTTGCCTCTTTTCAATGCAAAGTAATTGTTAGAAGTATGTCGTGCTATTTGGAAAGAAAATCCCAGAGATGAAGTTGACAGGTTTATGGCAACAGCCCTTGTCTTATTTGCAGTAACTCATTTTATACATAGTGCTCCACATTAGGAAAGTCAAGGGCGAGAGGCCTTTGTGATTTAACTCTAACAATAAAGGAGATTGTAATATCAAAGAGGGCCCCAAATTGGTCTGCTGATTATAATATATTAGAGAACAATAGAAGGCATGTTAGAGAGTACCTATAATAAATACGAATAAATCTTTTTATTAGCTATTTTCTTTCTTTAATAAATAACTGGCTCATGTAGTTTATCCACAAAATGTCTCTGCTGGCACTGAATTTATATAACCCCTTGAAAGGGTGGGTTTGCCTGTGTAACCTCCATCATAGAAGCCAGAGTAAAGTACCACTTTTTCAGAATTCAGATCATGAAAAAGAAAACTTCATGAGTAAAGATAATGTAGTTTTGGGACATTTTAAGTACTACTGATTAGAGCAGTAATGAGACATGGCTTTCTCTGTTTGAAGATGGCGATTCAAGGGTTGTAACAATCATATCTATTGAAAAGCTATGGCCATGGCCATCCCCTATGGCAAAACCCAAGGGACTCATCACCACAAGATCCTCTCTGATATTGGGGGCTATTCAGATGTGTCCAATGCCTCAAATCTACCCTCCAAGTCTCTGTTGGGTTTGCCTTTTGTTCCCAGTCGGAAGATTTCAGAATTCAATTCTTTATAGCCTTGATGATTTATTTCTTCAATATCTTCAAGATGTAGTAAGATGGCTGTCAAGTGTCAACTGCTTGCTCCACAAGTGCTATCATTTACAAGGTCCCACATTGGTCATTTCTCAGCCTAAAATATGACTGGTATCATGTTTTGTTTTTTTTTTAAACCATGGTTCCTGTAAGTATATATATATTCCTAGGAGAAAATCCTTCTGGAAAGATTACCAATAATCTTTTGCAATAAATGTTTATTTGTTTTGATGATAAGTATTCTCAATATTGAGAGAAATATTACTTTTGTTAGTTTTTAAATTCAATATGCTGTGGTATCTATGGATTTGTAGGGGCAGCTTTGTTTTTCTGATAACTTGGGTCATTTTTTAATACTTTGGACATCCTCTTTATCAGTAAAATGTTAAGGTGTCGAGGAATTTACATATACCATCTGTAGTGGTTTTAATAAGAATGGCCACTATAGGCTCATATATTTGAATTCTTAGCCACTGGAGAGTGATGCTAATTTAGAAGGATAAGGTTGTAAGGCCTTGTTGGAGGAAGTGTGTCACTGGGGTGGGCTTGGACCAATACCACATGGGCTTGAAACTCATGCCAAGTCCAGCAAGTCTGTCTCTGTCTCTGTCTCTCTCTCCCCCTTTCCTCCCCCCACTCTGACTAGGAGTTAGGATGTAGCTCTCAGTTACTGCTGCAGTGTCTGCTTGCATGCTGCAGTGATCCTTTTCATAATCATAATGGACTAAGCCTCTGAAACTATAAGTAAGTCTCCAATTAAATGCTTAATCCTGTAAGAGTTTCCTTGGTCAAGGTGTCTCTTCACAGAAATAGAACACTGACTGATACACCATCACAAATATTATGAAAATGCTCTGAGTAAGCTTAGCTGTATTGATTATGTAGCAATACCAGCTAGATCACTGCTACTTGTCTACTATGGGCAGGGCAGACATGCTGTTTGGATGAATTCATTTAATTTCCACTTTTAAAGTCAAGAATAGACCCTGAACAAACATTTACATGGAGGTCACAGCAGCAAATAAACTCCTGAAGGGAATGCAGGACGTCCAAGAGAATTCATCTTGTAGAATTCTCATTTTGAGGATGCTGCTGCTATAGAAGGCAGTGTCATAACCATAAAATCATGTTAGTTTTCAGCAGTGTGTCCACCTGACCATGAACCCCAGACAGACAGCTGACTTCTCTCCACTCCTTTACTCATGTGCCCTATAAACTTCCTGTGGAATTTATGTTTCTTGGTAGCTAAATATTCTCTTCCCAGACAAGCAGCAAGTGAAAAAAGCTCATGACCAGAGCCCTACTAAGTATTGCTTCTGGAAATTAATGAAGCTATTTATTTAATGTAAGACTTACTCATTCTGTCTTTGTGTTATACTTATTGTTTTGCCAGTTCTTCAGACAAAATCATGTGTGTTTGTTTTGTGGTGTTTCATAATGAGCCAGATAGCCCTCTTCCCTGGATAATGCTTAATATCTTCTATTTATCAATTTTTTATTTTCTGGAGATATTGAGGGATATTGCATGTGATCTTTTTTTTTTATATAGCAGTAGATATACTTTGTGGAGAAACAGCCCTAACTGATCTGCCCATGTTCCCTCTCTGACACACAGCTATCAGTTAGTCACCCATATGCATCCTCCACTTGGTGCTCTGGTATCTTGTCCTCTTCATCACCACACATTCATAGGGATCTCTCAAGCTACATGGTCTAGATGAGATTCCACAGTGTAAATGTTTATATACATGTGTTTATAACATGGTTTTTCTTTTTATAATGTTAAGGTTAGGATGCATAGTGATGGGTTCATCATGTCATATTCATACTATCATGACATACTTTTTTCTGATTTATACACTTCTCTCATTGCCGTCTTTATAAGAAAACCATAACTCCTTTTTAAAATTGAGAAATTTTATGTAAATTTCTGAGGAACAATCACTAATTTTTCTGGAGTGATCTTCTAGTGTGAATATGAACTTCTGATTGTCCCAAAGGCAGAGTAAATGCACTATCAAAATCTACCCAAGAGCTTATGAATAGTAATGCATTAGATCAACACTACTGCTATATATCTGGAGGAATACCCACAAGTTAATTTAAGTAATAGACACTAAGATGAATCCTTACACAGCATGATCGACAGCTCAATGTAGAAGAAGATGACTATGATTAGCAGACAGTGAACCACAGCTACCACCACAGCGGTGTCTCTCAGATTCAGTATATTTAGACTTATGTTTCGTTTCAGAAACAGGCATTGAATACCCCACAGGGATAATAAACTCTGTGAGGCTAATCTATACCAGAAAAAATTGAAGCGTAATTTAAGAATTAGAATGACCCATTTATAATAACAGCAATTTGTTTTAAATTACCAGAAGCTTCCTTTCGACAATTCTAGGAAACATCTCCATTATCAAAGCATCAGGCAGATAGATGAAGCAACAGAACAGCTTTTAAGACTAGAGTGCAGAGAGCTGGAGAATCCGTGGGAATTTTCCCCAGATTCTTCGCTGCCCTCACTGTGAGGCCTCATCCAGAACCATGTTGCTTGGGAGCGCTCCATGAGTGTCTGGTGATGAAGAGGACAGGACACCAGGGTACCAAATGGAGCATGCACATGGATGACTGATAACTGTGTGTCACAGAGTCCGCAGAGGCAGATCAGTCAGGGCTGTTTCTCGAGTAAAGTATATTTACTGTTATATAAAAGACGATACGCGTAATAGCCTTCAGATTTTTCTGGAAAAAATTGTTAAATAGAAGAGATGAATCATTATCTGTGGCAGGGAACTGTATGCTTCATTAGTAAGCATTTTAAGTAACTCCATGAACATAAAGACATATGTTTTTGTCTGAAGAGCTGGTGAAATGTAATGTAAATCAAAATTCCTGTTTCTTGCATGCTTTATCTTTCCTTTAGTCGTTTATGCAAAATTTCCCTGAGTTTTTCTGAACCATCTTTTTTAATATGTCAGATATTTAGCTTCCTTTACTAAATGAGTTACTGGAAATCATTCAATTTTTTTTTTTCCGAGAAGTTTTAGAGTAGTGCCTTTCTGAGACTTAGTCATCTTTAAAAACAGTCTCAAAGGATGTTTTGGCCTCATCCTAGTAGTCTTAAAGCCCCAACTGGATGTGGTTGTCAGTTCATTCTACTTATCTTCAGTCACTGCACATCTCCAGAGGTCATTTCAGAGCCTGCCTCTAAAGGTACATTTACAAAGGCTGACTGGGATTTGGAACAGAGGACCAAGTACAGCTAACGTCCATCAAAGTGATGGCTTCATATGTTCTCTTAATATGGAACTACAAACCAAGTTCTGAGGTGTCAAAATCCTGTGTGATATTCTGTCTTGAGCACACTAAGATAATGGAATGTCATAAAGAGAATAATAGAAAATAACAGAACAGAGTATAAGTAAACTTAGACAAGCAAATTTGATTAAATCAAGTGTTCAGATTCTGCAGTAGACATACTAATGGCTAGTGGATGCCAGATCCAGTGAAAAAGTTTTCTCATGTGGAGCTCAATCTTGTGTGGTAGCATGGAACAAGGGTCTTCACTTCATGGTGTTTTAAATATAAAAAGTACTATTAGGATGTTTGTCAATATTTGATAACACCTGTCTTTTTTTTCTTGCCACATTAAAAAAAACCCTAATCTATTAAATAATATAATTACCAAGTATTCATGAGGTAGGTGCTATATGCAAAGAACTGCATTTGGCAGGATAGAACTATTGAATCTCTGCCTCTGGCTGTCATACAACATAGCAAGTCATTAAAAATAACAAGAAATATTATGCATTTAGTTGCTATGATGTGAAACTTGTTAAGCTTACTTATCCCTTATCATCTAGTTAAATTCCAAATCAATATATACTGTTTGTATATTGGAAACTTTTTTCAATATTGTGTTTTTATTTTTCAACATTTATTTAAAACATTTATTTTAAACATTTTAATTAAAATGTAATCAAATCATTTTCTACTTACTTTCTCTCTAGTCCCTTCCATCATCCCTCTCTCAAAACCCTTTCATTCTCTTCCAAATCTCAAATTGGTAGTCTGTTTTACTTTGATTATGGTTTCATAAATGTCCTGGGTAGTTTTGGACAACATAACATAAGCTAGAGTCTGTGTGGAAGAGGGAACCTCAGCCCCCACCAGAGTAGCTTGGAGGCAAGCCTTTGGTGCATCACCTTAATTAATGATCCATTTAGGAATAACCTCCCACAATGGGCGGAGTCATCCCTATGCAGACAGACCTGGAAGGAAAAAGCCATGAAACCATGGCTTAGCAATCACGAAGAACAAGCAACAATTCTCCATAGTCTCTGCATCAGCTCCCGCCTTCAAGTTTCCATCCTGTTTGTGTTCCTATCCTCAGTGATAGACTGTAATGTGGAGCTATAAGTTAAAATACAACCTTTCCTACCCAAGTTGTTTTTGGTGATGGAAACTTATCACAGCAATAGAAACCTAACAAAGAATATAAATATAACCTTCTGATTCTGTTTTGTTGATTGTGTATATATCCAGTTAAGGAGCGCATCCCTGGTAAAGGTTAATTCTCTCAGCAGTGATTAGTTACCTGTATTTCTGTGTGTAGGGGTGGAACTCCATGCGATTTCCCCATGAAACTCCTCATCGAAGAAGCTTCTATTTATAGCAAATGAAAATCATTAGAGAAATCTGCAACAGGACACGATGCTGAGACTGACAGATCCATGGGGATCCATTCTCAATGGCTATATCTGCAGCACAGCATCTGCATCTGTTTCAGAGGAGCGGAAGAAAGATTTTTAAGAGACAGAATACCCAGAAGTCTATTATGAGACTGTCATTCCTAGCACTAGCTGCATAAACAAGACCTAACAATTCGAGTATTAATGAGAAAACTATCACGGCATAAGGAGCTTTGGAATTTCCCACAAAGGCACAATGACCAGTGTTATTATTCTAAGAACAGGTTAGTGTCTGCTGTTGATCTGCAGATATGTTTCTTCCTATATGATTGTAGGCAAGTATCCTAAACTCCCTGCAGTTCTTTATTTATAATGTGATGATAATGTGCCTAATATATACAAAAACATTGCAACAAGGTATATGAAATGGCAAACAAATAATTCCAAAGTGTTTAATAATAGTCCACATGACTTGTGATGAACTTAATTGTAATTTAAGCATCACAGTCATACCTGCAGAGCCCCTGCCCATTACACCATAATCTCTCACCAGGCAGTGCTGGCTTCAACTATAACTTCCAGTTAGTTCTTATTGTGTCATTGTTTATGAAGGGAACTATGGAAGTCCTGAAG
The DNA here is from genome assembly GCF_978045245.1 of Mus caroli. NCBI lineage: Eukaryota > Metazoa > Chordata > Mammalia > Rodentia > Muridae > Mus > Mus caroli. The sequence goes on along the minus strand of NW_028227274.1, from coordinate 28,618,164 downwards.
ATTTAATGAGCCAGACTCACTACTACCGCGTCTAGTTCACCAGTTATCTGTCTATAATTCATTCACATCTAGAGATCTGGAGTGATATAACAGTAGTGCTATAGTTAACAAGAGCAAAAACAGAAGAAAATTTTAGTCAAATAACCCGAGTTTATATTTTTAGATTCAAGCTATTTTCAAATCAGTTTAATATGTATTTGGAAAACTTTTCTAAAACAGCACACTGATTATATTTGCTTTTCAAATATAAGTTAAAATATGTTGTCATGATTATTTGGAGAGATACAGTTTTATAAAGGTATAGTTTCAGAAAGGAGGACTCCATTTTCCTCTGAATGGATGTCTCTGACTGTTGTTGTGGTTTAAGAACAGCAGCCTTAGATAGAATAGCTAGGATTCAATTCTTTAAGTTTACATTGAACAATGACCTGTTTTTGCTGGTTCCCTGCTTGATTCTCTGGGAAGTCAGTGCCCAAGCCAATGGGTTGGAGGCTAGCAGACTAATCCCTGCTGTCAGCTGCTCACCTCAGGATTGTAGTAGTGAAAGAGGAGTCGAATATAATACAGCTTAAGATTTGTTGTAACCATAAGAGTCATTCATTTCTCTTAAATATTCAGCATAAACAGTAAGTAATACCTTGAAAATTATTAATGTTGTCATAATCTATCCTAAATGCCTAATTTAGTTGTGTCATATAACTGTGTATATCTGAGTTCAACACTGACATCTCTTTGAATGGATGCTATACAAGATTTAACTTGTGATATGTTTTATAATTGTTATATTATTATATTAACTACAACATAATATTTATACAACAATCCATCACTTCCTTCAGTTTTGACCTTTCATTCCAATGTATCAGAATTATCCTAAATCTTATCTATTACCTCTAATCCGTTAACCATTGCTTTTAGATTTTGTCACATCAAAAGTTGTATGAAAATAACATATAAAGAATGTATAGAATCAGCATATACTGCCGCAGACCCTCTGGGCCCCTTTGTCTGCGTGGAATGGGTCTAGTCGCCAGTGGACAAAGCGTAGGATGAATTGACAGACAGATGCACACAGGAGAGGTTGTGTGGAATCTGAATGTATTTTTCAAATCGAGCATCAGACTTTTTATGCAGAAGACAATAAGGAAGTTGGGTGACATATTCGCAAGGTACAAATGAGGTAACCGGAATCTTACATAAAACAGAGGAATGCTAACATGAAAGGTCTAACGGGAACCACCTGGGATAGAATTCACTTATAACATCTGGGATCAAAAAGGGCTCCACCTAAGATTCACTAATCTTAGAGGCCTTCAAGCCCTTGCCATAGTTCCTATTTTAGTCTATTGTATAGTCCACCTTCCCCTTAGGCCATTGTAAATACGTGTGTATGGGTGTAACTTTGCTATAGTTCTAAGTATCTATTCTGGTTTCTCCTTTGGTCTGAAACTTCCTTCTTCCTTAGTGATGGTAAATTCCTGTGTAAGGGAGTGACTTAGCTTTTATTCAAAGTGATAGTGTAGTACCAGAGGCTATTCTGATTAGCAACATTCTTACTGAATTTCAAGCCCATGGTCTTGCTCAAGGACGTTCTAGGACTGTTGGAACACTGGCGGAAGGCTTTAGCTATGTCAGAATTCAATCTTAAAAGGCACATATAATAGGAAAATACTGAGAGAGAGCACGTGGATCCATACACTAGACTAACTCGGGAATGGAAAATGAATGTATGGGTTAGAGGGAACGCCAGACTCCAGGAGGAGAGCTTCCTTGAAGTTCTTTGCCTCATGAGTGACTTTCAAGCCTCTCAGCTTAAACTGACTCTACCAGAGCACGTGGCAATATACTTAATGCCATTATTGATGTAAATAGATATGATGTGGTAAGAATACAGAATGTTACATACTTTGGTGTCAGAGTTTCCTTGTGAGGCTTCTCTTGTTTAATAAATAACTCTGAGTTGAAAGAGGAAAAATAACAGTTTCAGAAAGTGAGTCCAGAACTTTGAAGCATTAATGGTACAAGATAAATAACTTCAGGTAGTAAAGATAATGTAATAAGAGAAGAGAGCTAGGACTTCCATAATACTCTGAGCTAGGAAGCTCACAAAACAGTTGGCTAGTATATCACCAATTTTTAGTTATTATAGAATTATCAGATGTAAGATGGGAACCCTCAAGTCAAGAAGACTGCTTAGGCATTGTCAACTATGATAGAAACACTTAAACCACAGGTGTTATACTTTGTTATTATTATTCTAAACCTATGATAAAGAAGTCTTCAACTCTAAGTGCATGGTATCTATTCTTTACTAGTAATTCTCTAAAATTACAGGATATAATTTTATTAAAAGATTGTCATCTTGACAGGATGCATCTGTATAATGCCAAATAATAAATTGCTTTTAGTATAGAATATATAAGATTGTCTTCGGTAACTCCTATGATAAATTGCACACATATTAAGCTCTGAGAACTTCAGAACAGTCTGCAGTTCCATCATGTAAAAGAAGTTCTAATAATTGTCTCCATTAATTATTCCTTAAGAATGCAGATAAAAAGAATGGCATATATACAGATGTCAGTACAGACACACGATTATCAATAGTAATTCATTACCTAAAGACATGGGACCTTTTCTAAATGACAAAAGACTTCAGAAAAGATTGTTGAAAGTGTCTATTTTTCTTTTTTGTTTCACTGAGTACAAAGTTGTCAGCATGGAACAAATAAACAATGACTGGTAATATTGAGTTTCAATATCCACTACATTTCTCTGTTTCATCAATCATTTGCTAATATCAGTCAGTGAAGATAAATAGATGTTTTAAAGGCTGGAAGGCAGGATTTCTCTGTATTAGCAGTAGTTTATGGAAAAATATGGAAGTAACAGGAATTCTATGCAAGGGAAAGGGAGATATCAAAAAAACAAAATGGAGAACTGAAGACTCAACTCTCCTCTCCAGCTCTAGTTGAGCATCATCGCTCAACCAAATGGTACCACCATCCAGTCTGTACACTATTCTTCAAATCTATGTCCCTCCCTCCTCACCGCTCTCTATCCTATCTGCATACATACAGGAGAACGGAGAAACACCTTCATCTTAGTGAACGTCTTATGGCTAATGAGCAAGTAAATTGCATTATTAGATATTCTGTCCATCTTTGAACTGGGACGATTTTGTTCTTAGATGATAATAATTGGTTTGGAAAGTTTAACGCAGTTTTTATATGTGCCCTGGTTACTGTATTTAACGGTTTTGGATTTAAATTTTCTGATGTATGCTTTGCATTCAGAAGCTACCATAGCACCAGTACAGGACACCTCTTTTGGAATCCTAATTTCATAGAACCTCCAAAGAGAAGAGAGAAAAATCACATGGTAAAAATACATCAACTACAGAAAGGCAAAGGAGGCTCGACTGCTCATTTAGAATAAACCTTACTCAGTTTTTAACAGCATTCTGTATTTTAGTTTACTTATTTTGTTTTTCCCCATTTATTGATTAATTTATTCACTTTACATTCTGATCACAGCCCCCTCTTCCCAATCCTTTCCCTCATTCCTTCTTTCTTTCTCCTTTGAGAAGGTGGAGGCCTCTCCTGGGTATCAATCTACCCTGGCACATCAAGTCACAGCAGGACAAGACACATCCTCCCCACTGGGACCAGAGAAGGCAGTCCAGTCAGCATTCTTTATAATCTATCAAGCAGTTTTCAACAATGAAAGCTACAGTGAAAATTGAGAAGTCTTCAGCTGATTCGATAAACATATTTTACTTCTCACAATACATTGACTTCAGCAGGGATCTTAGGATGTTTCAGGTGAATGACTTTTCATTGAAGGTTCTCAGTAGATGACTCCTGAGCACCCCAGTATAATTCAGCTTTCAGTCATGCCACCTTTGGAAAACAACATACACTTTTGATGTTATTTGAATACAATACATTGAAATTAGCTGCTAACAGAAAAATCAGATGACACTCTTTCCCGGAGGCTGACCTTGAGATAAGACAGGACTTTAGATTCATTCGTTTGTTATTCAAAAAGTAGGCATTCCCTCCCAGGTCCCTCCCTCCCAACCCACTTGTGATTGCTTTCTTTTCTCTCCCAAGTGGGACTGAGGTGTTCTCACTTGGGCACCTCAGTTTGTTGACCTTTTTGAGTTCTAAGGACTATATCTTGGGTGTTCTGTACTTTTTTTTTTTTTGGTTAATATCCACTTATTAGTGAGTACATACCATGCATGTCCTTTTGGATCTGAGTCACATCATTCAGGATGATATTTTCTAGCTCCATCCATTTGCTTGCAAAACTCAGGATGTCCTCATTCTTAATAACTGAGAAGTATTCCATTGTGTAACTGATCCACATTTTCTGTATCCATTCTTCTGTCTAGGTTGTTTCCAGCTTCTGGCTATCACAAATAAGGCTGCTATGAACATAGGGGAACATGTGCCTCTGTGGCATGGTGGGATATCTTTTGGGTATATTCCAGGGAAAGGCCCAAAGTGGGATCCAGCTCAAGGGGAAGTCCCAAGACCTGACACTATTACTGAGGCTATGGCACCCTCACAAAAAGGGACCTATCATGATTGCCCTCTGAAAGATCTGACAAGCAGCTGAAAGAGTCAGATGCAGATATTTACACCCAACCAATGAACAGAAGCAGCTCACCCCTGTTGTTGAATTAGGGAAGGCTGAAAGAAGCTGAGGAGAAGGGCGATCTTGTAGGAGGACCAGCAGTCTTAATTAATCTGGACACCGAGTTCTCTCAAACACTGGACCACCAAACAGACAGCATATACCAGCTGATATGAGGCCTTCAACACACATACAGTAGAGGACTTCCTGGTCTGTGTTCATTCAGAGATGATGCACCTAACCCTCAAGAGACTGGAGGCCCCAGGGAATTTAGAGGTCAGGTGGGATGGGGGGTGGGGACATCTACCTGGAGACAGGGGATGGGGAGGAGGTATGGGATGTGAAATAATCAAAGGGTGTATGGGGCAGGGAAAAAATATGGAGTATAAAAAAAAGTAGGCATTCTCTGTATGCTCATGTACTTAGAAGACAACTTTGACACACAAACACACATTTTCATTTAAGAAAAAAGAATTGGAGTAAATTAGAAAAAAAATGTAGCTTTGGAAGCCTATGACTCAACCTATTTGATTCCTTGGTAGATCCACAACCTGGAGTAAACAGAAATCTTAGACCTGCTGACTTGTTTCTTCTTGAAATATATAGAATAAAATGCCCAACTTGTAGGCTTTTAAACAGATAGCGAAACATTTCATCCTAAACAAATTATTTTCATTTAATTTAAAGACTTTTGTTTAATTTAAAGACTGTAACCCCAAGTTAATTTTAAGCAATGACATTTTAAAAGATGTACCCCAATTTTTAATATACCTATAATTTTGTACCAACTTGACACAATCCAGAATCATCTGAAAAGAAGGAACTTCAATTGAGAAAATGACTCCACCAGATTGGATCGTGGACAAGCTTTTGGTGAATTTTCTTGATTGATTCATATGGAAAGCCTTCACTCACTGTGCCAGTGCCACCCTTGGTTAGTAATCCTGCATTGTAGAAGTAATCTGAACAAGCCAGTATGCAGCATCTATTTATAACCTCTACATCAACTTCTGTCTCTAGGTTTCTGCCCCATTTGTGCTCCTGCTCTGACTTTCCTCAGTGATTAAACCCTAGGATCTTAAGCTGGAATATCTTCATGTCCCACAAGTTGCTTTTGTTCACAGTGCTTTATCATAGCAGTGGAAACTTTAAGACAGAAGTTGGTGCCAGGTCATAAAGTATTGTTCTGAAAAGTAAAGAACAGCAATCAAATTATCTTTCTTAGAAGTTATATGAATATAATCTCTAATGGTGGAAATAAGATATTTTCAGTTGTGTTCGAAATTGTAAATACATTAAATTTTTCCCATAGAATTTTCTTTTACCATATTTAGATACTCTGTCTTAGTTAGGGTTTTATTGCTGTGAAGAGACACCATGACAAAGGTAACTCCTATAAAAGAAAATGTTTAATTTGGGTTGGCTTACAGTTTCAGAGGTTCAGTCCATTATTATCATGGTGAGAAGCATGGCAACGTCCAAACAAACTTGGGATTGGAAGAACCAAGAGTTCTACATTCTGACCCAAAGACAGCAGGAGGAGATACTTCTGCAGGCAGCCAAGATGAGGATCTCTCCACATTGCATGGGCCTTGCACACTAGGATCCCTCAAACCCACCTACACAGTGGCACACTTCTTCCAAGAAGGCTACATCTCTTAACAGTGCCAATTCCTATGGGCCAAGCATGTTCAAACCACCACATATTCTAATAATTACCAATGAAAACCATTCTTTCCATTGCATTGTCAACATTCAGTCATTAATATGGATGCAAAGTTATATTATTTATCAGCATTCCTCTGTCCTTCTCTCCACATTTTTAGCTTATGTCACTCATTAATATATCCCAAATACTTAAGCAGTGTGTACTATGTAATACATATTTAAGGTTAAAAATTAATGTCAACAAAGTTGACAGCAGGTTATAGCAAGAAAGTGTGGGTTTTATTTAAATTTAGAGATGCTGGATCAGCCACCAAGAGGCCTATCTGTGAGTAATGATATGAAAGTGTATAGCAGCGAACCCCAGATGTCTAACAGAAGAGCAGTCTAGGCAGAGAGCATAGCATCAACTAAGGTCTTTCAGTAGGGGAGTGTGACTGGGGGATGAAGAATTCCTGGAAGTCCGGCAGAATGAGAAAATAATTCTAATGACAGAGACTGAATCAGAGTTAACTATCACATAGAAGAGGAAGAGACAATGATAATGATGATGGCAAGGTGATACCGGTTTTGGCAAGGACAAGACAATGGAGTGGAGTATGAAGCATAGCAGAATAAATAATCTAGGGCCTGCTTTAATTTGCTTTGCCCACCATAAAATAAAAATGGTAAGTTCAAGTAATTTTTCTAAGTCTTAACACACTCCCTGAAAGAGAAAAGAGTGACTAACCCCTGGTGAAAATTCTCTTAGTTTCGTATTTTCCATCTTAGTTTCGTATTTTCCCAGAGGGGTAGTGACTATTCTCTGCTCTGCTCTTAGATGATATAGTTATGCAGAATGCTTCAGTCTAGTGCTTTCTATAAGTAATCAAATTCCTCCTGAAGGGTGGGTGTGCTTAGGAGAATTGGTAATAAATGATCTGCTCTTGTGCAGCTGTTTTGTGTTTTACTCTGTAGAAAATAATTCTTTTTGTGATTTTCCTTTTTTATAACTGACAGTTCTGCCTCTGGCCATAAACTGCTAACATTCCAAGGAGGAGGATAATATATGATAATCTCAGATTTCTCAGAAATGTAAATTTGATGAATTAATACTGCAATGTGCAAAAGAAGAACAGTTGACTTAAAGTTAACTAGAAAACAAGGTAGTAACTTATGGCAACCTCTAAATAATAAAGTGAAAATTTTGAATTAAGAGATACAAAGAAATGAGAGGTCAAATAAAATAAGTATACGTTTGCTTTATAAATCTCTTATTAGTATTATTGTATGGAAGTTTAATCTGTTTTGAGGGGTGTTTAGTCATTGTGTGTATTTACTGAAGACTTTAGAAAATTTTAGGAATCACTGCATTTATACAAAATATTTTAATTATATAACCACCAATAAAGCAAAAGTTTTATATGAAATCTATAAGTATTTTGTTATGCTATATATAACTTAGCTTTTAGTAAATTCTTATATCTACAGAGGTAGAATATTCTTATGCAGTTATTAAACAATTCTTGTAATAATCTTAGAAATCAAAAGATAGCACCTAAGTAAAACAAAATCTTCTTTCTTTCACTTCTAAATTTTTGTATTAAGTTTATAGTCCATTCAATTCTTCTCATCAAATTTCCTCTCCACATATATACATTTTGTCTATAAATCAATCAAAATAAGTTGTCACACCACAAAGCAGGACTTATTTTCTGTTATTATTGTTGCTTAGTTTTCTCAATGGCTGTATAATTCACCTACAAGAACATCTCATTCAGCAATTTACATACAGCCCTTGTAAATAATTATTTCTTAAACCATCAGTATATAGTTTGAAATATCCTGCAGCTGCATTACAGACAAGGTTGGGCATATGACTAAATTATAATGATGGAAAGCCCACAGGGGAATATGTAGTGTTTGTAACATTTCTTCTAAGATCTTCTTATGCAGGCATTCAGGAATTCTCTCTCCTTGCTCTGCTAACACCGTGTCATAGTTTCAGTGGTGCTTGAGGGTGTGGGAGACCCACTTGATGAAAGGAATCCATTCCTCTCTGTGTGCTCAACTTTGACATGAATGAGAAGTAAGGAACTGTAGTGCAGACAAGGGCTTTGCTGTAGCCATTTGCCTCTTCCACTAGGAAATGCCTTTAAGACAAGTAGGAAACTAGTGTTCTCATACATTCTGTTTATACACAGGCACACATTTCCATCTGCCTTCCTGCTTCTGCATGCATGCATCTGAATTTACTAATTCTGAAGTTTCTAAGATACTGGAATCAGTACATTTGAAAGATGTATTCTGCTAATTTACTATAATCATCTTTAGTTCATCATAGATGCTCAATAAATGTGACGAGCCTAAACTGAAGTTTTGTAGTGTACAACATATTTTTCTTGTTTAAGTCAGTTAAAGACATTTTAATTAAATGATAATCTTTGTTTTTTGTTTCCTTAGACAAATAATATTTAGTTGTCAAGCTGAAGATACTAAATGAGTAGACACCATTTATAAGAACATTAATATATTAAATCTAGACCATATTTGACCTGTAGTATCAATGAGAAAAATTATTTGGTTGTTTTTTTTTTTGTTTTTTTGTTTTTTGTTTTTTTTTTTTTTGCATTGAGTTTAAAGATCTAACTTCAAGAGCTTTGTTGGCTTCTTCACATACATCAAGATTTAATAGTCAATGAGAAATTAAGATTAGATTATCTTTGCCTTCCCAAATCTGAATCTGTCTCCTTTTATCTACAATAAACTTTCTCCCCCATCATACCTTGAAGCAATCGTATCTCTCCTTTCTTATTTCAGTTTTTCATTCATGTGGGGTTCTGAAACCCAGGACTAATCACATTGTTTCTTCTTCAGCTTTTGAAAGAAAGAACTCCTGGGCTGGAGAAGTTTAGGAATTGTCAGTCATACCCTGTAACAAGTAGAGACTGAGGGATGTAGGGAGAACTAGGAACCCAGGCCTGCTTTGTTATGTTAATTTGAACCTCTGTTTGCCACTTGTCCTGGGTTTGAGAAGGAATTTAAATACCACACTAAAAAGAAAGAGAAATCAGATGTCCATACCCATAAGTGATTCACCACCTACTGATGCTTCCCAAGTAAAAACAATGCACTTGTAGCTGGGCAGTGGTGGCGCACGCCTTTAATCCCAGCACTCGGGAGGCAGAGGCAGTCGGATTTCTGAGTTCGAAGCCAGCCTGGTCTACAGAGTGAGTTCCAGGACAACCAGGGCTATACAGAGAAACCCTGTCTTGAAAAAAACAAAACAAAACAAAACAAACAAACAAACAACGAAAAAAAAGAAAAACACTTGAGCACATAGTAACAGTATAATGGTTGGATTTGATATCCAAGTTATATGTTTTATTTTCAAAACAAACAATTGTCTTTATTATATCTCAGCTGAAATTTGTATATAATCTAAAGTGCTAGCAGATATTTTATTGGATATTTTATTTATTTACATTTCAAATTTTATCCCCTTTCCAGATTTCCCCTCTGGAAACCCCCTATCCCATCCCCCAGCCCCTGCTTCTATGAGGGTGCTCCCCCACCTACCCACCCACCCACTCCCACCCCCCACCCCCCGCTCTGGCATACCTCTACACTGTGGCATCAAGCCTTCACAGGACCAAGGGCTCTCCTCCCACTGATGCCCAACAAGTCAGATGTTCTAATTCCACATTTTATGTGATCTACATGCAGAATTTTGATCAAGACTGTTAGAAGCTTTAGGAAGTCTAACCAATTCCTGGACCTTCCTATTAGTGTCCTGATTTGCTCTTGGCATTCTGATCCTGGGTATTAGCGATGGCCTCCCACTGGGTTCTACAGGGCAGTCACTCATAGAAATTGTAAAGCTATAAAATGTAAGCTGACAATGACTTTACTGCAAGCGAATCTTTGAACATAATAAACACATCCATTATCCAGTTGTGGTTATTGCAGAAAGTTTTAACTATTTCAAGTAAGTAAATGCTATAAAGTGTTCTGACTATCAAGGCAGGATCTGGTCCATCAGGAGAGGGTACTGCTTAGTAGGTTTCTAAACTGTGTCTTGGTCTCAGTCTTGAGTTGCTTCTTTTAGAGATATTCTGTGGTGTTTTAAGGAAAAGTAAAGACAGATGTGGTGAGGTCTGGGTAAATTTTTTTAAAATGTGTGTGTCACATTTAGTTTTCATGTTCCAGTCTTTTCTTTGTTTTCTATGATTGAACATACTTGGTGAAGCTTCCAGTTTGACACATTGTTCATGCACAGAATTAAAGTAATTAAACATTGCTCTCCAAAGGAGCAATTCTACATTACAAACAAATGGTAAGACAAGTGTATCAAAACCTAATTTCTTTTTTAAAAACTTTTTCCAATTTTTTATTAGGTATTTTCTTCATTTTTATTTCAAATGCTATCCCGAAAGTCCCCGATACCTTCCTCCCACCCTGCTCCCCTACCCACCCACTCCCACTTCTTGGCCCTGGTGCAAAACCTAATTTCTAAAACACACATTTGAATTGAGATTCCAGCTGTACTTCATTTGTATTGTTCATAGATGTCCTAGATTCTGATCAAAAGGCTGATTTCCAACTTATGCTGGGATTTTCCTGAGTACTTGTTCCCATGTTCTATAGCTCCCCGCAATAACAGCACAGTGTATGTGGGGAAGTTAACAGGAGGAATGTATGGAGGGACACTCTCTGGCTAGACAGAAGAAACCCTTTAAAAGTAGCTGCCTGTGAATCCATCAGGGTCAGGTAATAACTTCCAATGTCTTCTTGTGAGCAGATCATCCCTAGGTAAATAGAAATTATTAGATAGAAACTGTCCACTTCTACTGTATATTCATGTCATAAATGAAAATTCATTCCTAAATGTACTTTTGTTATTTTAGCAAATGGGAGCCTTTCAGAACTATCCCTTTCATTGCAGAAGCGTAAAGTTTCTTTTAATTACTAACTTGAAATGAACCACGTGTGTGTATGTTAAACATGAATATTTAAAATTAATTTTTCATGATTTTTTTGCTTATTATTTCCCTAAAAATGGCTATTAAATGTTCAATTAGATGCTCATTTTGAAAACACTAAAGAAACTTTTATATGCCAGTCTGCTAAAATTATGTTTCTGAAGTTTTGGAAACCACAAAAGCTGGCTTCATTTTCCTTGGTTCTGTCTCAGTGGCAGGCCAGAGCATTTGATAATTAAAGGTCTTTCTCAATTATCCAATAAACAGCAGGCTTCCATTAAAGCAAGCATCCAAGCATCTAAATATATGTTCTCTATGTTTTTATAAACAGCTGTAGTAGTTGACTCTGACAGACTATTTTTGATATTAATTTGGTGATTTATAAGTTTGATACTTAAATATACCAATTAGTTTTAAAAGTGATGATGTGTTTTTCTCTGAGATGTGCTCAAATGATTTTTAGCTTCCAAACTCTTCCCAAATATATAGTAACTAATTAACATAATTATGTAGATATTTTTGATAGTCCAGAAAGCTTCTAGGAATAGCATTTCCTAGTAGATTTTAGATAAAAATGTTAAGTTTATGTATCAAATAGTGTGATATTTGAAAAGATAACATTATTAGTATTGTTAAAGAAACCAGAATTAGAAAGTAGGCACAAAAGAAAACATTCATTTTATTAAGGATCTATTACAATAGAAGAAAATGTGGGCGTGGAACTGAGCTAAATGCTAAATACATCAAACACTGCAGAGAATTACAGCCAGTGATCGGGATGGAGGTGGCAGATGGAACCCTGTGCAGGCAATGTTAAGGAGGATCAGGATGGACTCAACTTAAGAAGATTCAGTGGATTTCCTCAGAGAGAAGGCAAGGTGATCGACTCTCCTGAAACATGGAATGGAGAAAACAGATCTTGAGGCATAGGTTCCACTTAACACATTTTCACAATGTCGCAAGCTAGTGCTATCAGCTGGGGATAAACAATTTGTTACCGGGTCCTGTAAGGAACATTTCACATTCACATAGTTGTCAGATCTAAATGGAGGCAGAGTCTCTCTAAATAGAATCAACAGAACTCTTGCTAAATTGAGTTATCAAAAAATACAACACAGAAGTACAAAAGTTGAGGTTTAGATGAGAAGAGGGTTACATTAAAACTGGTTCATTGTAGCTTGGGGCATAAGACTGGGCGTTGTGACAATGATACTATTCTAGAGCATGTAGTGAAGGCTTGCTCAAAGGGAGTAGCTCAGTAGTTCAACACACACAACTAGATTGAGAGATAGGGTGGCTATGAAAAATCCTACAGGCTGATACTAAGTTCAAAGCCATGGTCGTTACCCTGGTAGTCAGTCACTCATAAGCACTATGCTTATGAATCTGGGCACATTGGAAATGTGTTTTAGAGAGATAGGATATCTACATTATTTGTCTGAGGGATATAAGAAGGGAAGGATCTAAAGACAATTTCAGCATTTTAAAAATTATTTTATTTATTTACATTTCAAATGTTGTCCCCCTTCCTGGTACCCCCTCCATGAGCTCCCCATCACATCTACCCTCCCCTTTGCTTCCAAGAGGGTGCTTCCCCACCCACCCACCCATGTCACCCCTCTAGCATCCCTCTTCTTTAGGGCATCAAGACTCCACAGGACCAAGAGCATTCCCTCCCACTGAGGCCAGACAAGGCATTCCTCTGCTACATATGTATTGGGGTCACAGATATGCCCATATGTGATCTTTGGTTGATGGATTAGTGCCTGGGAGCTCTGAGTGGTCTGGTTAGTTGATATTGTTGTTCTTCCTATGGAGTTGCAATCTCCTTCAGCTCCTCAAGTCTTTCACTTAACTCTACCCCAAGTTCCCTGCCCAGTCCTATGCTTGGCTGTAAGTATCTACATGTATCTCAATCTGGTGCTAATAGAGCCTCTCAGAGGACAGCCATGCCAGGCTCCTGTCTGCAAGCACAACATGGCATCACCAATAGTGCTGGGGTTTAGTGTCTGCACATGGGATGGATCCCAAGTTGGGCTGGTCACTGAATGGCCTTTCCTTTAGTCTCTGCTCCATTTTCCTTTAGACAGGAACAATTTTGGGTCAAAAATTTTGAGATGGGTGGGTGGCCCCATCCTTCTTCAACTGGTGCTATGTCTAACTATTGGAGGTGGTCTCTTCTGGTTCCATCTCCCCACTGTTGGGCATTTTGGCTAAGGTGATCCTTATTTGGCTTTGGGAGCCTCTCGCACCCTGGTGACTGGGACTTTCTAGTGGTTTCCCCACACACTGCTGCACATTTCTATTCATTCTTTTATCCCTCTTGGCTTCTCTCCTGTCTCCCATACCTGATCCTGCCCCCCCCCCCGCTTTTCCATCCCCCCTCTCCCACTCAGGTCTCTCCCTCCTTCTGCCTCCCATGATTATTTTGTTTCCCCTTCTAAGTGGGTTTGAAACCTCCACACTTGGGCCTTCCTACTTGCTAAGCTTCATATGGTCTGTGAATTGTATCATAGATATTCTGAATTGGTTTTGGCCAAAGTAACCTAAATAGATTTGTCATAATACAAATATTGAGACAATTTATCACTTCAGCAAAGAGGTGTGCATTCCGTTACTTCTACTGAGACAGACTGAGGGTATTTCATTTCAGTTTTAGATGTACTGCATCTTTCAAGTTGAGATGACAGATTACCTATGTTATTATGAGTTGTTCCATTTGAAGCCAGACTTCTGACCTCTCAGCTGGTGACAGAGACATAGATTCAGCTGGTATCATAAAACTCAGGACCAAAAGGATTCTAGGCACTTTTTGACCGCCACTAACTAGCCAGAGCTAACTGAGGGACCCTATTCCCAGGTTATATTCCTATTTTTGCCAGTGATTGAAATGTACTTAAGCTTTGAACATATTTACTGCAAATATATAGCATAGAGCTTCTGTGTTTCAAAACTATTTGCTACTATTATCATTACCATGTGTTAGTAATGCTGGGTGCTTAATGTAGTCACCATACACGAGAGTTACTCATTAGAAAGGATTAAAATGCAGACCTATGTTTGTGAATAATTTAAAAATAAGGGCTGACTGTGGTTTTCTTTTTTTCTTCAGCAGTCACAATGCAGTTTATAAGCCACCAGTTCCCGGACTATCATGACCCCACGATTGGTAAGTGGAAGCCGCTTCTCTCCTCTAGCTCAAATAGATACGCTAAAATAAGTGGGTTTTAAGCACTGCTGATAATATTAGAGAACAAAAGTATAATTTATTTTTGCCTCCCAGCATATAAATACACATGAATATATGTGTATAAATTTCTGAGTCATGACAGTGTTTGTCCTTCCTTCTCGTAATGCAATTTCATATTCCATACTTTGTTCAAGTTATTCTGGTAAATGATGGTTGAGATCCATTATGCTGATTTCTGGATTCACTAATGGATATTTTCCATTAGAAAAAAAAAGAATTACAAACCTTTGCTCTGGGTGATATAACTGATGTGATTACTATACACTGATCACATTTTCGGTCTCTAGTATCCCATTGTAGAATTAGTTACTTTTCTCAATGATGCATTTGGGGAAAGCGTTTAAGTATAGACATAGTTTGAGTTAACATCCTCATTTGTAGATGAGGAAACTAAGACACTACAGGGCAAACTGTGATTTGTGCCTCAAATTCAGCATACTTAATTTTTCCAGTGCAATCCCCTCCCAACACTAACTGCAGAGACATGCTGCCAAGAGGAACAAGCTACCATTGTTTGAATTGAAAAAAGGCACCTTTAAAATTGCTTTACTCATTCATAAAACTGCTTTAGGGAGAGTTGGAAACTCTCAAACAGAGTCCATCTTTGGCTACAAATGCATTAAGCTTAAGATCACACAGAGCGTAACTTCCTAGAAAGTGAGGTACAGTCCTACAGGGCGCCTTATGGCTGGCTGGGGAGGTGAACCACTACATAGATTCCAGAAGGTGAACACAAGTCCTTTGCAAGGTCATTGAGTGCTCTTAGCTGCAGAGTAATCTTTCCAGACTCCAATATATTACTTTTGAAAGCCTAGTAGTTTCTTAAGACCTCCTCATTAGGTTAACTGAATTAATAAGATTTAAGTATAGTAAATTGACATACTGTTAGCCAGAATGGATTCCCAAAGGAACTGAATTTTGTTTCTGAAAGTAATCACATTGTATAGCTTTAGAAGTGATCAGCTTCAGTGATTGTTTGATTATTCTCTCAGCTAATTTTTGAAATGTCTTAATTTTGGAATGCTGTCAGCTGGGTTATAGACAAGGGAAACTCTTGGTAAAAGTTCTAAATCTTGCACACTGCTGGAAAACTCAGTAATATTGCATACTATATAACATGTAGCACATACTATACACTATATCCTACATGTTATAAACTAAATATCACAAATGCAATTTGTTTTTTTTTTCATTATTTTTCATTTCTGTGCTTTGAATATACTGGTGTCACACAAACTGGCCTCTGCTACAAATCCTTCATGTATAATATAATTGCTGGAATAAAGGTAATAGATGTAAATAAACTATAAGTGTCTCCTTAACAAGGAATAAATGTAACATGTATGGTGATGACTCTTGCAGATAGAGTGTAAGGACGTCCATTTCTCGAGATTAGGCTACCTGGACATTCAGTCCTAACAGCTGAAATGATACTTTTATCCAGAAATAAGCAAGATAGTGTTTGAAAGAAGGTTGAAAATGGAAACAGTAACATATTGCTTTCAATTTGACTCTCCCATCATCTTGTTTCTTGGCTTCTGTAATGGGATATTGGTTAACAATTTTCCATTGTTATCCTGATGGTAGAGGGTAAAAAGCTCAGACAATTTACTTGGTGTCTGTTCTGCTGCATAGCTATTCTCTGCTTGATGACTTAATGACATCTCTAGGGGAAATTCATGTTAGCATGGCTTGAATATCCTACAAATTAGAGGAGATCACCACCCATCATGGATATTTATCTCATAATTGAAATAGGGAAGGGATATTTTCAGTACTTATCCAGATTTATTTGCTATCATATTAACTGAGATTTCTGGACATAATACTTTCTGAAATAATAGAGTTAGTCCTTTATTCTTTCTTGCCCTTACCTTCTACTTTGAATAATCTTTCTGTGAGATAAACATCAAGTTGAAAATTTTAGACTCTTAATAAAACAAAAGTTAAGAATATTGGTATTGTCAGTGCTGGTTTTAAAGGGAGAATTCTGCTCCATATCTCCTGGTGATATATTCAATGTCAGTAACAGTGATTTTTTTTTTCCACTTCTCAAATCTATAGACAATAGCTATGGTATGAATATTTAAAGTTGGCTCTATCTATCCAATGGAAAAAGATTCATGCAAAAATCATATTAGCAACAATAGAGCAGAATATGCCTACATGTAAGTTGAAATCGAACATCTCTAAGCATTTGACATCATGCTAAATATAGCTTGATTTTTGCATGAAAAATTATTATAGAGATATTAAGAAGTAACATCCATATTAATATCCTGTTGTTTGAACCTTCATGTCAATAAGTGAACCTGCCATATAATACAAATCTTCAGATGTCACCATTGCATGCATATTATTGAGCAAAACCTGCATTTCTACTCTACATATAATCTTTTTAACTTACATAGATAAAAAATCTAAATACCACAGTTCAAATATTCAGGTATTTTCAATTCAGGAAGAGGAGTTGGAGGAAATTGTGGAAACATTTATCTCTTTGAATTTTGTTAGTGCTATAGGAAAGCAGCAAGATGGTCCATTGGAAGGACTTGGGAAGGACTGAGTACAGTAAGCACGCCTCCAAGCGCTGCTTGCTAGGAACTGGGTTTGTGTGGCATGAATCTCCTGGCATTCACTCTAGAACTCAGAAGTCCTTCTTCAAGAAGGCTTTTCAAGGAAGTCTGGAATTATTAGAGGTCTATGAGAAAATAATCTAGTATTGTTTGTTAGGATATGTTCTTTTAGATTCATTATGACTTGATGTTTAAAGAATTATTACACACAATTAGAATAGAATAAAAAACTAAAATTGTAGCTGTCTTATTTTTCTTTTCCTGAAATAAAAGATGAATTCTCTTAAAGCCAAAAAAAAATCAAGCTTTTATCTATAGACTAGGCGTTTTAGTTCACATTACTGTCTATTGGCACTTTCATCTATTTTGAATTGATTTTGTTCATGATTACTGTTAAGTTGAAAACAGAAAACTTCAGGATCTCCAGCTTTTGACTTGACTAACAATGCTGCAAACAAAAAGTTTCAGCTACCTTTCCCTTGATACGATATTAGGTGACAGATGGACCCTAAAGAATTTGTGTTTCTTGCACCTACAACATGTTTTAATTTTGAGTGAATTGTGTATTAATCAGTGATTCTCTCCCTCCTTCCACCATCACATGCAGGTGTAATATTAAACATGCTTTATGTGGAGCTCAAACAGTTGATGCCATTCAGTGCTCCTGAAAGGGCAGGGAAAATGAAGAACAGACAAGAATATAGGGTAATTAATTAGAAACCATGGTGTATTGAGGAAGGACAGCTTAGTCTACAAATGGTCCTACCCTTAGGACCTCAGGGTAAAAGTATATTTTATTAAAAGACAAAATCTGAACGTTTAAAGAGTGAATTGGGTTTCATTTACAGCCATTCAGGAATCAGCAAAGCCTCCTTGCTGAGAACTGAACAGGAGCTCCTAGTGATCAATGTCACTGCAATGGCTTTGGTATTGATTGTACAGAAAAATAGAATAGAAAATGCTAATTATGTAACATCAGGTTATTTTCTTGCTACTTTTTTAATGTTAAAGAAGAGTTGATCTCTTTATATTAACATATTGATTGAGGTAGACAACTTTTTATGGCTAGTTACAGGCATGAAGAAAATTTCCTTGAAATATTAAGACAATTATGCAAATATCATTACTATTTTGTGAGTATTTTCATCCTCTTGATTTTATTCTTTATTCAGTATCAATCTTTTCATGAAGTATTTTCCAGGTATTGTACAAGCTTCAGGAGTCAGCTCTGTAGAGAAATAAACAAGGTTTTTTTTTTTTTATGTTTCCTTACTTTATTTCTTTTATTTGTTTCTAAGAGCTGATTGTGCCTTTTTATCTGGAATCCAGTTGTCCATTTCTTTCTCGTTGCATTACAATGGCTTGTGCTCATTATCTTAATGCAGGACACAATTTAGTTAAGTTGGCCTTAAGGACCTATTCAATTCCTTTTTTCCTGTGGAAGGAAAACAACTTGAATAAACCAGAATCACTCATGACTTAGTTATTCCACCTGCTGCAGCATTGAATTTCCAGAACAGAAATTCATGAAACCAACTTTCTAACTATATTTATATTTTTCTTTTTAATAAACACACACTATAAGCAAGCACTATAACAAGCTCTATAGAAACATAATAAAATACAGCATATAGAATATTCTTCCTGAATGGATTAGAATGATTATTTAAATAAGGAGCTTACTTAAGAGGCCAAGTACTTTGAGGATAGAAACAGAATATTTGCAGAGCTCAGTGATTATTAGTGTGCAAAGTTGAGCGGTGAAAAACAGTGGATTTATAGAAATCATGTGGTTTGCATCACACTAAAATGTCCTCCTTAGTATCTAAAATGCTCACTAATAGATTCACTTCTTCGTGTCTCTAGAAAATCCCTGTTAAAATACACATGCTTGGGGAGGGAGGTAGTGCCCCAAGCAACATACAAGAATCACTTACATATTAGCACAGATTAATGTATCTACTTATTCTAAAGAGTAAAACAGAGCTGTGTTCTAGAAAACACTACTGAAGAGATGATTATGAGGAGACGATTACTGTTATGAAGAATGAGTGCTATCAAGTAATTCTTGAAGGAGACCAAGATGTAATAATGCAACTTAAAAGATTATGTTAAGCAATGACTCTTCCATGTCTGACCAGAAGTAGGGGGAAAGATAATTCACATGGAACCCAGGAGGTTGAAGATGTAATTCTATCTTCATGGAACTGCGTACTTGCCTGCTAAGCTCCAGTAAATCTGGCTTTCTTTCAGTAAACTATACCCGGTAACCTTTTTCCTGCCCCTCTTTCCTTAATACGTGCTCCTGTAACTCTGAATAACTTCTTTACTTTTTACCAAGCAAGATTTGGTTCCACATTTAGATCAAGGCATGGATACAGATTGTTGGAGAAGACGACTTTGACCTGTCAGTGCTTACCCAATGCCCACTTCCTCTCCATCTCTCTATAAACTACCATTAACAGTAGACACGGTAGACTCCTCTTGGATTTCATGTACCTTTGTAACTTGGCATCCCAGGTGTCAGGCTTCCCCTTTTTCCTCTACAACTTCCTTATTTGTGTCTCTGACTTAGCCTTATCTTTTTACCTCACATTTCTGTCTGAATTTCTGTGCTTCTCTATCTACCCTCCAGCTGAGCTTTCCTGTTTAGAGTTCTAGGTTATGTTACAGGCCACAAGTGTCCACTAATATTTCTTTACACTTGTGGTAAAAATGGACATATTGGCCAAGTCCTTGAAGCCCATGGTGATAAAATAACAAGTCTATGATTTGATAAGGGCTTGGCTACTGCTCAACGGCAAGCAACCTGCCTAATATTTTTAAGACCTTGATTTCAAATAAATAAGGGAAAGGGCTTCGAGGACAGTCTGCCTTGCCCATATGATTTAATGCTCTGTTACTGAACTCTATTCGTTTGATTTTACCCTCACTGGCCTCATGGCTCCTGGAGTGTGCCAGGTGCTTGCTCATCTTGGCACACTTGCATCGACCACCTTTTCTGGGAAAACACTCCAGTGTTTAGAGCTGACCTCATTATTTCTTCAAATATTTGATTCAAGGTTTAAATGCTTCATTTCAATTATGCTTACAGTGACCATCATAACGTGATAATATTCATCTGCTTCTCAGAGATTGTATATATATATGCATATGTACATGTATATATTAATATATAGATTTTTATATGTTCTACAAGTGAGAGAGTATATATAGTATTTGCCTTCTTGTGCCTGAATTATTGCAATGTTTCTTATAATATGCAATATTTTCTTATAATATTTAATATTTATTTCTTATAATGTGTGTCTTACTTAGTATTTGACTGAATGCAACACAGTGGCTGAATTTATAACTAAATATGCATAGGTCCACATCAGTTTCTAGTTCACAGAAGGTGGGCCAAGATTTTGGGTGAGTGATTGGCAAAAGTATTTATTATTCATCAACTTCAATCATGTTGGTACGTATCTCTGATCTTTCTCATCTATCAGAAGGAGGCAATACTGTTACCTCTCTTGATGGCTCTGAGAGATAATAGAGGAGCAATTGCTTGACACACTACTCAAGATGAAATGGACATTTGATGTCCTCAGTAGAATTCAGTTGAACTGGAAAATATCAGTGAAGACACAGCTGTTGGGGAGAAGACATCTATGCCTCTTGCTCTTTTGGGAAGTCCAAAAATCCATCCCTTATAGATGAAAAGAAACCGGAATGCCACTTTTTTGATTTTTATTTCTACCATTTCATCTTGAATTATTTAAAGTACCTATGATTACCATATATTTTCCCAAGAGCCAAACTATGAATAAGAAGAAATTATAATAAAAATTTCAGCTTCTACTTGCTGTGTGAGTCTCTTTTAGAAACCTGGATGTGAAGAGACTATCAACTATATGAGAGTGATCTCATATGGAATATGAAAGATGCCTGGGAGATAGTGAATCAGTTGAAGGAAATTAACAGAACTGAAAGCTTAATAACGCCAGACTGCGGATATGTGATACATCCCTCTAGATTGCATACATCTTTAGGAGAGTTCTCTACAATCTCCTTCATGTCCCCAAAGGCCAGGATTTCGATCAGTCTGAGAAATAAAAGGACTCTTTCAGATTATTCTGTAGTAATATAGCCATTGAAATTCCTAGTAGCCTTCTTTGACGACAACTATGTACTCTAATTAAAATGACTGTGGTCTATGGACACACCTGAACGGACATTCACCACTCTGTTATTTCCCAACCAAAGAGAAGCTATGGAGGGAGCCTGTGGGCCTACAGCAGATAGACTCCTCAGCATTTCACTTGTGTATTCAATGATTATAATTAGGGAACATTTGCTCTAAAGTCTAGTGACTTGTTATTATATTTTGCCTGTTATTTCAATAATTTCATTTAAAGGGCATGGTTTTTAGCCTATTGGCTCTTCTCTTAATAAGCCAACTACATGAAGTTGGAATGAGAAAAAATGTCTTTATGACCTATAGATTAGCTGGATGCTAGTGAAGTAAAGGGATAGAGACACTAAGCCTGTCTGAGTAGCTCTAGCCAGATATACACTTGCCGCCTTGTACTTGCCCTCACACTGTCAGATGGAAAGAGTAAAATATTGTATTTAGGAATATATTTAGAATTGTATGTGTCTATTGATATTTTCAAGCATTAGCAGATCAGAAATCCAGGTTATTTGCCCAGGTTTTATGCTTTGGAATTAGTAGACTTGCTTTTTAAATCTCTTCTTTGACCTCACATTCAGAGATTATAACACTTACCTTTAAATGTATAGACTCTTTGAAGACAGTCTCTGTTAAGAGCTATGAATGGTTTGTATTAATAGCAGCCTTATTTATAATAGCCAGAAGTTGGAGAGAACCCAGATGTCCCTCAACAGAGGAATGGATACAGAAAATGTGGTACATTTACACAATGGAGTACTACTCAGCTATTAAAAACAATGAATTTATGAAATTCTTGGGCAAATGGATGTATCTGGAGGATATTATCCTGAGTAAGGTAACACAATCACAAAAGAAGTCACTTGATATGCATTCACTGATAAGTGGATATTAGCCCAGAAACTTAGAATACCCAAGATACAATTCGCAAAACACAAGAAAATCAAGAAGGAAGACCAACGTGTGGATACTTCATGTCTCCTTAGAATAGGGAACAAAATACCCATGGAAGGAGTTACAGAGAGACAAAGTTTGGAGCTAAGACAAAAGGATGGCCCATCCAGAGACTACTCCACATAGGGACCCATAATCAGCCACCAAACCCAGACACTATTGCATATGACAGCAAGATTTTGCTGAAAGGACCCTGATATAGCTGTCTCCTATGAGGCTATGCCAGTGCCTGGCAAATACAGAAATGTATGCTTACAGTCAGCTATTGGATGGAACACAGGGCCCCCAATGGAGGAGCTAGAGAAAGTACCCAAGAAGCTGAAGAGGTCTGCAACCCAATAGGTGGAACAACAATATGAACTAACCAGTACCCACAGAGTTCATGTCTCTAGCTGCATATGTAGCAGAAGATGGCCTAGTCGGCCATCATTGGGAAGAGAGGCCCCTTGGTCTTGCAAACTTTATATGCCCCAGTACAGGGGAATGCCAGGGCCAAGAAGTGGGTGTGGGTGGGTAGGAAAGCAGGGCCGGGGGAGGGTACAGGGAACTTTTGGGATAGCATTTGAAATGTAAATAAAGAAAATATCTAATAAAAAAGGGGGGAAAGTTGTTAATTTAATATTGTAATTTTAGGTACTACATTAGTCTGTTTCCAGTTAAATAAAGAGGAAATATTCTGATACTTCACAATAAAGCTGTCCATATCAGTATACAATCTGAAAAAGCCAGAGGTAGACATCTAGAAGTATTTAGTCAGAATAATCTAGATGAAACATTTAGTATGTCAATTGTTTTTTTGTGTGTGTGTGTTTATTTTTTTTAATTTTTAATATTTTTATTACATATTTTCCTCAATTACATTTCCAATGCTATCCCAAAAGTCCCCCATAGCGCCCCCCACTTCCCTACCCACCCATTCCCATTCTTTTGGCCCTGGCATTCCCCTATATTGGGGCATATAAAGTTTGCAAGTCCAATGGGCCTCTCTTTCCATTGATGGCCGACTAGGCCATCTTTCGATACATATGCAGCTAGAGACAAGAGCTCCGGGGTTCTGGTTAGTACATCATGTTGTTCCAACAATAGGGTTGCAGATCCCTTTAGCTCCTTGGGTACTTTCTCTAGCTTCTCCATTGGGAGCCCTGTGATACATCCAATAGCTATCTGTGAACATCCACTCCTGTGTTTGCTAGGCCCCGGCATCGTCTCACAAGAGACAGCTATATTTGGGTCCTTTCAGCAAAATCTTGCTAGTGTATGCAATGGTGTCAGCGTTTAGAAGCTGATGATGGGATGGATCCCTGGATACGGCAGTCTCTAAATGGTCCATCCTTTCATCACAGCTACGAACTTTGTCTCTGTAACTCCTTTCCTGGGTGTTTTGTTCCCAATTCTAAGAAGGAGCACAGTGTCCACACTTTGGTCTTCATTCTTCTTGAGTTTCATGCGTTTAGCAAATTGTATCTTATATCTTGGGTATCCTAAGTTTTGGGCTAATATCCACTTATCAGTGAATACATATTGTGTGAGTTCTTTTGTGATTGTGTTACTTCACTCAAGATGATGCCCTCCAGGTCCATCCATTTGGCTAGGAATTTCATAAATTCATTCTTTTTAATAGCTGAGTAGTACTCCATTGTGTAAATGTACCATAATTTCTGTATCCATTCCTCTGTTGAGGGACATCTGGGTTCTTTCCAGCTTCTGGCTATTATAAATAGGGCTGCTATGAACATAGTGGAGCATGTGTCCTTTTTACCGGTTGGGACATCTTCTGGATATATGCCCAGGAGAGGTATTGCTGGATCCTCCGTTAGTACTATGTCCAATTTTCTGAGGAACCGCCAGACTGATTTCCAGAGTGGTTGTACAAGCTTGCAATCCCACCAACAATGGAGGAGTGTTCCTCTTTCTCCACATCCTCGCCAGCATCTGCTGTCACCTGAATTTTTGATCTTAGCCATTCTGACTGGTGTGAGGTGGAATCTCAGGGTTGTTTTGATTTGCCTTTCCCTGATGAGTAAGGATGTTGAACATTTTTTCAGGTGTTTCTCTGCCATTCGGTATTCCTCAGGTGAGAATTCTTTGTTCAGTTCTGAGCCCCATTTTTTAATGGGGTTATTTGACTTTCTGGAGTCCACCTTCTTGAGTTCTTTATATATATTGGATATTAGTCCCTTATCTGATTTAGGATAGGTGAAGATCCTTTCCCAATCTGTTGGTGGTTTTTTTGTCTTATTGATGGTGTCTTTAGCCTTGCAGAAGCTTTGCAGTTTCATGAGGTCCCACTGGTCAATTCTCGATCTTACAGCACAAGCCATTACTGTTCTATTCAGGAATTTTTCCCCTGTGCCCATATCTTCAAGGCTTTTCCCCACTTTCTCCTCTATAAGTTTCAGTGTCTCTGGTTTTATGTGAAGTTCCTTGATCCACTTAGACTTGACCTTAGTACAAGGTGATAGGAATGGATCAATTCACATTCTTCTACATGTTAACAACCAGTTGTGCCAGCACCATTTGTTGAAAATGCTGTCTTTCTTCCACTGGATGTTTTTAGCTCCCTTGTCGAAGATCAAGTGACCGTAGGTGTGTGGGTTCATTTCTGGGTCTTCAATTCTATTCCATTGGTCTATTTGTCTGTCACTATACCAGTACCATGCAGTTTTTATCAAATTGCTCTGTAGTAGAGCTTTAGGTCTGGCATGGTGATTCCACCAGAGGTTCTTTTATCCTTGAGAAGAGTTTTTGCTATCCTAGGTTTTTTGTTATTCCAGATGAATTTGCAGATTGCACATTCCAATTCGTTGAAGAATTGATTTGGAATTTTGATGGGGATTGCATTGAATCTGTAGATTGCTTTTGGCAAGATAGCCATTTTTACAATGTTGATCCTGCCAATCCATGAGCATGGGAGATCTTTCCATCTTCTGAGATCTTCTATAATTTCTTTCTTCAGAGACTTGAAGTTTTTACTATACAGATCTTTCACTTCCTTAGTTAGAGTCACGCCAAGATATTTTATATTATTTGTGACTATTGAGAAGGGTGTTGTTTCCCTAATTTCTTTCTCAGCCTGTTTATTCTTTGTGTAGAGAAAGGCCATTGATTTGTTTGAGTTAATTTTATATCCAGCTACTTCACCGAAGCTGTTTATCAGGCTTAGGAGTTCTCTGGTGGAATTTTTAGGGTCACTTATATATACTATCATATCATCTGCAAAAAGTGATATTTTGACTTCATCTTTTCCAGTTTGTATCCCTTTGATCGCCTTTTGTTGTCGAATTGCTCTGGCTAGGACTTCAAGTACAATGTTGAATAGGTATGGAGAAAGTGGACAGCCTTGTCTAGTCCCTGATTTTAGAGGGATTGCTTCAAGCTTCTGACCATTTACTTTGATGTTGGCTACTGGTTTGCTGTAGATTGCTTTTATCATGTTTAGGTATGGGCCTTGAATTCCTGATCTTTCCAAGACTTTTATCATGAATGGGTGTTGGATCTTGTCAAATGCTTTTTCCTCATCTAACGAGATGACCATGTGGTTTTTGTCTTTGAGTTTGTTTATATACTGGATTACGTTGATGGATTTCCGTATATTGAACCATCCCTGCATCCCTGGGATGAAACCTACTTGGTCAGGATGGATGATTATTTTGATGTGTTCTTGGATTCGGTTAGCAAGAACTTTATTGAGGATTTTAGCATCAATATTCATAAGGGATATTGGTCTGAAGTTTTCTATCTTTGTTGGGTCTTTTTGTGGTTTAGGTATCAGAGTAATTGTGGCTTCATAGAATGAGTTGGGTAGAGTACCTTCTGTTTCTATTTTGTGGAATCGTTTGTGAAGAACTGGGATTAGATCTTCTTTGAAGGTCTGATAGAACTCTGCACTAAACCCATCTGGTCCTGGACTTTTTTTAGTTGGGAGACTATTAATGACTGCTTCTATTTCTTTGGGGGATATAGGGCTGTTTAGATCATTAACCTGATCTTGATTCAACTTTGGTACCTGGTATCTGTCTAGGAACTTCTCCATTTCATCCAGGTTCTCCAGTTTTGTTGAGTATAGCCTTTGGTAGAAGGATCTGATGGTGTTTTGGATGTCTTCAGGATCTGTTGTTATGTCTCCTTTTTCATTTCTGATTTTGTTAATTAGGATGCTTTCCCTGTGCCCTCTTGTGAGTCTGGCTAAGGGTTTATCTATCTTGTTGATTTTCTCAAAGAACCAGCTCCTTGATTGGTTGATTCTTTGAATAGTTTTTCTTGTTTCCACTTGGTTGATTTCACCCCTGAGTTTGATTATTTCCTGCCGTCTTCTCCTCTTGGGTGAATTTGCTTCCTTTTGTTCTAGTGTTTTTAGGTATGTTGCCAAGCTGCTAATGTGTGCTCTCTCTAGTTTCCTTTTGGAGGCACTTAGAGCTATGAGTTTTCTTCTTAGCAATGCTTTCATTGCCTCCCATAAGTTTGGGTATGTTGTGGCTTCATTTTCATTGAACTCTAAAAAGTCCTTAATTTCTTTCTTTATTCCTTCCTTGACCAAGGTATCATTGAGAAGAGTGTTGTTCAGTTTCCACGTGAAGGTTGGCTTTCTATTATTTATTTTGTTATTGCAGATCAGCCTTAGTCCATGGTGATCTGATAGGATGCATGGGCAATTTCAATATTTTTGTATCTGTTGAGGCCTGTTTTGTGATCAATTATGTGGTCAATTTTGGAGAAGGTACCATGAGGTGCTGAGAAGAAGGTATATCCTTTTGTTTTAGAATAGAATGTTCTGTAGATATCTACCAGATCCATTTGATTCATAATTTCTCTTAGTTTCTCTGTGTCCCTGTTTAGTTTCTGTTTCCATGATCTGTCCATTGGTGAAAGTGGTGTGTTGAAGTCTCCCACTATTATTGTATGAGGTGCAATGTGTGCTTTGAGATTTACTAAAGTTTCTTTAATGAATGTGGCTGCCTTTGTATTTGGAGCATAGATATTCAGGATTGATAGTTCCTCTTGGAGGATTTTACCTTTGATGGGTATGAAGTGTCCCTCCCTGTCTTTTTTAATGACTTTGGGTTGGAAGTCAATCTTATCAGATATTAGAATGTCTACTCCAGCTTGTTTCTTCATGCCATTTGCTTGGAAAATTGTTTTCCAGCCTTTCATTCTGAGGTAGTGTCTATCCTTTTCTCTGAGATGAGTTTCCTGTAGGCAGCAAAATGTTGGGTCTTGTTTGTGTAGGCAGTTTGTTAGTCTATGTCTTTTTATCGGGGAGTTGAGTCCATTGATATTAAGAGATATTAAGGAAAAGTAATTGTTGTTTCCTGTTATTTTTGTTGTTAAAGTTGGCATTCTGTTCTTGTGGCTGTCTTCTTTTAGGTTTGTTGAGGGATTACCTTCTTGTTGTTTCTAGGGCGTGGTTCCTGTCCTTGTATTGGTTTTTTTCTGTTATTATCCTTTGAAGGGCTGGATTCGTGGAGAGATAATGTGTGAATTTGGTTTTGTCGTGGAATACTTTGGTTTCTCCATCTATATTAATTGAGAGTTTGGCTGGGTATAGTAGCCTGGGCTGGAATTTGTGTTCTTTTAGTGTCTGTATAACATCCGTCCAGGATCTTCTGGCTTTCATAGTCTCTGGTGAAAAATCTGGTGTAATTCTGATAGGCTTGCCTTTATATGTTACTTGGCCTTTTTCTCTTACTGCTTTTAGTATTCTATCTTTATTTAGAGCATTTGTTGTTCTGATTATTATGTGTCGGGAGGTATTTCTTTTCTGGTCCAGTCTATTTGGAGTTCTGTAGGCTTCTTGTATGTTCATGGGCATCTCTTTCTTTAGATTTGGGAAGTTTTCTTCTATAATTTTGTTGAAGATGTTTGCTGGTCCTTTGAGTTGAAAATCTTCATTCTCATCCACTCCTATTATCCGTAGGTTTGGTCTTCTCATTGTGTCCTGTATTTCTTGGATGTTTTGAGTTAGGATCTTTTTGCATTTTACATTTTCCTTGATTGTTGTGCCGATGTTCTCTATGGAATCTTCTGCACCTGAGATTCTCTCTTCCATCTCTTGTATTCTGTTGCTGATGCTGGTATCTATGGTTCCAGATTTCTTTCCTAGGGTTTCTATCTCCAGTGTTGCCTCATTTTGGGTTTTCTTTATTGTGTCTACCTCCCTTTTTAGGTCTAGTATGGTTTTGTTCATTTCCATTATCTGTTTGGATGTGTTTTCCTGTTTTTCATTAAGGACTTCTACCTGTTTGATTATGTTATCCTGTTTTTTTTTTTAAGGATTTGTAACTCTTTAGCAGTGTTCTCCTGCAATTCTTTAAGGGATTTTTGTGCTTCCTCTTTAATGTCTTCTACCTGTTTAGCAGTGTTCTCCTGTATTTCTTTAAGTGTGTTATTAAAGTCCTTCTTGAAGTCCTCTACCATCATCAGGAGATATGCTTTTAGATCTGTGTCTAGCTTTTCCGGTGTGTTGGGGTGCCCTGGACTGGGCGAAGTGGGAGTGCTGGGTTCTGATGATGGTGAGTGGTCTTGGTTTCTGTTAGTAAGATTATTACGTTTACCTTTCGCCATCTGGTAATCTCTGGAGTTAGTTGTTGTCGTTGTCACTGTTTAAAGATTGGAGCAGAAGCTGTGTTCCACTCACCAGCAGTCTCAAAATCCTGTGGCGGGGGTCGTGGGTAGCTGGCGGTACCCTGGTGCTGGTCCAGCTGGAAGAGGCCTGTGGTCCTACTCAGGCCGGTTTTCTGCTTCCCTAACTAATGCAGTCTCAGGTCCCGCGCACAATTGGATTTGAGCAGAAGCTGTGTTCCACTCTCCAGAAGTCTTAAGATCCTGTGGAGGGTGTTGTGGGTAGCTGGCGTGTGTCAGCCGACTCTGCGCCCTAGCTACCCCGGTGCTTTTCTGACCGGAAGAGGCTTGTGGCCCTACGTAGGCCGGATTTCTGCCTCCCCAACCAAAGCAGTCTCAGGTCCCGCGTGATTGGACTGGAGCAGAAGCTGTGTTCAACTCACCAGCAGTCTCAAAATCCTGTGGCGGGGGTCGTGGGTAGCTGGCGGGTGTCAGCCGACCCTGCGCTCTAGCTACCCCGGTGCTTTTCTGACCGGAAGAGGCTTGTCAGTATGTCAATTGTTAATATTCTGTGATTTGATATTCGTTGGCTAAAGAGAATTACAATATACATTCTCACAGAAAGGGAAGTAGTTAAAAACACGGAATGTTTTTGAGCTGTGAGCACTTAGGTTTTTGTGAGCTGAGATTTTTAAAAAGAGGAATAAAACAAAAAATCAAAATATTTTATAATTTTATGTCTATCCTACACAAACAGACCATGTATGATAGACAAGGAATGAATTAAATGCCAAAATTGCAGTCTCTAAATGAGACATGTCATTTTCTGCTAGCCATTGATTCAACGTGAGCCTTTGCTTTCATTTGTGTAAAATAAAGCTAAACACATTTTCCTTAGAAATGAAAGCAGAACTTTCCAAGGCTAAAATTAGATATTTTGAAAACTGATTAAAAACAAAAACACTGTGAATAACAATCTATATAAACAACTACTTTTATATATTAGGGAATGGTTTTGATTGTTAAATGGCTTGTTCTTATTACTCAAGAAGCATAAAATAATAATAATAATAATAATAATAATAATAATAATAATAATAATAAATTCTAGAATATTTTTCTAGAAGACAAACCAAATGATGTAGGTAATTTGTTGAGTTATGTGGTGACAGAGTCAAGTTCCATACAAGAAAAGTCACAGCAGTTTTATTCTTTCTTGGCTGCTTTTATTTTTTAAACAATTTATTCATGATTTAAGAACTGAATAGTAACATTTAAAGAAAAAAAGAAACAGTAGTATTTCACACTGAGAAAGCAGCCTTATGCCTGTACTATCAACACTAGAGAAGCAGAGGCAGGACCAAAGACCAGGACAGCCTAGGTCACTCAAAGATGATGACCTAAAGAAACAAGCCTATTGATAATAATCACAACAAAGAAAGAAAATCATTTATTTTTAAAGGATCCTTACATGTTAATGAACTAAGAAGCAAGCTTCTGTTATATGATAGAAGTTGATGGTCTGACATCTGTCCAGATGTTGATCCTGGAGGAAGAAGGCAGAGGCTGAAATCACTCTCTGTTGGCTGTACTTTTCATTTAACCTTGCAGATTGTCATGTTTTGTACATGGTACTCACTTGCATTCAAACTAATTCCCAGTGTGTTGTTTTCATTTAATTACTTCTTTATTCCTTCTCATTAGGGTACTTCTTATGCTGCTGTTTGTATTTTCCACTTCTACATTCACGCCTCATATTTTGTTGAGCTCCTAAGAGGTAGTCAAGATCATGCCGCTATGGTGAGAAGCACTGCTTCCCGATGCCATCAACAGCAATTTCCTGGGTCATTATTTTCAGGCCTCTGTGATGCTCTTGAGGTTCATTGTACATTTCCTGGGCAATGCCTCTAAGCATCACTGAAGGACTTATCATAGATGTGTTTTTATCACCCTGACATTCTATCCAAACAATCTCAACTACCATCATTCTCATCTCTCTCTCTCTCTCTCTCTCTCTCTCTCTCTCTCTCTCTCTCTCTCTCTCTCTCTCGTAATGAAGATTCAACCCCTTTCATGTTAAGTGTGTACTCATCCACTTAGCTATATCATCAATGCCTACCACCATAAACTTAATTGCCATAGAAAAGACCTGGGCACCAGTTTATATGTCTTATGTATTTTAAAATAGTTGTCAGATTACCTCTTTTACGTCTACACGTACACATCCAACTACCTACTTGACTTGTGTTTGAGAGTCTGAACCCTCTTATATTTTGTCTTTCAGATTGATTTCAGAGCTGAAACCTACCAAGTTTTCATGTTCTATGCTTTACATGCACGTATGTCACTTCTGACCATCTGTGTATTCAAGCTCCAAAGCTGGTCATTGTTTTTGACTTCTATTTTCTCTATAGTCATTTCTTCTTCGACCTACTGTTGTGTGCTTTTTTTTCTAGGGAGAGAGAGAAAAAAAAACCCACAAATGTCTAAGACTTCAGGTAGGACACAGGAGAAAGAATTCCATTTGTGTCTAACTACCAAACAGTAAGCTTAGTAGAGTCACGTACAGGGATATAGCTTCAGTGCTCCTTAGAGGGTCATGAGTGTCCTCAGGATTTCTACATCACAAATGCTTGCCCTGAGTACAAACTCACAGAAGCTCTATCTGTGAATCTTCCTGCATGACTTTCAGATAGTTTGAAGACTGATTAGATTGTTCCTGATTATTACCATGGTGAGGAGCCTTGAGGATCTTATCACTTTCAGGTGTTTCTGATCTTTGTAACCTTAATTAATTTCCTGGGTCTTATATGTTTAATTTACTTCCTAAGTCTTATAAACCTCTTTCCTCCCACTGGGAAGGATGCTTCAACTCAGAGGAAATATCTATATAACACCTGTTAATTCTATTTCCTAAACATTCTTCAGATACTCTTCACTTCATGACTGCAACTGAACAGTAGTTCACAGTAGAGGTACCTCTTTATAATGATAGTCCTCAGACAATGCATACACCCACATCACAGCAGAATCTCTGTATCAACACTCATTATCATAACTATGTTATCCATACTTTAAAATAATTATACTCTGGATAACACAGTCCTAAGCATGTTTGTTCTCTTTAGACCGATTTGACAAAACACTTGGACAATCTATATTTTTTTCTACTTCCTCTACACTCAGTAAATGTGTGTGAGATTTACCCGAATTGTCACATGTATCTGCAAGATTTATAATCATTGAGCTTTAATGACATAGTGCTCTACAATATATTAAGTATTTTATTGTTATCTGCATATATGTTGTTCAGTTGAACTTCTTCCATTTAATCAAAAGATATTCCTTACTCATAGATTAATCAACCCCTATTGTTTTGAAAACTGCTAAGATATTTGGACTTTTCTCTGGAAAAAGGCACTTTGTGCTTCTCTCTGTATCAGGTTTGTTGATATTTTATCTTCTTTTTAGGTATTGCCAGTGACAATCTTTTCCTACCTTGGGGATTATTGTGTAAATATAATGGTAAATTTTAATTATTTCTGTACGCTCTGAAGAGACCCCTCCACCTTTAAAGGAGAGTTTCCAGAGACCTTTTGAGAGTTCAGATGTGGTAATGTTCATCAACCACGCATGTGCATGTGTGTGCGCACCCCCACTTTACTTTGCTTTAGGTTGCCCAGTGAGTTCTTCTTGGTAAGTAGGAGGAATATAATTTGTTCTGCTAATTGTACTTAGGTTTACCTTTATTAAGTTATTAATCTCACTGGACACTTGTTCCTTTTCTCTGCATGTAAACCCAGATTTTACTAAGTCCAAGTCCCTTCACCCAAAACAATGACCCTCTGTAAGATGATTTTTGAGTGTGAAGTCTATTTTATGCTTTGCTTATGCTCTAGCTCAGTCCTCTTTACTCAGCTCAATGAGCATGTGTGTTAGCATTAGCAGGTCGGCTTGCTCTCTCAAGAGAAGCTTGTACAGATACTGTTTCCTCGGGATCCTGAGCAGCTCTCTGTCCCCCACCCCCCCTTTTTTGTTGGAGGTACACAATTCCTATAATTGTGTATAAATATTAATTTTAATAAGTTTGCCTGTAGGTAAAGTTCTACATCCTCTCCCCTGGTAATCAGAAACCACAAGGGCAGTAGCACAATCCTGGCCCCACGTATTTATTATAATATTAAATGTCATTAGGATGGTGAAGATGAATGAGAGTTTTATACTCATCGTGAACATACAGGCCATACAGTTAACTGTATCTCATAGTTAAATTACCTAAAAAGGAAGACACTTACTAAGACTTTTCCTTTAAAATAATCATTTACACATAGTTATCGTTGCAAAGACAGTGCAGCCATCAACATGCGACTTGATACATATAGGTTGCACATGTAGAAAATTATCAGTCTAAGGAAATTTAACTTTTCAAAAAGTAAAATGGACAAAATCCCCTGGATATAAACCGTATGTGCAATGCTTTAAAATGGCTTTCAGCTAAGTGAATTAAGGATTTGGTGAGACACATTTTAAAATATTTGTGTTCTAGAATATATTAGGTAAACATGTAGCATCTTCAAGAGGAGATTTATTTATTTTATTTTCTTCCCCAACATGTCTGGTTTAAGCATATCACATTTGTGTCTTCGGGTACCAAAGTTACTTAAGTGACAAAATGTGTCTATTTGCCTCCTCAAAGTCAGGTGTTAAAGTTAACACTGTGATGGGTTTGATAAGCTTTCAAAAAGTAAGTCCTGCTAAAAATTAACTTGGTCTTTTTCATTATACAATTTAAGTGCTTGCTTTTTATTTATATTTGAGCTAATGCGTGGAGCATGGTGGAGACAATCTAAGAAACAAAGCCAACAGAATGAATGTAAATAAGACCTGAAAAGCAATTGATCACAGGAGTATAGATGTTGCCATTTGTATTTCTGTAAATTTAACTGAAATATGAAAATTATTATTTTTAAATCCTCAGATGTTTAACATATAAATCTTTAAGAATAAATGATCTCAGCTATATTTTAAACAAGGCAGCTCTATCATAATCAATTCAAGAGTGCAGCTTGGAAGACTTCACATATAGAAATTACATTTGCCATTTGAAAAATACTGTGGTTTTGATTTATAGGAGCTGGAAAATGCTTGCAGTATCTGAAACTTATGAGGTATTTTCTCAGTGTTCTCTAAGCCAATAAACTTAAAACAAATCATCCTGACCTTTGCACAGTGAAGCTCTGGCCAGTGTGATTTATACCCCTAGGTCATAATCCCTGCAAAGACAAATGGGAGAGTACTGAAGAACACTGCATTTTGATATTAACCCCTTTCACAATAGGACAGGCTATAGACAGACTCTCTTCTTAATGGTCTCCTAAGATTAACAAAGCTACAGGAATAGTAACTACCCACTCAGTAATTTTAGGAGTATCAAAAAAAGTATTTCAACAATTTATGCCTTCTCATTTGAAATGTGCCCAGTCTTTTAATATTTTAATAGCAAAACATTATTGATCTTTTCTAAAGCAAGAGAATAAAGTAAATGTGAAATTAATACCACCTTTTAAATAGTGCAGGGAAACATCATGTTTAGTACTTTTTTTTTTTAATTTTTGAAGGCAAAATCAATCGTGTTAGGTGCAGCTTTCTGGAAAGCATCAAGATTTCATGAGCCTAGAGTAACCTTGAAACAAATCTAGAAGAAAAAGACTGGTTAGGAGACTGGATATGTGTCAATAGAGATAATAGATTCAAACTCACATTGATGGACCAGAATGTTAGGTTTTTTCATTAACTCTAAGACCATTTTGTTTTCAGGTTTAAAAGTTCTTGTTTTCATAATTTTAAACTCTCTATTATTCCTCTATCCTCAAGTCAACCTTGATTTATCATATTTGAGATATATTAATATAAGATGTAGACCATACAATCAATTCTAGAGAAATATTTTCACATACATGCATGCACTCATGCATACAAACATGCACACACACACGACTTCTTGTACTTGTCTTGCATATAGCAACTAGAGTGATATCCCTGTCCTGACACTCTGGGCTGATGTCTTCACAACTTCACAATTGCCTGTCTCTAAATTTTATCTGTATTATGTCCACTTATTGTGCCATATTAATCTCTCGGCAGGATCACTTATGTGTCTTCCTTAGACACACCATTGTGTCTTAGCCAGATTCTTGTGCATCTGCTCATCAGTTATTTCATCTGCTTAGAAGACCCCGTCCACATCACATGACCTACCCCTTATCAGGCAGGCCTCAGCTTCATGTCTTTTTTATAGAGCAAGTACTTAACTACACCATCATTTCAAAGTTCTCTGGATACTAATTATTCAATATTTTCCTGGACATGTATTTATTGTTTCATAATCTTTCATAGGGCCAAAGGACTTGTTATCTGTTTCATTGTGTTTTCTGGACACTCTGAATAATCATTGTTGATAGGGCAATCACTCTTCCATTTTTGTCATTAAATTATACTGTAGAGTATGGGAGAGCCTATTTCTTTGTTTGTTTGTTTGTTTATTTATTTATTTATTTATTATTGTGGTACTGAACACTGTGTTAGCCTTTTGCTAACTTAGGTTGTTCTTAAACTTGCAAATATCTTACTTCAGCCTCCAAAGTCACTGGAACTTAAGCATGGAAAGCCTTTAGAGGTCAAATGCCTTATTTATTTCTTACATTTTATTCTCATAGGACTCAGTTATGGCCCCACGATAGGATACAGAATGCATGAACATCAGCACTTTCTCAAATCAAAGACCTCAATTTTACCAAGGAAATCATAAGTTTCCTACAAAATAATTTGATTTATATGCCCAATGACTTTCTTTTGTGAAATAAAATTACAGTCTGATTATATCATCAGAAATATATGTATTTTAAAAAGAAACTTTGTTTTATTTTATCATAATTATTTGAGTGTGAGAAATATTTGACAATGAATTAAAATAACATGAAGGAGAAAAAAATAAAGCCCATTAAATTGAGATAGGTATGTCAGAAATATAGAGCTTAATTTTCATATTAAGACTGGATGTTCATTGGGTTAAATTTTGCAAAGTTCAATTAAGCTGCAAGAAAAACACAATGTTAAATAATCCATAACCCCCCTATTTCATTAAAAAGCCAATTTTACACTCATTTATCCTCATAAAAGATTGCTGCTTAATTCAAGTTCTAAACTACAACCTCATTATTTTAAGAATTTCCTTACACAATCTGTAGTGTTTCTTCAGGGATTTGAGAGGAAGACGGTAGAAAACAAGTATCACATGCGATAAATATGGAATACCGAATCGCTGAGACCTTGGTTTGTACAACGAAAGGAAATGCTTTCTGATTCACATTTTAACAATTAATCATACTCACTGATGGAAAACAATTTCCACATTGCAGTGGATGTGATTGTTTTCCGGAACAAATGAACAAGTCTAATTTATACTGTGCACAGCACTTGGCAATCGCTGGCATGGTTAATTGAGTCCTGTGGCAGGAATAAGGAGAGTACAGTTGAGGTGATAGAACTGGACATTCTCCAAGGCACTCATTAATCATGTGACTAATCTGAACATGAATGCATTATGCAAATTACAGGTCAAAGAGGCTTCCTGGTTTGGAGAGATACCAGCATGTGAAATTGTGTGCAGTCTAAACATTGAACCAGGCAGGGGCCTGGGATGTGTCAATGTCATGCTTTAATTGGAATATGGTAGTGGGTGGAACATGTTTTAGAATTAAATATAAATTTCCATAATATTTATCGTGCTTAAAATGACATCCATTGGTACAGAAAAGCACTTCTGATATTGTCTTCAACAAGACCATGGGGCCAATTAGTCTGTTCTATGAAGTAGGGATGGACCATAAAAATACTTAAGTTGCTTAGTTTTTCTAAATGCTACCATGGACCAATTTTGCCTAAAACTTCCCCTTTCCCACTTCAATCATATTGAAACATGAAGCATTTTATCAGTATGAGGGAAGCCTGCTCCTTTCTAGACATGGTCGGATGGAATTAGTCTAATCACCAGTACTGTTTTGTTTTAAATGATTCACTCAGTTTTGATTAAATCTACTTACTCAAATCTACAGCTGTCATTTTTCTTTAACTAATCTCTCTTCTTTAAAGTAAGAATGCATTTTTAAAAAAATTAAATGTTTGTGACTTGCTTAGACATATCCAAGCAATCTTTTCCATGTTGACTTGGGAAATTGGAATGTTTTAGGTATATTTACATAAACATAAGATTATTTAATGGCATTTCTATTGATAAATTGGCTTATATCTCACATTTTGGAATAAACACAAATTAAAAAAAAATAGTACTTTGGAATGGTATCAGGTACCACTGTGACTATCAGTATTGTTTGGTTGATAATCAAGTATCTTATTGGATGTATTAGCACTCTTTAGCCAGGTAAGCATAGATATCCACCTATTTAAGCAATTAGTAAGAAGCTCAACTTTATGAAGCTAGAGCTCTTCATCCTTTGTTTTGTGCCCATAGTGAGAAGTACAAAGATATTATTTGATCAAGTCTGGGGTATTGCACACATATTTTGTGTAGTAATTTTCTCTGAAATAATAAATTCCTCATTAACTCAGGTTACTGTAAAAGGAGGTAGAACATTCCACCATGCAGGGGGAGGAAAGCTTCTTCAGATTCAGGAGTAGACATCTCAAAAGGTTCCAAAGGTCTCTAAAATTGAATAGATGAACTAGGGCTTACCCTCATCAAGGCTATCAAAGCCATAAAGACTGCTGAGAGACACCCAGAGACCAGCTGAGCTGCCTAGAAGAGGCTCAGACCTGCCAAGATTCATGGAATACAGACTGCACAATCTACCTGGAGGAGACTGATATTTCCAAGTTTCCCAGTTTCATGAGCCTTCGTCACAGCTGTGAGAAGCTTTGGTGATAACAGCCATCTTTACTATGTCTGCTCCTACATGCAGCCACCACCCATATTCCTTAGGTAACCCCAATACATTTATTTGTTCACCAAGTTAGACTTTGGTGGTATCCTTACTTTTATCTCTCATCTTTTCTTTATCTGGGATGGATGAGTGTTTGTTTACGACTCTCCAGGAATAGTCTCATATACAGTCCTTTCAGAAATATTTATACAAGTCCATCTGAACTGTTAAAGCTCAGGGATATGTCAGATGTTCTCAGAGGTGTGCTGTTGAGCTGCATGTTTGTTTAGTAGTTAGTAATTGTTCTTTGTAAATAGACTATTTTCACTCTTTGCTTAACTTTTATTATAGTTTAACTGAAACTAACATCAAACAATCAAAGACTTAATGATGCCTTAGAAGAAAAAATTTGTTATATAGCCACAAGTCATGCAAAGAACAGCCTTCCTTGTTGCCACCAAATTGATTGCATAATGTCTACCAAGAAACCACCTTTACTCTTTTTTTTTTTTTTTTTTTTTGGTTTTTTTGAGACAGGGTTTCTCTGTGTAGCCCTGGCTGTCCTGGCACTCACTTTGTAGACCAGGCTGGCCTCGAACTCAGAAATCCGCCTGCCTCTGCCTCTCGAGTGCTGGGACTAAAGGTGTGCGCCACCACGCCCGGCCCCACCTTTACTCTTATGTTTTTCTAAAATTGCATTGTAAAGTTACTTTATAACTATTATTAAGTCGCTGTGGTCCCTCCATTCCCTTCCACCTTCTTCATACATGTGTGCACATGTCTATGTACAATAAAAATCTATGCATTTTCTTATGATGTTTGTTAGTGGTCTATTGAGTACTTTGAGATGTTAGTGGACACTTGAAATTTCCTCCCAACTGTGGTTTGCTCTAGTGATTATCTCAAAATCACGTTTGATATTTTATGAAAAGAAATTTGTAAATCATGTTGTATCTTAGACTCAAAGACAATGTCTGGTTTTCTCTCTTTTTGGTAGTTGACAGCTATTAATAATTCATTAATAGGTATAAATATTGATATTCCACATCTATAATTTCTATATTCCTTGTCATATGGAATGTCTTATAAAGTAAATTACTCTGTCGAATTGTTTTTATTTAGTGATTTATTTTGTGCATAAATTCCATGAGGTTTTTCATCAGTTTTCAAAAGAGGGAGATGATTTTCTAATCTTTGCAAAAATAACCATCTTGATTATTCTATCATCATAAATGTATTGATTGAAGACATTTGGTGTGTTTTATTTCATTCCTGCTCCCCTCCTTAGTGTAGTCCTGTCACACATCTTTGGCAATGGCTTGTTTTAACTTGTCTTTGATTCTTTGAACACAAGTCTATCTGTTATTGCTTACTTTCTTCTGACTTAGTGCACAGTGTAACCTTGGCTTATCATATTAATTTCCCACTCCAGCTAACCTTTCTATAAAAGTCCTGCTTGGTCTTAATATAAGGCATGCAATTTGAAACCATTTGTAATAATGGTTTGGCCAAAACTTTGCTCATCTACTTTGTAAGTTTAACTCTTATTGATATTTTTTGAACTTCTTTCTCTGTGATACATTTGTATTTCTCCTTAATAGCTTCACTTTTTAAATTACTTTCCTTTTTAAAATGTTCTGCTTTATTTTCTCCAAGTCTTAAGACATCTTTACTTATCTGAATTTACTTCCTTCTGTTTTTCCTTATGATACAATTTCTTCTTCCTTATATATCATCTTATTTCTGAGTATTAGTTTCAATTTATGCTATATAATATATTGTGCTGTATTCATAGTACATTTTGACTTCTTCAGGCATTAAAGAGCAAAAAACTTAGAAAATTATATTGGTCTTTACAGAGTGTTTGGTTATCAACTATCCATAGTCAGTATTATTAGAAACATTTTTAGCTTCCAGTTACAACACATAAGCCATCCTTATCATCCTCAAGTCTTATACATCTTCCCATATGAGTCTGTATTATTTTAAACCTCTCTTAAAGTTATTAATAAAGCGGTAAACACAGTATCACAAATGGAAGAATAATCCAGAAGACTTTCAACACTGATGACAATCTGTGATTTATCATGGTGGAGGATACTGACACTATCAATTATCTTTGCTGTCTTGTTGCATTTCTCCATTTGTCAACTGGGATTACAAGTCAAACCCCTATCTGATGTCCTTTCTCCTGCATGACTGTGATTCAAACACCATCATGCATTATTTGGAACCATAAAACACCATTAATCCTACAAAGTAGCTTTCACTTCATTGAAGGAGACCTAAAGCCTCGCTACATTTCTTGGATTTCGTTCTGTCTTTACAAATATTAGTTCTATCTTCTGGTTCTAAATACAGTTCTCTTGCTAAAAGAGGAAATATGAAGTCTGGGGAATGTAGTGTTTCTAGCAATTGTCAGAATCCCACATTGCCCACATTGTTCTTTTAATCATGTACATTTCCTATATAGATTGCTTTTGTGTCTCCTGTGTTTCTTCTCTGAAAAGCGATAGAAATAAAACTAAAATTATCTGATAACTTGGTAAGATCCCTAATACTGCTGTGATACTAATGCTGGTTTCTGTTTGTTCTGTTTCTGACCTCAAGTTGCTTTGTACTGGCTGAAGTTGTAATTGGTTTTGAAACAGACTTAGACAAATTGACACAGATTCCTAATATAAACATGTTCTTCTGCCCTAGGATCATAGGAAAACTTCTTTTAGCTGCCAGTTGTATGAGTAATGAACACTAATATACAAAAAGTTAGTTCTTTCCATTTCTGAAATCCTAATCCTCTGATTTTCTCACTGGGTGACTAGTATGTGTATGGATGGTTATGAATGTAAGATGAAGTTAAAGGTAAAAATACCTCCTTATATTACCGTCTAAACAACTTACTTCATCATAAGCCTTGGCATTTCACAAATATATATACCTAAATTTTGAATATTAAATTAATATGAATTGGTAAAAGTAGAAAGAATATTTTCTATTATTTAGTGTCCATGAAAATAATATAAGGAAGAATGTGTTAGACTATAGGGCAAGAAGCTAAAAGTGAAGAATGTCTTGAACTTAGCAAATAGCAAAGCTTCCTTCACAAGAAATTAAACTATCTTTTCTTGATAGTTGAAAATGTGTCATGAAAAGAAAATGATACATTCATTTTCTCTAGTTATAAGAAGTCTTTTCATTTATAGAGCTATCCAAAAGATATAGATTCATACTTCTAGCGTTGTCCCTTATTCAAGTTTGCAAATTCTTTTTAATAGTAGGAATGTGATGTGCTGCCCGCTGGATTGTACATGGAGTGCTTGACTCCCCGGTAGCGGTACAGATCTGGGAGGTTCTATAAACTGTACAAGCTGGAGGAAGTCGTTCATAGGTGGTAACTTGGAAGCTTCTACTTGGTCCCCATTAGTTGTTTCCTCAAGGACGGGTTCCACTCTGCCCTGAGGAGAAGAAGCTTCTGTGACTCACACTTTCAGTGACAGGACAGTCTGTCCGTCCATCCACTGAAGCCTCTGAAACCATGATCAGAAGATACCTTGCATCATTTGAGGTTGTTTGTATCATCCATCTCCCACAGTGACACAGAAGCATCTAGCACACCCTCTAGACCAATCTTACAATTCAGTTAGAATATTTAGCATCAGAAATGTTGGCCCATTTCTATAATCTCACCAGTGGGAGGAAGAAGCAGGATTACTGCAATTTTGAGTTCTGCCTAATCTACAGAGTGAGAGCAAATTCATTATGCACATCTTAATACTCCTCTGTCTTAAAACATTTGTTTTTGCTTTTTGTTTGTTTTTTAACATTCATGGGGAACCCTTTTTTTTTTTTTTAAAATTTTTTAACTATTTTATTTGTTTACCTTCCAAATGTTGCTACCTTTTGAGTATCTCATCTCAGGGGTTTTCACCCCATCCCCCCCTTTGCCTATAAGAGGGTACCCCCCACTCCCTCACCCTTCCCAGGGATGTCAAGACTTTATAGGATTAGGCACATCCTTTCCTACTGAGGTCAGACAAGGCTGCTAAATAAGTGCTGGGGGCTCAAAATATTTTTTAAAGAGCATCTGTTTATGTAAGTCAATACATTTGCTTAAAAGTAGATACTAGGCACTATTTCAGCTCCCAATAAAAAGCAACAATGAAATACTTTACTCATAGACAGAAAGAACTGTACATAATTTCCTTGATCCCTGAAAAGATTTTGTTTGCCCTGTTTGCAAAACACAGTGGATTCTGAGTCCCTGTTAACAACTGAAGGCACTTGTTTTCTGTATTCTTATTCTCTCCACCCTCACCGGTTGGTTTTGCATATAAACCCAAGTTCTTAGGTTTTTGGTTTCAGCTTATTCACTTGTTTCTTTGTGCTTTTGAGTATCTCAGTATCTACTGTGGAATGTTTGTGGACCAGTTTGCCTAGCTTAGTAGTTTATTAAAATGTAGATTACCAATCCAGTCCCCCTCAACTAAGATTTACATCTCAACAAGATCTTCAGAGAAATCTGCCTTTTTGGAAATGTTTTTAAATACTGCTTTAGCTTACTGCTCAAGAAATAAACAAACAAAAATCAGTAAAAATATTATTACTCTTCCATCTGTAGAATTTTTTATTTCTGCATCCCTTAGCGAAGCTAATAATTTAAGGATCCTAAAACTTCACAGAAGGTAACTATGGAATTACTGGTGTCATGTTCCTCTATGCTAAATTTAATTTGAGTGTGTATAGATGTTATTCAGTTGCTATAACTCTCACAGGCATTAACACATAAAATGGCTTCACTTTTCTAAACTGTTTGAGAAGGAAATGTTAGAGCTCCTCCTCTCTGAGCATAGGCTCTTCAGGATGCTGTTCCTACCTTCATCCTCAGGTCTTGGTGACTATGTGCCTACTCTACCTCCTGTAGTTTTCACTGAAAACTGCATCTGCACTCACAGTTGGTCCTTTCCCATCCAGTCTCATTATCCCTGCTGATCATTCCCTCAAGGC
Organism: Mus caroli; assembly: GCF_978045245.1. Classification (NCBI taxonomy): domain Eukaryota; kingdom Metazoa; phylum Chordata; class Mammalia; order Rodentia; family Muridae; genus Mus; species Mus caroli. Next base: position 28,575,436 of record NW_028227274.1, on the reverse strand, counting down.
TGCAATCTACTTTCTCTAATGACCTCTTATCTTGTGCAAGAGTAATCTTAGGGTAAGATGCTTATGGTTAATAATGTGTTAATATTTTACCTCATTTGTAATTTTATTGGAAATTAAGTTTTTCTTATCTGAGAAGGAATTAAGAGCCAAGATGGACTTTAGGGAGTCATGTTGGGCCAGTGAGGAAATATCTGGGGCAACGGATATCTGAAATCGTTTCATATTCTATCCTCACAGAACAAATTCATTAGCATTATCAGAAAAATCATTTATTCAATACAAATACTAAATATCAAGAAGTTATCAGCATCTGAAATTGAATTAGAATAGACATTAGAAACTGAACAAAACATGATGAATAAGTAATAAATTTCTTCATATAACATCATATATCTTTGTATTGTCTATATTTACAAAACTTTTAAATTGGGCAAATTAAATAACTGATTTTTTATTTCCTTATTTGTGCATAAGAGGAATTACAATTCTCATCATAATGCAAAAAATTAAACAATGCAATGAATGAATAATAAATGCATGGTGTTTACAATATTATAATATGAATTATAATAGAAAATAAATACATATACAAAAGTTGGTGAATATAACAATCCCCACCTTAAGAAAGATCACTCAATGTCTTGCCTACTTTTCCCTGGAGAAGTTTTCATCTTTTAGTTGTTTGTTTAAATGCTCTCCTTGTTCTTGATATGAACCTTTGTTGTTCTATATAACCTATACCACAACATGGCTTGCAATTTCATCCTCAGATTTTATTGATGGGCATCATGGAAACTTTGTAACCACATGTGTTCATCAGACCAAGCTGAAAAGTCTGTAGCTCTTTGAGACTGACTATTAAATTCGTCTTTATTTGTATGAAGAAATAATCTGTATTTAAGCCCATTGCAATGTGTCCGGTAGTCAGCTTTTGTAAAGAGTAATGCTTTCATTTTGCCTTTGGTGAGAGAAGTCTTGGTTCAGACTACTACCCACGAGTAGACTTCTGTACATTCCAATATCCTGGCAGAGTCCATCACTCTCAGTGGATGGTGCTATCACATTGAGCCTGAGGTTAGTGTCAAGTACAGAACAGGGATGGGGCATGGTGTCAGGCTACCTACCAAAAATTATTGGCAGACCCTCTTGGTGTGTGGCTGTCTACTATCATCAGCAGGGCATCTTCACACTACCAGCCCGTGAATCTGGGCATTTCCAACTTCTTTATGTTTAGGGAAAACATTTCAACTGGTTTGCACCTCAAATATAATCTTCACAGATCTAAGTAAACCAGATTCCTTCCACACTGTTACACTATGGGAATATAATCCAAATTGCCTCATAGCTCCCGTGATTCCCAGGGTTCAGTCCTTCATGGCAGCATTGCCTCAGCTGTTTCATTGGTTGGAAAAGGCATCCCTTTTAATGTATTCTATACATTAAACCAAGCTTGCTTTCAAAATCCTTTTCCAAGCCGGGCGTGGTGGCGCACGCCTTTAATCCCAGCACTCGGGAGGCAGAGGCAGGTGGATTTCTGAGTTCGAGGCCAGCCTGGTCTACAAAGTGAGTGCCAGGACAGCCAGGGCTACACAGAGAAACCCTGTCTCGAAAAACCCAAAAAAAAAAAAAAAAAAAAAAAAACAAAATCCTTTTCCATAGCCAATAACCTTAATGAACTGAATATTTTACTGAATGTTTATGTTCAGACTAGGGGATATGTCAGAGTTTAAATACTTTACCCTTCTCCCCCTGAAGCCTAAGGCTTCTTTCTTTCTTTGTGAAGCCTTTGAGGACTAAGCCAAGCTAGTAGTGAATCCCACTAGGGCTCTTTGCTTTCTGTCTAGATAAATGTATTTTTAAGACTTTGCCATTGAACCCTTAGCAAGGGTATAGTGCAGTTGTCTGCTTCCTTTAATGCATTTTCTGTTTTTTTTTTTATTTTTTATTTTTTGTTTTTGTTTGTTTGTTTGTTGTTGTTGTTGTTTTTCGAGACAGAGTTTCTCTGTATAGCGTTGGCTGTCCTGAAACTCACTCTGTAGACTAGGCTGGCCTCAAACTCAGAAATCCGCCTGCCTCTGCCTCCCAAGTGCTGGGATTAAAGGCATGCACCACACTGCCCGGCCCTTTAATGCATTTTAAACTTCGTTTAAATACACACAACTGGTGATTACTTTTCAACACTGAAGCATTGTGCCCATCACAGTATGGAACACATACTAGATACCCAGATGTGCAGTGAATTTAATATTGATAAGTGTGTTGATACAAATGCAGATTTGTATCCATGTTGAAACAGCTGGATTTGATCAGGACAGAAGAGTCAATACTGCCCATTTCCAGGTACTTCTGCTTTCTCTATCTATGCACATGTACAACAGACAAAACTTATATAAGAAGACCTCCAAAAACCTTAGTTGAGCCTTTGTCTTTTTTATTGCCTTTGAAAAATATTGGGTCAACAATTGCTATCTTGGAAACACATACAGGCTCAAAGTTATAGAAAAACAGTTTCAGTGAAATATTATCAACTATATAATTTGGTTTGAGCAGTAAATCATGAAAAAAGTATTTAAGTATTGTATATTAAAATCATGTAGTAAAAATTCAATAATATTTTCTTGGTATTTTCTCAATTACATACTTTATGGCTTTAAATGACCCCAATATTTATGACTAAAATATTTTTAAATTACTTAAATAAATATACATTTTCCAGGAAAAGTTAAAAGGTTTTTTTTTTTTCCAGAATACTTTATGTTTTTTACATTAGCCAAAACAATATATTTGATGATTATTGGAAATACATGCTGTTAAATCCTGAATGATCTTCTGCTTGGTAAAGATGCATTTATATATGTACAGTCAGAAATAGCACATGTGATTTAAGTTTCATATAGTTTGGCTAAAACTTTACATCATAGTGTTTCTTGAATTTGATTTATGCTTTCTTGTTTCCAACACACTATGACATGTGCTACTCAGTTGAGCCTCATAAAGTACGGTTACTTATACCTTACAAACAAGGTAAGTGTACCAACACAGCATACATATGTTGTGATAGATTAAAAGCTTTAATATAAGCCCTTATTGTTTTAGTTTATAAAATTCTTCTGTAGAAGCAGTGAAGAAGAGATACTGGTCTCATGTTAAATATCCACGTTTTGAGATTCATTTTAAGGTGGTAGGTATCTCCATGAATGTAGTCTATTGTGCTTGTCTGTTCAAAGAATGTAGCACGCAGCTGTGATCATTTATGCCTGAAGAAGCGTTCTGTACATTTTGTCTTTTGCTTGGGAAGATAAATGGGCTCACTTCAGAAGAGGCACTATAGGCGGATGGTTGAAATTCAGGCAAGTGTTTATATGCATTCAACAGAATGTTTCTGACAGTACGTTTCTGCATGGGTAGCCTCCAAGGGAGTGGAACCGAAAGCAAGGCTGTTTGTAGAGAAGAGATGAAAGGTATTAGTTTCTATTCAGGCCAGGAAGGTGACCCAGATTTCCCATACTAGAATGTGTGCATGGATGGGAAGGTCTTAAAACACAGAGATAAAAGGTCTCGGCTCGATGGCCTGATTTTAGTTCTAGCCCGTTCCCATCTATTCTTTCTAAAGAGGTTTACTGATCTCAGAAGAGGCTCCTGTTTACTGTGTGTTCCAGGTGCTGGCTTGTCACAGCATCAGATGATCACACAGTGTATTCCAGCCTTACTCAGCATCTCAACCCCAGGAGGCTGCTTCCCTGGCCTTTAAGTTTAAATAAACAAACATGAAATCTGAGGCCTGCTTGTGATCCTCACTTCATAGAATCCTCCTTAGAGGAGTCTATGTCTCTCTCAGGAACTGAAAAAATAACCCTATACACCCTCCAAATGTAAAAACAGCCAGCAATCCCATGGATACTCTCCTTATAAAAGAGAAACCAGTGACAGAAAAACAAGTATTAGGATAAACAATTTATTTTTTTTGTCCTGAACTTTGTTTGTTTATTTATTTATTTACTTATTTTGAGGACATAATTTTAATATTTTCAACTGTTAATATTCAACAACAGAATAATTATTTTAAGACATATTTCATTGTTAGGTTTCCCTTTTCACTTCTGATTTTATTAATTTGGATACTGTCTCTGTGCCCTCTGGTTAGTCTGGCTAAGGGTTTATCTATCTTGTTGATTTTCTCAAAGAACCAGCTCCTGGTTTGGTTAATTCTTTGTGTAGTTCTTTTTGTTTCTATTTGGCTGGTTTCAGCCCTGAGATTGATTATTTCCTGTCATCTACTCCTCTAGGGTGTATTTCCTTCTTTTTGTTCTAGAGCTTTCACATATGCTGTTAAGCTGCTAGTGTATGCTCTCTCCAGAATCTTTTTGTAGGCACTTAGAGCTATAAGTTTTCCTCTTGCCACTGCTGTCATTGTGTCCCATAAGTTTTGGTATGAAGTGTCTTCATTTTCATTAAATTCTAAAAAGCCTTTCGTTTTTTTCTTTATTTCTTCCTTGACCAAGTTATCATTGAGTAGAGTGCTTTTCCATTGTTTTTGTTGGTATTTAAGACCAACGTTAGTCTGTGGTGATCTGATAGGGTGCATGGGATTATTTCAAAATTCTTGTATCTGTTGAGGCCTGTTTTGTGACCAACTATATAGTCAATTTTGGAGAAGGTACCATGAGGTACTGAGAAAAAGGTATATTCTTTTGCTTTAGGATGAAATGTTCTATAAATATCTGTTAGATCCATTAGGTTCATAACTTCTGTTAGTTTCACTGTGTGTCAAACAGAGTTTCTGTTTCTATGATCTGTCCATTGCTGAGAGTGGGGTGTTGAAGTCTCCAACTACTATTGTGTGAGGTACAATGTGTGCTTTGAGCTTTAGAAAAGTTTTTTTTTTTTTTTTTTTTTTTTTTTGTGAATGTGGGTGCCCTTGCATTTGGAGCATAAATGTTCAGAATTGAGAGTTTTTCTTGGGAGATTTTTTTTTTCTTTAACCAGGATGGTGTCCTTCTTTATTTTTTTGATAACTTTTGGTTGAAAGCTTATTTTATTAAATATTAGAATGGCTACTCCAGCTTGTTTCTTGGGACCATTTGTTTGGAAAATTGTTTTCTAACTTTTTACTCTGAGGTAGTGTCTGTCTTTGTTACTGAGGTGCATTTCCTGTATGTAGCAAAATGCTGGGTCCTGTTTACTTATCCAGTCTGTTAGTCTATGTCTTTTTATTGGGTAATTGAGTCCATTGGTGTTAAGAGATATTAAGGGTAAGTGATTGTTATTTCCTGTTATTTTTGTTGTTAGGGGTGCAATTATGTTTGGCTATCTTATTTTGGGTTTGTTGAAAACCTCTTTCTTGCTTTTTCTAGGGTGTAGTTTCCCTCCTTGTGTTGGAGGTTTCCCTTTATTATCCTTTGAAGGGCTGAATTTGTGGAAAGATATTGTGTGAATTTGGTTTTGTCATGGAATATCTTGCTTTCTCCATCTTTGGTAAGTGAGAGTTTTGCTGGGTATAGTAGCATGGGCTGGCATTTCTGTTCTTTTAGGGTCTGAATGACATCTGCCCAGGATCTTCTAGTTTTTATAGTCTCTGTTGAGAAATCTGGTGTAATTCTGATAGGTGTACCTTTACATGTTACTTAACCTTTTTCCCTTACTGCTTTTCATATTCTTTCTTTGTTAGTGCATTTGGTGTTTTGACTATTATGTGTCAGGAGGAATTTCTTTTCTGATCCAGTCTACTTGGAGTTCTGTAAGCTTCTTTTATGTTCATGGGCATCTCTTTCTTTAGGTTAGGAAAATTTTCTTCTGTAATTTTGTTGAAGATATTTACTGGACCTTTAAGATAGGAATCTTCGCTCTCTTCTATACCTATTATCTCTAGGTTTGGTCTTCTCATTGTGTCCTGCATTTCCTGGATGTTTTGAGTTAGGATCTTTTTGCTTTTTGCATTTTCTTTGATTGTTGTGTCCATGTTTACTATGGTATCTTCTGCACCCGAGATTCTCTCTTCTGTCTCTTGTATTCTGTTGGTGATGCTTGCATTTATGTCTCCTGATCTCTTTCCTAGGTTTTCTATCTCCAGAGTTGTCTCCCTTTGTGATTTCTTTATTGTTTCTATTTCTGTTTTAGATCTTGGATGGTTGTGTTCATTTCCTTTTCCTGCTTGATTGTGTTTTCCTGTAATTCTTTAAGGGATTTTTGTGTTTCCTCTTTAAGGGCTTCTACCTGTTTACCTATGTTCTTCTGTATTTCTTTCTTTCTTTTCTTTTTTTGTTTTGTTTTGTTTTGTTTGTTTGTTTGTTTTGTTTTGTTTTGTTTTCAAGACAGGGTTTCTCTGTACAACCCTGGCTGTCCTGGAACTCACTTTGTAGACCAGGCTGGCCTCGAACTCAGAAATCTGCCTGCCTCTGTCTCCTGAGTGCTGGGATTAAAGGTGTGAGCCACCACTCCCAGCCCCTCCTGTATTTCTTTAATGGAGTTACTTATGTCTTTCTTAAAGTCCTCTATCATCATTATGAGAAGTGATTTTAGATCAGAATCTTGCTTTTCCAGTGTGATGGTGTATCTAGGACTTGCTATGGTGAGAAAATTGGGTTCCCATGATGCCAAGTAACCTTGGTTTCTGTTGCCTATGTTCTTATGCTTGCCTTCCCCCATCTGATTATCTCTAGTGCTACCTGCTCTCACTATATCTGATTGGAGCCTGTCCTTCCTGTGATCCTGGCTGTGTCAACACTCCTCAGAGTTCAGCTCTCTCTGTGATCCTGTGATTCTGTGATCCTGTGATCCTGAGAGCCTGGGTGTGTCAGAGCTCCTTGGAGTCAAGCTGCCTCTGGGACTCTGAGATCCTGGTGTGACCAAGCTCCTGGAATCCTGTTATTCTGTGATTCTGGGATCCTGGGTGTGTTAGAGTGCTTTGGAGTGGAGCCTTTTCTGGGTGTTGTGGGACTGGCTGTGGAGTTAATGCCCAAGGTCTGCTCAGGGCACCTCTGATCCTATGATCCTGGGCATGTTAGAGCACCTGGTAGTGGAAATTCTTCTGGGTGTTGTGGGACTGTCTGCAGTGTTCGAAGCCAAGGTTTGCTCAGTGCACTGGCCCAGGCTGGAAGGAACCCATGACTCTGGTTGGGTGGATTTCCTGGGTGCCTGGGTCCTGTTGTTCCTAGTAACTTCTGGTGTTGGGGAAGATGCTGTGTCCTCCTCACCTCTGATCCTATGATCCTGGGTGTGTTAGAGCACCTGGGATTGGAGCTTCCTCTGGATGTTGTAGGGCTGGCTGTGGAGTTTGTGCCCAAGGTCTGCTCAGGGCAGCAGCCCAGACTGGGAGGCAAAACTGAAAATTCTTATGATTGCTCACACATTGAGTGTGTTTTGGGTCTTGTCTATATGCTTCTATGTCAATGCACATCACACATATGTGTAATTGAATGTACGTGTGTGTCTTCCTGTCTCCCAGGACAAAAAAGTATATAATTTGTGGGAGGTTCTCAGAATGCAAATTAGAAAAAGCATCTCCTGTGCCTGATCATTTCTGCTTTATGAATAAAGATATTTTAAAATAATTTGTCTATTCAGTTGTGGTTTAAAAACAGCATCACAGTAATTAATGATTACCAAAATGATGCTCTGAAAGGTTTTGGCATTAGATTTGTTTGCCCCTTTATTACAATGTTAACAGTGAACAAGGCAAAACATGAACTTTGGGAATCTATGAGCTCAAGGTCCAGGAATGGCCATATGGCATTAGCCTACTGTTATATTTAAGCAAGCTACAATATGTGAGGTGGGTTAAGTAGCATAAGAACATACATGGTTATAAATAAAGGGAGACATTTAGAGGCCTTTCCAGAGCTTCAGACCCAGGCAAACACGTTAGTTATCCTTATTCAATGAGCTATGATCATATACACTCTGTTTTTCCTGTATTGAAAATGTGGTGCTTGTCTGCCTTCCTTTTTTTCAGAAAAGATCAAAGCTATCTTCTCAGCTTTGAATATTAGACATTTAAAGGCTTCTATAATGTTGTGGCCTATGCCTATGGTAACATATATAAGCATGCGATACCAAATTCAATATCATGATGCTTTTCCATGTGCACTTTTGCTTTTTGTTTAGATATATTTACTTTATTTTTATGTGTAGAATGTTTTGCTTCCATGCATACATGTGCACCATGTGTGTACCTGGTGCCTATAGAAGTCAGAAGAGAGCATCAGATCCTATGGACCTGGAGCTTCAAATGGTTTTGAGTCATCACAAAGGCACTGAAAAAATTGAGATTTCTGGAAGAACAAAGGCTCTTAACTACCAAGATATCTTTTTAACCCTGGCTAGCCTTGAGCTTCCTACATAGACCAGACATGTCACAGACAAACAGAGATCTACCTGCCTCTGTCTTCCAATGCTGGGATGAGAGATGTGTGCTACTACCCACTGGTGTTCCTTGTGTTCTAGTCTAAGACATTGAAAAGTTTGCTATCAACCATGTTTGTTTTCTTGCTTCTTTATTTAAACAGCACATCAGCTAGTAATTTTTTTAAAGAATTTTTTTTCAGAATTTTAAATTAAACCCAGCTCTTCTATGGGACAAACATAAACAAAACCTTTTTCTCATGTTTTTCAGAAGATGCTTATAAAACCCAGGTGAGAATCGATAATGAGCCGGCTTACTTAGACATCTTGGACACTGCTGGTCAGGTAGGTAATATGTTTTTTAAATAATAACTGCTTTAATTTTAAAATTATAATATAATTACTTCATTTCACCTTTACTTTCTTCCCCCAGTATCTCCCTTTTAACCCTCTCCACACTCTTTCTGATTCTTCCTTTTCTAAAATTTTATTATTTTATTTTATTTTATTTTATTTTATTTTATTTTATTTATGTGAATCAGTATCTTGCCTGCTTGTATGCCTTTATAGCACATGCATCCCTGGTGTCTGTGGAGGCTGGAAGAGGGTATTGGATCCCCAAGAACTGATTACAGATGGTCATGAACTTCCATGCTAGTACTAGAAACTGAACCTTGATTCTTCATTTTAATTGTTGCCTAGATATGTCTAATAAACTTCAGCAATCTCAGATAATTTTGTATTTAAACTTGTCCACACTGATTGTAAAATAGATGACTTAATACTTCAAATAGGAGAACAAATTTGCAATATTTTAAAGATGAGAAAGAATTGACTTTAAAATGTGGATCAGATTTAAAAATTTCCTTAATAGTCAAAGTATAAAGTTGCATATTAAAATACCACATTGCAAATGGAATTATAAAATTAAAAAAGTAGTTTGTTACTCTTTATGCAAATGTGAAAATGCTATTTGGAGTCAGGAGGTGTGTATATGATTTTCAAGAAATGAAAAAAGTAAACAGAATAAAGGTACTTTATAATAATTATGAGAAAATACATCATAGATACAAGATGCCAAAGTTTGTGTTGTGTAGGAGGTTGGAAGCTTTATTTAACTTCATACTTTTCAGATAATTGTTAAAATAAACTCTTACGTTAAGTGCCAGCTGCAATCCATATGAATTGTAAATAAGCTGAATAAAGAGGAAGGACTAAATATGAAGATTTTGATGCAATGTAACACACAAAACAAGTCCTAAAACATGCGATAAGAGATTAGTATGTATAATGGTACTTATGAATATAAGGAAAACAGAAATCCTGGTGAATGAAAATGTATCTGCTCATGCTGGAACAGGCAGCTGTCCTCAAGGGCATACTAAATAGAAAACAAAGCTCATCTATTGTCTTAGTTAGGGTTTTACTGCTGTGAACAGACACCATGACCAAGGCAACTCTTATAAGGACAACATTTAATTGGGGCTGGCTTACAGGTTCCGAGGTTCAGTTCATTTTCATCAAGGCAGAAACATGGCAGAATCCAGGCAGGTGTTGTGCAGGAGGATCTGAGAGCTCTACATCTTCATCTGAAAGCTGCTAGCAGAATACTGGCTTCCAGGCAGCTAGGATGAGGGTCTTAAGCCCATGCCCATAGTGACACACCTACTCCAACAAAGCCATACCTCCTAATAGTGTCACTTCCTAGGCGTATACAAACCATCACACCTATATTTTTTTGAGAAGGAAATGGTATGGAGTGAAGCAGGACTCAGTTGTATTTCACATGTCTAGAGAGCAAGTGGACCATAGTTCTCACTACACTCATACACGTAAGGGAAAATTAGTAAATCTTATAACAACATCAGTGGAAAGATATTTCATCCCAAAGCAATTTTATGCTGGAAAAGTGATATTTTGTAGTGGCAAGAAAGAAATCATTTTACAATTCTGATATTAATGTTAAAGCAATTCTGAATTACAGCAGAAATCACTAGGTTTTAAACTTTATGCTATGGACACGGTTGTTTTCCTTCTATTCTTGTTTTTGAACTTAAAGATCTTAAAACTTAAACATAGAAGTTATAGAGCTATGTTTGATTCAAGCACCAGAAAAAAATTTAAAACAAGTTTAATTTTTAATCTCTTTTGTATATCTACTTATGAATGACTACAGAAATTAGAGTGTTGATAGTGAGTAATTCACTAGAATTGAAAATTGATTTCTGTCTTATGAATTGTATGCTAATGAACTCATTTGTTTCTAGGGACTTTGGACAATGAACTGATGGGGGAATTTCTAAAGACTTTGGGTACATTAAAATGGAAATTTATCTCAATTATTCAAAGGGGCATTTTTGTGTAGGGAAAAATAGACTTATTTCCAGGGGACCTGGAAGCCTGATTGGAGAAAAACAGAATATGCTAAATTTCCGTTAAACAAATGAGACTTTTTCAATTACAATAATCTTAGCTACCCAAATAGTTACTTTGATGAACCAGTTTGGAACAACTGAACATTTTCATTACAAATATGTTTTATAGAAGGTGATGCCTTTATGTGTTGAATACAAAGGTTGTTGCTCCTCTTCTGTACAGATCACAGGCTTGATAAAGACAATAGACTGTAGTTTTTTTCCTGGGGGCAGCAGGGAGGGTAACTTTCCTGTGAAGCTTTTAGGGATGTTCTTTTATTCCCTCAAAAGCAGAGCAGAGCATGTTTCAGATGGCCCTGGTCTAGAGAAAAGGCTGAACCAAGGAGCAGACTTAAACCTATGAGCAGTGCCAGTAAAATCCAGCTTCAACCAGATCTGCTCCCATTGCTACACAGACTTGTGAACTAGAAAATCCTAACATTATTGCTTTGTGCTTTGTCATATGCTGCTATCATATAGCTGACCAGTGCAGCATATTAATGGATTTGTTCAGGATAATGGAGACAGAGATCAGTATAGATCTGTGGACAAAGTGGCGAACAATGGAACATAAATCTGAGACTTTGGGACTGGGAAAACTGAGAAACTTGGGGGTGTTAAGCATGTTAAATGTACACACCATTACATATTTGTCAAGCCAGGTATTAACTGTTGCCAAACATAGGAGGAGTACATACGGCTAAGCAGATGGTGATATGTTGGCTTTTACACTATTATTAAGCCTGCTTGCCCAGGAGGTGGTCCATGCAGTTGATTTAACAGAAATTATATCTCTGTAGGGGGCTGGAAAGAACACTACTGAAGTATTTTAATAATGCCACATTGCTTGATTTTGATAACATTAATTTCCACATTGGTCAAAATTTATTAATTGTACAACAAACCTAGAAGGGTGATAGAAAAGCTATTGTTAATGTTATTACCTGGAATTTGAGTATCATGCTATGCAAACTAGTGAAGGTCTGACCTCTTAGAGGGAACAATGAAGACCACATCAGTCTGCTTTGTGATCATGTCTGTAGAGGAGGAAAAAGGACAACCTCTTTTCTACTTGTTGCAATGAAGAACACTACGATGAAATACATATCAACAAGAAAGGCCTAACATTTAATTAACCCAGGCCTTATGCACATAAAAATTTCACAGAACAAAGATAATATCTGGAAATTCAGAGACACCTTGTATTCTTTCCCTCCGTCAACATCCGAAGCTTTTAAAATTAACAGTAAGATCCAGGATTACTTTTTGTAGCCTCTTCTGAGGACCAGACAGGAGCACAGTGCCTTGGCCCCTGGGAGACTCCAGGGCCAGCTGGTCGAAGTTGAAGATCTTACCCCCAGCTTTGAGAATGAGACCTTGGGCAGACTGCTCACCTGCAGTGCACACACCTTCAGCTTGAGCTCTTCCAGAATCCTCACATCATTTGTGACCTCCCCACAACCACTGTAGTTCTTTTCTCCAGGCCAGGAGCTTTAGCTTTTGGGTCATCCGGAACAGAGATGGCTGGTTAGTGGGATTCATAAATAACCCTTTTAGACTACCCTATTCAAGGCGGAGTTGGTCCCTGGCCAGAAACCTGTACAGATTAACAGCCACAGGTAGATGTCCTGGTTCTTGAGCTCCTTACGCTAAACCTTTCAATCCTTGTGGCAAATGTGGTTTCATGCAGAAGGACCCTCATAGCGGAAGGAAAGCTGCTTCCTGAAAGTTATCACCCAAATGTGCATCACAGGACATGCAAACTCCCAAACTTTTTGATAAAAGAATAGGAGAGGAGATCAAACAAATGATTCTGTTTCTGTAGTTTTTACAATTTCCAAGATGGCATGCTTTGGGGTAGCATGCACTGCCCTTCACCCCATGCTAGAGGTAGCCTGGAAACTCTGTAGTTATTTTATGGAGGAAAATGTGAGCACCAGCCCATCTCAAATTAAGGAAGATTTTTAATCTGCCTTTCTTCTAGGGCTTGAGCTAGTATTTTAATGCTCAGTTCTCCCACAAATGCTCATGAAACATGTTTGGCTTTCCACCTTTTTAGGAATTGTGTCTCTAAAAGCAGCCAGTCCATGGACAACTATAATGATTAGAAGGAGTTTTCTAGAAGCAAAATAAACATTTTTGTCTATAGCTATATACTGGCTTTAGGAGCATCTGCTGAAAAATAAATATTTTGGAATTATAGTATTTGAGACTCAAAGAAGATAAACGCTTTTTTTCAAGGTTGTGCATTTGACTTAGAGGCAATTTCAGACTCAGCGATATTCACATTTTTATTTTATTTCTTTTACAAATTAGTATAGTGTGTGTCAAGGACTTCACAAACAAACAAACAAACAAACAAACAAACAACTAACTTAAGACCTGTCCATCCTCAAATACCCTAAGGTTTGGAGCAGTGAGGATTCCATGATATAAAGGTAGCCAATTGTGAGATAGACTTCAGGAGATTTAGGCAAGTCTTTTTAATGGGCTATCTGAGATACCTACAACGTGTCAGTCAAAAACCGGAGAGTTACACATGGTTTTAAATGAAAGTCTAAACAAGTATAGCAAGTTTAGACTATGTTTATTGGATCGTGCTCATCCTTATGAGAAAGAATGAAAATAGTCTCTAATACCATTGGTACTTTTCCATTTATTACTATGCTATTATATCCAGTAACTGGAACAAGACTTGGAAAGGGCCATGCCCTTGGCTGCTCTAGGGCTCTGTCTACTGTGCAACAACAGGAGGCACAGTTTTGTCTCATTCACTCCTACCAGCTCTGCAATCTGAGGAAGCCTCCAGCCAATGTGAACCTAATTTACTCCTCTGTGAAATGAGAGAACTCGACTTGATCTCTGAGGTGCCGTCCAGATTTAAAGCTCTGTAATTTTCTGCATTACTGCTGGCTTGACTGATGCATAATTCTCCTATTAACATTTTAATAACCAGTTAGGCTCCAACTTTTAACTGTGTGTGTTTGTGGCTAATGCTCACAGAGAGGCTTTAGGGCAGGACCTTTTCCCTGAGAATCATCCCACTGTTGTGGATTCTTTAGTGACTGGTAAATGGGATTTGAGCTAGAAGTGCCCCAAAATGAACATAAAATTTTGAGGTAGTCACAATGGCTCTTTAGATAATTAAGACAACCCTCAACCCTCATTGCATCCTGAGGTCAGTGAAGGAGGCCTAACCCTTTAGTCAGCTCTTATTGTGTGTTGATAGTTCTTGTCATAGCATAGATGCTGAAGCAGAAGATGAGCTTTTGAGAATTTAAGTATACTCCTTAAGAAGGACGGTGGTAGCTTTTCATTCCGCATGGATGCTGTTAGAGCTAACTGTGATGTGCTGGTTACTTTGATAACTGCCTTTTACCCACTTAATCAGGATTTTAGGTTGTTTCTTAACCAACATTTCAGCAATTCCTGTAGTAAAAAAGTTTGACAATTTAAGTTTAGAACAAGAGAAGGCAATTTCAAAACACACCCCCGACACACGCACACACAAATTAGGGACTACTCAATTTTAGTAGAGTCTTTGCCCATCTTCTCCAAGATTCTGAGTTAAATCTCAACCACCCTAGAAAAAGCAAAACCAAACCAAAAATATAAAGTTGTCTAAAAGTACTAGCACTGTGTTTTAAATGCTTGTGTCTCCACAGTTAGCTAGATGCAATGTGTAAATTTACAAATATCAACATTAAACTTTCAGAAATATAATCAAGATTTATATGACTTGCTACAGGAAATAAAAGGTGTATAATTAAAAAAATTTGCAAGTTAAGTACTTTTAAAGTGTTTTTAAAAAGTAAACATTTTTATTCAGGGGTAAAATCAGCTACACTGTTAGCTGAAGAAGATATGGATAATAACCGTGCATATCTGTGAGCAGTATGCTTCCTTAATAATATATTTGCAACATTTGATTTTGCTTATGGAGATTAAAAATAAATTTAAAAAAACCCTTAAGTTCTTGGCTTAAAAGAATGTACACTTTTATTTTTTGTGCATTAAGAAGGAATTAGACTCAAAATTGAAGAAAGAAATATTTCGTTGCATATTTCAAGCCTAAAATCCCTTTACCTTTCTCTTATGCTTAATTTCCTTATGAAATCCTACCGTAAGTACAAATTACTTGATAGTGTAATATTCAGAACATTAATATTTATGTATTTATCATGTTCATCTTAGCCAAAATTTGGCAATTTTCAACATTAAAACTGCCAAATTAAAAAAAAACATGATTTATAGTTTGCATAAAATCTTCAGTAAAATGTTAACCAATATTTTCTTTGTGTTGAGCTCAAGGTCTTATGTGCACTAGGCAAGTGCTTTCTTAACTGTGCAACATATCAGCCCCTGTCAACACTTCTTTTCTTTTTTAAAACAATTTTTTATTAGATATTTTCTTCATTTACATTTCAAATACTATCCTGAAAGTGCCCTATACCCTCCCCCGGTCCTGCTCCCCAACCAACCCACTCCCTCTTCCTGGCCCTGGCATTCCCCTGGAATGGGGCATAGAACCTTCACAATACTAAGGGCCTTTCCTCCCAATGATGAACTTCTTAAAATATACTTTTGATAGAAATGTCTGATAATTAGAATTTCTTTTATTAGATATTTTTTAAATTTACATTTCAAATGTTATTCCCTTTCCTGGTTTCCCCTCTGAAAACACCCATCCCATCCCCACTTCCCTGTCCTGGCATTCTCCTACACTGGGGCATCGAGCCTTCACAAAACCAAGAGCCTCTCCTCTCGTTGATTCTCGACAAGGCCACCCTCTGCTACATATGCAGCTGGAGTCATGGGTCTCCCTATGTGTAATCTTTGGTTGGTGGTTTACTTCCTGGGAACTCTGGGGAGGGGTCTGGTTGGTTGATTCACTCATAATTCATGTCCCAGATTCCAGACAGCAACTGACACAGTGCATTCAGCCTAGTATTCCACTGTGGAGGGTGATTTCTGACTGAACTGTGCTCAGTAGTCAGGGCTGGGCACTGTGTAAAGCATTGACACTGAGGAAGGCCCTACACAAACGCTTTAGGTAATATAGAAATGCTTCTGGGTTAAAATTCATGAAAATGGCTGTTACTGTGGCTCCTGGCATGCTGAGCTGCCACAGAGACCACATATTTCAGTCTTCACAGTTCACAAATACAGCGCACTGGAAGTTACAAGTGGTTTGACCAAGACCTAGTGGCTGCTGACAGAGATGGAAGATCTTTGCTTTTTATTCATGCGCTATACCTAGAGTCCTGTTGGGATGTATCTATTTACCTTCCCTGAAAGCAATCTCCTCCAAAAGGAATAGCACTGTGATATCTATAAATGGCAGGTCCTACAATTTGTAATTTGTTTTAATACTTTCAGTACAATTGATGATGTTATGAAGGTATTTAGTAAGAAACCAGTATAGAATATCATGGGGACAATGGATACATCCAGAATGGTAAATCTAAAAAGTAATATCACTGTAAAATTTTTTTATCACCAGTCTTCTCTGTTATTTTCTTTATATTATTTTGTAGAGTTTCAGGTGTTTGGTGGATTTTTTTGCAGTTCTAACATGCAAAGCACTGTCTGCATATTGATGAATTGGAAATGTGATTATACTATCTAAATGAATTACTTTCTATTTAACATCTAAATAAGTGTTTGAATTACTAAGACCTGTCAGTTTATTCCATAACACTTGTAACCTCAGCAAATTTTTTTAATGCAGGAGCAACGTAATTAAGAATAATTAAGTAAATAAGAAATTCAATGACAAATATGGGCCACATAGCTTGTTTTCCTCTCATATGTGACTGAAACAGGTTTTATAGCATTTATTTTATTGTACTTATTTATAATATTTACATTTATACATATTTATTGTTTCTAAGACCCATTTTGATTCAACCAAAACAAGGTTCTCAGAGTAAATGTTATTTGCATGTTTTATGTTCTACTATCAACTTATCATTCTCATCACTAGTTTATCTACTATTTCTGCAATGAAGAATTCAGTAGCGGAAAATCATTACATTCTCTGGACAGTTCTAAAACATGTAACAAACATACATGCTTTAAACTGTCTTCTGTCTTCATTTTTAAAATTTTTTTAACTTTTTTTTAGAAGAAAGAATTTATTGGATAGTTAAGATAAAATGCTACAAGTATATTGTAAAGGTAGTTCACAATAATGTTTTAAAGATAATACCTTTTCTTTTTATCTAAACACAGTGTTAACCACAGAAGGATGCATCAGGGGTTTGTCTCATGTCCTTTGTAGTATAGAAACAGAATTACGTCAACAATTCATTACTTTCTTTTAGAGTGACATAGCATGATAAGGAGTCAGGGTGTTTGAAGTTTCGTGCATATCTAGGATGCCAAGAAATGCTTGCTGACTGGAGCCTGATATGGCTGTCTCCTGAGAGACTCTACCAAGAGCTTAACAAATACAGAGGCAGATGCTCCTAGCCAACCATTGGACTGAGTTTGGGGCCCCCAATGGAGGAGCTAGAGAAAGTACCCAAGGAGCTGAAGGGGTTTGGAACCCCATAGGAAGAACAACATCATCAACCACCCCCCCCCCCAAAGCGCCCAGGGACTAAGTCACCAACCAAGGAATACACATGGAGAGACCCATGATTCCAGCTGTATATGTAGCAGAGGATGGCCTTTTCTGGCATCAGTGGGAGGGGAGGCCCTTGGTCCTGTGAAGGTTTTATGCTCCAGTGTAGAGGAATGCTAGGGCCATGCAGTGCGATAGGAGTGGGTGGATGGGTGGGGGAACACCCTCATAGAAGCAGGGACAGGGGATGGGATAGGGGTTTCCAGAGGGGAAACTGGGAAAGGGAATAACATTTGAAATATAAATAAATAAAATACCCCCCCCCAAAAGCCAAAAAAAGGGGGGGGTTAAGAGAAAGGAATTTGGAACACTGACTGGCTACTTGAGCTCAATTAAAGTGCTAAGGAAAAGTGCAGGTTCTATGATCTAGTATAGTTAGAGTCACCAAAGTTTCATGGGGTAGAAATTTGGTCAGTAGAGAGGTAGCATGAGGAAGAGTTGGGATCTTTAAAAGGTGGGGCCCTAGCCTTGGGAGACCATGACCTTAAGGATGTTGATGCTGGCGTATCAGGATGTGTTAGCTCTTCTGACAGAAACTTGACATGAACAGGCCACAAGTGGACCTTCCTGGCCTCTGGCTTATGGTCTCATCCTTCAATTTTCTCTCATAAACCATTTCCTCATAAGCCTTCCAATGCCATATTATCTTCTTTGTTGTGATAACCCCAGTGAATGTTCAGTGCCATATTCTTAGACCTCAAATGCTATACATTCTTTAAAAATTAAATATAGAACCTGAGGTATTTTAACAAAGCAGTAGAAATTAGACCACAATATGGTAATTGGAGATCCAGAAATAAGGATATTAATTTGTTTGGAATGACCTACACTTCAAATTGCATAGAAAGGATGTAACTGAAAACCAACAAGGGAAATGTCACAGTCTTTGATTTTGAGATAAAATTATAGTAAGTTTAACTTAAAGATTTTATATTTAAAAATTTGCTTCATGATTTAGAATTGAGGAATGTCTCAGTCTGTAAAAATAGAATGATTGTTCCAATGAACCGAGCAGAAGAATCTGACTTTAAAGACAAATAAAACCACACCACACCACACCACATCACACCACACTACACCAAATCAAACCAAACCAAACCAAACCAAACCAACCAACCAACCAGCCAAACCCGAAATGCAGATGGAAAGTTGGACTGGTTGTTTTAGAATTGCTTTTATTGCAGGAACTAGTTCATGGTACAGGTAAAGTTCTTTCTGATTGGCTGATGTGAATTTGCCTGGCATTTGTTTTTGTGTCTGAAACCTGGTCCATTTCAGAACCCAGTAATTTTATGGTGCAGAGCAGAGGTGATGTTGACCTGTTCTGCAAGAGCCCAGAGTGAAATACCAGCTCAAATAGAAGTCTGTAAATCATTAACATCTTGTACACGTTATAGTTAACATCATTTCTTATTTAAGTAAATCCATTGGCTGTCTTCATGGAATTAAGTTTTTAAAAGAAAAATTATGTCTTTTTTATGCCTGTATCTGCTGACTTGTTAGATATTTTGTGACATTTCATAATTACATAGTTGTTCAGTTAATGAAGAAAAAATACTATAGCCAAAGTGGTGGTGGTGAGGGTGAACTTCTAGAAACTAATAGTCCATTAACACTATTCTTACTGCTAGGAATCATCCAAGGCCATGGACATTGCACCTGAAGTCAAGAATTTGCAATCCAAATTTCTTCATTAGAAATCAATTCTGCAATTAGGTAGCAGAGAGCTAAAAATGATCTCATTCAAGGAACTTGTGTTATTTGCTGGACCAGTTACCAATAAATAGCATGCGGATTTTAACACCAGTAAGAAACTGGAAACAAATGGCCCAAAAGAGTTGGAAAATATATTGTCCCAGAGCAATTAAATGTCTTAAAAGCATGTAAGAGTTTCTTCTGATCAATAGAACTTGATGAGTAGTCTCTGTATGGGGCTCTTCTGGACAATGTGTTAATTTAGCTGTGTACCAGAATCCTCTGAATTCTGAATGTAGACAGACACGATAATGAGTATCGCACGTAAAGTCTACTCTTGGGGATAGGGAGACCACATTCTAGTGGCAGTTTAAAACTATAAGGAGCAACTTGCCAGGAAAATCAGAATCCTTGGTATTACTAAGAAATCTAGAGCCAGTTGCTCTCCTGTCAAGCTGCTGAGCCAGGAATCTGCACCCTGCCTTCCTCACTGAAGCAAAACTGTCTGTCTCTGAAAGACTCTAAAGATAAGCATGCTTTCATTTTCTGAACATATTACTTCTCTGAGTAGCTCTGGCAGTTATCTAGAATCTTCTAGCTCACTATCCTGAATACTGTTCCCTCATCCTAAATAAATTTAACTTTCAAATGGAAGATAAAATATCTAATGGAACATTGAAATATATTTATATCAGTAATATTTTAATGGAGCTATAAACTGAGTACTCTCCAGGAGGAAAATAGTTTTAAAACCATTTAAAATGATTTCTCCTCCCATTTATGGTTAGCTTATTTTTATATTTTTAATGATCTTTTGTGATTCGGGAAAGTCCCACTTAGGACAGAATGCAAAGTGCAATTATTTCTCTTTGCAGATACCCAGCTTTGTCTTCAAGTCAAGCTTCTATTCTGAGAAAGACCAATGTGCTTTCCTGGTAGAAGAATTGAATATTATTTCAGATAGGTTTCATGCGTCAAAAAGGTAGATGTGTGCTATTATAGCTACTTGTGTTATTGCCCCTGTATCATCACATTTGAACTGTCATAGGAATGATGCTGAGTTATGAAGACAAATAGTCAAGATACAGATGAGATCGTGGTTTTAACTAAAAAAAAAATACAGTAAGCTATATTAAGGTTACTTCTCATTAGACTACAAGGAGCCAATAGGATTGAAATATTGCCACAAGGTATAAGGACAGTGCTGTATAACTATATCTCATCTCTCTTCTGATAGGAGAACTTTATAGTCTTCTTCTAAGCAATACCAAAATGCCAAATGACTCATATTAGTAATTCTGGTGGTAAATGTATATAGTACAGTAGATACCACTTTTTATACTCTTTGGCTTTCGAAAGATCATAGCAAATCCAGTCTCAGTACTAACCACCTGGTACCTTAGGGAAAACGTTAAAAAATTAACTTCAGAATCAGAACTCCTAACATCTCAAGTCCTCACAATCGATCAATGAAATACAATGCTGGCATTGTCTCCGTCTGGACTCAGGCACCCTATCTACTTGTAATTGCAGATCAGAGAAGCCTGTGGTTACAAGTGATCAGCAGGAAGCATGGGGCAGTCTCAGACCCAACACAGTAGAGTGGTTTTTATGGCCATGATAAAGTTCTCAGCATGACTGCAATATTTTTCCATGTTTCCAAGCTTTTATTTATTTGTATTATAAATATTATTTTTTTTAGTTTATGTGTTTATTTTTATTTTTTATTGGATATTTTCTTTTTTATATATTTCAAATGTCTTCTCCTTTCCAGGTCTCCCCATTGGAAACCCCCATTCCCTCCCTCTGTCTCTATGAGGGTATTTCCCAACCCACCCACTCCAGTCTTCCAGCCACAGCATTCCCCTACACTGAGGCATCGAACACCCTCAGGCCCAAGATCCTCTCCTCCCACTGATGTTCAACAATGCCATCCTCTACCACATATGTGGCTGGAGCCATGGGTCCCTCCATGTGTATTCTTTGGTTGGTGGTCCAGTTCCCAGGAGCCGGTTGATACTGTTGCCCCCCTTCCCACCCTCCCCCCACGGTGCCGCAAACCCCCTCAGCTCCTTCAGTCCCTTCCTCCTATTTCAGGACCCCACACTCAGTCCATTGGTTGGCTGTGAGCATCTGCCTCTGTATTTCTCAGGCTCTGGCAGAGCCTCTCAGGAGATAGCCATATCAGGCATGACTGTAATCTTAATGAGACATGTATCTCTTCCCTGAATCTGAATTATTTTGTTTATCAGTAAGTTGACGAATCTTTACCTACTAGTCATTCCCAAACCCAAATCTCTGGTGACAACTGTAGGTCTAACCAGACATTTAAAAACTCCGGGAAGAGAAAATATAGTGCAGAATTGTAGTCATTTTTAAAAATCAATCTTTCCATTTGTTTACCTCTCAAATGATATCCCACTTCCTGGTTTCCCCTCCACAACTCCCCCCCATCCCACATCCACCCTCTCTCTCCTCCCCTTTGCCTCCATGAGGGTGTTTCTCCACCCACTCACCCTCTGTCACCCCACTGCTCCAGCATCAAACCTCCACAGGACCAAGGGACTCCCTCTCCCATTGATGTCAGACAAGGCCATCCTCTGCTACCTATGTATCTGGAGTCATGGATCCTCCCTGTACACTCCTTGGTTGGTGGTCTATTCTCTGGGAGCACTGGGTAGTCCAGACAGCAGATGTTGTTCTGCCTATGGGGTCGCAATCCCCCCCTGCTCCTCCAGTCCTTCTGCCAGCTCACCCATGTGGTCCCTGGATGGATGGCTCCAAGCATCCACATCTGCATTGGTCGGACCTCCCAAGGAGCAGCCACACCAGGTTCCTGTCAGCAAGTGACTCTTGATCACAGCAACAGTGTAAGGTTTGGTGTCTGCAGACAGGATGGATCCCCAAGTGGGGCAGTCCCCGGGTGGTCCTTCCTTCAGTTTCTCCTCCATTTTCGTCCCTTTTCTTCCTTTGGACAAGAACATTTCTGGGCTAAACACTTTGATATGGGAGGCTGCCCCCATCCCTCGACCAGGGGATGTGTGCCTATATGCTGGAGGTGGTCTCTACAGGTTCTATCTCCCCCTTCCCTGCGCATTTCAGCTAGACTCATTTCCCGCTCGGTCCTGAGTGCCTCTCTTTTCCCTGGTCTTTGGGATCTTCCAACGGCTCTCCTCATTTCCTCCCCCTGCTAGATATTTTTATTTGATTTCCTGACCCTCTATACCTCATTTTTTCCCTTTTATTGGAAATTTTCTTTATTTACATTTCAAATGTTATTCCATTTCCAGGTCTCCACTCTTGAACCCCCTATCCCATCCCCCATACCCCTGCCTCTATGAGGTTTCTCCCTCACCCTACTACCCACTCCTGCCTTCCCGACTTGGCATTCCTCTACACTGGCGCATCTAACTCCCTCAGGTCCAAGAGGCTCTCCTTCCACTGATGTCCAACACTGCCATACTCTGCCACATATGCTGACTGAGCCAAGGGTTCCTCCATGTGTACTCATTGGTTGGTGGTCCAGTCCCAGGAGCTCCGGGGAGGGGGGCGTCTGGCCAGTAGGCACTGTTGTTCCCCCATGGGGCCACAATCCCCCCTCAGCTTGCTTGTCATAGTTTGGGTTCTGATACTTTAAGAAAAATATACTAAATGAAAACAACTGAGAGGGAAATTTTAGATCACAGTCAATCGTCAAGGAAAGCCAGGGCAGGAGATCACGGCGGGAACTTGGTATCAAGAACTTTAGAGACCATGGAGGAATATTCTTTATTGGTTTGCTCTTCATGGCTTGATCGACTAATTTTCCTCTTTCCTCTCCTTTTTTCTCCTTTCCTTCTTCCTTCCTTCCTTCCTTCCTTCCTTCCTTCCTTCCTTCCTTCCTTCCTTCCTTCCTCCCTCCCTCCCTCCCTCCCTCCCTTTCTCTCTCTCTTTCTCTCTCTCTCTCTTTCTTTCTTCCTTCCTTTCTTTCCTCTTTTCTTCTTTAGCATGTCACTCATGTTTTAGATATGTGGAATAGTATTGATATGACTATAACTGTAGATATATTTCTCTGAGACCCCGCTTCCAGTTTGAGAGTATAACTAGAGGTAGAATTATTACATCAGAGAGAATTCTATGTTAATTTTTATTAGCATTTTACCATATATTTTGATAATTTTCACCTTCTTCCAAGTCCTCCCAATTTCCCCACATCGCTCTAATAATTCAATTTTATCTTCTTTCTCTTTCTTCCTCCTCTCTCATTTCTAACTCTAGAAAAGAAAAACAACAGAAACCACACCGTAATGAAATCAAACCAAATAGATAAGAGACAAATAAGACAAAAAATTAAAGCAAAAATTGAACAAACGTTCATAAAAATACCATTGAGTTGTTTTTTGTTGGTCAGCTATGTCTGGATGTGGTTTGTCATGGAGTATGTGTTATACCAGGGAGTGACACTGCATTAAGAACATTGATCTTGTGTTGTCAGTGGTTCAGTTGCAGATAGTTTCTTGTTTAATGATAGGACCCCTTTCCTACTTCCTGCTCTCAATGCTGAATGTGCTCTGGCTTGAACCTGTGTAGGTCTTAGGCATGCTGCTGCAGTCTCTGTGAATTCATGTGTGTCTAGATCTGTTTCCTTGGATTGATCCACCACCTCTGCCTCTTACAATATCTGCCCCTTCTTCTGCATTGATTCCTGAGCCTTGAGAGGAGGGCTTTGATGAAAATATTATATTTAGGATTGAGTGCTCTTAAATCTCAAACTCTCGGTATATTGTATAGTTGTGGGTCTCCGTGTTAATTCCCAACTACTGCAAGAAGAAGCTCTCCAGATACGGAATGAGCAAGGCACTGATATACAGGTGTAGCAGAATTTTATTGCTATGTTACTTTAGCCAAATAATTGTAGTAAGTTTTCCCTTAAACCCATGTCTAATGTTCCCTTAAACCTGTCTGTCTCAGACTCCTTGGTCATTTTTAGCTGTGTCAGGTGCGGGTTCCATATCATAAAATGAGTCTTAAATCTAATCTGAAAGTTGCTCCCATAACACTTGTGCCATTATATCACCTGTATACCTGAAGGCAGGTCTCTCTTGGAGGCTTTGTAGCAGGGTGATATTATTACCCTTCTCTTCCAATAGTGTGCACTATACTACACCATGAACCATGAGTTAGGAGGCAGGAAGTTTTTGGTTAATCATCAGGTAGATCAGCTCCTTTTCTTACATATCCAAAGTTAACCTGCCTACATGACACTGCACACACTGGTCTGGACCTCTCACATCAATAAGTAAACAAGAAAATGAAGCCAGGCGTGGTGGCGCATGCCTTTAATCCCAGCACTCGGGAGGCAGAGGCAGGTGGATTTCTGAGTTCGAGGCCAGCCTGGTCTACAGAATGAGTTCCAGGACAGCCAGGGCTATACAGAGAAACCCTGTCTTGAAAAACCAAAAAAAAAAAAAAAAATGACTCACAGTGATGCATGCACCTGGTACAACCTGATTGAGACAGTTCTGCAAGGAAGATCTCCTCTTCCCATGTATGTCCAGGCTTGTGACATTTGATGAAAACTATGAAATTGTACCCTCGTCAACTTTGACACACAAAAACATCACATTAAATCGTATCTTTTTCATTAGTGTGCTCAAGATCTCATGTTAATCTCACAAAATAAAACATAGACCAATTGTCTTTACATTTTTAAACACTTAAAATCTAAGATCTCTTAAAAGCTTTAGTGTCTCTTAACTATAGGTTTTTGTAAATTCCAAAGTGAATTTTATAATTTCTTATTCCAAGAGAAATAAAACAAGGGACAACTTTAATCAGATAAAAGCAAAACCCAAGTCCAACAGTGTAGCCTAAATTTTTAGTTCAGTGTTTGTCATCTAGGACTCACAGAATAGTATATAGGAAATCAATTTACTGGAAGAAGCTGAGGAGGAGGGCGACCCTGTAATTTCAATTAACTTGGACCCCTGAGATCTTTCAGACACTGGACCACCAACCAGGCAGCATACACCAGCTGATATGAGGCCCCCAACACATATACAAGAGAGGACTGCCAGGTCTGGGTTCAGTCAGAGAAGATACACCTAACCCTCAAGAGACTGGTAGCCCCAGGGAGTGGAGAGGTCTGGTGGGGTGACAGTTGGGGGGTGGGGAAAGCCTCTTGGAGACAAGGGAGAGGAGGTATGGGATATGGAACAGTCGGAGGGAGGTATGAGAGGGGGATAAAGTCTGGAGTGTAAAAAGAAAAGATTAAATAAAATTTAAATAGGAGAGAAAAAAGAAGATAAGACTTGAATGCAAACTTTGCCTCAAACTCATATTAATTCAACATCGAGTATCCTTTCAACATATCATGGCTCTGTCCATTTCTTCTCATGTTGATTTACATTGGTTGGGATTCCTGAGAGAAACAGAACCAACAGACACACGTGATCATGAAGGCTGACAATTCCAGGCAAGTCTATTATTGGATATCAGTAGTTTGGAGACCTGGGTGAGCTGATGGTACAGTTTCAGCAGGAGCAAAGATAGACTACAACTTGGAAGAACTGATGCTCTGTCTATGTCCACAGGCAAGAAAAATCAGCTATCCCTGTTTCCTTCCATTTTCCTCATCTATAAAATGGTACTGAGATTAGTAAGAGCAGAGGCATCTAGCAACTGTCTGGAAATTTTAGTTCTCCATTACTTGCCAAAGTACATAGTAAGCAGCAGGCAAGCCATACATGCTCTCCTAGGCATCTAACCGACCAAAGGATTCGAACTTCTGCACTATAGTTCCATCTCCGTCTCCTATCTCTATTGTTTTTTTTTTTCAAAGCTATGATCAACACAGAAACTTGCTTATACCAACAAGTATGAGCTAAATATTTATTATTGTTTTTTATAGCTGTATTGCATTCCCTACACATAGAAGTTTCTTTTCCTCCTTGAAAGGAAATAGCTTGCCCACTGCCCTGAAACTGCCACTGGAGTGGAATCTCTTTCCTTAACCATTAGAAATATCCCTGAAGATCATTTGATAGCTGGATCAGGATTTACAAGCATCTGCCAGTCAAACTAGAACTCCTAACTTATGGCTTGTTGATGCTAATCTGTTTTACCCTGAAGATTTAGAACATCTTAAAAAGAAAGCATTTCTGGGGGGGGGGAATCAGTGGGTGAATGTGCTTTCTGAGCAAACCTCATGACCAGAGTTTGGTTCCTGGGACTCACTTACAAATGATATTGTGACTCTCTAATCCCCAAACTGCTTCTGGTGAATGAGAAGGAGTGGCAGGAGAACTGTAGAAACTCACTTGCCACCTGGCTTGGAGCATGTGCATGACAAGAACAACATGAGAGAATTGCTGTAAAAACAAAGTGGAAAGAGAACCAACTCCCCAACTTTAAAAATACTTTTTCTGATTAACACATTTTTTTTTCATGATGGACTACCAAGGTTTTATAAGTACATACTAAAGTGAAGTACAGTGTTTCAAGGTCTTTTTAGATTTCTATCCCTTCACATGTGGAACTTAACTATAATTAGAAGAGGCTTTAGAACTAGAAGAACCCAGGTCCAAGCTTCAACCTTGCAACTCCCCCAACCAGGCAAACTTGGGGAGTTGCTAACTTCTCTACAGGTTGGTTTCTGTGTAATTATCTTAGTTTGAACTATCAACTTGGTGAAGCTTAAAATTGCCTGAAAAAAGGTCTTTATTGAGTAGTTGTTTTTATCAGTTTTGTTTGTGAATATGTATGAGGGATTCTCTTCATTTTATTTTTCAGTTGACATATGAGGGCCCAGCTCACTGTGGGTGGCAACATCCCTAAGCAGGTGTATTGGGCTATGTAAGAAAGGTAGCTAATCATGAGCCCATGAGTAAGTCAGCAAGTCGTGTTCCTCCATGATTCTTGCTCTGACATTCCTCAAGGATGGACTTCAACTTGGAAGTGTAAGCCAAATAAAACTCTTTACACCCCCAGCCCATAAAAGACTATTTTATTTTTCTTCTCCTTTTTGCCTTGCTTGTGAAATAATACTTCAGTCTGTTCTTGTTTCTGATAGGAAGAGTAGGAGCTTTCTGGCATTTTTCTCTTTCATCCTCCAACTATGCTAATCAGTGACCTCCATTCTCTCTCAAAATAATAATGATTGATATGACTAATCCACTGCATATTGTAATACCCACGTTCCAACTCTCTCCTAAATGCTTATCAGCTATATTTTCCCCAATCAGTTCATACTTTGTTTATAATTTTAATTATCCAAATTCTTTTAGCACACTGATAAAATACCTCAAGAAAAGAGTCAACACCTATACTAGTTGTGTGTTTTAAAATGGTGCATTTGCAATAAGTCTCAGTTTCCTTCACATCCAATGTTGTTGTTGAAATAAGGGTTGGCAAGGCAGTGTAAAAAATTGACATTTAAAAATCTCTAAGTTTGAGCTCTCGTAGCTTTTCAAGTGTCTTATATTCTTGTTCTACTTTACTGATAGCAAAACATTGAAGCATGAAGAATACATTATGAATGTATTATGCAAAAATATAGCTTTATTTGGCAGACTTATTTTAAAAAGAGGCCAGGTTGACTTACCACCAAAGATGGGGGATATATATACATGTATATGTCTTAAATGATATAGAGCATTCAATATATATATCATTTTAAACTACCCAGCTTTTCAAGTGATAACAGCATAACGCCAAATCTGTCTCATTAAAAAAAAAAAGTCCCAGGGTAGCCTCAGTGATAGGAGAATCCACATTATGAGTTTATACCTGAATCATCAGTAAACATTTTTCATATAGCTTTTTACTAATTTTCCAAGCTGAGCCTCTGTTTCAACAGTTTGCAGCAGAATAGAGTTCTGTCATGCTTGCCTAGTCTCTCTTCAGAGAATCTAGGATTCTATTGCACTTTGTGACTCAGTTACCTCATTGCAAATCCTTCCTCTCTGATCCAAAGGCTTGTCTTACTAGTTGTGAGACAGTAAGAGTACATATGAGCTTTTGAGGTTATATCTGTGCTAGGTTCCAGGAGAGCAATAATCTAAATGACAGGAAATGCAAGTCAACCCTTCTCCAGGAGACTGGTGTCTCCTTCCAGCTGATGGTGCAGTGCTTTGCAATAATTGAAATAGACAATTTGACCATAATGCATTTCTCTTGTTAATTATCATCCCATTAGCCCCAATATCAATGTGTGATTACACGCAATGTGTCTCAAACAAAGTAGAGATGAAAGCAAATTTCAAGCACATATTTCATTTATCTCTAACTTTTGACCTATTTATTTAAAAAAAAAAATCCAGAGTCTGTGGAGGCTACAAATATACACACACAAAATGTACACAAAAATGTATCCAAATGTTAACAGCCAGGAGGACACTGAATGAAAGGACCAACTGGTTACCACTGGGACACTGAGCTGAGCTTGGCTGGATTATTAGGCATCTGACCTATTTCTTACAGCTATTAGTATTCTCTAATGGGAATGTGGGGATAATGATAGAAATTGTGTGTGTGTGTGTGAGAGAGAGAGAGAGAGAGAGAGGGAGAGAGAGAGAGAGGGAAGGAGAGAGAGAGGGATGGAAGGAGGGAGAGAGGGAGGGAGGGAGGGAGGGAGGGAGAGAGAGAGAGAGAGAGAGAGAGAGAGAGAGAGAGAGAGAGAGAGAGAGAGAGAGAGAGAGAGAACATGAACAGAGAACATTAATTCTCCTTGGTAATCAAGGATTGTTTAAAAACCCAAAGTAAATCTAAAGCCCTGGATTCACCCAGTGCTTCCATTTCAATGTAGGGGACAGCAGATCCTGCAGTGGTCACAATTTTAACTACACATTCTAATTGCCTGGGGAATCTTTGAAGGAGTTTGTACTAATGAACCTTTAAAACATTATGGTTAATGAAAGAAGCTAGATACAAAAGAGTCCTGTTGTTTCACCCTGTGTATATAAAGATTAGAGAACCCTTAGAGACAGTAAGTAATCAGTAGTTGCCAGGAACAAAATGTTGGGAGGGGCTGGAGAGTAGGGCTGCTCTGGACTATGAAAAGAAGTAGATTCAGTGATGATTCGTGTGAAAGTGTGTGAACATTGCTAAACGAACTCTGCACAATTTAACACAGTGCCTTAAAATTAAAATTAAAATGGTCATGATCAGTGTGTCAGACTAATTGTTCTTGAGCATCTAGAGCAGAGACTTGGGTCCTGCCTGTCTTCTCTCACTGACCTATGGTTTCACAATGGAGAGCTAGAATGCCAGAGAAGGTGGAAGAGGAACACTCACTGCCCCTCATTTCCGAGTTACTCTTTATCACCCTCAGTTGCCTAGAAAGTGGGTCAGAGTAACTTTAAATAGTGGAAGAATTCAGTACATTGACTGCATGTCTCAGTGTGTCTCCTTCCCTGTGGCTTGAACTGGCACATTTATGTGTCACCCTCTTACTCATCCCCTAGCTGGCATGGTGTGGGAACATTTGTACTCCTCACACTGCCCTCCTGCATTCACAGGGTTTCCAGCTATATTAGTGACAGTGGCCTTGAACAACTGCAATTTTTCACTACAGGTCTTTTGGGCTCTACTTTATGCAGTTTCTCCTCTACTGCCTTTTAGAATAATTTAACCTTTGTTTATACGATTCTGTCAGCACTGTGTTAAATATCTCTGTATATAAGACAGAGATAGAATGGATTTCTGCCCCCCCAGCCTCCATATAAACAAACACAATAAGTATTTAGCCAAATGAAGTTTATTACCGTACTAATTTAAGTATATTAAATTGAGAAGGAAAAATAGTATACTCAGGGTGGCATGCATAGTGTTGAATATAATGATTTATGACTTTATAAAGATAAGACTAAGAACAAATCTTAGAAATATTTAAAAGGATGGAGATATGTTGGAAACTGGGCCGCGGCTAACATGAACTGGGTTTCACCTGGGAGGCAAACCGGTGATGAAAAGAGAGGGGAAACTAGGCGGACGAGAGAGAAATGGAGCCAAGACAAGGTTCCTGATCAAGGCTCAAATGTTTAATTGCCAATGCGCTTACAAAGGAGGGGGAGGCCCATTCCTGCCAATTCATCCTTGGAGCCCAGCTGCAGGTGACCATGTGCAGGATAGGATGTAGTCTCAGCTTAGCGGCCTCCCAGGGCCTCCCAGCAGGTAGCAGTATCTTGAAGAGGAACAGCGACAGTGGCTGAACAATAGAGTGATCTAGGGAGGCATGCTCCACCCAGGTAATCTCCTTAGTGGCAGCAAAGTCTGGCTCAGCCAGCTTCAGGCTTGGGGGAGGTTACAGAGATAACAATGGGAAAATAAACCAAAGAGCATGACAACAGTCATCACTTTATCTTCCTATGGCCAGTCATCACACCATCATCCTATAGACTAGGGTTTCCCTGGAAACAATGGTAGGAAGAAGGCTGCTGAGGAAACAGGGCAAAAGCAGGGTGTGGAGGTTCCTACAAGCATCATGGCTGGCAAGAAAATGATCTGGGTGAGTAAGAAGAAAAACTAGGTTCAGCATGATGGAGCTGGTGTTGCTTCAAACTTTTGGACTTCTCCTCCCCCCCTCCCCTTCCTCCCCCCATTCCTCCTCCTCCTACTCATTTTTACAATATTTAAACACATTAAAACTTTGGAAAAATTATGACAATTATCACACCAAAGCTTAAGGCATGGCTACATGGAAACACCCTTGAAAAGTACACGTCTTTTAAAAAAAATAGATATTTTCCTTCATTTACATTTCAAATGCTATCCCGAAAGTCCCCTACACCCTCCCCCCACCCTGCTCCCCAATCCACCCACTCCTGCTTCCTGGCCCTGGCATTCCCCTGTACTGGGGCATATAATCTTCCCAAAAGTACACGCCTTTTGCAAAGCAGCTGTGACCTCTTCCACAAGAACGGGTCCTATTGACCGAGAAATAATTCTCTGCAGAATTTGGGTGAGGGCAGGCTTCATTGGCTCACCAGGTTATCCTGCCTTCTGGGTGAACAGGTGTCAGTTTCTTCTGTTGAGGAAAATACCTCCATGCTTAATGATTTTTCTAGTCTCGTCTGTCAGCATGTGGACCTCAGGCCTCTACAGTAGGGAATAAGAATCAGGGGCTTGGGAACACAAATGGAAAATGATAAAAGGGTGTGTGGTTATGAACTATACCTTGATGATTTTCAGAAAATGTGAAAGAAAGATGAAAACATCAGACACTATACTTCAAGGAGAGAAGCTCAAAGCCAAGCACAGGTCAAGCGCCCACTCTTTGGGGACATAGGAGAGTCCTGAGTTCTGATAAGGGCGTGGTCAGAAGAGTTTTTTGCCAGATCACATTGCAATTGTTGATGTATCTGGATTCTTTTGGAATGTCATATCCTTGGCTGCTGGTGCCCTGCATTGTCTCTGCCTGTTCCAGACCAGAATCAGCTAGTCCTGGGAATATAACTTCTCCAGAATTCATTGAAAGACCCTGAATAGCGTAGCATGGACCTAAGATAAGGTCCTTTCAGATTCAGAAAAGTGCCGCTGTTTTTGAGCTTCTCTGTCAATCAGCCACCTTTTTGTCATGCTGTAAGAATTCTTGTGAGGCTATGCTAGTACCTGGCAAATACAGAAGTGAATGCTCTCAATCAGCTATTGGATGGAACACGGGGTCCCCAATGAAGGAGCTAGAGAAAGTACCCAAGTTGCTGAAGGGGTCTGCAGCCCTATAGGAGGAACGACAATATGAACTAACCAGTACCCCCCAGAGCTTGTGTCTCTAGCTGCATATGTAGCAGAGGATGGCATAGTCTGCCATCAATGGTTGGAGAGGCCCTTGGTCTTGCGAAGATATATGCCCCAGCACAGGGGATTGCCAGGACCAGGAAGCGGGACTGGGTGGGTTGGGGAGCAGGGCCAGGGGAGGGTATAGGGGACTTTTGGAGAGGAAACTAGGAAAAGGGATAGCATTTGAAATGTAAATGAAGAAAATATCTAATAAAAATTAACATTAAAAAAGAAATATAAATCTTACTATATTTCTTTTGTGCTTGTTTTGTTTGTTTACTTTGTGAGTGAGCGCAATGTAGGTGTGTGTGTGTATGTATGTATGTGTGTGCTATCTTTACTTTGTGTGGGTGAGTGAGCACATGTAGGTGTGTGTGTGTATGTATGTATGTGCTATTTTTCTTATTTTGGTTTTCAATTAAAAATTTGAATTGAATTGATTTTTTATTTGAAATATGTGTACATCTTCAAGGAGTAGAATGTAACAACTCAATGCGTATGTACAATGTGTAATATATTAGCAATGCATTCTTCGAGACCTTCAAATGTTAATGAATTCTACAAGCTCAAAATGTTCATACTCCATTATTATAGTGAAATATATTATACATTATTGTGCTCTGGGAAACAGTGATTCCTGACTCTTCTGTTTATCTCTTATCAAACTTTCTTTCTTCTCTGCTTACCTGTCTTCATAATAACTTCTCAACTGTGTTCCTTGTATCTAAGACATGATGTTTTAGTTTCCAAAGAGGAATAGAAATATTTATCTTTTCTCTGTCTGGCTTACTTCACTAATCAAAATGAGCTCCAAGTCCATTCATGTTCTCATAAAATACAGAGTCTGCTTTTTGTTTTGTTTTGTTTTTTAATAGCTGAATAGGTTTCCATTGGGTCTGTGTTTTGTGTCTTCTGCGCCCATTTGCAGTTAAGGAGCCTGGGGTGGTTTTCATTTCTTGGTTATTTGTGAACAATGATTTGATACACATGGGAGTGGAGATGTCTTTTTGACAAACAGACTTCATTTCCTTTGGAAATATACCCAGAAATTGGATTGCTGGATCACATGGTAGTTCTATGTTCAGTTTCAAATGAATCTTCATATTATTCTCTATTACCATCACATGTTATCTTTTGTCCGCTTGATAATAGCCAATCTTACATGAGCAAAATGATGTCTCATTGTGGCTCTGATTTGCATTTTCCCAATGAATTTTTTATGGTAAAACTCTTTTTCATATGTGTGATATGTATTTGCCTATCCTCTTTGTGACAACCTATTTAGGGCTAGGTGACTTTTTAAAAGACACCACTTATTTACTGTTGTGGAATTTTCAGAGTTGCGTGTGTCTTGTTGACACTAACCACCTGTCAGATGTGTAGCTTGTAACTATTCTCCTACTCTGTAGGTTCATCTTCACTCTCATCAATGCTTCCTTTACTTTGTGGAAACATTTAGGTTAATTTTTTTTATAGTATTTGTTTTTTTATTCTGCGTTTACTTAAAGAGTTTTAGAATTTTTTTTAATATCAAATAGAGAACTGATTCTGTTTTTCCTTTTTCTTAGTTTGGCTTTTGATATATATGACGTTAATTGTTTGATTTTTTTCTAGTTCTATAAAGAATACCCGTGGTATTGCAGGGAATGTCTACTCAATATATAGATAATGCTGGGTCACATTTTACCAACACTGCCTCTTCCAATCTGTATATACAAATATTTTTCTTGATGTGTTCTTTTCTTGGACTAATTTCATCCCTAGTAAATAATAAAAGCTACTCATTCATTCTTATGATTCTAAATAACAACAAAATATCTTTGTCACCTGAGAGAGATTTTTAAAGTTTCATTAGAATGAGTAGTAGTATTTTACATATATTTTGAACTGGTAGTACCCTACACATTATAGATGAAATATAAATGTAGTTTTGGATGTGCACATGCATAATTAAATTAAGGTAATAAAGTCATAAACAGTTTTACAAAGTAAACATAATTGGTTAAATGTAGAGTAATTGACTAAAATTTTATGCAAAAATATAGAGTGTCAGGAAGAGTATGTTAAGAGATTTTTGTTTTATTCTTTATTCTTTACATTTTAACATATTATATATAAACTACTTCTAATGTTTAAAAATAAAAAAGACCTAAAAACATAGGGTTAACAAGAGCTAATTTTTCTTCACTTGGGAGTAAATAGCAGATACACGTTCTTTCTTCACTGTAAATTTGTCCAAGCCCCCAATTTTCTGTGGGAGGGGTCAGATTATAACGTAAGTCAATTGTGTTGCATAATCAGTAAGATTTTACCTTTCTTATTCAACAAAATATAATAGTCACATCACAGGAAAATGGAACCCAGGCACTCGTATGTATTCTAACCCATGAATGTTCTTTCTCCATACAACCTAACACCTTCAAGTCGAAAGGTCTTAGTAGCTACTGTGCCCTACTACACACCTTTTGGAACAAGACACAGTACATTATGTTTCAGTTATATTTGGGTTGGAAACCTTGGCCTATCTAGTCAGCCATCTAGTGACAGTTCCTAGTTTAGAGCATAGCTGTGACAATCTCTATTTTAATTTCTCCCCAGCTGTGCAGAAGTACCAGGGGAAGGATAGCAGTGGGCAATCAGAATTGAAAATTAATTGAAAAGCCGATGAAGACTCAACAACAATAGAGTTGGGCTGAGAGCTCTGGCCCTCAGTGTAGTCTCAGTGTCTCACTTGCACTCCTAACTTACATCTTAGGATGTAGTGTGGGAGGGAATTGAATCAATGGCAACAGCATGCAACAAGAAGGCATCTGCTGCTACTATGTTGTGTCCGCATTTTTTTTTTTTTTTTTGAGCAGAAGTAGCAATGCTTTGGCTGAGACCTTTTTCTCTTGATTTTCCTTTGATTAGATGATTATATAATTTATCATGAAAACAGATACTTCTCATAATAAGAGTTAGAAGGTGGTATAATGCTGAGCATAATCCCATTACAAGAGATAGAGTAATCAAGAAAAGACTCATTAGGTACAACCCAGGACTATTTTGAGAAACTGTAATGTTGATACTACACTTATGTCAATTTATTCTCTTATACTATGTGCATGTGTGCTCTGACTTCGTAGCTCCTGTCAATCATCTTACATCAGATGTAGCTCATTCTTAGACTGATCACTTTAGAACACACTTCTCATCAAGGTTCTAAGACCTGCCACACTGTTGCTCCTCTGCTCCTAGAAACTTTAGAATGCTCCTGACCCTGAGAAAGATCAAATTCAAACCTTAGGTAAAAATCTCTGTATTCTCGGTAAATTTGCCAATGCCATTGAGAATTTGAACATTGAAGGGCATTGTAGTTTTTAAAGAAAATTATTCCCAGATCTTATTTTACATTCCTCTTTACACTTAAAGTTGTCACATGCTTCAATATTCTTTGCATAAGATTAAATGTAATTTATTCCAATTAAAATGTACATGTGCCACATTTAGAATGGTAGGAGGTACAGCCTATCACAGGCAGACAGAAATAAGTCTGCTGGAAACTGCATTATATAAGTAGTTCTGCCAACTTTGTTTATGTAAGTAGAATACATCTTATTCACACAGACACACACATATGTGATATACATTTCAAATAGTTATTCAGGGGAAATTAGCCATCATATACAATATATCATCAAAATAAAATATTAACACAATATAGGGTCAAAGTAGTCTATACAAAAACTCTATGTACTTTTTCTATTGGTTGAAATGTGCTTTATGTTTCTATGAATATTGAACATTTTTATTCCTTTCAGTTCTCTTTTTTGCTCTATTTTTGGCTGTCATTTGTCCGTGAGTCCTGAACTCAATTTTGATCATTTTGTACCATTGTCTACTTGTTACTATGCTGAAACTGGCACAGTGCCACAGGCTTCATTTCTCTGTGTCTGAAAGTTTTTTGTTTACTTCAGACTTTTGCAAGTGATACTCAGTGTTTTATCCTTCAGTGTGACATGTAAAATAAGCTTCATGAGAGGGTCCAGGCATTGACAAGTTAGTACCGGAAACCCAGAACAAGCCAGAACAAACTCAATTCCATTTTCTCTATGTGTTCAGCTATGGGCAATGAGATATTTAGTAATTGTACTGTAAATAACCCCTAATCCCAACATGCATATACCATTTGGCCAGGACTCCTCAAGTGAATTAATCAGTTCAGCTGTGAGCCTTGCTTTCAAGGTATGGGAATCAGGATCCAAGGTGTTCTTACTGAAGAATTCCAGCTAGAACCATTGGCTAAGCACTGGAACCATTAACGACACTAGAACCACCACCCAAGTATGCATTCGTTTCTGAAGTCCTTGTCTTGTCTGATCATCCTATGAGTCTTTAAAAAAAGATTTATTTTATCTTATGTGGATGAATACTTGTTTCTCACATGTTTGCACATCGCACATGTGCGCTTGGTGTGTGTGTGTGTGGTGTTCAAATTTAAATGACTTTATGAAAGGAACTTAAAGAAAACAAAGAATAATAAGAACAAAATGAGTAAGAAAAAGAGGAGGAGAAAGAAAAGGAGGAAAAGCAAGAGGAGGAGGAAGAAGGAAAGGAGGAGGAAGAGAAGGAGGAGGAGAAAGAAGGAAAGGAGGAGGAAGAGGAGGAGGAGGAGAAGGAAGATAAGGAGGAGCAGGAAGATAAGGAGGAAGGACAGGAGGAGGAGAAACATTTGCATGGATGGTCTGAAAAGTGTGGTTCCTGGGTGAAGAATATTGTTAACCAGGAACCCATTATGACCAGCAGCAGTTCTGGAGTCCCTCAAACTGTGAATGAGGCCTCTAGGTGTGTCTAATTCAATATTCATATCAATGTTTCAAATCATTACACTAACTAATCATAGTTGTTACCAGTCCATGTATAATCTTATCTCTGCCTTATTGAAATGTATATGATTATTTTGTTGTAGTGAAATACCCTATAACAAACTAGACAATGTGTCTTTCACATTTCTTGTGTCAAAAACCTGCACCTTATTCACCAATACTGGTGTCCAAACACCAACAGCATTTTCAGCTTGTGGCTTTCTAAAGGCTGAAGCTATGACAATCTAGAATTTTGCTTTTCATAGAATTGGCTATATGCATAAATGAGTGTAACTAATCAATCAATATGAGAAGGAATTTTTAAAGTAAGTATAACATCTTGGCATTATACTGTGTTACTGCTTTGACACTGCATGAGATTGAACCCAGGGAAGTACATCTAGAAGGTATTATTGTCAAGCTCAAGCTCTAGCCTGACTGTTCATATTTATAAAGTATATTACCCTTTGCATGAAAAGTTATGATATAGATATCTAGGAGATTTAATTTAAGGGTGGATTGTCAATAGCATAAATGTTCCTATAGAGTGTCTCATAAAGAAATAGTGCTTATGTTATCACATTTAGAAATCTTATACTTTGTAGTTTTGATGAATCCATAACTCATATAAAAAGGAAACCAAGGTAGTGAGCAAGCATTACTTCAAACATTTCTCATTTCTTTAGATAAATAAACATTCGAAATTTTCTCTTTCTAGCTATTCTTAGTTTGATAACACAGTCACACACAAAAAAAGAAATCTTATACTTATATTAGTAACTAACCAGTGAGGAAAATAGTGAGAAATGTTAGTTTATAATCAAATTCTATTCTATATATAGGTATTCTATTCTATTCTGTCTGTTATATTCTATATATAGTTATCATATGAATGAATGCTTGTTTTTTGTTAGTATGATCACTGAAACCATCACATTAAAAATTCATTTAACTCTGAGCCCCATTTTTAATGGAGTTATCTGATTTTCTGGAGCCCACCTTCTTCAGTTCTTTATATCTATTAGACATTAGTCCTCTATCTGATTTAGGATAGGTAAAGATCCTTTCCCAGTCTATTGGTGGCCTTTTTGTCTTATTGACAATGTCCTTTGCCTTACAGAAGCTTTGCAATTTTATGAGGTCCCATTTGTCAATTCTTGATCTTACAGCACAAGCCATTGCTGTTCTATTCAGGAAATTTCCCCTGTGCCCATATCGTCGAGGCTATTCCCCTCTTTCTCCTCTATAAGTTTCATTGTCTCTGGTTTTATGTGGAGCTCCTTGATCCACTTAGATTTGACCTTAGTACAAGGAGATAGGAATGGATCAATTCGAATTCTTCTACATGTTAACCGCCAATTGTGCCAGCAGCATTTGTTGAAAATACTGTCTTTTTTCCACTGGATGGTTTTAGCTCCCTTGTCAAAGATCAAGTGACCATAGGTGTGTGGGTTCATTTCTGGGTCTTCAATTCTATTCCACTGTTCTACTTGTCTGTCACTATACCAGTACCATGCAGTTTTTATCACAATTGCTCTGTAGTACAGCATTAGGTCAGGCATGGTGATTCCACCAGAGGTTCTCTTATCCTTGAGAAGAGTTTTTGCTATCCTAGGTTTTTTGCCATTCAAGGTGAATTTTCAGATTCCTCTTTCTAATTCGTTGAAGAATTGAGTTGGAATTTTGATGGGGATTGCATTGAATCTGTAGATTACTTTCAGCAAGATAGCCATTTATACTATAGTGATCCTGCCAATCCATGAGCATGGGAGATCTTAACATCTTCCTAGATCTTCTTCGATTTCTTTTTTCAGAGACTTGAAGTTCCTATCATACAGATCTTTCACTTCCTTAGTTAGAGTCACACCAAGGTATTTTATATTATTTGTGACTATTGTGAAGGGTGTTGTTTCTCTTGTGAGACTATGCCGGGGCCTAGCAAACACAGAAGTGGATGCTCACAGTCAGCTATTGGATTGATCACAGGGCCTCCAATGGAGGAGCTAGAGAAAGTATCCAAGGAACTAAAGGGATCTGCAACCCTATAGGTGGAACAACAATATGAACTAACAGTATCCCGGAGCTCTTGTCTCTAGCTGCATATGTATCAGAAGATGGCCTAGCTGGCCATCAATAGAAAGAGAGGCTCATTGATCGTGCAATCTTTATATGCCTCAGTATAGGGGAACGCCAGGGCCAAGAAGTGGGAGTGGGTGGGTAGGGGAGTGGGGGAGAGGGTATGGGGGACTTTTGGGATAGCAATGGAAATGTAAATGAGGAAAATACCTAATAAAGATTTTTTAAAATTCATTTAAAAATCTTATTCCTGTGTTATATTTGAAAGGACATTTTTTTCTTTAGTTTTTTTGTTTGTTTTTTCAAAACAGGGTTTCTTCGTCTTGAATGTCATTGGAACTCACTCTGTAGATCAAGCTGGACTCAAACTCAGAGATCTGCCTTTCTTCTGTTTCATGAATGCTTGGGTTAACCAGGTGGTCACCACCACCTTGCTTAGATTTTCTAAAAAAGAATGTCTCAAGTATCACAAACTGATTTTGAACTCACTAATGTAGCCAATAATCACCTTGAGCTCCTGATTCTTCTGTCTCTACCTCCTGAGTGCTGAGATGCATGTATGTACCACTATAACTGATTTAATGTGGTTCTGAGAACTGATTCCAGGTCACTGTCCATTTTAGGCAAGCACCCCATTGACAGAGTGCCTCTCTGAAATTCTGTAGCTGCTTTATTACTTCTAGATAACATTGAGACATTCTCCAAGGAAAATTAAAAACACTGGCTCCAATAAACTTCACATTTGTAAGTTAGTATGACCAGTATTGGCCTTTCGGTAGTTTTAACCATTGTATCTACAAAGATTGTTAGCATCTCAGAGCTGAGGCAAAGCTCCAAAATCAATCAGGGTAGAGTTCAGTTGTAGTGAATAAGTGGCCGAACCTGTCCTGTCCATGTATCTTTTTTTTTTTTTTTTAAAGAACTAAACCCAACAACAAAAATGCAGAAAAAATTAAATATATTTTCAACCTCAAAGCATAACTCCAAAATTTTATGGAATTATCCTTAAGTATGTTTCATTTCTTTCATCTCATAGTAAACCCATCAGTAATGTTTGTTCTTTTTCATTTATCTCCTAAATCCATACTTTTTTCTCATCAGTAAAGATATCATGATATGGGACCTAAAAGAGGATATAAAGATATCTCCCTTCATTAAAAAAATGTAAAGGGACAGTGATATATAGAGTATCTTGAATGTGCTTTTAATGGCACCAACAATTTAGCATTTAATTGGTGTTTATTGATAGCTGTTTTCCTTCAATGGATATTAAACTTTATCAGCATGCAGAGTCAACATGTTAATTTGTCTTTTGAAAATTACAATCTGCTTTCACAGAAGACGAGATTGACTTACTGGATTGAGCACCTGGTCTCTAAGTCACAGGGCCTCCCTCAAACAGCACAAATAAATAACCAAATTTGTAGCCTGTTAGATTGTATAAGAACTGTGAAGAAAGGAAATAGAAAGTGTAGGGGATCTTTAGGCATATTTGAAGCACAGAGAAAAGACCAAAGTTGCTGATGCCTGGTGAAGAGGGATAGTGTTATAAAATGCAGGATTACAGCTTTGGTTTAAAGTCTGCATAAAGCCAGGAATCCAGCAACCAGGAGCCGGTTCTGACCTGTTTTATTCCGATCCTCAGTCGGAATACCAGGGTATAATCATCCTTGGATGAGGTAGTATCAAAGCAGGTAGGGCAGATAGTTGGCTAATATAATAAAATAAGTAGGAGACTGCTAGGTCCCATATCATGATATCTTTACTGATGAGAAAAAAAAGTATGGATTCAGGAGATAAATGAAAAAGAACAAATGTTACTAATGGGCTACTGTGAGATGAAAGAAATGAAACATACTTAAGGATAATTCCATAATTTAGAACAGTAAATGGATAATCAGGCTCAAGTTAGAGGATGAAAAGGATATATGCAGAAGTGAAATCCACAGTGTACTAGATATACTTAGAAAATATACCCTGAGACACCAGTGGCTCCAGAATAGGAGAGAGTCTGATCCTGCCTCCTGTTTCCATTCTTGTCTTAAAGGCTGAGGAACACATGCTATCTGTTGACTCACAGGTTATAGATGCTGATCCTGGCATTGCCACCTTCTTGGTTTAAGAAAATAAAACAGCCCTAACATTATCAATCAACATTGTGAAATTTTGGGGTGAATGACTGATCAATTTTTCAGTTCTAAAGGATTGCCTTTTCTTTGAAAAAGGCAAAAGGAGATAAAGGACTTGATATACTGCTTTCCTATTTTCAATTCATGTAACACCTATAAAACTTCAGAGAAATTATAGGTAATTACAACTTGAGAATCTGAATACCAGCAAGATAATAGCCCAGTCTTTCATAAACTAGCTTAATAGAACCAAGCTCCCACTGAGCAGCCGCATGATCCCAGGGAAGTTATTTAACATTCTTAGCCCCTTTCTGCTCACCTTAGCTGTTTCATCATTTCTTTGTAGGATTGTTCCTAATATCATACAGACTTCTATGTTTAAGTAGAGTACAAAGTGTTTTGCATAACACCTGACCAGTACAACTTGTGAGATAAATGAAATAAATTAGCTTTTCTTTTCTGTGTGAACTGAACTATAGCCAAATTTTCCACTTCTTTTGTCTCAGCCTCCAAAATAGTGATACTGTGGGAATACCCATGCTCAGCTACACATTAGCTTTTGTGTTTAAAGATACTGTGTAAGATATTAAAACTTTAAAAACAACTCTCATGAAAATTTGAACACTCTCTTATCGTAAATTTATGAGATTTGTTCTATGAACAGCTTTTCTGAAAGCAGAGAATTCGAGTTGGGAGTTGCTGAAGCTCACACAAGGTGCGGTCTCCTTTGCAGGAACTTGTGTCCACAGTGCATTGCTATCTGCTATTGCTAAGTCACACCTTAAATGATTCTTTACATTCTGTATACTCACTATAGTCTTTATAGACACCACTGTCAATGAGTAAGGTGCAGGAACACCGATTTAATGGAACAAAGCTCTTGAGCCCTTGTGGCATGTCCTTTCCCTAAGGAGCAACACCCTTTAATTGTTTAAAGGTTTATTCTTTTACCCTGGCTAACTGGAAGGAAGTGTTGTACAGTCTTCCTACTTATGCAAGGTTCATTCCTCAAGGATAATAGACATGGCTGTCACAAAAAACTCCTTTTGATTCTTAAACTCAAAAAATTTTTGCATTGGTGGTTGGGAGGTCAGAAGGGAAAGTATTTTTAGGCAAATGAAGGCTTTCAGAGCGCCTCAAATCATCCCATCTTGACAGTTCCTCTCCTGATTCTGTGTACCGCCAGTCTATTTTCTTCCATGACAGGAGCTCTTGGCTCTGGTTGTGCAAATCTGCTTAGAATGATGTATGATATTTGCTCTCTTCTTTTTTGCTTCTTAAAAATTTCAGACTGGCTCTGCCTTCCCACGTCTACGATCAAATTATTTCCCCTTCTCCATTAAATGTTGCTTAAATCTCTCTTCAGAACAGTGTAGATAATCCAAATATGCATTAGCAGCCTGAGTGTTAAGCTTGACAGAATAGACATAATTTCCAAGACCTTAGTTTATATTATCTGAGCAGTCACATTTAAAGCCCACACACAGTCACATTTAAAGCACACACACCAGTAGGATTGTGTGCACTAAAACAAAGGACATTGTGGCCCCCAAAGCCAGGAAATGTTTTAGCATGCCGTTGTGAGATGTACACTAGAATTAGTCAAGAAAAATTAAGATCAAATTCTATCTTCCCATTCAGCAGCTATATGATTTTTGTCAAAATACTAAAATGTCTCTGAGCTCCGATTTTCCTAATTTACTAAGTGAATTCTTGATTGCTATTAGTACTAATAGATTAAAAAAAAAAACAGAACTCATGAGAAATGATGCAAGTTGTTATGTATTTTATAGAAATATGATTACTTGATTAACAAATATTTGTAGAAGATGTATTAAGAGATAAATGTGAGACTGTGTTGTATTCCATTAATTATATTGATAAAAACTAGTAGCTGAGCTGGTAGGCTGGTAGACACAAAACAAGCTAAAACATGGACTCTATAATGTACAAGGAGAGATATACATGAGACAGCTTCATGTTTTTTTGTGTTATATACATACACAAGATTGAAACTTTTGAGATGGCACTCCATTGGAAACACATAAAGTCTGACATGCAGCATTTAAACTGAGCCTTGAAGAATGAAAAGAAAACCACCAACTACAGAAGAGAACTTCATAAATGAATGAGTGTGTAGGGCATGCAAATGGGTCTTTCCCAAACCTTTGTTATTTAGCTTCAGCTACACCAACGTGGAAAGATACCTTAAAATACTAGTGCTGGCTTCCCAAAGTGCTAGTCTCTGTGGTTCATACCTCTAGGACATTAGTCCTAGTAGGCAAATAAGAGGATGATCAGATTAATTCAAACTGTCATGTAAATATATGAAATGTTTAACAAATAATCCTGGCTAGACATCATCCTAAAACTATTATATTTATGAAAACTTGGAGGAAAAATAGATTGTCTTATTCTGTTTGATATGATGTGATGGGCTGAGAGACAAGGGTGGACATATTGTCCTCTAGTTCGCTCCACTGTTCTTTTCCCTAGTTTTATAATTTGCCTTGGGAAATGAGTACAGATGGTACTACAGCCAGTTTTGTGATGTTGTTTTATTACAGATTATTGTATTTGTATGAAAGGGCACGTGTTTGGAGTTAATTATAAATATAACTAAAAGATTTAGACATAAAATGTCTTATTTTTGCATTTAGTATCAGATTAAGTAAAATGCCACTGTAAAATATATTGAGTAAAATAATTCCCCCTGCATTATATTATATCTGACTTTAAACGAGTTTGTAACTTTCAGTTTAGAAGGGATGATAGAAGGGGCAGACCCAATTGCAAAGTTAACAGCCTATTCATAACAAACAAGGTGATTTACTGTCTCTTAGGCTAAGTAGAATATGCACTGGACGAGCAGTGGTAAAGCTCCTCAAGTTTTACTATGTCTGCATTGCCTCAGAAGGGCTTTATGGGTGGACTTCTAAGAGAATCAGTTGTGGTGATACAACTGGTTGCCACAGTAACTTTGTAGGTTAGGTGCGTTTATTAACACCATTGCATTGATGTAAAATCAGAATCCTTCACAGTCAAGTGACAGGGACTGAATTCTCAGCCATGCAGACTGGGGTCGGAGTATCCTTTGGGCTACCAATCTATTTAACATCATGAAAACAGAAGAGAAAGGAGTTTATTATGTATAGGATGTAATGACTCCCAGTCCTTCCCCTAACACATTCTTCCCAAACATATGATGAAAAGTATCTTTTTTCTTATCAAGTAACCTTTTGAAAAATTCATTTTCTATGGTTTATTTATTTTTATTTTATGCACATCGATGTTCTACTTTTTCCCATTAATTTATTTATTCATTTTGGATTTCAAATGTTGCCCCCTCCCAGTCCCCCCCTCACAGAGTTCCTCTTTCTCCTCTTCTCATCTGAAGAGTATCTTCCCCCTCTCACCTTGGCGCTTCAAGACTCTGCAGGGTTGAAGTCTCTATGCACATCTCCCACTGAGGCCAGACAAGGAAGTCCAGTTGGGGAATGGGTTCCACAGACAGGCAACAGCTTTAGGGATAGGTCCAGTTGTTGAGCTCCAGTTTTTGGGGGACTCACATGGATATTGACCTGCACATCTGCTACACATGTGCTGGATGCCTTGGCCCAACCTGTGTATGCTCTTTGGTTGGAGGTTCAGTCTCTGAGAGGCCCCAAGTGTTCAGGTTAATTGCCTCTGTTGGTCTTCCTGTGAAGTTCCTATTCCCTTCGGGGAACTCAATCCTTCCCCTAACTATTCCATAAGAGTCCCTGAAATCCATCCAGTGTTTGGCTATGGGCCTCTGCATCTGTTTCAGTCAGCTGCTAGGCAGAGCCTCTCAGGGGACATGCTAGGCTCCTGTCTGCAGGCATAACAGTATAATTAATAGTGTCAGAGACTGGTGTTTG
Organism: Mus caroli; assembly: GCF_978045245.1. Lineage (NCBI taxonomy): Eukaryota > Metazoa > Chordata > Mammalia > Rodentia > Muridae > Mus > Mus caroli. The sequence continues at coordinate 28,530,655 of NW_028227274.1, read as the reverse complement.
TCTAGGGGATGGGTCTCGAGTTTTGCTGGTCATTGTTTGGCCATTCCCTCATTCTCTGTTCCATCCCCTATCACTGCATTTCTTGTAGACAGAGCAAATTTTGGGTCAAAAGTTTTGAGAGTGGGTTGGTGTCATTATCCTGGTGTTCTGCCTTCTTATATCTGTGTGTGAGGGTGTGTGTCATCCCTGGAACTGGAGTTACAGACACTTGTGAGCTGTCACATGGGTGCTGGGAATTGATCCGGAGTTCTTTGGTAGAACAGCCAGTACTTTTAACCTCTGAGCCATCTCTCCAATCCTGCAAGGTACTTTTCCTGCAAGGAAATGTATGTATACTCACAGAGAAGAGGTAGACACATTCCTGAGTATGCTTTCTGAAATCATGCTTCTTTATGCACTGCATGGTTAAAATTGGTAGACAGGAGCACCTATGTGTCAGATAATGTAACATGATAAGGAGATTATAATGAGCAAATTTAGGCCCTCTAGAAGAGGGTCTTCATGATGTTGCCTGGTTGACACAGCTTAAGGTCCAAACATTTTCTTGTGTAGTTCATTTGCTTGGTTGTTTTTGAGAGAATCAACTTGAAAGAATATTAGCTGGAACTCACACAACCCCCAATGCTCAAGTTTGAGATCTGATACGCCCATTACTAGGAGATACTTTTTTTCAATCTAAACGTTTCTATTACACTTCATTTTACTTAATTATTGTGTCAGGGACAGCTTCCAAAGGGCAGTTCTCTCCTTAAACTGTGTGAATCCCTGAAATTAAATTCAGGTCTTCAGTCTTGGTGGCAAGTGCCTTTACCTATTGAGTCATTTCACTGGCTTCATTTAATGAATTCATCACTTCAAAGATCCACACTGTCTTCCACTCTGAGCTTTTCTTTGCCAATTTCCTTTGTGTCCTTGCAAAAATTTATTTATTAAAATACAATTATATAAATTTCCATTTCCCTTTCCCTTCCTCCCTCCAACTTCTCTCATGTATCTTCATTACTTTCTATTGAAATTATGAACTCATTTCCTTTAACTGTTATTATTTCACACCCATTAAATATATACAAACATACATACATACATACATACATACATACACATGCCTAAATGTATAATTATAACCTGCTCAATCCTTTTAGCACACACACACACACACACACACACACACACACATGATTTCAGGGCTGACCACTTGATATTGAATAACTAATTGGAAGTTAACAATTTTATATTTCAATTCACAGATGAAATTTGAGAAACTCAGATTTTCTGTCAGGTTGCAAACCTCTGAAATGTGCATTTGTGTCACCAGGAGTTTTTTGATAGAGCCTTTTGTTGTTTTTTATTTTGTTTTTCCTTCTATTTGCTTCTTGTTTATTTCTTTACGTGTGTGTGTGGGGGGGCATATGGGTGTGTACTTGTGTATTATATAGGTCTGTTAATGTTAGCACATACACATGTCATCATAAGCATGTGAAGGTTAGTGGACAATGCCACACCTCCCCCAGTCTAGTTTCTTCTCTCTCTCTCTATTTTTTCTCATTAAGTAACTTCAGTCATATTTCATTATTGCATTTTTTCTTTTATTAGATATTTTCTTCTTCATTTACATTTCAAATGCTATCCCACAAGTCCCCTATAACCTCCCTTGCCCTGCTCACTAACCCACCCACTCCTACTTCCTGGCCCTGGCATTCCCCTGTACTGAGGCATATGATCTTCGCAAGACCAAGTGCCTCTACTCCCATTGATGGCCACCTAGGCGATCCTCTGCTACATATACAACTACAGACACAGTTCTGGGGGATTACTGGTTAGTTCATATTGTTGATCATTCTATAGGTTTGCCAACCCCTTTAGCTCCTTGGGTACTTTCTCGATCTCCTTCTATAGGGGCCCTGAGTTCCATCCAATAGATGACTCTGATCATCCACTTCTGTATTTGCCAGGATCTGGCATAGCCTCACAAGAGATAACTATATCAGGGTCCTGTCAGCAAAATCTTGCTGGCATATGCAATAGTGTCTGGGTTTGGTGGTTGTATATGGGATGGATCCGCAGGTGGGGCAGTCTCTGGATGGTCCTTTCTTCCATCTCAGCTCCGACCTTTGTCCCTGTAACTCCTTCCATGAATATTTTGTTCCCCATTCTAGGAAGGAACGAAGTATCCATCCTTTGGTCTTCCTTCTTCTTGAGTTTCATGTGTTTTGCAAATTGTATCTTGGGTAGTCTAAGTTTCGGGGTTAATATCCACTTATCAGTGAGTGCATATCATGTGAGTTCTTTTGTGTTTGGTTACCTCTCTCAGGATGATATCCTCCAAATCCATCCATTTGCCTAAGAATTTCATGAATTTTTGTTTTTAATTGCTGAATAATACTCCATTGTGTAAATGTACCACATTTTCTGTATCCATTCTTCTGTTGAGGGACATCTGGTTCTTTCCAACTTCTGGCTATTATAAATAAGGCTGCTATGAACATAGTGGAGCATGTGTCCTTATTACAAGTTGGAGCATCTTCTGGGTATGTGCCCAGGAGAGTATTGCTGGGTCTTCAGGTAGTACTATGTCCAATTTTCTGAGGAACTGCTAGACTGATTTTCAGAGTGGTTGTACCAGCTCGCAATCCCAATGGAGGAGTGTTCCTCTTATTACATTTTTTCTTATTTATATCTTATAAACACTAAATTTTAATCTTGTATTGAATCAAATTTTCATCTCTGCAGTATCCTCATATGAATTATATTCCCTACCTAGTGGAGGGATATTTGAACAATCTTACTTTTATCTGTGACTTCCTCCTTGCTCAGTCTGAGCCAGTGAACTCTCAATGTCTTGTTCCCATCTTGTTCTTTCATATAATCAGCGTCAGTTCTTTTCCTTTTTATGGTTTCATCTATTTTCTATCGCAAATTTTTACAATGTACTAATTTTCAATTTCTTTGATCTGCTAAGTTTCTGGCAGGAAGGGAAACTGTTCAGGAAGAATTGTATGAGAGAGGAATCTATTTTCAATAAAAGTAAAAAAAAAGGTCTTCTAATTAAAAATAATATTTTCTTCAATACATTTTGATTTGCATTTCTTGAAAATCTGTGGTAGCTCGCTGAATCCATGTCTTATTTACAGTCTTTTACAGTCGGCCTAGAGCTGAGCAAAATAGATTCAGCTCTGAGATATGGAAGACCAAGCAGCTTGAGGCTAGGTGCCAACTACCCTAGCCCTGCAGAGGGGCCGATGCTCTTTAGAGTGTACCTTCTGCTTTGCTTCTGTCCAACTTGATTCTTAGTCTATGCTCTGTTTCATCTCGGGGTTTCAAGTAACATAAACATTAATTCTAGAATAGCTAACAAGAGAGTAATCTGCACATGAGCACACATTTTTCATGGGCATTTGGAAATAAAACCTGTGGCCAGATAATTCATTATGCAAAACTAAAATTAAGTTCTTGTTTTTTGTTTGTTTGTTTGTTTGTTTGTTTGTTTGTTTGCTTTTGTTTTTGTTTCTTTCTTTCTTTCTTTTTTTTTTTTTTTGATAAGTTTCTTAGGCTGGAAAAAAAGCAAGATGGTAAAAATGATTAATGATTACTGAGAGAAGGACAGGAGAAATCTCTTTCTTAGGAATGAACTCCCTAACTGCTAACCAACACCAAGTGGTCAGCCCTGAAATCTTATACGTACAAGTAGCACAAAACAGACTGACCAGCTTGCACTTATATGTTCACGTGTGTGTGTGTGTGTGCGCGTGTGTGTGTGTGTGTGTGCACACGCACACATGTATCAATCACAGTTAAAAAGAAGATCATGATTTTGAGAGGCAGCAAGAACTGGGAGACAGATGAGAGAGACTGGAGGTTGAAGCATGGGGAGAAATCATGTAATTTTATTTTAACTATCAAAATATGTTTTAAAAAAATTAAGGAAGAAGGAAGAGGAGGATGAGGATAAGGAGGATGAAGAGGAGAAAACAGCTGTTTCTCCATAGCCGTGACTGTCATATCTATGGATTCAGATAACCAGGGATAGAATTTTTTAAAGCAACACAAAGCCATACTACAATAAAATAATACCAAATAAAAAGAGAGTAGAAAAATTGTTTATCAAAATTTTCATTATATTATTCTGAACAATCATTTGGAGATCTTCTGTAGGCTGCAGGAGGAGGTGGAGGCAGGGCCCGTGAAGCAGTGCCAAGTCCCTTTGGTGCCTGCTATGCTTTCTCTCCAGGAGCCCCTGCATCTATGCTAGGTTACCCCTAGTGGTCCCCAAGCTCTGGGGATTGGAGGCATGGCAGCAGTAGCTCCTGGTCTTTCCCCCTATTTTTTAATAATAGAGTTTGGAGGTTTTACGATATCATCAATATATATTTGGATAGTTTTTCCTTCGATTTCTAACTAATGTTTGGGAACTTTTGAGATAGTTTCCATAATTTGATTTTTCAATAAAGCATACCAAATAATAATGATTCTGTGATTGTGGGAGACAAATGAAAGAGGATTTTTCTAATTTCTTGAACCATTAACTTCCATTTAAAAAATAGTACTAAAAACAGACATAGAAAGTACTACATGATGGTCTCATAGGTACTGGACATGAAAATAAATTTATAAATATAATGCTCATGTGTTGTATGACATCAGAATCTGTGCTTATAGATTATTTGATATGCATATTATGTGATGCTACATATTTTATATTATCCTTATTAACATGATATTAATATATAGTTATATTTCTTGCATTGACTGTTGCAATTTACTAGCAATTCACAAGAATGGTCATCTTTCCCATCTCATAATTAATTACATGATACTTCTGGTACTTACTGGTTTAAAGCTCAAATTTTTTCACATCTAATCATTGCTCACTATCTCAATATTTTTCTGACAAGTTTTCTTTAGATGAAATATAAAAATGAATATATTTAAATAGATGAAAATTATTCTAAGATTTTAGACATAAAACAGCTCACTTGTTAGTTGGAAGAAGCAGTTGCAGCAGTGTAGCCAAATTGTTTACAGAGCACAGTTCCTGCAGGATATTGAAATCATTGGGGTAAACTGCTACTCACACTCCAGTGAAGTCTGCTGGGCAGGCCGAGAGGCCTAGAAGCCCTCATGAGGCAGGGAGTTTCAAGGAAACTCAACCTCCTGGAACTAGGAATTCTCATAACCCGTATACTCATACCCTATCCCCGCGTTAGTCTGGTGTATGGATCCACATGCTCTCTCTCTCTCTTTTTTTTTTTTTTTTTTTTTACTTTTTAAAAGTCTTTATCACATTTTAAAATATTTTTATTACACCTTTTCCTCAATTACATTTCCAATGCTATCCCAAAAGTCCCCCATACTCCCCCCCCCCATTTCCCTATCCACCCATTCCCATTTTTTTTTTTTTTTTTGTCCCTGGCGTTCCCCTGTACTGGGGCATATAAAGTTTAGATGTCCAATGGGCCTCTCTTTCCAGTGATGGCCGACTAGGCCATCTTTTGATACATATGCAGCTAGAGTCAAGAGCTCCGGGGTACTGGTTAGTTCATAATGTTGTTCCACCCATAGGGTTGCGGACCCCTTCAGCTCCTTGGGTACTTTCTCCAGCTCCTCCATTGGGGGCCTTGTGATCCATTCACTAGCTGACTGTGAGCATCCACTTCTGTGTTTGCCAGGCCCCGGCATAGTCTCACAAGAGACAGCTATATCTGGGTCCTTTCAACAAAATCTTGCTAGTGAATGCAATGGTGTCTGCGATTGGATGCTGATCATGGGATTTAGTATTATTTTATTATAGGTGTCTCCAAACAATGACTTGCCAAATACCTAAGCAAAATCGTACTTTGCTTCCTGGCCTTCACCAATGCCCTAGGTAGTCCTTGAGCCGACCCTGGGCTTGGAATTCAGTAAGAATGTTGCCTATTCAGTGACATTCAGAATTGCCTCTAGTATTGTAAAAGAGATAGTGAAAGAAATCAGGCTTTACTATCTACTACATAGAGTTAGAAATCTCTGGGCAAGCTTAGCAAAATAAGTTTAGAATTCTTATTATAGTTATGTATGGCAGACTACATTACTTATTAGTAGAAAAGTCCCCCCACACTATTACTCAGAATAAAAGCCAAGTCACTCCCATATAGAGGAATTTACAATGGTTTAGTAAGTATATCCGGCTGTGGTTTTAGAGTATTGCATTATTCATGAGATGGTTAGCTAGAGTGGAACTCCCTAATTAGAACCATGACTTGGGTGTGAAAGCCCTTGCCCTAGGAGTGTAAAGACCTTAGATAGAGCTGACTTTGTCTTAGTTGTTTTATTGCCCAGTTCCTGCCAGTCTTTGTGATTGCATTTCCTCTGTTTTGTGTAAGAGTCATTAAGCATTTGGCAACCTCATTTGTACCTTGCTGTTGTGTCACCTAACATCCCTATTTTCTTCTGTATAAAAAGTTTGATGCTCAATTTGAAAAATTACATTCAGATTCTACACAATCTCATGTGTTGCTTCTGTTTGTCATTCATTCACCAACTCCTTGTCCACCTGCAACCAGAGACTCATTCTATGCAGACAGGGACTAAAAAGAGTCTGCAGCAGTAAACAATTTCTTTTCACATGCTTATTTATAATATAAAGCACACAGGTTACAAGGTTACAATTTCATTATTAAAAGTGGGCAGATGCCAGTACAGGGGAGTGCCAGGGCCAGGAAGCAGGAGAGGGTGGGTTAAGGAGCAGGGCGGGGGGAGGGTATAGGGGACTTCTGGAGAGGAAACTAGGAAAGGGGATAGCATTTGAAATGTAAATGAAGAAAATATCTAATAAAAAGAGTGGGCAGATAATGGCTGAGCACAAAACTTAGACTCACTTTGCTGTACAAGAGTGGCATTTGAATGGATAGATTTTTGACATTTTCCTTTCTAAATAGTAAACATAATTATCTTGAGAGATACAACTTGGAAGTTTTCAGAAATTCATTTAAAGTTAGAAGCTAGCATATTATTTCTGGTTTAAAATATGTACATTTCTCTGTAGAACAAGTGAGTCAAGTTATGTGCTTGGGATGGTCTATTCTCATTGAAGGCAACAGGATAAAACTTTTAGTATGTTCAACTATACTGTGTCATGCAAATATACCACATGCGCTGTGCACTAAGATGCTAAAGACATATGCTTAATGACATAAGTCTGACTTCTTATATAACATGATTAGGAGGTATAGTTACAAGTTTCTGAGTCTCACAAGTAATGACAATATTCAGAAAAAGATTATCAAAACAGCTGAGTTTGCTACACATACATTCATGAAATAAGATTGTAATTGATTATGGGGAACATATGTGAATCATATAACTGGGATAGAAAGACAGTTCACAGTGCCCAAGGGATGGAAAAATGACTTACCTCAGGCCTTCTTGAAGTTCTTCCACTTGTGTGATGGCCAATCTTGGTTGTCAACTTAACATACCTGGGAAGAGGAAACCTCAATTCTCAATTAAGAATTTCTTCCATCAGATTGTCCTGTAGGCATGTCTATTGATCAGGCATTTTCTTGATTACCACTTGAGGCAGGGAGGCATAGCATACTGTGTACAGTACCACTTTTGAGTAGGCGCTCCTGGGTTATATCACAAAGATAGCAGAAAATATTTTATTTTTAGTGGAGTCTCACTGGGAATAGTGAGGCATACTTCAGGGTTTTCTGCATGCCCAGAAGTATTTGGTCAACACAAAGTGGGCCCAGGAGTATTTTTGTAGGCAATCTCATTTTGCTTTATGTAGGCATGTTTTTGTCTTATTGGTCTTGCTTGTATATATTGGTTTCTATTTTGTGAGTTTTTATGTGTATTTATTGTTTGCTTTTGTTTCTTTTATATAAAGAAAGAAGGAAGCTGGAGTTGAGTGAGTGAAATTGGTGAGGAGCTAGAAGGGAAAAGCAAGATTAGAATATACTGTATGAAAAAAAATTAATTAGAAAACAAGACAAAAAAACCTGGAAGGTATCAGAGCAAGCCAATAGGGCAAGTCTGTAAACAGCCTCCCTCTCCATTGCTCTTTCAGTTCCTGCCTTGAGATTCTTTCTTAAGCTCCTGCTCTGGCTTCCCTTCATGGTGGACTGTAACTTGCAATACAAGTAAGCCCTTTCCCCTCATGTTGCTTTTGGTCATGGAGTTTATCATAACAACAGAAACCAAATTAGTACAACATATAACTGCTTTTTGCTTGAGAAAGCTTTATAAGACCTTGAGTATAGAACTCTATAACACAGATATGAAAATAAAAATAAATAAAAAATGACAATGAATGTGAAGTTTATCTCCTGTAGTTCTTTTGGTAATAATGATATATACAACAAATAAATTATGTTTACAATTTAGAAGGGAAAATGTCAAAATCTTTCCATTCAAATGTCACTCTTGTACAAGTGGTAATAATTTAACCACTTAGAAGGACAAAAATCTAAAATTCATGTTAATAAATGGATGTGATTAATTTACATGAAGCATCAAAAATTGGATGAACATTTGATACTGTAGAATATAGAATACCTTAACTGTTTTTAAGAACTGATCATCATTTGATAACTCAATGCTGACACTGTCATTTCACATGGTACAAGATGGCAGAACTAAATGTTGGTAAATCTGTCCTAATCAAGTCAAAATTCATTTATTACTTTTATGAACTTGGAAGTCAGCAACTCAAGCAGAAAAGTTTAAAGTAAAAATTGTGGCACAGTACAATCCCAGAAATATTAATGTGATGATAGAAATGCTAGAAAAATATATTAAAAAAGTATTGGTCATTATGATTCCACAGCAGAGAGTAGTTTTTACATCCAGTAAAAACACTTAGCACTTAACACACATGTCTAAATCTGAGCTAGGTGCTTCAGTCAGTGTTTTCTAATGTGTGACATGAAGCTTGAAGACTGCTAAGTACACATGGTATGCACTCAGAATCCCTATCAGGAAACATGGCAGCTGCTGCCCCTCAGATTCATCAAGTGTTTGACCTTGAAGCTATTATTGGTCAGTCTGTATGTAACACCTGTGGGTTATGAAACTGTATTTATCTGACTAGGCTGTGTTTTAATAAATGGTAAAGAAGTGAATCATTACTACTTTTCTGGACTTTGACTTGCTTGTGGAATAGAAAGAGTACATCCTATAATCAGTATATTCTTGATTAACTGGAGAAAGTTCAAATCAGGAGTATACCATTAGGGTTCACAGTAAGGACCGACCAGAGCCAGTGGAAATGATGGAGCCTTAGGAACTGACCCCATTGGAGTGTTCTTGCTTAAGATTAATTGATGTTAGAATTAGATATGTAGCCTGGTATTAGATTGTATGTGGTCTTAAACACAGGCAGATGAGAAAAGATCGATGTGAATGCAAATGGATAAATATTGGTCCTTGGGAACCAGAATCACTTCAAAGTATTGCAGTAGTTAAAGGAGATTAATTCCATACACAGATAGAGGATGAGTTTGTTGGAAGAGGGAGACCCTGTGGCCACAGTGGCTGACCTTCATCACTAGTCATAACTGAGGTGGAGCGGTGTGTGCCACACCTGAAGATGCTCAGGAAATATGTAGACTATTTCTGGCTGCACTACTTACCAGATGGAGGATATTCCCCTGATCTGAGCCTGGCTTCTGTCATTTGAACAGGAGTGCTGGCTTCATAATCCAACTCTAATATCTCAGGATGTTTATAAATGTGACAAAAGAAGATTATTATTTTTCCTATGAAAGAACTATCTATTCTTCAACAATGAGCTTTCAAAAATGTAACCTAATGTACAGTTGGAAGTTTTGTGTGTTTGTGTGAGCTCATGCAATTTTATTCTCTTTATTTGTTGTATACTCTACATCAATTAGCAGCCAGGGTTTGTCCTGTGTGTTTCTTGCTTTGCTTAATTTTTACTGGACCATGTCTTAACATCACACTGACTGAAATGTCATGGGAGGGAGCCTTTTCTAAACAAAGATGCTGTCTCATTCCAAGGTGGGTTTCAGTAGTTTTTAATCGGAAAACACACACACACACAGAAACCCACAAAAAACAACAATAAAAAAAAAAACCAACCAAGCAACCAACAGCAAAAAACAGTTCCTGTCAGACCCAAGACAGCTAGGCAGCTAACTGCGATTAGAAATAACTTTTAGTGGATTTGTGCCACCCCAAGGCAGCCTTGAACTTTTAAATCTTTGATGAGAAGTACAAATCAAAGAGACAAGGAAAACTACCCAAAAGTCTATGGCAAAGAAAATTTGGTACATTCATAAGTAGAAAGTTTTCTGTTTCATTTTATTCTTTTTTAAATTAGATATTGACTTTATTTACATTTCAAATGTTGTCCCCTTTCCTGGTTGCCCCTCTCAACCCCCTTAGTCCCCCCCTCCCCCTGCTCACCAACACACCCATACCCACTTCCTGGCCCTGGTATTCCACTACACTGGGGCATGGAGCCTTCACAGGATCAAGGGTCTCTTCTCCCATTGATGACCAACTAGGCCATCCTCTGCTACATATGCAGCTGGAGCCATGAGCCCAACTGTAAGGAGCCGTCCTCACATTCGCCATTATAAGATGGCACTGACACCTGTGTTCTAAGTAGTAAACCATCTGCACATGCGCTGGGGTAGTTTCCCACCCCATGTGCTCTGCCTTTCCCGTGACGACAACTCTGGCTGATGGGCTGCAGCCAATCAGGGAGTGACACGTCCGAGGCGGAGGACAGTCCTCCATAAAAGGGAGGGGGCTCCGCCATCTCTCTCTCTCTCTGGCTCTCTTCTCCACTGGCTCCTGATGGGGTAAGCAATAAAGCTTGTGCCGCAGAAGATTCCGGTTGCCCTGAGTGTGTTCTTACCAGGGGGAACAAAAGCGGCGGGCAATACCCAACCATGTGTATTCTTTGTTTGGAAATTTAGTCACTTGGAGATCTGGGGATACTGGTTAGTTCATATTGTTGTTCCTCCTATTGGGCTGCTAACCCCTTCAGATCCTTGGGTCTTTCTTTACCTAATTCATTGGGGATCCTGTGCTCTGTCCAATGGATTGCTGTGAGCATCAACTACTGTATTTGTTAGGCACTGGCAGAACCTCTCAGGAGACAGACATATCAGACTCCTGTCAGTAAGCACTTGGCATCCACAATAATGTCTGGGATTGGTGATTGTATATGGGATGGATCCCCAGGTGGGGCAGTCTCTGGTTGGTAATTCCTTCATTCTCTGCTCCACACTTTGTCTCTGTAACTCCTTCCATGGGTATTTTGTTCCCCCTTCTAAGAAGCATCAATATATCCACACTTTGGTCTTCCTTCTTGAGGTTCCTGTGGTTTGTGAATTGAACCTTGGGGATTCCGAGTTCCTGGGCTATTATCCACTTATCAGTGCATACCATGTGTGTTCTATTGTGAATAGATTATCTCACTCAGGATGATATTTTCTAGTTTCATCCATATGCATAAGAGTTTCATAAATTCATTGTTTTTAAAAGCTACATAGTACTCCATTGTGTAAATGTACCACATTTTCTGTATCCATTTCTTTGTTGAGGGACATCTGGGTTACTTCCAGCTTCTGGCTATTATAAATATGGCTGCGATGAACATAGTAGAGCATGTGTTCTTATTACATGTTGGAGCATCTTCTGGGTATATGCCCAGGAGTGGTATTAGTGGGTCCTCAGGTAGTACTAAGGCTAATTTTCTGAGGAACCACCAAACTGATTTTCAGAGTGGTTATACCAGCTTGCAATCCCACCAACAATGGAGGAGTGTTCCTCTTCCTTCACATCCTCGCCAGCATCTGCTGTCACCTGAATGTTTGATCTTAGCTATTCTAACTGGTGTGAGGTGGCATCTTAGGTTTGTTTTGATTTGCATTTCCCTGATGACTAAGGATGTTGAATATTTCTTTAGGTGCTTCTCAGCCAGTCAGTATTCCTCAGTTGAGAATTCTTTGTTTAGCTCTGTACCCCATTTTTAATAGGGTTATTTGGTTCTTTGGAGCCTAACTTATTGAGTTCTTTGTATATATTGGATATGTGCCTTCTATTGGATTTAGGATTGGTAAAGATCTTTTCCCAATCTGTTGATTGCCATTTTGTCCTATTGACAGTGTACTTTGCCTTAACAAAGCTTTGCAATTTTATGAGGCCCCATTTGTCAATTCTTGATCTTAGAGCATAGGCTTTTGATGTTCTGTTCAGGAAATTTCCCCCTCTGCCCATGTGCTTGAGGCTTTCAAGGTACCTTCTCAAAAATTAACCATATAATCAGTCACATATCAGGCCTCAACAGATACATTAAGCTTAATATGGGAATGCATCCTATCAGATCACCACGGTCTAAGGCTAGTCTTCAATAACAACGTGAACAATAGAAAGCCCACATACACGTGGAAGCAGAACAACACTCTATTCAATGATAACTTGGTCAAGGAAGAAATAAAGAAAGGAACTAAACACTTTTTAGAGTTTAATGAAAAGGAAACCACAATATACTGAAACTTATGGGGCACAATGAAAGCAGTCCTAAGAGAAAAACTCATAGCTCTGAGTGTCTCAAAAAGAAACTGGAGAGAGCTTACACTAGCAGCTTGACAGCACATCTGAAATTGCTAGAACAAAAATAATTAAATTCACCCAAGAGCAGTAGACAGCAGGAAGTAATCAAACCCAGGGTTCAAATCAACCAAGTGGAAACCAAAAGAACTAAACAAAGAATAAACCAAATCACAATCTGGTTCTTTAGAAAATCAACAAAATAAATAAACCCTTAGTCAGACTAACTAGACGGCACAGAGACAGTATTCTAACTCACAAAATCAGAAATGAAAAGAGATACATAACAACAGAATTTGAGGAAATCAAAACAAAAAAACCCAAAAAAACAAAACAAACAAAACAAAACAAAAACAACAGATCTGACTACAAAAGCCTATACTCGACAAAACTGGAAAACTTGGATGAAATGGACAATTTTCTAGAGAGACATCAGGTACCAAAGTTAAATCAGGATCAGATTAATGATCTCAACAGTCCCATAACCCCTAAAGTAATAGAAACAGTCATTAAATAGTCTCTCAACCAAAAAAAAAAAAAAAAAAAAAAAAAAAAAAAAAAAAAAAAAGACCAGGACCAGATGGGTTTAGTGCAGAGTTCTATCAGACTATCAGACTTTCAAAGAAGACCTGATACCAATACTTCTCTAACTATTCCACAAAATAGAAACAGAAGGTACTCTATCCAATTCGTTCTATGAAGCCATATTTACTTTGATACCTAAACCACACAAAGACCCAACAAAGAAAGAGAACTTCAGACCAATTTCCCTTATGAATATCGATGCAAAAATACTCAAACATTCTTGCAAACCAAATCCAAGAACACACAAAAAGATCATCCATCATGATCAAGTATGTGTCATACCAGAGATGAGGGGATGGTTCAATATACAGAAATCCATCAATGTAATTCACTATATAAACAAACTCAAAGACAAAAACCACATAGATGCTGAGAAAGCATTGACAAAATCCAGCACCCCTTCATGTTTAAAATCTTGGAAAGTTCAGAAATTCAAGGCCCATACCTAAACATAGTAAAAGCAATCTACAGCCAACAAGTAGCCAACATCAAACTAAATGGAGAGAAGCTGGAAGCAATCCTACTAAAATCAGGAAGAAGACAAGGCTGCCCACTCTCTCCCTACCTATTCAATATAGTACTTGAAGTCCTAGCCAGGACAATTAGACATCAAAAGGAGATCATAGGGATACAAATTGGAAAGGAAAAAGTCAAAATATCACTATTTGCAGATGATATGATAGTATACTTAAGTGACCCCAAAAATTCCACCAGAGAACTCCTAAACCTGATAAACAACTTCAGCAAAGTGGCTGGATATAAAATTAACTCAAATCAGTGGCCTCCCTCTACACAAAGGGTAAACAGGCTGAAAAAAATTAGGGAAACAACACCCTTAACAATAGTCATAAATAATATAAAATACCATAGTGTAACTCTAACTAAGCAAGTGGAAGATCTGTATGGTAAGAACTTCAAGTCTCTGAAGAAAAAAAATTGAGGAAGATCTCAGAAGATGGAAAGATCTCCCATGCTCATGGATTGGCAGGATCAACATTGTAAAAATGGCTATCTTGCCAAAAGCAATGTACAGATTCAATGCAATCACCATCAAATTTCCAACTCAATTTTTCACAGAGTTAGAAAGAGCAATTTGCAAATTCATCTGGAATAACAAAAAAAATCTAGGATAGCTGTACTGGCTATTTTTGTGTCAACTTGACACAGCTGGAGTTATCACAGAGAAAGGAGCTTCAGTTGAGGAAATGCCTCCATGAGATCCAACTGTAAGGCATTTTCTCAATTAGTGATCAAGGGGGAAAGGCCCCTTGTGGGTGGGACCATCCCTGGGCTGGTAGTCTTGGGTTCTATAAGAGAGTAGGCTGAGCAAGCCAGGGGAGGCAAGCCAGTAAAGAACATCCCTCCATGGCCTCTGCATCAGCTCCTGCTTTCTGACCTGCTTGAGTTCCAGTCCTGACTTCCTTTGGCGATGAACAGCAGTATGGAAGTGTAAGCCGAATAAACCCTTTCTTCCCCAACTTGCTTCTTGGTCATGATGTTTGTGCAGGAATAGAAACCCTGACTAAGACAATAGCTAAAACTATTCTCAACAATAAAAGAACCTCTGGTGCAATCACCATCCCTGACCTCAAGCTGTACTACAGAGCAATTGTGATAAAAACTGCATGGCAGGTAAATCAATGGCAAAAAATTGAAGACCCAGAAATGAACCTACGCACCTATGTTCATTTGATCTTTGACAACAGAGCTAAAACTATCCAGTGGAAAAAAGACAGAATTTTCAAAAAATTGCGTGGGCAGTTAACATGTAGAAGAATACAAATTGATCCATTCTATTTTCCTTGTACAAAGCTCAAGTCCAAGTGGATCAAGGACCTCTACATAAAACCAGATACACTGAAACTAATATAAGAGAAAGTGGGGACGAGCCTCATTTTATTCTGAGTAAGACAAATAACCTTAGCTATGTAATGAAAATAAAAAATATTAAATTGGTTTTAAAAATATTCTTTTTTAAAGAAAATATTTTACATGTTAAGTGAAAGACAAAATTTTCCGTGATTCATGGCTAAATAAAATACCACTCGGGACATAAACTTCATTTTCCTCATCTCTGCATCTGTAAAGGGGAACCTATTAAGCTTTAATCTTTCACATAATTATTATTTCCACTGATCAGTGTCTCTTAGATATCTAGTGTAAATTCTAACTAAAACACAATTAAGGGTAGCAAGTAATGGACTGCCTTTTTTTTCTAAGAAACACATTTCTGCCATGACTGTTCTGTTTTTCAGCTACAGAGCTATAGAATACAGAGGCACGTTTAATGACCTAATGTCACTCTTCCTTTTACAAAAGGGTAGTATGGTAATGCCACCAATATACTTGAAAGTTCCAGGATTTTGGCCATATTCAGTATTTCTGTACCCGATTATTTTCATATATAGCTGGAAGATCATAATAGAGGCCATTTCATATGACCAAAAGCCTGATCCTGTGCCTAAAATATCTCTTAAAATATCACTATTTTAATTAATTAATTGTGAGTCTACTTTCTACATTGAGTGTGTGGAGGTCAGAGGAGTTTTGGACTTCTTTCTTCCCATCATGTGCGTTCTGGGGATGAAACTCACATCATCAGAATTATAAGAAATCACCTGTGCCCACACAGCCATTTCCCCAGCCTCTGAAATATCTCTTCAATATTCGTGAATTTTCAGTGATTTGACCTAACAGATAAGGAACGTGTCACCCACTGAGTAAACAGGAGCCTAAAATGTGCCCGTTCTACCACACCACATCCTTTCCATTTGAAGTATGTGGCCCACACCCATTCTCTGCCCTCAGTCTTCCCAACTCAACATCTCAATATTCTTCAAACTCTCATCACTGCACAGGTTTGGACCCTCCCCAGGGCCAAGCAGCTTCGTTAGTGATTCTACCTTTCAGTAGAACCCCATTGCTCCTTTCTCTGGGTCTCAGCATGCCAGGTATGGTCTCAGGAATACTACTCACAAGTGCACTGCTGTGACTCCATGACTGATCTGTGACAACGTGACTGGTGTCATGGGCTTTCGGTTTGTACTATTGCTTGCATCCTACTGCTCAGAAGGATCCCGTGCTCGGCCTTTTCTTCTGACTCTTGTTATCCTGAGTTCTTTAGAATTCTTGTTAATTATCCATAAATGTTGAACAATGACCTCACATTTTCATTTTTTCACTAGGATTATAACTTATAGAGTGGCTCCTGTATTGCAAACTTGGTTTATTTCAAAGTGTATTTGAAACAGAGATTTTTCAGGACCTATTTTCATAGTAGCCTAATTCTATAGTTCTTAAATTCTCATTGTTCAATGTCAACATTATGATTGATAGTCTTCCTAGTATTTTAAGTGTAAAAGTCCAGGAGATTTCAACCACCTTTTCCCCATCTTCATACACTGATTTATTTTCTCCTTTCATATTAGATAAGCTGTCCCCAGTGTTTTGAGGTTCAAGGAAATTGCTTGGCATAGCTAGGGTTGGAACCAGACTATGTCACTGGAAACCCACTACTGCATATCCTGATATGTTGGCATTGAAGGAAGTACCCTTTGATCAACTCCAGGAAAGACAGTATCCTCAGCCCTAAGTCTTAAGGAACTGCAAGTGGTCATTTTAGACTTTAGTTTCCTGGGTGTTCAAACTGTCAGTCCAATTTAGTTTTCTCCCTGTATCCTGATTTTAATATTTTATTTTCTACATTTTTTGCTGTGTTTAGCTATGAATATTTTCCTTCATTATATGTATTCTTTTAAGCCACATTGAATCTTAGATGCCTGACATGTGTAAATGCTCAATAAATATTTGATGAATAAGCTAAGCAGAGTATGTATACTATCTATGACACACTGCATTTCTAAAAATACAGACAGACAGAGCAACTTATAATGATGGAGAGAGTGGTATTTTCTGGGGGAAAAAAGATAGTATTCCCAGTCATATTTTTCATTTTAGGTACAATTTTCCTCCATGTTACCTACATTTATAAAATTGTTTGCTCATTTTTGTCTTCATTGACCTATTGAACTTGCAAAGGAATCAGATTGAGAGGGAAGATTTATTCTCCATACTGTTTTCAGTTCTGGTTTTCACATAGATTGTAATAAATTAATACCAGCTGAATTTTTGCCTATGTTTATTGGTTCTATTCTTCCCTCTATCAAAAAGATGAAAAGAAAAGCAATGAACACCTGGGTGTGTGTTATACACTCTTGTGAG
Source organism: Mus caroli (assembly GCF_978045245.1). Classification (NCBI taxonomy): domain Eukaryota; kingdom Metazoa; phylum Chordata; class Mammalia; order Rodentia; family Muridae; genus Mus; species Mus caroli. The sequence continues at coordinate 28,513,285 of NW_028227274.1, read as the reverse complement.
CTTGGCACTTGCAGGGCACAGTCACACAGAGCTTTGTGAATTCAAAGCTACCCTAGTCTACATAGGAAGCCTTTAGACAGCTAGGGATACATAATGAGTCTTTGTCTCCCAGAAAAAAATCCAACAGACAACATCCCTACCCCTATATACACACAAAGTCAACCAAATAAATTCTTTGGTGTCCTTCAAAAACTGTCTATCCCCATGGTATGTAGGCCTTGGATGTTTTACTATTGTGCAAGGATACATTGGAACCAAGTTGGGTTAATTATAAGGTGATGATATATTCATTTTAAAGGTGATTTGCATGAAAGTTCAGTACCGTTTTCTGAATAGTAAGCCACAGAAAAACTGTCACCTGTTGTTTCCTCTCCTTGACCTCTTTCTCATTCACCAGCACCCTGTTCTTGCCTTATTTCAATCTCTATCGTTCACTGGACATTTGATTGTTTGACATTCATGTAATTGCACATTTCCTAAACATGAATAAGGCTGGCTTTTTGGAATTTTAAGTTTTTGTTGTTTTCACTTCTCATATATTCAGCCAGTAGATATGGTGTCAGATATGTGACTGATTTGTCTTTTTGTATTAGGAGAGTGAATGTGGTAGGTGTGTGTGCGTGCATGTGCATGTGTGCATGTGTGTGTGTGTGTGTGTGTGTATCTGTGTGTGTGCTAATCCTGAGACTGGCAGAATCTTTCTGATAAGAATAAACAACATTATGTACCTGTTATACCAGGGAGCACCTAAAATGCTAGTCAGATAGTGTGTTTGTTTGTCTGTTCATTTATTATTTAAACATGAGGCAAAGATATTTCGTACTTCTACCAGGTGGGCACAGAAAGGAGGTGGTCCATGCCTTTTCCTAACCCTCTGCAAAAAATCCTCTGTCTATTAAGAACCTGGAGTGTGCCTGAATTAGTTACTTTTCTATTGCTGTGAGAAAACACCATGGCCAAAGCAACTTGCAGGAAAAGAATTTATTTGGAGCTTATGGTTCCAGTGGGAAGAGAGTCCTTCATCCTGAGGGTAAGGGAACATGGTCGCAGGCAGGAAAGAATGGTGCTGAAATAGCAGCTGAAAGCTCTCATCTTTACACAAAAATAAGGAATAGAGAACATGAGCCCCAAATGGAACAAATCTGTTGAAACCTCGATGCTGGCCCCCCAATGCTGTATTTTCCCCAGAGTAGCCATGCCTCCTCATCTTCAAATGACTACCAATTGGGGACCAAGTATTTAAATATCTTTGAGTTATGGGGACACTTCATACAAATCACCACAGTGATATTTATCAGAGATTATTTATTTGTTTCAGAATTCATAAAATCCCCACACTATTAATTAGTTCAGGGGAAGATGTCAAAGAAAAGGAATCAAACTGTAATATATACTCAAGTCGCGTTGAAGATGCCAGAAAATGTTTGTTCAGATAACATTTTTTAGAGTCTGTTTTCATAAGTGCTTTGATTCTTATGAGTAGCAAATGGAAACTAGTAATATTCCTGAATAATTAAGCAACAAGTTTCATTTAGAGCAGGAAGATATTGACATTAACAGATAAAGTGCTGACAACAGAATGTTTCAGAATCTTTAATTCATGGATTAATGAGAACAGACATGTTAAACACAAGCTTCCCCTGTGAAGAGATTTCTATATCATGTTACTAAGATGCCACATAGCTACAGAGCTTACGCTCAATATGCCTTGTTCCATCGGCATCTGAGGATGTTTAAGACAAGCATTTGCCCAGATTCTGTGAGTGAGAGAGAAGCCTAGCTATTCGGAGTCACTCCATCAGTGTGAGCATTTCATTGTATCTGCATCATTGGGGAAAGATTTCTGACTTGAATTCTGTGACATTTCTGATAGCTGTGGTTGAAATCTTCCCGCTTTCATACTCAGTGCTGCTCACAGGGCTCTTGTGCTTATTCTCCCAGTGAGAATGTCTGTCTTGTTGAATATGTGATGAAGGTAATAATAGGATTGAACTGTACGGTATTTAAAAAAATTCATTAAAGCAATTTCATGTTTGTTCTCTCAAATGATTCTTTTTTCTTCCATATAGGGCGGGCTAAGTATAGTATAATCTTTTTCTTTTTTTTTTTTCACAAACAAGGAAATTGAAAGGTTGAGATATTATGTGTTGAAAGATGACAATCTCAGTGAGTCACAGGCCTGAGTGACATGCATTGTAACTCCCTTATTATATCTTCAGGCTATAAAGACAAAGATTGAACAGGAGCACAATCATGTACAAGGCTGGTATCCTTTTGTTGTTGTTGTTTTAATTTTTGATAGAGTTCCTCTATGTAGCCCAGGCTGAGCTTGAAATTGTAAGTGTTTGATTTTGGTGTCTAATACTGGGATTATAGGTGCCCCATTACAATATCTTTCTTTCTTCTTTAATATAGTTTATATATGATTTTAATCATATTATTAAACACTTCTAGACTTTCATTCTTTCTCTAAATATTGTTCCCTGGGAATATTCCTTTTTAATGCTATGCGTATCTTCCATTTCCTAAGTTATTAGATTTTTATTTTATAGTTATTGTTGAAGTAATAAAATGTATTATTTTATCTTAAATATCAAATATGTCATAGAAAGACACATGTCTAGTACAGATTAAAATAATTCTCAGCTGGGAAAACAACAAACACATTCAAAACCCCCACAAACTCCTTCATTCAATAAATTAAATCTGTAAGTAGAGCAAGTACATGAATGAATAATCAACACAGGAGATCAACAACATGACTCAAAATAATGAGCGGATCAAATAGACATGGTTCTTTTTATCCCAAAGTAAACAAATTAGTTTAAAGTTGCACTGAAGAGGATGAAAGGAGAGGGCTTCTTTTAAAAAGCGATGATCACCTTTTCTTTTTCTCTACTCTTCTCTCATACAACACATCCCAGACAGAAGGGATGGGGACGCAGAAGCAGGGGAGGGGGATGACGACTTGGAGGAGGGACTTCACCCAAATGTTGCAGAAATATTTTCTCTCGATCTGGGATTTCTACCCTGCCTTTGACCATACAACCTTTATAGTTATAATAAGCCTTAATCATCGCAAGAGCTGGGCAGATATCTACCCTCTATGCTATTGTGTTTATTTCCCAGACATTAACTCCATTATACAAGTTGTCATGTTTTGTTTGGGTTGCTCTTAACTCCAATTAGCTAATCTACATGGCCATTATTTTAAGATTCTTACCCCATGGTGCTGTCTCCTCGCCTCACCTTCTTTTTTTTTCCTACTATATGCTTCTCCTCTGACCCCAAACCCAGGAATCCTAAACTCCACCCATGTATCTTCTGCCCAGTTATTGGTTGTCAGTATCTTTATTCATCAATCAGAATAAACTTGGCAGGGATGGGGAAGAGGCAAGGTCACACAATATCACCTGGGAGCAATCAGTATTTAGCATAGCAAAACACCAAACCTTCTTGGTTTCCTTTCTGAAAAAAGCAGGCCTCCAAGTGATATCAACCAAACATGCCATAACAAGATGCAATAAGGTATAAAACCTCATATGAAATCTGGATGAGGCAACTCAGTAGGAGGAAAAGGGTCCCATAAGCAGACAAAAGAGTCAAAGATACCACACTCCCACTATTAGAAATCCTGCATAAAACCCAAGCTATACAGCTGCAGCATATATGGAAAGAGCCTAATGTAAACTCACGTAATCTCTGCAACTGCTGCTTCAGTCTCTATGAGTCCCTATGAGCCCTGTTTAGTTGATTCTGTAGGTCATATTTTCCTGATGTCTTTGACCCCTCTGGCTCCTATAATCCTTCATATCCCTTTTCTATGGAGTTTCCCTACCTCTGCCTAATGTTTGGCTGAGAGTCTATGCATCTGCTCTCAGAAGATGATTGGGCTAGGCACCAGTTGAGGTGTATAATATTAGGGATGATTTCATTAATTTTTTTCTTTTTGTCATTCATGTTTGGTTCTAGTCTAGATCTCTTAGTCTTCCAGCTTGCAGTTTTTGATTATCCAGGTAATGTTGGGCATGAGATCCCTCTTGTGTCTAGGTCATCATCTTGTACCAGTCATTCTTTGGCCACACCCTTAAACTCTGAGCCATCAATGCCCAAATGCATTTTGCCATCAGGATGTTTGTGGGTTTTGTGGCTAGGTTGGTGTTCCAGTACCATCTCTTGGAGCCTTGCCTAGTTACAGAAGATGGTGTTTTTAGTTTCCATATCTTTCATTACTAGGAGAACTTGCTGGGTCACTCTCATGGGTTTCAGGAAGTTTCCATTGCACTACGCTTCCATGTTATCTCTTAAATGACCTCCCCATTCTAGTCTCTCTCTAGTACTCTCTCCCTCTGCCCCTGTCTCCTCGGCCTGATCCCTTTTGTTTCCATCCTCACCTGCCCCCAGCCCACCCACAAAAATCTATTCTATTTCCTCTTCCCAGGGAGATGTATACATTGCATATAGAACCCTCCCTGTACTTAGCCTCTCTGAGTCTGTGGATTCAGTGTGATTATCCTTTACATAACAGCTAATATCCACTTATAAGTGAGTGCATATCATGTTTATCTTTCTGAGTCTTGTTACCTCACTCAGGATGATTTTTTTTTCTAATTCCATCCATGTTCCTACAAATTTCATGATGCCATTTTTTTTAACCCAGTAGTGGAGTAATACTCTATTGTGTAAATATACGACTTTTTAAAAATCCATTTTTAGGATGAGGGACATCTATGTTACTTTGAGTTTCTGGCTATTACGAATAATTTTTGAATGTAGAGAGCAAGTATTTTTGTGGTAGAATGGAGTGTTCTTTGGGTATATGCCCAAGAGTGGTACAGCTGGATCTTGAGATAGATCAATTCCCAGGTTTCCGAGGAACCATCATATTAATTTCCATAGTGACTGTACTGCCACGGGCTAGACTCTGTCTGTCCCTCAACCCGCAGGAAAAAATCAGAGTTCTGGTACTCAGGTGGGCAAGGAGTTGGCGAGAGACAAACAGACATGAACACCAGAGAGTGTTGGATCTGAATGTGTTTTCTCAAAGCAAGCATCAGACTTATATTACAGAAGAAAACAAAGAAGTTAGGTGACACATCAGCCAAGGTACATTGAGGTTATCTGATGCATAATGACACAAAACAGAGAAATGCATACATAAAGACTGGCAAGAACCAGGCAGTGGTTATAACTGAGATAAAAAGCAACCCTATCTAAAGTCAGCTATTTTAGGAGCCAGGTGAGGATTTCACACCCTAGTCCCAATTCTAGTCTATTGTATAACCCAACACCAGGGGGTGTTCCGTTCTTGCTAGCCTTTTCATGAATAATGCACTATTCTAGTTCTTCCTTTAACCACAACCCTCTTTCTTCCTAGACCATAATAAACTCCTGCATATGGGAGTGGCTCTGCTGTTATTCTAAATTTACTTTGTAGAACTTGCCCTGAGATTTCTACTCTTACCCAGTAAACTGCAATGCCTGATTTCTTTCACTATCTCTTTCAACAGTGGAGAAATTTTGTCTGAATAAGTCAAATCATTCCTTGGGGGCACCTATAATAAAACAATACTTAAAGAAAGCACTCTAAGCCCTTCACCAACTATAGCAAGGACATATCTTACCACATTAGTGTTATGGGAGACAAAGACTCTCCAGGAGACCAGTTACTGTGAAACTTTGTGCCTCACGACTGTGGCCAACCTTTTGTACTTGTCACACAGACTCCACTGGAGTGGGTGTGGCACTGTACAAGTTTGCACTCCCACCAGCAATGGAGGAGTGTTCCCTTACTCTACATCCTTGCCAGAATGTGCTATCTCTTAAGGTTTTGATCTTAAGCCATTCTGATGGATGTAAGATGGAATTGCAGAGTTATTTTAGTTTATATTTCTCTGATGATTAAAGAAGTTGAATATTTCTTTAAGGGTTTGTCAGTCATTTGAAATTCCATATTAGGAATTCTCTGTTTAGATCTACACCCCATTTTTAAACTGGATTATTTGTTTTATTGATGCCTAGTTTCTTGAGTTCTTTATGTATTTTGGAGATTTACCCTCTCTCAGATGTGGGGTTGGTGAAATAACATTAACCAAGCAAGATTTGTATGACAAAATCTTAGTCTTTGAGGACAGACAGAAGAACATAATGTGAGATGGAAAGATCTTCCATGCTCATGGATTGGTAGAATTAAAAGTAAAAATGGTGATCCATCAAAAGCAATCTACAGATTAAACACAATATCCATCAAAGTTCCAGCACAATTCTTTACAATCATTGAAAGGACAAAGTAAATTTCATGCACAAAAGTAAAAGCCCAGGTTAGCTAAAACAATCTTGAATAATGAAAGAATTTCTGGAAGTATCACCATCCCTGATTTAAAGCTGAACTATAATAATAAAAACCTCATTGTATCGGTATTAAAAGTCATGTTGATCAATGGAATTGAATCAATGTCTCAGACAAATCCATACACCTATGAACACATGATTTTTTTTTAATGAAGAAGTTGGAAATACACAATGGGAAAAAAGAAAGCATCTTCAACAAATAGTGCTGGTTTAACTGGATGCCTGCGTGTAGAAGAATGTAATAGATCCATATCTATTACCCTGTACAAAACTCAAGTGCAAGTGCATCAAAGATCTTAACATAAAACCAGACACAGTAAACCTTATAGAAAAGAAAGTAGGCGGTAGCATTGAATGCATTGGCATAGGAGACAACTTCCTTAGCAGAACACCAATAGCACAGGTAGTAATATTGGTAATTAATAAATGGGACCTCATGAAACTGAAAAACTTCTATAAGGCAAAGTACACCATCAATAGGCAAACCAGTAGACTGTAGAATGGAAAGGAAACAGACACATTTATATTGCATTATTGATACAATATCTTTGACAGTGAAATTATTACAATTTCTCAAAAATAGAGGAATGTTCTCTTTGAGCAAATTTACTTTGCAAGCATACTGGAAACTTAGTGAGAGATAGAATTTAAGAACACACACTGTAGTATTGTTTCTAAAGCAGCATGACTATAATACATGGGGCACAAAAGATGGCCCAGAGGGAAAAAGCATTTTTATAGACAAGTCCAAATTTTAATTATTCATTGCATCTATCTAATCACTCTTTGCAATTTTAGCAGTAGATTCAGACTAAGAATAAATAAATAGCATACTTTGACTTAGAGAAAATCTATGGCTTACAGTTTAAATGTTAGGATTTTTAGATGTTGGCTGGTTGCAACGCAGATAGGAGGCAGCGTGAAAATCTGATACAGCAGGGGTAATCAGATGGGGCATTGGGGCCATCTGGAGTGTAGCCTGGCTTCTGCAGAAAGTGAAGAGGAAAGAGTTAGCAGAGCGTAGAAATTAATCTGTCTTTAGGAAGCCAGGTCCTTCTGTTTATGAGCTTCTCTGAGACAAACCTAACAATACTGTCATATATGGTGCATCTGTACTATTCATGCTAAAACCCTCCCAGAAAGGCAAAGGTAACTGAGAGTCTAACTTTAGTATGCCCTCCCACCTCTAGTTCTTTCCTTTCTTTCTCTGTTGGGGATTAAACCCAGGACCCCCACATGCTAGGCTGGCACTCCATCTCAGCTATATCTCTAGCTTCTGTGTTCATAGTTTTGAATAGAAAAGTAGTTCACTTCCCCAGGTCCTTTGGAGGACGTGCTCCAGATATTCCCTACAAATGCGCTCTTATTTGAAGAGCAAAGTCAAATTCCTTTGATCATACATGTCTTCAATGGTTTCTAGAAAAAAAGTTTCAAAAGACAGGCTGTACGAAAATATTTAAATATTAATGTAGTGCCATATCTAACATGTACCCAAAGGCTTATAATGTTTGTAGTACATAAACTGGTTCATTTTCTGAAGTATGGTCATTAAAATGTAAAAACAAACCTTATGTATATGATTTGTTATTTACAATATCTGCTCAAGAGCTCTTAAATTGGACCTTCTATAATCAAATATCAATACGCTCAAAAGTTTGAAATATTTGCATTTTTGCAAGAATATATTAAATTGCATATTGACTCTCTCCAACCAAAACCTACCCAATGACTCTCCTCTCCTTTAGGCAGAGTTCACGGCCATGCGGGAGCAGTACATGCGTGGGGGAGAGGGCTTCATCATCTGCTATTCTGTCACTGACCGCCAGTCATTCCAGGAGGCTGCCAAGTTCAAGGAGCTTATTTTCCAGGTCCGTCACACCTATGAAATTCCCCTTGTGCTAGTGGGTAACAAAATTGACTTGGAGCAGTTCCGTCAGGTGAGTGCAAAATTTATATTGTCTTTATATTAGATGTCTTTGCATCCAGTGATACATGGTAGCAAATATGACTGGTTCTAAGTTTCAGTTAATGACCTACATTTTCCCCTAAGAAATCCATATATTTTTCTTTGTAGTGTGTTTTCTTCTTCTATATAACCTCTCTTATATGCTACTTTACAGCAGCCCTACCCTTCTCTATATTCTTGAATCTGGGGTGTTAGATTTGCTTTAGACAATAATGTATAAAAGAAATGAGCCTGTGGAACTTCTTGAGTTTGATTTCCCAAATCCTGAAGCTTCTATGTTTTCCCCTTGAAATGCTCACTTTTGGGTTCCAGACCTCATGTGAAACCCATGTGTTATGTGCACCAAGCTAGCGCTGTCCTTACCAAGGAGCACACATGTAGGCAAAGGTGTCTTGTATGGTTTTCCAGCAGCCACCTTCTCCCTTTCATTATATAAGACATCTCAACCAGTCCACTTGGAACAGTAAATGTCTCACAGTTGAGCAGTATTTGTTTTCTGACTTATAGAATCCATAAAAAACATATTTAAGTCACTATGTCTTTCATGGAGTGATAGATAAACATCTCCTGTTCTTGTACTGAATGAGAAAGTGTTCCCATATATGGTTAATATTTTCTAAACTATGCATGCTCTGCCATCATGATAGTCAAATAATTTCATGTATTCTTCAAACAAACTTGAGATTATATATGTGTGTGTATATATAGATATATGTACATATATATGTATACAAATATATACATGCAAATCAAGTTTTTGTAAATCTAATTCTCTAAATTGAATTGCTCACTTGTAATTTAGGATGCTTCATCTTTATTTATACCATCTTTAAATGTGAACTGTCTTTTAATAGTTTCTGTTATTTTTGTCAGTGATTATTTTTTAAGCCTACTACTGAAACTAACTAATAAGACCTTTTGCTAAGGTAGGAATAGTCACTAAAGAAGATAGAGGGGTTTTCCCCTAATTTATGTATCTTGTGCATTGAATCTTCATGTGTCTATCTTGAATGACAGGTTTTCCAGATTTAACACAGTTCATTACAGTATATTCTCACTGAGTCAGTGAGAATATATTCCACTTCTTAGATGTCACCTGATAGGGAGGCTGTAATGGTGTCCTCTCTGAGATGGATACCTGAAAACTGTAACCCAGATATCTGTTCAGGGACAAGGAAAGCTACCACAGGATTCCATTTCTGTGCCTTAGTTTGTAGAAAGGAACTTGCATGCAAATCAAAATTTTGTAACTCCAGTCCCCTAAATTTGGTTGCTTAGTTATAATTTGGGATGCTTCATCTTTATTTATATCATCTTTAAATGTAAACTGGCTTTTAATAGGTTCTGTTATTCCTGTTAGTGATTATTTTTTAAACCAACTTCTACTGTAACTTACTAATAAGTCCTCTCACTAAGGTAGGACTAGTGACTGAAGCAAACAGAGTGTTTTTTTCCTAATTTATGGCTTATGAATTTGAATTTTCATGTTTTATAAATATAGTGTTTTCTTAAAATGGAAAGAGCTCATATAAAGCCAATGTTTCCGAAGCTTTGCTTAACATGGAAATTGAGTTATTTAGTGCAAGTCTATTTTTGTGGTAGCTTTTTTGTGTTTTATATTGTATTTCAGAGTCTAAGCCTCTTAAGGTACAAGCTATTTTAGAAAGATGTCCATTGTTTTAGCTACTGTTCAATTGTTATGAGACATCACAATCAAGGTAACTTTATTATTAATTATTATTATTAATAATTATTATATCTCGATTGCAATTTCCCTTCCCTCCTCTCTCTCAGTCTCTCCCCACAATTTCTTTTTTCCCGAGATTCACCCTGCCTTGATTTCCTCTCAGAAAATAGCAGGGCTTCCAGGGACCTCAACCAAACACAGCAACAAGCTGCAATAAGACCAGGCAGATATTCTCACTCCAGGGTTAAAGGAAGCAACTCAGTAGGAAGAAAGGGGTCCCAGCGGTAGACATAAGAGTTAGAGACATCTCTGCTCCCACTCTTAGGAATCCCACAAGAACACTGAACTACACAACCCATAACATATATGGAGAACCTCGGTAAGACCAGTCTAGGCTTTGTGAGCCCACTTGAGTCCTCGTCAGTTGATTCTCTGGGCCATGCTCCTATAGTGTCCTTGATGTTTCTAGCTCCTCCAACCCTTCCTTCCCCTCCTCCATAGGACTCCCCAGATTCCACCGATTTCTTGGCTGTGGGACTCTGCAACTGTTTCCATCAGCTGCTGGATGAAGTCTCTCTAATGACAATTATGCAAGTCTCCAGTTCCAGCATATCCTGTAGGCATGGCAAACTGTGGGTCGGACAGAGGTTTTGCAGCTGGGTTGGTGTCCCAGTCTTTCTACTTGAGGCCTTGCCTGGTTACAAAGGATGGCCAGTTCAAGCTCTGTGTCACCCGTTACTAGGTGTATCCACTAGTGTCATCCTCATAGATTTCTTGGGGTTTCCATTGTACTAGATTTCTACCTTACTCCCCCAATGCCTTCCAATTCCAGACATCTTTTTCATTATTCTCTCCTTCCATTTCTCCACATAATCCCTCTGGTTCCCATCTGTACCCATCCCCAGGCTACCTTCCAAATCTATTCTAATTCTCCTTCCTAGAAAAATCTGACCTTAGTACAAGGAGATAGGAATGGATCGATTCACATTCTTCTACATGTTAACAACCAGTTGTGCCAGCACCATTTGTTGAAAATGCTGTCTTTCTTCCACTGGATGTTTTTAGCTCCCTTGTCGAAGATCAAGTGACCGTAGGTGTGTGGGTTCATTTCTGGGTCTTCAATTCTATTCCATTGGTCTATTTGTCTGTCACTATACCAGTACCATGCAGTTTTTATCACAATTGCTCTGTAGTAGAGCTTTAGGTCCGGCATGGTGATTCCACCAGAGGTTCTTTTATCCTTGAGAAGAGTTTTTGCTATCCTAGGTTTTTTGTTATTCCAGATGAATTTGCAGATTGCACTTTCTAATTCATTGAAGAATTGAGTTGGAATTTTGATGGGGATTGCATTGAATCTGTAGATTGCTTTTGGCAAGATAGCCATTTTTACAATGTTGATCTTGCCAATCCATGAGCATGGGAGATCTTTCCATCTTCTGAGATCTTCTATAATTTCTTTCTTCAGAGACTTGAAGTTTTTATCATACAGATCTTCACTTCCTTAGTTAGAGTCACGCCAAGATATTTTATATTATTTGTGACTATTGAGAAGGGTGTTGTTTCCCTAACTTCTTTCTCAGCCTGTTTATTCTTTGTGTAGAGAAAGGCCATTGATTTGTTTGAGTTAATTTTATATCCAGCTACTTCACCGAAGCTGTTTATCAGGCTTAGGAGTTCTCTGGTGGAATTTTTAGGATCACTTATATATACTATCATATCATCTGCAAAAAGTGATATTTTGACTTCATCTTTTCCAATTTGTATCCCTTTGATCTCCTTTTGTTGTCGAATTGCTCTGGCTAGGACTTCAAGTACAATGTTGAATAGGTATGGAGAAAGTGGACAGCCTTGTCTAGTCCCTGATTTTAGAGGGATTGCTTCAAGCTTCTCACCATTTACTAGTCAGCCATCAATGGAAAGAGAGGCCCATTGGACTTGCAAACTTTATATGCCCCAATATAGGGGAATGCCAGGGCCAAAAGAATGGGAATGGGTGGGTAGGGAAGTGGGGGCGCTATGGGGGACTTTTGGGATAGCATTGGAAATGTAATTGAGGAAAATATGTAATAAAAATATTAAAAATCAAAAAAAAAAAGAAAAATCTGCTTCCCACTCCATCTTTTTAAGTCTTCCTTGTTACTGTGGTTCTGTGGCTCTGTTGCTTGTAGCATGATTACCTTTACTTTACAGCTATTATTCCACTTATACGTGAGTCTATACCATGCTTGTCTTTCTGGGTCTGGGTTACTTCACTCAGGACGATTTTTTTAGTTCCATCCATCTGCCACCAAATTTTGTGATGTCATTATTATTATTATTATTATTATTATTATTATTATTATTATTATTATTATATCCGAGTAATGCTCTACTGTGTATTTTTTAAAAATCCATTCTTTGGTTGAGGGACATCTAGGTTTCCAATTCTGGCTATTATGAGTAAAGCAGCTATGAACATAGTTGAACAAGGGTCCTTGGGATAGAATGGAGCATCACCCTTTGGGAGTAAGCCTGGTATGGTTTATGCTTCTAAAACCTCCAAGCCCACACTCAGTGAAACACTTCCTCCAACAAAGGCCATTACACCTTATGCTTCTTAAACAGTATCACTGATTGGGAGCCAAACATTCAAATATATGAGCTTATGGAGACCTTTTTATTCAAATAAATGGATAATCTAACCTTTTTTGTCTTCTGTGTAAACCAATGTGTTGCTGTTTCTCTAGTTTGCTTCTGATAAATTGTGTACTATGATAGGATTATATTTCTGTAAGAGGAAATGCTCATCTCTATGGCTTATTATGACTCTATCCTTACCTTCTTTGCAAATCAAAGAAGAAAGATATATGTCTGAACCTTCTGATACCCCTCTGATGAGTGGAAATCCTTTGACTGAAATCATGGCTAAGTTTTTGTCCACTTGACACAATACAGGATCATCAAGGAAGAGGGAACTTCAGTTAGGAAAGTGCCTCTATTAGATTGATCTCCAGGCAAGTCTCTGAGAGATTTTCTTGATAAATGATTTGGGAGGACCTAACCCACTATGAGTAGTGTCAGCCCTGGGAAGGTGGTCTTGGACCTATATGAAAAAGAAGTAGGAGAAAGCCACGGGGAGCAAGTCAGTAAGAATCCATCCGTAATCTCTGCATCCGTTTCTGCCTCCAGGTTTCCACTTTGAGTTCATTCCCTAGCTACCCTCAATGGTGTACTGTAACCTGTAAGACAAATAAGACTTTTCTCTTCCAAATTGCTTTTGGTGTTTATCTCAGGAACAGAAAGTTAACTAGTGCACTTTCCTTAGGTTTTCTGGAAAGAAGAATGAGGGGAGACTATCACAGCTACATCATTAGTGCTTACTAGGAGGCAGCACCTGCACTGTCAGTGAATGCTGCACCTCTTTATCATACACTGAGAACCCTGGAGAAAAAGACCCTAACTGGGTTAGTCAGGAGTGTTTTAAGTGACTCTAAGAAAACTAGTAATATGAGAGCATTAGGAAACAATTTCAGTCCATGCCTTGTAGAATGACTACACAGAATGATTCTCCGTACTGGTGACATTGGCTTTCCCATGCTTTCTAGGCACTGATTTTCTAGATTCAAAGGAAAACCTTAGCTTAAAGACTTAAACCTATCCTTCAAGCAGGATCAGAAGGATCCATCATACCCCAGAGTTTGCTGCTCCTTCCCAGTTAGCACTAAAGCGAATCATAGCATCACAGACTCCAGAGGTCACAGAAGCCACCACTATGAATAAACAAAGGAAACTGTCACATTCTGATCTCACAGGCTTCCTTTTCAGATAAAGACAATAAACGTGATAGTCACAGAGAGAGCAAAAGCCATGAAAATGCAATTACCACCTTCTTAAAGGTCCTTCTGCACCCAGTCTCCAAAAATGAAGTCTCTGATAATGAAGTGCTGATGTGGAAATTGGGCTTCTGGCTGTGGTGTTTGTGATAGAAATGACCAATCTAGAAACTGCAGAGTGGGGTTTTTCTTTACAATGCGATTTCAATTTACACGTTATTTTCATCTTTCAGCCTTGTGTTGTTAAGAGGTAGGCATTTGAGGAATGAGAATATTAAAGGGAAAAATCTATTGACTGAAGTTGACTTTACGAAGCTTTGGTAGCTAGTAAGAAAATGAAAACTAAGACTGTGTATTTTATACTACATGGATGCTTGAAAAATTGTTTTTGTATTTTATATCTGAAACATACACATACATGGATACCTTTTAACTATCAATCATCTATCTGTATGCCTATCTATCTATCTATCTATCTATCTATCTATCTATCTATCTATCTATCTATCTACCTACCTACCTACCTACCTACCTACCTACCTACCTACCTACCTACCTATCTATCTATCTATCTATCTATCTATCTATCTATCTATCTATCTATCTATCTACCTACCTACCTACCTACCTACCTACCTACCTACCTACCTACCTACCTATCTATCTATCTATCTATCTATCTATCTATCTATCTATCTACCTACCTACCTACCTATCTATCTATCTATCTATCTATCTATCTATCTATCTATCTATCTATCTATCTATCTATCTATCTATCTATCTATCTATCATCTATTTATTGCTATCCCTATCATCTATCATTTATCTATAACTCTATCTATCTATCTATCTATCTATCTATCTATCTATCTATCTATCTATCCATCTATCTATCTATCTATCTACCTATCTATCTACAAAGAGCAAAGATGCCAACACCAAAACTATAGTTCAAAAGAGTCATATGAAGCTCCCTGGAGTAACAAGGATAAACCAATAAAGGTGCAGACTAAAGATAGGCTGAACCTGTTGTGTGGTAATGAGGGATCAGTGATGAGTTTTTCACTAGGCATCTCTTCTTTTCTTAGTAGCCCTTGAAATAGGTTGAAACAAGAAATTTTCTAATTTTGTCTATTTTATAGGGTAGATGCTTATATTGCTAATGTATTTTGGTGAACCTCAAGGCCTTTCAACTAAAAACAAATAGTTGAATTAAAGGTAAGTAATGATGATAAGAGCATCAGGCTTTTTCTTCCTGCTTGAGTTAAAATAAAAGAGCTCTTTGTAAATGATAGTATTTTCTCCAGGAATAATTATTTTGTTATAATATATTAAATATAATACATTATATTTAATCCATACCACAGTCATGAAGTTAACTCCCATGTGGTATGATGCCTATTTATCCACGGGTCAACTGAAGCTTTTAGACATCCAGGAATTTGCACTATTCCATGCAGTCAGTTAAAGATAAGACATATAACCTCATGTTTTCTGATTTAACATTTCACTGATATCCCGTGGGCCTGTCAAGGACTGGTCTGTTATGAGTGAATTCATTGCTTTGCTTTTTGTTTTCCCCAGATTAAGGATGGTAGGATGCATGTCAGGTAATAAAATAAAATTAAAATACAGTGTTTTATTGGCAAGCAGTCCCAGGGAGGATCAGAAGAGGAATTCTTTGAATGTAAGTGGATAGTTCTAGGCCCTGGACAGGATACTTAGCCAAAGCAGGAAGAAAGAAAGTAAGGGGAAAATAAGAAAAAGAAGATGAGAGTCACTTGTTAGGAAAGACTGTTTCATGGCAGAGGAACAATCTCTCCAAAGTTTAGAAAGAATCCTTTTCTGTGTGCAATGTTCAAGCCCACGACCTGGTCTAGCACAAAAGAGAACACTAAGTTTGCCCAATCCTGTATCCAGACTATTTTGTGTCTTTCTGAATCTAAGACAGCATTAGGTCCTTGAACCTCTGAGATCATTTTCTTCCTCCTAATCATATCATCTTTCATCACACTGGGGAGATAAAGAGGATAATTTCAGTTTGTGAGAAACCTAAACCAACTGCATAAAAATGGTTTATGAACGAAACAAGTTTCAGAAACTTGGGGGATTTACATCAGTCTGCAAGCTGCAATATCCTCACGACAGAACACAGCGAAGCCTTCAGTTACTACACTGTAAGGAAGAGTAGCTACAGCCTTGAACTAAGGGGATACTACTTTTCATAGCTGGGCAGCTCACAGTGGCGTCTTGGGATCATGGAAGTCTTTCTTCAGTTTTCAGTGAGTATATAGTGCCAGAAGTATAGTTCTTAATTTAGAGTTGAATAATTGTACCTTTTTGCATTGGGGATGGTATGCTCAGAAAAAAAAAAAAAAACATTTATGTAGAGTTGTAGCAAACACATACTTATCATAGTAGAGTAGCAATAGCTTGAGAGTACCAGAAGAAAATAAGAAATCCAGTCCTTTTCAACACCTTTGTCCCTAGGAGCTATGCACGTAAAATAAGAAAAACACAAAAGTATTTTGAAGCCAGTGAATACAATAGTTATTGATAAGGATAAGAACCACATTTGCAGCATGTTTGAGACAAACACCCAAAAGAAAACAAGTGGCCAGATCAGAGATAAACAGTAAGATGAATGGTGAGAGTTACTTTAGGGTGATGGAAAAAAAAAAGAGCAAATGTTAGACAAAAGAACTAAATCTGGGGGTTTCAAGCTGCAAGGAGCAGCTAGTGATTTGTGGGGCGTAGGGAGGTGAGCATATCTCATAAACATGTGTCAAACATTCTCAGAATAACTTCGCAGGTGGTTTCTGCATTGGAGATGCATTTCATCAAAGAGAAAACAAACATACAGATATCCACCAGAATGTGTGATATGAATATAAGTTCATTTTCAAAATTGAGTGTTTATTTTCTAAATGAAGCAGTACATTTCTATTGTCCTGATAAACACTTAGATTTAACTAATGCTTTCATATATCTCTAGTTACAATCTTATGGCATTTTCATTTTCTTTCTTTAATTTAATTTATTAAAATGTGAGTGTTAACTTCAATTGATATGGAAAGAGAAACAAAGCTTAGAATTTTACATAATTTATCCAAGCTGGTAGAGTTTAGAATTCAAATTTGAATCTAATCAGTTTTCTGATTTTTTCTTTCAATATAAACAAACAAATAAATGTGTGCATGCTTTTAATATGTCATATGATGTTTTAGATTTATTTTCTTTTATTAATTGTCAATTAATTAATTAATTATATTTATTTTTTGAGACAAAGTCTCTTCATGTATTCTTGGCTGTCCCAGAACTCGTTGTGTAGGTTACACTGGCCCCAGACTCACAGGGTATTCTCTGTGCTCTAGATGTAAGAGTTGTATTACAGATATCTCAGCTGTGGTTAGATGCCCCACGGTCAGTTGTCCTTTGCATTCTGACCATTATGGACCTTTGTAATCGCCACTGTCAGTTACAAAAAGAATCTTCTCTCATGAGGGATGAGAGCTATAGGTATTGATGAGTATGGAATAAGTATTTAGAATACAGGTAGAAATTATATTGGTTTAGGAAAACGGCAGCAATAGGTTCTCCTTCTGGATTGATGACCTTTCTGGTTATGGGTGGTTTTCTGGGTTTAAAGTATAGGCATAAATTCCTTCCTGTTGTGTGGACCTTCTATTTAATCAAACTGCTGCCGGTTACTGCTAAGATAAAACTGCCAATATTATGCCATTGGGGATATCTTGCAAGCCCGATATTGTTGGGTTACAGATGGATTGGGCTAGGTATGAGTGCTTCTCCCTTGACAGCTTGTGTAGTACCTCCAGGTTCTATGAGAGCTAGTCTGCACATTGGAGACTTCCAGGTGAGTTCCAGCTCAGTCTCACCAGTTCCTGTCTTCCAAGTGTATGGTGTCTCCAGAAACACGGTCTTACCTTCAAGCTCTGCGAAGTGACCAAGAGTGATGACAATAACCTGTCGTCTTTTGTTAGGGTTTTTGACTTTTCCAATCAGTCAACAACTTGAAGGGAGGTTTGTTGTGCATAGAACTGGAATTTTGTTTAGTTTGCGGAAGGTTATTATGACTCCATGTGGTATAACTCCATTTATACTACATTTTAGGTTAGCTCATACAATATGCTTTTTCAAACCACTTTAGTGTTATTTATTTCTCATCCCTCCTTCTCTCTCCAAATTACATCCTTCCCCATCTTACCCTTTTCTGTTCTTCTCATTTTTATTTAACTTATTTATCAAATCATTAGCAAGCAGCCAGTAAATAACAATAACAATGACACACTTCCTCCAAGAAGACCACACCTATTCCAACAAGTCTACACTCCCTAATCCCTTCCAAATAGTGCCACTTTCTGAAGACAAGAATTTCAAACATATGAGACTATTGTAGCCATTCTTATTCAAACATCACATTCCACTCTCTGGCCTCCATAGGTTTGTAGTTATACCATAATGCAAAAATGGATTTATTTCAACTTCAAAATCCCCATTGTCTATTAAAGTGTCAATATTATTTAAAAGTCCAAAGTTCAAAGTCTCTTCTGACACTCAAGGCAATCATTAGCTGTAAAGAGTGTACAGTCAAAATCAAAACCAGAACACACACTTCTAACATATAATGGCACAGAATATAGACTACCATTTTAAAATGGAGGAAGTAAGGCCTACTGGACCAAAAAACCTCCTGGGAAAACTCCAAACACAGCATCTCCATGTCTAATGATAAAGGACTCTTCAGACCTTCAATCCTTTCAGCTTTTTGACTTTAACACACTTCCATCTCTTGAACATACTCCATTCTCTCTTATCAGCTCTCCATAACAGTTATCCTATGACTCTGGAATCTTCAACATTTTGGGATCGCCAACAAAATCTAGGCTTCACTCTCACAGCTTCTCTCAATGGCTTCCAAGGACCTTTATGCCATGACTCCCCTGACACATGCCTGGCTTCACTGGTTTTCTTAGCTATAGAGGGATATTCCTTGACCTCTTTCTTGTATCCTTGACACCAAAGCCAGAACCATGTAGCTGAATGTGTGAAGTTTGACTGCTTGCTGGGACTGGAAAGTGTCACCTTGGAAAAAGCTCAAGTCCAAGTGGATCAATGACCTCTACAAAAAGCCAGATACACTGAATCTAATAGAAAAGAAAGTGGGAAAGAGCTTTAAACTTATTGATATAGAGTGGGGGGAAGTTTCCTGAATGGAACTTCAATGGCTCAGGTTCTAAGATCAATAATTGGTAAATGGGGCCTCATGAAGCTGAAAATCCTCTGTAAGGCAAAGGGAATAGTCAATAGGACAAATTGGTAACCTACAAATTGGGAAAAAAAATCTTCACTAGCCCTATATCTGATAGAGGGATAATAGCCAAAATATATACAAATTCATGAAGCTAACCTCCAAAAAAAATCAAACAACACAATCAAAAAATGGGGTATAGATCTAAACAGAGAATTCACAATAGAGGAATCTTGACTGGCTGAAAAGCACCTAGAGAAATGTTCAAAGTCCTTAGTTATCAGGGAAATGTAAATCAAAACAGCCCTGAGATTCCACCTCACACCAATCAGAATGGCTAAGATCAAAATCTCAGGTGACAGCACATGTTGGAGAGGATGTGGAGAAAGAAGAACACTCTTCCATTGCTGGTGGGATTGCAAACTGGTACAACCACTCTGGAAATCAATCTGGAGGTTCCTCAGATAATTGGAATTAGTTTACCTGAAGACCCAGCTATACCACTCTTGGACATATACCCAAAAGATGCCCCATCATGCCACAGGGGCATGTGTTCCACTATGTTCACATCAGCCTTCTCTGTGATAGCCAGAAGCTGGAAACAACCACAACGGAAGACTGCATACAGAAAATGTGGTTCACTTACACAATGGAATACGATTCAGCTATTAAGAACAAGGTCGTCATGAGTTTTGCAGGCAAATGGTTGGAACTAGAAAATATCTTCCTGAGTGAGGTAAACTACTCACTAAAATATGGATATTAGCCAAAAAGTACAGAATACCTAGGATATGATCCACAGAACACAAGAATGTTAATAAAGAATGTTATGATTATAATAGTCATATCATCTATAAATTTATATTCTTAATTTTAATGAATAGCATAATATTCTAAACAACCCGTATAGTTATTTATCCTATTGACTCACTATACTGTTTCCTGCAGTGCCTCACATTATCAGAAATGTTATCATTTCTCTTCTCATCTCTTCAAACTATGCACTAGAACTGCCGTAGCCGAAAGAGACATGAAACACATTAGAGACATGTAGAGTTTTGGTTTTATAGAATATTAAAAAACCGTTTTTCACACTGTTACTGATGCTCACATCCTTTAAGACATAAAGTTTATCTTTTGGTGTCTGAATTGCTATATTAGGTTATATTCTAGACTGCTAATTTTGATTTTTTTCTTTCTTTTGTTTTTCTTTTTCCTTATTAACAACTAGGTGGAGCAACTTTGTTGCCCCTTCCTGTAAATTGTTTATTTAAACAATTGGCTCAATGTACTTATTCAACTATGTTATTTATTGTATTGCATATTAATAGGAAATTGTAGCATATAATTTCAAAGTTCATATTGTTGATATCTTTCTCTGTATGTATTTCATATGCATGCATCCCTGCGTCTTGTGTATGTGTATACACATAAAGGTCAGAGGACAACCTTGTGTGTCAGTACTGGCATTCTACTCTACTTGAGGTGGTACTTCTTGCTTGCTGTTGTACATTTTGCTGTAGGAGAGCTGATATTATAATCATGTACTTGACCATGTATTACTTTACATGAGTTTGAGAATTAGACTCATAACCAAATTTGTATGCAAGCATTTTCGTCAATTAGCCATTTTTCAGTCTTTCACTTATTTTTATATGATGTGTGTGTCTACCCCGCTAGAATTAATGCTTCTTGTATGTACTAATATGGCACACGCTGAAATGTAACATTCTTTTCAGCTTTTGGTCTCAGACACCTCTCAGACCAGAAACTCCCTCAGCGCCAACTCCCATTGCTTTCCCAATCTGTGCCCTTCAGAAACTATTCACCATAGTTTCCCCCAAATTAAGGACGAAGGGCTACCTCTTGTTACTGTAAAGATTCTTAACTCCATCCCATTGTGTGTTCAAGTTATATTGTGATGAATGACATTCCATGCTGTACATGTTACTGGATTTTTAAATCTCAACACTTCTTGAAGTCACAGAGATATTCTTCTATATTTTAACCTAGAACCATTTGAGTTTTGATTTTGACAAATGTTTAACCACCCAATATTTATCTATTAATTTTGTTCATGGTGCAAATGGAGGTGTTTTCCCCCCTGTGGGACTCTGTAGATATATCAGATGTTAACTTCACAATATTACATATACCATTTGCATAGCCTGTGCCCATTTCTAAGAAACCTGAATACTAGTCCATTTACCTTCTTCACACTAGAAGACCAGATGCTTTCTTTGAGTGAAAGAACAGGAAAAACTATTCCAACTAAACAGTCCTTTCATACTGGTTGCAGTAAACACACACACACACACACACACACACACACACACACATACACACACGCATACATACATACACACACATACACACACATACACACACATATACACACATACACACACATACACACACTCACACACACATACACACATACACACACACTCACACACACATACACACACACACACACACACACACACACACACACACACACCAAGGATGAGAGATTCTTGTGAATTTTTTCTAGGATAAATTTGTAGTGAGATTTTCATATTTTAGCTTCTAACATGTGTCTATGTCCTATGTGCTGATATATATTTCAAATTGGTTGTGCTAGTTAGAGATTTTAGTATTTATGCAATCTCTTCTTTAAAATGGAAAACTTCCTTTTAGCAATTAAAATTATAGTTTCTGAATTATCCAATTTGTGTAAAAATAAAATATTATATATACTGGGGACTTCTGCAACAGCTGTATCTACTTGTTCATAAGTTAATTTTATTTATCTGTTTATAAATTTATATATTGTACTATGTATAAACTTTTTATTTTACCAAAATTTGAAGATATATTAATGTATTATTGCATTATGATTGAAGATGGCATTTTTCTAAAAATTTTTTGTTGTTTTCTGTTAAAGATGACTTTGCTAGGATAATGTCAGATTTGACTTTGCAATATGATGATTGTCCATTTTATTATTTTGATGCCATTTCCATCTTTCTTTATTATACTATACATATAATTCTAAAATTATATATTTTCTTAATCTTATCTAATTCTTTGTATTTTTCATATTATGTAAAGTATCTTTTAATTTGCATATTAAAAGATACTGTTTAGCTTTAAATTAATCTCATAATCCTTTAAAGATAATGTGATTTCAATTTTTTATGTTGCAATTACCAATGCAGTTCTATTTATTTAGTATTTTCTATTAATGATGTTTTCTGTTGGCTTGTTTTACTTTCCCAAAGAACTCCTATACATATCAGATATTTTAATTTTTTTGGAATCATAACATAATTACATCATCTTCCTATCTCCTTTCTCCTACTAGGCTTTCTCAAACCTTCTTGCATTTTTAAAATTTATGAACTCCTTTTCATTAATTGTTGTTACATACACACACACACACACACATATATATATATATATATGTGTGTGTGTATGTAACAACAATATATATATATATATATATGTGTGTGTGTGTGTGTGTGTGTGTGTATGCATATATGTATGTTCTTGGATGCATAAATACAAACTGCTCAGTCTGTTTGTTATTTGTATGTGTGTTTTGAGGGCTGACCATTTGGTTTTAGCTAAATAATTGTTGTGCACTTTC
This sequence comes from Mus caroli, assembly GCF_978045245.1. Lineage (NCBI taxonomy): Eukaryota > Metazoa > Chordata > Mammalia > Rodentia > Muridae > Mus > Mus caroli. The sequence continues at coordinate 28,490,566 of NW_028227274.1, read as the reverse complement.
CTGGAGAAGACTAATTTTCCTGTTGCTAGGATTTCTTGGTTTCTCTTCCATTCTGCGGACAAAATAGATATTCATAAATTCAGTGATTGTAGTTCCCTCATCCCACTCTAACTATTTAGAACCTTGATTATGTCTTTGTAAAATCTGAACGGGTTGATGGAACATGTTAAATGATAAAGTGCAGGCTAATAATGAATACCCATAGAGACTGCATCCAAATCAGAAAGCTGAGCAGTCTAAGTATCACTTGTCTCCCTTCAGGGCTCTTCATAACTGTAATCCCAATAGTCCTATTCTGAATTTATATTTGTAATAATTGTTGTAGTTTAGTGTCTTACTATGTCTCTATACACAACCTCATGACCATTATGCATAATTAATAAGCAAGAATATAAAGTCTTGGGAACCATTACAATTTTTAAAATTATTGGTAACTGCCTAGGAGTATCTGCTTTTTTAAATAATAAGCATTGACAATTATCAAAAAAGATGAAAATCAAGGGGTAGTTTTAAAATATATTATTCATATTTCTCTTAAGCAGTGTTACAATCATGTTATGATTAATATTTTTCTATTTAAAGATATCAATGCCATTGCTTTGCCATTTTAAAAATCCCTTTAATGTTTTTTGCTCATTCTTATTTTTATGCTTTCAGTCAGTTGGAATTGAACATATTTTGGCTAAAGTATGTGAAAAATTACTCAGATATAGATAGAGAGTATTTTAATAACCTTCTCAGGTAATTTTGGCCCTTGAGTCACGGGGCTATCCAGGCATGGAGTGACATGTGTTGGACTGTCCAGCATGAAAATACCCAACTTAATATTTCGATAATTAATTTCATTCAAATTTCCTTTGGAATTAGGAGATCATTTAATAGTAATAAAGTTTTACAAATACTGATTTTTTTTCTTGAATTCTTATATTTTACCATTGGTCACAAATACTGTGTAGTTGTTCTTGTACTAGAAGTTTCACTTTCTGATTTGCTAAGATAAGGTTTATCAGGTTCTCAAGTTGGAATAGCTTTAGTTTTGTGGTAAAGATCCTTCCAGGGGAAAATATTGTTCTCTCTTAAGAGTTAAGCCACTTGCTGAAGTCCTTGTACAGCGTTTTAACCCAGGATAACTGTACATCAGTAGAACTGCTTTATGCCCACTTCCTGCTTCATTACACAGAGTTTGAAGACTGTGTGAACTGAAGCATGAATAGTGAATGCGATTGTGTAAGATTACTACTCTGTCATCAAGTTCAGGCTTGTGCTGATGTCCTTTCCATTGTGAGCATGTGACAGCAACAGTCCAGCAGTGTGTGCTTGACATTGCGCAGCTGTTGTAGCACAAGGTAGAAAAACCACGGGTTACCCTATCACTACCCTGTGAGACCAGAATGAATAACAGTGCAGAGAAAAAACCAATTAAGAATCATATTGTGAAAGTCTGCAGTCTGGGTAATGGCCCAAGCTTTTCAATTCTTCTCCTATAGCCACGGCCTTTGATTTCCTGCTTCCCACTTGTGGAGCCTACCTGGCCATTTTCTCTGTAAGGCATGCTCCTAGCATTCCCTCTGTCACCACTTATTTTTAATTATTTTTTCAACCCATTCAACTCTGTCTAAACTGACTAGTAACATGACTTCTCACTTATAGTTGTGATTGTAAGATAAATGTATGGAAGAAATCCAAGGACATAATTTTAATTTTTAAATTCATTATGTGACTAATGTTATCTATTCCATATTAGGTATAGTAATGGTGTCTTCCATCAAAGGGAAGCAGACATTTCCATCAAATAATCCAGTATTAAATTGTGTAGTGTGAAGAGAACATTATTAAAAATAAATGATCTTAAGTTTCTTAATCACTTTTAATTTAGCTTAATTGAGACATAAAATGCATATTCTAGATACTGATTGACATTTGATAATATTACTGGATTTGAGTAGCAATTGAATTAATTATGTAATGAAGTAATTATGGTGGTTTATTTTCATTAATTCAATTAATTTGATTTTATTGATTGTTTTGAGACTATGCTTTCTAGTATTTATTAGACTAGTCTGCTCAATATATGGGAATATATATTTATATATGCAAAGGATGTTAAGCACTTTTATGAAAACATTTAAATATGTTAAACTAAATTTGACCCAAGGCTTTATATATATCATACATCTTCATGTAGTAACCAGGAATCTAAATTATTACAAAAGTCAACTGAAAGCCTAACTTAGGAATTTACTTTGTTAATATATATATATGCATTTAGCTAACTATCCCCTTGGTCTTCATGTAAATACAGGACACACATTTATAACCTGCAGTTTAGGGCGTATTATTTATGGGAAAGGCTGCTCTGCCCCCTGAACTCTTGAAACATTTCAGACCTCCCCCTCTTCTTGTGAACATGGTTCAGTAGTAAGATGACCACTGATGCTCTCATAGGGAGGAGAAACGGGGGATGTGCTTCAGAGGTTGGGAAACCGTTTTATGTACATGTTTTAGCAAAAAGATGGTTTAATTGGGCAAGGCATATATAGCAAAGTCATGACTTTTCAGGGGTACGGTGGAGTATAGTTCATGTTAACACAATAAGAGCTCTCTTGCCTCAAAGGGAATCTCACACTCTTTAAAAAAAATCTCTCCTCATATTTTGTAACTCTGTCATATCCTTTGGAATTCATTAATGGAACACTTTAGCTTTTAAGTGTGCAGAGCACTATCAAATATCAGAGGGCTTAACTGATTCAGAGAAAATGTAACTTTTGAAGCTTCCTCTTCACTATTGTCTGGGTTCCAGAATCTGCACAGTCTAATGCACTCAGTGTTTATGCATCAGGGCATTAATAAACCTCTGGATGCAAATTCACCGGACTTTCAATGTTTGGCCTATTAGTTTATAACTTCAATTTTGACTAGTTTTCAAAGTCAGGTGTGATTATTAGTCTTGAGCCCACCCTTATTTCTGTTCCCTGCATCCACAAATCACAAATCCAGCAAGTTATGGTTCAGGGTGCAGAGCAATCTTTCCCATAAATATTAGTTATATTACTGAGTGCTGCAATTTAGTACCCTAGGCGTGCTCTTGGATGGCTTGTTCTTTGCACTCTGAGTAAGCAGCAACTAATTTCTCCCACTAAGTGTCCTGTTCCTTTCTTATATCTGCCCACTTAGTTGCTCACTCCACCACTATCCTAGTAGGTTCGGTACTGAATACATTCTGATTGTCTAATGTCATGTATCTTGCAGAGGGTAGACGAGCTTCCCCACAAGAGACATGCTCAAGCTTCAGTGTCCACATCTGTGAAATACTAAGGCAGGTACTTTGGCTACTCTGAATACCATTGCGATTTTTTCTATCCCATTGGTACCAGATTAAAAAGATCTGCCTTTACCCCATCAAAAGACCTACTTTTTCCATTATTAACCAGCATCCAATCTGGACATTCCTGGTGCCAAAGGAAGAGTTATTTAACATGTCTGAATGATGCTGACTAGTATCTTGGGAAATGGTAAGAAAGAAATAGGGATATATTTAGGACGCCCATATAAAAACTACAAGGAAAAAAATATGAGAAATAGATATGGCCCATTGCTCTCTCCCAAAGGCTCTATAAAGGAGCTGCTGTATAGCATAACTTGCTGTGATCTTGTGGCTCTGCGCTACAGGGAACAGAAATAAACACAACATGATGTGCTCAAGACAGGAAGTCACACTGACTGAGAAACATTACTCAGGGCTGCAAAGTAGAAAAATAATAAGACAGGCATTAAACGTCAGGTGGACAAAGCTCAGCTCCTAGACTGAGATGAGTTTTTCCTTGGCCTCAGGACTGTGACCTGAGCCAAGGCTGGACTAAAGGCCCTTCAGTCAAGTATTTCCCCATAACATTGGGAAGTATTTAAGCAACAAATGGCAGTCAAAGAAACACATTCCACTGTTTTATCACCAATGGCAAGTTTTGTTCTCAAAAAACTGAGTCAGGAATCTGGAATAAATGGTTCTGCTATTCAGAGTGTGTTGTGTACAAGTTTTGGGACTGGATTTATATCCCAGAACCAATATAACCAGCTGCATGTAGTCCCACACATGGCTTGTAGCCCCAGGACTAGGGAGGTGGAGACAGAAGGATCACTGGAGTTTCCTGAGTGTTGACCTAACAAAGAAAATCTGAGGCCTCCACACATAGATACATTCACAACACAAACACTACATACACCATAAATGCACACATGCCCTTAAGATAAAGAAGCCTAGTCAATTGCTTCTTTATTTATCTAAAACCTGTGCCTACAACCAGCCGCTTCCTTTTGTTTCTCCATTTTGTTTTTGTTTTTTCTGGTTTTGGTACTTTTGTGATTTGTTTTCAGCTGTAGCTTGAGTTTGAAGGGTTTGAATTCTTCTGGATGGCAAAAGGATACAGAATCATAGTCATGAGTGAGGGGAATAAACCAGGAGATACATTTTGAAGGTTCAGAGAGTATAGTGGAAGAGAGGACTGAAAGATCAGAAAAACAGAGTTTGTGGAGAACTGTCATGAAGTGCAATTGTACTCATGAATTTATAGCATGTTGAGAGTAGAGAACAAGCTCTCATAGATATGGATGGGTTAATGCTTTGAGTTTGAATTTCCTAGCCTCTATAACGCCAAGGTACACATTTCTATTATCTTTAAGTTCCCCAGTATAGAAGCTGGGATATAGCTCCTGAGCAGATGAAGAAACTTGGTTCTGAGGGTGGACAGCATAGTTCAGTGTTAGAGCACCTGCCCAGGCCATGCGAGGACCTGATTTCATTCTCAACACTACACATATACATGTAAATTAAGGTTTTTTTTATTGGGTATTTATTTCATTTACATTTCCAATGCTATCCCAAAAGTCTCCCACACACTCCCTCACCCACACCCCCACCCACCCACCCACTCCCACTTCTTGGCCCTGTCGTTACCTGTACTGAGGGATATAAAGTTTGCACGACTAATGGGCCTCTCTTTCCACTGATGGCCGACTAGGCCATTTTTTGATTCATATGCAACTAGAGACACGAGCTCCAGGGGTGTACTGGTTAGTTCATATTGTTGTTTCACCTATAGGACTGCAGATCCCTTTAGCTCCTTAGGTACTTCTCTAGCTCCTCCATTGGGGGCCCTGTGGTCCATTCAATAGCTGACTGTGAGCATCCACTTCATAGCAGCCTTATTTATAATAGCCAGAAGGTGGAAAAAGCCCAGAAGCCCCTCAACAGAGGAATGGATACAGAAAATGTGGTACATTTACACAATGGAGTACTACTCAGCTATTAAAAAGAATGAATTTATGAAATTCCTAGGCAAATGGATGGACCTGGAGGGCATCATCCTGAGTGAGGTAACCCAATCACAAAGGAACTCATACAATATGTACTCACTGATAAGTGGATATTAGCCCAGAAACTTAGGATACCCAAGATATAAGATACAATTTACTAAACACATGAAACTCAAGAAGAATGAAGACCAAAGTGTGGACACTTTGCCCCTTCTTAGAATTGGGAACAAAACACCCATGGAAGGAGTTACAGAGGCAAAGTTTGGAGCTGTGATGAAAGGATGGACCATCTAGAGACTGCCATATCCGGGGATCCATCCCATAATCAGCTTCCAAACGCTGACACCATTGCATACACTAGTAAATAAAGCTTTTAAAGGGTCTGGTGTGTATTTAATTTCCTCAAATGCCCGGACATTAGATTTTAAGGCTAGCTAACTGTCTACATATAAGAAAATGTTTAAAAACATACTGCAATACTGTAATAAAGATTTTTGGCATCTGGTACTGATGGAGGTTGAATAATATAATCAGAGAAACTCATTTCTTACACAATTCAGGAAACTTAAGAGACGACTTTGAAAACGGACAAGCCAGAGAATTGCAAATGCAAAGTGTGAATTTTGTTTCCAGGCTTATCCTCAGCAAAGAAACTGGGAGGTGGTAGTTCCAGGACAGTGGACTTTCATGTAATTATAATCAGCCATTTTTAGCCGACAGAGGCATAAATACTCTTGACTTTCTTGCATGCACTTTGCCAACAGTCCCAGATTCACACACATGATTGTAAGTCATTTGAGTCCACAATCAATTTTGGTATTCCCTCCAGCTACGTTCACAAATGTGCTTTGTGTAGATTCAGAGCAGTTCCTGATTCTCATCCTTAAATACCAGACTGCAGAATTGCAAAGAAGATTAACAAGTGCAAAACCCCAGAGGAACTCAGATCTCAGTCTCTTAAACAGGATTACTTCTTCTGAAGCAGCCAGATAGTCTTAGAAAAGACTCATTTTTTTCTTCTTTTAAGCTGTAGTTTAAGACTCTGTATAATCCATTAGGCTTCAATTAAGCTAGTATTAAAATATATTAATTCACAGAGAGTTTCTTAATCACAGTAAGTCTAGCTCTGGGCTAGGTTTTATAAAAAAAATATTCATTTGAGATGGGGGAAAGAGGAACTGTACATACAAAGGAGGAACTCCGGGTGCACGTGGAATATGCTCTTCCTGAATTAGTGCTCCAGGCAAATGGTGCTGGAGGGTTCAGAAGTAAGCAGTTGTCCCGAGGATTGGGGGAACCAATAGGAAATGAGTCCTCCTGTGCTGGATAGGTTTTATACTGATGATAATTTTTAGGCAAGTTTTAGATTTTTCAGAGCAATTGAATAGAAGTTAAGAAGTCCCCACACATCCACATTCTGTACACAGCGTCCTCCAAAGTACCTATCTCTAGTCAGGTGGAGATTTGTCAGCATCACTGAATTGACCCATTGCTAGCCAACCTCTATCAGCTATATTTGGATCAACACTATGCTCTGTGGATTTGGATAATGTACAAGCATCTCCCTCTCACATGTCATACAGGAAAACATTACTGCATTGAAAACACTCTCTGCTCCACTTGCTCCTTGTTCTCTATTCTTCAGTCCCAGCTGTCATTCAAAAACCTTCCTGTCTCCAGTTTTGCCTCTCCTGGAATTCATATATTGTAATCATATTATGCAGAATGAAGTACTTTCACTCACTAACATGCATTTATATATTATCTATGTTTTATCATGGCCTGGGAGCTCTTTTATATTTAATGCTGAGTAAAGTTCCATTGAAAGAATGTAGCAGAATTTGCCCATGAACCTATGGAATGCTATCTCAGTTGCTTTCAAATTTGACAACTATGCATATAATTGTTGTAAGCAGCTGCTGGCTGATTCTTGGCACACTGGGGAAGTGTTCATATGACCCATGTAAATCAGGTACAGAGAAGAAGTTTAGTGTGTTCAGTGATTTATACATCATAATTATTTTGTATATTTGATAATAGTGAATGTCTATGTAACATCTCACTGAAAGGATGTGAATATATGATGGTTTGAAATATCTCCAAGGGTTATATTAAAATGTAAACACATTGTTTATTTGTATTTAAGTTCCATGGTAAGAAATGGCAAGAGAGAGGAGAGTCAAAAAAGCCAGATCTGTGTCATTCAGCTCTCCCTTAGTAGTGAGCTTCTCCAAATATAAATTTTACTGTTATTAAGAACTCTCCTTTGCCAGTTATCAAATAATAGTTTGTTTTTATCTAGATATGTCTATTAGAGAAAGTCTGACCTTCACCCAGAGGCTCACCCAAACATTCCTTCTGGTTATATACTGAACAGTTCTTGATCCAACTTTTGTTCATCTAAATCTCTTTACAGTGTTTATTCCCAGTAATTTAGCTTCCATATAGTAATTACCCAGATGACAGCTATTTATACTCCATATAGCTGTGTTTAGACAAGATTATAAAATGGAGGTGATTTATTATTATGTTCTACATCTTATTCAGTTTTTCACATTTCACAACTGTGCTAATTAGCTTTAACTGTCAACTTACCACAGTCTAAAAAAACATCTGGAAGAGAGTTTCAGTGGAAGGATTATTGGAATCAGGCTAGCCTGTGGGCATTCCTGTGAAAGATTGTTTTGATTGTGAAATAACTCCGCCCACTGTGGGTGGAACCATTTTCTATGCTACTTGTTCTTGGGATGTGTTATTGCTGCAACAAAAATGAAACTAGAATAGCAGCACAGATGAATATGAACATAGTTAGTGAACCTAAAATTCAAGGATGCACTAATGCCTTGGCCACTACACAGCTAATGTCTAAGGAGTAAATACTCCAGACCTTTTCTTGACTCTTAAAACCAACCTACTTTCCTTCCTTCCTCTTTTCCACCTTTCTTCCATGTTCCTTTCCTTGTTTCCCATTTTAGAGGAAACAAAACTACTTCTTGCCAGCAGGGTTCAAACTGTCTAGTAAGTATTATTATATGAACGCCTCCATAAGATATAAGTCAAAATTCTTATTATTGATTTTACATTAGATGCTTTTGATGGATTTTTATATACTTTAAAGGAATTTTCTGCCTTGAAGGTATCTTCAATAATATGATAAGAACTGTTGCAGTAGAAAGTGCTTCTCTATAAAGAGCAAAAATACTTTTTAAGACAAAGTGCTACAAAACTATTTTATATGCTGAAACTGATCAGGACTAATACCTGTTCATTGATGATGGTAACTAAATCATCAAGAATGATGCATCATCTGTGACAGTATGAAAGTGTTTAATGACTTGGAAGAGACTGGCTATGAGAACCAGTCCCATCTACTACTTTCTCAGAATCCCCTATGAAAGGATGAAGGGAATGCTAGTACTGTATCCTTGTCCAGGAACAGACATGGCAGGATCCAGTCTGGAGTTCAAGCCACGGCCTTAAGGAGTCAAGACTGAATTTTCTGGGGATATAACTCTTTCCTTTTTCTGGGGATACAACGCATCCCTTTAAGTGGTGGTCACCAGTTATAAGGCAACTGTGTCTGAAGTATCCTGTGTTCTCTTTGCTAACATTGTCTGACTTGGCTCTCTGATATAAGAAGTGTGCTGCTTAATAAACTTGTGTGGCATAAGTCATCAGTAGATGAAAGACATTTAAGTCTCAGGTTTTGCTTTTGTCTTCTTTATGTCTTATCTGTGATCCTTCCTCCTCACACCTCACCATTCATGATCTTTGTTACTGGCCATCAACTGGCCATTCTGAGGACATGGGAATATTTTTTGAGTTGTATATCTTTTTTGTGGAAAACAAAACAAACTCAAGACACAAGACAATTCTATTTGAGCTTCTGTCCTTTGTGAGAGTTCTCGGTGTAGTGGTGCATGCTGCAATAGAAAGCGTGATTCCATCTGCATTGTTGCACTTGCTGTCAATGCACATGCCTGCGTAGGTTCCAGGAGTTCAGCTGTGTGTGTTTATCTTCTATAATTATATGTATAAATGTTTCATGGCAGTATACATTTTTTAAAAGGAAGCTTGTCAGTTATGTGTCCATCACAAATGATTTTCTTTCTAGCTTTAAGGCATATTTGCTATTCACCAGCCTGTTAAAAATGAAACATGACTGATTTTGCAATAGTACTGCAAACCAGCACCTTCACTCAGCTAACAGCCTCATGAACTAAAAATTTCAGAAACATGGGACTCCCAAAATGAGAATTAAGCCAAGAAATAAAGTGTCTTGACATTGTATTATCAATAATGTTTTTGCTTTATTCTCTTGAAAGCAAATGATAAAGATATTAATTATCACCCAAATAGTACAAATATTAACCTTAACATAAAAGAAACACTTAGCTGAAATATCATTCATTACACTAAAATTATTTATCCTTCAAACTGGATTCTACAAAAATATTTTTAGAGATTTTTTATGCTCATAGAAACTAGGTTGGGATCACAATAAGTCCTGCCAATCCCCGCAGTCTCTTTCTTTGCTACAGTGTTACACATAACGGTGGTATCATGTTATGATTGTTATACATCAGTTATTGAAACATCATTGTCATCTAAGGAGCACAATTTACATTAGGACTCACTCTTGGTGGTTGTATACTGTCAGTCTTGGCTCATGTTTAATGACAGGGAGTCAACATTGTGGTGTCACATAGAACAGTACAAGTCCATTGGAAACCCTCAGGGTTATGCATCTTTATCCCTCTTTCTCTAGCTCCTGTCAATCATGGATCTCTGTGTATGTAGTTCCCTTTTCCAGCATGCCAGGTATTCAGAACTATGTAGTGTCTGGTCTTTGGACAGTAGGTCTTTATTAGCAGATGTATCCCTCTAAGCCTTTAGGGACTTTAATAGCTCATTGATAACTGCTCAGTAATATTATTTTGGGGATTATTTAGGACAGAATTGTTGCTTTTGGGTTTAGGTACCTGTGAATTACATTTTTATAAGTGAGAGTTTCTAAGTTTTTGTGTGAACGTTAAGTGTTCAATTTGTTTGAGATAATGCCAGTTCACTTGAGGGATGGACTATATGATAAGGATGCTAAGTGTTGTAAGGAATTGCCAGCAGGTATCTTCAGTGGCTATAACTTCTTTTATCAAAGAAGATATTCTTCATTCTTCTTACCAGCGTTTGGTATTCAGTAGTTTGAATTTTAGCCATTAGAATATAAGAATGGCCGTATATCATTAATAGGCTGCACTCACTTAATGATAGTCTTTTAGTATCTTTGTTTTGTTGTAATATGTGTTCTCTACTGAGGTGTCTATTCATGGTCAGGTACTTCAATTTTACTCAGGTTACTAATTTTTTTCTTGTTGAGTTTAATAATTCTGTCTCAAATCTTGGAACAATGGTCTATCACTAGCAGATGATAGTCTTGTTCTCATGGCTCATCTTTCACTTGACAGTTTACTGGTTTGTTTGTTTAAGTTCAAATTTTCACTAATCTACTTCATGTTGTTGGTGTTATCTCCAGAAGTCATTTCCATACCCAAGGTTACCTAGGTTCCCTTCCCTACCTTTCTTACTTTCTAAAAATTGTATACATGTGTATGTTACATTTTTGTCTAAGATCTATTTTGAAAAAATTATTGTGAAAGGTGCAAGGCACATGTGTATATTCATCTTTTGGGGAGGGGATATGGGTTTCTGTTTGCTCCACATAATAGGTTCAAAAGGCATTCTTTGCTTCACGACTTGGCATTTGCTCCTTTGTCAAAGATCAACTGACTACATGTGTATGCACTGATTTCTGACCTCTCAATCCAGATCCATTGATCTCTTTGTCTGCTTGTCTGCTGGTGTGTTATTGCATTGCTTATAGACTCTAGTTGTAGCTTATGCTGTTTTGACATTGGGTAGTGTAAGATTTTTTTTTCCTTCTTGAACCTAAGCGGGCTATTTTCTCTTTTGCCATTTTATAGAATACCTAGATAAGTTTTTGACACTTCAAAAATTTTGCAAATCTTTTAACTAGTATTAGACTGAATCTTTAGATATATTTAAGATCTTCATACAGACAGTTTTGGATTGGCTGGACATTAACACAGAATGACTTCCATTATATTACATTCTGTTATATTTTATGTTATTTACTTATTTAATTACATATTTATATTTTATGTTATTTATTTATTTACTTATTTATTTATTTTGAGACAGAATTTCTCTGAGTAGCCTTGGCTGTCCTGGACTTCCTCTGTAGGATATGCTGGCCTCATATTCACAGATATTCACCTGCCTCTGCCTCCCAAGTGCTGGGATTAAAAGCGTGCACCAACACTACACAACCCCAGTTATTTTTTCTAATATATAGATTTTACGTATATTTTGCTATATTTATAGCAAAGTATTCCATTTGGAGAATGCTAATTTAAATTAGAAGCTTTTAAAATTCAAATGCCACCTGCCACTGTGTCCATTAGGCTTCATGCTGACAGTCTTTCTATAACGCTTCTAATTCTAATTTTGTCATTTTGATAAATTATTGAAGGCTTTCTATATAGGAAAGTTATCATCGCACAGCCATATTTTATTTTTTTATCTTCCAATCTCATTACTGTTCAGTTTCTTTATGTCATAGTAAATTAGCTAAGATAGCCAGTGTGAGGTTGAATACTAGAGAGAGAGAGAGAGAGAGAGAGAGAGAGAGAGAGAGAGAGAGAGAGAGAGAGAATATGTTCTCTGCTAGGTTCTTGATCTTTGTCAAAAGCTTCAAGTTTTCATCTTTAATGATATTACCTGTAGATTTGGAAGTTGACTTTTATTTAATGATGTGAAGAAGTTCCCATCTAGATTTTCTGTGATTTTTTTAAAATCAGTAATGGAGATTGAATTTTGTCAAATGTTTTTTCCCATTATTAATGAATTGAGTAATTATTTTTAGCTAAAAATAAGATATAGCAGTAATATTGGCATTGTGGTGTTCTTGTGAAAAAAAGGTAGAAAATATGTAGTTTGCTTTCATCCTATACAGGAGCTTGTAAAAGATTGGTTAATTGTATCTTTCAAGATTTCCTAGCATCTACCAGTAAACTGATGAGGGCCTGAAAGTTTTCTGATTTTAGAAGACCATTGTTGATTGATATGAGCATGTTACCAATGCTGTTTTTTATATATCTCAGAAGATTGTATAGGTACAGTGTGTGCACTTGTATGTCTACATATGCGAAAGTGCACAAGGAAACTATCAGTCGACCTCCTGTTACTCTCCAGGTGCCACAGCCTCCTTTTTTGAGACAGTGTCTCTTACTAGAACTTAGGGATCTCCCTTTATGCTAGGCTATCTGGACATCATTTAGGTCCATGGACCTTTTTTCTCCAGCACTTAAATACAAGTGCTCACACAATGCTCACATTCTTACTTTTATTCTGGGGTTCAAATTCAGGTCTTGATGCATGGGAGGAAACCACTTCGCTGACTTAGTCATCTTCTCTGCTCTAGCGTGGTTCTTCTGAAATGACCAAAAGATTGAGTCTGGCTAAGGGTTCTCAATTTTATGATTACATCAATATTTGGTTGATATTCTGCAACAGTTTTTCTTTGGGGGTTTAACGCTTTCTTCTCTGATTTTGTTTTATCGTCTACTTATATTAGGTCTTAGTGGCTCTTATTTTCCTAGTTTCTTATGATAGGAACAATTTTCACTGATTTAGAGTCTTTTTTTTTTTTTTTTTTGCTAATATATAAGCCCTGGCTGCAAATATCTCTGAAAAACTGTGTTTCTGTCCTCCACAAATTTAATTGAATTTATTCTATTTAATTAATTAAACTTTTAAATGTTACTCATATTTATTCTTTTCTTTTTTTCTATTTCTCCCTCCCTCTCTTTTATCCTTTTTTTATTTCATCTACTTTTGTGTCATTTATAAGTTTCAAATCTCTGTCACTGGAGGTTTTTTCCTAAGTTTTTAACTATTAATTTGTAGTTTATGTCATACTTTTTAAGAACAATCATTTTATCACAATCTTTCATGTGTATTACTTTTTATGGCACAGAATGTGGTATCTTCATCAGTGTCCATGAAAGCTTTAGAAGAACATACAATATGCAGTTATAAGATGAAGTAATCTGTAGATATAAATTATAGTACATTGGAGAACACTAATGCTTTTCTTTGTCAATTGGAAATGGTTTCTTGGTTATGTCCATTCCACTTCCACATAACTGTGATCCCTGATCACTTTAACATGTATAGGACCTGTGCATGCTTGCTTAGGCTCTGTGAGTTGGTATGTGCATTAGTCATGTATCTGGAAGACATTGTTTCCTTGGTGTCATCAATTGCCTCTGTCTCTTAAAATCTTTCTGCCTCTATCCCCTGTGTCCTGAGAGAAGTGCTTTGATGGAGATATCCTATTAGGAATGAGAGTTACAAAGTCTCTTACTCGCTGCACATTTTCCAGTTGTAGTTTCTGTGTTAGTTCTCATCTAATGCAAGAGGAAGCTTCTGTGATGATGGCCATGCTATGCACTGACCTTTGAATATAGCAGAATGTTTTTAGAGGTCATTTTATATCTGTGTCCTTGGACACCCATGTTTTCAGACATGGGTTCTATTTCATGGGGTAGGCCGTAAATCCAGCTAGATATTGGTTGATTACTCAGACTGCATTTGTGTTGAGTATTGCACCAGCATGCCAGGCAGGTAGGTCACCATTGTTGATCCCAGGGTATGTAGCTTCTTTGAGTTATCTTTATCCTATAGTTTCATTCAGAATATCTTCCAGAAATATGAACACTAGACAGTAGAGGTGAAATTCTAGTTATGCTCTAGCTCAACTTTTCTATATTCTATGTGGTATATAAGTGTTGTCTTCAACAATCAAGCCTTACCTTTAGTATGTGAGGAACAACCCATAATCTTTAAAAAAGCATGAGTTGTTTGAGAGTTCCCATGGGGCCTATTTATCACTCTATACAAAACTTATTTTCAATGTATCAATGACCATAACATATGGTTGGGTACCCTCAATATGATAGAAGAGGAAATGAGCAATAGTCTTGAGCTATTTTTCACAGGGAAAAGACTTTATGAACAAAATAAATAGCATAGGTACTAAGACCAACAATTAATAAATGCCACCTTATGAAACTGAAGTTTCTGGATAGAAAAGGACACCATCATCTGAACAGAGAAACATACAGAACATGAAAAGATCTTTACGAACTATACATCTAATAGAGGGTTAATATAAAAAATATATAAATTACTTCTAAAAGTGTATATTAAAGAACAAATAACTCAATCAAAAATGGGACATAGAACCTAAATAGAGAGTTCTCAAAAGAAGAAACATGAATGGCCAAGAAACACTTAAAGAAATGTACAACACCCTTAGTCATCAGGGAAATGCAAATCAAAACGACTTTGAGATAATTTTTCTTATACCAGTCAGTATGATCAAGATCAATAGAACAGATGTCAGCTCATTCTGGCAAGGTTTGGAGAAAGGAACCATTCCTTCATTACTGCTGGGAGTTCAATCTTATATAGCCACTGAGGAAATCAATGTGGTGGTTTCTCATGAAGCTAAAGAATAAGTCTACCTCAAGATTCAGGTATATCATTCTCAGGCATATACCCAAAGAGTTCTGCCTCTTACTATGGAAAAACTTCCTTACTCATGTTCATTGCTGCTCTACTTACAGAGAAAATTGGAAACAACCTCGATTTCCATCAACTGATAATGAAAATGGTATAAAGTATAAAGTGGAATGGTATTAGCTGTTGAAAAAGAAAATGGTGAAATTCCTAGGTAAATTGATGGAAGTAGGAAAAGAAACTACCCTAAATGAGGTAACTCAGATCCTCAAAGACAAATATTGTATCTATTCTCTCATATGTGCATGTTAGCTTTTAAGGCTTTAGTAGGCATGTTACAATTCATATACCCACAGAACTTAGGTAAAGTCTAAAGAGGAAGGGAGGATCTCCAAAGAAAGGGGAAAAATGCATAGCTACAGAGAGACAGGGAAGTTGGAGTGGGAGGATTAAACTGGTGAAGTAAGCAATAGAAAGGTAACAATATAGATATTCTAAGATGGATTATGGTGAGGAACTACCAGCATTAAGGATCATTTAAGGAGTCACATTGAACAACACCCAAATTAGACATCTATTGCCACCTTGAGTAAACTCCAGTGCCAGGAATGGGTTAAATCTAGCTGAGTATTGAGAGTTAACATTTCAAAGAGAAAAACCCTAAAATTTAGGTATAATGTAACATGTTTCCCAAGTTTTACAAGTTCACATGCATGCCAAAATCAACTGGATTGCTGAACTCATGCATTTTCTGGTCTGAATTTCCTTTAAAAATTATTCCATAGGCAACTTCTGGATGATTCTATGATGAACAAATACATTTCCCACAGATGTAATATGAGGGCTTTGCCTTGTCTTACTGTACCTTGCTTTGTTCTGTTTGTTATCTGTTGGAGGCCTACTCTTTCCTGAAGAGAAAATGAAGGGGCAATAGATCTGGGGGAGAGGGGACTTGTGGATAGGCTACAAGGAGTAGAGGGAGCAGAAACTGAAACTGTGTTGAGATTTATTGCATGAAAGAAGGATTTTTCAATAAATCAAACAAAAATAGGAATATATAGATATATGTATATATGTATATCTATATATTTCACTAGTGAAATATATAGGCCAATGACAGCATGAAGTAGCTGATTGCTGTAAAGTGTGCCTAATGTCAATACTTTGGGAGGTATATTTTGAGATTTCTTTTTTATTAATACCATATAATTTTACAAACTGGATAGGCAAGTGGATAGGCAGGTGGATGTCCTTGCAAGTGGAAACCCTTAACATAAAAATAGATTTGAAGAGTGGAAATACCTATAGCTCATAACTGATAGACATGGAATATATATATATACATACATATAAATATATATATGATATATGTTAATGCAATTTTGAACCTACAATACAGAATTATAATCTATGAGTCCTTTAACTATGTAATTAGTTACATACCAGTTAAGCTGGAACACTCACTTTGCACTGTGTACATCCTAAGAGGGAGTCCTGGTAGCTTGATGAGAGCACACTCAAAATTCTGCTTGCCACCTGTTGACTCTCCTGAACCTGGTTATTCATTATTTACTTGACCCTTTCTTTACAGTTCTTTACAAACATCTTAGTTTACAAAGATGGCAGTGAACTTGAACTAAGCAATGCTTTACTTCATCCACTATTCAAACCCTTAGAGAGAACAGTATAAAATTATGTAAACTCATTATAAGGTATGAAATCCTAGTTCAAAGGAATCTTTTTATTTTTTTCTAAACTGTGGTTGTAGATTTTCACAGGCACAAATATATTTATTCATTAATTCTTTAATTACTGCTTCTTCACCAAAACCCATTTGCCTGAGGTTTTTTATTGAGAATAATATCTGCTTAAATGTGATTAGTCTTAATTAAGTTATGTCTTCTTTCTCTAAAACTCTAAAATGAATTGTGTGACAAAATATTATTCTTAAGCAGACATATAAAGTAATTTTTACTGAAATAGTTGTTTGTATCATACTTTTATCATATATACATGTTTCCAATGTTGTCCCTTCACAGCACAGTCTTCAAAGGGAAACAAGACAGACCCCCTCCTGCATGCTTTTCTGGATGTGTTATGATCCCTTGAAACTTATAGGGGAACTAGATATCCCTGCTTTTCACACTTAGAAAAAGTCAGTTTTATTGCATGAGAACCTGTTTACATTTCAGACTGTCTTTCTATCATTCACCAATGTTAATTTGCTTCATTGTATTAATGTTCTGTGCAAAAATTACATTAACATTAATACATGCTAGAAAGAGCTGGCATTCCACTCACACATGAACATCCCATTAACTCAAGAAAATTAATAAAGCTTGTGCTAACTCACACCTCCTCTGTAAGATTCAGAACAGTGTGGCCGGACCATTTTTATCATAAAATTCTATTTTCCAAGATGCAGAATCCACATATACATATCTAAGAACAGAAAGAAGATAGTTAAAATGTTAGCTCATAATACAACAATTCAACTTGTTAATGGCCTGTCTTTCCTATCCTCCTCTCAAGCATGTAACCATTTGTGTATGATTTAGCCATATTTTCTCTATTGTTATTAAGCTCATTATATTGCTATTCTGCTTATAGTACAATCAGTAAAATTTTGTAAAATATTCATTTGTCTGCTGTCTGGTTGTGATTTCGTGATGCTTTGAATGGGAAGTAAGTGCTGCAAGTGATAAAGATGGAAATGTGGTTGAAATTTATTTTCTCAAAACATGTGCTTTGAACAGCAGCATGTCCTCAAAAAACACAGGCTGCAGTGAGTCAAACAACTTTGCCTTCATTTGCTCATTCATCTAATGGGGAAGTTTAAAGAAGTTTACTTTGAGTAAAAGTACACTGCATCTAGTCATCTGTATAAGTCACTGATAAAAAATAATGCATTGGTACCATGCTGCTGTCAACAGCAAGCACGGTTTACCACAGGGTTAACTGTGAAGGCAAAATTCCAGAAATTGAATATGAAAATTAATGTTCAGTGTTTAAAATGGTCTTTCATTTAAGTCATTTTTGTTTTTGGAGTTTAAAAATCTACATGAGAAGTCTAGTGTTATTAAAAAAAAACCTAATATAATGTTTTTGCAATAAACCTAGCCACCTGCTCTAATAGTAAAACTAATGAGAATACAGTTGTAATATTTATTGTATTTTCTCTATTGTGTACTGAGTTGAGTATTCTCTAATGAACTAATTCCTGTATTACTTTTACGTATGATTGGTTGTTTTGCTATTTTTGAAAGTAATTTATTTGCAAAAGTAGCATATAGTTTTTTGAGTTAGTTGTTATTTTCATTTCCCATTTCTACATTGCCATTTTATCTCACGACTACAGGACCCTTGATAACATCTGCTATCTAACTGAAGATGAACCATAAACAAAAACAATTTGGTACCATTCTAGACTCGGCATGATTATCTTATGGCTGATCATTTGTATTGGTGACCATAGTGAGATGAAATTTGAGGGAATTTTAAATATTAATCTCTGCACATGATTGAAAAGTGAATATGTTGAATGAGGTTATACTTTTAGATGCTGATTATCTATTTTCTATATACATCCCACATCATGTCATCAACAGATATTAGGTCTTACTGTTTTCAGTTAGAAACTTTTGGAGAAGCTTGATTACAAAGTTAAAGTAATCTAAAAGTGTCTTTTTGCATATCTACCGATTGCACTAAAACTGACAGACCTTTGTTCCTGGAACTTTAAAAATTCTTCCCCCTTCTTTAAACATAGTTTAAAACTATATTCTTCAAATCTATGGGTGGTATTTGCTCATCTAACAAGCTGTGGACATAACAGGCTATTGGATTACTATTCCAGGTAACAATGATACTGATGAGATTTGTGTGTGTGTGTGTGTGTGTGTGTGTGTGTGTGTGTGTGTGTGTTCAGAATAGCAGTTCTAACAATGAAAGTTAGAATAAAATAATTATCTCTGGATTATACAAGTTGAGCATTCTATGCTAAATGAATAATCAATATGAGGAAAATAAAGAAGATAGAAAATTTGTTATCAGAGGTCTTTTACTAGCTAATGGCTCATACAAACAAGCTTATTAAAAAAATACAGCATCTTATATACAATTCACATGGGATAAATGGGACAGAGTCATCATAAAATGGGCCAAGGTCAGCGAGAAACTATTCAAGTAATGTTGCACAAAAGGAACACAGAACCAAGTTCATAAGTCATGGACCTGATGATCATAGACTCTTCAGAGGGAAAAGCCAGATTTCCAGGAGTTGAAACCTTCTTTCAGGCCCTGGCTCCAGCCCCAGCCAAGGGGCTTGCCAAGTCTGTCCTTGGGCAAAGACACAGAGGTGAGTCTCCTTTGTCCTTTCATCGGGACCTCCGAGAAAACTTTGGATTAGCCCAACTCTCAAGATTTTACCCTCTGAGTGATTTCCACATATGATCCATGGAAGAGATAGACTCAAAAGTTACACAGATTCAAGATTCATCAGCTCCCAGAAGATACTACACACATGCATCTTTTGAGGAAATATTGTGAAATTCTCTGTGATGTCTCCTCTTCAAACTGACAGGAGTTTTAATTGAATTCTCCTAGATGGCTAACTCTTAAGCTATGGGAACCCCTAATGTGGAGGCATTCCTAATTTTGTCTTATTTGGATGACTACATGGAACTTTATTACTGTGCATGCTTTTACAGCTGAATGGTCCCCAGAGTTTCCACAATGCACTGCACTGTACATGACACAGCAAACATTGTTCTGCTAGAAAGAAGACTCATCATTTTAGAAATGCCATTCGACACTTCTGGGATTCTAATTAGAGACTATATGTTCCTTGAGGTCCAGTTTTCTAGAACTAGTACTTGCATGACATAAAAAAATTCAGTCACTGGATAGAGAAACTTAGGTGATCACTCAAGATTTGAATATAACTTTATCCTCTGTGTAGGCCTAGAATCATAAAGTGTTACACTGAAGTACTATTTACATATTCAGGAAATCACTTATTCTGAAAATAACATTGTGCCTTCCCACTGAGAGAAAAAGATTTGTTATTCCTCTCATATACTAGATGAAGCGAAAAAGAAATGGAAGAAACCTGAAGCCTTCACCTGCAGTAAGCAATCTGCAGAAGTGCAGGCTGGAATCCAGCCCCTGCTGGGACTCTAATGTCCAATTTCTCAGACAGAGGATTTACACATGAGGGATGATGATGTTTTGGAAGGAAATTAACATAGCCTTAGATGGAAAATGCAGAATATCTCAAATTAACTACAGAGCAATTACAGTGACATTGTGTGCTGTACAATAGCCCATTAAGCAGTATTAGATCACCGCCTTCCTCTGTTTCTGGCTTATTATTGGGGACAAAATGAAGTTTAAGCAGCATTTTGTGCAGTGTCGACCACATAAGGTCTGCCTGGGGTTCTGAAATTTATTTAGAAAAACAAACATATTCATATACATACATATACATGCATGCCTCATGTGCACAAATGCATACATACACACATTCACATGGATGAGTGCACATACACATTTGCATATACACATGTCCACATATCCATGCACACATATGTGCACATTTGCACACACTTTACACATGCATCACGCTCGATCAGCCATTCAGGCAGCATTTCAATTTTCAATGTACCTCTTTAATTGTAATTTTTTTAATTTATATTATACAATGCACTGATTTTGTTTCTTAATAATATGTAATTATAAATTTTAGATATGCATATTTAGATGTTGAATTTATTTATATAAATTAAAAATATGCCAACAGATATTTTGATATATGATATCATATTTCTAAATTGATTTTTGTTCTTCCCTCGCTTTTTCTATATATTTTTTGTCTCTCAATCATTTGTTCATTGAATTAGAATGGGGTATCTTTCATTTCATTTCATTTCTTTCTTTTTTTATTCACTTTATATCCTGATCATGGCTCCCCTCATTCCTCTCCTCCCAGTCCCACCCTCACATTCCCCTTCTCTGAATGGGAAGATTCCCATGTGTGTCAACAACCCTACCCACTCCAGTCACTCATGACTAAGCTCTCCTACCCCACTGAGATCAGACAAGGCATCCAGAACAGGGAAGGGTATCCAAGGGGAGGCAACAGAGTCAGAGACAGCTCCCACTCCAATTGTTAGGGAACCTGCATGAAGGCCAAGCTAGATATCTGCTACATATTTGTAGGGGCTTAGGTCCAGCGTGTGCATGCTCTTTGGTTGGTAGTTCAGTCTCTGTGAGCCCCCATGGGCTCAGGTTAGCTTACACTGTAGGTGTTCTTAATCCCTCAGGCTTCCTCAGTCTTTCCCCTGACTTTCTACAAGATTCTGAGATCAACTTATTGTTTGGCTATGTATCTGTTTCCCTTAACTGCTAGATTAAGCCTCTCAGAAGGCAGTTAGGCTAGGCTCATGTCTGTAAACATAGCACAGTATCATTAATAGTATCAGGGATTGGCTTCCTCCCATGGGATGGCTCTTAATTTGACCAGTCATTGGTTGTCCATTCCTTCGATCTGTTCCATCTTTATCACTGCATATATTATAGACAGTACA
This sequence comes from Mus caroli, assembly GCF_978045245.1. Lineage (NCBI taxonomy): Eukaryota > Metazoa > Chordata > Mammalia > Rodentia > Muridae > Mus > Mus caroli. Next base: position 28,469,066 of record NW_028227274.1, on the reverse strand, counting down.
AATTTTGGGTCAAAGGTTTTGTGGATGGGTTAGCGTCTTCCTCTCTTCATTGGAAGTCCTGTCTGGCTACAGGAGGTGGCCATATCCCCCACTGGTAGGAGTCTCAGCTAGGGTCACCCCACAGACTCCTAGGAGCCTTACTTATCCTAGGTTTTCTGATATTCCCAAAGATGCCAGCAGTTTCCATGTTTTCTCTCAACCCTCTTCCCCGTCTCCATTTACCTCACACATGATCCCCTCTCTGCATCCATTCCCTTCCCCTTCCACCTCCCCCACTCAGTTCCTTTCCTTCATTCACTTCCAATGTCAGCTTTATTTTCCCTTCTGGATGAGATTAACGCATCCTCGATTGGGTCTTCTCTCTTGTTTAGCCTTTTTGGGTTTGTGGAGTTGTAGGATGGATATCCTGGACTTTATGGCTAGTATCCACTTATAAGTGAGTGCATACCATGAGTGTCTTTCTGGGTGAGGGTTACCTCTCTGGGGATGATATTTTCTAGCTCCATCCATTTCCCTGCAAACTTCATGATGTCCTTGTTTTTAGTAATTGAGTGGTGTTCCATGCATAAATAGACCATACTTTCCTTATTCATTTGTTGGTTGAGTTGTTTCCAGTTTCTGGCTCCTATGACTGAGGTTGCTATAAACATAGTTGAGCAAGTGTCACTATGGTATATGCCCAGAAGTGATATAGCAGCATCCTAAGGTATAAGTTTTACCAGTTTTTTGAGAAACCACCAGAGTGATTTTCAAAGTGATTCTACAAGTTTGCACTCCCACCAGCAATGGAGGAGTATTCTCCTTGCTCCTCCAGCAAGTGCAATGAGGTTTTGATTTTAGCAGTTCTGATAGATATAAGATGAAATATCAGTTGTTTTGATTTGCATGTCTTTGATGACTAAGGAGTCAGAACATTTCTTGAAGTGTTTCTCAGCCAGTAGGCATTCTTTGGTTGAGAATTCTGTTTAGCTCTGTACCCTGTTTTAAAATTTTTTAATTGTGTTTCCTTTTTAAAATTAATTGTTTGAGATTTTTGTATAAGTACATTATTTCCCCTCCCTTTTCTGCCTCCAACTCTTTCCCATGTATTTCTCATTCAAGTTCATGCCTTCATTTCTCTCTCTCTCTCTCTCTCTTTCTCTCTCTCTCTCTCTCTCTCTCAGATGTGTAACTACAACCTGATCAGTCTATATAATGTTACTTGTAACTGTACATTTATTAGGGTTGGTTATTTGATACTGACTAACCAGTTGGTGTGCTATTTCCTGGAAACTTCTCTTTGCAATAGATGAAAACCTCAACTGATAAAAATGCACACTTGTGAAGCCCGGACCCAATGGTATATCTACAACATAACTCTGGAGCTCAGTATCAAATGATACATCAACAATACAACAGACCTCCTGTACTTATGACCCTTTTCAGAAACCCTGGAAGGAAGATTGGAAGACTCAAAGGAATGGGAAATTTTCTATGAGATAGTGTTTCCTCGAAATGCCAAGTTGTCTGGGAGGCAGAGGCAGGCAGATTTCTGAGTTCGAGGCAAGCCTGTTCTACAAAGTGAGTTCCAAGACAGCCAGGATTACACAGAGAAACCCTGTCTCGAAAAACCAAAAAATAAAATAAAATAAAATAAAATAAAATAAAATAAAATAAAATAAAATAAAATAATAAAAAATGCCACGTTGTGTATCTATGAAGTCTCACCAGTATGGCTGTCCAAACCTGAGCTGGACAAGGATGACATCAATAGGTCTGCTACTAAAGGAGGAAAGTGGACAAGGCCTCAGCCCTAGACAATGAACTACAGACAACTAAGGACTTATGAGAATAGTAGACGTAGTCTTCCTTCTTTGTTTTTTATTGAGTCAGGGAATTACTTAACTTATTCTGTTGCCTAGGCTAGCCTAGGTATGACTATATCACAGATATTGGCCCGAAACTTGTAGAGATTCTTTCGTTTCAGACTCATGAGTGATGAAATTATAAGCATATGCCATCATACTAGGATATATATATATATGTGTGTGTGTGTGTGTGTGTGTGTTTAAAAAAACTACAGAGAATCTTTTCAAATAAGAATATCTCATATCATAAGATTCTTTACCATCAGACTGCCTGCAGATCTGCCTGGGTGCTATTTAATTTTCTTTGAAAATACTGTATAAAAAATCAAACTTGTAGCTTTTCCCTGTGGCAAGAAGAGAGCAGTCTCTTTGGAATAATATGAGAAAAAAGATACTTAAGCTTAAGTGAACCATATGCATTCAGGTATTCTATTCCTATGTCTAGAATACAATTTGAGTTTTACCATAGCTATATGGTATATAATATATATATATATATATATATATATATATATATATATATATATAATTAGCACCCCTGTCCATTACCTTAAGATATATTTTGAGTCATGAACATGATATAATTCTAGGCCTTTGGAAACTCCAAATCTAATGAGCCATCAAAGACAATCTGTTGTTGGTTCCGATATAAAGAGTTACAAACTGAATGGCATATCTTTGCACCCTCAACTAATTGAGTATCCTACTTATATCTGAGTTGAGATTTCAGGGAATAAATGACATGGTTAAGGAAAAGGATACAGAGCTGAAGAATCAGAGAATAGAATGAGTGTGAACATTTTGAAGAATTTCAAGTTATTTGCTAGAACACTGAATGTGCATAGAGGATAATAGGAAGCTCATTGAGCAACACAGTGACTGACAGTATGAGGAAGGTCCCTCCAGTAGATCTCAATGTTTGATTATGCAACTGGCAGTATGTATACATATTACTTAAATTTGCACATTTTCTACATATACACATACATATATATTGTTATATTTGTGTGTGTGTATATATATATATACACATGTATATATTTTGTACACACATACAGACACACTTACAGGCTAGTGTTTTGCCTAATTATTTACCTATGTGTGATCAGCATGAAAATCAGAACTTTGTATGTAGTAGCAGTTAAAAAATATTCTCCTAAGGGAAGTTAACTGTAGGAAGAAGAAAATTGAAGTTACTATTGTAGAGATAACCACAAAAATACAATAATACTTGCTACTTCAGTGTCACCTCAGAAATTACAGGTCTCTTTGAGGTCAAAATCAAAGTAAGAACAAAACATTAGTATAAAACCTAAATATGTTAATACACATTAGCTCTATGATTTTGTAGGTATCGACATGCCCTATCTTCTACATTATTTGAGTCTTCTTTATATTCTTGCAATATATCAGTTTTCTTCTTTGGTTTCAAAAATCTCTATTTTAGTCATAGAAAGTAGACCTCTGACAATAATATTTTCCATGAGAAGTAAAAGAAAAGACGCAGAAATGTCACTAGTCCCTTGGGTGCCTTGACAAAGGTCCCCATGACAGTCTATAAAAGAAAACTGCACTGTGTTTTTCTTTTTTCACAAAAAAAAAAAAAAAAAACTGGTGAAATTTTCTCCATGGTTAACGTTCTAGACATTTCTTTAATACTGAGAGTCATCCATTTAAGGAATGTGTACTTGGACAGTATGAGATGTGTACTTCAAAGGGATTGCATTTTTCTGGTACCATTGCCTGAAATTACAGAATGTTACAGCTCTTCAGTGTCTGAGATTCCTATAAATTTTCCTTTAATGTGATAATGAATGTGATAGCAGCTAATTTTTGTAAGTACGATATTGTGTAACCAGGATTTAAAAACATTTGTTAAAAGCATATCTTCATATTTTCACTTGACAATGCCAGACAACTGTTTCTCATTATAAAAAAAAAACAATTAGAATAAAAAAAATTTTTGACTAAAGAAACATAAATAATGTATTTATCAAAATTACCTAGTTATGTTTTACAGGACTTTTTGGAAATGTCACAATGTTCAGTAATAATGATATTTGAGCTTTGCTGTTTTGCTCCTTGCTTTGTGATTATTGTTCTCACAATGGTAGAAATCAAAAGTTATGAAGTTGAAAACAAAGTTATAGCCTTATTTTTCTTCTACCTCAGCTGTTCCCTTATATCCTCCCCAACACATACTCACAAGAATGTGCTCTCAACAAGACAAAATTGTTCTTTAAAAGTCATTTGTTATATTTAATTCCAAAATGTGTTACGATTGTTTGAACACATGGGAAAAACATCTATGCTAGGTATACAAGTTCTGACATGCAGTCTTGGCTGTTACAGACAAGTGTGTCAGAAGCCTCATTTCTTGGAAATCTGGCTTTCTTTTTATGAAAAATGGTATGCAAAGTCCTTTCCAGCTTTAAACTTTTTGAACCTAACATGGTTCAATAATGAACAAACTCCTTTTGCTTTTCAATTTAATTCTCAGCCATCTGTTGGTCCATCAAGAGGAACACAGGTTTAGGGAGCCTCTTGCCCAAATTGTTCTGTCCTAAATGCCAGTATGGCTAAGCCAAGATCAAACCCTTTCAATAATGCATTTCTCTTCATTTCATGTTCTTTTCAAGTACACACAGCAGAATAAGTCTGTTTTGTCTCCTTGGAACTCTGTCAACACTGAGTTAGCAAGATCATTCTCTCTTCACCAAGAGGAAGGATAAAACTCTCTCTCTCCTCTCTCTCTCTCTCTCTCTCTCTCTCTCTCTCTCTCTCTCTCTCTCTCTCTCTCTCTCTCTCTCTCACACACACACACACACACACACACACACACACATACACACACATTCAAATGTACATACACAGATGTTAAAAATGTGTCAGTATAAGTAGGTAAATAAAACCAAAACTGTGGCCTTAGAAATAGTATGTTTTACCTTCCTCTGTTTTGAAACTCTCAATAGAAGTAGTAAAACCATACTGTTTTCCAGCTGCACTCTTTTTACAAGACTTCTGAAATAGGAGTCTACGGAGCAGGGGAACTGCATGTCACCATCTTCATTTCCACATAGTCAAAGGTCTCATTCACAGAGAAATAAAAACATCAGCCCGAGGCTTCACTGAAACATAACAGTATGTGGAGTAGGACAGTGCTTTTTATGAGTCACCTCATTAAAATGTCACACCAGCCCATTGATATAGGTACCTTTCCTTTAATAGAAGTACAGTAAGAAGGGAACTCAGCTCCAGGAAAACAACTTTGTATGCTCAAAGAAGGAAAGTCAAACTTTGAAACAAATTGAAGGGAAGGGTGTTTTCCTTGCCAGTTTCCTAAAAGGGGAAGAATGTTGTACCAAACAGCACAGACAAGAAAGGAGAATTTGAAACAAATGTCTAGAATTTAAAAGAGAGAGTATAACGAGGCATCCAGTAGTAGGTCATGCCAAGGAACCTGAAAGGAAAAGGAAGTGCTGTCCATTTTAGGTTGTGATTCTCATGTGCCAATCATGGTAGAACATGGATGATTGCATTCTAACATGTTTCTAGAGCCAAGCTCTAGACTTCAGAGGGACAGATGACTAGCAAAGGGGCACAATTCTCTGGCATTATTCTATTCTTTTCCACATCTTTGGAAATGATAATTTATGGTTTTCAGTCATGATTGGATATGAAAATTCATATCAGTAGAAATGTGAATTCTCTAACAAAAATCCTCTTTCAAATGTTTCCATGAGTCATCACATAGCATGATGGAGATTCTGAGACTAGAGCTCTGGTTCAAGGAGAGCTGTATTGCAGAACTAAGATGAGAAAAATGACAGGTCCACCACTTTGTTTTTTTTTTTGAGAAAAATGACAGGTCCACCTCATTGTTGCAATGAGGAAGGCACTTACACAGGCCCAGAAAAAAACTAAGCAACTAGTCAAAATTTCAGTTAAAAACTAATGTTTCAATTCTAAGTATCAACAAGTAAAAAAAGTGGTTTTTTGTGGTACATATTCCCATTTTGGTCACACACAAATATTAGTTGTGCTTATGTGAAGCTCTTTGACTAACTCATGGCTCCTCAAGAATCTACAAGCATAAATATTAAAACAGAACAAAATTTCTTTTACAGAGATCTCAATTAAATTACAGTATTCAACATACTACTACAGGACTCCATTAAAGATTTAGTTACCTTCTGTAGTGAACATTAAGAAGCTATTACTCAAATTCTATTTAAAGTATTAAAAGGAATTAAAATGTATAAGAAAGGTCATTACACATCACAAGCTGATTTTCTTAGGAAAGCTTAGCAGCTGATAGATTGTTTAAGCATCTCCGAGGTTTCAGTTTCATACTCCATAATTCAGAGACAGAGTGGGGCTATGTTGATTCATAATTTTCACCCATCCTCTCTCAGCAGAATGATGTGTGATAGAGAGTCAGCCTTTCTTCCTCATCTGGTATCAAAAGCCGAGTTCTTCAACTTATCAGTGAGAAAGTGGCACTGAGTTCCCCCAGGGATCAGTCCAACGTCCACTGCGTTCTCTGTTGCCAGCACCCTGTGTACCGTGCCATGTAGCCTTATCCTGTTTGGCCATCACTGCCAAGGGTAAAGAAGTTCATTTTCTTACATTGTTTTTGAATACTTGTCCCCTCACTTCTGCTAAAAACTGTGGCTGAGGTGGTAGGGCAATGTGCTTCTAATTTTATTCCTGAACAAAAAAGAATATTTGCTAGGCAGAGTTTCTTATCTCTGTTTTTGTCATCTTGAATATTATGTTTGTTCAATGGAAGAGCAATGTTCTTTCTCTCTAATGGTATATCAACATTTTTTTCAATTAAATCATCATCATGGAGCAGCTAGGAAATATCAAAAAGATTGGAAGATCTCTGTAAGTATAAGGTAACTACAGAAAAGCAATGTTGAAGAAATTGGAAACTTCTGTGCAGGGTAAATGTATTTTCTGATTTGTTCCTGTGCTTTTATTATTAATTCTTCTCACACAGCCATGTACTGAAAGAACCAGAATTTCTCTGCTTTCTGCAGGAATCCAGGGATATAAACCTTACAGACATTATTGCTTTAAAAATACTTTAAAAAATACTTGTTTTGATGCCAGAAATCTTTCTTTCTTTGGGTAGCCTTTCTAGCCAGCAGGAGTTGAATAATATTAATATTTCATGATAAGAAAAATCACACTGAGTACAATGGATAACCTGCTGCCCAGAGTAGGGGGATGCTAAGTTGGCTCACGACCCTCAAGACTAAGTTCTCAACACAAAGGGTATTTATTTGCTCCAAAGTGGCAGAAGCAGAGAATAAGAGACAAGGGCAGGAGACAGAGGGTAAGGGAGGAGGGGAAAGGGGACAAGGGAGAAGAAGCAGGAGGAGACAGATGTGGCCAGTAGGCAAATGGCTGTTTATAAAGGATAAAGGGAAAATGTTAGGATAAGGTGTTTAAGTATAATTGAGCATATTAATTAAATGAGCCAAAGGGAGTTTTTGATTGCTGCATTTCAATACTTTGATAGCTGGACCTTAGTAGTCAGTCTCAGGAGCATAAAATGGCCTAGTAAAGTCCTAGCTTTAGGACTGCATTTTGATAGTTTTTAGCAAGGCAGAGGGAATGAGAGAGAAGGGCAAGGCCTACCAGAGTCAAGACCACCACACTCAAGCAAGCCAGAGTGCTTTTACCCAATAACACTCCAAAGGTTTTTATTTTAAAAATATCTTAGAATTTTTCTATTCTTATTTATTTATTTATTTATTTATTTATTTATTTATTTATTTATTTATTTATTCATTCATTCATTCATTCATTCATTTTATTAGATATTTTCTTTATTTACATTTCAAATGTTATTCCCTTTCCTGGTTTGCCCTCTGAAAACCGCCTATCCCCTCTCTGCTCCCTTTACTCACCCACCCACCCACTTCTGCTTCCTGGCCCTGGCATTCCCCTACACTGGGACATAGAACCTTCATGAGACCAAGGGGCTCTCCTCCCATTGATGACCGACTAGGCCATCCTCTGCTACATATGCAGTTGGAGCTGGAACCATGTGTTTTCTTTGGTTGGTGATTTAGTACCAGAGAGCTCTACGGGTACTGGTTAGTTTATATTGTTGTTCCACCTATGGGGCTGCAAACCCCTTCAGCTCCTTGGGTCCTTTCTCTAGCTCCTTCATTGGGGATCCAGTGCTCTGTCCAATGGATGGCTGTGAGCATCCACATCTATATTTGTCAGGCACTGGCAGAGCCTCTAGGAGACAGCTATATCAGGCTCCTGTCAGCAAAATCTTGTTGGCATCCTCAATAGTGTCTGGGTTTGGTGGTTTTATATGATATGGATCCCCAGGTGGGGCAATCTCTGGATGGCCATTCCTTCAGTCTCTGCTCCAAACTTTGGCTCTGTAAGTCCTTCAATGGATATTTTGTTCCCCCTTCTAAGAAGGATTGAAGTATCCACACTTTGATCTTCCATCTTCTTGAGTTTCATGTGTTTTACAAATTGTGTTTTGGTTATTCTGAGCTTCTTGCCTAATATCCACTTATTAGTGAGTACATACTATGTGTGTTCTTTTGTCATTGGGTTACCTCACTTAGAATGATGTCCTAAGATCCATCATTTGCCTAAGAATTTCATGAATTCATTGTTTTTAATAGCTGCATAGTATTTCAATGTGTAAATGTAGCACATTTTCTGTATCCATTCCTCTGTTGAGGGACATCTTGGTTCTTTCCAGCTTCTGGCTATTATAAATGATGCTGCTATGATCATAGTTGAGCATGTGTCCTTATTACATGTTGGGACATCTTCTAGGTATATGTCCAAGAGTGGTATTGCTATGTCCAATTTTCTGAGGAACCACCAAACTGATTTCCAGAGTGGCACCAGCTTGCAATCCCACCAGAAATGGAGGAGTGTTCCCTTTTCTCCACAGCCTCTTAAGTAATCTTCTGTCACTTGAGTTTTTGATCTTAGCCATTCTGACTGGTGTGAGGTGAAATCTCAGGGTTGTTTTGATTTGCATTTCCCTGATGACTCAGGATATTGAACATTTTTTTAAAAGTGTTTCTTATCCATTTGGTAATCCTCAGTTGAGAATTCTTTGTTTAGTTCTGTGCCCCATTTTTTAATAGGGTTATTTGGTTTTCTGAAGTCTAACTTCTTGAGTTCTTTGTATTTATTGGATATTAGCCCTCTGTCATATGTAGGATTGGTAATGATCATTTCCCAATCTGTTGGTTGCCTTTTTGTCTTATTGACAGTGTCTTTTGCCTTACAGAAACTTTACAATTTTATGAGGTCCCACTTGTCAATTCTTGATCTTATAGCTCAAGCCATTGGTCTTCTATTCAGGAATTATTTCCCTGTGCCCATATGTTCGAGTCTCTTCCCCACTTTCTCCTCTATAAGTTTCAGTGTCTCTGGTTTTATGTGGAGGTCCTTGATCCACTTGACTTGTGCTTTGTAAAAGGAGATAAGAATGGATCTATTTGCATTCTTCTACATGCTAACCGCCAATTGAGACAGCAGCATTTGTTGAAAAGGCTGTCTCTTTCCACTGGATGGTTTAGCTCCTTTGTCAAAGATCAAGTGAGTATAGGTGTGTGGGTTCATTTCTGGGTCTTCAATTCAATTCCATTGAACTACCTATCTGTCACTGTACCAATACCATGCAGTTTTTTTTTATCACAATTTCTCTGTAGTACATCTTGAGGGCAGGGATGGTGATTCTACCAGAATCTCTTTTATTGTTGAGAATAGTTTTTGCTAACCTAGGTTTTTTGTTATCCCAGATGAATTTGCAAATTGCCCTTTCTAACTCAGTGAAGAATTGAGTTGGAATTTTGATGGGGCAGGATGGGGATAGCATTAACTCTGTAGATTGCTTTCAGTAAATGACCAAGTTTAATATATTAATGCTGCCAATCCATGAGCATGGGAGATCTTTTCATCTTCTGAGATCTTCTTCAATTTCTTTCTTCAGAGACTTGAAGTTCTTATCATACAGATCTTTCACCTGCTTAGTTTGAGTCACACCAAGGAATTTTATATTATTTGTGACTATTTTGAAGGGTGTCATTTTTCTGGTTTCTCTCTCAGCCTGTTTATCCCTTGTGTAGAAAGGCCACTGATTTGTTTGAATTAATTTTATATCCAGCTACTTCACTGAAGTTGTTTATTAGGTTTAGGAGTTCTCTAGTGGAATTTTGGGCATCACTTATGTATACTAACATATCATCTGCAAATACCCATATTTTGACTTCCTCATTTCCAATTTGTATCCCTTTGATCCCCTTTTGTTGTCTAATTGCTCTGGCTAGGATTTCAAGTACTATATTGAATAGGTAGGGAGAGAGTGGACAGCCTTGTCTAGTCTCTGATTTTAGTAGAATTGCTTCAAGTTTCTCTCCATTTAGTTTGATGTTGGCTACTGGTTTTCTATATATTGCTTTTACAATGTTTATGTATGGACCTTGAATTCCTGATATTTCTAAGACTTTTATCATGAAGGGGGTGTTGGATTTTGTCGAATGCTTTTTCAGCATCTAATGAGGTGATCATATGGGCTTCTTCTTTTCTTTTCTTTTCTTTTCTTTTCTTTTCTTTTCTTTTCTTTTCTTTTCTTTTCTTTTCTTTTCTTTTCTTTTCTTTTCTTTTCTTTTCTTTCTTTCCTTTTTTTCCTAACAGGGTTTCCCTGTATAATCCTGGCTTTCCTGGAACTCACTCTGTAGACCAGGCTGGTCTCTAACTCCAAAATCTGCCTGCCTCTACCTCCCAAGTGCTGTGATTAAAGGCTTGGACCATCACTGTCCAGTCTGGCTTTTTTCTTTGAGTTTGTTTATATAGTGGATTACATTGATAAATTGATGAATGTTGAACTATCCCTGCATCCGTGGAATGAAGCCTACTTGGTCACGACAGGTGATCATTTTGATGTGTACTTGGATTAAGTTTGTGAGAATTTTATTGAGTATTTTTGCGCTGATATTCATAAGGGAAATTGGTCTGAAGTCCTTTTTCTTTGTTGGGTCTTTGTGTGGTTTAGGTATCAGCTTAACTGTGGCTTCATAGAACGAATTCAGTAGAGTACCTTCTGTTTTTATTTTGTGGAATAGTTTGAGGAGCATTGGTTTTAGGTGTTCTTTGAAAGTCTGATAGAACTCTTCACTAAACTCATCTGGTCCTGGACTTTTTTTTTGGGGGGGGACTATTAATGACTGTTACTATTTCTTTAGGGGATATGGGACTGTTTAGATCATTTTTCCATACCATAATTTGGACTTGGTATCTGTCTAGAAAATTGTCCATTTCATCCAGATTTTCCAGTTTTGTTGAGTATAAGCTTTTTAGTAGGATCTGATGAATTTTTGGATTTCCTCAGAGTCTGTTGTTATGTCTCCCTTTTCATTTCGGATTTTGTTAATTAGGATACTGTCCTTGTGCCCTCTAGTTAGTCTGGCTAAGGGTTTGTCTATTTTGTTGATTTTCTCAAAGAACCATATACTGGTTTGGTTGATTTTTGTATAGTTCTTTTGTTTCTATTTGGTTGATTTCAGCCCTGAGTTTGATTATTTCCCACCATCTACTCCTCTTCAGCGAATTTGCTTCCTTTTGTTCTAGAGCTTTCAGGTGACTATCAAACTGCTGGTGTATGCTCTGTCTAGTTTCTTTTTGGAAGCACTCAGAGATATGAGTTTTCCTCTTAGGACTGCTTTCATTGTGTTCCCGTAAGTTTGGGTATGCTGTGGCTTCATTTTCATTAAACTCTAAAAAGTCTTTAATTTATTTTCTGTATTTCTTCCTTGACTAAGTTATCATTGAGTAGAGTGTTTTTCAGCTTCCACATGAATGTGGGCTTTCTATTATTCATGCTGTTATTGAAAATCAGTCTTAAACAGTGGTAGTAAGATGCATGGGATTATTTCAATATTTTTGTATCTGTTGAGGCATGTTTTATGACCAGTTTTGGAGAAGGTACTATGAGGTGCTGAGAAGAAGGTATATATTTTGTTTTAGGATAAAATGTTCTATAGATATCTGTTAAAACCATTTGTTTCATAAATTCTGTTAATTTCACTGTGTCTCTATTTAGTTTCTGTTTCCATGATCTGTCCATTGATGAGAGTAGGGTGTTGACGTCTCCTACTATTATTGTCTGCAGTGCCATGTGTGCTTTGAGCTTTACTAAAGTTTCTTCAGTGAATGTGGATGCCCTTGCATCTGGAGCATAGTTTTGAGAGTTCAGAATTGAGAGTTTGTCTTGGAAGATTTTCCCTGTGATGAGTATAAAGTGTCCCTCCTTGTCTTTTTTGATAACTTTAGGTTGATAGTCTATTTTATTCAATATTAGAATGGCTACTCCAGCTTGATTCTTGGGACCATTTGCTTGTAGAATTGTTTTCCAGAGTTTAGTGTCTGAGATAGTGTCTGTCTCTGTCACTGAGGTGGGTTTCCTGTATGCAGCAAAATGTTGGGTTCTGTTTACATAACCAGTATGTTAGTCTATGTCTTTTTATTGAGGAATTAAGTCCATTGATATTAAGAGATATTAAGGAAAAGTAATTGTTGCTTCCTATTATTTTTGTTGTTAAGAGTTGGGGTTCTGTTCTTCTTCTAGTCTGTCATGGTGGCACACGCCTTTATTCCCAGCACTCGGAGGCAGAGGCAGGTGGATTTCTGAGTTTGAGGCCAGCCTGGTCTACAAAGTGAGTTCTAGGACAGCCAGGGCTACACAGAGAAACCCTGTCTTGTAAAACAAAACAAAACAACAACAAAAAGATTTGGGATTCTGTTCTTTTGGCTGTCTTCTTTTAGGTTTGTTGAAGGATTACTTTCTTGCTTTTTCTAGGGCATAATTTCTGTCCTTGGTGTTTTCCCGTTATTATCCTTTGAAGGGCTGGTTTCATGGAAAGATATTGTGTGAATTTGGTTTTGTCATGGAATATATGACATGGTAATTGAGAGTTTTGCTGGGTATAGTAGCCTGGGCTGGCATTTGTGTTTTCTTAGGGTCTGTATAACATCTGTTCAAGATCTGGATTTTAGAGTCTCTGTTGATCAGTCTGGTTTAATTCTGTTAGGATTGCCTGTATATGTTACTTGACCTTTTTCCCTGACTGCTCTTAATATTCTTTCTTTGTTTTGTGTATTTGGTGTTTTGATTATTATATGATGGGAGGAATTTGGTTTTTGGTCAAGTCTATTTGGAGTTATGTAGGCTTCTTTTATGTTTATGGGCATCTCTTTTTTTAGGTTAGAAAAGTTTTCTTCTATAATTTTGTTGAAGATATTCACTGGCCTTTTAAGTTACATATCTTAATTCTCATCTATACCTATTATTCTTAGGTCTGATCTTCTCATGTATCTTGGATTTCCTGGATGTTTTGAGTAAGGGTCTTTTTGCATTTTGCATTTTCTTTGATTGTTGTGCCCATGTTCTCTATGGAATCTTCTGCACCTGAGATTCTCTCTTCTATCTCTTGTATTCTGTTGGTGATACTTGCATCTAATGGTCCTGATTTCTTTCCTAGGTTTTCTATCTCCAGAGTTGTCTCCCTTTGTGATTTCTTTTTTGTTTCTACTTCCAGTTTTAGATCTTGCATGGTTTTGTTTAATTCTTTAAGGGATTTTTGTGTTTTCTATTTAAGGGCTTCTACCTGTTTAACTGTGTTCTCCTATATTTCTTTAAGGAAGTTATTTATATCCTTCTTAAAATTCTCTACCAGCATGATGAGATATGATTTTAAATCTGAATCTTGGTTTTCTGGTGTGTTGGGGCATCCAGGGTTTGTTGTGGTCGGGATACTGGATTCTGGTGATGCTACGTAGTCTTGGTTTCTGTTGGTAAGATTCTTGCATTTGCCCTTCACGATCCAGTAATCTCAGGTGATAGATGTTCTTGCTGTCTATGGCTGGATCTTGTTCTTCCTGTGAATCTGTAAGCCTGTGTCAGCCCTCATGGGAGACCAGGTCTCTCCTGGCAAGACCAGTGTACAGAGGACTGTGGAACAACCCCACCTCCTTGGTGCAGACGTAGGCCCATAGGACCCTGTCCTAGCTGATCTGCTGCTTCTGAGACCTGTGTTCTTCTGAGTGGTCCTGCTGTAGACAGTCACCAGAGAGAAAAGAGCAATCTCCCCTGAGTCTTGGGGTCAGAGCACTCCCTGTGGGCAAACTGTACCCTGGCAGGAAAGGTGTAGAGAGGGCTGGGGATGAGCCCCACCTCCTGGGTGCATATAGAGGCAGGAAGAACCCTGTCCTACTTATGTGACCTGTGCACTCCTGACTGGTCTTGCTGTAGACAGTCACAGGAGAGAAAATACTAATTTTTAGTAGGAAAACACTTGTTCTAATTCTCAGTCATGTGAAGTTGTTATCAGGGACTTGGAGCACAGAAGATTGAGTAGAAACTCCCATATTCAGAGAAGTCTGTGATTCCTGAATTGTAAACCATGGAATATACATATGCAGGAAACAGAAACAATCATCATACAGATGATAGGTAAGACTGGGATGTTTAGCTTAACAGACAAGTGCTTTTCCTTGTGAAGGCTGTTTTCAGTGAACATCATAATTAAAACAAGTAACAACATACAAAAATTACTATAGGCTGAAAGTAATAATGCTATTTTTTCCAGTTTAATTTCACATTTGAGAAAGCATTCACTGTTTTATCTATCTCCTTCGAAAATATGATTACTTAAAGATAAAATACCTTTTCTCTTCATTTAGGTATATCATTGGGTTGAAAAAGGTCTTGAGTTGTATGGGGTTTGTCACTTAATGTACAACACTGATATGCATACCTTTTTTTGCCATAAAGAACTAGTGAAATACATGTGTTTGTAAACAGAGATTGAGGATCCCATGGATTTATTTAGGGCAATTTATTCATAGCTAGGCTCAAGATGACAATCCAGTACTGAGTTCATTCAACATTTGTAGGGGGAATGATTTCCTCTTTGGGGAATAAATGCTTTGTTAATATTAAAAAAATATTAAAAAATATTGAAGTGAGTAATAGCTGTCATCTGAGAAATTAGGAGTTATGTAACAAATAAAAGAGAAAAGAAATTAGTTCCACAAATAAAGTTAAAATTGAATCTAAGAACAAAACAAAATAAAACTTTTTCTGTCAAATATTTGGCTCCATCTTGAGAAGAATTTGCCAGCTGGTGCTTCAAGCAGTGTAAACACTGTTTGGAAAGGTGGAGAGTTCCTTGTTGTACATTGTCCACAGGAGTAGATTATCATCCATCCCAGATGCTTTATCATGAGTGTACTAAAATAAGAAAAACAGTGACATGAAGACCCTTGTAATTCCCGAGTATAACAGTTTTGTATTATAATTTCTAATGATTATGAATGTATTAGTTCTTGGACTCCATATGTACACTAACCTCTATATCATTGCTTCTATCGTGTAACTTTTTGTTTTGCTGTTAACACATGTAGAGTTAATTCTTCAAGCATTCCACACCTATTCTATATCCATA
The DNA here is from genome assembly GCF_978045245.1 of Mus caroli. NCBI lineage: Eukaryota > Metazoa > Chordata > Mammalia > Rodentia > Muridae > Mus > Mus caroli. Next base: position 28,453,714 of record NW_028227274.1, on the reverse strand, counting down.
TAACCAGGTAAAACTCATGTATTTATAGAAATGTATCTGTAAATATGTATTTATAGATTCAGTATAGTTAAGAGCATCAGCATTGCCAGACTGATTTTATAAAATAAAAGAAGTGCTTATTAAATAGCATTTTTATAAAAGACTAACATGGAAAACAGCACTTCTTGTATTTCTCCTTGCTACTTATAAAACTTTAATAAACTCCTGTTACCTCTTTTAGACAGTCTTATTTCAGGTTTCCAGAGTACAATCTCCCCTTTCCACTTCCCCCCTAAATCCACTAGTAGGTGAACTAATGATTTTGAATAATTTGTTTAGAATGGAATCAAAATACAAGTCAAATATTAAAGATGAGGCTAATAAGAAAAGGCAGGCGCACACAACAAAATCAAGATCAATTAAGACAACCCATTTTATTTGATTGATTGAGTATGAGCCTTGTGAACTATGTTAGCTACTCCTTTAAAGAGTATATACATTAAAGCTCTACAAGTATTCATGTTGGGGATAAGAAGTTTAATAAATTTCTATCCACCCTTCAAACTGTCAGATTGACTTTCACTTATCTATTGGGAAACAGGTCCTTTGGTAGGATGAGAGGTATACTTAGTTCTGCCTTTAGTGTAATTTCTCGTGGTATTGTACAAACTACTGATACCTCAGGCCCAGTGTCAGAAACTCTGCCTTTACTGATTCAATATTTAAAGATGTAAGAACCCTACAGAGAACTCTAGCTTGCAATAACTATGGAAAATCATGGACACAGGCACGGCCCTTTTACTGTATGTCATTGGTGCCTCCTGGAATAAGTATCTAGTACAAAACAGTACTGCATTCTGTCAACTTCTATCGTGTAACTTTTTGTTTTGCTGTTAACACATGTAGAGTTAATTCTTCAAGCATTCCACACCTATTCTATATCCATATAACCAGGTAAAACTCATGTATTTATAGAAATGTATCTGTAAATATGTATTTATAGATTCAGTATAGTTAAGAGCATCAGCATTGCCAGACTGATTTTATAAAATAAAAGAAGTGCTTATTAAATAGCATTTTTATAAAAGACTAACATGGAAAACAGCACTTCTTGTATTTCTCCTTGCTACTTATAAAACTTTAATAAACTCCTGTTACCTCTTTTAGACAGTCTTATTTCAGGTTTCCAGAGTACAATCTCCCCTTTCCACTTCCCCCCTAAATCCACCCTTCAAACTGTCAGATTGACTTTCACTTATCTATTGGGAAACAGGTCCTTTGGTAGGATGAGAGGTATACTTAGTTCTGCCTTTAGTGTAATTTCTCGTGGTATTGTACAAACTACTGATACCTCAGGCCCAGTGTCAGAAACTCTGCCTTTACTGATTCAATATTTAAAGATGTAAGAACCCTACAGAGAACTCTAGCTTGCAATAACTATGGAAAATCATGGACACAGGCACGGCCCTTTTACTGTATGTCATTGGTGCCTCCTGGAATAAGTATCTAGTACAAAACAGTACTGCATTCTGTCAACTTTGGTTCTCAAATAGAAACCTCTTGCGAAGATTATATGCCCCAGTACAGGGGAATGCCAGGGCCAGGAAGCAGGAGTGGATAGGTTGGGGAGCAGGGTGAGGAGAAGATATATGGGATTTTTGGAGAGGAAACTAGGAAAAGGGGATAGCATTTGAAATGCAAATGAAGAAAATATCTAATAAAAAATTAAAAAAAAAGAAATGCAGATGGAGCAATTCTAAGCTGAAAATGTGTTATCACACCAGTACCAGTTTTGGACTTTGGATTTTTGGATTGGGGTATTCAAATTGGAATTCTGTGCCAATACTACAAAACTAAAAACATAATTTAAAATATTCCCAAATAAAAATGACTTATGGACTGAATTACTTTCGATAAGGGGACTTGTACAACTATTTAGAGCCACCCAAGGCTTACTAAACCCGAATTCTGAGTGTTCTGTCATTTGTAAGCCCTGGACATAGGACTTTGGAATTCAGAGAATCCATAAAGCTTCTTGTCTTTAACCTCATTTTAATTAATATTTTAACATTATCAGAATTTCCAGTGCTAAAAATCAAGAACAATGACTCAGTGATAGACCTTAAGGAAGCACCTGCTTTGCATAAACCACAGGACAGCCTATGAGAGCTCTGCCTAATAGTACAATGGAAGATGTGTTAGCTCTGTTTTCCCCAAACAAAATATAACCTCTAAAACTTACTCCAGCGTCCCCCTTCTCTGGGGCTGCTGCAGTAAGTTTTAATGCTTAGGTGGGGAGTTCCCTCTTAGAGGCAAAGGAGAGGCAGATAGAGTGAAGAGTTCCTGGAGGGGAGACCAGAAAGGGGAATAACATTTGAAATGTAAACAAATAAAATGATTAATAGATTAAAAAAATCTTATTCCAAATTTGATGGTGTTAATTTAGGCATAGTGATCTGTACACACTGTAGGATTCTCTAAGAATGGTGTCACTGCGCTGCAGTTACTGAGTGTCTTAAGCTTCATGTCACTTAGCAACATGAAGCCAACTTGCCAGGAGACTTGCAGCACCAGACTGAGAGTTAGCAGGTCTTTTTTTTTTTTTTTAAGTTTTAAAATCTTTATTTATTTACATTTCTAATTTTATCCCTTTCCCAGTTTCCCCTCTGCAAACCCTCTATCCCATCCCCCCTTACCCTGCTTCTATGAGGGTGCTCCCCCACCCACCTACCCACTCCTGTGTCACCACCCTAGCATTCCTCTACACTGGGGCATCAAGCCTTCACAGGACCATGGGCCTCCCCTCCTGTGATGCCAGACAAGGCCCCTTCTGTTCCTTCAGTCCTTGCTTAACTCCTCCATTGGGGTTCCTGTGCTCAGTCTGGTGGTTGGCTGTAAGCCTCTGTATCTGTATTGGTCAGGATCTGGCAGAGCCTTTCAGAAGACAGCTGTATCAGGCACCCATCAGCAGGCACTTCTTGGCATCTACAATAGTGTCTGGGTTTGGTGTCTGCATGTGGGATGGATCCCCAGGTGGGGCACTCTCTGCATGGCCTTTCCTTTAGTCTCTGCTCTACTCTTTGTCTCTGAATTTCCTTTAGACAGGGGCAATTCTGGGTTAAAATTTTGGAAATGGGTGGGTGGCCCCTTCCCTTGACCAGGGGGGCATGCCTAACTTCTGGATATGGTCTCTACACATTCTCTCTCCCCTTTGTGGGGTATTTCAGTTACTATTGTCCTGTAGAGTCCTGGGAGGCTCTTGCTTTCCTGGCATTTGGGACTTTCTGCTTGCTATCCCCAGCTACCCATTCCTCATTGCTACACACCTCTGTTCAATTTCCTTACACATTGTTCATCTCTTCAATCTCCTTTCATACCTGATCCTTTGCATCTTGTTCCCCTCCCCCTCTCTTCCTCCCAAGTACCTCCCACACTCTACTTCTCTTAATTATTTTGTTCACTCTTTCAAGTAGTACTAAAGCATCTACTCTTTGGTCTTTCTTCCTCTTGAGCTTCATGTGGTCTTTGAGTTATATCATGGGTATTCCATGATCTTTGCCTAATACCCACTTATCAGTGAGTACATATGTGGTATTTTGTGACTGACTTACCTCATTAAGAATGAATGATATTTTCTAGATCCATCTATTTGTCTGAGAATTTCATGAAGTCATTGTTTTTAATAGCTGAGTAATATTCCATTGCGCAAATGTACCATATTTTCTGTATCCATTCCTCTGTTGAGAGACATAGGAGTTGTTTCTAGTTTCTGGCTATTATACATATGACTGCTATGAACATAGTGGAGCATGTGTCCTTATTACATGTTGGAGCATCTTCTTGGGTATATTCCCAGGAGTGGTATGGCTGAGTCCTCAGGTAGTATGTCCAATTTTTTGAGGAACCGTGAGACTGATTTCTAGAGTGATTATACCAGTTTGCAATTCCACTAGCAATGGAGAAATGTTCCTCTTTCTCCACATGCTCACCAGCATCTGCTGTCTCCTGAGTTTTTTATCTTAGCCATTCTGACTGGTGTGAGGTAGCTTCTCAGGGTCATTTTTATTTGCATTTCCCTGATGACTAAGGATGTTGAAATTTTCTTTAGGTGCTTCTCGGCCATTTGAGTTTCCTCCATTGAGAATTCTCTGTTTAGCTTTTTTTCCTGTATTTAAAATAGGGTTATGTGGTTCTCTGGAGTCTAATTTCTTGAGTTCTTTGTATATATTGGATATTAGCCTTCTATCAGATGTAGGATTGGTAATGGTCTTTTCCCAGTCTGTTGGTTGCTGTTTTCTCCTATTGACAGCATCTTTTGACTCTCAGAAGCTTTGCAATTTTATGAGGTCCCATTGTTGATACTTGATCTTAGAGCATTTGCTATTGGTGTTCTGTTCAGGAAAAATTTCCCCTGTGCCCATGTGTTGGAAGATTTCCCCCACTTTCTATTCTATTAGATTCAGTGTTTTATGTGGAGGTCCTTGATGCACTTGGACTTGAGCTTTGTATAGGGAGATAAGAGTGGATCAATTTGCATTCTTCTACTTGTTGACCACCAGGTGAACCGGCACCATTTGTTGAAAATGCTATCTTTTTTCCACTGGATGGTTTTAGCTCCTTTGTCAAAGATCAAGTGACCGTAGGTGTGTGGGTTCATTTCTGGGTCTTTAATTCTATTCCATTGATCTACCTGCCTATCATTATACCCATACCACGCAGTTTTTTTATTATTATTGCTCTGTAGTACCGCTTGAGCTCAGTGATGGTGATTCCTCCAGATGTTCTTTTATTGTTGAGAATAGTTTTCACTTTACTTTTTTTTTTTTTTTAAATTCCAAATGGAGATATTTTTGTCTTCTGAGGTCTTCTTAAATTTCTTTCTTCAGAGACTTGAAATTCTTGTGGTACAGATCTTTCACTTGTTTGGTTAGAATCACACAAAGATATTTTATATTGTTTGTGACTATTGTGAACAGTGTTGTTTCTCAGCCCATTTATCCTTTGAGTAGTGGAAGGATATATAGTAGATTACCTTGACCGATTTGAATATATTGAGCAATCTCTGCATCCCTGGGATTACTTGATTGTGTTGAATGATTGTTTTGATGTGTTCTTCTATTCAGTTTGTGAGAATTTTATTGAATATTTTTACATGGACACTCAGAAGGGAAATTGGTCTGAAACTCTCTTTCTTTGGTCTTTGTGTGGTTTTGGTATTAGTGTACCTGTGGCTTCATAGAATGAACTGTGTAGTGTTCCTTCTGTTTCTATTTTGTGGAGTAGTTTGAGAAGTATTGGTATTAAGTCTTCTTTGAAGGTCTGATAATATTTTGCACTAAACCCATCTGGTCCTGGGCTTTTTTTGTCTGGGAGACTTTTAATGACTGCTTTTATTTCTTTAGTGGAAATGGGACTCTTTAGATGGTTTGTCTGATCCTGATTTAACTTTGGTACCTGGTATCTGTCTAGAAAATTGTCGATTTCATCCAGATTTTTCAAGTTTTGTTGAGTATTGGCGTTTGTAGTAGGATCTGATGATTTTTTGAATTTCCTCAGTTTCTGTTTTTATATCTCCCTTTTCATTTATGATTTTGTTAATTTGTGCCCTCTTCGTACTTTGCCTAATGGTTTAATCTATCATGTTGATTTTCTCAAAGAACCAGCACCTGGTTTTGTTGATTCTTTGTATAGTTCTTTTTGTTTCTGTTTTGTTCATTTAAGTCCTGAGTTTGATTATTTCCTGCCATCTACTCCTTTTGGGCATATTTGCTTCTTTTTGTTCTAGAGCTTTCAGGTGTACTGTCAAACTGCTAGTGTATGCTCTCTTCAGTTTATTTTTGAAGTAACTCAGAGCTATGAGTCTTCCTCTTTGGACTGCTTTCATTTTGTACCAAAAGTTTGGGTATGCTGTGGCTTCATTTTCATTAAACTCTAAAAAGTCTTTAATTTCTTTCTTTCTTTCTTCCTTGACCAAGTTATCATTGAGTAGAGTGTTGTTCAGGTTCTATGTGTATGTGGACTTTCTGTTGTTTTTGTTGCTATTGAAGCCTTAGTCTAATAGGGTGCATGGGATTATTGCAATCTTCTTATATTTGTTGAGTCCTGTTTTGTGACCAATTATAAGGTCAGTTTTGGAGAAGGTACCTTCAGGTGCTGAGAAGAAGGTATATTCTTTTGCTTTCGAATGAAATGTTCTATAAATCTCTGTTAGGTACATTTGGTTGATAACTCCTGCTAGATTCACTGTGTGTCTGTTTAATTTGCGTTTCCCTGATCTCTTCATTGATGAGAGTGGTGTGTTGAAGTCTCCCACTATTATTGTATGAGGTGCAACTTGTGCTTTTAGCTTTAGTAAAGTTTCTTTAATGAATGTGGATGCCCTTGCATTTGGAGCATAGATGTTCAGAACTGAGAGTTAATTTTGGTAATTTTTTTTTTGGTGAGTATGAAGTGTCCTTCCCTATCTTTTCTGATAACTTGTAGTTGAAATTTGATATTACTCAATATTATAATGACTACTCTAGCTTGTTTCTTGGGACCGTTTGCTTGTAGACTTGTTTTCTAGCCCTTTAATTTGTGGTAGTTCCTGTCTTTGTCACGAGTTGTGTTTCCTGTATGCAGCAAAATGCTGCGTCCTGTTTCCATATCCAGTCTGTTAGTCTATAACTTTTTATTGGTGGAACTGAGTCCATTGATGTTAAGAGATATTAAGGAATAGTGATTGTTGCTTTCTGTTATATTTTTTTAAGAGGTGGAATTATTTTTTGTGGATATCTTCTTTTGGGATTGTTCAAAGCTTCCTTTCTTTCCTATTCTAGGATGTAGTTTCTCTCGTTTTGTTGGTGTTTTCCATCTATTATCCTTTGGAGGGCTGGATTTGTGGAAAGATATTGTGTATTTTCATTTTTATCAAAGAATATCTTGGTTTCTTCATCTATTTTAATTGAGAGTTTTGCGGCTATAGTAGCCTGGGCTGGCATTTATGGTTTCTTAGGGTCTGTATGACATCTGTCTAGGATCTTCTAGCTTTCATCGACTCTGTTGAGAAGTCTGGTGTAATTCTGATAGGTCTGCCTTTAAATATTTGTTTACCTTTTCCCCTTACTTCTTTTAATATTTTATCTTTGTTTTGTGCCTTTCTTTCTTTCTTTCTCTCTTTCCTTCTTTCTTTCTTTCTTTCTTTCTTTTTTTTTTGGCAAGGAATGTGAGATGTTTATTGTCTCATGCTTCTCTTCAGTCACATGATTGATATTTTTTCTCTTTTTTTCAATTTTTTATTAGATATTTTCTTCATTTCCATTTCAAAAGCTATCCCAAAAGTCCCATATACCTTCCCCCAACCCTGCTCCCCTACCCACCCACTCCCACTTCTTGGCCCTGGTGTTCCCCTGTACTGGGGCATATAAAGTGTTTTGACTATTATGTGAAGGGAGGAATTTCTCTTCTGGCCCTATGTAGTTGGAGTTCTGTACGCTTCTTCTATGTTTATTGTTAGGGAAAGTTTGGTTTTCTTAGGTTAGGGAAGTTGGGTTTTTTTTTCCCTATAATTTTGTTGAAGATATTTACTGGCCCTTTAAGTTGGAAATCTTCACTCTCTTCTGTACCTAGTATTCTTATGTTTGGTCTTCTCATTGTATCCTGAATTTCCTGGTCATTTTGAGTTAGGAGCTTTTTGAATTTTGCATTTTCCTTGACTGTTGTATCAATGTTTTCTATGTTATCTTCTGTACCTGAGATTATCTCTTCTATCTCTTGTATTCTGTTAGTGATGCTTGTGTTTATGACTCCTGATCTCTTTCCTAGGTTTTCTATTTCCAAGGTTATCTCTTTTTGTGATTTCTTTGTTGATTCTATTTCCATCTTTAAATCCTGGATCATTTTGTCCAATTCCATTACCTGTTTGGTTGCATTTTCCTCTAATTCTTTAAAGGATTTTTGTGTTTTCTTTTTAAAGGCTTCTACCTGCTTTCCCGTGTTCTCCTGTATATTTTAAAAGAGAATGATTTATGTCCTTCTTAAAGTCCTCTATTATCATCATGAGATGTGATTTATATCAGAGTCTTGCTTTTCCAGTATATTGGGGGTATACAGGGCTTGTTGTGGTGTGATAACTGGGTTCTGATGATGCTGAGTAGCCTTGTTTTCTGTTGCTTATATTCTTTCCTTTGCCTCTCACCATCTGGTTATCTCTAGTGTTAGCTGGTCTTGCTGTCTCTAACTGTGGCTTGTTCCTACTGTAAGCCTGTGTGTCAGTACTCCTGGGAGACCAGTTCTGGAGAGCTCTGGCACAGAGTCGGCTCTGGGCACAATGGAAACCAGAAGGATCCTGTCCCAGGATGCTCCTTGGTTCCTGTATCCTGAGGGCTTTGGGCAAGTCCCTCTTGGGCTAAGTATTTGAGCAGAAGTGTTCATCTTATCTGTGCTCTCAGCTTGTTAGCACTTCTGGGAGACCTGCTCTCTCCAGGTAGGATCGGGTATGGAGTCAGTAGGTCTTTATGACAAAGAAACCCTTTAGTGCTTTTTGCTCAAGAGATAAGGTTTCTAAAATACAGAAAACTTTTTTTGTTCCTAATAGACCCTTTTATTTTCACTACTACCTTTAATCTTGAAGATCTTATCACATTATTTTCCTATGGATAATCCCAGATTACATATCAAGAACTATTTTCTTCTTTTTTAAATGATTATTCTTTAATCTTTTTTTACAGTCCAGTCATTATCCACTCTCTGTCTGCCCTCTGACTGTCCTTCATCCCATTCCCCTGTCTCCAAAAGGATTTCCCCACTCCCCCCACCCCTACTCTACCCTACCAGACCTTCCCACTCTCTGGGGCCGCAAGTCTCTCAAGTGTTAACAGCAATCTTCTCTTACTAAGGCCAGACCAGGTAGTTCTCTGCTGTATATGTGTTGGGGGCCTCGTATCAGCTAGTGTATGCTGTCTGGTTGGTGGCTCAGTGTCTGTGAGATCTCAGGGATCTAGGTTATTTGAGACTGCTGGTCTTCTTATGGGGTCATCCTCCTCCTCAACTTCTTCCAGATTTTCCCTAATTCAACCACAGGAGTCTGTCTTCTGTCCATTGGTTGGGTATAAGTTTCTGCATCTGATTCTTTTAGCTGCTTGTTGGGCCTCTCAGAGAGTAGCTATGCTAGGCTCCTGTCTGCAAACACACCATAACATCAGTAATAGTGTCAGGTCTTGAAGCCTCCCCTTGAGCTGGATGAAAGAACTTTTATAAGCCTTCACAGGCTTACCCCTAATAGAATAGCTTAGACTCCCTTTAGAATACCTTGTAAGTGACCCAGACTGAATTCAGGTGAAAGAAATGCAAGGAATCCACTAACTGTCTCTAAATAGAGGTACTTTGGATGCAGTTGTTTTATGACTCCAACTTGTATAGAACCTGCTTCTCACTGCACCTAAGAAGGTGCTTGTACATTCAAGGGTATCTGAGCCTCACATAAATCCAACCATTAAAGAAAAGCCATCCTGCAATAAAATGGTTAGCGGGAACTAAGACCTAAAGCATGAACAAGCTCATAGGTATATAACTAGTTATAATCAAGGTACATAGGTAAAACAAATCTGACAGAAAGAAATATCAGAATCATGAGTATAGAAAGATAGTTAGAGTTGTCTGAAGTTGTTTAAGTCCAAATTTAAAAAACACCTTAAAATATAGATCAATTTATCATTAAACAACACTAAATACTATTATGAACAAATATGCAAAATAAAAAATCAGGGACTCCAGGAATAAAGGATACCACTTCTGTGCTTTTGTTGACAAAACAATGAATCCTGAAATTATTACCAATTACATGTTATATTCTACAAAAACCAAGAAGAATTATGTAATTCAGGGGAAGCATGGTAAGAACTCCATGGTTCAGACAGGAGACTTACACAAGATGTGGGGACATATAAAAAAGCTAAAATTGCATATGTATCCATTTGAAGAGAATCTAACTGAACTAACAAAGAGTGTTCATTATTTCCCTGTGTGCAACTCATTAAGATCCCCAGTGCATACCTCTCCCTTCTGCCTGTGATAAGCTCCAGCTTTATTTAGATGATTCCAGAGTGTGGAGTATGTATTCCAATACTAATCACTATATTCTTTTTTTTTAAAATATGTTTTATTACATATTTTCCTCAATTACATTTCCAATGCTATCCCAAAAGTCCCCCATAGCGCCCCCCCACTTCCCTACCCACCCATTCCCATTCTTTTGGCCCTGGCATTCCCCTATATTGGGGCATATAAAGTTTGCAAGTCCAATGGGTCTCTCTTTCCATTGATGGCCGACTAGGCCATCTTTCGATACATATGCAGCTAGAGACAAGAGCTCCGGGGTACTGGTTAGTTCATAATGTTGTTCCAACTATAGGGTTGCAGATCCCTTTAGCTCCTTGGGTACTTTCTCTAGCTTCTCCATTGGGAGCCCTGTGATACATCCAATAGCTGACTGTGAGCATCCACTCCTGTGTTTGCTAGGCCCCTGCATAGTCTCACAAGAGACAGCTATATTTGGGTCCTTTCAGCAAAATCTTGCTAGTGTATGCAATGGTGTCAGTGTTTAGAAGCTGATTATGGGATGGATCCCTGGATACGGCAGTCTCTAGATGGTCCATCCTTTCATCACAGCTCCAAGCTTTGTCTCTGTAACTCCTTCCATGGGTGTTTTGTTCCCAATTCTAAGAAGGGGCACAGTGTCCACATTTTGGTCTTCATTCTTCTTGAGTTTCATGCGTTTAGCAAATTGTATCTTATATCTTGGATATCCTAAGTTTTGGGCTAATATCCACTTATCAGTGAATACATATTGTGTGAGTTCCTTTGTGATTGTGTTACCTCACTCAAGATGATGCCCTCCAGGTCCATCCATTTGGCTAGGAATTTCATAAATTCATTCTTTTTAATAGCTGAGTAGTACTCCATTGTGTAGATGTACCATAATTTCTGTATCCATTCCTCTGTTGAGGGACATCTGGGTTCTTTCCAGCTTCTGGCTATTATAAATAGGGCTGCTATGAACATAGTGGAGCATGTGTCCTTCTTACCGGTTGGGACATCTTCTGGATTTATGCCCAGGAGAGGTATTGCTGGATCCTCCGGTAGTACTATGTCCAATTTTCTGAGGAACCGCCAGACTGATTTCCAGAGTGGTTGTACAAGCTTGCAATTCCACCAACAATGGAGGAGTGTTCCTCTTTCTCCACATCCTCGCCAGCATCTGCTGTCACCTGAATTTTTGATCTTAGCCATTCTGACTGGTGTGAGGTGGAATCTCAGTGTTGTTTTGATTTGCATTTCCCTGATGATTAAGGATGTTGAACATTTTTTCAGGTGCTTCTCTGCCATTTGGTATTCTTCAGGTGAGAATTCTTTGTTCAGTTCTGAGCCCCATTTTTTAATGGGGTTATTTGACTTTCTGGAGTCCACCTTCTTGAGTTCCTTATATATATTGGATATTAGTTCCCTGTCTGATTTAGGATAGGTAAAGATCCTTTCCCAATCTGTTGGTGGATTTTTTGTCTTATTGATGGTGTCTTTTGCCTTGCAGAAGCTTTGCAGTTTCATGAGATCCCACTTGTCAATTCTCGATCTTACAGCACAAGCCATTGCTGTTCTAGTCAAGAATTTTTCCCCTGTGCCCATATCTTCAAGGCTTTTCCCCACTTTCTCCTCTATAAGTTTCAGTGTCTCTGGTTTTATGTGAAGTTCCTTGATCCAATTAGACTTGACCTTAGTACAAGGAGATAGGAATGGATCGATTAGCATTCTTCTACATGAAAACAACCAGTTGTGCCAGCACCATTTGTTGAAAATGCTGTCTTTCTTCCACTGGATGGTTTTAGCTCCCTTGTCGAAGATCAAGTGACCGTAGGTGTGTGGGTTCATATCTGGGTCTTCAATTCTATTCCATTGGTCTATTTCTCTGTCACTATACCAGTACCATGCCGTTTTTATCACAATTGCTCTGTAGTAAAGCTTTAGGTCCGGCATGGTGATTCCACCAGAGGTTCTTTTATCCTTGAGAAGAGTTTTTGCTATCCTAGGTTTTTTGTTATTCCAGATGAATTTGCAGATTGCACTTTCTAATTCGTTGAAGTATTGAGTTGGAATTTTCATGGGGATTGCATTGAATCTGTAGATTGCTTTTGGCAAGATAGCCATTTTTAAAATGTTGATCCTTCCAATCCATGAGCATGGGAGATCTTTCCATCTTCTGAGATCTTCTAGAATTTCTTTCTTCAGAGACTTGAAGTTTTTATTATACAGATCTTTCACTTCCTTAGTTAGAGTCACGCCAAGATATTTTATATTATTTGTGACTATTGAGAAGGGTGTTGTTTCCCTAATTTCTTTCTCAGCCTGTTTATTCTATGTGTAGAGAAAGGCCATTGATTTGTTTGAGTTAATTTTATATCCAGCTACTTCACCGAAGCTGTTTATCAGGCTTAGGAGTTCTCTGGTGGAATTTTTAGGGTCACTTATATATACTATCATATCATCTGCAAAAAGTGATATTTTAACTTCATCTTTTCCAATTTGTATCCCTTTGATCTCCTTTTGTTGTCGAATTGCTCTGGCTAGGACTTCAAGTACTATGTTGAATAGGTATGGAGAAAGTGGACAGCCTTGTCTAGTCCCTGATTTTAGAGGGATTGCTTCAAGCTTCTCACCATTTACTTTGATGTTGGCTACTGGTTTGCTGTAGATTGCTTTTATCATGTTTAGGTATGGGCCTTGAATTCCTGATCTTTCCAAGACTTTTATCATGAATGGGTGTTGGATCTTGTCAAATGCTTTTTCTGCATCAAACGAGATGACCATGTGGTTTTTGTCTTTGAATTTGTTTATATACTGGATTACATTGATGGATTTCCGTATATTGAACCATCCCTGCATCCCTGGGATGAAACCTACTTGGTCAGGATGGATGATTGTTTTGATGTGTTCTTGGATTCGGTTAGCAAGAACTTTATTGAGTATTTTTGCATCAATATTCATAAGGGATATTGGTCTGAAGTTTTCTATCTTTGTTGGGTCTTTTTGTGGTTTAGGTATCAGAGTAATTGTGGCTTCATAGAATGAGTTGGGTAGAGTACCTTCTGTTACTATTTTGTGGAATAGTTTGTGAAGAACTGGGATTAGATCTTCTTTGAAGGTCTGATAGAACTCTGCACTAAACCCATCTGGTCCTGGGCTTTTTTTGGTTGGGAGACTATTAATGACTGCTTCTATTTCTTTGGGGGATATAGGGCTGTTTAGATCATTAACCTGATCTTGGTTCAACTTTGGTACCTGGTATCTGTCTAGGAACTTCTCCATTTCATCCAGGTTCTCCAGTTTTGTTGAGTATAGCCTTTGGTAGAAGGATCTGATGGTGTTATGGATGTCTTCAGGATCTGTTGTTATGTCTCCTTTTTCATTTCTGATTTTGTTAATTAGAATGCTTTCCCTGTGCCCTCTAGTGAGTCTGGCTAAGGGTTTATCTATCTAGTTGATTTTCTCAAAGAACCAGCTCCTTGATTGGTTGATTCTTTGAATAGTTCTTCTTGTTTCCACTTGATTGATTTCGCCCCTGAGTTTGATTATTTCCTGCCGTCTACTCCTTTTGGGTGAATTTGATTCCTTTTGTTCTAGTGCTTTTAGGTGTGTTGTCAAGCTGCTAATGTGTGCTCTTTCTAGTTTCTTTTTGGAGGCACTCAGAGCTATGAGTTTTCCTCTTAGAAATGCTTTCATTGTGTCCCATAAGTTTGGATATGTTATGGCTTCATTTTCATTGAACTCTAAAAAGTCCTTAATTTCTTTCTTTATTCCTTCCTTGACCAAGGTATCATTGAGAAGAGTGTTGTTCAGTTTCCACGTGAATGTTGGCTTTCTATTATTTATTTTGTTATTGAAGATCAGCCTTTGTCCATGGTGATCTGATAGGATGCATGGGACAATTTCAATATTTTTGTAACTATTGAGTCCTGTTTTGTGCCCAATTACATGGTCAATTTTGGAGAAGGTACCATGAGGTGCTGAGAAGAAGGTATATCCTTTTGTTTTAGGGTAAAATGTTCTGTAGATATCTGCCAGATCCATTTGATCCATAACTTCTGTTAGTTTCACTGTGTCCCTGTTTAGTTTCTGTTTCCATGATCTGTCCATTGGTGAAAGTGGTGTGTTGAAGTCTCCCACTATTATTGTATGAGGTGCAATGTGTGCTTTGAGATTTACTAAAGTTTCTTTAATGAATGAGGCTGCCTTTGTATTTGGAGCATAGATATTCAGGATTGATAGTTCCTCTTGGAGGATTTTACCTTTGATGAGTATGAAGTGCCCCTCCCTGTCTTTTTTGATGACTTTGGGTTGGAAGTCAATCTTATCAGATATTAGAATGGCTACTCCAGCTTGTTTCTTCATACCATTTGCTTGGAAAATTGTTTTCCAGCCTTTCATTCTGAGGTAGTGTCTATCTTTTTCTCTGAGATGAGTTTCCTGTAAGCAGCAAAATGTTGGGTCTTGTTTGTGTAGCCAGTTTGTTAGTCTATGTCTTTTTATCGGGGAGTTGAGACCATTGATATTAAGAGATATTAAGGAAAAGTAATTTATGTTTCCTGTTATTTTTGTTGTTAAATTTGGCATTCTGTTCTTGTGGCTGTCTTCTTTTAGGTTTGTTGAGGGATTACCTTCTTGTTGTTTCTAGGGCGTGGTTCCCGTCCTTGTATTGGTTTTTTCCTGTTATTATCCTTTGAAGGGCTGGATTCGTGGAGAGATAATGTGTGAATTTGGTTTTGTCGTGGAATACTTTGGTTTCTCCATCTATGTTAATTGAGAGTTTGGCTGGGTATAGTAGCCTGGGCTGGAATTTGTGTTCTTTTAGTGTCTGTATAACATCTGTCCAGGATCTTCTGGCTTTCATAGTCTCTCATGAAAAATCTGGTGTAATTCTGATAGGCTTGCCTTTATATGTTACTTGGCCTTTTTCTCTTACTGCTTTTAGTATTCTATCTTTATTTAGTGCATTTGTTGTTCTGATTATTATGTGTCGGGAGGTATTTCTTTTCTGGTCCAGCCTATTTGGAGTTCTGTAGGCTTCTTGTATGTTCATGGGCATCTCTTTCTTTAGATTTGGGAAATTTTCTTCTATAATTTTGTTGAAGATGTTTACTGGTCCTTTGAGTTGAAAATCTTCATTCTCATCCACTCCTATTATCCGTAGGTTTGGTCTTCTCATTGTGTCCTGTATTTCCTGGAAGTTTTGAGTTAGGATTTTTTTGCATTTTCCATTTTCCTTGATTGTCGTGCTGATGTTCTCTATGCAATCTTCTGCACCTGAGATTCTCTCTTCCATCTCTTGTATTCTGTTCCTGATGCTCGCATCTATGGTCCCAGATTTCTTTCCTAGGGTTTCTATCTCCAGTGTTGCCTCATTTTGGGTTTTCTTTATTGTGTCTACTTCCCTTTTTAGGTCTAGTATGGTTTTGTTCATTTCCATCATTTGATTGGATGTGTTTTCCTGTTTCTCTTTAAGGACTTCTACCAGTTTGGTTGTGTTTGCCTGTTTTTCTTTAAGGACTTGTAACTCTTTAGCCATGTTCTCCTGTAGTTTTTAAATCCTTCTTGATGTCCTCTATCATCATCATGAGATATGCTTTTAAATCCAGGTCTAGCTTTTCAGGTGTGTTGGGGTGCCCTGGACTGGGCGAAGTGGGAGTGCTGGGTCCTGATGATGGTGAGTGGTCTTGGTTTCTGTTAGTAAGATTCTTACATTTACCTCTCGCCATCTGGTAATCTCTGGAGTTGTTATAGTTGTCTCTGTTCAGAGGTTGTTCTTCTGGTGATTCTGAGTATCGTCTGTCAGCAGACCTGGGAGACAGGCTCTCTCCTCTGAGTTTCAGTGGTTAGAGCACTCCCTGCTGACAAGCTTTCCTCTTAAAGGGAAGGTGTACAGATATCTGGCGTTTGGACCTTCTCCTGGCCAAAGAAGAAGGCCAAAAACAGGACCTTTCCCAGATGCTGTGTTGCTTTGGCAGGTCACAGAAGCTGTCAGCTTCTGTGGTGCACACTCTCAGCTGTGCAGACTACGTTCCTAAGTTCAGCGAAGTCCTGGATCCAAGATGTGCTCCCTGCTCCTGAGGCAGAGGGCTCCTGTGCAGGGCAGAATACAGTCTTCCAGCTGGGAGGGTGCCGGATGTCTGCAGCCCCAAAAGGGTGCTGCCTCAGCGGCTCTGTGGCTCCTGCCTGTCCCAGAAGCTGTCTGCCTCTGTGGTCCTCACTCTCACCTCTGCAGACTAAGTTCGGCGGAGCCCCGGAGCCAAGATGGCGCTCCCTGCAGGGCAGATCACTGTCCTCCAGCTGGGAGGGTGCTGGATGTCTGCAGTGCCAAAAGGGTGCTGCCTCAGCGACTCTGTGGCTCCCGCCTGTCCCAGAAGCTGTCTGCCTCTGTCAATCACTATATTCTTGATTTAAAAAAATAGAAAAGAGTTGAGTAATTAAATGATAACTTTGCACAAGGTATCATGTGGATTTGTAATTTATAAAACTTTATTTTCCAATTATTCAAGAGCATAATGTAGAAAACGATGAAATTGAGACTTGATTTGAAAACCTCATTATTGGTGTGAACACTGCAATTGTTGATACCAGGCTACACAGCTTCAATGATTATTTTTAAGTCTTTTCAAATAGAGAGAAGACAAGCAGAGCAATCAGCAGGCAGGCAGAGTGACTGATAGGAAACTCTTATTTAGTGTGTACTTGGTCATGAAGTTATTGAAGGGCTTATTGACTCCGCTGAACGGTGTCACCACCAGACTGTTTCTGTTTCCTGCAACCGTCTGGTAGGCAATCTGAGAATACCGTTCTTAGGTCTTGGGTACAATTTTTAATTTCATTTCAATGCTGGTTGTTCCTTTACTTTGGGTCCAGAACCTGTTTTAATTAGCTTATCTTAGCCTTGCAATCCATAGATTTCAATTATTTACTGTTTTTCTCCAGTTCATTTTTGTTTATTTGTGACATACATTCTGTGGTTAGAATTTGAGAATTTATAGAATTTTCTTCAGTGTTATCTGATATTAGGATTAGGGTATTCATTAACTATATTCCAAGTTTTTCCTCTCACTGAATACTAGTGAAATCAGTATGAGAAAATGGAGTAGAATAATGAATTTCCTAGGAATTAATTTAGAGGGAGTACTTAGTGTAGAGTCTGTTTCTTGGCTTTTCCAAGCACATTAGTTATGTTTCTCATTAATGTGACCACATACCTGATAGATAAAATTAAGGCAAAGTTTGTTTTAGTTCACACTGTGTGGGTAGAGTCTATTATGGTGGAAAGGAATAGAAGGCAGCAGAGTATCTCATGGCTACAATGATGGGAGACTAAGTTTTCTGCTCTTGCACCACCTTCTAGAAACTGGGGAGATTAAGGCTGGTGCTCATTTGGCTTTCTCCTCTTTCCATTTTTATTTAAGCTGGGCCCTGGTTTCACTGGATATTTGATTCACATCACAGATGCTCTTTTCTCCTTGGTTAAACCTCTCTGGACACCCAGCCAGTCAGGCACACAGACATACAGATGGACAGACAGACAGACACATGCACCTTTGCACACCCAAACACATACCCTGTGCTCATATGTGTATAGATTTGTGCATACTAGTTGATTCCAAGTCAAGTCACATTGACAATGAAGATTAACCTTTATTCAGATAGTAAATCATATTTTCGATTTTCTCAAGTTCTCCCAAAATCATCTTTCACTCCATTTCCAAGGGAGTTGAGGCCTCTTCCAATCTCTGTGGGCTCCTGCATACACATGGCACACATACATACACTCTGACACACAGATGAGATCAATCAATCAAATAAGTAAGTAAATTAATAAATAAATATTTGTAAAGAATGACTAACCATTACACCAAGGGAACATCGTTTCCCACACTTCATTCAGAAGCTTTCCCTTTATTGTGGTATAAAAGATCTAGTAAAATAATGTGCTGCTTTCAGTTAGATAACATTTTTCTTTTAATGTGGAGAATTAGAGTAAAGGTCTGAAAGAACAGTTTCACTCTGATTTAAATGCATCAAAAGGAAAACCAGGGATGATTAAATGTTGGCATTTAACGTGAGAGTAAAGTAGACATGAGCGGTGCTAGTTTAGATTCAGGGGAAGTGATTAGACTCTTGCAGGACTTTGCTCACTCATAGCACGTCCAGCATCCATGCCAGTGACAGATGGCCAAACAACATTTAAATTAATGGTCTAGAAAATACCTTTGGTCCAAAACACACCACAAAGATTTGCTCAATTTTCAGAAGCAGATTGGATTTCCTGCTACTCAGTCTGTTCTGCATACATAGGATGGGTTGTTAGGCTTTACATTTTAGACAAGAATTCTTGAGAATATTGAATTTCCCCCATGGTTAAAAGTCTCTCTAGCCATTGCCAAATTGTAAGAAATGTTTTTTAAAGTGGGACTCTGATGATATGCAAAGTAAATACACACGGGGATGTTAGTACTCTAGAATTCCAAAAGGTAGCAGGTGGAAGTCGATGAATATTAACTCAGAAAAATGTCAGCTGTGAAGAAGAGTTTGTGCCTCACAGTGAATTCTGCATTTCTGCCTTGAGTGTGATCCAAATCTATAAACATTAGCATACACTTCCCTCAATGAAGCTTCTTTTGAACTCAGTGGAAGTATCTAATTTTTAAACACTGTACCTTTTCACTGAAACAAGAGAAACAGGAAGTAACACGAGTCTCATATATATCTTTCTGTGTAGACACTCTGAGATTTAAGTGTTAACAGGCTCTTCATTATGTTGCTTTGATCCTTCAAACTATTCCCAACCTAAATGTATATGCTATTGTAAGTGTAAGGAATCAGAGATTTGCCTTTGTTCACACAAGTTTCAGTCTTTTTAGAGAAATTAGAAGAAAAATCTCAGAGATTAAATGACAATGGAAAGAGACCTTTGGAGGCTGTCATGGTACTAGCCAGCAGAGTTCAAACAGTTTGCATCTGTGTCTACAGAGAAAGACCCTGCATACAACATCTGGGAAATGCACCCATGAACATGTGTGAAAGATCTTTGAAGAGATCTAACAAGTTACAAAGGGCTCACAAAATATTAAACCTGTACATGTTCACAGCTAAAACATAATTGTTTAGTCATGTTGCAAGCTCTGGCAATATTTTTATCTGCAGGAGAAGGAACATTGCTTTGTTTCCCTGTAGACATTATAAATGTCTAGTTGTATCAGGATCTAGGAGGGGCACAGGGACAGAGGAGGGAGAGAATATGTGAAATTTTCCAACATGTGAATTTTTTTTTACCACATTGGATGTAAATATTTAACTTTTAGGCTATGAAGGGGATGTGGGATACAGTACTGGAAATATAGAGATAAATAAAGCACTTTGAAAGTTTAAAATAATGTTACCTTTTGAGATGATAAGATTATAAGCATAAGCCATATTTTTGTAATAAAAATATAGCATTTTCTTATTTAGTGTAGCAGGGACACACTAGGACTTCTGGATATGCTGATGGAAGTAAGACACAGATTCTCTGCACTTTCACTTTTAGAAGATTTAGGACAGGGTTCCCCATCCTTTAGTAAAAATGACCCCAAATCAATGAAGGAAGAATGCCAACAGCATCAGGCATAACCACACGGTCAGACAGTCCTTTTTACATTTCTGAGCTTTAATCTGTGCTATAATATCCATGTTCCATGGAGAGTCAGACAGCCTACAGCAGGCACACTGATAGAAGCAGTGGGTGATGTCACCAGAGACTTTGAAAGAGTCCCCACAAAGTACCTGGCAGACTGGGGAAGAGGAAAGTTGAATCCACTACAATGCCAGGCAATTAAAAATAATATTGTTACTATTCAAATTATAGTCTTTTTAGTATTAAAACCACAAGATCATTTGAACTCAGCTATATTTCAGGGAAAGGCACTGTAGAAAGAGGTGTAGAATCTTCTTTGTCTAGCCATTGCTAGATTATCTAAACTACCTGTCCATATTGATGTGGAATTTGAGATTAGCTGGTGATAGAGATAATTGAGAAAGCCCATGTATGTGATATATTTATATGGATGGGATGGATTACTGAATCATAACACACTGTAAAGCAAACTTCAAAAATATAGTTGCTGTGTTCACTTCCTCATAGCTCATAATTATAAATATTATAATTATAGAAATCATCTAAGGCTGCCACTTCTCAGTTGCTATGAATACAAAGTCAATTGGAGAGGCAGGAACACATATGCATCTTGCATAAGAATTCATTTTCAGAGACTGATAATATGAATGAAGAAATATCATCCCCTTACATAAAGTGTAGCCCTCACAGCTGTTTCTTTCCTGGAAATCTTTGAACATGGCTGTGCAGACCAGGGTTCCTTTTGTGTTAGCATCTTCTTCTGTCAGTCACACTCTGCCCAAAGTTTTCCATAAAGAACATGTAAAACATAGGGTTTATTATAAATCCCTCTACATTTTGTTGAAGGTAGAAGGAAGAGCAGCTGACATTTGCTGTACCTTAGAATAGGCAGCCATCCTGTATGAAGGGTATCTTCATGCTGCCCCTTTCTACTCTTAGCAAAAACCCAGATATCTCTTGGCCAAATTCTAAAGCACTTCTAGAATGTAAAGTAAGTACCTTTAAGTATATCTGACTCCATGAACAATGGAAAGATTGTAAAAGAAATTGTCAAAATCTACATTTTTTAGAAAAAATAAAATAGGATTAATCAAGTTAGTTATGATGGTAGTGATTTTATGACTGTATTAACTAAAAATATTGAACCTCAATAAAACCAACACATTGTTTAGCTATTTAACCCATACTACTCATTTTTCCCCCTTTAAGCTCATGTAAGCATTGAATGATGGCTTTAGAACCATGGTATCTAAATGTCCGCAGCATAGTGTACTGTAGGGCAGGGAGGGGCAAGTCTAAGCAAAGTACATATTTTATGGGAGATCACAGGAGAAGCACTGTTCACATGTTCCTGGGATTTGTTATCAGAGCCATTCAGTATGAAATGATGCATCCTTAGACATTTGCCAATAATAATAATAATGATTAATGGCAATTTTCATTTATGCATCTTAATGAGTCACATACATTAAACAAAACCAAAAGCTATGAACAACTCAGACATATTCATGAGAATATGGGAAGCCATGACACATACCCAGAGATGTATGACTAGACCATGATCTCAAAAGATGGCTGGTAGTGAAGTTCTGTCCTAGAAAGAATTAAAGATTAAGACAGAAATACAAACTTCTCAGAGACCTTCTGGTAAGGAGGAAACTCACAATTTCCCTCATTAAATGCCAGGGAAGTTATTGAGAAAGATGTTCAAAGAAATCTTTAGAGCCATTTATATATCTATTTCAGATTATAATGGACTGTTGGAAAAAGCTCTATGTGAACCAAAAGTGTTATAATAAAATCTAAAATGTATCTTGATTACATCACCATCTAGTATTCCTCTGTACTTCCAACTCTTCCAAGTGCTAGCATCTTTAGTATCACCAGATGCTGGGCTCTACTTCCTTCACATGTCTTTTGCTTATGATGCTTTTTGCCTTACACCAAAGCTTTTTATGCATTCTAGTTTCAAAAACAAAGACTCAATTCAAATCAATGATGTGAAAACATCATGAAGTGTTTCTCATCTGTGATGCTGACAACTTGGGACACACGATTTTATTCTTGATACTGTTTTGTACTGTGGGGTGTTTCGTACCCTTCCTGTACTTTCTCCAATAATTGCTAACAATCACCTTGACTATATGGTAATCAAAAATGTCTACAGACATTGATAATAGTCTTTGTGAAAAACAGAGAGTTCCTTTTCCTACCATCTAAAACGCTTTTAGTCATATCCCTTCATGTTCACTAGAGAGATTTAGGATCAGTGATTTTTAATTGGATGTTCATGGTGAATGAAATTTAAAAGAGATGTTAATTAAGAGGATGTCATGAATTTTTATTTAGTTCTTGATATTACCTTGTATAAAAACAGCAAAATGGTGTCGAAGTTTGAAAGAAGTATTTGAATTTCTGTATAGAATAATTGTTTATAATCATTCAGTACTTATCAAATGCTTGCATGACATCCTGCTTTTGATGTAACAAATAATGCTGAAGCAAGTTTGAAACCAATAAACTAGAATGAAACAAACTAGAAAAATTTGATTCAATGCATATTATAGGCTAAGCTCTTTACCTATTTTCTATACTTTTTGTTAGAGCTTGTCCATGTTGTTTTTTAAGTGGAAGAGATTTTCAACAGATTTGTCACTAAGTAATCCAAGAAAAAGCATCTTGAGATTATAGCCCAATAATGACTTCCAGAAGGCATAATGGGATTCTCTTACCTTCTGTTTGCACACTGGGTCAAGTGAATAGTTAGATTCATTTCATTTTGTGCTCTCATTACAGGTTTTGTCAGGAAAAATGAATTACCACAGAGTTGCATTATGTGATACATTTAGTGAATTATGGCAGCAGGCAAAGGATGGTTAACCTTCTCATAACTGTATATCCTGAGTGACGATCCTGCCCTTTCTCCCTGCCTCCGGAATAAAAATTTACCTCTTAATTGATACATAAATTTCAAGATGATAATGCTTAAATTAAACTAATAGAATGGTAGAGAATATCTCCCTGATAAGAAAATGACTCTACATAATAATTTAGCTTCAATCAAAAGTATGATCCCATCATACTTTACTATCCAACAAATATAAAAATTACTTCAAGATCTCATAAAATAGTGTTTGATAAAGCTTGACATGTCTTATGCGTGTAGAACATTTTCTAGGGTTTTCAGAAATGATGGTGCCTGTGCTATAAAAGTCTGATGGTAGATTCCTTTCTTTATCCACTTGCTTGCTGCTCTTGACTCTTTCAAAATTTCTCCATCAAAAATTATTAAGGTTATGAATCCAATAAGAGAGAAAGCCATTTTACAGATTCTTGGTGCCTCAAAAGTATTAAGTTAGGAGAAAGCAGTTGTAAGATTTGGGACCTCAGCTGTGGCTTGGGGGTTGAAGTTGCAAGAGAGAGGTAGTTGTTCACATTTGTTTAGAATTTATGCCATAAACATATTAGCTATATAGATACAGAAAGATAGAAGTCATAACATCACTTTTAATCTGCAAGGCCTTGTCTTCAAGGTGTGTCAGTGAGTGAGTAGTCTTGTCTTTCAGGAGTAGATGTTTCTTACAGCATGGTGAATCTGAGTCTCAGTACTAATACATTGTTTGCATGATAGTTTAAATAGGAATGGCCCCCATAGGCTCTTAAATTTGAATGCTTAGCCTTGTGGGATTGGCACTACTTGACAGGGATTAAGAGGTATGGCCTTGTTGGAGAAAGTGTGTCACTTGGGGTGGGGTTTGAGGTTTCAAATGCTTGATCCAGGTCACGTATCACTCTCTCCCTTCCTGCTGCCTGCAGATCTGGATGTAGAACTCTTAGCTCCTTCTCCAGCACAGTGTCTGCCTGAATACTGCCTGCTTTCAGCTATACTGATAATGGATTGAACCTCTGAATCTGTAAGCAAGCCTCAATTAAGTGATTCCCTTAGTAAGACTGGCCATGGTCATAGTGTCTCTTTACAGCAATAGAACATAAGAGAGCACGTTTGGTCTCAAAGATTTGGAAATATGTCTCATCCTCACAGTTCAGGGGAAACCAAGTGTGTTTCAGTCTCTGATGTAATTTAAATGCACAGTGACCATTAAGATGAAAGGAAACCCACCAAAGGAAATGTATGTAGAAACTCATTAACAATAGATTGTGCAGAGTTTAATAAAAAGCTCCAATCAGCCCTCATGAATATTCTTAGGTAATAGCCCTTGGGATGGTCAGTAGTACTTTGCCTCTTATTTTCCTTCTGTCATAATTACACAACAGCTTTTGTCTTAAGTCATTTATCAAATGTTTCATATGCTTATCTTATTAAAGGTCCTAGGCAAATAATTATCAGGGGTTAATATATTTTCTTATATTTTAAATATTTTCATACACACACACATGTGTGCGCGCACACACACACACACACACACACACATGTATAATTTGTTTACATTGGCCCTCCCCATTATCTTTTGTTATCCTTCTCTCCCACTCCCAGAACTCATTTTCCTTCCCAACATGTCCTCTGATTTTCATGTTTTTAAAAATCTGTCTTTAATTTGAATTGTTTGTGTGAACAAAGGTATTGGTTACTTCCTTTCACAATGTCAACTAATGGTTGTCACCCCTGAGACATCTCACTCCCCTCCAGCAGTAACCACAAATTGCCTATGCTCCTCCATGGCCCAATGTAATGAGTTGCAGATTTAGAGAACCAGAATGTAC
Organism: Mus caroli; assembly: GCF_978045245.1. Classification (NCBI taxonomy): domain Eukaryota; kingdom Metazoa; phylum Chordata; class Mammalia; order Rodentia; family Muridae; genus Mus; species Mus caroli. The sequence continues at coordinate 28,429,329 of NW_028227274.1, read as the reverse complement.
TAGAAATCCGGATAATTGTTGAACATGCACAGAATACTGTAACAGCCTTAGCATGAGCAGCGATCTGCAAGAGAGCATCTTCAAGTGCCCTGAGATTCTGCTATAGGGCAAGATTTCAAATGGTAATAGCTCAAAATATGAGGATAGAAATCAGAAGCATGAAGTTACACATGACAGTAGAATCTATAATATGTACAATAAGCTTCTCGCTTTCCTTTTTATTTTACTTATTTTGACATGCAAAGGTGAGTAATGTAAACACCCATGGGAGAAAACAATAAAAACTTATGGAAGAAAGATTTTATGAATTTATTCTGAATTATGGATTCAATTTCTGTGTTCAGACCATCCACATTTAATATAATGACCAGAACAGGATCTGACTTGCAGATGGCCTGGTTCACATATACTTAAGGTCATGTTAAATATGACATCCCAATATGAGTCTTTTAGACACTCAATTGACACAGCAGAAATACCTATCATGATGTTTATTATAGTAATAGTGAAGCTACAGGTGGCTAAGTTTGAGGAATATGCAAGACAAGTGCCACAGATTTATTTCCAGTTGGTACAAAACACAAGTCTAAAGACTATTGTTTTATTTTCTGCAAATATATATTAATACCACTGTATTTTGTGTTATGGGCTTTATGCATATCTGCGTTCATTGCTTATGCATATGAGTGTGTGCACATGTTTATGCAAGTGTGCTTGTACCAGGAGAGGCCATAGATAGACAACAGTATGTCCTCCTCAGTTGTTTTTTAATTTGAGAAAAAAAATTATCACAAAACTTGGCACTCGTTTAGGCTGACCAATAAGCTCCCAGAATCTGCCTATCTACCTCACTTGCATAAGGATTACAGACTCAGGTCTTTCGGTTTAGATTTTTATATGGATGCTTGAGCTCCAACTCAGAAATACAACTTGGGATACTCCCTACTACCTAGGTTTTTTTTTCCCAATTTTTTTTTACTAGGTATTTACTTCATTTACATTTCAAATGCTATCCCTAAAGTCCCCTGTACCCTCCCTCCCTCCCTTCCCCACCCACTCCCACTTCTTAGCCCTTTTGTTTTTGTTCAGTGTTGTTTCCAAAACATTTGAACTCTTATCACATAGCATAGGTCTTATAGCAATAGGATCTTATAAAATTCTACAAAGTTAGGATTTTAAAGTATACTTTCGGCTTTTTATTGAGTGAAATATCAATTAATGTTAGGAAGAATAATCATGTAAGGCTAAAGAAATCTCATGGAAGAAGGCTTATAGAGGCTGTACCAGCTGGAAGGTTGCAAAAGGGGTGTAGGTTGCCCTATTCAGGGCAAGACACAGGCACTGAACTCATGAATTTGGCTGTAGTTTCTAGCACTGGCCTGCATGTGACTGCCTCTATAAGCTGTGAATCATGGGAATGGGGGCATGTGAAGCTGTACCCTTGATGGCTGAACTACTGGTGGCGAATCGGTTCTTGGAAATGGGGAGTCATTGTCTTTGCTGTGCACACCCTGGTAAGCTCACCAATTTAAAGGGACAGTTCAAAACCCACTTCTACACACAACACTGGTTAAATTCATTCAAATAACAACAAAAGGGTATGAATGTGGGGAAGCAGCAGGTTTGATATGGATGAGGTTTAAATTAGAATGATTAGGCTTAGAATGAATTTTGTATGCATGAAATAAAAATGTAATGAATAAAACTAGAATTCATATATATCTTTGAGATAGTTAGAGAAGAACACTTTTGATAATAAGCAAATTGCCAATAAAAGTTATGTAGTGGTTTAGCAGAGGTAAAATAGAAAAAACACACCTCAATTGAGGTACTCCTGAGTAAAACATTGTCATTTGAATAGAACTGTGTGAAGTCTGAACACAACCATGGACTTTAGTCATCTATAGAGAGTTTGACTTGCTTGGTGGCCAATTAGCTTTTGGATACATTCGTTCATTAATTTTGTACATTTGCTAATCAGAGTACAATGTCTACAACTCTCCTATCACTGATAGTATAAAGAGTCTAAGCAGCTATAACACTTGATTCCTAATGTTTGAAATACACATGGTCATTGAGAAAGTGAGACATAATGCTGACAGCAAAGCACAGACAAATCCAACTGTGTGGCCATGACAATCCCCTCAGAGGTAAATGAGATCACCGTGCAGCAGATGTGGGCAGAAGTGACACGCAGTAAGCTTGGGAAGGAGTCAGGGAACTAAACCTTGGCATCTAGGAAACAATGTTAGCAGATTTTCGTGCAATTCTGTAAAGAAATCAAGGTATGTGTTGAGTTTTTTATAAATGAGAATTTTCTCTATATGTATGCCTCCATCTTCAAGCTCTAAAAGCTTTGGTGTGTTTGTTAGAAAATGAAGACAGGACTATTTTTCCCCATTCTCTGTGATCGTCACCCAAAAATTTGAAATCGATCTCTTAGGAATCTTTGGTAGTGACTCTGTTTGACATGTCAAAGGAATTCATGTGGAAAGGCTGCTATTACCGTCATTAAATACAGTCTGCACTAGCTTTACAGCCAGACCAACCTTATCCCTTACAACACAGTCCATTAACTCTGCATAAACACATTCTAGCAATTGAGATAATGTAGGTAATGGTGAAAATGAGTGATGGTTAGTCTTGCCCCAGGGCAGCATGATTCAAAATTGCTGGCATTTTGATTGTCCTAGCCAGATGATAACTGATTGTTTTGATAGCAAATCAAACATAGAGGAAGTGAATGGGAGGGCAACCCAAGAAATTATCGTTGCCAAATACCTTTCTTTCCTAAATGCCCCTTTGAGCCACCAAATGGATTCATACCATACTGTTCATCATCTTCTGTTTATTCATGTGTGATACAAGCAGTATACACACACACACACACATAGGAGCACACACATGGGCACACACACACACGTGCACACACACACACATTCATACATACACAACTATTTTTACTAAAAAGCAAAACCAAAAATAATCAACACAATTTTCGTCTCTTCTTGTATGCTAGTCACTGTGCCTTGAACAGAGTTGTATACAACTTTCATTGACTTTTGTTTTCTCATCTGTAGCTGATCACAGGGTCACCACATCACAGCATCTACCTATAATATTTAAGTACTAGGAAGGAGCTAATCTTAAATCTGGGGTGACTGGCATTACAGTCATGGTCAGCCTTGACGTCCCGGGAAATCGGCTTCTGCTGATTTGTTCCTTTATATATCGTTGAGATATATTTAAACATGCTAGCAGCTGTGCTTGTTTGGAAGAGTAGTTTGTATTTCCCAACATTTCTCTAGTTTTGATTTATTATAAAAACTCATACACTAATGACAATCTAACAATGCTGTAAAAATTGTCTCTTAGGAATATGGTGGAATTATGGTGACAGAAACAATCTTTTTGATAAAAGTTGTTGACCATGGATAGCTTTATAAAAGTAATAAAAAGATTGTTTTTTAAAGTCTGTCTTTTCTCAGGATAACTTTTACAGATTGTTATCTTTGTACCTAACTGGGATGATATTATGACCCATGTTCACTCTTCATTCTATTTTATGTTCTCTCCCTCCTTTTTTTCCCCAATATATTCAGGGACTAATCCAGTTTTATCAGTTTTCTCTATAGTTTTTCTTCTGGGCTTTATTTTTTATTAGATAATATTTTGCTCTTATGTTTGTAATTTGTTTTTATTTATATACCTACTACTTTGGGGGTTTTGTTCCTTAAGTCTAATTTCTTAAAATGAATATTTAACTAGATTTCCTTTTTTTGAAAGAATGCTTTATTTCTCATATGTACATAAAAAGATGAAGTTTTAAATTTCCCTCTGGGCTCATCTTTAGCTATGTATGAGAACTTCTAAAACTTAGTTTTCTTTGTTTTTTAAATTTTAAAGACTTCTGAATTCTGTTGTAATTTCCACTTTATTCTTTGGCTATGTGTTTGAAAAATTGTTACAATCTGGGTACAAATAATTTCCCAATTTGCTGTTGTTTATGATGGCCCCTGGCTTAATTACAGGATTGTAGAGTGATGTGAAATTTGGAGCCTGTATTTTTGTTTCAGGTATATTAAAATTCATATTCTATATTTATCAAATGTGATGTTCTACATACCAATTAGATCAAGTCTATCAATACTATTCTTTAAGACAAATACTATTGTTTATGCACGTATTTGTCATTTCATCTGGTAGTTGGTAAAAGCACTATATACAACTCTTATTATGAATGTGGATTTATTGAATTCTCTTTGCTATTGATGTCAGGCTTTAAAACTGCATTATTAAGATTATTTATATTTGAAGTATATTTTATCATTTGAAGTGTTCTTTGGGTTTTAGATTAACAGCTCAATCATAATTTAAGCATAATATTCCTTCTTTGGCCTTCGTGTTCTCAATTCTGCCTAACTTCCTTCCTTTTAAACAGAGTTTCTCTATTTTATCTTGGAACTGGTTGCATAGACCAAGCTGGTCTTGAATTCACAAGATATTCATTTGCCTCTGCCTCCCAAATAGTGTATTAATCACTTTCTTTCTTTCTTTCTTTCTTTCTTTCTTTCTTTCTTTCTTTCTTTCTTTCTTTCTTTCTTTCTTTCTTCTTTCTTTCTTTCTTTCTTTCTTTCTTTCTTTCTTTCTTTCTTTCTTTCTTTCTTTCTTTCTTTCTTTTGATTTTTCAAGACAGAGCTTTTCTGCATAGCCCTGGCTTTTCTGGAACTTGCTCATAAACCTGGCTGGCCTCACACTCAGAGATCCAACTGTCTTTGTCCCTCCAATGCTGGGTTAAAAGTGTGCACCACCACTGTCTGGCTTGTTATGTCTTTTGTTCACTATCATGTAACTACTATAATATATATCTAAAAGTCAGAATAAATTTTATTATGCTATTTTCCTTTTGACAATATTTTTTCTTGGTCTTTTCTTCTTTACATAATTTTTCTTGGTAGAGAAATAAATATCATTATCATTCTGATGCAACTTTAATGCATCTTCTGCAGTTAAAACAATTTAGATTTGAGTTCAGCATTTGTTTTGAAAATATTTTGATACAAAATATTCTGATCATCATTTACATTCTGTATGCTTTTCCCAGAGTCTTGCTAACTCTCTACCTAACTTACTCTATGCCCTTTCAATAGCTATCATTTTAGACATTAAATAGAAAAACAAAGCAAAGAAAATAAGTGAGAATTTTAAAACAACAAAGTAAAACAACCCAACACAACCACCACCACACACAGGGAAGCACAAAATTGGAAACCTTTATATACAAGCAAAAGGCCAATAAAAAGAAAATGTCCAAAAAAAACCAACATGAGAGAAAATGCCTAAAAAAATACCATTGAGTTCATTTTCTGTTGGCATTTGTAAAATGACATTATCATTACTAGAAATAAAATTACAATTGTTATATTATCAAACTTCAATGTGTTCTACTTTTAATTCATTCTACTCATAGAATACATTTTTTTGTCCTACTCAAAAAAAAAAAAACCTCGATGGTCAAATTTCAAACTATGTATCTCTATATCTATATCATCTATATCTATATCCATATGCATATGTATACCTCTGTGTCCTATCTAATCTATATCTATAGTATTAAAGTATTAAAACTTTAGACAACATACCCTCCACCTGATTGTAGTTAGCAAGGAGTTTAATATTGTTCTTCAGTGTGTCACAGAATTTAGCAAGAGACTTCATCATGTAGGGCACAATATTACTCAGAAGCCTTAAAGGCATCTGCTTCTAAGAGTGAGCAGAAGGAGGAGATATCAGCTGGACAGGAAGTATTGCTGCTCTTGGGATGGAAGTGTCTGATCTGAAGGTTTATGGCCTACCTTCTGAGGCAGAACTGCCCCTCACTAACAATGAGCAAAATACAGACCTACAGATAGCAGTGCAGACCTGCAAACCAACTGAGAAAATTAAAAAGGATTTCTCTCTAGGGACTCTTGCTCCATTAGCCCCTTGATTTTAGCCATACCGAGACTGTCAGATTTTGATATAGAGAACTGAGCACACCTGGGTGTTTGTTTCCAGTGGGATCTCAATTAGTAGTTATTTTTTACACCATAAAGAAGTGAATACTCCGTACAGATTATGCTAATAATTATTATGTAAATGAGATATCAAGAATTCATTACACAGAGGTCATCATATAGGCAAGAGAAGTTATACAAGAAGCTCTGAGAATATGTTGATTTTGACACTATTCTCAGAAAGACTAATGCCATTATCCCTTCAGTTCTTATTCATTTCTGCTACAATGAACCCTTTGCTCTCAATCCCACACTCAAGTTATTCTCATGAATGTGAGTAACTTGATAGACCATCTTCATTGGAGATCTTGTTTATTCCTTCCCCTGTGCATATATACGACCTACACACTGTACTCTCTTTTTGACTTGGCCTTTAGTTTCTACTGTCTATGGGGTTTCATTTTCTCTTTTCTGCTTTATTTTCAGACAGTCACCATGAAAATTCTTTAATTATTTCTCCCACTGTATCTGACATACTAATGACTACAGAATCTACATTGCCATTAAATTCATTGACTTACAATCCCATATTTCTTGCTACCTAATGTTGATGTGTATAAAGGTGATGCTAAACCTTCAGGCATTTATACTTGAACTCATCTGAACTCATACACTTTAATGTGTATTTCATAATAAATGTTCCTCACACCTTATTATCACCTTGAATATTTTAGTGTCCATATATGCAACTAACAGCCACATGCTTATTGGATGCTTCTAATGCATTTGATGCTGTTTTAATTTTGCTTACATTTCCTCTCTTTAATATTCCTTAATGGATTCTTGTTATTTTGTCTCTAACATTTAATATGTTGGGCCTTTTGCAATGAATGTATGTAAGAGCCCATTTTGTGACTGCCTTTGGAGTCTTTGCTATAAATCTCAACAATTTTCCAATTCTAGTCTCAGGTATATTCCTGTCTCAGTTATATTCCTTCAAAGTTCTATAGAAGTAGGTCACAATAACATTTTAAACTGAGAAAGCCCTGAGCTGGCTGGCTTCATTCCAATGTCACTGAAGCCAATAAAATGATAAATGAGCAGAATTTTCTTTGAATCTATATTTACTCCTAATTTGGCTCTCTTAGGTTGAGGCTGCATGTTTCTGAGTTTTGACCATTGAGTTTCCTAGCAAGTAGTCCCACCCATGCCCTACATACAATCTCAACCAGTATATCAAAGAGTTTCATAAAACCTCAACTAATAACTTTCAAAATATTACTTTATATAAATATTACACCATTTTCTTTTGGTATTTTATTAGTGGGGAAATAGGAGAGGCCCAAGTGAGAGCAGAAGCTAGCCTGGGATTTTGGACAACCTGAAGTAATTCTTTTCACTGAGATTCGTTTTTCCATCTCCTGTATTCTGTTGGTGACATTTGCATCTGTAGTTCTTGTTTGCTTACCTAGATGTTCCATATCCAGAATTCCCTCAGTTTATGTTTTTTTAGAGCTTCTATTTCAATTCTCAGGAGTTGAAAAGTTCCTTCACCTGTTTTGTTTTGTTTTGTTTTGTTTTTTTTCATGGCTTTTTTTGTCATTCTCTAAGGGGTTTATTGACTTCCTCCAAATTTTGTGTTTATATTTTCCTTGTTTTGTTTTTTAAGGGATTTAAATTTTTTTCCTTACAGACCTCCATCATCTTCATAAAGCTGGTTTTAAGGTTGTTTTCTTGTGCTTCAGCTTCAGTGAAATATTCAAGTCTTGCTGTCATAAATTAGCTGGACTCTTGTGGTTCCTTATTACCCTTGCTGTTTTTAATTGTGTTCTTCTTAAAAAAATATTTATTTATTTGTTTTTATACTCCATGTTTTATTCCCTCCTTCCCCACCCACCCTCTGACTGTTCTACATCCCATACCTCGTCCCCATCTCCCTATCTTCTTACACCAACATAATTTAGGATGATTACAGGTCTTAACTGATTTCTGACTTTATCTTTGTTGGATGGATGTTTTGTTCATTTGTTTCTGTTTCCCCTTTGGTCTTCTGTGGCCTGGAGTTCTGAAGGCCTGCTTTTCTTCTGAACCACTAAGGAGTCTCTGACTTGGTTGGGGGTTGACTTCTGGCAAAGGTTTTGGCCTTTAGTGCATCAGGGGCATCTCCGTTCTTTTGACTGGTATAGTATGTACCTGAGCCTCTGGAATCTGCCAGAACTGGGACAAGGGGTCAGGAGCTAGCCTTGGGGAAGGGCAGTAAAGTGGAAGTGGGTAAACAGTAGAATGGGTCTTGGAACCAGCTCAGCTGCCTCCAGGGCCATATCCAGGACTTTGAGTTGGCCCACCCCAAATTTCTCCATCATTTGTGAACTGTTGAAACATGTGAAAAGGCCAGCCCTGCCTAACCAAAACTGCATGATATCCATGATATAGGGCAACAATGGAATAACTAGGAGGAGTGCCCAGGAAGATCCAATATTATCACAGAAGCCAGAGATCTTGAGCCAAACCAATGATTCATTAATCACATAATCACAATGAAAATGATGGTTTTTCAGTAAAACAGTTATCTCAGGCAAATCAGTGTTCTTATAAACTGTCTCTGCCTTTGGTGTTTGATAAGCATTAATAAGTATATTTACACCCTGCCTTCTACAATGTACATATGTATATTAATCATTTTATACATAGAAATACCTGGATATACTTCTTATTAATAATATAACAGTTTTTGAGTAAATCAGTTATTTTATATTAGTCCTTTATATTTCAATCTCCTGTTTCTGACTGGATAGTTTATATATTTTGACAGAGGATGACAGTCATTGGTAATGGAAGACCCAAGGCTATTATATTTCCAAGACAGTTTGATAATGCCTTATATTCATTCCACCAGATGGAAATAAAATTAAGCTATGAGGGATCTATATTAACAGATCATTAAATGAAAATAAAATTAACAAATGACAATCACAGTTGCATCACAGCAGAAGGTGAACCTGGCTAAGATCCTGATGGAATTATTTGCCTTGGGGAGCAATGTCATGAAAAACAATATCTGTGTAACAGACTCCAGCAAGGATGTTCAAAATCCCAGAAGTTTCCTGAACAATAGGAATAAATATAGAAATGATTCAGTAGAAATAAATGTGAGGTGTGAAATTTATCTTAAAAATAATTCACAAGATGAATAAAGTATGCAGTATATTTTGTCCTCGGTGACATGAGATTTGTAAGAACGCTGTGGAGAGTTGAGAGAGAAAAGATTCAGTGTGACATTTGAAAAAACATAAACTGATTCCCAGCATGCAAATACTAGGACTAGATTAAGAGAAGGGAGTTATTCTTTCACAAAATAGCATAATTATTTTAGAACATTGAGAATGGAAGTTAAAATCCACAAATAGGAAGAACAAATAGCAGGGTTAAAACAATATTCATATGCTTCTACCGTGAGCATAATTTGGTTATTGAAAAGGAGCTATGCAAACACATAGAGACAGCCAGATTCTGATGAAACCCTATAGAAGCTGAAACCCTGAAGTTACCTATCTCAAAGCTATAATTCTAATACTCTAGGGCAAAAGATGAAAAATATTTACTTTCATTTCTAGACAAAAGAAAGAAAAATAATTTACAAAATAAATCATAAACTTTTAAAATAGGAACATATTTATTAAAAATGTGATTATGTAACTTAACCTTGTATGTTCTCCCAAAGAAGCCTCAAGATTTTCTTGTGGGAGTGGCCTTGCATTTGTAAATGGGAAGCTGTGATAGCGCCACCTGGAGGCTATTTTCCATAAACCTAACAAGGGATGGGACAGGAAGGAACATGTAAATGGATGGGCATCTCTGAAATGATATGATATCCTGATACGACTATGCGTAGTACCTGGAATTTTCTAGTGTGCTTGTTTGTTTTGTTTTCCTTTCCTCCAATCCTGGATATTGAACCCGGGAGCTTGTGCACGCCTGGCAACTGCTTCACTCCAGTAAATGGCTACTTGAAGTATCTTAATGAGGCTGTAATCAGAGCACTCACTGAAACTAATTGATATCCTGCATTTACTCCTATGTCCTGGCTAATCTGCTGTACCATCTGTGTTCTTACACCGATATGTATTCACAGAAAAAGCCATCCAGGACCAATGGCATTTTGTCAGAAACTCAAAGGCAAGCAGAGTGCGACATGGCTTTATAGTAGAGCATGAGAGGAAAGTTCCAGGAGTGATTCTTTGAAAGCTGTTAGCATAAGAAGATGGAGGGGGTACTGGGTTAACCTAAGGTGATGGAGGGGCCATGGGGCTAACCTATGACCACTCTACATGAACATGTAGTGGCACACTGTGTCTCTCTCAGGTTGGTTCTAAGTTGCAAGCACAGATAAAATTGAGGTTCTCTTGAAGTATGAATCTAGCTCTGTTGTTGGGAGACTGATAAGTATTATCTATGTGAATTTTTACTGGGGATAGAAGTCTGGATTCCTATATTCCTGATTTTATCAGACTAGCTTGTTAAAGTGATTACCGCAGAAAAACATCTTATATTTCCTGGTAAGATTTCTTCATGTGTGAGTTTGTTATGCTGTCATGCATGGCCTGCCTGCTGCCTATTTGTACATTCAATCTTTTTGCCCATGATATCATGTGTTCTCAAGAGTATCTCTAACACTATTAATTACTGAATGGTAGATACCATGAAACGGATGCTATAATGATTTGATTCCTCGGGTTCCAGAGGGAACTTCCATTTTTTTAAGACCATTAAAATCCCAGCGCTTTCTAAGCTGATGTTAAGGTTTACTCCAGACTGTGAGCTTCTCTTTAGGAAAATTTTAGGCTAATCAAGTTCTCCAGTTACACTAGGATACTTTGATCTACATTTAATATTAATTGCAACCAACATGAGCGTTTCCACTTGGAGGAAATCATTTAGTGAAACGGAAGGAACTTGCAAGCAGTGCCCTGCCTCTCATTCAGGCAAAGTCCTACACAACACTCTCACTGGATTTGTCATTTTTCACTCTCTGTTGTCTTTCTAATGCTTATTGATTCTGTTTCCTTTATCACTCGCCATTGATTGCTGGGTCTCCATAGTCAGGCATTAATGGTATTGATCCTGAAGGAATAACCCTTTAATGAGGGTCAGCTCAAGTAAGACATGAGCTTGGCCCTCTTTGGACTTTTATTAATTTGGTTTATTTGTATTTTGATCATTTTCCAGCCTGTAAGAAGAAATTGGTTTGTGATGAGGGAAGAATGGGTAATGTTTTCTAGGTGCGATTATGTTTGTCGGGATAGACTCTCACTTAGCACAGCTACAGGACTCGTCCATTTTGCGCCTGGTTTTCTGGGAAATTATTCCCATGGTGCAGCATATGAGTTCTGCTTAGCGCTTCCTCAAGTGAGGGGACCATGTGGTTGCCAGTTACAATGCCCTGTGTAGTCATCCTTAATGCTAATTCTTTCTGTCATAAATAACAGCTAATTCAGATTCTGGAGTGCTTTCTCAGAACTATTCTATTCTAAGGTATGAAATAAATTGATAGGTCTCAGCTTTTAAATTATAATTATTTTAAATGATATTATAAACTTAGAAAGGTGAACTTTCACATAGTAAAACCAAAGCCACATGAAGTAAAGGATCTTTGGACTATGACGAAGCTCTTTTGAGATTTTGCACTGACACTGCTATTGAGAACCTGTGTGAACCTGGACAAATGATTCAAACTCATTGAATTTCAGTATTCTCTTTTATAAAGGTAGTCCTGCCTCCTCTGAGGATCCGAAGTGGTATTGTAGAACCCATTTCCTAGTGTGCTGGCATCAACATTAACATTAAAAAATAATAGAAAAGAGAAACTTCAACAAACCAATTTTAAAAATTCAGCAGGGTGTTAGTCATCATGTTGATGAACCCCTAAATGATATTACAAAGTCAATTATTTTAGTCAAAATATTTCCAAAGAGAAGAAATGGCAGCATGAATTCTGAGAACTTAATTTTAAATTGTCTTACGAAATCATAGATAAGAGACAAGGGTGTAGTGCATGGATCTACTCACTTGGAAGCTGAAAAGTAACTGAACCTTGTAATGCTAATCTAGGATTGCAGTAGGTAATACCACCCAGGTCTCTCAGCATTTCAGAGAACAAGCTACCAGGCACACAGGCTTTACAGTTGCCACATTGTCTTCAGCCCTTCAATTCATAACACCCTTAACACACACACACACACACACACACACACACACACACACACACACCCCACATGCAGAGATGCACATGTAAAGAATTGCTGCAGTGTTTTCTCTCTGTAAATTACATAACAGTACATTTCATCAGTTTCTTATTTAGTGGTTACTGAACTAGGTGATGGTGACAAGGGTAGCTAGGACCCTTATCATCAGGCTCCATGAAATTCTATACACATGACGCAGCATCTTACAAATTATGAAGAGTTCAGATTCACGATTTCCTTTTGTGGGGTGGGAGGAATAATAAAAAAAATGATGCATCACCTCCAACCCTTCTAACAATCAGCAAAATGGGTCCGTTCCATATTTCCTCGTTATCACTATTCATATTGCTCCTTAAGGCAAGCCTGTCCTTGTCCATAACCCAGTATGGGGAAATGTTTCTTTTCCCAGAAGAATTATATTCTCAGTGATGTTTAAAAACAAAACTCTGATGAAAGTGGAATTTCCTGATATTGTGTCCCTACATCATTTTTCCCGATCATTTTTCTTCTGAATTTCCTTATCTAGGACAATTATACTGATTTCTCACGTCCTTACTATCCCACAGGTTCTCAATCCTAAGGCAGGGTAGGGGATTTTAGTTATAATCTACCTTCATTGTGTGGCTTCCATCAGTTTCCAACACTGAAACACTCATAGCTAAAATATTGGTGTTTGAGTCATAACATACATGGGATACTACTTACTCAACAGAAACCTCAGAGATAAAGGAGGGGAAATGTTTTCTGGAGACATAAATATATAGAAAGATGGGTTTGATCATTTTATTTTGTTTAGTTTATTCTGTTTTCCAAGCTTCGGTCTAATTTCATTTTGCCTTAAATATTGGAATAAAGATAAGAAATAATATCTTAAATAAAATGTAAGGGACCTAAGATGGAGGATACTTAAAGACTACCTGTGTTTCCACCATTTTACAAAGTAGAAAAATTAATTCCTAAAGGGTGACATCTCTAACATTCTTTGGATACAAGTTATGCATTATCATTAATAATGAGAAAATGACTTCCTTTTTGGCCAAATACAAAGTTATACATTTTATTTAAACAGCATCATCTTGAGCAAAAACATACCTTATGTTTTGGTGGTATTTATTAGTTACATGAATAATTACATTCTCTGTGTGTGTGTGTGTGTGTGTGCATGTGCATGCACAAGTGTGTGAATGTGTGCATGTATATGGTATATGGACACATTTCTATCACAGCATGAGTGTAGAAATCAAAATATAACATTAGGAGGTAGTCTCTCTACTTCCTTATGTGGGTGCCAGAGATCAAACGTGACATCAAGTTTGACTGCCAGCATTTTTATTTGATCAGCTATCTTGTTGATCCTAAAGTTTCATTTTCATCTTCAGTCACTCTTGAATTAATTTTTTTCACCTGGAACACTGATCTTTAATTGTTATTATGCATAGATGCCATTCTTACTTTATGTAATTCCTCAAGTGTTTGTATTTATTTATTTATTAGATAGCTTAACAGTAATGTCTTTTCTGGGACTAATTTATGACAAGTATGTCAAGAACATTCTATAGAAATTCAAGGTGGTCTAGAAAGTGGCACTTTAAGATAATAGTTCATCAGTGTACAATTACATATGTAAATGCTTTAAATTGTTTTAGAAGTGTTTTAATTGATAAAATTTTAATAAGACATAGCATTCTATTTGCCCAATCCAACCTATCCATGTAGATGGAGAAATAAAGCAGCAAGGAATTGATGGGCACAGTTCAAGTCCATATAATGTCTAAAATGGATACAAATCTAGACTTTTCAAGTATTAACTAAGAAATTTTCCAACTGTATGGTGAGCAAACCAAGCAAGAAACTTTGACAACACCATGAATGCTTTTCTGTACATCTTGGTTGTTCTTGATAACAGAGTTTCTGCTTTTATACATTCCTAATCCCTAAGGAAGAGGAATTCTGTGAAGACTACCAAATGCATGGTCAACTGCATCAGATATAGTGATCATTGGAAGGTTAAAATACTACCATATCCAGCCTTCAATAAGAACAATGTGGTCTTTCCTTTATTCTCCTTTTCTTAAGTCATGCTTACACTTAAAAAGAAAAAGGGAAAAATTAAACTTGTGCCCTAATATTTCTTCTTTTCAATATTTACCAAGATTTCAGACACAGAGCTCACATTGAATAAAGGTTTGCTTGCCTGAATGGAATTGCGTTGACTTACTTGAACCTAGTCAATCAATAAGAATGTATTGAATATGTCTCACATTTACTTTAGTTTGACATTGAGATAATAGAAATTTTGACTAAAATGAATTGATATAAGCTGGTTTGTGACTTTCTTTTTTTTTATTTCCTCAATTACATTTCCAATGCTATCCCAAAAGTCCCCCACTTCCCCACCCACCCACTCCCACTCCCCTGGCCCCGGCATTCCCCTGTACCGGGGCATATAAAGTTTGCAAGTCCAATGGGCCTCTCCCTCCAGTGATGGCCGACTAGGCCATCTTTCGATACACATGCAGCTAGAGACAAGAGCTCCGGGGCACTGGTTAGTTCATCATGTTGTTCCCCCTATAGGGTTGCAGATCCCTTCAACTCCTTGGGTACTTTCTCCAGCTTCTCCACTGGGAGCCCTGTGATCCATCCAATAGCTGACTGTGAGCATCCACTTCTGTGTTTGCTAGGCCCCAGCATAGTCTCACAAGAGACAGCTATATCTGGGTCCTTTCAGCAAAATCCCGCTAGTGTATGCAATGGTGTCAGCGCTTGGAAGCTGATCATGGGATGGATCCCTGGACATGGCAGTCTCTAGATGGTCCATCGCCTCATCACAGCTCCAAACTTTGTCTCTGTAACTCCTTCCATGGGTGTTCTGTTCCCAATTCCAAGAAGGGGCATAGTGTCCACACCTTGGTCTTCATTCCTCCCGAGCCTCATGCGTTTAGCAAACACTAGATCATCTTCTGATACATATGCAGCTAAAGACACGAGCTCCGGGGGGTACTGGTTAGTTCATATTGTTGTCCCACCTATAGGGTTGCAGACCCCTTTAGCTCCTTGGTTACTTTCTCTAGCTCCTCCATTGGGGGCCCTGTGATCCATTCAATAGCTGACTGAGAGCATCCACTTCTGTGTTTGCTAGGCCCCGGCATAGCCTCACAAGAGACAGCTATATCAGGACTCTTTCAGCAAAATCTTGCTAGTGTGTGTAATGGTGTCAGCGTTTGGAGGCTGATTATGGGATGGATCCCCAGGTATGGCAGTCAGGTAAATTCAGTTGAAAAGAATGAATTTACCCTTTCTTTTAAAAGAACATTTGAATTTGTGGCCTTTTGCAGCAGTGTTTATTAGCAGTATTTATAATTCAAGATGTGACTTGGAAATTATGATTGGTGAAGTCACTGGGGGTGGAGAATGTCTACTTTTATCACCTTGTAGGTAGAGTGAAGATAGGGCTGACATGGTTCATTTCATTAAAAATTCCCAGGTGACATTTATAGTGTTTGAAAAACATTTGATGGTGCTATAGCCTGGATATAGATTGGATTTATTCTCACTAGTTTCCTGTACTGGAATCTTGGTCCTGTGTGTGGCAGTGCTGGTGTGATCAAATCTTTAAGAAGTATAAAGTGGGGCAAGCAGATAAGGGAGCTTCCCGTAGGAATAGATCAGTGGAGCAGGGTGAGTAAAAAAAAGTGATCTAATTCCTACCAGAATAGGTTGTTAGAAGATGTTTGGAACCTGATCCTTACCAGGCATCTAACTTCTTGTTTTACCTTGTCATTCTTTGCTGGCTTTAACTCTGGTCTACTTATAAAGATGTATGGTAGCCAAATGGTGCTCATCAGAACCTAACAAGTACTAACACCATGATTTTGGACTTCTAAAAGTGTAAACTAAGTAAGCTTCTCTTTTTTCTACCATACCCAGTGTCAGGTATTCTGCTATGGCAACAAAAAGTGAATTAAGAACATTAGTTTTATTTCCACATATCAACAAAGGCTGCCTGCTGTTGCCTTAGTATCAGAATTGAGCTTTGTGGTCAGTTGAATGATAAAGAGTTGAGTCTAATGGAGTAAACTCCTCTATTGTTCCTTATGAATGCCTCATCCTTTCTCTTTCAATGTTTCTTGTACACATATTTGTTGGGTGATAGTGTGCCCCTGGGTCTATTCCTTTGAATCTACCTCTACCTCAGAAAAGAAATGTCAAACATAGGAACAGGAGATATAAACCTTAGGCATGTGCTTGTCTAAATGTGCTAAGGATCAGCAGAAAAACATATGGGCTTAGGTTTATTTATGTTTTAAATGGTCTCCAAGCCACATAATCACCAAGGGTCACAGCACTTCAGAAAACACTGGACAGGACAGGACAGGACAGGACAGGACAGGACAGGACAGGACAAGACAAGACAGGAGCAGGTTAACCACTAAGATGACATTCCCAACAAGGATGCTTATGTGAACCTGTGGGTGACAAGGGAGAGAGTTTAAAACTGCTTTGAACATAATTTAGTTTGTGTTCCCTATGTCCACAGCTCATGTTTGCAATAACTAGGAAAGTAAGATATGCTATTTACAGGTGTAGTCCTAATTTAAGTTCCCTTTCTTTGTTCTAATTCTTTCTTCTCTCTTAACCCTCATCTTATTCTCTGGGCTCTGGGTTGGTCTGTTAGTGTTTACAATGCACCCCATCTCTATGCCCCACAGCACACCTCTGTATTTTTTTTTTCTGTTAGAGGAACTAATACAACAAACATTCCTAACAAGGCAATATATCCCAATTATCAGTGCTTAATTGAAGAAAATCAAGAAAATAATTATGGGTATTATTTCCTCCAAAAGACAAATCTAAGATTAAGTAAAAGCAAAGAATGGAAGCTTCAATTGTACGTCAAAGCACTCTTTGTCTGAAGCATATTCATGTCTAGATATCAGAATAGCTTTATGCAAAAACACAGTATTTAGAACTGAGATGATATGATCCTCATCACTGGTATTTAATTCATTTCATTTGAAAAAATATTCCAAGCTTTCTTTGTATATACCAAGTTAGGGATAAACTAGCAAGCATGTTCATTTACATAATCAGCTCAGTTTAAAATGATAATTAGTTACTCCCAGGCTAAAACATACAACTCAGCAGGCAAAAGTAATTTTAAAATCATTACCCTTCTACATCATGGTCAGAAGGTCAGCACACTTGAATTTCATTAGGATACAAGGCAAAGCACTTTCAGTTCCTAGCTCATCGTCCTGTGCCCTTATTTAGATGACTAAATTAGAATACTACCGAGAAGCATCCATTTCCAACAATTACTCAAGAAAAGTAGTGACCTCTAATTCAGCTTTAAGTAGAGTGTGGAGACTTGCATTCCTGTAATAATTCTGTGAAGTGAGAAAGCAGGCACGCAATTACAGTACTATAAATTCACCAATGATTAATGTACAATTTTCACTGTCTTGTTTCCAAATCCTACAGAATCTCTGCTTTTTACCCCTAAGAGCAGTCAGATGGAGAAACCAAGTTTAAGTTGAGTGAGGGTGATTTGGGTATCCTTGTTTCTGCTCTATATGTTTGTCAAATTTCTGCTTTGTATATCATGTCTGTAAGATGGAGTCATCTACTTAGCAGGAAGAGCCTTGACTATTATTCCAAGTTAGGTTTACAGGAAGCAAATAATTCCCTGGGACCACCCATGGATCCTCTGCCTGGAAAAAAAAAAAAAAACAAAAAACAAAAAAAACCTCTTCAACACATTGGTAAAGAAGCTATCACACACAGAGTACTCATTGCTATCCAATTGCCATACAGACTGTCCTACAGTGTAGAGATTTTTATATGGTTTTCCCATTTATGATCTCTTTTTACCCTAGCAAATTTTGAAGAGGCAGAATATATATATATACATGAGAGGAAAGAAGACTTAAGAGCACTTGCCGCTCTTGAAAAGAACCAGAGTTCATCACATCAGACAATTCATTACCACCAGTAACTTCAGATTCTAGAAATCCAACCCCTTCTTCTTGCCTCTGCAGGTATTGGCACAATGCTGTACAAATTCACACACACACACACACACACACACACACACACACACACACACACACACACACTACTACTACTACTACTACTACTACTACTACTATTCTGCTAAGGGAGCAAAGCAATAAAATGACCCCTAAAACATATTGCTGTACCCCTATTTCAGAGAATCACTGAACTCATTAGAGAAGTTTATTCTTAAGGTAGATCACAATTAGTGCTAAGAGCCGCACCTTGACAATGAGACAGTGAGAGATTTTGACCACTCAGTCCTAAATGGGATGCATATATCAAACCTTGCCCTTTAAGGCTAAGGATCTATGCAGAACCTGAGGTGTGAAGGTTGTAAGAGCCATAAGAGGCTGGAAACTCTAAGGGAATAGCACTTTCTAGATTCCACAGGAATGACACACAAATGAACTCAGAGACTGTTCCAGCACTAACAAGACCTGCACACGCTCAAACCAAACAAAAAATGCAATAAGAAGGGGAAGTGGATGCAAAGACCCCACTCCTCATCAAGAATGTAGCAGTATTTGATACTTGTTGGGAAATGGAAAATCAATTTTCTTCCATGGAGTGTCACCGGGTATACCCACCACATACCAGCGCAAGCTCCTGGCCCAGGAATAGTTGATCAACACAAAACACAC
Source organism: Mus caroli (assembly GCF_978045245.1). Lineage (NCBI taxonomy): Eukaryota > Metazoa > Chordata > Mammalia > Rodentia > Muridae > Mus > Mus caroli. Next base: position 28,410,393 of record NW_028227274.1, on the reverse strand, counting down.
TCTGGTTTTTCTGCATATGTATTTTGTTTGGCATTGCTTGTCTTACTAGGTTATGTTTGGTTTGAATGTTTTAATATTTTGTTGCTTTTTATGTCTTTTTGAGAGAAATTAGATAGATGGACAGGCAGACGGATAAATGATAGATAGACAGGATCTTGGTAGGTATAGAGGTCAGTAGGATGTTATAGGAATTGAGGGAAGGTAAGGTGTATGATCAAAATATATTGTATGTAAAAGTTTTTAGTTAGAAGGACATTTTTGTGAACATATTATCTTATCATTTCTTAAAACTAAAAGCCAATAAAATAAGTGAAGTTGATTATTTTTATAGACAGAGTTAATTCAGGTCTTTATACTTGATATTACAAGATACAGACCATTTTCAAAATCTTTCAGAAGTTTATAACATTTTGATTTAATTTTTATAATCATCCAGCTGAACATAGCAGTTCACATTAACATACATGGTACAAAATGTCAAAAATACATTCAAGGCCACTTCAGAAATTGTTAATATACCTGTTCTTACCTTAAACCAATGTTATTAAATGCTTTTAAAAATGAAACTCAAGTCAGTAATTAAAAACCAAAGTATTAAAATTAAACCCTTTAGTATAATCCCCAAATATACTAATTTAATACTACATGCTGAGGAATGAGCATAGGAAGTGACTGTGTCTGATTTTTTGTAATTAAATCATTATGTTTCTGTAAGAATAGAGAACTTTGCATGTACAATTAAAATTCTATAATTGTTAATATACAATAGTGTTGATCCAAGCCCAGTGTTTGGGACAGGGTTTGCTGGCTTTGAGTGGTATGATTACACACATAGTATAAAGCACACAGTTGTATCTTCAGAACCAAGACTTCTGTGAAATACAAGTACGCTATGAGTAAACAAGGCCAGAAAGCCCTCAGGTTCATTGTACATGTGGTTTGAATTCCTTGGTAGCACTGCACAATCAGAAACCATCTCCATTCACCCACTGTCAGGATTCTCGCTTTGAATTATGGTCCCCCAGTTTCAGACAACACTGGCCTAACTCCATCCTATACACCTGTAAATACAAACCATCCTGTGAACATCCAACTGAGACAACTAGTCTGTTCTTCAATTCGTAAACAGATGAGTCACCGTGTTAGAAACCCATGTCTTCACTACTTCTGTTCATGGCTCTGTAAGCCTGGCCCTTAAAAGACACTGAGTAAGTCCAGGTACTTAGACATGGCTGTTCCTTGTTCATGAGAATAACACATGGTGTGGTCCATGAAGGGTGAGACTGGACAGAATCCAGATTTCTGTGGGCTCTCAGATCTTGTGACTAGTCATTTTCCTCTGCCCCACAGTTTTCCTTACCTGCCTGTCATCTCATTTGTGGTCTTCTTGATTTCCATTACTTTTTAACTATGTTAGTGGATCCTTAAAACCATCTAATTTTATACTGAAAGGTTTATTTTCCATTTCACCCACAAATTTGCCTTCTGGTATTTTAAACCACTAAGTGACTGTCAGTATTCATATTTTAGTTTATCTCCATTTCTTTTATACCGATTCCTTTCCTTATCTGTTTTAATGTACATTTGGTCACACACTCCTCCTCACTCTGTGTGACCCTGAAGTTTCCTTTGCCTCTCTGTAAGTTTGATGGCAGCTTATTTGGAAGTAGAGTCGGATGATGGTGCTGACTGGAGGGAGAAGCCCAATGTGAGTCAGGCATTGTATATGCCGGAGACCATACAACTACTGGGATTCCTTCCCCCCCCCCAGAAAGACACAAATTTCAATCATTCCATAAATATAACCTTTTATATGGATTCATAAGTTGGCTTTATAGAAGTCTTATTCCTCAGTTATGTTCTCCATATGAGAACATAAATGTTCTAGAGTTACAATATTCCTTTTATGTTTGTAAGTGTAATTTCAAAAAGAGGATTTTGAAAGTCACAAACACGCATTCTGATTTTGAGAGCCAGACACTGTCTGAGCTGTGGAAATGGAATCAATGAATAGTCAAATAAAAGCAAAATGGAAAAGCTGGAGGCCTTCCTCAGACCACAGCCTTCTTGTGCTCTCTAACCACACTCCCCCGCCTTGAGTAATTTTGCTTAAGAAACAAATGCAATTTGACCTCCGGTGAAGGAACTGTGTATGACTTGTCTGTCTCTAATGGCTATTTCTAGATGATGCCTCCAACATTTCCCCAAAGGGATGCTAATCTCACTAACAGCATAAGAATTTAGTTGTAAGAGAGCATGAGGGGAATGATAAACATGCATCTGTCTTAGTGGGAGGGGCGGGGCGGGGAGCCACTTGTTTTACACTGTAGGTCAGGATGGCAAAGCTGTGCAGTTTCCATGACACCTCTCCTTGGCATTGACTGGAGTCTTCTTTCAAAATACTGCCAAGACTTAATTTTAATTTCATGAAGATTTTGCTCACTCAGTGTCCACCCTCATCAGATCTCCCATAGTAACTGACATTGCCATTGCTGTTCTGTAAATAATTATGAACTATGTGTCAGCTCAGCTAACACCAAAGCAGTCACTTTAACTGCGGCAGTGGTTGAAAAACCTTCTGGGAGGATTAATAATTTAGTCATTTTGGTGTCAAGACATGCTTAATGTGATACATTCTATTAGTTACTAAGTAAATTTTTAAAAAACGATTAATATTTTGACGATAATTGTACTAAATCGTCTCTAAGCTATTTGGGGAGCTCATGATGCACACGGAATATACTAAATAGTGACTGACGCTATTATATTATTTAGATTAATTAATTTTATGGTGATAACATTTTTCAGGTCTGTCTCATTTTCTCATCAATTCAGCCCCTTCTGACACGTGTCACTGCCAAGATTCTTTCCCTTTGTCTCAATCCAATGGTGGATGGATATGCAACTCATTCTGAATTTCATGCTACATTTTTGGATTAATGACCAATTTTTTTCCTCTGCATATTTCTGTTATCAGTCCCATTTTCTCTTCTCTAAATTGGTTTTTCATTTCTTACATCTACCTTCCATTGCTTTCCTTTTTTCCCCTTGTTTTTTTTTTCCCCTATAACTAAAAAAAAAGAAAATATTCTGCTTCCCCTTGTTCAGGGGTCCCTGTGGTTAGAGGGGAGGGATTGGATAAACATACCCCACTTCATCCTGAGTGTTCCTAGGTCCCTGCCTTATCTGATCTCAGGTTCTTGCCCACCCAAGCAGTGCTGGGGACAGGATCCATCTCATGGAGTAAACCTTAAATCCAATCAGACATTGGTTGGTTACTCCTAAAATCTCTGTGTCACTATTGTCCTAAGATGAATCTTACAGGTCAGTCATTGTTGTAGATCAAAGGATTTGTAGCTGTGATTGTGTTTAATTTTCTTATCTGGTACCATGTAACTTCCTGCAACATTGAACACTACTCAGTAGTGGGGAAGGATGTAGGTAGGCACCAGTTTGACTTCTCTATGTTTAATGATTTGTGTACGTAGGGCCTTATCATCAGTTTGTGGAGAGTAACCAAAAGGTTTAGCAATAGTTTGTGTTATTTAGGGGTTCCTATGGTGCCCCCTTTGGCCAACAATTTGATTAGATGTAAACCATTCATGGAACTGGAGGGTAGGCTCACATGTCCAGTTGTTGAAAGCAACAGCATTTTGGAGAGATTTTGTTTCATAATGTTTTGAATGTTTCTCAAGATTTAAAGCCAAGCTATTTAAAAGTTTCACTCTTTCCAAGTAGTATCAACATGAAAACTTAAGTACAAAGGATTTATTGAAAAACTTTAAGTAACAGATTTATCTACTACACAGGTGTTTTTGAAAATGTAGAAGATCTAGGTCATAGCAATAAATGTATTTTTAATGTGTAGAAATGCATGTATTTCAATATAGTGTATATAAAAGAGTTAGGTATCAAATAACTATCTTTGCTGCTCTTACTGCTATTGTTACTTTATGAAATTATTTGCTCTTAATGTTGTTATGAGTTTACATAACTAAATAAAATGCCCTGTAATTTTCTATGAAAAGTTTTGTCTACATATTAGCTATGGATAAGATCTTAAAGAGTGCTATGTATTAACCTAACCATGACAGATAAGAGAGGGGGTTTTAAAGAGTGCTGGCCAGGTGGTTGCTCTTTTAAGTAAAAATTCATATTCATTCTGGAACTAGAAATATTTAGTTTGCATTATATAACCAATTACTCTCTCCATAAAGACACAATTATGTGAGTAGTCATGTCTCTCCATTAGCCTGGTCTGTCAAAAGTTTAGATCTAAATTTCTAATCTATTCTCATTTTACATTTAAGACATTATGGGATCTAATTTGATTTTTACACCTTTTCTCTTATTCTTTTGCCCTATTTTCATGTACATGTATAAATATTTGTCTTGTTATATTATGTATATTTATGGAAATTGCTTTTAGCAATTATTAAAAGGAAACTGAAGTGACCATTATTTTTCATTAAATGGAGTGACACAAGTCTAAGTAAATCATCAGATTATTTCACTAAATAGTCTAATGAATTCAGTCAAAATAGCAGAACTGGGTGTTTATGCTAAATGTCAAATTCTTGCAATTACTTGAGTTGATGAGAATGGTCAAATTCAATATTTTTCATTTTAGCCTGGAAACGGTAGTTAATTCAGCTTCATGATTAAGACTCTCCGAACATGATCTTCTGTTCAGCACAGATTTAACCAGTTGAAATTTTATAAGCAAAGCTGTGATTACATATGCTTTTTATTTTTCCTCTATTTCAGAAATTTCTCCCTTGCTTTTTCCCTATAGTAAAAAAAAATACAGGTTTTAAACTAACTATAGAAAGAGATTCACTTAGGGGAAATTTTTAATATGAATATCATTATTAAAATCCTATTGCTTCAAATGGATTTTAGATTAATGTACCTGCAGAGATATAAAATTATCTGATTTATAGCCCTACACTATTAGATCAGAAATGTCAATTATGATCTCTCCTGCTCAATACTTAGATTACCATATAATTTTATGCATCTTTGAGAATAAAGATTGAAAGGTAGCAATGATATGAATCTCCTGTAAGTTCAGTGTCTCTCATCACTGTGAATATTGCACTTTCACGCTGACTTAGTTTTAAGAAAAAGGGGACAGAAGTAATGACATCTAAGCTAAACCTTATTTGCGACCAATCTTTCTAAAACCCAAATTGACTTACTGTGTCAATTGTGACCTTCCACCTGTTCTTTGGTTCTTAAATTGAGAGAGTGTGGGAAATTAAACCAAGAGAATCCATCAGCTCATCTTTATCTCCTTTCAGAATTTAAGGGTAAAAAAATGCATCATATTGTAACAAAGAGAGTTGTTATGTCAAGTATTTCTCATAAAGTCTTTAACTTGTGAGTCTAAGTGATACTAGTAATATGAAAAGTAATAGTAAGTTTTCCTGAATTTTACCAACACTTAATGAATAATGATTTCATATGGATTAATAAGAGACTGAATAGAGAATCAGACGGTTGAGAAAGAGCATTTTCTGAAAAGATGATGTCTAGGATGACATTCTGCTGTAAATTGAAGGTGTTTAGGACAGACTGATAGACATTCCTTCCCTCTACAAGGATGAAGAAATGAGGGAATATGCCCAGGGCTTGAGCTCTACAAGGATGAAGAAGTGAGAGAATATGCCCAGGGCTTGAGCTGCCAAATGACTTTTTTCTCAGCTTGTGAGCTTGACTGCTTTCTTATCCCCTAACTATGAGCATCTCTTCCAAATGTTTTCTATGAGCACAGTAGATATGAGTATAGAAACTCACAGGATTGTTAAATTCACATAGGCACATGATAAAATGTAAATGTACTATTATATTTTTGTTTTAATTCATATTTCCCTTTAATGTTTGGAAACAGGCTTGTGGAGATCAGTTGCACACTGCATACAAGCACATCACATGAACCTTAAAGTCAGAAACTGTCTTTTGACCCTCTTATGACACTTGTACTCTAAGTTTTGTTGTTTTGTGTTTACAATAAAACGGAGTTTTTTTTGTTTTGTTTTGTTTTTTAAAGCATATGGGAGTTTGGACAGTTCCTTTTCAAATGACTTACATTCAGCAATTTACAAGAATATGTGATAAATTTTCTTTGAAAGAAAGGAAATTTATAAAGAATTTCAGAAACTAAGTTTTAAACCTAAAGTTATGTGCAAAATTAACAGTGGATCAAATTACACTAAGGACCATTGGTTAGTCAATCTCAATGGGGAAAGATTTAAAAGAAAAAGGGGTGGGAGGGTCAATCCAGTGTTAAGGGAAAAAGCTAGAGGGAGATGTGTTTCAAATACCTTGTAAGAAATTTTCAAAGGATTAATAAAATACCATAATAAGAATGAATGAAGGAAAGAGAGAAAACAAGGAAAGAAGAAAGATAAATTCCATGCTTTAGATGTAATCCAGTATTTAGAACTGTTAACATTGATGAGTTTCTTGGTTTGATCACTTGGACAGGGGAAATTAAATAAAGAAAAAAGGGAGGGGAAGGAAAATTGGGAAGAAAGTAAAAGGGAAAATGGAGGAGAAGAGGAGGTGGACAAATACAACCATCTGGGCAGAACCCTAGGAATAATAGTTAATTAATTCCTGTATTCACAAGAATAGGTAGGCTGAGGCGAGAGAATCATGGCTTTCTGGACAGTTTAGGCTACATAGTGTGAGACCAGCTTCAAGGCAGTGCTGCTTGCTTTTTCTTGTTGTTTTTGCTATGATGAAATACCTGAGAAGAGACTGGTTCAGATTGGAAGAGCTCATTTGGGTTTACAGTTTGGGTGGACCCTGTCCAATATGTACGGGTATTGCAGTAGCAGAAACATGAAGTAGTTGGCCACATTTCATCCATGGTCATGAAGCAGCAAGTGCACAAAAATTAGGGTGAGGCAATAAAACTGCGAGGCCCACCCTGGCTGTTTCTCCAATGAAGCTCTACCTCCGAAAGTGTCCAGCCTCCCAAAATAGCTCTACAGACTGAGATCCAAAAGTTCAAATATCTGCCTGTTGGGTACAGCTCATATTCAAACCACACAGGCCACACAATGAAACACTGTTCAAGAAAGAAAGAAAAGGAAGGAGGAGTGGAGAAAGTGAAGAGAGAGAAAGATGGGATGAGACGAGATGAGGCAGTAAGAAAAGAGAAGAAAAGAATTTGGAAAGAAGAACTGGTTAAATAAACAGAACACAGTTCTTAGCTATTAACAATATGCTCTCTAATTGAAAATCAGTTTCAAATATTAATAAAACTTGTAATAAAAATAGCACTGAGTCTTTTGTGGTTGTGGTTAGTTGGTATTTCTTGTCTTTGCCTTCTTCACACCATCTCCCCTAAACTCTATTCCTGCCTTATATAATTCCTTCTCAATTCTTGTTTGGCAAAGCTATTTCTCTTCCCATTCATAAGAAAAGCCTTCTCCCCTCTTTATGTTGCAGCTTTCTGTATTCCCAGTGTCTACCCCTAACACAATGTTTATTATACAGGGATTTGTTTTCATTTCCTTATTAAAGTCTTTTAACTTGTGTCTAATCTGTGGGAGGCTGGGAGTTAATTTATTTCTCTGTACCAGTGTATCACAGGACTATCAATGGTATACATACATGAAACCTAGTCAGTAAATATGTCCTAAATTAAATGAACTCTCCCTGACTTCTTTCACTTTAATGGAAAACCAGCCAATCAAAAAACATTGGATGTACTTTATTTTTTTTTATTATTAGGTATTTATTTCATTTACATTTAAATTGGTCAACAAGTACAATTACTAAAGTTTGATAATACTGACATTTCAACTGAGTATGTTGTTATCTCTATATTTTCTGTGCATAGTAAGGTGTTTAGAACTTACGAGTTTCTATTCACTAAGCCAGCAGCCCTTGTTCTTTCTAGTCTTGACACTCTCTTTAGTGTCTCTTTGAAAATCATTGTTTTGAAGTATTAGTTATAGTCTTATATTTACAGTCTCCATTTCATTAGATGTCTATAAAATCTAGCCTCATTTTTAGGCAAATTCTCTATGTGTCATCCTAATACCCTGGGTTAAGATGGCATTTTTATAAACCATTTCCTTTAAAATCTCGTCTTTCTACTTCATTTCCATAAAGCCTCCTCATTTTGTAAAACCTTGTTCCAATTCCCACCAGTTGGTTGACACTTTCTCTAGGGCTTTTAGCTGAAGCTAAAATGACTTTTGGGAAAATAGAGTATGGCTAGAATATGCAGTGTCTTACATGTCCTACCCTTGGAGCTTCCAGGACCAAGAGATGGGATGGATACAAGAACCTCCCTAGAAGCAGATTGTAGGTTTGTGTCTTTCCATCAAGCTCTCAAATTTATCCAGAGTTAAGCTTCCTTTACTTCACAAACAATCTTTTTCTCTTCTTTTCTACTAAGGACATACCACTCCCCTAGGAAGGATTTAAGGTGAAATCTTAGAATAGCACATGAATAACTAGGTAAAGTTCACACTAATAAAGGTGAATCCTGTGAGGCTACTCACCTTCGTGACTATCAACATTTAAATCTATACAAGTCCACTGGAGCTTATCTTCTGCACATCAGACTTGCTCAGCTTCATGTTTCCTATCATGTGCTTGACTCCTCTTGAGTCATCTGCTTTCTTTGACAGAAGCCACTGTCTCCTGTTTTATAAGGAGTGACTGTAGTCTTCTGGTCAAATGAAAGCCATTTCTTAGAACTGATACTCAGATGTCAACAGTAGTAACAGGGGATACAAAGTAAATATCAAATGGCTCAAGTGAAAGCACTGGGCAAAGCAGAATGTCATGGGAGGAGAGATACCATGCAGAACAAGACAAGCTAGAACTCCCAGAACCAGGGAGAAGATGACACTTGTGCAAGATGTGAGGTAGCAGATTAGCAGTGTTTTAACTTCAATTACAATGTTTTAGCTTCCTGAAACAACTCAGGGAGGGGGGCAGGTGAGAAACTTCTTCATGTACTTCAACAACAAGCAATATGTTGTATTATTCCAATAAAATGCCTCTGGCCTTAATCCATCACTCTTGAATAAATGTATGCCCCCTCTTACTCACAGTTCCACTAAAATGCCTCCAGATTACCACTATATCTTTTTATATTTTATTTCTATTTTTTAGATTACAACATAATTGCAGCATTTCTCTCCTCCTGTCCAATCTCCCAAGTTCCTATAGCTGTTCTCCTTCAAATTCATGATCTCTCTTTCATTAGTTGTAATTGTATACATATATATGCATATTATATATTATAGACAATATAATATTTTAGGGATATCTCTCTATCTATCTATCTATCTATCTATCTATCTATCTATCTATCTATCATCTATCTATCTATCTATCTATCTATCTATCTATCTATCTATCTATCATCTACCTACCCCTAAATATAACTTATTTAATCCATATATTATTACTTTAATATATTTCAGGAATAACATGTGGTGCTGGGCAACAATTGGTATACTCTTCCCTGGGAAAGACCACTCCTGCTCACAGCTTCTTCAGTTGCCTATAACTGTGTGTGTGTGTGTGTGTGTGTGTGTGTGTGTGTGTGTGTGTGTGTGTGGAGTTGAGGCCTTGCAGCCTTTTCCCCATTTACTTTGGCATGCCCCTTGGTGTTGTCCTTGTTCAGCTCATGTTGGGTGGTCATACTGATGAGACTTTATGGGTGTAGTTTCTGACATTACTTGAAGACACAATCTCACAGCAAACTCCATCTCTGCCACGTTGTCCCAGCATTCTGATGTTTATAATCTTTCTGCCCTCTCTTATGCTACGTTCTCTGGTCCTTAGCTGTGGGAGGGTTTTGTAGACCTAACCATTGGGGCTTATCTCCACAATGCTGAACTTTGGTTAGTAATAGAGCTCTCCATCTATGGCAAAGCAGAATTTCCATGATGGCTGGAAGGACTACATTTATCTTTAGGAGTAAGAACAAATGTTTAGATTGTTGGCAGGTTCTATGCTGTGACAATGCATCTTCAAGTAGTTTCTTTCAGTATCTTATCTTCGACACTCAGTTGCTATTCAATGTCAGGGTCCTGCTTATATTCACTGTTAAATGTCCAGATGTTAATATATTATCTGAACAAATGAATGACATTTTTTTTATCTAAGGTGAGCATAAAGCCAATGCTAATTGTGGCATGAAATGTACTTTGATGCACACTTGAATTAGGTTCCAAAAACAACATAGAAGGACTTTAAATTCCTTAGGTAATTTTAATAAAATCCCAGTGACACCCGCAGTCATTTGGATTTTCCCTTGGTTATGCTTTCCTATGGGATATAAAGCAGCTTTTATTCTATCTTCAAAAACCTGGGGATAACATGAGCAAATGAATTATCTATGTGTGAGTCATAAAGCTTATGCTTTATTTAAAAATAAGAACTCGCAGTTAAAACCCTTTCTCTTTCTGGAAAATAGATTCAGAGACAGAGCTATTCTTGCTTTAAAAGAATATAACCAAAACAACCACATCTAAGATAATAAGAATTGAACAAGATCTTCTTATGAAATAAACAGTTTATGAATTTTTGTAATAGCTTCTATGTGTGACATATTGTTCAGACAGTATTTCAAATCTCTAAGTAATTGCAGTGGAATGGAACCAAAGGCTTTCTGCATAACGTGTTAGAATACAAATGCAAGGATCCTGGAATTTGCAGGGTTTTTTGCATAATCTTATTACCTATTGAATACAAATTTCATCAGTAACTTCAGTAATTTGGATGCTACCAGTTTCTCTAATTTCCACAGTGCCATCTGACCATATAAGAGAACATTTGTTTTCAATTGGAGTATTTCAATTTTGCTCACAGGCTGGATTTTTAACACCTTTCTCTTCATTTGTATTTTTTGAACAAATGGATTTTTTGATCACTGCATGGATAACAATGATTTGGTTGTCGATCTTCTCAGTTCTGGGCATTTTAGGACATCATGCCCTTGTTAATAAAGGTAAGAAATAGAAACATATTATAAAGAGTCAGTGTTTATGAGCCTTGCGTGGTCTGCGATAGCCTTCCTGACTTGAGCGTTTTCCCATCTCAATTCTTGCATAGAGCAGCCCTGACTGCTGAGTCCACAGCAGCTTCTGCTTTGTCATGACTCAGCCTCCTACCCACTCTCAGAAATCTCTCTGCCCCAGATCAGATGCTTTGTACCTGCCTGATCTATCGAGCTCTACTGACCATATCTTCTAAAGACTCTGCTCCTGAGTACAGTCTGAAGTGCTCTGTGCTAAAGCTCCTTGTGTCCATTTTCAGCGACACTGTAACATGTACAAAATAAATAAATAAATAAACAAGAAGATACATGAATACATTCCACTATTCTTATATTTATTTTATAAAAAAATATAATGTTATATAATGTAGGCTTAAAATATTTAAAACCTACTTTTTATAAGGGTATTCAAATGCTTCAACCCACTTTCTAGAAGACCATCCAAAGGTAGGGGAGAATAATAGGACATGGAGATATAGACCTGTTTAGAAGTAGCTCTCTGGGATGATTCCAATCTCTGTGGTCAGGATACCAGCCGTCCAGTTCAGCAGTGTCAGGACACCAAACATGAATCAGCAGTGGTGGCGAGATCCAGCAGAAACAGCCAGGCTTAGCCAAATCGATACCAGTCAGCTGGAGCAACCAGGACCAGCTGGGACACTAGGAGAAGTTCTCTGACATGCCTCTCTCAAAAAAGTGAAGACTGAAGCATTGCAAGACTAGCTATGCAAGTGCCCTGTCACTGTCCATTGAGTTCTATTTATACTCTCTCCAAACATCACAAGTCCTACCATGGGACTGGCCTCAGCAAAACGCCATGTGATTCTGCATCACATGACATAGTTTGCTGTAAATAAATATGATCCATTTAATTAGTACATATCACATTAATATAAATTGCAGCATAATAAATATTATATATATATTTCCAATAAAAGCCCTGAAAATGATTATGTGCTACAAATAAGTATCAAATACTTGCTTTGTGCCTGTAGTCTCTTTTTTATTAATTATTTTATTTATTTACATTTCAAATGTTGTTCTCTTTCCTCACCTCCCCCTGCAAACTCCTCACCCTATGCCCCCTTTGCCTCTAAGATCCCCTACTCACCCACCCACTCCAGCCTCACCCCTCTAACATCCTCCTTCCCTGGAGCAACAAGCCTTATAAGGACCAAGCACCTCTTTTCCCATTGATGCCAGATAAGGCAGTCCTCTGCTACATATGCAGCTGGAGCCATGAACTGACTCATGTATGCTTTTGGGTTGGTGGTTTAGTTCTTGGGAGCTCTGAGGGGTCTGGTTAGTTGATGTTGTTGTTCTTCTTATGGAGTTGCAAACCCCTTCAGCTCCTTCAGCCCCTTCCCCTAATTCTTCCACTGGGCTCAGTCCAGTGGTTGGCTTTGAATATCTGCATCTGTTTTAGTCAGGAGCTGACAGAGCCTCTCAGAGGATAGCTATACCATGCTCCTGTCTGCAAATACTTTCTAGCATCAGCAATAATATCTGGGTTTGGTATCTGTGGATGGGGTGGGTCCCAAGATGTGGCAGTCTCTGGATGGCCTTTCCTTCAGTCTCTGCTCCATTTTTTGTCCCTGCAGGTCTTTTAAACAGGAACAATTTTGGGTTAAAGATTTTGAGATGGGTGGGTAGCCCACCCATTCCTCCACTGGGGGCCATGCCTATCTACTAGAGGTGTTTTCTTCATGTTCTATCTAACATCATTTCCATTGTGTCCTGGGAGCCTCTCGCATCTCTGGTTCCTGAGGCTTTCTAGTGTCCCTTCCTCTTTCCCACCCCCACTGCTACATATTTCTATTCATTCTCCTGACCTTCTGGTCTTCTTTCCTGTCTTTTCTCATACCTGATCCTGCCTCCTCTTTCCTCTCTCCCCCGCTACCCAGGTCCCTCCCTCCCTCTGCCTCCTGTGATTATTTTGTTCCCCCTTCTAAGTGGGGTTGAAACATTCACACTTTGGCCTTCCTTCATATGGTCTGTAAGTTATATCATGGGTATTCAGAACTTTTGGGCTAATATCCACTTATCAGTGAGTACATACCATGTATGTCCTTTTGGGTCTAAGTTACCTTACTCAGGTTGAACTCCTATACTTGGTAAACAACTTCAGCTGGATATAAAATTAACTCAAATAAACCAGTAGCCTTCCTCTTCACAAAAGGATTAACAGGCTGAGAAAGAAATTAGGGAAACAACACCCTTTACAATAGTCCCAAATAATATAAAATATTTTGGTGTAATTCTAATCAGACAAGTGTAAGATCTATATGACAAGAGCTTCAAGTCTCTGAAGAAAGAAATCGAAGATCTCAGAAGATGGAAAGATCCCCTATGCTCATGGATCAGTAGGATTAACATAGTAAAAATGTCCATCTTACCAAAAGCAATCTATAGATTCAATGCAATCCCAATCAGAATTCCAACTCAATTCTTCACAGAGACAAAAAGAGAAATTTTCAGCTTTATCTGGAATAACAAAAAAAATCCCAGGATAGCGAAAACAAGTCTCAATAGTAAAAGAATTTCTAGGGGAATCACTGTTCCTTGACTTCAAGCTGTTCTGCAGTCTTATTAGGTAAATAATACATTTTCTTACTATCACAAGAATCCTGAAGCATATGTATTATTATCACAATTCTATATTCCAGAAAATTTAGGTTTAGAAAAGCTACATGACTTGTTTCAAGCATGGGATGAAATTATTTAGCTAACGAATAATTCAAACTCAGATTTCAATGGCTCTAAAATTGTGCCTCTTTTCTATGGCCCAAACTCGATCTCTTATTTCCCATCAAAAGACAAATGACCCCTCTCAAAATAATCTAACCCAGACAGACTTTGAATTTCAATTCAGTTTTATTTCCATCAAATGCATTTGCCTTCAAAAGCAAGGCTAATCTGTTATTTCAAACTCCTCATACATATCATAGTTATGACATGTAATAACTGTTAACCTTTTGGTGGAAGTAATTTCAGCCCTACATGAACATTATCCAATTAATTATTCAAAGACATTGTTGGATAATAATTGTGAAACTAATTATTACAGATCAAACTGGCTACAAATGGATTTTCTTTTCCATTATGTGAACAAGACTCTTGAAATCTAATCTATTGTCTTTCATTCCATAAAACCATTTAGCTAGATGAAAAGTATCAGAAGAAAATCAACTTCGAGAAAACAGTGGCTCAGATGATCAATTTAGTGTTAACTGGATTGAATGTTGTACTGACCCAAGTTCAGACTTGTTAAGAAAGCCATTTGCAACTCCAAGGATTTTATGCAGCTCCAGACACACCTCCTACCTGACTCAAGCATGCCACCTGTGAAGATCTCACAATAAAGTCTGAGTCTCTCTGTCTGATGTCACCATACACAGTGCCATAGTTCATTCTAGCAGTTCCCTTTTAAAAGGCTATGTTGTAATCTGACCAGCTACAAACAGACAAGCAAACAAATAAAACAACCACAAAAATGCTTTTCCTTCTATCAGACCTCTCAGTATCTTAGGTTTGGTCCCCAGGCGAGCTGTACTGCATCATTTTCTAGAAGCTTGTTGGTAATAAATGAGTCTCATCAGGCCCTGTCTTAGAAAGTCTAACCAGAATCTGCATTTCTGTGTACATTAAATGATGTGACTTTAATTACCAAGATGTTTCACTTAGCACTCCCAACTTTCCAGTGGGCAGACAGCAACAGAACCAATGGTGTTTCTCACTTTCTCATGGATAGATCAGGGTCCTCTGGGTATCTGTGGATACCTTTGTAATAGAGCTGACTGTTAACAGCTTATGTGTGCACAGCTAGTCAGGATTGGTTTCAGAATTCATTATTATTATTCATATTATACTATTGTATGCATTTTAAATATTAGAAATATTTTTGTAGAAAGCTGTCAGGAGCAAAGTCATTTAACTTTTTCATTCTCTAATAATGGTCAAGAAATTGAACAGACTTGTTCAAATACCAAGGACAGCCAGCTAATACCAGAGCTAAGTGCAGATAATGCATCTCTTCATACTTACTTTTTTCTGTGCTTTACTTTTCTATGCATGCTTCAGTAACAGAGTTTTAGTAAAATACCATAAAAACACACAACCGCGATTTATTAGGAAATTTGGCAAATTTACTTAATAAATAGGAACAACACAGAGGTGCCCCTGGTTAACTAGGTGCTGGAGCTGCCTCACACCGATGTTCACCAAGTGAGGAGGACTAATTGTGTGCAAGCTTCGCTTTGCAAGTCAGTTCACACACGTAGTCACACACACATGAGTCATGTTGGTGAGAGCTGAACCCTGGGATATGAAAATCTCTGACAATCCACCATTACCCCGCTGAAGACATGCTGTCATATTTCCACAAGCCTCTTATGCCTCGCCTCTATTGCTGTTTCTAAAAGAGCCTTAGCTGACTCAGGAACCAAGCAAGAGGCAGGTCTTAGAAGGAGCCTGCTCTGTTTGCTGGGTAGACTGGTCCTGGAAGCAGATGCTTTTTGCCACTCAGCAGTGACATTTAGGTGTAAAATTTATTTTGGCCTTTATGTTATGTAGTAATGTTATTCTTTTGTTATTTTGAATATTTTTGAGATTTTAAAACATGAACCAATGTAATAAATAAGATATAGTAAATATAACATCCTTGTTATAGTCATATTCATAATTTTGTGTGATGTGGATTTTATTGCTTGCCACTGCTAGCCTAAGGCTTTTCAGAGAAAGATATCTCCTAGACACAGAGAGAGTTGATCCAAGGTTCATTAATTTCTACATTTTTATAAGTATTAAAATTTCAACTTCTGTTTTACACCTTTCCAATCCAGGACATGCTTTTGTAAATGTTCTATGCCTATTGTTGAACAGATAGTAACATATTCTTTCTGTGGAATAACTGTTAGTCTGCACTGGCAGTTTGTGTTCCAATTTCCAGTAAGCTGTGGCCATAAAAAGTTGCCATTTAAACGGCTGCTAGTAGACTTGCTGATGAAGAGCTCCTCTTTAGGCAGAGCAGTCCAGTTTCTGTGGGAGAACACCCATTAGCACTGTTATATTGTGTGGTTCGGTTTCTGTGATTTGGCCTGGCTCACAAGGCAACGATGGCTTAGTAAGTTGTTTCAGAGGTAAAGTTCTCTTTCTTCCATCTTTTCTTTTTTTTTTTTTTTAAGATTTATTTATTTATTATATGTAAGTACACTGTAGCTGTCTTCAGACACTCCAGAAGAGGGTGTCAGATCTCATTACGGGTGGTTGTGAGCCAACATGTGGTTGCTGGGATTTGAGCTCAGGACCTTCAGAAGAACAGTCAGTGCTCTTAACCGCTGAGCCATCTCTCCAGCCCAAGGTCTGATTCTTAACTTGCAAATATTTTCTCTAAGTCAGGAGCATATCTCTTTCATTTTATCAACTTTTTTTTTTCCCTAAAAGTAAAACTGGTTATCCTTGGTGGCATGTGGAGCCTGACAATAGAGTCATTCAGCATTCCTCAATCAGAACTCAGGCTACTGCTTTGCACAGATCTCCACATGCGTGGCTTTCTAATCACCCACTATGTCTGACCTGACCTCTGTGCCAAAAGCAAGCTGACGTAAGCAGTGTGCCTGTGACGAGCTTTAGGAGTTCATGAGCAACTGCACTGTTGGAACACGCACAGCCCACAGCTGGAGGAGAAGAGGGAACTGTAGTCTGGAGATGGTTAAAATGGGATGTAATCACATATCTACAACCTCTGAAGACTGCTTCCTGCCCATGCACACAAAGAGGAGCTATACTAATACCTGCTAACAAACACAATGACTTTTAAATGGCACATCTTTACTATCTCCAGCATAAACTGACCACCTAATCTTTAGCTGCTCTTATATCCTACCTGTTGTCCGTGAGCTTAAAATAGATTTCAAGTCTAGAGGAAGGCTGTTCACAGAGCACTCTGGCATCTGAATCATTTTATGTTTTATGCTCACCTTATTATTTATTGTTATAGTATCTTAAAGGAAATTATTCCTGAACTGACTGCTAAAATTGACATGCAAGCTTACTCGATCACGTGACCCCGGAGACCACAGTCCACCTAATGACTTGATTCTCTCCTCCATCTAGTTGTATAAATCAAGACATAATATTATATGTATTTGTGTGTGTGGCATGATGTTTAATTTGTGTACATACTATGAAATAGATAAAAAATGTATTATTCTACATGGTTATCATTTCTATAGTAAGAATATGTAATGATCATGTAGGATACTGTTGCATGTGGTATGTATACACATGTGAACTCATGTTCACTGTGTGGGCATGTAGGACCATGATGTCCCAGGGTTATGGAAAAAGGATAGAGAGAGCTTCAACTCTGGATACTTCAAACATGAGGATGACAGGAATTGGCTACCTCCCCCTTCCCAACCTGGCACCATAAGGTCATCTCCCCCCCCTCCCACCAACTCAAGTAAGAATTTATCACCCTGATAGTTATCAGGGTTCTCTCCTTACTTAACCTTATAAGGTCCCCTCTTTTCTCGTAGACGCCACAACTAACTCCTGATCATGCAGATGAAACATCTTTCAACACTTCTGTCCTGGACAGTGGTACATAGCCACAGAAATTTTGCCCCAGAGACCCTGTCTACCTTACCTCCCAGGGTCATACAAACCCTCACCCTACCTCCCCCAAATGGAACCAGTTTTCTGAAGTTGATCCAGGGTGTGTTCATTGCCCACACACTCACTGCCTACTGAGATGCTGCACTGTACTCATCCCTAACTGGCAAAGTGTTCTTCCCTCTAGACCAGCTCTTCACTGGCAGCTACTCTGGAGGGGAAGCATACAGCATGGCATAGGCACACATGTGTCTAGGTACACTTGCACGTGTGTACACATGTGTGGGAAGACTAGGGATTGACATTAAGACATATCTTCCATGATCATACTTCACATTATACTTTACTTACTTAGTGAGGCAAGGTCACACCCTGAACTTGGAGTTCACCACCTGTGCTAGTCTTGGTATCTAGCTTGCCCAGGGGAATCACCTTTCCCCATCTCCAGAACTATGGGGTCACCAAAACTGCCTGGCATTTTTTAGCAGGTGCTGCATAGCTAAACTCTGTCTCTCATGCTTATTCATCAAGCATTTTATCTATTAGTTTCTGCCCACCAACTTGTAATTTTTGTTAAGTAAAACAGCCAATATTAACTATAATCACCATATTGTCCAATTGATATCTTGACTATATTCATCATAACCGCAATGGGTATTTTGACCAACAGTTTTTCAAGTTCCCAATCCACTATCATTCAAGCGTTAGATAATTCCCATACTGTTCCCAGCTTCTGTAGGATCAAACTTAACTCGATTCCACATGGAAGGTGAAGTTACATAGCTGTTTTTTCATGGTTTACTTAACATACTGTCCCATAGATTTCCTTGAGTTGCCACAAATGACCTAGTATCTTTTCCTTCATTTCATTTTTTAAAGATTTATTTTATTTATATGGGCACACTGTATCTATATTCAGACACACCAGAAGAGGGCATCAGATTCCATTACAGATGGTTGTGAGCCACCATGTGGTTGCTGGGAATTGAACTCAGAAAGTCTGGAAGAGCAGTCTTAACCACTGAACCATCTCTCCAGCACCTTTCTTTATTTCTTACTTAGCAGTGTTCTATTGTATACAGATATCACATTTCCTACCTAACTTTCTGGCGCAAGACAGCCACTCCATCCCCCTAATCCTTTTTCTGAGGCAGGATCTTATCTATCCCATTTACCCTGAAACTTGTGATGTAGCCAATGGTGAAACTAACTCCTGGTCCTCATGTCTCTGCCTCTCAAATGGTAAGGTTCAAGTATGAGCCATTGTGTCCTGCTTGTCCTTCTGGCTCTTGAAATGCCATAAAACTTCTTTCTGTTGGCAAAAAAATTCACACAGTAACAGCTGACTAAAAATATGGCCAAAAAATTCAATTCTACTATATTCAAACATCTGAGTTGTTGTCATTGGCAAACCATACTAATAGCATTGACATCAAGAGAGTTCACTAAGAAAAGTTACAACTTTAATCATGCTGCATATTCATGCCTTTGGGCTCCCTTCTGATATCAATAATTTATGTACTTACAGTTTCAGGCTTTCTATATTAATGCATCATACTAATATTTCAGAATTATTTATTCATTGTTTGGTCAAAGTTAAGTGTATATTTTGCAATATATGCCTACGGTTTTATATTTTGTAATTTTTCTTTTGTGCCATTATATATTTGGCCTTTCAATATGTTGTGCCTTTTTCTATGTGATTGTCCATATGAAACTCTAGAACTTTCTTATAAAAAATTGCTAATCTACACCAGTTACTTTTTTAAAGTACTGTATGTATTTTCTGTGCATGAGTTTTCTGTGCATGTGTTTTCCTGGATGTGTCTCCATGTAACGTATGTGTGTCTGGTGCCAGCAGAGGTTAAAAGACAGTCTCAAATCCAATGTAATTGGACTTTCAGATGGTTGTGAGCTTCCATGTAAGTTCTGAGTAGCCAACTATAGTCCTTTTCAGAATTAGTAAGTGTTCTTAATCAAATAACCATCTCTCTAGTCATTATGTGGATCATAAAGTAGTAATTGTTTTAATTTATTAATTTTTAAAACATTTTAATTGTTTTCAAATTTGCCTCTTTAAAAAAGTAGACACATTTTATTAAGGAAGTTTTTTTTTAAGTTATGCAAATGTGCAGTAGTTATTTCAACTCCTGATTTGCTCAGAGATTGTGTCAAAGCTATTTACAACATGGTAACAGTCTGGGGTAACTAGCGCATTATACTTTGGACCTGTCCAGTTTTTGTTTCCTGGCTGTGGATCAACATAACAATCTTTGCTTTAAATGTCAATTAAATCTATATGTCTCCTAAAATATGCATTCATTGTGAAGAACTTATGAATTTTCAAAAGCATCTGCATTTTTAGCCATGATGCTGTCAGTATCACTGGGAATTGACAGATCATGCACATGAACTGAAGTTGACATTTCCTTTACCTTGGGCTTGCAATAGATTTTGTATTTGAGTTGAAGCTTGGTGCTTGGAAACCTTCTGGCATTAATAAAAAGCAACATAATAAATTCTGCTAACAGAAGGCAGATTTAAGGTTGTATTCCTTTAACTTCCCCACTAAAATAAAGGTTCTGCCTTTATAAATGAGAAAATTGAGCTGCCATTCTAGGTATGAAGATGGTAAAACTAGGAAACATATCAAACACTTTTTAAGAGAAACTATGTATATAAAGTTTGGGTGCAAACTGTAAGAGCAGGCAATGCAATGTTAAATATCACTACTGAAAGGTGATGTGGGTCCTAAGATTAAAGCCAGGCTAGAGAAAAGTTTTAAAACCAATATCTGAGGGTCTAAAGACCTAATTCTGGAGCTAGATAAATGGCAGAAATACTTCCCTATGAAGAAACTATTTGAAAATTAATATTTAACTCTTTAAGAAAGAAATCCATGGAGTTTTCGAAGGAGCAGAGATCCCCAAGCATCATCAGTACTGTTTCTTCTAAGGTCAGTGGGATTTCTTCATGGAGATTAATGGACTGCTCTTTTCAGAAGATGTACACTCACTTCCTGGTAGTGGAAGACTGATGACCTCATGCCTCCCTTTTATCTTGTATTTTTATGGTACTGATTACATTAATTAGAAGATATTGTATAATGAAGCTTATCAGAAAAAATTAATAGGTTTTCTTAATAAGTTTTTCTGTGATTTGTGTTGCTGATATGAACAGCAATTATCTAGCTAAGTAATGACCTGGTAATGAGCATGTCTATTTGAAATTACTTTGAAAGTGCATTGATTTTTTTTTTTTTTGCCATGAGTGAGGAATTTTGACAAGATTTATAAAACCCACAGTGAACCCTGCTATTGATTAAGATGGACTCCCAAAACATCTCTTTAAAAGCCCAAATTTCTTTAATTCTATTTTGTGGTCCTTTGCAGCTCAGTAAACTTCATTCAGGAATGGCATCATGTCTATGTAGGAACCTCACTGATGTGAGATATGTTCCACTGAACTGGATACAGAGATTTCATTAGAACTGTCTTTTAATTAAAAGATGAATAAGTTAAAATAGACTTTGGAATTAATTGAAGTGTTCTCTTTGCGTGGCTCAAAATGAAGCCATGCTGAACCAGGGTTCACAAGACCTGTGGCTGAGTAGCTTAGTGGATAGGATTGGTATTATTTAAGTTCTGTACATGCTTAGCTCCAGCTGCAGATCTTTGCATATATCTTTGCATATCTATTGTCCTTTCTTTTGTAATCTGAGTGAAATTTTTCATTCAGATTTTTCTAGCTTTCTTTGCTCCACTAAAATTTTGTGACATAAATTCAAAGACTTTCAAACATAATTAAATTATTTTTTTTGATTTCAATAGTCTATAGTCACATGATACAATAAGAATATAAAACTATTTAATGAAGAATTCTCATGCAGGGTTTCCTCCTGTAGCAGAGCTTTTGCCATAGCTCTTGGAGGGAGTGAGCCTCCCAGGAGTGCCCACAGGCCTGTAAGTACAGGTAGGACCACCACTGCTGCTCAGAGGAACTTGCCCAGAACCCTCAGAACCTGCCTGGGACAGGAGTATTACTGTTTCCATCTGTGCCCAGAGCTGATCCTGTGCCACAGACCTACATATACATAGACCTGTATACATTCAACTTTACAGAATAATTGTGGGGAACTTCAGTACCCCACTCCCATCAATAGACAGAGCAGGCAAACACAAACTAAACAGAGACACAGTGAAACATACAGAAGTTTTGGAACAAAGGATTTGATCGATATCTTATAAAATATTTCATCTTAAATCAAAAGAATATACCTTCTTCTCAGCACTTTGTGGTACCTCTTCCAATAATGACCATATAATCGGTCACAAATCACGCCTCAACAGATATAAAAAGAATGAAATAATCCCATGAATTCTATCAGATCACTACAGATGAAGGCTGGTCTTCAATAGCAACAAAAACAACAGCAAGCCCTCATACATATGGAAGCTGAACAACGCTCTACTCAATGATGACTTGATCAAGGAAGAAATAAAGAAAGAAATTAGAGACTTTCTAGAATTTAATGAAAATGAGGATACAGCATACCCAGATTTATGGGACACAATGAAAACAGTCCTAAGAGGAAAACTAATAGCTCTGAATGCTTCCAAAAAGAAACTGGAGAGACCATACACTAGCAGTTTAACAGCACACCTGAAAGCTCTAGAACAAAAAGAAGCAAGTACACCCAAGAGGAGTAGATGGCAGGAAATAACCAAACTCAGGGCTCAAATCACCATGTAGAAACAAAAAGAACTATACAAAGAATCAACAAAACCAGGAGATATTTTTTTTTCAGAAAATCTACAGGATAGATAAACCCCCTAACCAGACTAACCAGAGGGCACAGAGACAGTAAACAAATTAACAAAATCAGAAATGAAAAGGGAGATACAACAACAGAAACTGGGGAAATCCAAAAATCATCAGATTCTACTACAAAAGCCTATACTCAACAAAACTGGAAAAATTGGATGAAATGGATAATTTTCTAAACAGGTTCCAGGTACCAAAGTTAAATTATGTTCAGATAAATGGTCTAAAGAGTCACATATTCCCTAAAGAAATAGAAACAGTCATTAATAGTCTCTCAACCAAAGAAAAGCCCAGGACCAGATGGGTTTAGTGCAGAGTTCTATCAGACCTTCAAAGAAGACCTTATATCAATACTCCTCAAACAATTCCACAAAATAGAAACAGAAGGAACTTGACCTAACATGTTCTATGAAGCCACAATTACTCTGATACCTAAACAACACAAAGACCCAACAAAGAAAGAGAACTTCAGACCAATTACTTTTATGAATATCAATGCAAAAATATTCAATAAAATTCTCTCAGACCAAATCCAAGAACACATTAATAAGATCATCCATCATGATCAAGTAGGCTTCATCCTAAGAATGCAGGGATGGTTAAATATATGGAAATCAATCAACATAATCCAGTATATAAACAAAGTCAAAGAAAAAAAAACCATATGATCATTTCATTAGATGTGGAGAAAGCATTTGACAAAATTCAACACCCCTTTAATATAAAAGTGTTGGAAAGATTAGGAATTCAAGGCCTAAACATAATCAAAGTAGTATAGAGCAAACTAGTAGCCAACATCAAACTAAGTGGAGAGAAACTTGAAGCAATCTCACTAAAATTAGGGACTAGATAATGTTGCCCACTCTCTCTCTCCCCATTCAATATAATACTCGAAGTCCTAGCCGGAGCAATTAGACAACAAAAGGAGGTCAAAGGGATACAAATTGGAAAGGAAGAAGTCAAAATATCAGTATTTCAGATGATATATTTGTATACATAAGTGACCCCCAAAATTCCACCAGACAACTAAATCTGATAAACAACTTCAGCAAAGTGGCTGGATAAAAAATTAACTCAAACAAATCAGTGTCCTTCCTCTACTCAAAGGATAAACAGGCTGAGAAAGAAATTAGGGAAACAACACCCCTCACAATAGTCACAAATAATATAAAATACCTTAGTGTGACTCTAAGCAAGTGAAAGATCTGTATGATAAGAACTTTAAGTCTCTAAAGAAAGAAGTTGAAGAAGATTTCAGAAGATGGAAAGATCTCCCATGCTCATGGATTGGCAGCATTAATGTAGTAAAAATGGCCATCTTGCCAAAAGCAATCTACAGATTCAATCCAATCCCCATCAAAATTCCAACTCAATTCTTTATAGAGTTAGAAAGAGCAATTTTCAAATTTATCTGGCATATCCTAAGACTTAGGATAGCAAAAGCTATTCTTAACAATAAAAGAACCTCTGGTGGAATAACCATCCCTGACCTCAAGCTGTACTACAGAGCCATTGTGATAAAAACTGCATGGTACTGGTATAGTGACAGACAGGCAGATCAATGGAACAGAATTGAAGACCCAGAAATGAACCCACACACCTATGGTCACTTGATCTTAGACAAAGAAGCTAAAACTATCCAGTATAAAAAAAGACAGCATTTTCATCAAATAGTGCTGGTTCAAGTGGCTGTTACCATGTAGAAGAATGCAAATCAATTCTTTCTTATCTCCTTGTATAAAGCTTGAGTCCAAGTGGATCAAGGATCTCCACATAAAAACAGAGACATGGAAACTAATAGAAAAGAAAGTGGGGAAGAGCCTTGAGGACATGGGTATAGGGGAAATTTTCCTGAACAGAACACCAATAGCTTATGCTCTAAGATCAAGAATTGACCGATGGGACCTCATAAAATTGCAAAGCTACTGTAAGGCAAATGATACTATCAATAGGTCAAAATGGCAATCATCAGATTAGGAAAAGATCTATACCAACCCTATATCTGATAAAGGGCTAATATCCAATATATACAAAGTACTCAAGAAGTTAGAGTCCAGAGAACCAATTAACCAAGTTCAAAATGGGGTACAGAGCTAAAGAAAGAATTCCCAACTGAGAATACTGAATGGCTGACAAGCACCTAAAGAAATGTTCAACATTCTTAGTCATCAGGGAAATGCAAATCAAAACAACCCTGAGATTCCACCTCACACCAGTCAGAATGGCTAAGATTAAAAACTCAGATGACAGCAGATGCTGGTGAGGATGTGGAGAAAGAGGAACACTCCTTTTCTGGTCGAATTGCAAGCTTGTACAACCACTAAGGAAATCTGTTTGGAGGTCCCTCAGCAAATAGTACTACCTGAGGACTCAGATCTATACTCCTCGAAATATACCCAGAAAGGGTAGAAAGGATAACAAAATTCCCACAGGAGGAGTTACAGAGAAAAAGTGTGGAGCAGAGCCTGAAAGAAAGGCCATTCAGAGACTACCCCACCTGGAGATCTATCACATATATAATCACCAAACCCAGAAACTATTATGTATACCAAGAAGTGCTTGCTGACAGGAGCCTGATATAGCTCTCTCCTGATGAGCTCTACCAATGCCTGACAAAATACAGAGGTGGATGCTCTTAGCCAACCATTGCACTGAGTACAGGATCCTCAGTGGAGGAACCAGAGAAAGGGCACAAGAGTTGAAGGGGTTTGCAGCCCCATAGATGGAAGAACAATATGAACCAATCAGTACCCCAGAGCTCCCAGGGACTAAACCACCAACCAAAGAGCACACATGGAGGGACCCATGGCTCCAGCTGCATGTATAGCAAAGGATGTCCTTGACGGTCATCAGTGGAAGGAGAGGCCCTTGGTCCTGTGAAGGCTCTATGCCCCAGTGTAGGGTAATTCTAGCGCCAGGAGGAGAGAATGGGTAGTTTGATGAGCAGGGTGGGGAGAGAGGAAAGGGGGTGTTTGGAGGGGAAACCAGGAAAGGTGATAGCATTTGAAATGTAAATAAAGAAAATATCTAATTAATAAAAAAAGAAAAAATGTTCATACAATACATTTTGACCCTGTTTTTCCTATCCCCTAACTCCTTCCAGATTCTCCCCTCCTCTTTACCCACCCAACTTTAATACTTTTGACTTGTGTGTGTGTGTGTGTGTGTGTGTGTGTGTGTGTGTGTGTGTGTGTTTGCCACAGGCCTTAAAAATTACTCAAGAATAAAGTCAAGATATGATTCAAATGCCCCCACAAATGTAAAGTCATTCTTACAAAGTTTTCTCTTTCTTGTGATGTTGCTGGCTCCCCTGGGAACTCCACAGCCTTTATGGAAAGCCTGAAGCATTTCTAGTCGTATCAACCTGTATAGGTTAAAAAGCCTGTCCAAACAGAAGAGCAAGGCTATACCTTTGTTGTTCCTAGAATTGGTAAGCTTATTGATGCAGCCAAGTCTTTGATGAATTTTACATGCCGTGACAGTTTACAAGAAGAAAATACATGTTCTATCATTCTTTCTGGCATTTACAAAATAGGAAAGAGCAAAGGACACTCATGAACAAGGAAGACCTGGTTTTCAGTTGGATTATGTTTTATCTGATAGTTTATTAAGAACCCCTTTCTTCTGTCAACACAAAAACACAACTTTTACTTCACAGGGAATGAGAAATTGTATTTATTCTGGAGCCAAATATGAGTGATTGTGGGTCCAGGAACAAAGAATTATGTTACCCCAATTTGCATATTCCAACATGGTAACATTTTGATAAAGTTTTTATAGTTGTAGAGCAAAGAATGTCATTAATCATGTAATTTTCCAAATACATTAGGTAGGTAGGCCTCATAGCAAAGCTGGAAAATGTCCACTATAGTCCTGGGGAAACAGTTGATGACATTCTTACTACCTTGATTTATTGGAAACTAATGGTCTCTCCTATATCCTAAAGAGTTTACCTATAGGAGTAAACTGATAAGTCACATACACAGAGGGGAGATAAGTGGTTACTAAGGGATACATATGCCTCGACTAATTTGTTTATGCACCTTCAAATCTTCACCTTTGCACGTCATGTGAGTTCTGAGTAATGATCTTGCAGAAAGGGTGATGGGGGATTAGGTTTATCCTTCCATTCTCATTTCTTACTCATTAGGTTAGAAGATACTCAATTGTATTTTCATTTGTTAGCTTTTGGATTAAAATGTTGTGGTCTTCAGGAGGTGTTTAAGTATGGGGTTTGTGCTATCACACGTAAAAAGAAACAAAACAGTCCTAATTCTAGGAAGACGTTTACAGCTTTTGCCATTTACAAAAGTATGGAAGAATCTACAGAGAAAAATTTAACCTCACACTTAACATTTTTTCACCCTCTCACCATATTGACTAGATAAACTCATCATTTTTAAACATTTTAATTTTAAGATTATAATATTATTTCATTGCTTCCTTCCCTTTCCTAACTCTAAACCCTCCCATACTCTTCCCTCACTCTTCTTCAAACTCATTCCTTCTTTTTAATTGTGGTTGCATGCATATGTGTATATGCAAATCCACATATATTCCTAACAGTGTTATTTGTATGTAATATTATTCAGATATTTCAGGCTGATAATTTGATACTAGATAACCAATTGATGTGTACTTCCCTAGGGAAGACCATATCTACAACTCCAAGCTTTTCTCAATTGCCTATAAATCCTACACCCTTTATTGAAAATAGATTATTTTCTCTTCAAATATAATTCTATTTATAGTTTCCTCTTTCTACTCTCAAAGCTCTATCCCACCTCCTTCTATATTGGTATACTCCTTTTTTGTCTCTCATAAAAAGAGAACAGGCCTCTAAGTGATAATAATAAAATATAACAATAAAATATAACGCTATAAAACAAAATCTTTGCCATCAAAGTGGAACAAGGAAAACCAACATAAGGAAAAGAGCCCAAGAGAAGGCACAAAAATCAGTGACTCATTGGTTCACATGCTCGGGAGTCCCACAAAATATACTAAATTGAAATCTATAATATATACACAAAAGACATGGTACAGACCTATTTAGGCCCTGTGTATACTGCTTCAGTCTACTGTGAGTTCATATGAGCTTTGGTTAGTTGATTTAGAGAGACCTGTTACCTATGAGTCCTCTATTGCCTGTGGCTCCGTTGCCTTCCACAGGATTCTCTGAGCACTGAGGGAAGGGATTTGATGGAGATATCATTTAGACCTTTTTGATCCAAGGTCTCAATTTCTCTGTATTGTCCCTCTGTGGGTCTCCATATTTATTCCCCATCTTCTTTATTCCCCATCTTCTGTAGAAGGAAGCTTCTCTGATAATGGCTGAATAAGGCACTGAGCTATGAGTATAGCAGAATATCACTAGGAGTCACTTTTATCACTAACACACACACACACACACACACACACACACACACACACACACACACACACACACATGTTTTATCCAAAGTCTTTGGGTATCAACTCTCTGATTCTTGGTCACAAAAGCAGTGTTGGGTATGGGTTCCAACTCATGGAGGGAGCCTTTAAGTAAATCAGATGTTGGTTGGTTACTCCCACAAGGTTTGTGCCACCATTACCCTTGCATGTTTTTCAGGCAGGACAGAGTATACTCTGTAGGCTACTGAAGCAGAAATGGTTGATGCCTTGTGGATTTTTCCAGTTCAGTTTGGCATATCCATTATTGTCATGTTGTGAGACTTTATATGTTCATAGGTTTTTATATTAGTAGGAGTCACAATCTCATAACAAACCCCTGATTTCTTGGCTCTTAAAATCTCTCTGCCTCCTCTTCTTTAGCATTCATTGATCCTTAGGTATCGGAGTGTATTTCTGATGAATTTTGGGGACTGGGATCCACAGCTCTGCATAGTTTTCTATAATGACCTCCATCTATTGCAAACAGAAATTCCTCTGATAAGGAATGAAGACTACACCTATCTGTTTATATAATGATAAATGTTTATGGATTATTGTTAAGGATTATTCTGGCTAATGAATATTAATTTTAATTATTTAATTAACCAGAGGTTGTAGATTCTCTTCTAATAATCATGACTTCACTAGAACTGAGTAGTCAGCTAGGTTTCTAGTACCAGGCTTTTTTTCTTTTTCTGGGCAGGTCTTAAGTTCAATTAGAAAGCTTTTGGTTATTATCAGGTTATTTGTGCCACTTCTGTATCCTTACAGCTGTGATGTCATGCTAGTAGCTTTTGTGATTCATAGACACAATGTCTGGGTGAGACTCTGGAATGCTTTACTCTTTTTGGAAGCTTGCAAGGTATCTTCTAGTACCATGAGAGCTATTTCTCAGGGAGAGGGCTTTCAGCTCAGTTCTAGCTCATGGGTCTCTGGGCTTTGTGCCCAGAGTACATGGTGTTTTCTGAAATAAGAAATTACCATCTGTAGTAGAATTTTCCCTGTCCAATTAATTTAAATGTTAATACAACAAGAAGCCTGTGATTGGACAGGGAAAAGGGTGGCGAAGCAAAGAGTTGCTGGGACAGAGAGATAGACAGGAGGAGGATGGAGGACAAACGACGATTCATATTCTGCATGGCTTTAAATAGCCACAAGTAGCTATAATCTCATATAGGAATAAAATAATTGGGATAACTTGTCTAATCTAGGTGGGCAGCTTGTATCATCAATTGACTCTGAAATTATTGTGTGGGCATCTTATGAACTGAGAATATATTGATAAATAAATCTGACTGATGCTGGGCAGCAGTGGTTCACGCCTTTAATCCCAGCACTTGGGAGACAGAGACAGGTGGATTTCTGAGTTCGAGGCTAGCCTGGCCTACAAAGTGAGTTCCAGAACAGCCAAGGCTATACAGAGAAACCCTGTTTCTTAAAACCGAAAGAAAGAAGGAAAGAAAGAAAGAAAGAAAGAAAGAAAGAAAGGAAGGAAGGAAGGAAGGAAGGAAGGAAGGAAGGAAGGAAGGAAGGAAGGAAGGAAGAAAGAAAGAAAGAAAGAAAGAAAGAAAGAAAGAAAGAAAGAAAGAAAGAAAGAAAGAAAGAAAGAAAGAAAGAAAGAAAGAAAGAAATCTGACTGATTAATTATAAGCTTCTAGAATTTTTATTTACTGGGTTACTGGAATTTGGGACCACCAACCACAGTGGGTAGATGGCTGAGAAGGTTGGGGCCAGCTTTGAGGCAGGTGAACTGGAGCTGGCAAGACTAGACTAGAAGTGGCAGAACATGGGCAGAGATAGCTGGGTGGGAACTTGGCAATACTTATTTAATATTTCCTGCAACACCTTCCACATCTGGGGTAAACCAAGGGAAAAGGGAGTAGACTGTATGTATTGGGAGTCTCTTGGATAGAACTTTTCAACAACTCAAAAAAGGGCTTCTCAAGTCTGGTGTAGGGATTTTTGTTAGGCTCTAGGCACTGTCACCCCATATAGTAAAAGTTCATTAAACTTGTGTATGTGTATTTATACATGGAATCATGTGTATTATAGGTTTGTAGGCAAATAGTTAATAGTATAATTTTAGTGTCTTTTTCATCTATTCTTATTACTAATTTAGCTACCTTCATTTTTTTTTATTTACCAACCCCCACAAAGAGTTCCCCTAATCCATTTTTCCCCATGAAACCATTTGTATCCTGACATCACATCTTGCCATATTTTCTTGTATTTACCTACCTTGCTTCCTAAGGACCCTCCTTTTCCCATTACCCTAATCAGATCACTTGTACCCTGCCAGTCCCCTCTCTAATGAATCCCAATCCTCCCTCTCTTAGCAATGCTTCTGTTTTATCATACTGGTTTCTTTTCTTTCTTTCTTTCTTTCTTTCTTTCTTTCTTTCTTTCTTTCTTTCTTTCTTTCTTTCTTTCTTTCTTTCTTTCTTTCTTTCAACTTTTTAATGAAAACCATTTTTAAAAGGGTCATTTTATTTTTTTCCTGATTATTTTAAATTCTTTTTTATTAGATATTTTCGTTATATACATTTCAAATTTCAAATGCTATCCTGAAAGTTCCCCATACCCTCTGCCCCCGACTCCCCTACCCACCCACTCCCACTTCTTGGCCCTGGCGTTCCCCTGTACTGAGGCATATAAAGTTTGCAATACCAATGGGCCTCTTCCCAGTGATGGTCGACTAGGCCATCTTCTGATACATATGCAGCTAGAGACATGAGCTCCGGGGGGTACTGGTTAGTTCATATTGCTGTTCCACCTATAGGGTTGCAGACCCCTTTATTGGATAAAGGACATTTAGGCTGTTTCCATTTTCTAGCTCTTGTGAATAGAGCAATAGTGAAGATGGCTGAGCGCTCTCTGTGGAAGAAGATTCAAGTCCTCTGGGCATAGGCTAAGGAATGGGATATCTAGCTCATATAGTAGATTTATTGGTAAGCTTTTAAGAATTCTCTACTCTGATTCCTGTAGGGCCTGCACCAGTTTGCAATCCTACCCATAGTGAGTGAGGGTTCCCTTTCCTCTACTTCTTCAGGTTTGTTGTTGTTGTTGTTGGTGGTGGTGGTGGTTGTTCTGTTGACCTTCTCCATTCTAATGTGAGTGAGATGAAATCTCAAACTTGAATTAATTTTCAGTTCTCTATTTTCTAGGTATGATGAATGATTTTAAAGATACTTCTTAGCTATATTTTTTTCTTCCTTTGAGAATCTCTGTTCAGGTCCCAGTCCATTCTTTGAAGGGAATCTTGTCTTTTCGTTTGTTTGTTCATTTTTGGTTTTTGACTCCTTTTTGTCCTCTTACATTCTTTAGTGCTTAGCGTCTCTTCCTATGAAGTAGATCAATTTCCAGAATCCCATGGTGAGTCTCAACAAAACATACCCTGTAAGAAACTTCTGTGTTGCTATTTTAGTTCTTCCCAATAGTAATTTACTCCCTTGGTGATCCCAGGCAACCCAAAGATCACAAATGCTAAATGACTGCTTTTGCAAACAACTTTGAGAGGTACAACGTTCTGTCTTCTGAAAACTCACAAATCCTGTGTTCACATTTACTCTAGCACTCTGAGAATTCTGACTGACTGAAACACTGACGGCTCATTAAGGTCTCTTCAATGCTTTCATCTGCACATGCCCTAATAGCCAGCTTCCATTTGCTGGCTCTTCTGCATATGCTAGCATAATGAATCCCCTTTGATATTCCTTAGCATCAACTGATACTTAAACAAATAATTCTTGAAGCTCAGGGGCAAACCGTGTTAAAATACTAGGTTCCCTTTTTATAAAATAGTCTTTCCTCTAGAATTTCTGTTTCTAATTGGTCCATGATGACTTGAGATATCTTGTCTTACTTTTTTATTCTGACTCAAGATATATGATAGTCTTCAGATAAAGTGTTTTAAAAATACCATTGCTGTTCTCAGAATGTGAGCACTTTATGCAGGGCTTGAAATGTATGAGATGCATGGCCAGCTTTCTAGGAAAATAGAAGAGCGAAGTCGACAAGAGAATTGTAAGGAAGAATCATCTCTTGCAGAATATAATTTTTAATATTTTAAAGTATAAATTAACAAACTAATTTACTGAGTGACTGAGAGGGTCATGGTTTGAAGTGAACACAGAAAGGAAGAGACATAAGGCAGTCACAGGGAATGTAGTATATACTTTAAAGCTACATTCACTCCTAAACACAGCACAAGAATACACAGAAGACAGCTTTCATTTACTGAGAACAACACCCTTTATTTATTTTGGACTGAACATTCATTCTTATATGAGGGGTGCTTGCTATATATATTTTTTCTTTTTTCCCCTCTCTCTTTTTATTATTAATTTCTATCCCAAATGCTGTTCCCTCTCCTGACCTTCCCCCTACAGAGCCTCTCTGCACATCACCCCTCTTCTTCTCCTCTGAGAGGGTGGGGCCTTCCTGGGTATTCCCTGACCTTGCTGTGCATTTTCCTATAGTAGGAATGCTGCTGCATCACTATGCTCCACAAAACACTGTGACTTTCAAGCTTATTCTTGCTCTTGTGGCATGTATCTCTGCCACTTTATTCTTCAGTGTATATATAAATGTCTGAATTACTCATTTGCCAGAGCACAAGACCCTCAGACTCAGTTTTATTTTAGAGACATGACTGTATCAAAAAATGTGGCATCGACCACTTTCTTCCTTATTTTTGTTTGAAATAGTTATTTCTATTAAAATCAAAGCTTTCAATGTGAAGTTTTTAGCAATGAAAAGGTCAGGGAGTTGCTCTTCTCATACTTTTGCACACTATTTTACTGTGTAAATGATTTCAGATTTAGCAGAAAACCACCATTTTTCAAAATTAGAAATACAACTAAAAGGTAAATTGTTACACATCATAGATTACCTCACTGTGAAAAACCATTACTGAAGTCTACAGGAGAAATTACTGTTGGAGAGAATACTTTCTAAAAAGCAGAGCTTTGCCTCAGCAGTATTTGCCTGCTGTACTATTATTAGTCTAGTTTGGGGTTAAGTAATGTTCAGGATTTTAAGAAACACATTTTGTTCCTTTAAAAGGACTTTTTAAAAAATGTAATTAAGGCAGAATCTTTGTGAAATTGAATTTGTAGTATTAATGTTTTCATTTAAACAAGGTAATTTTATATAAGATTCTTTATAAGACCATTAATAAATACCTTAGGTAGCAAATAGCTTAATGTTCCAATGTGCCAAAAAAAAAAAAAGTTAATTACCCTATAAAAATCCCTTGTTTTGTCTTATAGCTTAAATTAGGTTTTGCGAAGACAACACTTTCATTCTATAATGGTACAGTGGCTAGAAGAATGCATTTTAAGGTCCATGGAACTTAAAGAAGGTTGACAGAAAAGCTGTAATGAAACAGAGTTCATATGCTTTATGCTTGACCAAGAACACATTGAAATATAGCATTTGGTGACAGACAGTGGTATCTGGAGAGAGCAGGCTGGGTCAGACATCTAAAACAATGTAAAATCTCCAAGAGATCAGAATGTCAAACATCTTTGTTAAGTGAGCTCTTTTTGTCAAGCCAACTCAAACTGTGACTGTTATATTACCATCTGGGAAAAAGAACAAGACAAGAAATTACATTTTTAAAAGGCCCACTGAGAATTAATAGGTACTTGTTTTTACCCAAGTTTTATCTTTATATTTCTCAACTTATTTTTTGTTTTTTGAAGCTGCAAATTTTTGTAACATACTATTATTCCATTTTGATAAATATGAAACTTTTTAACATTATTTTAATCTATATGTCCTGATATTTTAATTTATACCTCTGTTGTCTACCACCAATCTACATGTTAAAAATTACAGTTTTATGGCCCTGGTTTTGGTAATCCTTTGGACAGGTGTACTTTTGGATAATTTATATAAATTCTCAATAAAATGGTAGAGTTATAAAATGATAATCTGCTGAACATGAGAAGCAGTTTAGTTTATTTTAGATTTGACCCTGGTTCAAATCTTATCATTTATGAATCTGGGAATTCTTTCATTATTATGAATTTGGCTTCTTATTTAGATTTCTTGTTCTACTTATATATCTTTTAAAAAATAATTTGTCTAAGTTAAATGAAAATCATGATAAAAGAATAAAAATCATGATAATTGCAGACAAATGCCTGACTCTAGACATTTGGATATCCAAAGTAGAATTAAGTTGTGTACTTCCAGGAATTGTTCAAGAAATATTTAATAACATTAAGAAATATTTAATAGCATTAGCATCCAGTTAAAATTTTTGCATTGGATGAAATGGTCTGTCATAACAAATACATTCAAATAGTGTTTAAATCAATCTTCTCTCTGAGATTTGGAATATAGTTTTAGAAAAGAATAAGTAGTTACCGGTAATGAAAGGAGATGGAGACATGTTGGGTAGATGCAATTGCAGAATAATAGTGACAAATGCTAAGCATAAATATAGAATATTTTAATAATTTATTTTCTGTCCCTCTTGTTTTCCATCAATTTACATGACAAAAACTTTTAGTACTAATTTTAATATCAAAATATAGTCACTGGCATGGATAGGCTTCGATAAGACCTATCTAGTTGCTAATGTGGGAGAAAATACAGCAGCAGCAGTCAGGTGAGCAATGTAATGAAACTTCAGTTGGGAAACCTTGGCAGTTTGGCTGCCATTTTGGCAGGGAAGATGCATATGAGAGTTAATCATATTTTAGATTTGTTTACATTTGTTTTTCAAATGAATACAAATAACGACTACTATATATTGTGAAACTCTGCTTTGTGTATAGGCTTTGAATGACTTATAAAGTCCATCTGACAAATTTTTATGATATTAATGTTTGATAATCCATTGTCCAGACTCCCCTGAGGGCTGTGAGCATGGAGCCCTGGGTTGCAGGAGGTTCACTCGGTTCGTCTGACTTCTGCTGAAGGATGAAAGATACTCCCCGTATTTCTCAGAATACTTAATTTCTTCCTGATAGCTGCTGGGGTAATATGCTGGCAAAATGACCATAGTTGTGGAAAACTAGTAATTACAAACGATAGTAAAACGAAAATAAACAGAGACTGTAGCAGGTCTGGATCCACTGGCTTGAGCTAAGCATGATTAAAGACTTGTGGAAATGTACCAGAAGAATCCCCCCTGCACACTGAGATCCTAAGGGGAAGAATTGTCATGACTCTTCCTGCATGTGAGATCTCACCAAGCTCTGTCTCACAGAGGCTCAAGAGATCTTCCAAATAAATCTTATGAATAAGACAAAATGAATTTCAGAAACAATCATTTGAAATCTGTGGCAATTCAATTTCCAACATATGATGTAGCTATTAATTGGACAGATGCCAATGATGAAAAGCGTGTGATCCAGGGAATGCAGGCCAAAATGGATAGTAAGTACAATTTAAGGTTCTCTGGCAACCTTGGTTTTCTCTATTCCCATCCAGGACAGTATGATTGAACATTGGTAATTGTCTTTCCAATTTCATAACGATTGGTTACATGCTATTTTATTTATTTTAATAATACTTTATTTTAGTTCAATAGACTTTAGAGAAGGAAAGTCAATATTATAAGAAACTATTGGACATTGAATTAGAATAAATTAGCTTCCATCAAATATACATAATTCCAATGCTTACAAAAGAAGAGGACTGTTGCTGCCAGAAGCGCTTTCAGCTTTGCGTTTGTAGAGCCGGAGTCAAGGTTTCTATAAACTGAGGTCCAAAAATCTTCAAATATTTCATTTTCTCGAGAATCAGTAGCAATTTATTTGAGTTAAAAATTCAAAAGTAAATTGTTAGCCTTTATCAATTCAAAAGAGTTCCTTTCAGAGTAGGAGTTTCTATAGACACAAGGGATTAGCAAAGGCCATGGCATCTTAGATTTCAGTGTGATGGGTTAAGTGCTTTGTAAGGTCACTCCATGTGCTTCCTGGTGTTATGTAGTAGGCTTCGTATTTTGTAGATGTCAAGCCTTAAGAACTAGGACCTGCATGGTGGATTGTACCTATAATCCCAGCATGGAAGTTTAGCTCTAGAATGTAAATTAACAGAATTTATAAACTTAAGCCAAAATATGAAACATAGTATAAACTCGACTCTTAAAAGAGATATGCAAAACAATTTATTTTATTTTATTTTTGTTGTTGTTGTTGTTGTAAATAGTTAGATCTTGCTGCTTTGGGGAATTAAAAAAAAAACCATTTCTTTTAGTTTTTGCCATTAAAGCATAATTATACCATCTCCCCCTTCCCTTTTTATATCCAACTCCCCTATATACCCTCTCTGCTTTCTTTCAGATTAAGCCTTTTTCATTAAAAGATAATACAAATATACATGTGTGAATATATACAGATACACACACACACACATATATATTCATAACTACATAAATACAACCTGCTCAAGCTATATAATATTACTTGGATGTGCATGGTTTCGAGGCTGTGCATTTGATAAAGGATAACCAATAGGTGCTCCTTTCTCTAGGGAAGCTTATATCTACTAAAATTACTACTCCTTAGTTGCTTATAATTCTTGGAGTAGGGCTGAAGCTTCCTGACATGGCTCTGTCTGCATTATCAAGTCTTCTGGCATCATCCTTTTGCCACTCATATTTAAGCACTTACGTCAGTGGGCTTTTATGGGGGTAGCTTCTGACATTACTAGAATACAAAATCTCACAGAAAACTCCCTGATCCTCAGGCTCTTATACTATTTACGTTCCCTCTTCCCCAATGATATCTGAGTAACAGGTGAAAGAATTGTGTTGTGGATGTTGTGTTGTGTTGTGGATGTGTTAGGATTGGGCTCCACAACTGTATTTTTATTGGTGGTGGTTGTCCGCAATGGTCTTCATCCATTGCAAAGAGAAACTTCCATGATGAGGAGTGAGGACTATGCTTTTCTGAAAAAAAGAAAAGAAAAAATATTAGGAGTATAGCTATAGATTATGCTGGGTTAGTAAAAGTATTTGAAGTTTCTCTTCCAAGATCCATGACTCCACTAGCTCTGGGTAATTTCTGTATAGATTTTCAGTAGCAAACATTATTTCCCTCTTGTTGAATGGCTCTTCTTTCCAATATAGAGTGCTGTTAGTTACCACTAAGGTATGCATATGACTACTGAGTCTTAACATTGTAGTGTTAGTCTTCGTGCAATTCTTACGCATCATAACTGGGTAAGGCTGTAGGTTGCCTTCCTCCTTTGGAAATTTGCATGGTGTCTTCTGGCACTGCTGGCACAGCTAGTTCTCAGACAGGAAGCTTAGATGTCAGATTCGGCCCTGAATCTGAAGTGCAAGATATCATCACCAACAAGAGCTTATCTCCCATCTCTGGAACTACGAGTAATGTAATAATTTACAATGTTTGAGAAGTCTCTTGTACAGCACTGATCAACAACTTAGAGGGCTCCTCATGACTGCTGTTGGGTTCTTATTCAATGGTCTTTTGCTCTTTGCAGGAACATCATCAGTCCAGATTAAAAAAAAATAATGGAAACTACATATGGACACGTATGCACCAATTTACATATATGATAGGTATTGTATGATAGGTATTTTAGGTAGACAATTAATAATGATTCCTTATGATGTTTTTAGAATCTCTACTGTTATTTTGCCTGCCTTCCTCCATTTTCAGTATTTATCCCCCTCCTTCTTCCTAATTGGAGCCTCCTCATATTATCCCAGTTTCCCTTTCAGGTAACTTGCACTCTGATAATTCCACTCCCCATTGCTCCCTGACTTTCAACTCTAACTCCCACAACCCCAGGAATAGACAGTTTTTACTTTTTGTTTCTGAAGTTATTCCAGGGTATGTATTCATATGTGAAGATTTGTATATAGCTAGAGACCTAAAATGAGAGGGAAAAAAAGCAATGCTTGTGATTCTAGGTCTGGTTACCTCAATCAGTATGTTTTTTTAAAAATAGTTTCATCTATTTAGCTGTAAGGTAAACGATTTGATTTTTTTCTTACAGCTATAGTATTGCTTCATAAGACCTAGGATAGGAATCTCCTTATGTCATTGCTCTTTCTGCACAGGATTGTTCTGGTTATATGGGGTCTTTTGTTGTTCCAGATAATGTTGGCATAGTTTTATTTTCTGTTTCAGAGCAGAGTGATATTTGGGATTGCATTTCATTTGCATATAGCTTTTGTTACAATGGTGATTTCCACAATATTAATTCTACAAGTCCATGACCAAAGAATATCTTTACATTTTCTAGTGTCTTTTATATCTCCTTCTTCAGAGATTTGAAGTCTTTGTTGTAGATGTCTTTCACTTCCTTGCTTATGTTTATTTCTAGACATTTTATTTTATGTTTTTAATGTTACTGTAAATGACTGTATCTTTGATTGTTCCCTCGGTATGTTTGTGTTTTGTGTAGAGAAAATTTATTGATTTGTTCAAGTTGGTTCTCTATCCTCACACATTGCTGAGTTTATTTGTTATTTCTGTAAGTTTTGGTAGAATTTTGAGATCTCTAAATTATAGTAGTATATCATGTGAAAATAAGGATAATTGACTTCTTTTTACATTAATATTTCTTCAGTTTCCTTGACTTGCCTTATTGTTCCAGCTAGGCTCTGAGCACAATAATAAAAAGGTGTTGGAGCAATGGACATCCCTATATCATTCCTGACTTCAGGGAGATTGCTTTAACTTTTCTCCATTTAGAGTGATATTAGCTATGGTTTTCTAATATTTCAATTCTGCTATGTTGAACTTTTATCTATATCTAGGACTTTTACTATGAAGACATGTTGGCTTTTGTCAAAGGTTTTTTCTGCTTCTATTGAAATGATCATGTGATTTTTATCATTAAGTATATTTATTTGGCTTATTACATTTATTGACTCATGTGTGTTAAACTATTCCTGTGTTTCAGAGATAAAGCCAACTTGGTCATGGTGTATAGTCATTTTCATTTATGTCCATATTCTGACAACATGTATTTTTTACATATTTCCAATTTAATAAAGATTGGTTATAGATATTCCCTGAGTTATGGTAGAACACTAGAGAGTGGCAATGTTGTGTAGTGTGCATAGGGGGAGAATAAGGCAAACTAACCATGCTAGACCCTGGAGAATAATGTATAGAATCTGGCTTGAGTATACAGATTGAATATAACACAGGCTAGAATTTTTAAATCATGCTTATTTTAAATATTTTCCTAGTCTTACCTATATGTTGTTTTGTGTATCTGTTTTCTATGTGAATTCAAGTTAGCATAAGAAAATAATGGTGAAATGTCTAGGGTACTTTTAGTTCAAGGCTATTTTATGACCCAGAAAAAAATGTCCAGACCTGTTTGACCACAACTGCTTTGAGATTCTAAGATTTCCATGTATTGTAATATAATACAAAATACCCATTTATGAATTAATGACTTTTAACAAAATTGAAACTAAATCTCCACAATATACTTTTGATTCACATCAAAATATTTTCCCTGATCATAGGATTGACAGATTTGTAGTCTTGATTGTTAATCTTGGAATTTCATGAGGAAATGGATTTCTTCATGTTTTGAGTGGATGAAAATATTGTGGTTAGTATATCACATATACCACACCATCATTTTTTTTTTAATTTTGGTTTTTTGAGACAGAGTTTCTCTGTGTAGCCCTGGCAGTTCTGGAACTCACTCTGTAGACCAGACTGGCCTCAAACTCAGAAATCTGTCTGCCTCTGCCTTCCAAGTGCTGGGATTAAAGGTGTGGACTACCACTGCCCAGCATCCACACCATCATTCTTAACACTACAGTCTACTTAAGTACTTTTTGATTTCCTAAATGACCTTTCTAAGACCTTTGGCTCTGCTTCAGCTTGTGTGTCCAGTTTCTTCTACTACCTGATGTCTCCCTTATTCAGCTGAAGACTTACCCTCTCAGACCTCCTCCCTGAAAGAAGATTCTTGCCATAAGGCCTCTTAATAACCTGTGAGAGCATGAATGAACAAATGAGTATTAGATATATCTATAATCAGTTAATGAAGAATGTAGTTAAATACAGAGATTTAATCTTATGTTTACAGCTCCTAACAATAGTTACTCTATAAGTCCCATGTCCTAAACTTTCCTGTCTTGAAGCAGATAAAAAGCATAGATGTTTTACCAGATATATGTCAAACAAACTTGACAGTATATTGAACCTTGAATGTATGCTATAATCTGGAAGCTGAAGTACTTGGAAAATGTGCATATAAAACTAAAATTGATAAATAAAATGGTAAAAATAAAAACTTTAAAACACACTCTATGCACGATTCCTGCAGTGGGCTTGAGTCCCACCTAGGTGGAGGTTGATCCATCGTGGACAATGATGAACACAGACAGATGAGGATGGCCAAACATAAAAGGTAGAACTTGTCCTCTAACTACTACATGCAGGCATCATGGCATGTGTGTACCCACACTCAAACATACACAACATATACATACATATAAGCACACATTAATGACTATCATTATTAATAAAACCAATAAATGACATAAATATGAAATGTTGTCTCAGTAGATAGCAGAACCTTGAAATTTATAACCACTGGGAAAAATTGGTTAGTTGTCCTTATGAATGATTCAATCATTAGTATTCTATGATAGCAGAAGAAATTAGAATAAGAGACTTTTAAAAACAGGACTTAAATCCTGCCGTACACTAAGGAACTGTGTGCATTCAGTATCTCACTTGAAAGGTCAGGTATTAATGCTCAGTTCATAGTGTTACCCAACAGCAGATTATCCAGGAGACTCCCAAGCACCCCTCTGCCCACTACCCACTCAGTGTGGTCAGAGAACAGGAGCCTCCTCTTTCTCTTCACTTCTGGACTTTCAAAGTAAGTGATGCTTAAAATGCT
The DNA here is from genome assembly GCF_978045245.1 of Mus caroli. Classification (NCBI taxonomy): domain Eukaryota; kingdom Metazoa; phylum Chordata; class Mammalia; order Rodentia; family Muridae; genus Mus; species Mus caroli. Next base: position 28,369,613 of record NW_028227274.1, on the reverse strand, counting down.
AATGTCCAATTTACTGCTGCTTTGTCATATTAAATATGTTTTCTGTGGAAAAAGAAATGCCTTAAGTGAGCAGGTAAAGCTCCTTTCTCGAGTGTCAATGGACTTGGCAGCTGTTCTCATCATTTTTATTATGCATTATTCATTTTAAGGTTGAAAGAAAAATTTCACCATCCACAGTTAGCAAGACAGGCCTCAAAGATTTTGTTTTTATTCCCTTCTGATAAACAACCTGATGGGAAGCAGCTTTTACTGCATTCTATGAACTGTTTCCTATAATAAAAGCTCAGCACGCAGCAATCCCATCACCTTTATTAGACTTGGATTTTTATTTTAACTGCTTGCACAGAGACAAGCATATGAAATGTTCTTGGTTTTAATCAGAGGAAGAAATCGGAGATATAAACTATTTCTGTAATATTGAGCTATCTATTCATGTGAACCTTCAAAATGCTGGCTCGTGTTTCTATCCTCTAATGGAGAGAACTGTTAGTGGAATTTAGGAAGAAAAACCATAAATAAGTATTGCAATTGATAAAAACTAGTTAACTAATTAAGATGATTGTATATGGCTAAATTCTGGACAACGTGGCATCATGAGTAGTTGGTCGGATTTGGCCTGGGCATTCTTGCTTTGCTTTGTCACTGCAATTGTTGGACAACATGGTTGTAGCACTGGGAGGTACTACAGATCTGCCTCAGACTCACCAAGAAAACCCTTTTCATGGAAGGAACTACAATGCAAGACCCTGAGATAACGGTTTCCTTTCATGAACTCTAAGAACTAAAATTAGAATAAAAAAGTTTATGTGTGTCTTAGGGTTTTACTGCTGTGAACAGACACCAAACCACAGCAAGTCTTATAAGGACATCATTTAATTGGGGCTGGCTTAAAGGATCAGAGGTTCCGTCCATTATCATCAAGGCAGAAGCATAGCAGCATCCATGCAGATGTGGCTCTGAAGAACCTGAGAGTTCTACATCTTCATCTGAGGGTTGCTAGCAGAATACTGGCTTCCAGGCAGCTAGGATTGAGGGTCTTGTAGCTCCCACACCCAGTGACACACCAACTCCAATAGGGTCACACCTTCTAATAGTGCCACTCCCTGGTATGAGCATATACAAACCATTGCAATGTGACAGTTTAGCACATGCCCATAATGGAGCACAAATGGGAACTTTGAGCAGATTATGTCTAGATTGTTGCTTTCATAAAACTGATCAAGCTGATTTAAAATCTGCAAGAAAAGAAATCAAGGCATCTTTCAGTTAAGCCTCATGTGTTATGCAAATGAGCAAAATTATTGTTTTCTACTCTGTCTCACTGGAGGATTTCCACCGAGTCATCTATGTGCTCTTTCTTTGTCTTGTCAGTCTTGGTTTTTCATTTCTTCAACATCTAATTTAGAGGCACCTGGATATTTCTCACTGGCTTTCTTTATTCGCATCACAGGCTGAAGCTACTCAGATTCATCTCCTTAGCTCAGATGTCTCCCTTAAATAAAAGTGAAGAGCTCACGTAAGAAAAATACCTGTGTTTGAGAAGTCAGGTAGAATTTTTAGAGAATTTTCAGGGACTAAAGCAAGCCACTTCCAAAGGATGGGTGGGTTGTCAATACAAAGAATGCATGACGATATTAAGAAGATCCAAAATGCCTGTGTTCTTATCAAGAGGATAGGAAATAAAATAGACCACAGGACAAAATGGAAAATGAAAGTTTTAGCTGTTGCTGGTGATAATATTGGGTACATGTAGGATAGGACATATTGAAAAAAGTGACAGAATTGAGAGTTGAGCCTCATTATGTGAAGAAAACTGATTCTGGGAATTGGAAGAAGTTGGTTGAAGCGACTCAATTGTGGTCTAATTTTCTCCCTCGTTGTACTAGACTTCCATGCCATTCAGCACATTTCTTTTCTTGACTACAATGCTTTTCTCCAGCTGTTCGTTAAATCAGCTGTAAATCAGAGCATCTAAATCAAGTTGGGTTTTGAAACAGAAACAATAGAAGACATAGATTCATTAAATTCACAACTGAAACTAAAACATTTGTGTAATTAACACCAAGTGAAATTCTATCATCAAGATTTATTCATTTTTCTCTGTTACTCTTTTCTACATTATGGTTCCATCTTCACATAGATTTTTCCATAATGATGTCAAGACAGTTACAATAGATACACAGTCATATCCTTCCAAGTTTATTGCCACTGGAAAAACATGCATCTCTCTTACCCAGTCATTCCTCAGAATCAGCCTGGTATTTTGTTAGCTAAGATTTGTCCTGTCTCTGATCAAATGACAATGACCTATAGAAGGCAGTTTTCTCTCTGGTTGGTCACACCAATGTCAAACAATACCCTTTGAATCAGAATTGGAATAATAACAATAAAAGTGCTGAAAGAATACTGAACAAATAAACGTAGAATTCTGGTAAGAAAGGAAAAGGATAGACAGAAGAAATCAACATTCTTTACTACAATACTGAGCAAACTCAGAACTGCAATTTTCAGTAAAATGAATTTATATTTTTAAAGTCTAGCTCTAGAATTCTGTTAAGATTTAAAAACTTAGTAAAAAAACTTACCCAACAAATTGTAATCATATATATAATAAAACAAAAGCAAATGTATCAGAAAGACACTAGTTATATTAGAGAGTAAATATTGGCTATTTGAAAAAAAATATTGTTAAATAAAAATGTAGTTTAAGTAGCATACAGGATCAAAAAATATTAAGGCTAACTACAAAGAGAGGTTGGTGACTCAGACATGTGCAGATCAGGCTCAAACATGACATCACCCTTCATGTGCAAATTAAATGGTAAGACAAGGGTTTAAAGATACATGTCTAATTTAGTTACAGAAATACTCTGGGATCTGATTGAGGTTCATATAGACAGCTGACAGATGCGCTTATGTCAGTCATAGTTCAAAGAAACAGAAAAGATGTGGGCTGTCACACAAACATGTTAATTCACATATGTCATTTTTAAAATGTGGGAATCATCAATTCTAAAACTTTTTTTCTGATATGCTCAAATTAATATAATTAGTAAATGAAAAGGAATATCCCAAATCATCGTTAGCAACAACAGTCTTTCAAGAAGGCACCACTGTCTCCTAGAAAGGGTGAAAGATGAATTCTCTGGAATCCAGGCAAGCTGATGATAGAATTATCCCTGTGCCTGACAAGGTGGAATCTACCCCGAGGTAGTAGAAGACTACAAAGAAACTGTATTTTCCAGATACAACAAGACAGCTACAAAATAACTAATAATACAGTTGTGACTGTATGCATACACTAAAGTCAGACAAAATCTCTAGTGGAGGGGTGAGTTGAGTATAGCTGAGTGGGGATATTGTTAATTGATAGCTTTGGGGAAAGATAGAGTTAATTTTTGTTTTATGATATGGCCCCGGGAGGTTAACTACACTCTAGTGGATAGCCACACACCCAAAGACAATAGTGAAAGCACAGAATGGAGTGTATAGAATCAAAGCACATAAGAGTGCAAAGTTAGATGTGGTGTGGATCGAACCCTAAAAGATAGTCTCATTTAATAGAAGGAAAAGGGATGAATATGATCAAGCTATGTTGTATAAAATCTTATACTTTTGATAGCATTTGCATGGATGCCAATAATAGATAAGTTATATTAGGAAAAACTGAATTTCCAGAATACATCAACAGTGACTCCCAATATTTCTATCTTGTGTTCTATTGCTGATATCACACAGTCATGGTAAAGGCCTATTCCAATGTTTAATGTGTAAATGGTAGCATATAACCCTACACATAAAAGATCTATTGCAACCTTGATACTCAATAAGTTTTAGGACTAGGGTGATCATTAAGTTTGAGAATTCCTACATTAAGTCAGGATGAATCATATTTGATTCATTTAAAAGTTTTTATTAAGTATTCTAACAGTGAGTTGTTATAAAACAACTTAAAATATGTTAATCTGCTAAAAGTCAATAACTTGCTTTGGAGGAAAGATATTTGTATTAATAGTTTAAGACAAGAGCAAACCAAAGTTAATAAATGACTTGGCACAAGGTAAATGACTTTGCATTGGCTCCTACAATGTTGAGTCACAGCAGAAATACCTGAACGAAAATGCCTTTCTTCTTTCATAGGTGCGATGAATTCTCTGTATTTTTAGTGTTTACTTCACCGTCTGTAGCTGACTGACCTGAGGAGCCTCTGAGGAAAGCATTCCACATCTGGAAGCCACACCCGAGAGCTTGCTTTCAGTTTTCTTGAAAATTTCTAGTTTTTCTGTCTATAAATGTTCTGGCCTTTCTGATCTCTTTGATTTTGCCTAAAAACTGTGATACTGCAGTTTAACTACTGGCTTTCTGGACAGGGTAAGGATAAGGCAAGATGGAAAAAGGAGGAAGGCATCCAGAGTGATAAAACAAAATTGGAACAAGAGGCTTAACTTAACAGAAGGAAAGTATGGTGGCAGGTTCTGAGGAGTTAAGAGAAGTCACATAAGTGAAATAAGGCAGAGTATGTGGGTGGTAATGAAGAGCATCATGTCACCAGAGCAAAGAGTTGACATAAGTGATGAGATATTAATCCCACTGGTATGATAGGATGGGACAGGTTGATTGTCAGCTTCGGGACTTGACATTCTCTAGTAGAAAAACTCCTCCGAACTATAATGTGAATTCATGACAAGGAAAATTATATGAATAAGCATACATCTAAATTTCAGTATTTGTGTATGTTACTAGCATGTTTGAATTGGGGAAGTCTGTCTCTACTAGAAACAAATATAATAAGGTGTTAAAAAAATTAGTGTCAGACATTTGAGATTCCAAAAATACATTTACATTAGGTTTGTAACAGTATCATTTTTTATTTAAAAGGTATTTTCTGGAGTAAATAATAGAAAATTTGGAAAGTAGATACCTAACTTCATAGTTCTGATAGGGTGTTGTTATTATAAAGGAGACACTCTTGGAACTAATACAAAGTCTTTGAGAGCCACAAAACGACACTATAGATACGAATAACGTTAGTCCCTTCTCTACCTAAAACACCTCAAAGCTAGTATAGTAGTCAGCACAATGGGTCTTTTTGTCAGTTAGATTGATAGGGCTACATTTCAGTCTTGACCATTTTTATCTCTATATTTGTCTCATTTTTACTGCTTTAAAAAATTAATGAGAGCTCCTTTGTGTAGACCAACATGGAACTTGGAAAGCCTCTTATACTATACCAATCACAGTGTGTATCCAATGGTACTGTCAGGAAATGTCAGAAAAGACCCAAACTCATGTCTGCCTTCAAGGTACACTCTATGTGCTGTAAATCAAGGTAAAGTTGTATGTACCTCCTTAAGAGTAGCAGGGAAATTTAATGGCAATTCACATTGACTGGTGTGTTTCACAGAAGTTTGTTAACAAATGTAAGACTGGAATTGAATGTTAAAGGGCAGGTAGGGTATTTATTAACACATTTTGCTGTAATTGGACAAACTTCACAAATGAAACTTTTTCATCCCTGGAATTTTCTATTTTGGCAGGCTAACAGGAATTCTAATAGTTTTATTACTAAAGGAGTTTTGTTATTTATTGTGAATTTACAGTAAATTGCTGTCCTGGCTAATTTTATGTCAACATGACATACTCTCATTTGAGAAAATGCCCCTTTAAGTCTGGCCCATATGTTACCCTGTGGTGCATTTTTCTGACAGATGATTAGTGTGGGAAAGCCCAGCTCACTTTGTCTGGTGCCACTTCTGAGCTGGCAGACCTGGGTGTTAGAAGCAAGCAGGCTGAGTAGCCAGAAAAGAGCAAGCCAGTAAGGGGCATTGCTGCGTGGCCTCTGTATTAGCTCCTGCTTCCAGATTCCTGCCCTGTTTGAGTTCCCTGCCCTGACTTCCCTCAGTAATGAGCTGTGATATGATAGGAGGCTAAAATAAATAAATCCCTCCTCAAGTTGCTTTAATCAGTGTTTTAGAACAAAAATAGGCAGTGGTGGCGCACGCCTTTAATCCCAGCACTTGGGAGGCAGAGGCAGGCAGATTTCTGAGTTCGAGGCCAGCCTGGTCTACAGAGTGAGTTCCAGGACAGCCAGGGCTATGCAGAGAAACCCTGTCTCAAAAACAAACAAAACAAAACAAAACAAAACAAAACAAAACAAAACAAAACAAGACAAAACAAGACAAGACAAGACAAAAGAACAACAATAGAAACCCTACCTCAGATAAATATTAAGCAAAGCATTTTAGAAAGGAATTATCTCATTTAACTCTGTCCTCTAAGAATTGGTATTAATTGCATCCATCACACTGAGGACCTGGAAGGGTAATGAGTGTGAAAGAGTATAAAATGAGGGAAAATGCATATTGTTTTACAACATCAAATAACACTGTCATTTCAGATCCTGCCACATTTGAGATTTTTTTTTCATTAGTCACTAAGCTCATAAATCATTTTGCTTTACGTGTGATTGTCTTCCAGGGTCTGTGCTATCAAATGAAGTAGTTCTGCATTTTCTAAAAATGCAGAAATTCCCTGAAATAAATATTTATTTGATAAGATTTGATTACAAAGCATTCTAAGCAATAAAGTGAAGTGTCACACTATCTCCTAAATCCCTCTCTTTACATTAATCACTCTTGGTTTGGTTTATAATCCCTTCATGAATTACTCACATGTCAATCACTCATCAGCCATGTGTCTAAATAGAACCAAGTGCTTGGGCTCAGGTAACATTTTGTAGCAGCCAAAAATTATATCATAATACGTACAGTTTTCATTTCATCTCAGCATGTGTACATCATATAATTTCACGTCATTACAAGAAGTAAAATAACACAGAGAGAGGGCATTCACAGAGCTTTTACTTTGGCACAAGTATATATGGATGTGCAAAGTATAATATCTATGTATATTTGGAGACTATGAGTTAATTGTCTAGAGTTATAGGATATTTATGGTTAAGTGGAAGCAACTATATACAAATTACTGAAAAATAACTGACAAGAGAAACGAAAACCAAGAAAACAATCCCCCAATAGCAGAAGTAGCTTCTATGTTGTACATATTTTCAGGAATGTTGTCAATATTTATCAATAATGCAGCTCAATTCTGCTATTCATCCCTCTGGGTTCTCAAGCCTCAAAATTCATGAAGAATATGGTGACAGCTGTGTGGGGCAGAGACTTGACCTTCAGCAAAGCTGCCAGGGAGAGTTCTGGGCAGGTGGCCAAGCAGAGTACACACAGGATGGGTTAGAGGTTCTGTCCAACAGGCTTTGGTGTCGAGAAAGCACCAACTCCCATCTGTCTCCCTTGGTATTATGAAGAATAACATTCATGAGAAGATTATAGTTTTAACTCAGAAATAAGATATCTAAGCAGAATTCTCAAATCAGAAAGAAAGAATTTCTCATATAAAAATTATGAAATGGCATATGTAAAAGTAATTGGTTGAATTGATTACCCCAATCAACAGAATTAGTAATGACATAAATTTTGAGAAGTTGACTAGTTTTCATTTTTACAGTGACCATTTGATGTTTTGATATTTATTTTATTTTTTTGCAGATTTGATAGTTTATATATAAAGTTATTTTCCCATATATTTTAATGAAATAAACAGTAGAGAACAGTGTATGCGCTTTTAGTGGGGATTAGGCACATATGAAAAGAACCTTGAGCAGAATCTTTACTGTCTCCATGCCTCGGTTACCTCACATACAAAGTAGGAATGCTGACAGTGTAGCCTAGAGCTCTGTTGACTCAGAGGCATAGAACATGCACTTCGTTTAGTACTCCATAACTATCTCAGCATAACTCCAACAACTTTGGGGTTTTTTGAGTCTTATCACATACTGGCTCCAAGATCTACAGAAAGTAACTGACTACTCATGCTCACGGGATGATCAGAGGCAGTTCTCCAGAGTACTGTCCAACCATCTTGCATATAGATGATATTTAAGTTACTCTGCCATGCTGGACTTCTTCACTAATGCTTTATACATTTTTATTTCTGTTTACTGAACTGACTCTGAATTCTACACATGACAACTCTATTTTTCTTTTTTTTTAAATTTTTATTAGATATTTTCTTTATATACATTCATTTATCAAACTTTCGCTGGGTTCTTGTTATCAAGAAAATCTTGTGTTAGTAAAAGTCAAGACTTGATAAAAGAAGAAAAACTGGATTAATTACCCTAATACCAAAAGAAGTGGGGGACCTTTAAGTATTGGCACCAGTTAGTGGAAAACAGGAAAATGTTTGGGAGAGATTGTCAACATGGTTGGACCATGTATAATGATGTCTGTTTTGGGATATCAACTTAACAAAATCTGGAATTAACTAAAAACTCAAGTGTCCCAGCACAACTGTGAACAATTTTTCTTAATAGGGTTGTTTGACATGAGAGTGGTCACCCTAAATACCTTTCATTTGAGGTAGAAAGGTTCAACTTTCTACCATTTGAGGTTTAAGGACTCACACTAAATTTGTGCTAAGCGTTCTCCTGTGTAAAGGACATGGGAGAAAAAAGCTCTTGCATTTTGCCTGCTTGCCCTTATTTCTCACTGACGAATTCATATGTTCTCTGCTGAATCATGCCTTCAGTGGTGTGAGAGGAGCCTTAGGATTCCGACATTTAGTGAAGATCTACCTACCTACCTACTCAGACACAGACACATTCTAGCAATCTCTTCTCTAAAAAATTCTAATATATATGCCAAGCAGTTATTCTTCAAGTTATTTTTAAATTTTGTATGTCTAGGTTTTTAGTTTGCATGTATGTTGTGAATTATATCAGTACCTTGTATGTGTGGAAGCCAGACAAGAGTAACAAATTTCCTGTACCTCATTTTCATTATGCATTTATTGGTTGTAGGTCATTCAGGCTGTTTCATTCTCCACTGTTGTGAACAGAGAAGCAATGGACATGTTCCAGCATGTATCTGTGGAATAGGATGCTAAGCCCTTTGGTGTGTGCCAAGGTGTGGTGTAGCTGGGTCATATTTACTTTTAGCTTTTTAAGAATTCTCCACGCTGATTTCCATAGTGGCTGGACCAGTATGGTCCCCTTTCCCTTTTCTCCACAACTTCTCCAGCATTTCTTCTTGGTTGTTTCTTAGATATTTGCCCTTCTCATTCGGTTAGGACGAAATCTAAACATTTCTTTTGATTTACATTTCTGTAATTCCTAGGTGCAATGAAGTTTGTGGGTTTTTTTAATTTAATTTCTTAGCCAATTTCTTTTGTGCAGTCTCTTTTATATCTCAGGTACTTTCTAGAATTGTGGTGTTTGTTATTCAGCATTTTTAGTTCATTTTCTGTATTCTACATATTAGTCCTCTGTCAGATGTGTCCTTTCCCTCCCCCTCCCTCTGTCCTCCCCCTCCCCCTCTTCCTCCCCCTCCCCCCTCTCAACAGTTTAAAGATTGTCTGTAAATCTTCTATGTATATCTAGCAGAATTCTACTATGAACCCAACTGGCCTTATACTTTATTTTAGCTGAAAAGCTTTTTAATACTATTTCAATATTTTCATTTGCAATGGGTGTGTTTAGATTGTTGATTTCTTCTATATTTTATTTATTCTTCTATATTATATTTATTATAAATTTTATATTATATTTATATTATTCTCATATATATATTCTTCTCATATATATATATACATATATATGTATATGATTTCTTCATTTCTTCTATAGTATATTTCTTCTTGGTATAATTTTGGCCAATGTAATATTTCCCTGTTAATTTATGATTATGTGAATTTGGATTTCCCCCTCTCTCTTTCTGTTTATTAGGTCAAGGATTTTTTGTTTTGTTTATTGTCTCTAAGAACTAGCTCTTAGATTTGTTGATTCTTTGAATTGCTTTCTTTATCTCTATTTCATTAAACTGATTTTTATTATTTTTGTCATCAATTGGATTTAGATTTGGATTTTTCTTGTTTTTCCCAACTTTTTGATTACATCTTTAAGCCATTTATTGGTGCTCTTCCTGCTTTTTAAATGTAGACACTTAGACAATAGATTTCCCTCACAGTACTGCTTGCAATGCATCCCAGATGGTTCACTATGTCATGCTTTCTTATTCATTTGTTATTTATTTATTTTTGTATTTATTCCTTCTTTGACCCATTCATCATTCAGTAAAGATGGGTATATTTTAAATGGCAGACTCCAAAGTCCTGGATATTAACAGTTCTTTTTGTAGAAGACTTAAATCACCAAAGAACAAAATAAGAACTTTAGTTTTTTTTAATGCAAATACTCTAACCCAAAAAAGAGTTCTGTATGTGTGGATAAGAAGAAACTTCTCTATATTTTAACCAGGGAAAGGGCCATTAAGGCAGCCTCTGTGAATATGAAAACAAGGTGTCATACTTTTTATTTTCTTTCTGAAAATAAGGCAGAATTTAGCTCAAACTGCTTACTTGACAATATGTGTTAGTTCAGTTAGATTGTGGGGAAAAGAGGAGTTATAAAGGAAATAGAAATGTCATAACAATGTGAGCAGTGAGTTTAATAAATCATAAAGTATCTCCTGTCCAAAGTGAAATCAATTTCAACTCTGACTGACAAGCACTGAAATGCATTTCAGCATCATGTGTGCCTGCTATCTTTGCCTTGTAATTGTTAGAAGTGATTAAGAGCATTAGCTATCCACTAATAAAAAATATATAACCTAAGAAATTTATTATTGATAATTCAAAACAAAGATCTCACTCCAAAGATAATAAGTTTATTTTATTATTTTTGAAGAAAAATGGATCTTGATTTTTGAGAAATAATTTTAAACATATAAAATAATTTTTTTCACTTTTTAAAATAATTTTTGACATTATGTTTTAATCATACATTTCTCCCTTCCCTTTCTTTCCTCAAAGCCCTTCCTTGTACCCTTCCCCTTTATCCTTCAAATTTGTGGCCTCATTTTTAATCAACTGTTATTGAATGCATATATAAAACTGTATATACATATATATTCCCAAATATAAACTCTTGAATCAATTTCTACTTGTGTGTGTTTTTCTGTTTGACCATTTGGGACTGGACAACCAATTAGTGTACTTTCCCTGGGGTGGGTAACTTCTCCTACTCACCTTTTCTCAGTTGTCTGTAGCTCTTTGTGTATGTTGGTTCCTAATGGGCTTTTCCCAGTCAATTGACATGTTATTGGTGTCCTTGTTCAGCTCATGTGTAGGTTGTTCATGTTGGTGAGACTTTATGGGTGCATCTTCTCATGTTACTAGGGGCTACAATCTCACAGGAAACTCCCTGATGCCTTAGTTCTTACAATCTTTCCATCTTTTACAATGTTCCCTGAGACTTAGGTGTGGGAATGTTTTATATACATTATCAATGAGACAGGTTTCTACAATTCTGCCTTTTGGTTCATTGTGGTTTCTGTTTGCTTCAATTAGAGTTTTCTTTGATGAGAGGTGAAGATGAAGACTACACTTTCTTGTGGGTATAAAGACAAATAGACTGTTGTTAGAGATTAAGTGGTTTATTAGTTGTTGACTCAACTTCAACAAGCATGATTTCATTAAAACTGATTAGTTAGCTAGGTTTCTGGTACCAGACATAGTATTCTCTCTTTTGAGTGGGTTTTAAGGCAAATTAGAGAGCAATTGCTTACCTTCAAGGTATGTATGCTACTACTGTACACTTAGGGTTATTGTGCCATGCTGCTCATTGATATGTCTCATAGGCATCATGGCTATGTAGGTCTATTGCTTGCCTCTCTTCTTTGGGAAGTTTTTATGGTGCCTTCTTGGTCTGTGAAAGCTAGTCCTTAAGGAGGGGACATATAACTTTTATAGTCCAAATATAGATGATAATGTCTTGGGAATACAGATTCTCATTGTCCCAAATAGTGTTGACCAAAGCAGAAGTGATTTCCTCAAGGTTTTACAATTGTAGAAAATAATCGTGAGACAAGATATTTCTCAAATTCACTAGTGGGAACTTTAGGTATCAGTCTACAGAAAAGAGAAAATCTGTTCTATAGGCTTAAGATGCTATGGATGCCACTCTTATCTTTTTGGTTAGTATAAGCAATAGGCCTATTACATCAATATCTCTAAAATTATGTTAGCTTAGGCACAGGGATGAGTAGTGAATAAATTCATAGGACTAAAGACAGCCCAAGATAATTTGGGTTTATGTATGGATGGTACCAACTTTTCACAATCACAAAATTCTAATGAGTTGGATTTGTGGATCTTTTCCTAACTGTGCTTTCCCTCAGAACTTTGGTTCACATTGTTTAGATTGAAATATTTGAAATGTGTTAATGTCAACAAACTTTGGTCTCTTGGACTTGAAGCAAGGGGGATATGTAGTGGAACTGAGAGAAGTGATGGAAAGTGAGAGAGTCAATGAGAATTTCTAGAGAAAATCTGGGCCTTAGGAGGGGGTGCTGCTAGAGTAGAAGGAACTCAAATAAATTTGACTGTAGTTTCTCATTCAAAATGTACTGAAAATGAAATTATTACTGGAACTAAACCTCATCTTTCTTCCACATCAGTTTTATGTTCAATGTAATTTTATATGGGATTTAAAAAAACATAATTAGTCCTAGCTGAGTAGATATTCGTGGGTAAGTAATTATTAGTGATCACATGAGTATTTTCTGGACCAATCATAAAAAAACCAAACCAAACCAACCAACCAACCAACCAAAAAAAAAAAAAAAAAAACAAAAACAAAAACCAAAATCTCCTGACATATCTGACTAAAGGAAGGAATGATTGACAGTCTGCTTCTTTCCAAGGGCTGGCTAGAATGATCTTTTCTTATAATATTGGAAGGTATCCTCTGAGGCTGCTGCATTTTATGTAAACAAGTTTTTCTTTTTTAGCATTACAAGGAAGGAAATGAGTATATAAGTCTCATTTTCACTATGTAAGGGATCTGACAAGACCTATAGATATGTAGTGATTTGTTCTGGGGGAAAGCACATCTAGGTAAAGATCCACAAATCCAACTCATTAAATATTGTGAATGTGAAAAGTGATAGTATTTTAGAGGGTGTGAGTCCCTCTGTAGTTGTCCCTGACTTTGCCATAAAAATCTCAGAAATTACCTCCAAAAGATCAAGAGTTGTGATGAGACAGTTCTGATGGCAACGGCAATGATAGAACAAAATGGTTTAGTTACAACTGTTTTATCTTGTAGTAGAGGCCTCATATTTCATATAAACCAAAGCAATTGCATTTTAATGACCACATATTAAAGGATAGGCTCAAAGAATCCCTATGTGAATGAGCTTATATGCACATGAAAAGGACTTAATGTTCAAATGTTCACAAAAGTTTCAGCATTTCATGTTATCTAATATGTAATTTAATTAAATATATAATATTTTGAGAAATAACCAGCTTCTTTTATTGGGTACGTCCTGAAATATTCATTTTTACCAGCAGTATCTTCTGCAGACATAATCCCATAAAATAAAACCTGGAGGGAAAGTAATGCTTCTGAAATCTGTAAGAAAGATCAGAAACTATCTTCAAAATGACAATAATAATAGAGCAAATGAACTGCAATCTGCTAAATCTTATCTTTTTCTTCCTATACAACTAGTGCCATAGTTAAAGTTTTATTGCTGTGAAGAGACACCATGACCATGTCAACTCTTACAAAAGAAAACATTTAATTGGGACTGGCTTACAATTTCAGAGGTTTAGTCCATTATCATCATGGTGAGAAGCATGGCCACATGTAGGCAAACATGGTGCTGGAGAAAGAGCTGAGAGTTTTACATCTTTCATCTATAGGCAGCAGATGACTGTGAGACACAATGGGTATCACTTGAGCATGGGAGACCTCAAAATCTTTCCCCACAGTAAAATACTTTCTCCAAGAAAGGCCATACTTCCTAGTAGTGCTACAACCTGTGGGTCAAGAATTCATCAACATCTAAGGTGGCCATTCTTAGTCAATTCACCACAGCTAGATTCTTCTTCATTTGCCTCCCATGACTTGATTTTCACAATGTCCTCTGTGTTTCCTTAAAATGAAATCTTCATATTATGCAATTTTTTTCTCTTCTTGACAAGGAGCAAATGTCTGCCCAGTATATCAGTACACTAAGAGTGAAATATCCCTTTTCTCCAATTTTTAAACCTGTATTATTTTTGTAGCAATACCTTCAAAACATCTGAATCTGACAATTATTCCCTACCTCTTCTGGTACTGTACTAATCTAATCTACATTTTCTAAAATTCTTCAATAAATTCATTTTTTCTGATGTTCTAGGTTCCCTTTAGTTTATTCTATATATGCATTGATTGTTATATTTGTTTGGCAAAAATTTTCTAGCTTGTCTGGATACATTGTGCTCTGCAAAGAAACATACTTAGATACCTGATTCCTGATATTTCTGTATCACGTAGGTAAAACTAGTAGAAAGGTATCTGAAGGAATTCTATCTATTATATTACAAATTCTAACTATTGTCTTGTCATAGCTGAGCACAAATTTCCTACAAAAAGTAGAGATGTCTTGTAAACGTATTGAACAGAGAAACAAGATGCTACTGTTTAGACAAGAGAAGAAAAAATAAACCTATTCTGTCCTATTCTGTGACTTTCTCCCATAGACAAATTAGTAGATGTTGATGAAAGAGGCTTGGATTAATCTCCCATGCAATTAGAAGAAGGGAAAGAAAGGGAAAAAGATGAGAAGAGAGGAGGAATGGCAAAGAGAAAGAAACGTAGAAAAGGCACAAAAAGGAAAGGGAAGAATGTGAAATAGAGCTTGCATATGTAAATATTAAAATGAAATTAGGCTCAAATGGTCATTCAAAAGAGGGAAAATGATTTATTACAGTCTGAACTATCTTCTTAGCTTTTGTTTATCCAGAGTATTAACCTACTGATTCCTAAAGACACCAATTATTTGCTTTTCATAGCATCTGGGAAACTGTTAATCCAAGGCATAGCATTGTCTAGAGTTTCTTTGGAAAATTATTTGAAACTTAGAGACAAACCAAGTACAACGGAAGAGAGTTCTTCCTTTGGATTGTTTTAAGCAATTGTATTTCTGAAGAGTGAAATATAGCATTATCCAGCCCTTCTAGCCTCTCTGTGTTCACATTTTATGTTCTTGGAATCTTTATTAGACTTACTTGCTTTCATATATTCAAATTTTTGTGCTATTTAACATTTACTGTAATTATCACTTATAACTGACTATAGTTAACATTTTAAATTAAATTATATAATTAATCACTTTATTTTTTTCTGCAAGATGGCATGGTGGAGAACAGAAGTTGTTTCACTACTTTGTATCCACATGATATATATATATGACCTAGAACTAAAAGTTTAAAGTAAATTTGGTTAAGGAATGTGAAGTGTCAGTCTGCTGGTCTCTCTCTATAGGATATCTCTTAAAGCCTATTGCTATTAGTCTTCAATTCATTACCAAGACCTAGAGAAGGGATGGAGAACATTTCTGACTTGGCTTCCATTTCTCCAACGTAACTTCTCTGTGTCTATCATTCTTTTCAAGGATATACAAAAAGCTCTATTCCATTGCTTTTGGTCTGAATTCTTTTTCTATCAATATGATTTTCTCAGTGATTCATAGATATCAGTTTATCTTCAAATGTTATGATCAGTTCATAAATACCAAGAGCACTAACAATTTTCAGTTTATCTAGATGTACATGATTATTTACCAAGAAAACAGTAATATGTAGTCTTTGCTTTTCACAGAAGAAGGTTTAAGATAATTTTATTTTTCCATAGGTGCATAGATGCTTAAGATGCAAGGAAATTGGTTTTACAATTATGCTTAAGGAAGTGGCTCCCATTAATGGACACATTTCCTGAAACTGGAAGAGGGCTTATCTGTAGTTATCTTCATTTCATTCCTGACCTTTCCCCCATGTTCTTGGCTCTCTTCATTTTCAGCACAGCTCAAGTATGAGAAGAAAACCTGTAGAAATTTCCGAAGGTAATGGTGACCATTGTTTCTCATTATCCCAATGCTCATCAGCCTCTAAGAGGATGTGATTGGAGGTTACTGGTCTAAACTTCTTAATCATAGTTTTCTTTTTCATTGGAGTAAAAGACAGTCATTCAAAATGCTGAAAAGGATTAAGGGTCTCTGTAGTAGGAGCATTTAATGGTAGAATAATGATGTAGTTAGAAATGACATTGCTCAGGAAATTAGTTAGGGACTCTGCCCCAAGAGGACAAATCAAATATCTATATGGTATTGCCACAAGTCTAGAAGCACAATGTAGGTACTGTAAGAAATTCTGAACACATGTATGCATTAATCAAAAGACAGTATGATGATTAAGGATTTCATATGCTTATTCAGCAAAGACTCCTGTTTTGGGCAAATTGGGGAACAAATATAGATATGAAGCTCTGTAATCAAAAATAATGAACAAATTTGTGTCTTCACAAAGAAACTGATTGTTAGGGAGCAACTGCATAAGAAGAAGAAACCATTGCTATGTCATTTGGAGGACTTTTAGTTATTGGATATGCTATGAGAAAACAGGGGGTCCTATTGTGAACTTCCTATGTTACCTATATTAAATCACTTATGTATGAAAACCCTAAAATCTATAACTTGATGATATTGTTTATCTTCAATATGCAATTTTCCAGTTGGTTCTTTGCAGGTTAAGAAGGAGCTTTGATTTGCTTTTAACATCACTATTCAATAACTTGACTGTAGCTATTCTATATCTCTTTGGACATATCAAAAATGTCACATCAATCCATCACGCAGGGACTGAAAGTCATCAAAAAAGGGTTAAAAAGCCACGTGTCAATCTTTCTTATCCTTGCTCTATGTAAAAGATCGCTGTAATTCTTTGTATATCATATAGTTTATGTTTATGGTTAGAATTGTGTCTGGTAAATATTTAAGCACATGTAAGTGTTGCTGCTTGTTGCTGATCATCTCAGAGTCTTTCTTCTTGAGCTGGACTACTACCAAACTAGAATTATACTTGTGCAAAAGGAAAAACTGTATGTTCTCTTCTCATTCTCTCTTGTGCCTTATAATCCTCCTCAGACCACTGCCCATGATGGCGAATTACTCTTTGTGTTTGTCTTAGTCAGGGTTTCTATTCCTGCACAAACATTATGACCAAGAAGCAAGTTGGGGAGGAAAGGGTTTATTTGGCTTACACTTCCATGTTGCTGTTCATCACCAAAGAAGTCAGAACTGGAACTCAAGCAGGTCTGGAAGCAGGACCTGATGCAGAGGCCATGGAGGGATGTTCTTTATTGGCTTGCCTCCCCTGGCTTGCTCAGCCTGCTCTCTTATAGAACCCAAGACTACCAGCCCAGAGATAGCACCACCTACAAGGGGCCTTTCTCCCTTGATCACTAATTGAGAAAATGCCTTACAGTTGGATCTCATGGAGGCATTTCCTCAACTGAAGCTCCTTTCTCTGTGATAACTCCAGCTGTGTCAAGTTGACACAAAACTAGCCAGTACAGTGTTCAACAACCAAAAGACATTTGCAGGAAGGATTCTAAACCAGTTCATGCCAGAAGGATTCTTAAGTAGTTCAACTCATATAGGGATCTCTGCTTCTAGCCCACTGTAAGGACTTCTTTGACTGTTCTAGGTGCTCATGAATTCCTGAAACTGTATCTTTGGTGTTAACAGTTATTTGGATTGTGTGCTAAATTAGGATGTAGTTATTATCTAGACAGCCTCAAACAAAACAAAACAAAAACAAAACAACTCCTGGTGTCAGAGATTCCTTGAGGAAGTTCCACTTTCTCTCTCTTTTCTTTCTCTCTCCCCCTCTCTCTTTTTATTAATCATTTACATTTCAAATGATAGTCCCCTTCCCAGTTACCCTTCCACAGAACCTTCATCTCATCGCCTCCCCCTCCCCTTTCCTTCTGTGATGGTGCTCCTCCACCCACTCACCCACTCCCGCCTCACTGCTCTTTGCTTATTCACGGAATTACCACTATTTATTTGGTACTTTGAAGTGGCCTCTAGAGAGACAGATGACACACTCACCTGCTCTCTAGACCTGTCCTATGCTGTAAGCAATCCTAGAAATTCTCCCCCTGCCCCCTTTCATTCTACATTTGTCATCCCATTTCCAAGCATTCGTGTACAGAAATTTTAGTCCATGGCTGCTCTAGCAAGGGATCACATCCAAAGACCTTCTAGGTCTATATGAGCTGCTTGGAATGCAGAAATGCTCTAGATTATATTACAATATGACTGGAATAAGACACTCCCTTAGTATACACCTTTAATCCCTGACAATGAAGATATGATTAGTTGGTAGAAGGAAGCAGTCATATTTGTAAGTGACATCTAATTGAGGGACAAAGTAATGAATCAGAAAAAGGTTTGACAGAATGAGTCAGAGATAGGACACACTCAACTCACAGGAGCAGTACAGGAAAGGGAGGTTACTTAACATGCACACATGCACGCACACACACACACAGAGAGAGAGAGAGAGAGAGAGAGAGAGAGAGACAGAGACAGAGACAGAGACAGAGACAGAGACAGAGACGAGAGACAGAGAGAGAGCAGCAGTTTTGTTTAGTTTTACACAGAGAAGTTGTAGGTGAAGACAGAATGAGACATTGAGAAGAAGCTAGAAAATAGAACAGACTGCAATAGTTGATTTGAGGCCAAGTGAAAGAAATCAGTCAGAAGCTGAGAGAAGCCAGTTTGAATCAGTCAGCTTCAAGAGGAATTTGGGCCAGAGCAACTGAGTTAAACCAGCCAGCCAGAGTTCAGAAAGGGCTCGAAAGGGTGAGCTTATTCAGCAGTAAGTCTCTGAGACAATTACATCTGATAAGTAAAAGTTCCTGTTACATATTTATGTTTCAGATGACACCTAGCCTTAAATTTAAATCATGATGCAAAATGTGAAGGTCTGATTCTAAAAATGGCTCTTTCTGAGAATGACCATTTGTGATTGTGTTTCTGTTTTCAGTTCTCTCTCTCTCTCTCTCTGTATGACTGTGTGCCTGTGTAAATGTGATAGACATATACATGTCTGTGTATTTATATGTGCATAAGTGGGAGTTAGAATATGGTGTGTGAGTGGTATATATGCACATTGTGTGTTAGTGGGTACATATGCCTGTGTATGCACACATGTGAATGCTAGAGAAGGGAACTGGGTGCCCACTCTATCACTTTCCAACCTCCTCTTTTGAAATTATGTCTTGTATTGATCCTGGAGATCAGCTTATGAAGTGACCTACAAACCCCTGAGAGCCTTGTGTATCCACTTTTCATATCTCACAAGACTGGGTTACGGGCCCATGTGACCATTTTACCCTATTGGTGTTAAGATCCTAACTCAGGTTTTTATGCTGGCCTAGCAGCTATTTTTTTTTCAATTTAGTCTTCTCTCCAGCCCTCCAGCTGTAGCTTCTTTCATCAATAAGTTCCATAACAATCAAAACCCCAGAGGATTAAAAAAAAAGGCACATCAGACAGTGTTCAAGCATGATGTTCTATTGCTGAAAATTGAAGCAGTATTAGAACATCTCTAATTTATAGAACTTCATGCTTTTAAACAAATATGAAAGTAACAGAAGATAAATGCAATGATTCAAATAACTAGAGAATAAAATTTTGTTTCCTTCACCCCTAACCAGTTTTAGAGTCTCTAACCACATCATCAGAGTATATCTTTCTACATTTTCCTTATATTTCCATTGACTTTATTCTGAGGTCAATGTATTCTATATTTATTTCTTCACAACAGAAGGATGTGTTTTAGCCTCTTTAGTTAATATGTAGATCACCAATATTTAGACAGAAAAACCTCGACAATAGCCAGGAGTAGGTAATTGCAAAGCCTTGGGTCAGAGATAATATATATTGTACAAAATTTGTTGAATATATGTATATGTATATGCATATATATTTTTTACATGTTTCAAGGTAAAATAAGGACAATCACTTACAAAAGAGAAAGTCTTCCAGATTGCATTGTATCATTGAAACATTCCAACACATCCAACTTTCAACTTTTGAAAGAAGTTTATTCATGAAAACAGAAACCTGGAAATCCCTGGTTTAGGTAACTGCTGATATTTCAGTTGGACTTCAGTAATGATAAAACCTCACAGCTACATACTTTACTGCCTCTACAATTCAATTCCTTCATCTCTCTTGTTTCTTAATTAAAGTTGTCTTCAAAGGCAGTTAGATGCTTTCTTCCTTCTGGTAACTAATTAGGCTAGCCTCCTCCAAGTCTTCTTTCAAGAATATTTGTCCAAAGAGACCTAAAGAGCTATCATTTAACCTCTTTCAGGTTGAGGTATCCATGGAAACCCTGAACTCCTAATGTCTGGTATTTATTTGCCAGGTTTCTGTACTCAGAGGGCAATTTATTGCTAGGCTGCTTTGAAACCAACTCTTGAGCCTGTGTTTTAGATTCAGATTATTTTGTTAATAATAACCTCATACCTAATTGTATCTTAGCCGATTTCAATATTATTCTGAAATACTCATTTTAAAGGTAAACAAACAATCTTAGCTAAATAAGCTAGTAAGAGTCAGGGGCAGAAATCTTATATAAGGATTAGTTAGGGGACCAGAAAAATTACGTTGTCTTTATGAGGTTTTATATGTTTGTACATCTGTATATGTATGTATAATTACTGTGACATGGATATATTGTTACTATACACAATGCAACATTCATGCATATGTTTATATTGAAAGCAATTATGATCGCGATCCTTCATGTGTCTATTTCTGTATGTATATATTAAATAATAGTCTTTCCCTTTAGGCTAAAGCTAGAAATCTCTGATGTTGACATGCTTTGTTCTCTAGCATCTCTGTTCTTCCAGACTTTGCTTTTGTCCTTCTGGTGTGTGAGGGCAGACCTTAGCAGAAAGTAGGCTGTCTTAAATATGGCAAGTCATCCATCAATTTCTCCCTGGGCTGTCTGAATTCCTTTTAATACCGCTTGTAATTTTCCAGGGGAGGTTTTCGAAAGCCACAAACAGAATTTTAATGCTGTAAAATACCTTCAGAGACAGTAAATATTTCCTTTCACATGAAAAGAAGCCGCATGTCAGCTTGTGTCTGGGAAGATAAAGACACGTTCCCAGTTAAAGTTTATTGTTTTTAATTCTCCATGAATCACATCCTTTGCATCACTATTCTGAAATGTGCCAAACAGTGTAGATGCTATTCTCTGTGCAGTCACAAGTTAGCCACCCTTCTCTGGACTGTCACAACTTGGGCACTGTTTTCTGTACAGCTTCAACGTGGGCACTATTCTCTGGATGTTCATAGCCTGGGTTCTCTTCCCTGGATACATGTCATAAATGGGCTCTACTTTCTGTGCAGTCACAATTTAAGTGGAAGCATATATTTTTTGTTAGTAGATATTAGATTCTTGTAAGTCATTTTCTTTTTTGATACAAATTCCAAAATATTAATTGGCTTTGTAATTGCACAATATTCACCCAAGTAATGTGCAAATGCTTTGATTATGCATCCCAATGCATCAGATGAAGAAACTAATGACAAAATTATTAGCTATTACAACCCCCATTGAGAAGCAAATTTAGGCTCCAGGAAGCTTACTCAAAAAAGCTGGACTTCATGGCCCTAAATATTAAGACAGTAATGACTATTCACAATAACTATATAAAATAGACTCTAAAATCTTCCCAATCAGCTAGCAAATAAAAACTATCCATTAAATAAGGCTGCATTGCAAATTGGTGTGATAAATGAACTTAAATTTTAATTTTTTATGATAATCTTCCATATTTCTCTTAGAGATTGCTTATAATTAGTGAAATAAAAAATGTAGAAATACTTCCCAGAAATCCTTTGGACACTTTGCAGATGAGAAAGCAATGTCCTTGATTTATTTGTGAACTTAATTTAGTGAGTAAATGCTTATAAAACCTTTTATATAGTTGGCATCTGATCACGAAAAGGAGATGAAAATGAGAGTTTACATCCTTGAGAAGTGCTATTTGGAAAGTAAAGGGGTCATCCATCTCCAGGACCTGGGAGATGCATGGATAAGGGTAAAAATAATGCATCAGTTCAGAGAGAAAGGTTCTACCTTCAGGGAATGGGGTGTATTCACTGACAGGGACATTTATAATAGAAATTATATGTTATGGAATGGAAACTAAGCATGATTTTAGTAACTATAGTGCTGAATACAGAAAGCTGGTAGCAGATAGCTTCACATATACATTGGTTCTGCTCCTGGGGATGGAATGTGAAAGGGAGTCTGGTTCAATAGAAGACTCACAAGGATGAAGAGGTTTTTTCCATCATCATCATCACCATCATCATCATCACCATCATTTTATTTATTTACAATCCAGCTGTTACTCTCCTCCTGGTCCCCACTTCCACAGGCCCTCATCCCATTCCTCATGCCCTTGTCTCTGAGTAGATGCTCCCCCATGACCAGACCTCTCCTCTCCCTGAGGCTGCCTCAAGTCCCTTGAGGGTTAGGCACCTCTAGGGTTGAGCACCTCTTCTCCCACTGAGGCCAGACCAGGCAGTCCTCTGTTATATTTGTGTTCAGGTCTCAGACCAGCTCGTTTATGCTGCCTGGTTGGTGGCTCGGTGTCTGCGTGCTCCCAGGGCTCTGGGTTAATTGAGACTGCTGGTCTTCCTATGGGGTAGAGTTTTTTAAAAGGCTAAAGCATAGAAGAAATCACTAATAATTGGGGTAGAAGCAACTTCACACACACACTCTTACATTCTCACAAAATATTTGTGATTGTATTACAATATGATATTGCTTCACTTAGTAAAATATGTCCAACTTAATAATCAACAGTTCTAAACACAGACATGATAGTGCATCCAGCTATATTCTAATAATAGAAATCTATCTGCGCTGTCATAAAGATAAGAAGCAGCCCTCTCACTGAAGTCAGAATTCACAAGTGTGTCTGTCAGTATATGCACTTTGTAAACAAACAAATATAAAGTTCTAAGTAGTTTTTGCATTGAATGCATTATAAGCAAGCTTATCGGATTTATTGTTTTCCTGTTACCATTTTCCTGTTACCATGAAAACACAGTCTTGGTGACTAAGTAGCTTAATTGCCATTTAATTAGCAATTTGCAGAATATGCAATAGAGCCCAGGCCACTGGATTTCAGAGATCAGTCACTGAACAGGATGCCTTCCTGTCTGTATCTCAGCCAGTAGGGCTGTTTGAATTAACACAGTCTGGGTTCTCAACTTCTTCTGTGAAGGATGGAATGCAGATAATGTCAGCAAGCTGACAAGTCCTTCCAGTGATAATGTCTGTTCTCAGGTACTTGGACATGACCAGAATCCAGAAGCAAAAGCAGGTGTCACAGATGTGAACAGTCTCAGATCGCTGCTTTGTAACAAACTTGTCAAGAATGGCTGCTGTATGCTGGCATGCTGTGTACCCAGCTCCTGGGGCAGTCACTGGCCTCACCTGGGGAGTGATCAAGCCACTGCCCTGAGGAAGCAACAAATGGAAGATTTTTCTAAGGGCACACAAGGTCTCTTGCAGCAGTTAGAAACTGTCATGTGTGCAGCCACTTGAATCTGCATGAATATTCCAATTCCAAGAGGATGGGACACTAAGGGACACAATTTTAAAAATACACCTTTGAATTTTATAGAAGAAACCCCAGTTTCAGATGTCTAATATCACCAGTTCTCTTGGAAAGCAACATCATCTACTCCCAGACATTCTTAGCACTTTACCCCCAGTTTCCTCTTCATACAGATTCACTTGCAGCAGACACCATCCCTTCACCCCATTGTCACTGTATTCAGAATAAAGAGGAAAATGAAATGGTAGGAAAAATACCTTTAGGTGTCAACTTGAATGTTAAAGAACTGAAAGGTTTAGGGGATTTGGGCACTCCTTGGTTCTTTTAGTTTACCTAAGTTATATAAGATGGATGATTTTTTTTTTTGAGCATGATCTATGAGGGAAATCTCAGAAATTCAAATTATGTTGTCATTAAGTATAAAGAATCTTCACAGAAATCTTGGTTTTACAGAGGGATGGTTAATCAAGGACTTGCTTGTAGAAACTGGATAGTGGATAGGTGGAGAACAAGATGAAAGGATGTCTTAGGGATTTGAGAGTGACCCTCTTTAGGATCACTTAGGACCTTGCATTTGCAATCTTTCATCCTTTTGTATTTAGGTCCTAATAGAGTCCTTTATGGAACCAGGACTTACCACGAAAGGGGGGTGGTTGTTATAAACGCCTGGCTCATGTGATTATGAAGGCTGAGAAGTCCATGTCAGGTATATTTTAAAAAAACTGGACACCCTAGAAAGTCACAATATAATTCCTGTCCAAAGAAAAGGATTTTAAACCAAGGGAGTTGATGGTGGCTTGAGTTCAAATCCTGCATAGGAAGGCAGTTCATGTCTGAAGAACAAGAAGCTGGATGCTCTCACGCATGCTCTGGAAACAAACCCATCTTCCTCTTCACTCACTCTAGGCTTCTAATGGATGGAATGATTTGTCAAGCACATCACTGAGCACAACCTTCCTTAATCTACAGATTTGAATGCTAATCCCCTCTGGAGGAAAAAACTTACAAAATATCATCCAAGAATACTATTTTACCAGCTATCTCAGCATTCCATGTCCCAGTGATGTTGATACATCATTACAACAGAATTGAAGGACCATTAGCCCAAGTGATGCCTTTTGTTCTTTTAAAAGGTCTAGATTATTCCAGCGCTTACTTATCAAGAAGTTTGTAGGCCTTGAGAATGTTACAGGCCATGCTATCACATAATCTTCTGAAAGAAATATTATTATTTAGTATTGTTTCACTTATTTTAAAAAAGAGGAAATTCAAGTTTTAGAAGCAAAGTTTCTTACCCAAATATGGGTTTGTCTATAGTCTTAGCTTTAAAGATAAGGACTTTATTTTATGCAATTATTAAATGTTCTCCATGATGTTTCTGACAATGGGGAATCACAGAATTAACTAATTGGAGCTCAGATATTTGCATTAATTTTATAAACTCTCTTGACAGAAGAAAGATTGATTTGATTAGAAGATGAGAAAGTATTTCAAAGAATCCCATTTGATTCACTGGCTGCACTGAAGGCCTTGTGGGAAATTCCAAAGGGATTCTTGAAAGGCATAAGACAAGATGCATAATACCACAGATGAATGTTCAGATACCAGTCTGTGATTTTAGAGCCATTAGCTTTGGACACTTTCTTCACTAAGGTGATATAAGAGGGTGAGGATCTATTGAAAATGAGATGAGGTCAGAGATCTGAGAAGCGCAGATTCTGAAAAACTAAATGAGATCCAGTAAAGGATCTCATTTACTGGATTACTAAATCCAGTAAAGGATTCTGGGTACTTACAAGTAAAATGATTGACAAGTGCATCAATAGCTCTGCTAAACTTGAGCCTTACATTTACAATGGTGTCAGCAGGCACAGGCATAGAGCACATTTGAATTACATACAAGTCTCTGTGTGTAAGGTCAGAGAATGATAATTTCTATCTTACATATATTCTAAGATTGAAAAGCATCAAAGTTCCTTGTTTCAACTTCATATTCCTTTTCACAGCATGCCTTTGACCCCTTATATGACCCCTAATGCTACATAGGCCTATTGTGAGTATGAATAATCCTGGACAGAACTGTGAATCTGAGAGCTTTCCGAGGAACCTCTCAGGGTCATCTCACACTTCCAGCTCTGGATCTACTCGAGCAAGCATGGAAACCCTGTCACTTTCATGCTGTCTGGGCATTTTTTTTTTTTTTGCAGGGTGTATGTTCCGTCACAAAAGCATATATGACTATATATTTGTGGTGCTTTAAATTGATTGCATGCACATTTTATTGGAAATAACTTAAAGTCTTCATTAATTCCTATACAATTGAAACTTCTGAATTTTTCTAATTCACAGTACCTTCTAGATTTTCTAAACACTGTTTTAAAAGAGGTTGGTTCTTGCTTGGCCACCTTCCTGTGTACTTATTCATTTATTCATGGAAGAGATAGTAAAGATATTTGTTTTACCAACAACATGAACTAACCAGTACCCCCAGAGCTCGTGTCTCTAGCTGCATATGTAGCAGAAGATGGCCTAGTCGACCATCACTGGGAAGAGAGGCCCCTTCGTATTGCAAATTTTACATGCCCCAGTACAGGGAAATGCCAGGGCCAAGAAGTGGGGAGGGTATAGGGAACTTTCGGGATAGCATTTGAAATGTAAATAAGGAAAATATCTAATAAAAAAGATATTTGTTTTACATAGTTCTATATGCAAAGGGTTGAGGTTTTATAGAAAACACAATATTCCTTTTTTGCTTGTCTTATAATTTGCAGGGATAAGACATTATAAAGTCATACAATTATTACTTAATTATAATAGTTGTATGCATTATGAGTTATAATTTCCTTCTTTATATTTTGCATAGTACAAATTCTGTTAATGTGATAAATTAACCATTAAAACATTTTTTATAGTGAAAGAATAATTTTTTGTAACTCTTGGAAAACTTACCTATGGATAATAATTTACTGAAGGTTTCAACAAATCATTGATTTAGTATGTATCAAGTGTATATATTTATTAGTATAACCATATAAAGAAATATCATAGCACATATGAGCATAGATGCACATCTCTCCATATATATTACTATATACAGAGTACATAGGTGACTAAGTCTATAGATTTATAATTTTCACAATATCTTATTTAAAAATCTTTATAGGAAATTTTCAAAGAAAAGCTAGACATCATCACCGTTAGCAAAATATTTAGCATTAACCTTCACTTCTCTCCCTTCATAGCAACTATTGGCTGCCATGGCAACCTTTCCCCCAGCATTGCACAGTTCTTTTAGATGAAAAGCACAAGGCCTTGGAGACTTCAAATGTCTCCTTACAAAGCAGTCCCAAACCTTTACCCTGGAGCCATTACCATCCTGGGCCTCAAAAGCCCTGGCTACCACATTTCATTTATTATGTCCTGCTTCAATCAATACCACTCTGGAGCACCAAGAGGGAGAAAGCCCACTGCATTTTGTTGCTCAGTGTATGCTCACAAAATGTTAACAAGACTCCTTTCCTAATTTCTCAGTTGGGTTCCAGAAAATTTCAGAAGCTACTAAGTAGTTTAAGCACTTACACTTACTTCTGTATTCTTCTTTACTTCAATCTTGGTGAACAACAAAAGTCACATTTACACTTCTGCTTTCCTCGTTCTCAGTCCCTGAATCCCTCTCTTTATCCACCTGGATAATTGCTGCTTTCAATTTATGTTTCATATGGAAGTTCTAAATTTGTTTTTAGAGAGAGAGAGAGTTGAGAACCACTAAAATGAGGTTAGAAGACACATTCATAAGTGACATCATGGGGAGAGTTTCTTTTTAATTTTTCAAGTGGCCCATAGCCAAAAAGTAAGCTTCTGTAAAAGTTGCAATCCTGGCTGTCTGTCATCACACAGCTTAGGACTAGTGACATCATTCTATAATTATAGCCTGCTTATAAGTGCCATTCCAAGACTGGAATGAGGTACAGCAGAGGCTAAGAGAACAATAAGAGTACCCTGAAGGGATAACTTGGCATCTCTGTTTTTCAGAGAGACAGAAAATAGGCATATTAATACATTTGTAAAGTTATCTCTGAAAGCAACCAATGCCCTAGAGGAAATAGGCAGAGAAATGGGGTAACATCTCACAAATGTTCATGAAGTCTCCTGAAAATGAGATGTTCACTTAGTTGACATGAGGAAATCAGACAGCAAGGAAGGTCAGAGGAGCACGTGACAAACAGAACATAATACTTGAGACAAGGCAGGAGAGTCACTCTGGTCCTGGAGTCCATGTTGGGTGAAGGAGGGAATAGCAGTGGGCCTAAAAGGCTTGATGTGTTGAGAAATCACGTTTTGTAAGTTTGCAGGTCGTCATGAGAAGGAGAAAAAAACTTTCCACAGGGCACATTTGCAATCCAAAGGTGAAGCTTTCGTATGGCTTTCAAACACATTAGAACAATTACAGTACTATTTATGTGTGTGCACACTCTGCCTGCAAATTACCTCAAATACTTTCCTGGATGCATCTATGAGTTGGTTTTTGTAAATACATAAAGAGAAGCACAAGAAGCCTAAACAACTCTCCAGGAGTTCACAACTATAGGGCTCCCGGTTCTGGATGCTGAGCTCTGGGAACCTTACCTCTTATAACTCCCCCTGTGAAAGGACTTTGTCCATATGCTAATGTCCATGCTGCAATAAAATGTCTTTTGGAAGCAGAAGCTTGAGTTTGGTACCTTAGACCACTCGGCCATCCTGGTGCATACTCAAGAAAGCTCTTGAATGCTACTGTAGAGCAAGAACCTGCAAAATCCTAGAACACAACAATGAGATCTGGGCCAGGGGTCACAGAATGTCTGTCTTCTGCTGCAGCTAAGCATGGAAACCAGAGAGTACAAGATGACCATAAGCTCTAAGACCCAAGAGAGACCTCTGGTTACCATTCCACTGTGTTCCTTCTTTATCTCCAATAAATTGCTTGCAATAGGAAAATGTCATTTGGAAATCATACCTTGGCTTTTGGGACTGCAGTTTGATGGACTCTCTAGAGTTGGCCATCAGTCACTAGCAACAGCTTACGAGGCTAATATTGCTGTCACCAGGATTCGATATTTAGTGAGCTTTGGCCAGCTGCATGCTTGTGGCTCAGCATGGTTAAAGATAACACTTAGACCAAAATATGATTTCTGTTTCCTTATCTTGTAGGCTGGTTGATCACATAAAGCTCCTTCTGCATTTACTTGTTCTATGACAACGGATACAAGAAACCATATATCCAAAATAGGAAAGAAAGCATGCCTTTTCTGAGATGGGTCTTTCTCATAACTATTTCCTAAAAAGTTGAGTATAAAAACTATCTACAAAACATTTATATTTAATTAATTCTTAAGAACAAAGTGTGGACACTTTGCCCCTTCTTAGAATTGGGAACAAAACACCCATGGAAGGAATTACAGAGACAAAGTTTGGAGCTGTGACGAAAGGATGGACCATCTAGAGACTGCCATAACCAGGGATCCATCCCACAACCAGCCTCCAAATGCTGACACCATTGCATACACTAACAAGATTTTGCTGAAAGGACCCTGATATAGTTGTCTCTTGTGAGACTATGCCGGGGCCTAGCAAACATATAAGTGGATGCTCACAGTCAGCTATTGGATGGATCACAGGGCCCCCAATGGAGGAGCTAGAGAAAGTAACCAAGAAGTTAAAGGGATCAGCAACTCTATAGGTGGAACAACAATATGAACTAACCAGTAACCTCGGAGCTCGTGTCTCTTGCTGCATATGTATCAAAAGATGGCCTAGTCGGCCATCAGTGTAAAGAGAGGCCCATTGGTCTTGCAAACTTTATATGCCTCAGTACAGGGGAACTCCAGGGCCAAGAAGTGGGAGTGGGTGAGTAGGGGAGTTGGGGGGAGGGTATGGGGGACTTTTGGGATAGCATTGGAAATGTAAATGAGGAAAATACCTATTAAAAAAATAAAACAACAACAACAACAAAAAAAACAAAAAAAGAAATATAAAAAAAAAGAACAATCTTGAGATTGGAGATAAAAGGTATAAGGTTTATTTAAAACTTCCCCATTTCCAAAAGGAAGAGGAGAATTCTAAGATTTTAGTTTTTGTGTGAGTCCTGGAACCAAATCTTTCTTCAAGAAGACTTAAGGACAAACTATGAGACCATTTGGTTCACCCAGATATTAATTTGCATGGAAGAATATAAAACAAGATGGTTTGAATGGAGCAGAAAGTATCCAAAGATATCAGATAAAATTAAATAAATAAGTCAGGTAAAATTTACCCAAGCCATTTTCTTTGGAACTGGTCATGAAACTTACAAGGCTATTTAAAATTTTAAACTGTACACAATGGGCTGGAGAGATGGTACAGCACTTAAAGAGCACTTGGTGATCTTTCAGAGGACCCAGGTTGGGGTTCTAGTACATACATGGTGCCACACAATGAGCTTTAACTCTAGTTCCAGGAGATGTGATGTGCTCTTCTGGTCTCCACAGGTACCAGTCACACTCATGACCATAGGCAGGCTGTCTTAGTTAGGGTTTCCATTGCTGTGAAGAGACACCATGACCAAGACAACTCTTATAAAGGAAAACATTTAATTGGAACTGGCTCACAGTTTCAGAGGTTCAGTCCACTAATAGTGGGAAGAACGGCAGCGTCCAGGAAGACATGGTGCTAGAGAAGCCAAGAGTTCTACATCTTGATACAAAGGCAGACAGGAATAGACTGGCAGCCACAGGCACCTAGGACTGCACTGGGTAGAGCCTGAATATAGGAGGAAGCCTGCAAAGCTCGCCCCCTAGAGACACACTCCTTCTAACAAGGCTTCACCTCCTATCAGTGCCACTCCCTATGGGCCAAGCATATTTAAATAACCATACAAGCAAAACAGAAATATATATAAAGTGAAATGAAGTTTTGTAAACTTGAATGTTAAAGAAAATAGAACAATATAAGCTTTCAGCTGGTTTATTCATATATATATGGAATAGTATGATGTATGGTATAAAGGGATATTTAGTAGCTCCATGAATGAAAGTGGAAAGAAACAGTCTAACCATTAATATATATATATATATATATATATATATATATATATATATATGTGTGTGTGTGTGTGTGTGTATGTATATATACATATATAATATATAATAAACATATGCTATACATTAATATATAAATTCCAGAGGTTGCTTCATACACTAAGCATTGTATCTGTAACCCTGTGAGAAGAGCTTCACCTAGAAGATACTTTGCCAGCAGCAGTTCTGCTGGAAGAAAAAGAGCCATCCTTCTGATTGGCTCTCCTTACTGAACATTAGCACTCACGTAGTTGCGATTCTTTTCCTTTTGTGCTATTAAGAGTTATAAAGCTTATTGGGTGCTACCATTACCATAATAACCTTCACTATCATTCAATTTATTACAATCTATTTCCCATTCACTAAGCTAATGTGAAAACTAAAACAGATGTAAAGAGTGAGGAAGCTCCTAGAGTCAGCGGATCCCTGCTACTGCGTGCACCAGCAGCTGGCCCATCTGGTACCAGCTCTGCTCCCTGGCGGCAGTGCTCTGTCTGCCTTTCAGCTGTTTGCCAATCCCTCCTCTAGCTGGTGGAGAACCGTCCTTTAGGTTTTTGAAAGTCTCTATTACTTGTATGAAACAATTCTTGCTCTTACTTCCCCAGCCATTGTTCCGAGGCATTCAGGTGAGCATTAAGTCTCACGAACTATTTTGTGACTTGGGTTGCTCCTTGGCACACGAGTTCACCAAGTCTTACTCCCAGCATTTAGCGCACGTTCCTTCTCCTTGCCAGTGCTACTTTTCCTCAAGATTTAATTGTAACACAAAGTATTCTTTCTTCTAGCAGACTATATATCACGAGAGTATGAATCTTTTTTCTTTGAATCGGAGTAGGAAAGCTGCTACTTCTTGTTCAGTCTCAGGTTCTGACCAAGGCTGACCACAATTACCAAATAAAGAGCAGGTTCCCTAAGTTTTAATAACACTTTGGTCATAATTACCGCCTTTACACTGGCCATAATTCCTAAGTATACAACCCCAGTATTTAGTGGAATTTTTTTCAACCGGTATGTTTGGGAGTAAGTTCCCAAATACATTCATAATTCATAGATATAAAGTCAAAGGTAGGAATGATAAATATATGGTTTCATAATATTGATAGAATGTGACTGAAATTTATTTCTTACGTGTGTCTTCACATCTTCACTTAATTTCCTTTTTGTAAATGTAGGCTCTTTGGGTCACTGATCTAATTAGAATTTTAAAAAGACGTGTTAGAGAAGATAAATATGTTAGTGTTTAATTTCCATTTAGGTTTTATTATAAAAATGTGGAAATTACTTTGAAACTCAATTAGATCACTCAGAATTCATGTTCTAGTAGCTACTTAAAAGGTGAATGCTTGTTGGTAAGTAGAAGGCACAGCATTCTTGTGTCTCTTGCTGAGGGGTTAAAAACATAAAGATCTGAGCTTTCTTTAGTCTATACAGGCAGGCACTCTGACAGGGCTGGTTTGCTGTGTCTGACTGTAGTAAGAACCTGTGTGTGGAATGTGTTCTCTTATTTTATTTGAGATAAACTTGATTTTTGCAATCGACTTTAAAATTTTTATATACTTTATTATCTAAAACTGTAAATAAGCAAAGTGTACTCAACACTGAAAACTTAAAATCTAACCTGAAGCTTCATGGCTTACGTTTGGAACACCAATTTTAACTAAACAGAAGTTCTTTTGGTTGTATAGACTTTGGACCTGTCTAATTTTTTTTTGCTGTGAAGTTTTTATTTACGTTTTACTTTAAATAAATTATGATGTTTGTAATGGTTTACTTGTGATGCTTATATTTTTATAATACAAAACATCTCATCAATCTGTTCATATAGAGAATGCACCACATATGAATGCATATGGAAAATGTTGGTAACTCGCAAACACATACACATAATTTTAAGGGAATAAAAAGTATCAATTTAACTCAAGACTCCTTTATTCCACTTTGATTGCCCCTTCTAAAATTCCACTTAATTGGTAGTAGACATAACTTCCATACATCTTGGTAAAAATATTCTCAAAGAATTAATAAAAATCCACACTGATAATTCTGTGTCCGGGCACCAGTGACCACACCTACATTTCATCACTCATTTGGAACACCATGCCAAGGACACATCGAAACCCTGCTTACATGCTGATGTTTTGCTAGGTTCTCTGCCACCGATTAGTATCAGACTATATGTCTAATGTGTGCCCTATGGAGATAATTTGTTGGGTAGATGCTTCAATTGATACATTTACCTGTTTCTACGTTCCTAAAACATGAGTACAGTGATACGAACATCATATTAACATAGATTTACATAGTCCTACAAATTTTCATATGTTATATTTCATTTCATATTTCAGTTCCAAATATTTTATAATTTTCATGCAATTTCATTTTCACATACATGGAAATATATTTTTCACAAACGCTTGGAGATTTCCTAGCTATTCTATCTATTGATTCCTAGCCCAGTTCTGTTTTCTTTTTCTTTCTTTCTTTTTTTTTTTTTTGGAATAGGATGTGATGTTTATTCATTGCAGTATTTCCAGACATGGTTTAGCATGGGATCTGATGCTTACTTGAAATTAACACAAGTATCTGCGGCATCGGGTGTAGCATCAAATGCATGAAAGTTGTATCAACTATTTTCATTGCTTTGTTCAAATCTATATTCTTACTGAATTTTGATGCCTTGTTCATTTAACTGCCAAGAGATATATGCTAGGAATCTCAAGTAAAATTGTGGATTTTAGTAATATCAGCTCTTTCTTCTTATAAACTGAGGTCATTCTTTCTTAATTAAAAGAAGCTTATTCACACACACATATATAATATATCTGGTAGGTTTATTTTTATCTTTATAAAGTGTTTTCCTTATATTATAATAATAGTCTTTTATATAGTGTGCACTTTATCTGGTGTTTATGTAATTATATCAGCTTTTATGTATAAAGTTAAATCTCATTCTTTACAATGTATTGCACATACAAGAGATTAAAGAAAACAATATATATTCACAAAATATATTTGACAATGAAAATGTAAAATTTAATGTGATGCTCCATGCCTTTCATTCCAATTGCCTGTTATAATTGTATAGAAAATGCTCATTCATTTGTATAGACTCTGAGTCTAGTTAATCTTGGTGTGTAATATTTTATTAATTGCCAAGTTTTGAAAATAATAAAGTTAGTTAAAAAGAAAGGAAGGTAGGAAAGAAGGAAAGAAGGAAGAAAGGAAAGAAGGAAGGAAGGGAGGGAGGAAGGAAAGAAGGAAAGAAGAAAACAGAATGGAGGAAATACCTTGGGCACTGTACCCCAGGCTGGAGTATATGCCTGCAGAAGAGAGTTGGGAGTGGAAAGAGGTGCTCTCCTGTGTATTAGGGGTAGGGATAGGGAGAGGTGCTCTCCTAAAGGCAGCTTAAAGAGTTTTGGAATCAGGTCAGTTCTTAGTGCCCAAGGTTTTGATAAGGAACATATGAAGTTAATGCTTGCCTACTAATCTTTTAAAATCTTCTTTCATATTTAAAATAACTTTAGAGCTTTGAAATGTAATTGCATCATTTTCCCCTTTCACTTCCTCCCTCTAAATTTTTCTTTGCTCTCTTTTCAAATTCCTGTGTTGAGGTCTTCTGGGCTTCCCTTGTTAATTTCAATATGGCTGTCTAAACATCATCTACAGATTATCATAGATTTTTGATATCAAGTTCCAATTTGTAAAGATGATGAACAGAGGAAGGAAACTGAACCTCTTAATTACAGAACAAATAGCATCCGTTAAATTCAGCTGAGGCTGCTGAAGGCCAGAGCAGTGTGAAGCAGCATGTGAATGGAATCATAAGTGCTATCTGTCCTAGAGATGCAATGTACCAACTTAATCCCTGGGAATCTGTGAGCAGCCCAATGCCTTCCCTTCTGGACTCTCGTCCCTTCAGAATCTGCTCAGTCATATAAACCAAAGTAGCATCCATCTTTGCTACTTGTTGGATCTATATTATCTAGCAAGGGACATAACCAAACCCCAACACCAAAGAGGACAGGCAGTAGAAACTCACTATCCCAGCATTCTCTTACTCTAGCAGTAAAGATATGTTCTCATGATGTTGATGAATTCTACCAGAGTGGCTCATCCTCAATGTTCTCAACAAATTCTGGATCTGCCTTCATCCTCACACTCAACAGCTCAGGAAATAGCCTGCAGCACCCAGATAACACAAAATCACTTAATTTTTCATATTTAAAAGAATAAATGATAGTGTTCTTTTTGATTCATATGACCACAGAAATAAAATGGGTAAATGGGGCCCATGGAAGAATACAAGGACTTTGTCATGCACAAACTGGGCTCTGTATGGATAATAGGAAGGTACTTCTTCCAATATTTATTCATTAATGAAAAAGGGGTTTTTTTGTTTGTTTTTTTTTTTTTTTTAGAAATTTATACAGACTTTTTGAACTTTCAGGGTTATTCTTGAGTATTAATGACCAGAAGAATTCTTGGGATTTAATGGTTCAGATTGCAAAATGGTAGGAAGAAAAAAATGCTCAGAAGGTAAAAGGTTGGTGACCCAAAGGCGTTCAACCCTATTTTGGGAGAGATCTTTTCAAGTCTTTGGAAGTAGAGATAGCTCCAGAAGAGACATTTCCCTGGGTTTCTTATAACAGTGTAGCACTTGTGAATGAGTGAATTTTCCGTCATCTATTATTCCAGCCTTTTATGTTCAGCGTTTTAACAAAAAGATGCAATTCAATGCTTGGATCTAGAATAAATTAGCCCTGTGTCTCATATCTAGACTCTGATGAATATTAAATTCTTACATTTCCTAATAGCTATGGAACGTCTATTTGTGACAGTGCCCTAAGTGGAATTAGAGGATAATGCAATATTAATTGCTCCTAAACAGGTTAGAGTGTAAAAATCATCTTCTACACTAAATCTTTCTATGAAGGCAAGAAGCATCGAATTACTGCAGAGACTACTTACTCCAAGGGACAAGATGTCTTTTTGCTTAATTTTAGTGTAATAGAATCATACCACATATCAAGAAGCAGTTTTGAGCACATAGTGAGAAGGTTGAGATTAGAATGCTTATGAATTGTAGGATTGTATTTTTCAAAACCTACTTCAACAAGTGTATTTAAATGTTTTAACCTCTCATCTAGCCCACCACCCACCAGAGGAAAGGAAAAGTTAACAGGGCAAAGAATGATGTCTATCTGTTTAGAAATAGTTCTTTGGGATGAATTCTGTCTGTGTTGTCAGCATATCAGCAGTTCAGTGCACACAAAGCAGCAGCAGTAGCTCGACTCTCTTGCAAATACCATTCACAAATCAGCAGTGGCAGTTTGATTCAGAAGAAACCATGAGGCTTTTCCAGTTGACCTGATCCTGTAGAAGCAGCAAGAAGCTGCCAGAACACCACTTGAAGTTCTTGAGTTCATTTCTCTTTACAAAGTAATAACAAATGACAATCAACAAAGAGTGGCAAGATGAACCAATACTGCACAATATCTGTCTGCTCACTGTCTTATGAGTTATATTTATACCCATTCCAAACATCAAGTATTCTCTTAAGCATCCGCTTTAGAATGCCCTTTTCCTAGGCAGCTTCCAGAAAAGCCTCATGTGTCAGTTCTCAGCAAAACATCCTCCCATGTGTCTAATTTAGCATAAACATCCTCTGATAAGACAGTGCCCAGAAAAATAACGCATAACACAACTGAGGCTCCAAAGAAACCAGAAATTTTCATTTCACTGTGTCCTGCTGCTTTAGGAAGGATGTCAGAATCTGTTGTAGATAGCCCTGGTCTTGTATTTTGATGCTAATTCTATTCTCCAGGAAGGGACTGCAGATGAGGAGTGAGCCCCACCTTAACTTTTCTTTTTTTCTTTTTTTCTTTTTTTCTTTTTTTTTCATGTGCTGGGGCACAAAAACAGATAAATATAGTAACAAGTTTTATTTTTTCTTATTTTTTTATTTTTTAATTAGGTATTTTCCTCATTTACATTTCCAATGCTATCCCAAAAGTCCCCCATACCCTCCCCGAAACTCCCCTACCCACCCACTCCCACTTCTTGGCCCTGGCGTTCCCCTGTACTGGTCCCAGATATAGCTGTCTCTTGTGAGACTATGCCGGGACATAGCAAACACAGAAGTGGATGCTCACAGTCAGCTATTGGATGGATCACAGGGCCCCCAATGGAGGAGCTAGAGAAAGTACCCAAGGAGCTAAAGAGATCTGCAACCCTCTAGGTGGAACAACATTATGAACTAACCAGTACCCCGGAGCTCTTAACTCTAACTGCATATGTATGAAAAGATGGCCTAGTCGGCATCACTGGAAAGAGAGGCCCATTGGACTTGCAAACTTTATATGCCCCAGTACAGGGGAACACCAGGGCCAAAAAGTGGGAGTGGGTGTGTAGGGGAGTTGGGGAGAGGGTATGGGAGATTTTTGGGATAGCATTGGAAATGTAAATGAGGAAAATACCTAATAAAAATATTTAAACAAAACAAAACAAAACAAAACAAAAAACTTGTTACTCACCATTGCATACACTAGCAAGATTTTGCAGAAAGGACCCTGATATAGCTGTCTCTTGTGAGACTACTCTGGGGCCTAGCAAACACAGAAGTGGATGCTCACAGTCAGCTATTGGATGGATCACAGGATCCCCAATGAAGGAGCTAGAGAAAATACCCAAGGAGCTGAAGGGATCTGCAACCCTATGGGTGGAACAACGTTATGAACTATCCAGTACCCCGGAGCTCTTGACTCTAGCTGCATGTGTATCAAAAGATGGCCTAGTTGGCCATCACTGGAAAGAGAGGCCCATTTGACTTGCAAACTTTAACTTTTGAAATAAAAGCTAAAGCCAATGATTGGGCAGTAGGAGGGAAGGTGGAGCAAAAAAGTTTGGAGGAGCTGTGAGTCCCACCATGTGTTTTCTTTGGTTGATAGTTTAATCCCAGGGAGCTATGGGTGTACTGGTTAGTTCATATTGTTGTTCCTCCTAGGGGGCTGCAAACCCCTTCAGCTCCTTGGGTACTTTATCTAGCTCTTTCATTGGGGACCCTGTGCTCTGTCTAATGGATGACTGTGAGCATCCACTTCTGTATTAGTCAGGCACAGGCAGAGCCCTTCAGGAGACAGCTATATCAGGCTCCTGTCAGCAAGTTCTTGTTGGCATCTGCAATAGTGTCTGGGTTTGATGATGTATATGATTGTATAGGGGGTTTTCAGAGGGGAAACCAGGAAAGGGGATAACATTTGAATTGTAGAAAAAGAAAATATCTAATAAAGAAACGTTAAAAAAATAAAAAAATTTAAAATGCTGTAAAAAAGTTTGGGGGAGAAGGGGAGGTGGAGAGATGGGGGAGATGGAGAGGGAAGACAGAGAAAGAAGATAGAGGAAGACAAAGTAGAAGGAAAATGGAGCTGGAGCATGTGGCTTGGAGATGTTGCAAGTCATATGGGATCTAATAGATGGGAAGAGAGTAGTCTAGTGGCAGATCCATCCAATCTAGGCCTGTAGCTTAGATACCAATTAACTGAGTTGTAAATTCATTGACTGGGCTTTTTGGGTTAAAGATTTACTGCAACAAAAATCATTTCTGTAGAAACTGGAGCAAAACAAAGACTTGAAGAAAGACAGTGCAGAAGGCCTTGAAAGGAAAGAAAAGGGAAGTCAATGAAAGATGGAGCTATTCCATGAAGAACAAAAATGCTGGATTTGTGATGAACCAGTACATGGATATCTTGGTGTGGTGAAAATTAGACTGGAAACTCAGCTCATACCCACCAAACAGGGCAATAGGCATAATTAAGGAAAAACTGATTTCCTTAAATATAGCTTGTCATTCCTTCTTATTGCAGTATTTTCTTTGTCAGGGGTGCTAGCCTTTGTGACCAAGATACACAATCAAAGTGGAGAGTATTTCCCTTTTCTTCTTTGTAGTAGTTGCCATTTTGACTTTAGTCTAAGACAAATTTCAGGCTTTAAACAAATA
This sequence comes from Mus caroli, assembly GCF_978045245.1. Lineage (NCBI taxonomy): Eukaryota > Metazoa > Chordata > Mammalia > Rodentia > Muridae > Mus > Mus caroli. The sequence goes on along the minus strand of NW_028227274.1, from coordinate 28,330,951 downwards.
ATTCTTTCCTTTCCCATATCTCATACTTTTACAAACAGTTATAAAACCAAGTCTCAGGATCCAGTGTTCTATTTCTGCTATATAATCTTTGGTTCTAGACACATGCATGAGTGTACACACACAAACACACAAATGCACACATGCACACACACGCACTTACTTACTCACATGAACATGAATATGTGCACACTAATACATTTGATGATAGAGTTTTCATAAGTATTTCCATCTGCAAATATTGTTTCTTCAGACTTGATTTAGAAAATTAGTGTGAGAGGCCCCTTAGTCTTGCAAACTTTATATGCAAACTTTATATGTACAGGGGAACAACCAGGGCCAAGAAGTGGGAGTGGGTGGGTAGGGGAGTTGGGGGTGGGTATGGGGGACTTTTGGGATAGCATTTTAAATATAAATGAAGAAAATACCTAATTTTAAAAAAGATTAAAAAATTAGTGTAACATATTAAAATCAACTTTTAGGAAACCTAGTGGTTATTTATTTTGGAAGTGAGCATTATATTATTATATAATATTATTATATTATTACATAATATATAAACTTGGCTTAATAAGGTAATTTCCCAACTTTATAAACAAAATAAAACAAACAAAAATGAGATTAGGCAATCTGTCTTTTATTGGAGTCTTACCATATTGATTATGAAAGTCTATTATTTTAATTTCTATGAATTTATTATAAGGAGTTTTTCAATGTTTCCCTATCCATCTTTTCATGCCTCAATGTGAGATGATTATACAACAGATTTGCTGTCTTTTATTTTCTCCAAGATTTTTTTGGGGGCGGGGGTGGGGTCATTGGGATTGGTATTCTCTATCAGAGTGTCAAAGCATGAAGAAGAGAGTGTAACCAGAATTTTATATAGCACTTTTTGTTTGCTTTGTTGATGTTATACCATGTCCAACATAGGTTGTCTTGGAGGAATTCACAAAAATAGAAATCTCAAGTGTGCCATGTCGCTCAGAACCACAGATTGTAATCTGAAAGGTTTATGGGAGACATAAATGTTGAGCAGGATTTCAAGAACCATCTATAAGACAATGATATAGTGTTTAAATATGTTTACATAATTTATGTTTACATGTCTGTTAATAACTTTAAAGCCTTGAGTAGTTTTGTGGATCACTCTTTTGTCTCCAGGAACTCTGATCAATATTCAAAGGATGACAAAAAATGCAAAGTGGCAAACTTCAGTCAGTTTATAGTTTCTAGAACATCTAGCACAATAATACAAAGCATAGCATGTTAAGCCCACAGATGAAATGTAAAGCTTAAGCTGGAGAAAGACTCATTTACCATAGTGACAGGGTTTTGCTTTCAGATTCCTCCATCAGAATGTTGTTTGTGAAATGTTCATTACGCACTGGTAGAAGGGAACTGTGAATTATATCACCAAAAATACTCCAGAACTTGAAATGTTCTCAGTATAGTTGTTTTATAGATAATAGCAAGACACATAGCAAACCATCTGTTAAGTCCTGACTGGACATGCTGGTCAGCATGGCCAAATAATAAATTTTGATTGCTGGATTATTCACCATCTATGATGCCAGTCATGTTCTTTTATGAAACAGAAGACAAAGTTGACACAAAATAGTAATACAATTATCCATGTTTGCAAAACTAACTTAAAAACAAACAAACAAAAAACAACCCAAAAAAAACAAGAAACAAAAATCAAAATCAAATAAGCTGGGGACTTAATATAGAATACATCTACAGCTGTGCTGTTGTTGACCACTGCACTACCATGAAAATCTTGATATTTGAGAAACTGAATTTGAGATAAAATTTTTTCCCAGTGTGGGACTCAGATTTCTCATCTGTCCTTCAAGTCTAGAATTTCTAGAACTTTTGCAAAATAAAATTATACATTTTGTTCATAAAGCCTTTCTCTCCTCTTTTTAATATTATCTGTTTATCTCTACTCCTCCCCCTGCCCCCGTAGGTATCTACAGAAGAAGGCATGAATCTTGCTCGAGACTACAACTGTGCCTTCTTTGAGACATCTGCAGCCCTGCGATTCGGTATCGATGATGCTTTTCAAGGCTTAGTGAGAGAAATTCGCAGGAAGGAATCCATGCTGTCCTTGGTGGAAAGGAAATTGAAGAGGAAGGACAGCCTATGGAAGAAGATAAAAGCCTCCCTGAAGAAGAAGAGAGAAAACATGTTGTGAGGCTTTGCTTCCGCATCCTTCCTGTCTCTCCTTGTGGGTTTTATCAACCAGACAATTGTTCATATCTCCATCTCACTCTCTCTTTCTCTCTCCATCTCTTTCTCTTTCCCTCTTCCCCACTCTTCACACACACACACACACACACACACACACACACACATCTACCTGCAGGCAGAAATTAGACTTCTATAACTGTGTGTCTTGAGATAGTTTTATTTTGCCTTTAACAGCTGGATAGATTTTGTCAATCAGCTGGATAATGCTTTATAGATTTTACAATATATTACCAAATAAAATTAACATTCCAATTGCCTCATTTTCCTGTAAAGTGTAGCTTCATTTTGCATGCTGTCTGGTTATAAAGAAAATCTGCAAACTTGTAACTGGGATGATAAAAGGCTTAGGGGATCTGCTTTTGCCTGATAACCCTGGTTGTTTGCATTTCACAAATCTGTAAATAATGAAGAGGCTGGAATAGTTTAGAGAAAAAAAAATGTCCTTGTCTTCTCTTAAGTGGAAGAGTCTTGGTATTTCGTCTTGAGTCCTCTATAGATGAACATTAGAGAAATTATTCATGATAGGAACTGAGTTTGTTCTATTAAAATACTAAAATTACATGTCCCCATATTTAGTGCTCAGTCTGCCATATGCTTTATAGAAGTACCACAGTAAAGTTACTGTGATGATAGTCTGTTATCTGTTGTAGGAAGACAGCAATACTAGGAACTAGATGATACATGTGCCCAAGAAAGGACCCTTTGCCCCTCTCAATGAATCTTCTTAGAATTGCTTCACCTGCATAGTAGCCATCTGTCTGCAGCGATATGACCTAACATACTAAGTGTTCTCTTCATATTATTAAATTTCCTCTCTCATTTTCCATGAAGCATTACAAGAAGCTGACATCAGAAATGTTGTTGTTATTTGTCTTGTTATTTGTTCATTGTGTAAAATAAAATCTCTCAGTCACCCATTTTCCCCTTGTGCAAATTAGTTTGTTTAAATTCAAGCTCAGAGAGCAACCACTGGAAAGAATGATAATGGATGCGTGTAAGAGGAAACTGAAAAAGCTAAGCCTAAAACAGAATCCGTCAAAACAATTTTCATGGATTGAGGCCAGTTTTATCATAAATTAGGGAACAGTAGAATTGAGGGACAAGGGTGTCTTTCAGCAGTCAGTCTCTTTCTCTTCTTGGGCTCACAATGACCCTGAAACCGGATAAGTGCTGAGGATGGAGAAATGAATCACACAAGCCCTAGCTTCCTGTAGTGTAACATTCACCTGGCAGACTTACTCCACTGAAGTAACACTGGAGTCATAAACACGTGTAAAGGAAAATGATACATTTCACATGTTTACAAACAAGGAAAATACAGATAAGGGGTTATCAATTCCTACCTGTTGGAATAAAACTCAATCTTTCAGAATATTATATTTTAGAGTTACTTTATACTTTAGATTAAAATTCCTTTCTTAATCCCACAAGATTTCTCTGTTTGTGTGTTAGGTCTTAGGATAAGGGGTTGTTGTTATTGATCTCTTGTGGTGAGTTTTTCTTAAACCACATCTTTTATACATTTTTTTCATTCATCCTAAAATCCTAATAATACCAAAAATACACTGTAAATTTCTCTCCTAAGGAATATATCGTTAAAAAGGTATATCACAAAATGGAAAGAAAAGATGAAACTTACTATTTCATAAAGACTGTATGTAAGTCACTATAATTTTCATTTATATTAAGTGGACATATAACAACTATACATGTTTAAAAAGGTCCATGTGATATAGGAGTCTGACAGTTAGAACCTGCTTTTGCTATCTCCTTCCTTCCGTTTGGAATGACTAAGCTTATTCTTTTCTTTTGTTAAATTGGCTCACTCACCTCCAGCATGTCCTTTGAGTCCTGAGCCTGAGTCTTAAGCCCTTCTATTTACCTCCCTGTTTTCAAGGAAAACACAATTTAGAAAATAATTGGCACTACTTTCTCCATGATCGGCCTGTCTATTTGTAAACCTAGTGATTTCCTTGTCCACGTGTCACACTTGACACATTTTCTTTAAAACCAAGTGCTTAGGGGTTTTATATTTCCTTTGATTCTTAAATGCTTTGTCACTGAGTTTTCCTGTATGTTACCTTTACTTCTTCACTATAAACCATGAGTAAATAGTTTGTGTAACTTAGAATACTTGTACATAAATAATAATTTATGGTAAATTAATTTCATAGCTTAAAGATTTTATAGAAGTTGGGTTAGAGAATATTTTTTTTTCTCTATAGATACTTTGATACAAAAAAAAAAGTTACCAGATATTCACCATCAAACTAATAGTATTTCAGACACTTATTACCAGCAAGGGCAGACGTATGCCTGAAGCACAACTTTAACCTAGTTTTCCCTCTAGAAACCTGAAATGCAGAAGGAAATACTTCATGGATCTAAGTATTTCCTCTCAAGGGCTATGGAATTATAAGATTAAAATATTAGGATTTTTGTCCCTGGCCACAGTCTGGGAACTATATGTGGATCATCTCATGAATCCCTAAACATGCCTGTGTTATTCTAGGATACTCTACTTTTAGTGGTTCTGGCATTTTCTAGCTTAGGGCCTCCAAACTCTACTAAACGTTCTCCATTACATAATCCTGAAAATCCTTTAGGATAGGCATAATAACAACCTCACTCCTCACTACCTATTTTCTCTATACCAGAGCTTCCAGGAAAGTAAAATGAACAGAATGCAATTTCTTCAAAATATTTATTAAATTAGCTTACCTGGTTACAGATAATACAATTTGTAGAAGAGACAAATAGAGGCTGGAGAGCCAGGAAGACAGTAACAGTTTACTTCTAATACATAGACTCTTTGGAAATACAAAAGAGCCCAGTGATGTGGCCTGTACCCGAAGCTAACCTTTCCTCTCCCAGAAGGCCATGGCCACAAGCTTTCATTTACAAAATGGTGCAAACTCTTTGATAAGGGCCTTTGTCATGTAGTTTTTGATTTTCTTAGTCTTTTATTTTTATAACAAATATTTGTGATAATTTATAAATGGAAAAGAGTATCAATTCTGCATCCATTTTAGGTGTTCAGGTGCATGATTGAATGGTTTTAAGTCTTTTGCATCTGTCACAATAAAAGCATATAGTGGAACAAAGCCACTTACCTCATGACTGGATGTGAAAGAGGAAGTTGAAAGAGATGGGAACCATCATCTTATGAGGAGTACATGGGAGTAATTTAAAGAGATGTTACTAAGTTCCACCTTTTAAAGGATCCATCACCTTCTAACACATCAAAAAGGTGTGAATAAAGTCATCAATGCACAGATTTTTTTTCATTGTCAAAGGTATGTTTACCGAAACCACCACACTAACCCCTTGCCAGTGTTCTCTGAAAATGCCCTATGGCAATGTCTAGAAGCTTTCCTCACTGTCTAGTCAGTCAGTCATTCCAGACAAGTTGACCTTTCAAAGGCTGTCATCACAATTAAGCTTATAATGGATTCTTCTAAAAACTGTGCAGAGGAAGAAACTAAAGTAAGAGGGACAAAGAAACATAAAATTTGAAAGTGATGAAGGATAGAAGTTCCTAATGGGATAAATGGAATTTAGCCATCAAAGCTGGAGAATGCAAGAAAGTTCTCTGGGCTGCATTCAATCACTCTCCTTCTTCAGTCAAGCTTGCTTCCAGTTTATAACCTATAAATATTTGGAAATCAAGACTTCTGACTCAAGTGTCTAATTTTTACAGAAACAAAACAAAACACTTTATGAATCAAACAAACCTTACAAGAGTTTTGAGAATGGCCAGACAATGATTAGTCCAACTTAAGGCACACATCACAAGAAAGGGCTTATGCCTGTCTCTGCCTGAATAACCAGGAGGAACCAGAGATTGGATAGCTCAGAGATCTAAGATAGAACCACACATGACTGGCAAAAGAGTCAGTGAAAAGATTCCTAATGGTAGGCAGACCAGAGCTTAGCATAATCACCATTAGATAGGCATCAACCAGTAACGGATGGGAATAGATGCGGAGACAAGTCAAGCATTATTCAGATCTTGGGGAACCCCATAGATGAGAGGAAGAAAGAACTGTAGGAACCAGATGGGACAAGAACACCACAATATTAAGTCCTTCAGAATCAACTAACCAAGGCTTATTGGGGATATAGAAACTGTAGCAACAACCAGGGACTCTGTATCCATCTGAGCCTCTGCATATATGTTATGGTTGTGTTGCTTAGTGTTATCATGGAATTCCTAACAAAGGAAGTGAGGATTGTCTCTGACTCTTTTGTCTGCTTTGGGGACCCTTTTCTTCCTACTGGTTTGCCTCATCCAGTCTTGATATGAGGGTATGTGCCTAGTCTTATTGTGATTTGTCATGTCTTGTTTGGTTGATGTCCTTAGGAGAAGGAGTCTGGTCTTTTCTAAAGGGAACTAGAGGAAGAGTAGATCTGGGGAAGAGAATAGATGAGAAGGGAAAATTTGGAGATATGGAGGGAGAAGTAGAGAAACTGTAGTTGAGATGTAATCTATGAGAGAATAATAATTATTTTAAAAAGTTCTTCCATAAAGTATAAATGATTATGTCAGTATTTTTATCCCATTTACTTTAAAAATATTTCATAGTAATCAATCTCATACCTTAAACAGAAAGATAAATTAAATAAAAATAAAGTGTCTAAAACTTCAATAGGAAAGTTCCCCTCTATAGATGAAGAAGCAGGTCCAGAAGAAATATAATCTCCAAGCATGACAAGTCAGACAGGCCTTCTGTCCTGCATTTTGGTTGTCCTTGCCCTCCCCTCCACTCTTTCTTAGGAGGTTTGTAGACAAGCAGTCACAATAACAGTGACTTTGGAGATCTCTTTATCTCATATTTACTTGTCTCTCACATATACAGCAGAGAGAGAGAGAGAGAGAGAGATGCATGATGGGGCAATGCCAGTTTTATTAGATGAAAAAGTTTAGCCCCAACCTTTGCTAGGATGCCTTTATGTTATTGTCATATTGCCTAGTTTTGGTAAAAAAAAAATTTAAAAATTGAGCAAACTTTCTGACATTTTTGGCATGTCACTGAAGATCACAACAAGAATGTATTCTCTGAATCATCTATTTTGAATTAGGGGCATTTTCTAACTTTCTCTAGAGATGTAATTCAAACCATCTAATAGTTAAGTTTAAAAATATCTTTTCTTGAATTGATCAATAGGGACTCTTTAAAGTGTATGAAAATATGGGGTTTGCTTACCCTCCTTTTTAGGTTAGGCAGACAGGATGCTAAACACATTGCATTGAAGACTATTCCTTCAATAGTTAATGAGTATAGAGTCAGCTAAAGATGTCTAAGTGTATTGTTAGTAGGAAGTACTTGATTCACAGAAATTTGACTACATAATTATGTGGAAGAAGACAGGAAACAGCATACTCAGTGGGACAGCACCATGAAACATACAGTAAGATCAGAAGAACTATGAGCTACAGACTCAATGTCTTCTATGACTTAGGGTTAGTTATAGTCTTTACCTGCTTAAACACCAAGAAACTCTTGTTTTAAATGGGATTTAAGGGTTTTTTTTTTTTTTTGGTTTTTCGAGACAGGGTTTCTCTGTATAGCTCTGGCTGTCCTGGAACTCACTTTGTAGACCAGGCTGGCCTCGAACTCAGAAATCCGCCTGCCTCTGCCTCCCGAGTGCTGGGATTTAAGGGTTTTAAGGGTCAGGTATTCTCTGAATGGTTTGGGTTGGTCTTTGGCATGCATTGTACACTTTATGTTATTATGCATACTCTAAGACTACTATAGGCTAGTAAGAAAAGTCACTGTTAATTATAGGTTAATGCTACTACTCAGTTTATCCTTTCAACTATCTTTGGAAGAAAATAATGTTATAACAACATTATGTATGTAAAATACATACATGGCTGAAAAAGCCATACTAAAATGATAAATGACCCGCAAATTCAAAAGTAACTAGTTCACTCAGATAATTCAACATCCGTTTATTCATGTACTTACCAACTTAAATTTCTGAACTCCAGTTATATCTATGACATATATGTATGACATTCTGCTCAGCATTATTTATTAATCAGAGAATTGAAACAAACTATTGTGTGTTTATGCAAATATTTGCTGATCAGTAATTATTTCAAGATGCAAATTGAGCTCTAGTGGACACATTTTCTTTTCCAAAAGAACTAGGTTTTAGTACATAACTCCTGGCATTTATAGCTGATTCACTGAGAAATATAACCTTGAACTAGAGTCATCATATTCAAATTGTCATGTCCTATGTCATCAGGGAGAGTTATGGGATGGCAATATTGTCTGTCATCTTTAGGAGAACCCTGGGTTGTCTATATTGTTCTTACTAGGAGAACTCAGATGAAGAGACCACTTGCGTTTCCTGAATACTGAAGGTTGAGGTGGTGTAAAAAGGTGTAATACTTCCTACCTACCAAGAGGAGAGAGGAGAAGTTTGGATGTTTCCACAGCAAAGACAGTCTGGGTATTAACCCCATGGTTGACATATACCTGGTAAATTGGGACCATAGTTAGTAAATGAGTATATGACTTATTGAAACAGAATATAACTCCAATAAGGCATGTGTGTCTATTAAAGTTAGAATCTGGTTCTTATTATGAGAGAAATAAGAAATTATGGAAGGGATCAGTGGGGAATAAAGTAACAGTGCTCTCCAGAGTGTTGATCTTAGTTAGGTTTCTATTGTTCTGGTAAAACACTTTGACCAAAAGCCACTTGAGCAGGAAAAAGTATATTTCATCTTACATGTAAACAGTCCCATCACTGATCAAAACCAGGGCAGGAACTCAAACAGGCCAGGATCATGATGACAGGAACTAAAAAGAAACCATAGTTAGCGCTGCTTAATGGATTTCTACCCGAGGCTTTCTCAGTCTGCAATCTTATGAACCCCAGGACTGTTCACCCATGAGTGGTGTCCCCCACAATGACCTGGGTATTTTCATATCAGTTACTAATTAAGAAAGTGCTCCCATAGAATTGTCTACAGGTCAGCTTTATGGAGGCAATTTCTCAACTGTGGTACCTTCTTCCCAGATAACTCTGACATGTATCAAATTGACAGACAGACAAATCCAAAAAAACTAGCCATCACAGTATTAAATCTTCCACAGTGCTCTCTAGGGTGATATCATCTGAAAGTTAATTTTCTATCTGTCGTATTTCTTGAACACCTTCATTCTCTAGAGTGAATTCTTGGAGACTCAGAACACACAGTAGGGACTTATGGAGATGAGATAGTTATTTCATGTTTTCCATAATTTGTTGGTTTGGGGAGCAGCTTGTAGAAAAGAGCAAAAAAGGAAGATAAGAATATCCAAAGTCAATCGAGAAATTCAAATATGTTTGTAAATGACAGAACTCAGTTCTCCTGAAAAAAAGTTGTCAAATTGAGAGAGGTTGCAAGTAAGGGAAATGGGTATAGTAAAGATGTGTGGCATTTGTAATCAACTAAAAAGTTAGTAAGGGAAAAATGTCAAGTAAAAATTTTCACAGTATTTATGATTTCAATGTTGACCTAAGTTTTAGATAATACGAATGAATTAAAGAAATTGACATTTAACCTTTCATGTTTTCCTTCCAACCCTAAATTTCATCAAGTTTTCTAATTGAGCATTGTCTAATCAAGTTAATTTTTAAATAAGTAATTAGGACTTCTAGTTCCAAGGATTTAAATTAAGTCAGAGGCAGGGGATTTTATTTTTACTAGCTCTCTATGAGCAATTGTAAAACATTTGCTTAGAAAGTCAAAATCCACAGCAGCAGTTTTCAGATGAAACGTGTTAGTGGATATTTTTGTTTATAGAATGAAGTGACAAATACACACCATTCCTTAGATATTCCCTGTGCAATGTACCCTGAAGATTCTCCAACAGTTGTCAATAAAGAAACTAAATCTGGAAGCTGGTGGATGAGTAGCTATTTCCAGAACTGAAGAGCATCATATTAAATCTCTGGGGTGTTCCTTTGTTTCTAGATCTCCTCAAATTTCACATTGAGGAAAATAAAATAAAAGACAAACATTGAAATGCAAGAAAGATAAAGGATGATCACAGCAAGAAGGCCATTATCTTTCAGTCAGAGAGAGCTGACCCCAAAGGTCGCAGATATGATATATCTTGGTCTTAGATTTCTAAACCCCAAAACAGTGAGAAAATAAATATCTTCAAATTATGCCAGTGACTACAGTGATTTATAATAACATCCCCAAAATTTAATAATCATCTAATTGTATGAAGTCTCCTGAAAATGGAAGAAGAAATATTTTTAAACTCATTCAAGAATGTTATACTGATACAAAATCGGAAAATGCCATAAATGCAAAGTACATAAAACATTTCTTATCATCCTCTGCAAATATTGATTTTATATCTATATCATGAAAGGAATCAAATTAATAAATGTATATAATATTTCATGTGTACTAGACAAGTAGCTTAACTTACCTTATGTGAACAGTTAAAGAAAGAATTTATCTATCATGTCACCTTGTGCAGAAAAATAATTTCACTAAATGCAATAGCAACTCATGAAAATTAATAAAAAAAGATCAAGTAAAATATCAGAATATGCTCTCTGCAATTTAAAAATTGAGGAAGTAAATTTTGCTGAGCTTGGAAATGTAGAAAAAAATGAGCTTAGACAACATACTTAGCAATAAAAGGCTGAATGCTTCTCTCTGAGGATGTATGGTGGTAATCATACCATCACTGGTGTTTAACATAGTATTAAACTCTCTGTCCACTTCATAAGGCAAGGACATTAGACAGATGATAATTATAAAAGTTTTCTGAAGGGCAAGAATGATGCAAACTGATTTCTAATTGAAGACAAACTTTTCTGTATACAAATCTCTAAGGAATTGATAAAAATGAATAAAATTTACCAACATCACATGATAGAATGTCAACACACAAAATTGTTCCAATTTATCTACACCAAAACATTAGAAACAATCAAAAGGAGTAATACAATCTACAATTGTTTTAAAGATCATAGGATGAAAAATATCCATATAAAACACAGGATTTGTATGATAAAAAATTATCATTACAAGGTTACAAACAAAAAGAGCCACCCACAGTCCTTCCCAGCCATGATACCTATAAATCATGTCAATAACCAGCATGGTATGATATTTCTGATGGGGCAGTAGTGGCACGCATACCTTGATAGTAACCAACACCTCTCCAGTGGGACTTAAGACCCACACAAGAAGAAGAAAACCATGATTGGTTTTATAAACCTAGTTAACTACCCAGTAATAGTCAGGAGATGGATACTGGGAGGAAAATCAACAACTACTAATTTACTAAAATAGCAGAGTCCCAACAATGATATAATCATTTGTCCTTATACCCACAGATAAGTTTATTTTGGCAACAGATTGAGAGTACTAAAGAAACCACAACCAAACAAAATGCAGAGCTGTGGAACCCAGTCCCACTGAATTCATCTACAATACACTCCCACACCAAAGGCTCAGAGAACATCATGGAAGAGGGGAGGAAGAAAGATTGTAGAAGCCAGAGGATCAGAAAACTTGCTGTGAGGTTGTGCATTCTAGCAATATCAGAAGCAACATCTGTAAAATATCTCCAATATCACAGATGAACTGGGCAAGGCAGACATGATCAGACAAGCTAAACTGCATGGAAAAAAACACACAAATGTTCCACACTACTTGAAGGACTACAGGCAATCAAAGAATCCTACGAGCCAAAGAAGTGATTTTCCACAAGAATCCTAAATGGTCAGCACTGAGAACATTATACAGACTTAGCAGGTTATATTTAGCAATATATATGTAGATATGTATATACATGCAATGATAATGAATGAAAAAAAAGGCAATAAATTTGAAAGAGACCAAGAAGAGGTATGTGGGAAAGTTGGGAGGTATGAAAGAGAAGGGAGAAATATAATTATATTATAATATCAAAATTTTTAAACATGTAAAACAATAAAATGACAATTTTTAGGGTAAATATCTGTAAGTTTCATAATCAAAAACCTTTGATTTTAGATATGCAGAAAACTCACAAAACTCAAATTTGAAAAGATAATTAAATTAGAAAACAGGATAGTAGAAAGAGATACATTTTACTAAAGATTATACAGATGGCAAATGAATACTTGCAAAGATTTTCAGCATCAATACCCATCTCAGAAATGCATATTGAAACTGCATTAAGATGAGCACACCTATCAGAACAGCCTAAAGAACAAATGCTGATGGTACCAACTGCTTGGGAATGATGGGGAGAGCCTGGCCAGCCATGTACTCCTGGTGGGAAGGTGAATGCTTTAACCACTTTAAACTGGCTCACTATTTGGCCAGTTCAATGGAAGATACTAATCCCGTGGCTTTGCAATTGCAAACTTGAACATTTAAGTTTTAATACAAGATTTGCACATGCATGTTATTCAGGACAGTTTCAGTCCTTGCAACTGAGAACTGGAAACTGTCCAAATGCCCTTAAAAGGGTGAGCAGAGTGAGGAGATGTGTAAACTATGGCAAGCTATTCACAGCACATTACTCAGGAAAAGAAACAATATGCCCTAGATGTAAACAGGTTCGATGGACTTCTAGGAAATCATGCAGAGTGAAAAATGCAAGTTTTAACATATTGTATGATTTTATGTAATATACATGAAATTATGTCACCATCGTGCTGGAAGAATGTGGCTGTGGGTGACATAGGAACAGTGGGTCTAGCAGGTAGGTTTACACACACAGGAGTTACACCCAGAACATTATGCAGCTGAGATTCTTGATTTTAATGGTGTTTGCACTGACTGTGTATAATGAGAATGTTCAGAATTATATACACATACATATATAAGTGCAAGTTAAACCAGAGATCTGGATAACCCCAATAAATATAGCAGAAATAAGTTACATTGCTGTCAGTATGTATGTGAAGTAGTTTTATGGGGTGCTAGTTACCAATTGGGTCTAGGAAAACCATATTGGCTCTCAGGAAAACCACACCTGGACAGAATTCCAGGAGCTGTCCACACCTTAGCCAAATTGCATCTGAAACTACACACCCTGGTTTTTAGCTGATGAGGAGGCAGGCTTGCTGTGCTGAAAGCTGCTATCCTTTTGTGTGTAGATAAAAGACTGGTCCAGAGCCTGGCTTTCCCTTTATTTCTCTGGATGCTGCATTCTAGCACATCTGGGTTACTCTTAGGAACTGTTGTTGAAAACTGGGAGTGTAGAGTGATTCAAGCCTACCCAGACAACTGCACTCATTGACTAGTATAACTGTCGACATATTAATTATGTAAAAGGAGATGCTACCACCATTAGAAAAACAACAACATATATATAAGCAGAAACTCTGCCTATCAGATGAAAATAAATCCCAAATAAACTTTTGGTTTGTCAAACTATAAATTACAATAAAAAGCAAATTGGCTAAGCTCTTAAAAATTGTTCAGAGTAAGTCAATATGAGATAGTATAAAAGTAAAATATGTCCAACTATGATGCTTCTGATCATTTAAAAATACAGTTAAGCTGGGCATGGTGGCGAATGCCTTTAATCCCAGCACTCTGGAGGCAGAGGCAGGTGGATCTCTGAGTTCAAGGTCAGCCTGGTCTACAAAGTAGCATGGTCTATAAAGTGACAGGACAGCCAGGGCTACAGAGAAACCCTGTCTCAAAAAACAAAAAACAAAACAAAAAATACAGTTAAAAACAGTGAGTGAAAATTACTTCATAATGAAACACTCCCTCTATGGCAGTGGAGAGGACCAAAACCTTAGAGGAATTTAACTAACAAAATATCCCGAAAAGATAAATAATTACTTGAACTGTGTCCATGTGGTGCCACAACTTCTGTTCACTATTTAGACAAAACGAAACTCCATGTCTCTAACATAAACAACAGGATATCTTCATGTGGGAAATGAGCGGGGCAGAGAATCTAGAAAGGTAAGGCATGGGAATCAGAGGTTACAGATAAGGGATTTATAAATCAAAATATTTAGCAAGTGAAATAAAGAAAGAAAGAGAGAGAGAGAGAGAGAGAGAGAGAGAGAGAGAGAGAGAGAGAGAGAGAGAGAGAGAGAGAGAAAGAAAGAAAGAAAGAAAGAAAGAAAGAAAGAAAGAAAGAAAGAAAGAAAGAAAGAGGAAGGAAGGAAGGAAGGAAGGAAGGAAGGAAGGAAGGAAGGAAGGAAGGAAGATATATGATAGATAGATAGGTAGGTAGATAGATAGATACATAGATAGATAGATACATAGATAGATAGATAGATAGATAGATAGATAGATAGATAGATAGATAGATAGATAGATAGATAATAGAACTTGAAAAGTGCCAGCTGCAACCTTGGTATAAATTTGGTTAGGTTTGGTGCATGGCAGAAGCACTGAGGTGTGTGGGGGCGGGGAGGGGGGGACAAGTCATGGACATGTTTTCTAGAATTGCTTTCTTTCTTCAGGACAAATAAATCTCCCCCAGAGGACAACTCTGGAAAAAGCTTCTCATGTGAGCCTGGCCTGGAAAGAGAGTGAAATCCATGTCCCCTGGGACTTGCATCTGTCTTTCACTTTGTTGGTATTTGTAGCCCTTTAATTTGATTAAACAAGTCCAAAGTTCTGTTCATTTAAAGAAATCTACCATTTGATGCTCAATTATTTCAGAGGAGATGATCTTAGATAATCAGATAAACCATAAAGAGGGAATCTTTCTGAGCTCTAAAGGTCAACGTCTTTGTCCCGTTTAGCTTTTTGTTAGCTTGACACAAGTTGAGTCATTTGGGAAGCTGGTGTCTCAGTAAAGAAAATGCTCCCTGCAGTTAGTTTTTCCTGCAGATGAGACTGTAGGGAGCTTTTTTTGGTGAATGACTGATGTGGGAAGGACTAGTCCACTGAGGATGATGTCATCCCTGGGAAGGTGGTCTTGAGTTGTATAAGAATGCAGGCTGAGTAAGTCATGGGGAGTGTCTCCATGGTGTTTCCCACCTCAAGATGTCTACCTTGAGTTCTCGCCTTGACTTCCCTGGATGATGGATTACAAGCTGTAAAATAAAACCTTTTTTTTTTCTCTCAAGTAACTTTCTGTCCTACTACTTTATCACAATAATAGAAATTGTAACGAAGACACTCATAATCTGTTAAATGACAACAATAGTGACCTCTATTTTGCAAAGCATTATGAAAAACAAATGAATATCTGATGTAGACTGATAAATGGGTACTTAAATGAACACAGTTAATACTAAGTTAACCACCTTTGTAGTATGGTCTTTCCAAAGAAAATATAGGAATTCTGATCATAAATATATCGACTTTTCTTTGGCAGAGAATATCTAGGCCCACTTACAAAACATAGGCTTATACCATCTAAGAATCAAAAAGCTGAAATTCCTTGTATAAAAAGAAAGATGATATGTGGTTCTTCAAATAGAGAGAAAGAAAAACATCCCCTTTGTTGTGACTTCTCCCTCAAAGGTGCTATGGCTGAGACCTCATTTTCAAAGAGTGCTGTTCTTTGAGAATTCAAGGTACTCTCAAGTCCATACCGAAGGCAGCTGATGGTTTCCTAAGTCTCATTTCCTAATCAAGTCAGTGACCTTTAAGAAAATCAAAGTCTTAAGCAAACAGGACTTTTGTTCCCACTGATATTGCAGCATTAGCCAACATATTAAATGTCCTTTAATTAAAGTGATCTTTCAATGTGGCAATTCTTCAACATATCAGCACAACAATTAACTAGTTTGAAACAACACCCTTGTGATCTAGACAGTTCTCTTTTAATTATTCAAAGAAATATAATCTGAAAGGTCTTTGATAAATACTGTTTGACCAGGCCTTTTCCAGAGGCTAAGAAATAGAGCACAGAATGACTGAAACTCTAGGAAAAGGAGAGACTAGCCCAGGGTACTGCTTCATACAAAAATATGGATTCCACTCAACTATAAAAGTGGCAAAGTTAATTCTTCAGAGAAGATTTAAGGACTCCATGTTTCAAAAAGAAGAAGAAGACAGAAGATGTAAAATTGGAAACAGCATATTCATTTGTAGTTTGAACTTTCTAAAAGCTAATCCTAAATAGATAAACTTAATTTACAGGAAACATTAATTCAATTCATTGTTTACTTTGCAAGCAATATGATCTGTGATCCTATCCACTTTTGTGTATATAGACCTTACTCTGACCTGCTGCTTTCATAATAAGCATCTTTAATAGAAACTAAAAGCCATGAAAGGCAAAACAAAATCCCCATGACACAAATAGAAGAAGAGAAGGAAAACACGGTCAATAGCAGCACTCAGTATTAGGACAAGATCATAAGGCTTGTGGGATACCCATAAAAAGCTAGGATTGGAAAGACACAAAAGATCAGAGGGAAAAATTGAAGCAGAAAACAATAACAACAACAGCAACAAAATAAACAAACAAACCCCAAATCAGCAACAATGACAATAACAAAAACCCAAAGGTTGTATTTTATCATATTTTATGTCTTTCTTATTCAAAACCATTAACAGCATCTAATCACTGCCCAGCTTTAATGCAATCTCCAAATTCCTACATCCCTGAAGTACTCAGTACTTCTGGCTGCTCTTTACCCAGCTACACATCCCTTGTCAAACATAGACCTCACATGACATTTCCCCAAATACGTGAGTTAGTAGGCAATAATTGCTATAATAAGTTACAATTAAATTAGTAGCTTAGTGGCCAAAGAACAGAACTTTATTTTCCAGCAATTCTGAAAATCCGGGGGATAAACCAGTGCATCAGGATGCTCCTAATGAAGACTCTAGAGAAGAATCTATTCATCATATTTTGCAGTTTCTCTTGGCTCCAGAACATTCTTGTGGCTCTTGCAACATTCTTCCAGGGGGTCTTGTCACTGAGTCTTCTTATGGCCTTCCAAGACCCCTGTTAGAGGATCACTGCGCACATTCATAAAGCACCTGTTTTGATGACTTCTTCTGAGCATTGTCACATTATGGCTAGGTTTCAAAATTTGATTTAGGTCTCCAACTTTTATACAATTGTCATTTTCAGAAAACACCAGGAAGAGCCTGCTTCTTCTCCTCCTGCCATGTGAGGAGGAACAGCTCACAAAATCTAGAAAGACTCTCACCAGAGGAGATACCTGCTGGAAAGATGGTCTAAGCCCTCCCACCTCCAGAGATATATAACTTAAGCTATATATCCTGTGGTATTCCACTTCTGCATACCAGACTGTCTCAGATAAATGAGACTATATAGTACTAAAATAAGATAATACTTACATAATCTGCTAACTAAAAAATGGACATCCTTTTGAAGATTTTCAACCCAGTGTGATATTCTATATGCACTCAAATCAACTAAAAAAAAAAATCCCATAGATACTACTTAACCCAAGACCAGAAGGCATATGCTTAATCTTATTAAAATTTACATTGTTATGATTTTAGGGCAGAGCTGAAATCATACACATAAAATCAACATCATTATATGGAGCAGATTGTATTTATAGATTTGTGTGTCTGTGTGTGTGTATGTGTGTGTGTGTATGTGTAAAACAATTAAAGAAAAAAAGGCCAGAGTCCATGAGTTTTAGCGAGAACATGTAAAGGGTTAGGAGGAGGAATGGGAAAAGGAGGTGATGTAATTATGTTTTAGTTTTTAAAAAAATGTGAAAGATAACTTTGCATTTAATTATTTAATGCTAATAGAGACTAGTCGTGTTGAATGAGGTACATGCTGCAGTTCACAGGTTAAATGTCTTAAATCTGGGTCTAAAGATAAATGCTGAAATCTGGAGAGGGTCAAGCCTCCTAGGAGTTACATAGGCCCTTGGGGACAGCCCTTGGGGACGTGTTCTTAGAGGGTATTGTAGGACCCCAGCCTCATCTTTTTCCTTTCTTTGTTTCCTGGCTTGTAAAATAAATGTCATCGATCTACTGGCAGTATTATTAAGCATGCCCACTGAGAGCCAAAAACAAAGAGTTTGCCAACTGTTAGATAGGAATTTCACAAACTGTGAATTAAACAGCAACTACCACAATCACAACAACCCATTTTCTTTTTGTAAATTATTCACTTTAGGCGTTATGCTCTAATGACTGCAGGTTGACCAAGATTGCAAAGGCTGGTAAGTTTGTGTATCAAGTGGGCACTTAAAGGGAAAGGCTGAGCTAGCACTTGGAAGAGTCAATATCCCAAGATAAGCCTGACATACAATGCCAAGAAAATTGGGATTTTATTTTGAAGGAAAATGGAACCCTTCCAGAACTAGGCAATATTGTGTAAAACTGACTGGACGGGGAAGGATTTAAAGCAAAAGGATGCAGCTAAGCCAATGGTTAAATGACGAGAACAGAATCAACGAGCCAAGTGAGCAAGAAAGAAGGTCTATGGTGATGCATGAAAGGGACATCTTCAGTCCCCAAGTCTGGCTGGTTCAGAATCAGTTACTCATGGTGATTTGGTGCTAATTCTCTTTCTCATGGGCTATTTAGCACAGCATTTTGAAAATTCTCCAAAAGTAATAACCACAGCCATGGTTTGTGCGTGCTGCCATGAAGCAGGAGACTTTTGCAGTCCTCAGTCATCCATCCCCAATCCTTTTGGCACTTCTTCCTTAACAGTGACCCGTGAAGGCCTGCACAGTGTTGCCAGGGAGAGCAGCTGCTGCTGACACAGCTGAGAGGCTGTGCAGTCTGCAGCAGAATCCTCCTCAGCATTTTGGCAGGGCTGGGAGCAGCCTAGCATGTTCAAACTCCATCCCAGGAAAAGTCCTGAAACATCTCTGATCATTCATATTTCCTCCTCTGGCTAAAGAAACAAGTCAAAGTTCAACAGAGTTAGACATGCAGACTAGCACAAACGTCTCTTTTATGATGTTATCTCACTTTAAAAAAAATAGGAGTGTGAGAATTGGGAAAGAGAAAATACTTGAAAAAATATTAAGATTAATAATAGAAATTCTATTCACAAAAATTATATTCTTCTAAGCTTTGTTTCCTTCATTAGAAAAAAATATAAATAGTGAATTCCACTAGCCTCCTTATGGTAGGCATCAACTGGTTATAATGGATGTAGTATTTCAAAAGACAAAGGAAATATTATTATTCATATGAATAATGTATCTAAAGCGCTTACAGAGCCAAGGCAGCCCCTGCATGAAGGTATAAAGAGCCAATGAAATCCTGAGTGAGCATGGATTGTTGACACAGGCATGGCCATAACAAGGACTCTGTGCCTCACTGTGAGAATGGCAAAGCCATGCTATATGCGACAGACTCAAAAGTTACAAAGACTTCCTCTGGTCTGAGTGTGAATTCTGGCTGTTTATAACACTAGAAACCAGAGACTCCTCTGGGATGTGCACATCCTGCTGCCTACAGAGGTTTCCTACCGAGATTACCCAACTCTTTCTACATACAACTATCCAATTTGACCTGATTGAAAGTAGTATCTTTTCTCAAATGTACATTATTTTCTTCCTTCCTTCCTTCCTTCCTTCCTTCCTTCCTTCCTTCCTTCCTTCCTTCCTTCCTTCCTTCCTTCCTTCCTTCCTTCCTTCTTTTCTTTCTTTCTTTTTCATTTTCTTTCTTGTTTCTTCTTTCTTTTTCCTTCCTTCCTTCCTTCCTTCCTTCCTTCCTTCCTTCCTTCCTTCCTTCCTTCCTTCCTTCCTTCCTTCCTTCTTCCTCTCTCTCTCTCTCTCTCTCTCTCTCTCTCTCTCTCTCTCTCTCTCTCTCTCTCTCTCTCTCTCTCTCTTTTCTTTCTTTGCTTCACTGTAAAAAAATACCCTGGTATCTATACATGTGTGGAATTATATACAGGTCTTCTATTCTATTCCATTGATCAATGTATTTGTTTTATGAACCTAGGCACATTTCAGCTTACATTTAAAGGCTCAGACTAGTTGAGCTACTTTAGGAAGTGAATCAGGTATTAGCAAGCTGAAGAGTAAAGATGGCGCCTCCTGGATAACCAGTGGTTTTAAAACTAAGATCTTTAACTACAGGACTTTAATTGCTGGTGAAAAGATTTATCTGGTTCTGGATGGAAGTTAAAGAATATAAAATATCCAAAAGGTCATAAGATTAATATCTAGAAGAAGCTTTCTGTTAGAGAACAAAGGCATAGTGTTGTCCCCTTCACTTTAAAAGTTAATCTAGGAGACTGCAGAGATAGTTCAGTACTTGCTACGCTAGAATGAAGATGAGTCCCTTGTACTCATGTAAAAGCAGAGCATGGAGTTATATCTAGAACTTAGGAGGGAGCCAGGATAATCCCTAGGGCTCAGTTGTTTTATAGCCAGTCAATGAGGTCTACATTCAGCAAAAGACCACTCCTCAATAGATAAAGAGGACAGCAACTAAGGAAGATACTCAGTGTTAACTTCTGGTTCCACATGTGTACACACATGTACATACATATAATGCACACTCACACACACGGACACACACACACACACACACTCACTCAATGGAAATGTTGACCACTTAGATAGGACAATGCCCCTTATGAAGCCATCTGACCAGAAACTTTAAGAAATAGATAAAAATCTGGCTAAACATGTAGGTTGCCTGATAGTTTCTTTGGCCATTATCTGTCTTTACCCATTTAGAGTTGAGAGTGATCTGTTTCCCTCTGTAACTCAGTCTACCTATTTGCAACACACTTTGTGTTCCTCATTTGAGTCCTTTCATAGAGATATCAAGAACTAAGAAGTTGAAGGGATACCAGAACAAGATCCTGGTTATATCAGGATGCCTTTTAGTGAAGAGAAAGCTGAACAGAATTCTCAACTGGAGTCAGTCATAGCTTATGAGTTGGGGTGACAGCATTGCAAAGTCACCTAGACAAAATAACTGAAACGCATAGGGATAGAAACCAAAGAACACCAGCAAAGATGTCAATATTATTAGTCCTAATTCTCTTGTATAACTGTTCCACTATTGTTCTGTATCTGAAAGATAAATCTTTGTATAATTTATGCCAAGCTTTACAAATATGTGAGAATAGCTCTACAGGAGTGAGTGCCAGATTGGGAATCATGTCATGAGGTAATCCCCAAACTCTCTTCTACCCCTCTGGAAATTTATGACTTTAATATATTTTATCAATACACCTATGTGTCTAATAAACAACACAAATTTCTATAGCCTGAGCATTTGATTTTTATTATCTCATAAGTGTATATATAGTTATATATTATTTTAATGTAATCACAGTAGTATAAATGAGAATAGAACATATAACAAAACTTTATGACCCTTGCAAATGTTCGGTTTTTTTTCTTTTGTCTCTAAGAATAGCACAGAGCTGTCCATCTTCTTGGGAGCCAGGATGCACATAAAAATAGTTTTTGTGTGAATACGCTACGATTTTATCTGAATCACTAAATCCACATGTCAGGCTACTCAAGTTGTAAAATCGAAGGAAGGAGACAAAATTGAACATTTTCAAAAGTCCCACAAGGAAATGATTTCTTTACATTCAGACCAGAAAGGAATAAACTGTCTTGAACAGAAGGAAGCTAGTTTCTTTGTCAATTTAACCTAAACAAAAGACAGTGATGTGCAAAAGAAGCGCGACTTTCAGAAATAAGAAGAGGAATTTAAATGTCTTTGCCTCACTGGGAAGTAGAAGAAAACCACATTAGAGCATAAATCTTTGTGGAGTTGGTTGTGAGTTGTCACAAAGACAGCCAGTGCTGGAATCTAACACAGAAGAAACTGTTCCTTTCTTCCAGCAGCAAGAGAGATCTTTCTAAAGTGATTTTTAATCTTTTATATATTTTTATTATTTTTATGTATCAGGGATTTGCCTACATGCATGTATGTACCCCATGTATATACAATGTTAACAGGTCCAGAAGAAGTCAATGTACTTCCTGGAACATGAGTTAGAGAGGCTGTGTGCTGCTATGTCGGTGCTGGAAACAGAGTTCAAGTGCTCTGTAAGAAGAGCAAGGGCTCTTAATCACATTATCTTTCCAGGCTCATGAGATTTATTTCAAAGACAGTTTCTCAGGCTGACCTTGGACTTGCCATGGAGCTGAAGATGAAATGCCCTTGAACTTCTGATTCTCCTGCCTCTACAACTTTCAGGTAACAGTATTATGGTTATGTAATGTCACACCTGGCAGACAAAGATATTTAAAGCAGCTGCTACATCCTCACCTACCCAGAGTGAACTCATACTTTAAAAGATATGGAAAACTTTAGTGGCCACAAATTATTAAAATTACTGAGGTCTTATTGAATCCAAAACTTATTTATGGAATTACTTATACGATAATGTAAGATACCTTCTTCATGAAAAATTATTAGGATTAAAAACACTGTAAGAATAATACAAAAATCATTGAGAAGAACATAAAATTACAAGCAAATTTCAAAAGAAAGAGGTTATAATTTTTATTATTTATGTGAAGGAGTTATTAGGCCAAGCTGAGCATCTGGAGACAAGAGGAAATCTTTGTGGAGTTGGTTGTCTCCTGCTTTTCTATGGGTCCCAGGCATGGAATTGAGCTCACTGGGCTTCTATTGTAAGAATCTTTACCCACTGAGCTATCTCCTTGCTAAGAATATTACCTGAATTAGGTAAACATAAAAATCTTCCTTAAATAATGAGAAAAGTAATGATAACAGTGATAAAAGACAATTGTTCAATGCATACATGTCAAGATAAATATTTTTACATGCAGTAACTTAATAAACTCATACATTGATTCTATAAGGTATGCAGGCATTATCCCACTTGGGAGTGAAACATTTTTAGATTATAATCATTTACATCATTTCTTCCTTCCCTTTCCTCTCTCCAAAGCCTCCTATGCAACCCTCACACAATTTTTTTTGTTGATAGCCTGTTTTTCATTAATTTTGTTTTACACACACACACACGTATTTCTAAATATAACATGCTCATATTGTATAATGTTACTCATATATATATATTTTTTTTTCATGTCTGACTCTGGTATCAGATATCAGTTGGTAGGCTGAAAAAGAATACCTCTTCCACTCTTAGCATTTCTTAGTTACCTATAATTCTTTGTTTAGGTTTAAGACTTCATGATCTTCCTCCCACCTAATGTGGCATGCACATTGTTGTCATCTTTGTTCATCTCATGTTTAGGCAGTCATGTTGCTAAAATTTTATAGGTTTAGCTTCTGCCATTACTAGGAAATGCAATTTAAAGCAAACTCCCTGATCCCATGACTCTTCGAATCAGTGTTCCCCTCTTCAACAGTGTTTCTTGAGCCTAAGGTGTAGAAGTGTTTTATAGATATAGCCATTGGGACTGAGTGTTATACTCAGAGATTTTATTGGTTGTGGTTTTCTGTAGTGACTTTTGTCTGTTGCAGAGAAGTTTCCTTCATGAAGAGTGAAAACTATACTCACCTGAGGTTATAGGGACAAATGGTTATAGATTTTTGCTAGGGATTATCATGGGTTAGTAAATTAGCAGTTATGAGTCTCCTCCAAAACCATGATTTCACTAGAACTGAGTAATTTGTTATTTTTTAGTATCAGGCATAGTCTCTAGTATCAGGCAATCTCTTGTTGAGTGGGTTTTAAGCCCAATTAGAGATATCTTGGTTACTGCCAAGGTATATGTGCCCTTACTGTACCCTTGGCTTGATGTGGTTCATAAGCATCAAAGCTGGGTAGGACTTTTGCCAGCCTCCTCTGGAAGCTTGCATGGTACCTTCTAGTACCATGAAAACTAGCCTTAGGACGGGATGGACATTCATTCAGTTCTAGCTCAGGGGTATGTGGGTTCCATTTTTGAAATCCAAGATGTCTTTAGAAATAGGGTTTATCTTCACCTCTACAAGGGGTGCAGAGTGATAAACAATGGCTGTCTGATTTGGGTTTCTCTCTTCTTGAGATAGTCTGAAGTCCACTTAGAAAGTTGTTAGTTACCACCAAGGTGTACTCAGCAATAGTGCATCCTTGTTGGGCTGTTTGTGTATCTGCCTATATGCTATGGTGCCTGGAGCACCAGCACACCACCCAGATGAGGCAGAACGCAGTCAGTAACGGGAGTCTTCAGTACGTGTTTCCCTGGGTGGGAAACAGTGGAATCTGGGATGATTGCTGTGGTTTCCAGTCTCCTGTGTACCCAGGCACCACTGAGGTACTTCTGAAAGTTGGGAATGGGGGTCCTCCTGTCTGTGTTTCCGAAACCTTGGGGCATCTACATGCCAGATAAAAAGAAGTCTGCCTTCCCTTCGCATGGGATAGGGACCCTGTTTGGTTCCTAAGTAAGTGCTGAGAGTTCAGAAGGGCTGGGTGAGAGAGAGAAGGCCTCCACATTTAGGCTTGGCTCTTTATGACAAAGGCCTCTCCCCATGGTGATAGTTAATGAAGAGACAGTCTTTCCTTGTTCAACCTGCTTTATTTGATGTCAAACATGAATGTATAGACATTACTCTGGATGAACCAGGGACTGAATATCTTTTGCAGGAAGGAATGCCCAGGAAGGGAAGCTCATTGGTTGAACACTTGGAGCCTATTTATAGACTTCATTTGCATGGAGAACTCCAGGTTTTTATGCTATGTTCCATGGTCCTTTCAGTGGAATTATATGGTCCAGAGCAGGTAGAATTTGGCAGGGAGCTGGCTGAATGCCTACCATTCTCAATTCTGAATTTCACAGGATTTGAGCTCACTCAACCTTACCAGTTCTTCTGTTTGGTTCATGGTCCACTTGCCCCACACATTATTAGGATTATCTTGCCATGCTGTTGGTTTTTGTGGATATATATGGTGTGTATGTGTCAAACCTGGGTAGGGCTATTGATTACTTCCCTTGTAATAGCAGTGTATAAGTGATCTGTTGAATGAAAAAAGGGGGATACTTAGAGAAGGATGGGGGGAGGATAAATACAGAAGAAGGAAGAGGGATGCTGAAATAACACAAGAAAATCAGAAAATCATAAAGAACCATACTATTAAATATTTAACCTAAAACAAATCAGAAAACAAACAAAAAACAAAACCATACATATACACTCAACCTTTAATGGTTGTAATTTGTGTACCAATATACATATACAGTTCAGATGAAATTATCACATCTGGATTGTCAATTTCTTTTCCAAGAGTCAGAGGGCATCTAAAATACACCAACACCATGCATGTGAAGTCCTCCTTTGTGTTGAAAATAGTCATGATTGTTCAAGAGATTCTTAAAACACACACCCATTTCTATTACTCTTGGTTGTCTCCCCAGGTTGAAAGATGCCTCCTTCCTCTTAAAGTAAGACTTTTATTTGCTTGAAATTGCACAGGTTATAATGAATAAGTCTAAAACCAAAGCACAGGTCTCTTTGAGAGACAATTGAAGTGTTTGCATGCTGGAATATGCTTTGTATGGACAAGATGTTATCAGCTACGGGTGGTTTAGAGAAAGAACTTTGACATTTGTTTGCTTGCTTGTCTTTTGTTCTTGTTTTTCATCCTAAGAAATCTAAGTTAAAAGTCTCAGCACTTTGGATGTTTACTTGTGCCAAGTGAGTTGAAATGGACTTTGGAGATCACACTTAGGACCAAGCACTCCACTCTTCAATAATAGAGACCAAATAAAGGAAGACACTTTAAAAGAACTATTGTTCATTTCTGTTCTTCTATCACCTATTGCCACAAGCCAACTTTCTCCAAAATTGAACACCTCAATCTAATTTTCTGCTTGTACCCATTGAGTCAAGAAAGGAGAGGTAGCTCATACAAGTTACTTAGACTCAATGTCTCATGAAGTTATCAGGGTTTGTAGTCCTAATTGAAAGTCTGACTGGAAAACTGTCCACTTTGAAGACTACAGTTATTGGATTCAGATTCTTACAAGGCATTAGGACCTAAACATGTCTCGAAATGGAAGAGATGTGTAAAGAGAAAATAAGATGTGATGTTTCCCTGCAAAGCCATATAAAGCCTACAGTGAAAGATGCATTCAATATTTGCTGTAGGATAACTAATTTCTCTTGTAGATTTAGATATCAACCATGAAAGTCATTATTTGTACTTGGTGCACATAGGTGAAATTGACTTAATAGTTTCCCATGTGAATACTGGAGACAGAAGAAAATAAGAAGCCTGCTTATTCCCAAGCACAGATTCCAGAGAGATAGATTTATGGCCTCAGCACCTCAGATAAACTTGATTCCTGAGAAGCAAATACTGGACTTTCCCAATCTGAACTTTTGCCCCATTTTTGAATGTATATATTTCTAAAAATGAATGGTTCCTATGTGAACCATCTGAAGGCACTGTGTCATTTTGGGGAGAGACATGGCTGGGCAAAGCCCGCCTTAGTACAGAAAGGCAAATCAAGGCAATAGTAGGTACAGGCAGGGTTTATTCTTCCCCATGCTTAGATTCCATTCTTTCCCTTAGATTCCAGTACTACCACGATAAGCATTCAGGACATGTACCACCCTAAACCCTGGTCCTCAAACCTCAGTAAGTCCCATATTCTTCACCCTCTGGCAAAGTGGGTTATAGATTATGACCTTATTTTTATGTTAAAGAGGAATGTGTCTATTTCTGAGCAATACTCCTAATTTAAATAGCCATCTCCGCAGTGGTGTATTTAGGAAAGCCTTGGCAATATCTGAAAACCTCACCCAGTATAAATCCTCGATTGATTGCTTTGAAGCCAGGCTGAGTTTCCTGCCAAAGTGAACTCTCATTATGCACACTAATTAAATCTGGCCTCATACTGGTGCCTTAAAGTTTATTTGGCTAATTCCTTTTAGGCTGGTTATTTAGAAGAAACCAATTTTGTCTTCAAGACAGCTCCTATTCCACTGAGGGTTCTGCTTACTCCACAAAGCATCACTTTGCCTCCGATGGTACAGTTGACCTACTGTAGTGAATTCTCTGCAAATGCAGAATCCACTTTTCTAAGATGCATGGCCATGAATGTGTAGCTCTTGCAGATTCCCCCTTTTTTATACACTATGACTCCATGCCATTTTTTCTAGAGGCTATCCTACATTCTCTGCATTTATAGAGTGAAAGTACAGTCTACCCATGTCACAATGATTTTAGAGGAGATTCACTCTGGGGTTTCAAAAGGTCTTGAGTCTAATGGGAAATCTCTCCCTCACATCTCTGGTCTCTGCTGAAATTCTTTAGCTTTCAACTAATCATTTTTCCTCACCCCACCAAGTAGCATTCTCTGGATATTTGGCATGACCATGTCACACAAGAGCCTTGCTACAATGACCTGAGCTCTTTGTACAGCCTAACTCTGAGACAGCCATAGCCTGTCTGTGTGGTGGCATTCACAAAGTACCAGGCTGGGAAATAGGTGGACTGCATTGCCCAACAATCCACTATGTGACCTTGAGAAGTTTATTTTGCCCACATAGACTGGAATTTACTGTCCTATATGCCTCCAGAAAGGTTACATACACAAAATCAACTTTAAATTACAAAAATTCTTAAAACTCTATAATACAAAACGCTTTTGCCATTTTCAAAGCTCAGAATATAAGCAACTGCATTCATGGCCTCTTGGAACAAGGCTTGGCATCGACTGAGTACTCATTCTGTTAGTTTTGCTACTTAATACACACATAATTGATCTAAGAGAAAGTTATCACTAGGATTCAAGTGAAAAAGTAATGACAACTGAAATTTTCTTTGTGAATATTAAATATCTCCACCTTGCTTAAACATTAACAATTTAGAGGTGTCTCCTGGACTTCATTTCCACTGTTCTTGCAGGAGATAGAAGCCTTCCCCATCCTGGAAGGCTTCTATTTACAACCAGCTCTGATTGCCATGTGTTTCTTATTGATGGCTTTAAACCCCAGCCAGACCTTCATTTTAGAGCAGCATCCCAATTCTCATGGCAGATATTGCTCATCTGTTTACAAGGCAACAGGCACACATAACCCTTCTTGGCAGAGATCACTGGTGACAAAATATGACAGCAATAATTTTAGCTTTCAGGCCAGCAGTGAACATTGTGTTTATATCGTCAAAGAGAGAACATTGGAATGATTACAGCTTCCAGCTGCTACATGACCCACCTCATATAAATGAGGCTGACAAGCACTAGGAGAAAACTATATTGTATGATTCTAATTGGTTGTGCAATCATGATAACAGTTAAAGTGATGACTCTTGTGAGGGTAGCCGCATAAACAATAGTTTATTATTGTGTTAGAATGAAGTTTCCTGTCTTATATCATATTTATTTCTCATAGGGACTCCTTGAGGTAGGTAGAAATTCAGTGGGAAATGTAATATAGGAGGATACAGAGGCTTCCAAGGTTTCTGCCACAATTTCTCGGTATTCATGGGACTGATGTAAACTGGTGAGTTTATTCCATGTTTTAGAAATATGGCAAAGAGCATTTGGGGCAAAAGCCCTGGGACAGCCTGAGTTACAAGAATAGGTGGTAAATAATGTCAAGATAGGCAAAGGCCTGCAAATACATCAAATAGTTGCTGAACAGGTGAGGGTTGGCAGCTTCAGAGAAGGTGATCAAGAAAAGTCTCTGAATGGAAACAAATTTATAATGAGGAAAAGAGACAGTCAACTGGAAAATGATTGAAAATAGTTCTAGGCATATGTACCAGATATGCAGCTTGGTCTTCATGTGGGTCCTGAACAATTTGAACATGGGGTGATCCCAAAACCTGTTGCCTGTGTGTGGGATATATTCTAGCTAGGGTGCCTTGTATGGCCTCTGTGGGAGAAGAAGTGCCTAGCCTGGCAGACTTGATGTGCCAGGGTAAGGGAAATAACTGGGGCGGGGGGGGGGTCACCTGCTTAGAGGAGAAGGGGAGGGGAAATGGGGGAAGGATTGTGGGAGTTGGTGACCTGGAAGCAAGCAGTGAACTTGATGTAAAGTGAATAAGTAAAAAATGAAATACTTTTTTTTTAAAGAAAAGGAAAGAATAGTGCTGGACAAAGAAGAGTCAGTTTTATATTGCAGTGTGGTTCTTGGTAAGATGGTGGTGCTCAGCGGAAGGCAACATGTCCACAAGCACATGGCAAGCTCAAACTATACTTGGTGGGTTAATAAGGAGAAGGAAAACAAGGACAGACTGGGGTGGGTGGGAGAGTCCAGGTGGATCTGGGAGGAGCTGGGGAGGGAGCTGAATGTGATCAAAATACATTGTCAAAATTCTTAGAGAATTTACAAAAATGGGAAAAAAAACTTAAAACAAAAACAGAATCAGAAGAAGGGAAATAAAAACATAACAGTGAGGCGGGAAGAAATTTAATTCTGTGGGAGAGGGCACTTTGGAAATCTTAGGATTCAGCGACATTGAGATAGTCACACTTAATGTCAATGTTAGGTAAGCAAGGACTTGTAAGGTGGTGTACCACTTTATTATTAACCATCCTTAAGCCTTGACAAAACTTGTCTTTATATTTCATTGTTGAATTTTATTAGCTAATATGTTTCAATTTTGTGTGTGTGTGTGTGTGTGTGTGTGTGTATGTGTGTGTCCCCTTTTCTTGTTGTGCGCATGTTTACCTGGGGATAAACTTTACAGAAACCACAAGAAAACTTTTTGTTTTATAGGTACTATTTTACTATATAAATATCTGTTTCTTAAAAACTTGTTTGACAATATTTTACAGCTATGTGATAAATATATTTTTGTATTTGATGGGGAAAAGGAAGTAGATTTTCATTCGGTTTCTTGTTTGTCCAAATTTTTTTCTAAAAATTCCCTATGAATTTCCTGTTTGGTTCAAGCCAGGAATTAAAACCAAAGCAATTTTTTTTTAGGAATTTCTACTTCTCACTTTGTTTTGACAAACTTATTGTTGTATAATTTCTGCTTGTTAGCTCATATCTGCCTTTTAATTTTTATCTCTGCTTTTAGAAAGATTCCTATTTAAGACCAGGATATTGTCAGAAAACAGGGTGGGATTTTTGTTTCTGTGCTTTTTAAAAGTTTATTATTTTTATTTTATGCATAAAATGCATATGTTTTAAATCAATAGTTTTTATAAATTAGCATAGTAAGTAGTATGTTTCCTGTGACATTTTCATACATAGTTCTTGTAGATCTCTTTCACTTCCCCCCCCCTAATGCCTTTCCCCCAAGTCTTGGTACCTCCTTCCCTCCTTCTTTTCATCTCTCCTTCTCTCCCTCCCTCCTTATATCCCTTCCTGCCTCTCTTCCTTCATCCTTCTTTTCCTCCCTCCTTCTCTCCCTTCCTCCCTTCCTTCCTCTCTTTCTCCCTCTTTCCCTCCCTCCAATAACTCTCTCCTGCTGTCATGTGATGCATTCTAATATGCACTTTCATCTTAACTTTTTTTTCTGCCTTTTCCTTCTCTAACACTGTAAAAAAAAAAATCTGTCCCCTGTTATGGTCCCTTCTTTCTATTTTCATGACTTATATATGACTCATACATGAAGCATGTATATGTGAATCAAAACAAATTGCATTTGAGAAAAAAACATGCAGTATTTGTCTTACTGAGTCTGGGATATTTCACTAAGACGATAAAAATATTTCCAGTTCCATTCATTTTTCTGATGTCTTAGTCAGTGTTCTATTGCTGTGAAGAGACACCATGACCATGACAACTCTTATACAAGAAAGTATTTGATTGGAGCTTGCTTACTGTTTTAGAGGTTTAGTTTGCTATGGTTGTGTTTGGGTTTCTATTGTTGTGATGAGCACTGTGACAAAAAGCACAGGGAAAGATAGGGTGTATTTGACTTAAACTTCCATATTACTGTTCATCACTGTGGAAAGTCAGGATAGGAACTCAAACAGGGCAGGATATGTGAGACAGGAGATGATTCAGAGACCATGGAGGTGTGCTTCTTACTAGCTTGCTACTCATAGTTGCTCTGCCTGCTCTTTTATAGAACCCAGGACTACTTGCCCAGGGATGGAACCACACACAATGGCTTGGACCCTCCACCGTCAATTGCTAATTAAGAAAGTGTTCTAAAGCCAGATTTTATGGAGATAATTTCTTACTTGATAATATATAGTTATCCTTTCAGATAACTTTAACTTGTGTCAAGTTAACATAAAACTATCCAGCATAGTCCTCATGGCTGGGAGCATGGTAGCATGCAGACAGACATGGTGCTGAACAAGTTGGGGGTTCTACATCTGGTTACATATGAGGGAGAGAGAGAGAGAGAGAGAGAGAGAGAGAGAGAGAGAGAGAGAGAGCGAGCCACTGGGCCTGGCTTGGGCTTCTAAATTTCCAAGCCCACACCCAGTGGGCTTCCTCCAAAAAGACCATATTTACCCCAACTAGTCCAAACCTCCTAATTCTTTCATAATACTTTCAAATAGCGCCTTTCCCTGCTGTCCAAGCATTCAGTTTGCCATTCTTATTCTAAAATGGCTTTATTTTATTTCTCTGTGGTCTGAATAAAATTTCATTATGTATATCTACCACATTTTCCTTACCCATTCATCTGCTTATGAACATATGTGTGTGTTGATCTATTCAGTGTGTATAATATATAGCTCCCCCCGCCCCACAAAAAAAATACCATGGCTTTCTGAGAGGTAGAAACTCTAATTAGACTTAAGACCCACTCAGCAAGGGTAAAACCATGCCTGGTACTGTAAACCTAGCTAAATAATCCATACTAGTGAAATAATGGTTATTGAAGAATATAAAACTATCAATTTATGAAACAGGCATAGTCTCTAGTAACAATCTATAAACATGTGTTCTTATATGCACAGAAAAGTGTAATCTTCACCCTTTGTCAAGGAAACTTCTTTTTGTAACAGATGAAAAGCACTACCGGAAATCAAAACCAATAAAAATTCATAGTTTTGGAACCCAGCCACAAAGGATAAATCTATTTTTAAAAATCAAAATAGCAAAACAAAACAAAAACTTCTTCAGCTGAGGCTCAGGGAACAATGTTCCAGAAAAACAGGTGAAAAGACAGAGGAGTAGAGTTTGTGTAAGACTGTGTGACTCCTAGTAATACCAGAAACAATACCTGTAAAGTTTCACCAATGTAACTACACCAATGTGTGCTGAACAGGCAGGACATCAATGAACATGTCAAACTGCATGAGTCCTCGACATGACCCTAAAGAATTACAGCAACCGTGTAAAGCTGGGGTGAAAAGACATGACCTTCCTCAGGGAAGAGCACACAAACTAGATATCCAGTGCCAAACATGTCTGAAAAAATAGACATGTCATATTATATGGAAAGTTATATTTGCAAATATGTAAGTATATGCAAATACATATTTGCATGCAATAGTGATTCATGAAAAGAGAAGCCATAAATTTGAAGGTACATAAGATGGTTTGAAAGGAGGAAAGGTAAGCAAGAAATGTAATTAAAATACAGTCTCAAAAATAAACAAGCAAAACACTATGGCTTTGGATCATCATTTTAATGATTGGGAGATATTCTATTAAAATAACAGCACAGTTACAATAATTTCTTTATTAATAGTTTTATGTTTTTTGAATGAATGTGAACCTTTGTCTTATTATATTAATGAAAATTCTTACATATTGGTTTGCAAGATGAAAAATAAATAAATATTTTGACCATGCATATGGCCAACATGTCCTCTAGAAATGTTGATCAAATGGTTGGTTGCTCATCAAATAAGGAAGTTCCTAATTCCTAACCTCCTGCTTTTGTTTTCTTTCCCATACTTTACTGAATGTGGTGTCACTAATATAGAATCCATAAAATACCTACAAAACTGTAAAGAACTAAGCCAACACATCATGATCTGCTGCATCCACCTCTCCCAAATTCTGTTCTAATTTGCAGTAATATATTTGGTATTACTGTAGCCATCTTCTCCCTGTCATCTGGAAGGGACAATGTGAACTCATGATTTAGAAGGAAAATACAGGGGTCCAGATAGACAGGCAAGTGGTTGAGAACATTTGATGCTCTCTCAGAAGAACAAATTCTGTTCCTATCACCCATATCACAGTGTCCAATACCTCCAGCTCTGGAAAAATCTGTTGTCCTTATCTAGATTGTATGGGTACTGGCATTCACATATGTATGTACATGTGCCTGATAAAAAATTTAAAACATTTACATATATTTTTTATTTTCTGGAACAATTATCAAGGAAGCAGATCATAATGCAAATATGGCATCCAGAGTTCTATTTTTAATGATTTTTACTTTTAAAAAGTGCTTAAATCCTTTGGGTGAAGTAGAGTAAGTACCAGAGGGCACAGGATGCTTTGTGAAAAAAAAAAAGAAAAGAAAAAAAAAGAAAAAAAGAGAAAAGAAAAATATTTGAATATCAAAACAGTCATGTCAAAATAACCAAGATACCAGCCTAAAAGATGTCCTACTGACTAAAAGTAGTGACAATGTTCATATCAGAGGCATAATTGAGTGTAATGACTGAATTGCTTTGAATCAATAAAGCCAATGTCCACAAGGCCCCTCTAACAGATAAATATCAATGTGTTTTGATATAATGTTATCTCTGATGACTTTTTTTTAACAAAAATAAGCATTTAATTAAATTGAATTTTTATCCTTCACTTATCTGTGGACTTATAATACAAAGGAAGGCTTAATGGTGACATAAGGAGGTAATGTGTAATGTGTGAGTTTCTTGGCTTAATTATAGTCCTCCTCAAAATGTTAAAAACGCATAGAAACATAGGGTGTATAAAAGTCAAGTTCAATGTACATTTTGTGTTGGGTCATTGTTGTGTCAGAAAAGATCAAGGGATTTGTGGCAGAAAGGCATATGTTTTTGGTTACTTGGTTATTGGAGAATTGTTGCTAATAATTTTTAGATTGTTCACATAATCATGAGTACATGAAAATACTTATTTTATTATTTTTTTTACAAAGAACACCCTAATATTGAGGAATTAATCATGATAGTGACTAATTTGTTTCAAATACAATATTGTGGGGTTGCCAGGCTGGTGTTAAGTTTGATTTGTATAACAGTGTAGCACTTGAGTGAATGATAATGAATAATGATATACATGCTCCCTTTGGACTTTGGGAATATTTCTAAATACATGCCCATTTGATATTTCACACAGGATGTGTACATCAAGTTAGTTGCATGGATATTAACAATGGCTTTGCACTCGTAAGTTTAATAACTTTTAATCATCCCAAAGATTGTGAAAAGCATGAATTGTTGATGAAATTTGTGTGGTCAAAACATAGATTATTTAAAATATTATTTTGTCTGTCCTGTTAACTACATAGAATATAAGAACCATGTGATATTCCCTATCCATGGTTCATAGTCATTCTCCAGGCAGCCTTTATAACTGGACTTGTATCCAGCACTGACCATTGGTCATCTGATCCTGATTATTATAATCAGCTATAATCTGGTTCTCAGTGCACTGTCAAGTGTACTCCAAGTTTCTTTGTCTATCTGTCTGTCTATCTTCTATCTATCTATCTTTCTGTCTGTCTGTCTGTCTATCTATCTATCTATCTATCACCTAGAGTTGTTGTTTCCTTCCAAAGGAAGATATTATATTCCATCAGGCCTACTAAAGATCTTAGACAACTAATGAATACCTGTTTATAAAATATTAAATGTGTAGTGTTGCTTATGAACATGAATTAATTTGTTGAAATATCGAGCTATTGTTTATGTTGGTTCAATTCATAACAGGCTACCCAATTAAGCAATTTAAAATAGCAACACATTGTCACACATTGAAAATATATACATGCTCCTCACACTGTCCTGTCTCTCTGTGTCATACATCTTACCTGTTTTACCTTCTATCATTATTAAGAAACTAATTATGGAAAAAACACTTGGGAGGCAGAGGCAGGTGGATTTCTGAGTTTGAGGCCAGTCTGGTCTACAAAGTGAGTTCCAGGACAGCCAGGGCTATACAGAGAAACCCTTTCTCAAAAAACAAAACAAAAAATAAAAAATAAAAAATAAAACAAAAATAAAAAGAAAGAAAAAGGAAAAAAAGAAAGAAACTTATGGAAAAACACAAGGAACTGTGGCTTTCTGAGGAAAGTTGCTTTTGAGTGAATCAAGAAACTAACTTAAATGAAATTCTGCCCCTAGTGGGTGATGGGAGGTACTGAGGAAGGGGGGATTCGGTGGGGGAAGATGGGTGAGGGTGTCGAGGAAGAGCTGGAGACTTCATCTGAACTGCATGCATGTCTTCTCTCACTCTTTCCTCAATCCTGCATTTGCATAGTATTACATAGATGTGAATTTATTCTGCCATGGAGGGAGATTAGTTAACTCTGACGAGAAGCACAAATAAATAGATAACTTGATGATGAGTGGAAAATTAGGTAGGAAAATAGACCCTGTCACTATGGATGGAAATTGGAAGTTTTACAACACAATTGATCAATGTTTCTTGAAAACATCAGTCATGAAAGATCAGACACTATTCCAGATGGAAGTTCCTTAAGGAAACATGACAGCGAGATGCAGAATACAACATATATACCATGAGAATCATTGAGAACACTGGTAAAATTTGAATGGTGATTTTTTTTAAATGATAATGTTAGACATATATTAATTTTTAGTCTTTATGGCTATACCCTTATGAGAAGAATGTTTATACTCTTTTCTTGTAAATATATTTTGAAACATGGAGGGTTAGTAAGGCACTCTTTCTTGACCTTATTCTCATATGACACAGGAAAATATTAGAAAGGAAACAGTAATGTAAGTATGAGACGTTGTCAGTTGATGAAACTATATGAAGGGAAACAGGATCTTATTGCATTGTTACAATTTTTCTTTGAATTTGAAATATAAGTTAAACAATGTGGCTGAAAGTATCTATTTTGAACTAGTGGAAAAATTTAATTTAGTCTTCCTCTTACTTTGAGGATTTGTTAATTCCTGAATAAAGCTAAAATGATATTGTATGAAAACAAGACTTACCCACCATTACAGTAGCAGCTATTGCTGGTTAAGTATTGAGCATTTGTAAATGTAAACTCCTCCTACTTTGAGTCCCTGCCCCTTTAGTATCACAGACTTGAAATGCCAATCCACCTACAAATGTCATGTAAATTACACATGTAAATCTACAAATGGTACTGATCAATCTGAATAGCTACATGTAGAAGAATGAAAATAGGTCTACATCTACTGCCCAGCTCAAAACTCAACTCCAAATAAATCAAGGAGCTCTACATAGGACCAGGTTCCCTGAATATGCTATAAGATAAAGTAGGGGGTTCACTTGAACTCACTCACACACCTAGTGACTTTCTGAGCAGGACATTGATAGTACAGACATTAAGACCAATAATTAATAAATAGGATTTCATGATGCTAAGTGGCTTCTGCATAGCAAAACAGCAGCCTACAGAGTGAAAAACAAACCTCTATCCACCATACATCTAACCAAAGATAAGGATCTAGACTATACAAAGACCCCCTTCCCCAAAAATCATACCCTAAACTTCAAAGAAACACATAAGCCAATTGAAAAGTATGCCATAGAAATAGAGTTCTCAAAAAATGAAATACAAATTTCTGAGAAACACTTAAAAAATATTCAACATTCTTACCTAGTAGGGAAATGCAATTTGAAAGTACTTTGAAATTTGGTCTTATTCCTGTTAGAATGGTTAAGATCCATAAGACAAATTACAACATGTGCTAGCAGGATACAGAGAAAGGGGAGCCATTGTTAATTACTTATGGCAGTATAAACTGATATAGCCACTATGGAATCAGTGTGGAGATTCCTTAAAAAGATAAAAACAGATACACAACAATATCCAGCTATACCATCTTTGTGTATATATCCAAAGCATTTTCCATTTTACTCCATATTCATAACTGCCTTAGTAACAATACTAGAGATTGGTATGTTGCCCCATCCCTCAAGTAGAGAGCCATGCCTAACCTCTGGATATGGTATCTACAGGTTCCCCATCCCCTTTGTTGAGTATTTCAGCTAATATCATCCCTGTTGGGTCCTGGGAGCCTCTTGCTTTCCTGGCATCTGGGACTTTTTGTTGGCTACCCCCAGTTCCCCATCCCCCATTGCTACACACCTCTGTTCAATTTCCTGATCCTCTCTACATCTCTTCTGTCTCCTCCCATACCTGATTCTGCCCCCCTTTCCATTCCCCCTCCTTTCTTCCTCTCAAGTCCCTCCCAGCCTTTACTTCCCATGATTATTTTGTCCCTTCTTCTAAGTAGGACTGAAGCATCTTCACTTTGGTCCTCCTTCCACTTGAGCTTCATATGGTCTGTGAGTTGTAACATGGGTATTCTGAGCTTTTTGCCTAATATCCACTTATCAGTGAATATATACTATATTCTTCTATATACTATGTATATACATAGTATATATATGTATATACTATGTATTCTTTTGTGACTGGATTACCTCAGTTAGAATGATATTTTCTAGTTCCATCGATTTTCCTAAGAATTTCAAGGAGTCATTGTTTTTAATAGCTGATTAGTACTCCATTGTGTAAATGTACCACATTTTCTGTATCCATTCCTCTGTTGAGGGGCATTTGGGTTGTTTCCAGCTTCTGGCTATTACAGGGACAAAGAGTGGAGCAGAGACTGAAGGAAAGGCCATCCAGAGACTTCCCCATCTGGGGATCCATCCCATATGCAGACACCAAATCCAGATACTATTGTAGATGCTAAGAAGTGCTTGCTGACAGGAGCCTGATATAGCTGTCCCCTAGCAGGCTCTGCCAGAGCCTGACAAATACAGAGGTGGATGCTCGCAGCCAAACAAAGGGCTGAGCACAGGAATCCTAAGGGAAGAGTTATGGGAAGGACTGAAGGAGCTGAAGGGGTTTACAATCTCTTAGGAAGACCAAACAGACCCCCAGAGTTCCCTGGAACTAAACTACCAACCAAAGAGTACACATGGAGGGACCCATGGTTCCAGCTGCATATGTAGCAGAGGATGACCTTATTGGACATCAATGGGAGTAGAGGGTCTTTGTCCTGGGATGGCTCGATGCCCCAGTGTAGGGGAATGCCAAGACAGGGAGGCAGGAGTGGGTGGGTGGGTGAGCACCCTCATAGAAGCAATGGTAGGGGGATAGGATAGGGTTTTGTGGAGGGGAAAAGGGGGATGGGTATAACATCTGAAATGTAAATAAATAAAATATCTAATTAAAAATACTAGAAATGCTGAGCAGTCTAGATTCCTATCTGTGGATGCATGAATAATGAAACTTTGATACATTTGCCCATGGAGCAATATTCAGCTGTTAAAAAATGAATTATGCAATTTGCAGGAAAATGGATGGAGCTAGAAACAGTCATTTTGAATGAGGTAAGCTAGATTCAGAAAAACAAATGTTGTATGTTTTTTCTTATTGGTATTACTTTCAAAAGCTTTAGATATGTATATTCCAATCAAAGTCATTACAGAAGTTAGGGAGCTAGTAAGGGACTAAGTACAAGGAGGAGATGATTCAAGGAAGGAGAAATAGAATATAATTCTATAAAGAGATAAAGAATAAATTAGGATAAACTATTGTATGCAGAAAGGAATGGGAGGGCAGGGTAAATTAGAGAATGCGGAGAAGGGTAAATTAACACTAAAGACCTTTCAAAACAAGTTTGGGGACTTAGTACTATAGAAGCTCCCAAAAATGTATGTATACATAAAAAGAATTTAAATGGAGTAACCATAAAATAGGGGAAACGATGTTCCAACTTGAAATCTTATGCCATAAAGAAAACCCTCAAGTACCAGAACTGGGTTGCATATAATTGGGATACTTGCAAATGTATGATACCCCTACATTGCTACTGATAGTAATTTGTATCAACAATCTGACAGTAAGTTCCTGTTGCTTAAGATGGTACTTACTTATGCCATTGAACATGAAGAAATTGAGCTGGTACCCAACTAGAAGCATCACCCTTACAGACTATAATTCAAGGTGTGGTAGGGTTGCACTGTATTGGAGGAGAAAAGCAATCATCAATAAAACCTGTCACCTATAGGAACAACTTGGGTGAAAATATATTGATAAAATAGTGGGATAAATAAATAAAATAATGGTATTGGACCTACATCCTTTCAAATCAGAAAATTCCAGCACAAAAAATTGTAAATAGGCATAAAGTCCCATCCCTGAATTAGAAGTGATTTACCATCTCTTCCGGTCAGAAAAGCACCGCAGCAGCTGGGGCGCAGGGTCGGCTGACACTCGCCAGCTACCCACAACACCCACCACAGGATCTTAAGACTTCTGGTGAGTGGAGCACAGCTTCTGCTCCAATCCAATTGCGCAGGACCTGAGACTGCATTAGTTAGGGAAGCAGAAACCGGCCTGAGTAGGGCCACAGGCCTCATCCGGCCGGATCAGCACCGGGGTAGCGGGAGAGCAGGGTTGCCTGACACCCGCCAGCTACCCACGACCCCCGCCACAGGATTTTGGGACTGCTGGTGAGTGGAACACAGCCTCTGCTCCAGTCCAATCACGCGGGACCTGAGACTGCTCTGGTTGGGGAGAGAGAAATCCGGCCTACATAGGGCCACAACCCTCTTCCGGTCAGAAAAGCACTGCTGCAGCTGGGGCGCAGGTTCGGCTGACACTCGCCAGCTACCCACAACACCCACCACAGGATCTTAAGACTTCTGGTGAGTGGAGCACAGCTTCTGCTCCAATCCAATTGCTTGGGACCTGAGACTGCATGAGTTAGGGAAGCAGAAACCGGCCTGAGTAGGGCCACAGGCCTCATCCGGCTGGATCAGCACCGGGGTAGCAGGAGAGCAGGGTTGCCTGACACCCGCCAGCTACCCACGACCCCCGCCACAGGATTTTGGGACTGCTGGTGAGTGGAACACAGCTTCTGCTCCAATCTTTAAACAGTGACAACGATAACAACTAACCCCAGAGATTACCAGATGGCGAAAGGTAAACGTAATAATCTTACTAACAGAAACCAAGACCACTCACCATCATCAGAACCCAGCACCCCCACTTCGCCCAGTCCAGGGCACCCCAACACACCGGAAAAGCTAGACACGGATTTAAAAGCATATCTCCTGATGATGATAGAGGACTTCAAGAAGGACTTTAATAACACACTTAAAGAAATGCAGGAGAACACTGCTAAACAGGCAGAAGACAATAAAGAGGAAGCACAAAAATCCCTTAAAGAATTGCAGGAGAACACTGCTAAAGAGTTACAAATCCTTAAAGAAAAACAGGATAACATAATCAAACAGGTAGAAGTCCTTACAGAAAAACAGGAAAACACATCCAAACAGATGATGGAAATGAACAAAACCATACTAGACCTAAAAAGGGAAGTAGACACAATAAAGAAAACCCAAAATGAGGCAACACTGGAGATAGAAACCCTAGGAAAGAAATCTGGAACCATAGATACGAGCATCAGCAACAGAATACAAGA
The DNA here is from genome assembly GCF_978045245.1 of Mus caroli. NCBI lineage: Eukaryota > Metazoa > Chordata > Mammalia > Rodentia > Muridae > Mus > Mus caroli. The sequence continues at coordinate 28,290,361 of NW_028227274.1, read as the reverse complement.
GATGGAAGAGAGAATCTCAGGTGCAGAAGATTCCATAGAGAACATCGGCACAACAATCAAGGAAAATGTAAAATGCAAAAAGATCCTAACTCAAAACATCCAAGAAATACAGGACACAATGAGAAGACCAAACCTACGGATAATAGGAGTGGATGAGAATGAAGATTTTCAACTCAAAGGACCAGCAAACATCTTCAACAAAATTATAGAAGAAAACTTCCCAAATCTAAAGAAAGAGATGCCCATGAACATACAAGAAGCCTACAGAACTCCAAATAGACTGGACCAGAAAAGAAATACCTCCCGACACATTATAATCAGAACAACAAATGCTCTAAATAAAGATAGAATACTAAAAGCAGTAAGAGAAAAAGGCCAAGTAACATATAAAGGCAAGCCTATCAGAATTACACCAGATTTTTCACCAGAGACTATGAAAGCCAGAAGATCCTGGACGGATGTTATACAGACACTAAAAGAACACAAATTCAAGCCCAGGCTACTATACCCAGCCAAACTCTCAATTAACATAGATGGAGAAACCAAAGTATTCCACGACAAAAACAAATTCACACATTATCTCTCCACGAATCCAGCCCTTCAAAGGATAATAACAGAAAAAAAACAATACAAGGACAGGAACCACGCCCTAGAAACAACAAGAAGGTAATCCCTCAGCAAACCTAAAAGAAGACAGCCACAAGAACAAAATGCCAACTTTAACAACAAAAATAACAGGAAACAACAATTACTTTTCCTTAATATCTCTTAATATCAATGGACTCAACTCCCCGATAAAAAGACATAGACTAACAAACTGGCTACACAAACAAGACCCAACATTTTGCTGCTTACAGGAAACTCATATCAGAGAAAAGGATAGACACTACCTCAGAATGAAAGGCTGGAAAACAATTTTCCAAGCAAATGGCATGAAGAAACAAGCTGGAGTAGCCATTCTAATATCTGATAAGATTGACTTCCAACCCAAAGTCATTAAAAAAGACAGGGAGGGACACTTCATACTCATCAAAGGTAAAATCCTCCAAGAGGAACTATCAATCCTGAATATCTATGCTCCAAATACAAAGGCAGCCACATTCATTAAAGAAACTTTAGTAAATCTCAAAGCACACATTGCACCTCATACAATAATAGTGGGAGACTTCAACACACCACTTTCACCAATGGACAGATCATGGAAACAGAAACTAAACAGGGACACAGTGAAACTAAGAGAAATTATGAATCAAGTGGATCTGGCAGATATCTACAGAACATTCTATCCTAAAACAAAAGGATATACCTTCTTCTCAGCACCTCATGGTACCTTCTCCAAAATTGACCACATAATTGGTCACAAAACAGGCCTCCACAGATACAAAAATATTGAAATTGTCCCATGCATCCTATCAGATCACCATGGACTAAGGCTGATCTTCAATAACAAAATAAATAATAGAAAGCCAACCTTCACGTGGAAACTGAACAACACTCTTCTCAATGATACCTTGGTCAAGGAAGGAATAAAGAAAGAAATCAAGGACTTTTTAGAGTTCAATGAAAATGAAGCCACAACATACCCAAACTTATGGGACGCAATGAAAGCATTTCTAAGAGGAAAACTCATAGCTCTGAGTGCCTCCAAAAGAAAACTAGAGAGAGCACACATTAGCAGCTTGACAACACACCTAAAAGCACTAGAACAAAAGGAAGCAAATTCACCCAAGAGGAGTAGACGGCAGGAAATAATCAAACTCAGGGGTGAAATCAACCAAGTGGAAACAAGAAAAACTATTCAAAGAATCAACCAATCAAGGAGCTGGTTCTTTGAGAAAATCAACAAGATAGATAAACCCTTAGCCAGACTCACTAGAGGGCACAGGGAAAGCATCCTAATTAACAAAATCAGAAATGAAAAAGGAGACATAACAACAGATCCTGAAGACATCCAAAACACCATCAGATCCTTCTACCAAAGGCTATACTCAACAAAACTGGAGAACCTGGATGAAATGGAGAAGTTCCTAGACAGATACCAGGTACCAAAGTTGAATCAAGATCAGGTTAATGATCTAAACAGCCCTATATCCCCCAAAGAAATAGAAGCAGTCATTAATAGTCTCCCAACTAAAAAAAGCCCAGGACCAGATGGGTTTAGTGCAGAGTTCTATCAGACCTTCAAAGAAGATCTAATCCCAGTTCTTCACAAACTATTCCACAAAATAGAAACAGAAGGTACTCTACCCAACTCATTCTATGAAGCCACAATTACTCTGATACCTAAACCACAAAAAGACCCAACAAAGATAGAAAACTTCAGACCAATATCCCTTATGAATATTGATGCAAAAATCCTCAATAAAGTTCTTGCTAACCGAATCCAAGAACACATCAAAACAATCATCCATCCTGACCAAGTAGGTTTCATCCCAGGGATGCAGGGATGGTTCAATATACGGAAATCCATCAACGTAATCCAGTATATAAACAAACTCAAAGACAAAAACCACATGGTCATCTCCTTAGATGCGGAAAAAGCATTTGACAAGATCCAACACCCATTCATGATAAAAGTCTTGGAAAGATCAGGAATTCAAGGCCCATACCTAAACATGATAAAAGCAATCTACAGCAAACCAGTAGCTAACATCAAAGTAAATGGTGAGAAGCTTGAAGCAATCCCTCTAAAATCAGGGACTAGACAAGGCTGTCCACTTTCTCCATACCTATTCAACATTGTACTTGAAGTCCTAGCCAGAGCAATTCGACAACAAAAGGAGATCAAAGGGATACAAATTGGAAAAGATGAAGTCAAAATATCACTTTTTGCAGATGATATGATAGTATATATAAGTGACCCTAAAAATTCCACCAGAGAACTCCTAAGCCTGATAAACAGCTTCAGTGAAGTAGCTGGATATAAAATTAACTCAAACAAATCAATGGCCTTTCTCTACACAAAGAATAAACAGGCTGAGAAAGAAATTAGGGAAACAACACCCTTCTCAATAGTCACAAATAATATAAAATATCTTGGCGTGACTCTAACGAAGGAAGTGAAAGATCTGTATAATAAAAACTTCAAGTCTCTGAAGAAAGAAATTCTAGAAGATCTCAGAAGATGGAAAGATCTCCCATGCTCATGGATTGGCAGGATCAACATTGTAAAAATGGCTATCTTGCCAAAAGCAATCTACAGATTCAATGCAATCCCCATCAAAATTCCAAATCAATTCTTCAACGAATTAGAAAGTGCAATCTGCAAATTCATCTGGAATAACAAAAAACCTAGGATAGCAAAAACTCTTCTCAAGGATAAAAGAACCTCTGGTGGAATCACCATGCCGGACCTAAAGCTCTACTACAGTGCAATTGTGATAAAAACTGCATGGTACTGGTATAGTGACAGACAAATAGACCAATGGAATAGAATTGAAGACCCAGAAATGAACCCACACACCTATGGTCACTTGATCTTCGACAAGGGAGCTAAAAACATCCAGTGGAAGAAAGACAACATTTTCAACAAATGGTGCTGGCACAACTGGTTGTTAACATGTAGAAGAATGCGAATCGATCCATTCCTATCTCCTTGTACTAAGGTCAAGTCTAAGTGGATCAAGGAACTTCACATAAAACCAGAGACACTGAAACTTATAGAGGAGAAAGTGGGGAAAAGCCTTGAAGATATGGGCACAGGGGAAAAATTCCTGAATAGAACAGTAATGGCTTGTGCTGTAAGATGGAGAATTGACAAGTGGGACCTCATGAAACTACAAAGCTTCTGCAAGGCTAAAGACACCATCAATAAGACAAAAAAACCACCAACAGATTGGGAAAGGATCTTCACTTATCCTAAATTAGATAAGGGACTAATATCCATTATATATAAAGAACTCAAGGAGGTGGACTCCAGAAAGTCAAATAACCCCATTAAAAAATGGGGCTCAGAACTGAACAAAGAATTCTCACCTGAGGAATACCGAATGGCACAGTAACACCTGAAAAAATGTTCAACATCCTTAATCATCAGGGAAATGCAAATCAAAACAACCCTGAGATTCCACCTCACACCAGTCAGAATGGCTAAGATCAAAAATTCAGGTGACAGCAGATGCTGGCGAGGATGTGGAGAAAGAGGAACACTCCTCCATTGTTGGTGGGATTGCAAGCTTGTACAACCACTCTGGAAATCAGTCTGGCGGTTCCTCAGAAAATTGGACATAGTACTACCGGAGGATCCAGCAATACCTCTCCTGGGCATATATCCAGAAGATGTCCCAACCGGTAAAAAGGACACATGCTCCACTATGTTCATAGCAGCCCTATTTATAATAGCCAGAAGCTGGAAAGAACCCAGATGTCCCTCAACAGAGGAATGGATACAGAAATTATGGTACATTTACACAATGGAGTACTACTCAGCTATTAAAAAGAATGAATTTATGAAATTCCTAGCCAAATGGATGGACCTGGAGGGCATCATCTTGAGTGAAGTAACACAATCACAAAAGAACTCACACAATATGTATTCATTGATAAGTGGATATTAGCCCAAAACTTAGGATACCCAAGATATAAGATACAATTTGATAAACGCATGAAACTCAAGAAGAATGAAGACCAAAATGTGGACACTGTGCACCTTCTTAGAATTGGGAACAAAACACCCAGGGAAGGAGTTACAGAGACAAAGTTCGTAGCTGTGATGAAAGGATGGACCATTTAGAGACTGCCGTATCCAGGGATCCATCCCATAATCAGCTTCTAAATGCTGACACCATTGCATACACTAGCAAGATTTTGCTGAAAGGACCCAAATATAGCTGTCTCTTGTGAGACGATGCCGGGGCCTAGCAAACACAGGAGTGGATGTTCACAGTCAGCTATTGGATGTATCACAGGGCTCCCAATGGAGAAGCTAGAGAAAGTAGCCAAGGAGCTAAAGGGATCTGCAACCCTATTGTTGGAACAACATGATGTACTAACCAGAACCCCGGAGCTCTTGTCTCTAGCTGCATATGTATCGAAAGATGGCCTAGTCGGCCATCACTGGAAAGAGAGGCCCATTGGACTTGCAAACTTTATATGCCCCAATATAGGGGAATGCCAGGGCCAAAAGAATGGGAATGGGTGGGTAGGGAAGTGGGGGGCGCTATGGGGGACTTTTGGGATAGCATTGGAAATGTAACTGAGGAAAATATGTAATAAAAATATTAAAAATTAAAAAAAGAAAAAGAAGTGATTTACCGTTAATACCTGCTGGAAAGGGAACATCTATTTTATCCAATAGAGTGACACTGGACTTATCAATTAAATTCCATGGCAGACTATGTGCCTAGTATTAGTTCACCAACACAAACAAATGTTCTTATTTTCTATGTTATTTCTTTTATTTTGTTTTGGTGGTTTTTGGCTGTTTGTGTTTTTTGTTTGTTCCTTTTGTTGGAATTTTTGGGAGAGAGAGGGGGCAGGAAGGAAGGAGGAAAGGAGAAAGGGAGGGAGGGAGAGAGAGAGGGAGGGAGAGAATGTGGGAAGGACTTGAAGGGTTACAGTTGGGAGGATCTGTAAGGACATGGAGGATAAAGAAAAATATGCTCAAAATAGACTGCATGAAAAAGATTAAAATGCTTTAAGTGTATTTGAGTCCACATTAAGGTGCTGAAGAGACAGCTTAATGGCTAAGAATACTTGCAGAGATCGGTTTTGTGTCTCTCAGCTAACAACTTGTAACTCCAGCTCTAAGGGATCTGACATCCTTTCTGTGTTCTGCTGGCACAGAGCAAAACCTAGCCTCAAAACCCACACACTCTCAACACAAACAGAGACTTGAATGCAACATAAAATATTTAAGGGAAATCTTCATTCAATGAGTAAAATTTAAAATTATTAAAGTATCCAGAAAAATTCTTTAAGACAAAGACTATTCACTAGGCTAGTCATATTTTTCTTTTAAAATTAATGAATGTGTAGGAATACCAATAAAAACTATTTATCTGCTCACCTGCATTTGTACTAGAGAAACTAGTGCCAAAGGGGGGGGGGGGCAAGAAGCAAATAAAGTAGATTAAATCTCCTCTTGGGACCTTCCTCATCAATTGTGATATCTCTTTCTTTCAAAAAAAAACACCCAGTATACTTCTTCCCAGAGCAACACTGATGGTGTCTTGATAATAAATTTTCTAAAGTTGTTCAAAGTTATACAGGCTCAGAGATGTATACTGAATTAAGTGTTTTTGAACTAAGACTAAGCCAACTCCAGCTTCACATGGGGCTTTCTCTAGGGAATCTACTAGGGCTGAATCAACCAGATCTCAGCATCAGATATGCCAAATGTATGGCTGCTACCTAAGGTGCTGTGTGCTCTCAGCTCTAGGTCTCTGAAGCTGTTACATCCAAGTTCATTGATGTCATGGGACTACATTCTCTTGTTAGTGTTAATTGGAGGCAAACTGGCATACACAGGCTGCAGGGCAAAAGTCTTTCTGCTGAATTCCATAGCAGTTTCTGTTCTTTCCCCAGATCCCTTTGTCACCTCGATTGGGCTGTCCCCTTCCTTTAAGGAGTGGATTATGTTTATTTATCTTAGTGGTCTCAACATTTCTAAATATCTGGTGTATATAAGCAGCTAATAATTATTTGGAGAGATGAATGTAAGACGTATCACTTCCACTTCAGATTCACACAACTTAAGCACAGTAACTTAACTCGGTAATAGAATGCCCAAGAAAAACAACAAATCTTGAAAATAGGTTCACAACAACGTGATGACTGCACTGACCTTTTATTTGCATTTTCCACTAGTGTATGTTGTCTTTAGTGGAAATTAATTGCTTAAATTAATGAGGAAATATGCGCATGGTACTGAAAAGTTATGGGAGATGTTAAGAAAGGATACTGAGGTAGTATGTCTGGTCTCATTCCCTGACAATGTTCATTAATCCACTTCACAATCCCAGGAGGGCAAATTAGAGCATATAAGGCAGAGAGAATTAAAGACACAACGCCTGTAGGTGACCTACAACTGCCACTAAATGCGCATCTATTCAAAATGCGTGCTTCTGTTTTCGTCATTCCCTAAAGGCCAAAGCCCATGAAAATTCTGCTGCTTCACAGACAAATGTGTGTGCCAAAGGCTCTCTTTGCTGTTCTGTGCAGATAAGAAAGCTTTTTATTTTAAATAAAACCAATGCTGCTGCAAATCCTATACTTGGGTCATTTGCCTCAATTAGCTGGAATGTAAAGAAGGGTAATATTTTCAGGGCTCCTTATTGTCTACTTATGCAGTCAGGCTGTTTAGGAAATTGAACGTGGTCCTACTATGTTGGAAGTAGTGGTGTACATGCCATGCTCCATTTCCATTACTCTGCTACTGTATTTCAGGACTCATTCGGGTAAATATCGGAAACGTGAGAACAAGACAAGCACAGAGGGCAAGCATTAATCCTCAGCCTCAGCTCCTCATTGTCAGCTCCTCCTTCCCAGATCCCCATCTTCAGTTCTTCAGCCTCAGCACCTCACCCTCAGCTCCTCAGCCTCAGCTCCTCAGCCTCAGCTCCTCAGCCTCAGCTCCTCACCCTCAGCTCCTCAGCCTCAGCTCCTCACCCTCAGCTCCTCAGCCTCAGCTCCTCAGCCTCAGCTCCTCAGCCTCAGCTCCTCACCCTCAGCTCCTCACCCTCAGCTCCTCACCCTCAGCCTCAGCTCCTCACCCTCAGCTCCTCAGCCTCAGCTCCTCAGCCTCAGCTCCTCAGCCTCAGCTCCTCAGCCTCAGCACCTCACCCTCAGCTCCTCAGCCTCAGCTCCTCACCCTCAGCTCCTCACCTCAGCTCCTCACCCTCAGCTCCTCACCCTCAGCTCCTCAGCCTCAGCTCCTCAGCCTCAGCTCCTCAGCCTCAGCTCCTCAGCCTCAGCTCCTCACCCTCAGCTCCTCAGCCTCAGCTCCTCAGCCTCAGCACCTCACCCTCAGCTCCTCAGCCTCAGCTCCTAAGCCTCAGCTCTTCACCTCAGCTCCTCACCCTCAGCTCCTCACCCTCAGCTCCTCACCCTCAGCTCCTCACCCTCAGCCTCAGCTCCTCAGCCTCAGCACCTCAGCCTTCAGCTCCTCAGCCTTCAGCTCCTCAGCCTCACCTCCTTGGCCTTCAGCTATCATTGATCTCTAATTTTAGTTTACTTTTAAGGTTGCTACTGAAATCTTTGCTGAGGGCATCATTTGTTGATTCTCACAAAGAGGGACCTCCCAACCCTCAATGTGTCACTTTTCCTGACTCAAGTCAGCTTACCAACCTTTATTATATTAAAAAGTAAATTGACTAAATAGAGATCATTTGTGTAATTTTAGTGAGAAATAAATATACCGTATGTTTATTGCCAGGATGTATGAATAAGAAATGGGAGAGAGAGAGAGAGAGAGAGAGAGAGAGAGAGAGAGAGAGAGAGAGAGAGAGAGAGAGAGAGAAGAACTTGTACTGGTGTGTGCACTCATTTCTCTACACACCTTTTGAGGTCAGAGATTAACATCAGATGTCTTCTTTGTTGCTTGGCATCTTAATTTTTCATTATTCTTTCTTGATCTAGGGTCTCTCATTGAACCTAGGGATGCCATTTCAGTTAAAATGCTTGGTTGGGCATGCTTGAATGATCTGCTTGTCTCTGCTTCCTGAGTAGATGCACAACTCCTCACCAGCTATCTCAGTTGACATCAAGGGTCCAAATTCAAGTCCTCAAACTTGCACAGTAAGTGCTTCTTTTGCTGAGCTATGTCCCCAGCACAAGAAAAGGAATTACCACAGATTTTGCTCTCCAGTTTACGGGCTACTATGACAAAGTACTATAAACCGTGAAGCTTAGATAACAAAAATTAATAATCTCCTAATTCTGGTGGGTAGAATCTCATGATTAAAGTATCAACAATGCTGTCTCATAAATTGTACAGTGACTGTATGTACTGGGAGCTTTGAATGGGCTCCCTGGCTGTTCTGCTTCCTGAGGAATGCTGGAAGTTTGGCTTTGGTTTTCCATAGTTTCTGTTATATTATTCCAATTTCTACATTAATCTCTAAAAGGCTTCTCTACATGCCAGTGTACAAACATTCTTTGTCATAAAGACATTATAGTGGAGTAGGGGTCCACCTTACTCCTGTATAGTCTCAGGCAATTGCAACCATACTGTCCTATATTCATGCAAAACTCCACAGGAAATATGGAAAATTATGAGTTCCCATAGAAGCTTCCAGAAGAAAACATATTCTAACAGTCGTACATATGAAAGAAAACAGAGCAAAATAATGAGAGATAAAAATATTCAGGTCAAGAATGAGTAACATCAGAACAGCACTATGTCAATAAACTTAATGACTTAGTGAAATAGATAATTGCTTTTAAAACACAACTTGTCAAAGCTTACTTATAGTAAAACAGGCAACTAACTGATTATATATATATAATATATATAATATATATACATATATATATGCATATATAAAAAGATTTCACCAAAGAGAAGCTCAGGTATAGATGGTTCCATTACTAAATTCTTAAACATTTAAAAAAATAATATTCTATACAAACTTTGGTGGAATTTTATTATTTTTATTCAATTTTATCAAAAAAATTTATAACAGAAATGTATTCTCTCTTCTTTATAAAAAGCTGTTGAACTAAAACCAGTGTGTCACTGGGAGTGCAACTCCCTATGGTCAAGAGGGGAAGACTCTTCCTTGCCCCCTCCACGGTCTGGTGTCTTCAGGTGTCTTGGCTTGTGGCTACATTGCTTCCATCTCTTCCTCTGTGGTCAGGTTGACCTCTCCTCTCCCTTGTTTGTTTGAGTGTTTCAAATGATGCTTAGCTTTAATCTAATAAGAATACTTGTCTTCGGACTCAAAGTTAACAGGATAAACTGTATCTCTTAATAGCTTACACTAAGTCATGTGTTTGCCTTCTATGGTGACATTCTTTCTTAGCAGATATAGTGCTATCTATCTAAGGTGTCTGAGTATTAAGATGTAGACTAACCTCAGTATCAAAACTGAATAAAACCATGACTACCAAAAGAATACTCTAAATCATTGTTACCCATTAAATCAATGTAAACAGTCTGAACAGATTTTTAGAATTTTAATATAACACCGAGTACAACATGCGTTTTGGTCAAAAGTAAGTAGTTGATTCCTTGATATTTTGAAAATGAAAAGTAAAATTTACTACGAAAAATGAGCTGAACCTAAAACACCTGATATGCTCAGTAATCATAGTATTCAATACTAGTAAAACTTACATTATATTTTCATGTAGATGGGTAGTTTCATTAGGTTTCCTTTCAATTTCTTTCATGCTTTTGTAGGATACAACTTAGAGAATCTGGTTTTGAAATCCATACAAAAATATCAACGTCTAAAAAAAATCCAGATTAATTTTGGAGTTAAGATATATAAGATGACAAGTCACTTACCATCGTGCATGGTATCAGACATTGAAATACATTCATGTAATAGACTAGAATAACCCAGAAGTTAACATATACATCATGAAATGCACATTTCCGAAAAGGACAAAATTCAGTCCATGTTTTGCAATATATAATAAATAATCTTCACATTGAGGGCACAGGCTTATCTATGTCCATGCTTGCCCTTTGTTCTTGCTCTCTCAGAGAATACTGTTTTTTGCTTAATAAGCTCCAACTTTGCTTTATAGTGTAGAAAATTCTGAGGCATACATACAAAATTAAAGTCATAAAACTGGCAAAAAACAAGGCAATAAAAGATAAGCCATGATGGAGTCCTAGGGTATCCAAACCGCTATCCACAAGCAGTGGTGCAAATTTGTTAGTATTTGTTGTGAACCTTGTACCTTTATGTCATTTCTCTTTTATCAGAGAAAGAATACCAAATATTTTCTCTCTGGAACACTTAGGCAATAGAAAAAGGAAATGAGAGTATTTTCACATGCACAGTATGATCCCTTTATACTCTGGAATCTTCTGAAATACATAATTAATAGCAGTCGGGCTGGAAAAGTGGCTGCTGAGCCAACAAAGCACTAGCTGTCCAAGTATGGGAACCAGGGTTTGCATCTCTAGAACACACATAAAAGCTGCTGCATGACATTGGTGACCTCTGCCTGCCATCCTAGTGCTCAGGAGGTGACTTAGTCAGTGTTCTTGCTATGCAGAGGTATAGTGACCATGGCAACTCTTATAAAGGAAAACATTTAAATTTGGCTGGCTTACAGTTTCAGAGGTTCGGTCTATTGAATGATTAGAAGCATAGCCCTAGAGAGGACGGTGGGTGAGAGTTCTATAGAATGCAACAGGAAGAGAGACAGCCACTGGGCTTGTCTTAAACATTTGAAATCCTAAAATCCACACCAGTGTCACATTTTTTGCAACAAGGCATTGCCTCCTCCAACAAGGCCACAACTCCTAATATCTTTGAAGTAGCACTCCTCCATAATGGCCATGCAATTTAAATACATGAGCCAATGGGGGCTATTCCTATGCAAAGCATCACAGTAGGCAAAGAAAGGATTTAGGAAAAGTCAAGAATGTACTGAGAAAACTAAAACAATTGGACCATGAAACTCACAGCTGGGAGGATGGAAATGAGATGGTCTTTCCTCCTTACCTTTCTCTTCTTCAGACTCTTGGTTAACATTTGAGGAATCCAATCCCATACTACCTCCATGCCAGCCTAGCTGTCTATAAACAAACACTTACCCAACTCAACAACACATCTCAGAATTATTACTGTCTTAGTCAAGGAGCTAAAGGGATCTGCAACCATATAGGTGGAACAACAATATGAACTAACCAGTACCCCCCAGAGCTCTTGACTCTAGCTGCATATGTATCAAAAGATGGCCTAGTCGGCCATCAGTGGAAAGAGAGGCCCATTGGTCTTGCAAACTTTATATGCCTCAGTACAGGGGAACGCCAGGGCCAAGAAGTGGGAGTGGGTGGGTAGGGGAGTGTTGGGGGGGAGGGCATGGGGAACTTTTGGGATAGCATTGGAAATGTAAATGAGGAAAATACCTAATAAAAAAATTTTTAAATTTTTTAAAAATTTTAAAAAAAGAAAAAAAAAGTAGATGATCTGACAGTATCTTCTCATCAATCAAGGAAAAGCGCTATTCTATGACTCTTCATAGGAGAGAGGGAGGACCAAGTGAATTTATTATGCATAAGCTATCTTGATCTGGTCATCAAGCACAAAGATGTGTATTGCATATTAATGCCCAGGCAAGGCCTGTGGTGAAGGCTGTTTTCTTATGGAGAGAGAAGCTTTATTACAGTCTTCTTTCATTTCCCCTAAGGAAAAGTCACAGCCACATGAAGCAGAGCAGCATGGCCAATTCTGTTTGTTTTTGCATATATAAACCCTTAAGATATTTTGGATATGAATAGTATTTTGCAAAGCAAACAGATAAAAAAGACCAGAGAGCAAATGAAAATATAGCAAATATTAAAATTCGTATTTTTTTTTTTCTGGAGAGGAGGTTCTCATAGGTTATGTGCTACAATTAAATGTGCCTAAATTAAATTAGAATGCCAAGTGAGGGGTTGAACTTTCCCCGAAAGGGGCTGGTATCCATACAAAGGTCATGTATCCGGGAAAAAAACGATGCCTTTGGAGATTAATGATGATGGCAGTGGTGACAGTGGATCCTTGGAGCAGAAAACAGCAGAATAAAGTGTTTCCATTGTTTAAACAGAAAATTTCTAAATGAGTAGAAGTTTTGATTTTGGGGACAGGTTCTCATGTAGTCCAGACTGGTCTAGAATTCTTTATGTACCTAGGGTACTCCGAAGTCCTGGTCTGCCTCTGTCCACTACCTGAGGACTACAAGTGCAAACAGATGTCACCATGTTGAGCAGTGAAGTTCTTTCAGTGGCCTGCTGGATGCCACTTGCAAGAAGCCTTCACATATGACATCTAGGAGGGTACTGACAGTGTGTACCCCAGAGAGAATTAGAGTGAAAGAAACAAACATCCAAATACAACACACACACACACACATACACACACACACACACACGCACATACACACACACACACACACTGCATTACACTAGATTTGAAGGTGAGCACTTTATATCTATAAAATATATGTATGTATATATATGCATATATATATGTATACACACACACACACACGACATTGGGTTGCACTTCAGTGACAAGTAACATTCAGATTGTCAAATGATTTAAAGCAAGATGTCCTCATTAATTCAACTCTGTGGATCTGTGCTCAGTGCATCTGGGCTCCTGGTGGGTTTTTGTGGTGTTATTTATTTAACACTACTTTCCCAGGTGTCACTATTCCTTCTCCAAAAAAGAGCTCAAAGTGCTTTAAAATGCTTTTCTGCATCTATTATCCACATTTGCACTTGTAACGCCTTTTTTTTCTTAGTCACTTCCCTTAGATTTTCCCTTTCCAATCTTGTGCATTTGTTAAAGGATGATAAATTTTTCAGTGTGCACTCTTCATCCATAATGGAGTTCTGTGTCTAAGAAGACTGTCTGATACACTAAATTAAGTAGCAGGGAGATCCAGTCTCTTCCTCAGAATCCTTTTCCAGATGGACAGAGCAATTGATGAAATATCCAGTGAAAGAGATCTTTCCTATGCATTGGAAATTGATTTCAACCAACGTGTTTCTAATTCATGAATTCTTGGAGAATGTAGGAGCCACTAATATCTGTATGAATTCATGTATCTGCCTCCTCTATATTATAATCAAAATTGCATTGAGATCCAGACTTTGTCAATTTTTGTATTACTGAAGTTTATTTAAAAAGCAAATAAAATCATACTATGTTTATAAGCAAGTACAAGCTATTCATCCCATTCTGTTCTGTAAGATTTTAGCAGCTCCATTGTTTTTCACATAAAAGATGCAATTGACATCACCTGGCCTCCTTCCAATAATGGGATTCTACTATAGCTTCATGATGAAATGGAACTCAAGGAACAACATAGGATTATCAGCACTATTTATCCTACATGCAGATCAAGAGTATACTTGGTTTGCATGTTCTATTCTTTCATATTTTAGGGCCAATCTGTATATGATGACCAACTTTCATTATCACCATTGAGCACCTATCTCTTCATTTACCAATTGAATTCCCCAATGACTAGTCTCAGTAGTAGAACTATCACTGCAATCTCCAGTCAGGAACATACATGGTATGATAAAGATACACTGTAAAGCAGGATCTGGTTCTGGGGCTCTGCAGAACACTGGTATCTCATCTCCAGTATGGATTTCAGTGAAGAGCACTAACCTCTAAGCACATGCAGGATCTCATACACTGAAGTTAGAAGAATGTTTAATGTAAGTTACAGCTATGGAAAGTTTCATGCTTGGAAAATGCTGCATTGGTCTACTCATAAGTGTGTTATAAATAACACAATTGTACCAAAGCGTTTTACTCTCCTCATCTGATATCTGATTCCTCCTTCCCCTTTCCTTTCTTTCTTCCCTCCTTCCTTCCTTCCTTCCTTCCTTCCTTCCTCCCTTCCTTCCTTCCTTCCTTCCTTCCTCCCTTCCTTAACTCCTTCTTTCCTCTTTCTTTCTTTCTTTCTTTCTTTCTTTCTTTCTTTCTTTCTTTCTTTCTTTCTTTCTTTCTCCTCTCTCTTCCTTCCTTTTCTTTCCTCCTTCTTCTCCTCCTTCTTCCTTCTGTTTTTGCTATTGATCATGTAATCACAAATATTCTTTCTAGTGTTTTTTACGACAGAGCAAGGAACATTGCTATAGAATGTCACAGTGGAATTATAATTGTTAGTTTATTGATACAGATGAAACACATTCCAGATATGCTTTAAATTCTAAAACCAGGAGCAAGAAAGTTCTACTTCTGTCTTTTGTGATTCACTAGTCAAAGTCAGTGGAAGGTCATCTCCTTACTCTCTCATATATGAATTTGAGTCTACTAATGAAAGCTTTTCAGAGATTTTCTTGAGATAATGTTTTTATTGATTATCTGCTCCCTGATCATACTCACTTCTCAGTCCTTCCATGTTCACCCCCACCCTTCTGACCACCCCACAAATAAAAATAACATTAAGCTTTCATTCAAATCTGTTCAAGTGGCATGAATTCCTATACTAGCACTGTGTTTCTGCTGGGTCAAGCTTTTTGCTTGATTCTCATGAGAAATCTTCGGTGATGCTTCTCTGACCCTGGATGAGTTTTCACTAGTAAACATACCTTATGGACTGTTCAGGCAGCCAGCATCTGTGAATCTACCTTCATTCATTTGTAGCAATACATGCCTTTGATAAGCCACATCAAAAAAACCTGTCTTGGAAGCATTGCCAATCAATGCCAAGTAAGCAGAACTGTTTTGTTTTGTTGTCGCTTTTAAACCATCAGAATCTTAACTATAAGAATGGGGGGGGGGGGCTAGGATAGAGATCCCTATTATTTTAAAGAAGTTTTCTAGCAAACGTCTAGAATTACTATTTTTTTTTGTTTGTTTACCAAGTTTCTTTATACTAGGTCAAGGTATCATTTGTTCCTTTAGTCTTTTGTGTTTTGGGAGAAAAATCAACATCTTCCAAAGAGCTGAAGCTGAAGATTCCTTACAGATTGAAGACTGCATCATGTGTGTACACACACACACACACACACACACACACTCACACACACACGTTTCCCAGTAATAGAGTGTGATTATAGCTCTTTTCTCCTTTTTTATTATCTATAAAGAAGAGCCTCCATATCTCCATATCTCCATACAGTTAATTTTTTCCTCAATTGATGTATGACCACTGGCCTCTACATTGGGAAGCCCGAAATCCTGTCTGTGTTCAATCATTTCCTATCCTGCACTTAATCCAGATCAAAGGCCATGAACATTACTTCTCTAAATGTAGCTCTATGTCTCTTTGTCTCTCCCTCCTTCCCTCTCTCACTCCCTCTCTCCCTTAGAGACAGAATTTCATCAAACAGCTAAGGTGCTCTCATCTGCATTGCACATTTTTTGAGAAAACTTGGAACGAAAATATAATGAACAATGATTCTCAACTCCCAACCCCTGCTGCGTTTCTACACTGTGCAGTGCCCTATCAGGCCTTTCTTTTTCTTTTCTTGGAACACCAAAGTGACTAATCTCCACTCAAATAAGGACTTAATGTTCCAAATGACAGAAAAGCTCACTTTGTCAAGGAAGGGACTCAATCAGGAGATAACATTTATGTCATTCATTTTCCCATAGAGAAACTGCAGGTCATTTAGGGGAAATAACAAGAAACTGATTCACAAAATTATCATCACTGGCGATTCCTTTGTTATGGAAGAAAGAAACACATTTCTGACATTCTGGTTCAAGTAGAGCTTCCCTTACAGACTCCCATAGCAGTGACCTCTGTGTCTGTCTTAAATTGCAACCATGTCAATTTTTCCTAACACTTGGGGCTGCTTTTGGATTTTCACACCTACAGACTCTTTTCCTCGGCTAGAAGGGCTCCCAAAATAACATGCAAAACTTTCTGTCTACCAGTAAGATGGTGAGGTTCCATGTCCCCAGTTGGCTCTGATTATTAAAGAAAGTTGTCAGTGGCCAATGGCTGGGCAAGGAGACAGAAGTGGGACTTTAGATTTTTAAGGGCAAGGGAATATGGGAAGAAGAAGGGTTTAGAATCACAATGTCAGGGAAGGAATAGGATGTAAACATGAGAGCCATGAATGACAGAGAACCAGTCATGTGACAGCCAGGGAAGAGTGGCACCAGGGGTCACACTCCCTGGCTGGGTCTCTGGTAGCAGAGCTGAAATATAAAATGTAGTAAGAAATAATTAAGGAATATCTGAGGAGAAAGTGTGTTAGCCATAAGAAAGTTTGGAAGCAATCAGCCATGGAGCTGCTTAGGATGTATTAAAAATAAGCCAGTGTATGTGTGTGCGTGTGTGTGCTTCATTCACAAATCTAGAGCATTTTGGTGAATTGTCGAGAAGCACACATGCACACTGCCTGGTGTGTGTGTGGGGGGGAGTTTAGAGGTGATTAACTACTTTATTTCATCAGGAGTCTCTTACACAACCCCGACAAACAACTAAAAACAGGGATTCCACTTCTCAGTGAGTGCATATCATGTGTTCTTTTGTGATTGGGTTACCTCAAGCAGGATGATATCCTCCAGATCCATCCATTTGCGTAAGAATTTCATAAATTCATTGTTTTTAATAGCTGAGTAGTACTCCATTGTGTAAGTGTACCACATTTTCTGTATCTATTCCTCTGTTGAGGGACATCTGGGTTCTTTCCAACTTCTGGCTATTATAAATAAGGCTGCTATGAACACAGTGGAGCATGTGCCCTTGTTACATGTTAGAGCATCTTTTGGGTATATGTCTAGGAGTGGTGTTGCTGGGTCCTCAGGTAGTACTATGTCCAGTTTTCTGAGGAACTGCCAAACTTATTTCCAGAGCAGTTGTACCAGCTTGCAATCCCATCAGCAATGGAGGGATGTTCCTCTTTTTCCATATCCTTGCCAGTACCTGCTGTCACCTGAGTTTTTTATCTTAGCCATTCTGACTGGTATGAGGTGGAATCTCAGGGTTGATTTGATTTTCATTTCCCTGATGACTAAGGATGTTGAACATTTTTTTAGGTGCTTTACATACATTCAGTATTCCTCAGTTGAAGCTCAGAATACCCAAGATACAATTCACAAACCACATGAAACTCATGAAGAAGGAAGACCAAAGTGTGGATACTTCAATCCTTCTTAGAAGGGGGACAAAACACCCATGGAAGGCGAAACAGAGGCAAAGTGTAGAGCAGAGACTGAAGGAATGACCATCCAGAGACTGCCCTACCTGGAGATTCATCGCATACACAATCATCAAACCCAGTGGATGCCAACAAGTGCTTGCTGACAGGAGCCTGATATAGCTGTCTCCTGAGAGGCTCTGCCAGTGCCTGACAAATACAGAAGTGGATGCTCACAGCCATCCATGGGACTGAGCACAAGGTACCCAATGAAAGAGTTTGAGAAAGGACCCAAGGAATCGAGAGGGTTTGCAGTCCCATAGGAGGAACAACAACATGAACTTACCAGTACCCTCAGAGCTACCAGGGACTAAACCACCAACCAAAGGGTACACATGGTGGAATTCATGTCTCCAGCTGCATATGTAGCAGAGGATGGCCTAGTTGGATATCAAAGGGAGAAGAGGCCCTTGGTCCTGTGAAGGCTCTATGCCCCAGTGTAGGGGAATGCCAGGGCCAGGAAGTGAGAGTAGTTGTGTTGGTCAGTAGGGGGAGGAAGGAGGGGATATGTGAAGGGAGTTTTCAGGGGGGAAACTAGGAAAGGGGATAACATTTAAAATGTAAATAAAAAAAATATCCAATAAAGACAAAAAAGGGGGGGGTCCCATGTCTGTATTGGAGGTTTTATTAGGTGGTCTTTGGTTCATGGAGAGGGAATTGTCAGCCCAGAGGAGAAAATTTTATTTAAAGTATGTAAGTCTATTTATACACAGAATGTGTGTACTATAGCTTTTACTGATTTAGAATTCATCAGTGTTATTTTTACACTTCCTCCTTCCTCTGTAGTTACCTCATTTCCCCCTCCCTCAAAAGTCCCCTGTTACCACTCTAATTCCTGGCATGAGCCTGGGAGAGTGGAGCTAAAATTGAGGCAGACTAAAGACTCATGCAAAAACCAAGTTTATTCAGAACATCAGACAATTTATACTCTTAGGGTGTTCTTGAGGGTTAGGCAAAGTCATATGCACAAAGGTCACCTGAGTTCTGGGTGTATACAATCACCAGGACTACACATGTTTGGAAATATTATCTAAATAATAGTAGTAAAATGATGGGTAATCTGAAATAAACCCACTTCTATTCACTACACCTGGATGGGCCACAGAAGCACATCCCAAGAAACCATGTTAAGGAGAAACAGAAGTTACAGTCATTTTTGTCTTGTTGCCTTGGGGTTATCTCACAAGTTCTTAAAAGCTCTTAGACAACTTCATTCATGGATATGTTCTGAAACTTCCCTCTTTTCCCATTTTCCCAACCAGATCACTTCTATCCTGCTATTGACCCTTGCCCACTTATTGCTCTGCTAAAACCATACCCTGACAATGGTCCCTTTTACTATTCTAGTTTCTGCAGTTACACATCATATTGTGGTGTTCAAACCCATTGGAAAAGATCAAAGACTTAGATTTATTTCAACTTTAGATTAATTGAATTTATTCTTACTATTAACAGAAGGACAACAACCTTAAAGCCAAAGAGCATGCCCCACAGACTGGGGTTAAGGATGGGGTTTTACAATCATCCATTATGACCAAGTAGCTTTCATCCCAGGGATTCAGGGATGGTTTAGTATACGGAAATCCATCAACGTAATCCACTATATAAACAAATTCAAAGACAAAAACCACATGATCATCTCGTTAGATGCAGAGAAAGCATTTGACAAAAATCCAACACCCCTTCATGATAAAAGTCTTGGAAAGATCAGGAATTCAAGGCCCATACATAATAAAAGCAATATACAGCAAACCAGTAGCCAACATCAAACTAAATGGAGAGAAACTCGAAGCAATCCAACTAAAATCAGGGACTAGACAATGCTGTCCAATTTCTCCCTACCTATTCAACATTGTACTTGGGAAGAGAGGCCCCTAGGTCTTGCAAACTTTATATGCCCCAGTACAGGTGAATGCCAGGGCCACAAGTGGGAGTGGGTAGGTACAGGAGCAGGGCAGGAGGAGTGTATAGAGGGTATTCAGGATAGCATTTGAAATGTAAATAAAGAAAATATCTTATTTTTTAAAAAAGGATAGGGTTTTAAAGCAGACATCAGAAAGATGTGCATTATACCTAGCCATGGAATCCACAGCTGAGCAGTAAAATTGTCTTCTCCCCGTTGTCTTTTTCTTTCTGATACATAGTACTAAAAAGAGCCTCTTGTCCCTTCCCCATAGTGAAAAGCCAGTTTTATAGAAAGTATGGCAGCTGTTAATACCTCAAGGCCCATTGGCCCAGTTTCCTATTCTTATCTCACCTGCAGGTCTCTGGGCCTCCGGGGCATTTCAAGGCCAAGGGTTAACAGCCTTAAGGGATGCTCGGTTCCATAGTAAGTCTCAGGGCCTGGGTAAATTATCATTTAGGTCTGAGCACTCTAATGACTGGGAAAGAACAGTTCATTGCTGAGCAGAAAAAATAAACCTATTTCAGTTGAGGGCTGGCTGTCATGTCTGCACAACTGAAAGAGGCTTCCTTCCCTGCTGAGAATCAGTACTGATGCAGTCAAGTAATTTGGTTCCTCTGGAGGGATGGCCTTGTGGGGTATTTTACAAAATCAAAACTTACATTGCTGCTGTTCTCACCCCTCAAACTGCTGCCTTAGCCTATACCAGGTGTGATGCAATTAAGTTTTGACTTTAAAAATTCTACCCAGTTTGGTCTCCTCCCAAAATGATGATGAGAGAGGATGATCACAAGGTAAGAGCTAACTCAAAACTCTATCTCTGTCTCTCTGTCTCTGTCTCTCTCTCTGTTTGTCTCTGTCTGTCTCTGTCTCTCTCTGTCTCTGTCTCTCTCTGTCTCTCTCTTTTTGTTTGTCTCTGTCTCTCTGTCTCTGTCTCTGTTTGTTTGTCTCTCTGTCTGTCTCTCTGTCTCTCTCTCTCTCTCTCTCTCTCTGTATATCCAAAATGAGAAAATGTTTGGAGATAAGCCTCCAGCAGGCACTCTACCTTTATGTGTGATAATTACTAACTTGTAAAAGTATTTGGAAAAATGGGGAGAAACATTTACTATCTCTAAACTGCTTTATCTTGTGAGTTTAACAAAGTACTAGCCAGTACAAAAGTAAACAAACAAACAAACATGATCACAAACAGGCTGTCTGCTTCTTTAATTAAAATGTAAAATATCGGTTTAAAAAAGGTAAGATTGATAACTCATAACAAAAGAGCTATTCAACAAACATGAGAGCTAAATTAGAGCTAAAATGAAAAATATATTTAAAATATTTTTAGTTGTTATTAAAACTAAAGAAAAATCTTAAAATTACTCCTCATCTCTTTCTCTGACCTTGCTTGTCTGTATTAGACTTGGGTTCCGTCTTTTTTTAGTTGCACCACCGCTTTGTCAGTGTTGTTCATCTTCTCAAATAATAGGCTCACAAGTTCCTTTATTGTTTGAATTGCTCTTTTTTCTATTTCTTTGATTTCTACTCTGATTTTTATTATTTCTTGCCACTGAGTTTGGTTCATTGCTGGCTATCATTTTTAAATCTGTTTTTGTCATAGAAAATGTTCCATTTTCCTTCAATTACAGCTGATTGTTTTGATGATGATATTAGTTGAGGCTGACCATTTGTACTGACTGGTTTTGTGTGTCAACTTGACACAGGCTGGAGTTATTACAGAGAAAGGATTTTCAGTCGTAGAAATGCCTCCATGAGATCCAGCTATAAGGCATTTTCTCAATTAGTGATGAAGAGGGGAGGGCCCCTTGTGGGTGGCTACCATCCCTGGGCTGATAGCCTTGGGTTCTATAAGAAAGCAAGCTTAATATGCCAGAAAGATTTTGCTGACAGAACCCTGATATAGCTATCTCTTGTGAGTTGTGCCAGTGCCCAGCAAATACAGAAGTGGATGCTCACAGTCATCTATTGGATAGAACACAGGGCCCCTAATAAAGGAGCTAGAGAAAGTACCCAAGGAGCTAAAGGGGTCTGCAACCCTATAGGAGGAACAATATGAACTAACCAGTACCCCCCAGAGCTGTGTCTCTAGTTGCATATGTAGCAGAGGATGGCCTAGTAGGCCATCAATGGGAGAAGAGGCCCTTGGTCTTGGGAAGACCATATGCTCCAGTACAGGGGAATGCCAGGGCCAGGAAGCACGAGTGGGTGGGTTGGGGATCAGGGTGGGGGGAGTGTGTAAGGAACTTTCGGGATAGCATTTGAAATGTAAATGAAGAAAATATCTAATAAGAAAGAAAGAAAGAAAGAAAGAAAGAAAGAAAGAAAGAAAGAAAGAAAGAAAGAAAGAAAGAAAGGAAGGAAGGAAGGAAGGAAGGAAGGAAGGAAGAAAGAAAGAAAGAAAGAAAGAAAGGAAGGAAGGAAGGAAGGAAGGAAGGAAGGAAGGAAGGAAGGAAGGAAGGAAGGAAAGAAGGAAGAAAGGAAGAAAGAAAGAAAGCTGAGCAAGTCAGGGGAAGCAAGCCAGTAAGTAACATCCCTCTATGGCCTCTGCATCAGCTCCTGCTTCCTCACATGCTTGAATTCCGGTCCTAACTTCCTTTGCTGATGAACAGCAGTGTGGAAGTGTAAGCTGAATAAACCCTTTCCTCCCCAACTTGCTTCTTGGTCATAATGGTTTGTCCAGAAATAGAAACCCTGACTAAGGCACCTTCATAGTCTTTTAAAACTGGCAATGCATTTTTTCTTTTTGTTTTCCTTTCCTTTCCCTTTCTTTCTTTCTTTCTTTCTTTCTTTCTTTCTTTCTTTCTTTCTTTCTTTCTTTCTTTCTTTCTTTCTTTCTTTCTTTCTCTCTCTCTCTCTCTCTCTCTCTCTCTCTCTCTCTCTCTCTCTCTCTCTCTCTCTCTTTCTTTCTTTTTTTGGTTTTTCGAGACAGGCTTTCTCTGTATAGTCCTGACTGTCCTGGAACTCACTTGTAGATCAGGCTGGTCTCGAACTCAGAAATTCGCCTGTCTCTGCCTCCCAAGTGTAAAGGCGTTCGCCACCACCGCCCGGCATTTTTTCAAAGACTTCTGGATTTCCAAGTTTCCATTCTGCTATAATTCTGCTTGGCTTTCTTTTATATATGACTTGAATTTTTCTCTTCTCTTAAAGCTTTTCAATATACTCTTTTTATTACGTATTCTTAGTGTTTTAACTATGATTTGCCATGGGTATTTTCTTTTCTGGTCTTGTCTATTTGGTGTTCTGTGTAGTTCTTGTATTTGTATGACTGTGTCTTTCCTTAGTTTTAGGAAGATTTCTTCTGTGATCTTGTTGAAGATCTGCTCTCTGTAGTTTGCTTAGGTTCTTCTTTCTCATCTATACCTATAATTCATGTAATTTTTTATGGTGTCCTACATTTTCCTCATATTCTTGCCTTATGTTTTAAAATTACTTTCATATTCCATGTTACTTGTTCATGATCCTCAGCATTTATCTCTGAGCCCTGCTATTCCATCTTCTACTTGGTTCATTTGGATGAAAGGCTTTCCTCTGAGTTTTTGAGTTTAGTTACTAGGTTTTTCAATTTCATTTGATCTCCAGTTGGGTCCTTGTCAAATTTACCTCTTCATTGAATTCCATTCATGAGCCCTACATTGTCTTCTGCATTCCCATCACCCTTATGTAAAGCTGGTTTTTGGGGTATCACTCAGACATTTATTCCCCTTTATTTCTATCTGTTTCTTTAAATTCTGTGAAATATTTAATGAAGCTTAATATTGTTCCTTTAAATTTTGTGTCTCTGTTCATCTAGGTGATTCACCTTGGCAAACACTTCTGCAGGACTGTGGGTTTTGGAGAGAGGATATTAGCTTGATCTTGTTGGTATTTTGAGATCTAGGCATGGACGTCTTCTGATACCTCTGAGTCTTATGTGGACAGATCAGGATGGGAAAGAAGAGGTTGTGCTGGTGGGTTGGAGCAGGGGAGTGGTTCTGATGCTTTGAACAGGAGAGCCTGGTCTCCAAATGTTTCTTCTCTTCTTCTTCTTCTTCTTCTTCTTCTTCTTCTTCTTCTTCTTCTTCTTCTTCTTCTTCTTCTTCTTCTTCTTCTTCTTCTTCTCCTTCTCCTTCTCCTTCTCCTTCTCCTTCTCCTTCTCCTTCTCCTTCTCCTTCTCCTTCTCCTTCTCCTTCTCCTTCTCCTTCTCCTTCTCCTTCTCCTTCTCCTTCTCCTTCTCCTTCTCCTTCTCTTTCTCCTTCCTCCTCCTCCTCCTCCCTTTTCTTTTGTTTTTGTTTTTTTGAGACAGGATTTCTCTGTGTAGCTCTGGCTGTCCTGGAACTCACTCTATAGACCAGGCTGGCCTCGAAATCTGCCTGCCTCTGCCTCCCAAGTGCTCAGATTAAAGGCATGTGCCATCACTTCCTGGCCTTCCAATTGTTTCTTGTATCAAAAAAGATGCCAGAGGCAAATGGATGGGTAGAAAGCAAGAGGTGGGACTTCCAGCTTTACACAGGCAAGGAGAGAGGAGAGGGCAGAAGGAGATCAAGATACTTGGGAGAGAGAGATCTAACAAACTCAGCTGCAGGGGAGATGTAGGCAGAAAAGGAAAATGGCCCATAGAAGGGCAACCTGAAAGTGTCTTGGGCAGCAAGTCCAATTGTGTTCACATTAGGTAACCAGGCACCTAAGTTGAGGGAAGGGTTACAGGTTTAGAGCTAGGAATAATGGTGACTAGGCTACTAAGCTGAGGGAAGATTTAGAGGTGTTGAACTAGATGTAAAGAGAAGGGCACTCTAGATACCAGAGGCTTAGGAGAGCCCCAGTATAGGGGAATGCCAGGCCAGGAAGCTGGAGTGGGTGGGTTGGTGAGCTGGGGGAGGGGATAGGGGGTTTTAGAGGGAAAAATCAGGAAAGGGGATAACATTTGAAATATAAATAAGGCAAATATCTAATAAAAAAAAGAAGAGCCCAGCCACTAAGCCAGTAAGGCAGGGTAAAAATGAGCGTGTGTGTGTGTGTGTGTGTGTGTGTGTGTGTGTGTGTGTTTCACCTGGGGATCCAAGAAAATCTGGGAGCTTGGCTGGTAGCATGAGCTGCCCCAGAGCGTTAAAGCTGGGTAGTAAAAACTACACACTAAGGATGGTCTTAGAAGTTGAATATGGCCAGGCGGTGTGGCACACTCCTTTAATCCCAGCACTTGGAGGCAGAGGCAGGCGGATTTCTGAGTTTGAGGCCAGCTTGGTCTACAAAGTGAGTTCCAGGACACCCAGGGCTACACAGAGAAACCCTGTCTCGAAACAAGAAGAAGAAGAAGAAGAAGAAAAAGAAGAAGAAGAAGAAGAAGAAGAAGAAGAAGAAGAAGAAGAAGAAGAAGAAGAAGAAGAAGAAGAAGAAGAAGAAGAAGAAGAAGAAGAAGAGGAGGAGGAGGAGGAGGAGGAGGAGGAGGAGGAGGAGGAGGAAGAAGAGGAAGAGGAAGAGGAAGAGGAAGGAGGAGGAGGAGGAGAAGGAGAAGGAGAAAGAAGGAGAAGGGGAAGGGGAAGGGGAAGAAGAAGAAGAAGAAGAAGAAGAAGAAGAAGAAGAAGAAGAAGAAGAAGAAGAAGAAGAAGAAGAGGAAGAGGAAGAGGAAGAGGAAGAGGAAGAGGAAGAGGAAGAGGAAGAGGAAGAGGAAGAGGAAGAAGAAGAAGAAGAAGAAAGTTGAATATGGCACCTGATGTGGGGGCAGAATGAAGTCAGATGGACAGAGAAAACTGTTGGTGTACAAGATGAGCTTCATGACTCATTCTTGGAATCTGAGGTTAAATTTTGATGGAAGTGTTTGATATGGAATCAGAGGAGCCTATGTGTTTGGAGACAAGTAGCAATCAGGGGAAGACTGGCCTAGATAAGCATTTGCAGCAGAAGCAGGGGAAGACAAACTAAGTTGGAGGTCTGGTTTGGGACCCAGGCTAGATCTGGCATGTTAGGGAGAAAGCATGAATGGAAGGGCCAAAGAGATTCAGTAGATTAGATGCCAGAGGAGTAGGGAGCTCTGGCTGGGTAGAATGTTTGGGTTTAGAGGCAGAGAAGAGATCTGTAGGTAGTGGCAGGTAGAATAGGTCTTGGCAGTAGACACTGGCTGTTGGCTGTGCAGGAAGGCTCACACTAGGCTGGGTCATGGTATGTGTGACACAGGCAAGACCTGGTGGGTTGAGGATACGGATTAAATGAGGCAGGGAGAATAACTGAGATAGATCTGGAGAAGGAGGTAGAAAGTCTTAATGTATAGTTTTATTTTTTTTTTAAATATGTAATGGATAGTGCTTTGTAAATATTATTGGGCACATATTATATCCCAAGAGGGACTGAAACTTTAACTGATTAGTACATAGTATAATCAAATTATGGACTGATACTTCAAACAAATGTTTATCCTAATCTGCATCTCAGGTTTCATACAGAATTAACAGAATGTATGACTATTCAGGGGCTATTTCACTGAACTTCCCACTGGACAAGGTGAAATGTTAAGTTATACCCTGCTAATGTCAATAATTTCATCCAAGCGTTCATTTAATGCATTTTCAGTTGTCAATCACAACCTTCTCCATAGATTTAAGGATTACAGGTTTTGGCAATCACTAAATTAATCTAGAATGAGCAGATTTACAAAAAATATACAAAGCCTCTTGAATATGAATTTCAAAGGGTCATAAAATTTATGATATTTATAAAATAAAAAAAAATTCTCTCCCTGAAATTCAATTGGATTGAATAATAAATTTGATGTCCTGCATTTCATCTGGAGGCAGTTCCCTATGGCTTCCTCCAATTATATTTCTTCTTTACTAAAAAGGTTGTATCATGTGAATTGATGTCTATGTTAAAGGCTTGATTCTGCATTGACTCTGATATAGCATGAATAAGTTCTTTGGTCATGTCTATTTGTGGTTCTAAATGCCTCTTGGATGTCAGTGTCGATTTCTTTCTCTAGGTTTTAGAGAATTGTCCTATAACTTAATTGACTAAATTATCTCTAGCCTTAAACTTTATCATAGATTCTTCTATTTAATTTCTGAACAGTTTGTTCTCTTTTATGAGTTCTAGAATTCTTAGGAGTTTCACTGATGCTTTATTTTACACACATACACACACACACACACACACACACACACACAGATGAATTATTTTATTGTCTCAGTCCTTCATTCATGTAATTTGTTCTTCTTGTTGGTCTTGTCCATTGGTCAAAATTTATGCTGCATTATTTGTTCGATTAGTAGGATCGACTGACTAATACATTTCCAGCATTTATTTTAGGATCTTAATTTTTTGTGGCTTTTCTTTATGTCTCTTAATTTCTCCTCTAAGTTGTTAAACATTGATTTTCCTGTTTTTCTTATCAGGCACTGAGTTGATTCTCTTATGCTATGAACTGCCTACTTCCATATTCTATGTATCAAGTGAGTTTTTAAAAGTATGACTCTGAATTTTTTGTCTTCCATTTTAGCTACCCCTTTATTATTGGTTTCTAGTGTCTAAGAGCTATGTTCCTATAAAGAATCAGTGACTTGCTTGTTCATATTTTTTATACTTCTTTATTATATTCCATGTGGGATGAATATGTTCTGCAGTTTTTATTTTTCCCTACCCTTTTTACTTTATTTTCCAAAGATCTTCTAGTGAATTGTCTTCATTTGGATTTGTAGTCTTCACTAAGATTTAAGGGGTAAACTCTCTGCAGAAACAGACCCCATGCCCTGGCAGCAGTTCTGGAGTTTGCTTGACTTTCTTATATCTGTGATAAGGTCCAAAGACAGTGACACTGAAGTGCTAATTGGCAAAAACATAGAATATTGTTTATCCGAATAAAAGCTTTTGATAGTAAGTTAAAGAGGAGATAACTTAAAATAGGAAATGAAAGATGTATAAATGAAAGGGAAAGTATATAAGTTTATCAGTGAGAAAATTAATGTGACAATATTATAAAGTAGATGCAAATAAAGACAAGTCAACAACAACTCTGAATCTCTGAATACCTACTAGGATAAAATAAAAATGGAAATAAAACTATTACTTAATTAAAGTAGAATCCTGTATAGTAAAACTTAAAAATCCTCCAGTAGATATCAAATAAAACAAAGCACAAAACTTTATCACATTCAAAAGTCAGAGAATTGAAGAAATGTTGTTTCCATGTGACTCTCTTCTGGTATAATATGTGCTATGCAGACAGGTAAATGCTGACTTATCCAGTTTGAATTTCCAAGGACATGCAGATAATCAATGCTTTGGTTTATTCAATCAATGCTTCTAACAGTCTAACTCAGCCTGGCTAGAGAGAGGACAGTCCATGTTGTCACTGGAAGATTTAAAACCAAGGACCTCTTTGCTGCTCATAGTCTTCTCTGCATCTGTCTTTTCCACATATCAGCCTCACTGTCTTTTATTACAGACATGTAATATCTCTTCATATTGTAGGTACAAGGCTGCTGAAAGCACAAAAGAAAAGAAAAGAAAAGAAAAGAAGACAGAATTCTACCTACTAATACTGTCTATGATGTTGTCAGTTTACAAATGCTTATTAGAATATCTTAAAATCATTTACACTAACATTTTAGGTGGACATCATTCTGCTAGACAGCTGTAGCATTATGATTAATTATATAAGAGAAACAGAACATTTCTAGCAGAGCTCCCATAGGAAGGAGTTTCCAGGGAAGTAGTGCTGCTCATAGAAACCAGGAGAAATACAGGTCAGTGAACAACAGGCAATCACTGCAGGGACCTGACGAGTATTAAATTAGCATGAGGCACAGAATTAATTAAACCACAGTGAACATCACTTATAACTGAGCACCTTATGGAAGCTTAGAAAAAAAAAAAACTCGTTTGAGAAAATGTCATTTAACTACAAGCATAGAAAGAAATGGGAGAAAGACTGTTCCTACAAAAGGAACGATCCTTGAAGAGGCCTTAAGGTAGGAACATGCATAAACTTGATAGAAAGGTCACCATGGCTTAAGTGTATTTCAACGTGAAGTTTCAATGGCAAATTCCAAATCATGCCCTTAGGAAGAGAGGAAAATCATCTTCAAGTACAATGGATTCTTATTTAAAATATGAGCAAATTCCAGTGGATATTTTTTACAACATAGTTTATAGATAAGTATTTGTAGGGTATGGTGCAATAATAGTGGAAGATATAAGTGGATATAGAAAAGCTAACTTCAGCAAATGGGAGGTGAGTTCCAGGAAGAAGAGCTGGGAAGGAAAGGAGTTACTCATGTATTACGGAGAGATCACCCTTGTTCTGGTTATTACCACACATTACTTTTTAAGAAAAGTCAAAAAGAAAAATCAATAAATGTCATGAGATACCTTCCTACTTTTTTTTTTATCAATTCAATGTTACATTTTTCTCAGCCAATTAATTTGACAGTCAAGTTGGTCTTGCATAAAGATACCTGATAGTAATCAGGATAAGTTCAAGAGTGAAACACATTTATTTTCTGAACATAACATTTGTATATTATTATATACTATTGAATGTCAGGAAAATTCTGAGTATTAATTAAATTAACTGAAAACAAACACAGATACAATAGCTTCACTGACATAAGACTTAGAATATTGCATACAATTTGTATGTTCTTCTGAGTTTCACAATAGCATTGCTTTATCTCATTCCATCTTTAACCAAGAATTCAATTACTCCTTTGTCCAGTGTATCATTCACAAGAAAGATAGTAAAGAAACAGAAGAGACCATTTCTATAGTAACATCATAGTTATCAAACTGTAATGTCTCACTTTGCATAATTTATACATTAATATTATGATCAAAAGACACAGTATATCTACAACATATATGTAGGTATGGGAAAAGCAGTATACTAAGGCTCTGTTACTATCTATTATTTCAGGAATTACTTAAAATTTTGGGAAATGTCCCTCACAAGCAGGGCGAGGTAGTGTGTGCTTTGGCTAGGATGGACTAAGACATAGTCCTATAACAACAACCCACATGTCTTAAGATACAGGAAGATCTTCCGTGCCTTACATAATCATCCAGAGAAGGTGTTCTTGGCAAGAAGGCATCTATTTACCATGACTCAGACACACAGGAGACAACAGTAATACCAGCTTCATGAATGCGCCTGTGCTGGTTATCTCAATAGGAAGAAAGAAAAGAGTATAAGAAGACATCTACTAGTGTGAGTCTAGGTGTGAATTGGCTTCTATATCAATGTTCAATCCAAAGTGTCCAGGAAATGTGATCAAATGAGACAGCTGGGTTTCAGACTGGTTTTCTGATTATGAAAGAAGAATCTGAGATTTAGTGTGAATCCCTTTCCGTTGTGTGTTATGAAGACTACTGACAATTAGGAGAATGTGACTCAGTAGAAAATCAAGATAATGCCCTTGTCCTAGATTCCATTTATAGATTTTGTTGAACTTGGTCATCAAACCAAGATGAGTGGCAGCAATGAGGGAGACATTCTTCCCGAAAAGGCTGTCCATAGCAGCTCTGTGATCTTTAGTGTTGTCGAGGCAACGCTTGGCACATAGGGCTGTGGTAGAAATATGGTGATGTGAGCTACCTAAGAATATTGGTGGACATGCCTTGGCCGAGCACACAAGGAGAAAACTTGATAATTGTTAAAATTTTCACTCATCCATGTCTCTTGCACAGTCAATTTTCATTTTCTACTGGAGGTAGGCTTAGAGCCTTGAGCAGCATAAATGTGCTCTCTCAATCAATCCCATACCAAACTAAAACATTTGTACACATTTGAAGATTTGGTAAAATTGAGAGTTCAACTCACTGTTATACAAAAACTTGTGGACATTCTTGCCTTGTGGGCTTGAGGTGTAGACTCATTTTAGTTCAGCCAACAATGGAAGACTCAAAGTGGGAACCTCTGAAATCATATCCTGCCTTTCTTTGATGGAAACCTAGACCTTTATTAGTAAGTTCTCAACAGGAAGGAAAATGTATGGTGAGATGGGGAGGTAAAGAGTGACAGAAATTGTCTATGTGGTAAAGTTCCTCAGCCAGGCAAATTAAGCGGGAGGGAAATAGAAGACATTTGTTAGCAGGTCTCTTTGTCAAGGTTCTTCAAACAAACAAACAAACAAACAACACACACCAAATACCTATGGAAATGTAAACATAAAGGGAATCAATATTTCATAATGTGTTGAAAGAAATATTTGTTTAAAATAGGTTTTAAAAATGAAAAAAAAAACCTACAAAACCTCACTCTTTGGTAAGATTCCTCATTATTTAAGTGCTACTGGTTTAAATATCAATCAAACCTAAAACCATGCCACAGTGATGTCTAGAATGACGTTTGGTCATCACAGTCTCATTGCCATATGAAACTATCCATGACAGGAAAGATGCTTCTAAACATATGGAAACCAAAATATCCAACCTTAGTTTCTAGGAATGTAGGTCATCATATTAGTTAGGATATTTTCCTTGACAGAGAGAGAGAGAGAGAGAGAGAGAGAGAGAGAGAGAGAGAGAGAATGAGGTAGATTTTTTTTCTCCTTTGGCCTTTGGCTAAGTTTTCTGGAATAATCTAGATGGATAATCATATAATTATAGACAACAGATAAACAAGTATAATTGAAATAATAGTAATCAAAGAAAAAGAGGACTTCAGTTTGAGAGAAAATAAGAGGGGAGAAGAAGGCTTTCTTTAGAGGAAAGAAAGGAAAGAGGTAGGAAGATGCAATTATATTTTAATTAGAACATAGTTTTCAAAAATTAAGCATGAAGAAAGGTTTCTTTCACGAATATTAAAGTGACAGTCTTCTGCTGATTTTGTCATAAATCTTTCCTAAATAAATAAAATCTCCATCCTCTTATGGGAAAGGGGGTTAATATCAAATATTAAATATTAAACTTTCTTGTCTAAATGAAGCCAGTAAGAACTAGGTTACTATCTCCATGAAATATACTTAAATGCAAACAATGTAATAAATGTTTTGTAATTTGTATTTTTACAAGAGTGCTCTAAACAGATTTTCTGATTAACTGCATGGAAATTGGCATCCTATAAAATCATATGATGAGCCTAATAGTAACAGAATATACTATGTTCTGAATGAGGTATGGCTAAATTTATGCTAAGCACCAAAGGCACACAGTAAATTTGCTTTAAACGAAGGAAGTTTATGAAATAATTAAAAACTTTTTGGTAGAAAAATGGTAATTTCAATCTCATTTTACAAAACTCACCCTTTCCTTTGCTTTTGGGGTTAAAATTGTGTGGACATATTTAATCAGTAGACATTTTGAAAATCTAAAATATATAGTCCCTCAATATATAGGATAAAAATCTCATTTGTAAACATAGCTATGCACAGTCTTAGGTTATGAAAGCAGTCTATAAGACAGCAATATTTTTTGTATATTAGTCCAGTTAAACATTCTGCATCTCATGATGGAGAAAGCAGCGACTCACAAACCATAACCTCTATAATTAAAAGCTGATAGCTGTGTAAAGAAGGGAAGTCAGTGTTATTTGGGGGCAGGACTCACAGTAGGTCAACAGTCCTACAGTGGCTGGACCCATACTCATGAATGTTTGAACATCACTAATGGATCAGGAGTTTAAATATAATCCATGAGCCGGGCAGTGGTGGTACACACCTTTAATCCCAGCACTCGGGAGGCATAGGCTGGCAGATTTCTGAGTTTGAGGCTAGCCTGGTCTACAGAGTGAGTTCCAGGACAGCCAAGGCTATCAAAAAAAACCCTGTCTCAATAAATAAATAAATAAATAAATAAATGGAAAAAATAATGCATGAAGTTGAATATGGGAACAAGAGTCTGGAGGGTTTGTCTGAGAGAGGTAGAGGGAGAAGTGAGAGGTGAATATGATCAAAACTATAAACATGTGAAATTCTTAAAGAATTACTCCAAATATTATATTTACTTATTTTATTTTATGAGTATTCTATATATGCAAATAAATGTGTTTTGGCCCCATCTGTCCATCAAGTCCTCTCCTATTGTTCCAGCCACTCTTCACTTCTCTAAAATTTCATGTGCTTTTTAAAAAGGAAAACTCATTGAGTCCACTTAGCCAATAGTACTAAATACTGCCTAAATACCCTGAAGGAAATAATCCCCACACTGATTTAGGCACTTTTTGTTTGATGATCTGTGGTGCTGTGGAGAGGCTCTGTTTCCCTGGAAAGTTAACACACAGCACTCCCATAGCGGTCAGAGCACCGTTTCATCACTGAGCGTGTCTTTCTAGAGCAGTTATTATTGTAGCTTGCAGGGTTTATAATTAGGTAGGATTGTTGATTACTTGTTTCCCCTGGGAGAATGCCAAGAACCTCCTAGAACTGTTAAAACTAAGGCCTTACTGTCCAGTGCATGTGATGTTTGAGGGTGTCAATAGGACTATACTAAATAAATGTGTGTGCGTGAATGTAGGGCTATATACTAAGGCATGGATAGTCTCTCTAGGGCAATTTTCTCTAAAGAAAAAAGGCTCTATTTCTCTATCAACCATCAGTTGCAAATAACTTCTCAGGTAGGTGTTGGATTTCATGCTACACTTTCCTTTCATGCTGGTATTTTGACTCCCCTGTAGGTCTTATGCAAGCAGTCACAGGTGCTGTAAGTTCATGTGCTCATTAGCTCTGTCACATCTGTCAAATGCTCTTTTGGTGCAATCTTCCTGTGATGGCTATTCTTGGTTGTCAACTTGACTACATCCATAGTAAATCATGATTCAGAAATGGAAAGTTTGTTTGTTTGTTTGTTTGTTTGTTTGTTGTTGTTTGGTGGGATAGGGTTGGTTTGCATTAGATGAATCTACTTCTAGACTAGTCCTTTGAGGTAGAAAGACACATGCCTCTAACTCATATCTTGAATAAGGAAGGCACACATTTAATCTGGATCATAGCATCTGTTGAAAGTCTACATAAGGACATAGAGGAAGAAAGTTTATGTTCTTTGTCTTCTTGTCTTTGCCTTATTAGAACATCCATTCCTTCACTGATATTAGAGCCTACTTTGTTATTCCAGCACATAACAAAAATTAGCTGAGAAATGCAGCCTCCTGGGCTGAGCTACTACTCCTATAAATATTCTTTAAGTTCTGTGACTTTAGAGAACCCTGACTAATAGACTTTCTGTATCCCTGACTCTTACTGTTAGAGTAGATCATTCCATAGTCCTTTATGCAAGTTTATTAGTTGTACTGGCTGGTTTTGTGTCAACTTGACACAGCTGGAGTTATCACAGAGAAAGGAGCTTCAGTTGAGGAAATGCCTCCATGAGATCTAGCTATAAGGCATTTTCTCAATTAGTGATCAAGGGGGAAAGGCCCCTGTGGGTGGGACCATCTCTGGGCTGGTAGTCTTGGTTCTATAAGAAAGCAGGCTGAGCAAGCCAGGGGAAGCAAGCCAGTAAAGAACATCCCTCCGTGGCCTCTGCATCAGCTCCTGCTTCCTGACCTGCTTGAGTTCCAGTCCTGACTTCCTTTGGTGATGAACAGCAGTATGGAAGTGTAAGCTGAATAAACCCTTTCCTCCCCAACTTGCTTCTTGGTCATGATGTTTGTGCAGGAATAGAAACCCTGACTAGGACATTAGTTATATCTATGCAAAAAGATATCTGCAAAAAGAAATATTTCTGATAGGGTTTGAGAGCTGTACTAATCTATGAGTATAAACATTAAGGACTATTTTATTATTATGTCCATTTAGCATTCTAATAATATTAAGATTCCCCCCCAGAACCTGTAATCTAGCCAATCATAATTTTGGGGGCCAGTTATTGGTATCAAGCATATACAATATATTTACATGCAGAATACTGCTCTCCCTCCCTCACAGAGTCCCTTGTCTATCCTCTCTCTTATTCTTCTTTGGGAGGGTGACCCTGCTGGATATGTTCCTACACTGGCACAACAAGATTCTGCCGGATTATGTGCATCCTCCCCCACTAAGGCCAGACTAGACAGCCATGGAGACTGAGATGAATGTCTACTACAAATGTGCTGGGTGGCCGTGTTCCAGACAGTGTATGTTCCTTGGTTAGTGGCTTAGTCTCTGAGAGCTTCCGGGGTCGCAGTTCGTTGACTCTGTTGGTCTTCCTGTAGGGTTCCCATCCCCTACAGGGCTTTGTATATGAAGCTCTTTAAAGGAAACTTCTACAGTAGGAGGTTTCCCTGTGCCTTCTTCAAAGTTTTTTTTTATGTTAGCTATTACTCCCCTTTCTACAATGTCCTCCCATTCCTCACCCCATTTAACTCCTCCTGTTCCATTCTTCCCATTTCTTTTTTTTAAATATTTTTTATTACGTATTTTCCTCAATTACATTTCCAATGCTATCCCAAAAGTCCCCCATACCCTCCCCCCCCCACTTCCCTACCCACCCATTCCCACTTTTTGGCCCTGGCGTTCCCCTGTACTGGGGCATATAAAGTTTGCAAGTCCAATGGGCCTCTCTTTCCAGTGATGGCTGACTAGGCCATCTTTTGATTCATATGCAGCTAGAGTCAAGAGCTCTGGGGTACTGGTTAGTTCATAATAATGATCCACCTATGGGGTTGCAGTTCCCTTTAGCTCCTTGGGTATTTTCTCTAGCTCCTCCATTGGGGGTCCTGTGATCCATCCAATAGCTGACTGTGAGCTTCCACTTCTGTGTTTGCTAGGCCCCGGCGTCTGCACACTGTCAGCTTATCTTGGAAATTGTTTGATGAAGATGCAAGTTTTGTTGATAAACAAAGCATCTGAAGACAATGCTTCCTGGAAATGGAGGTGTCAGGCTAGGACATGTGTTTCACACTCTGTATAGGTTTTGCTCTCCTAAAAATAATCACTAAGAAATCTGAAACTATAAAATCTAAGTAGAACTGATGAAATGCAGGGATGATTCCATCTTTTGTTTTCTCAAGAGTAAAGTGTTTCTCAGGCTGTTTGCACCAGTCCTGTGTCCAGCTCATATATTACACATAATATATTTCCTAAATCATCTTATCATGGTTGGCGATAAATACCAATGTGCATAGGATTTTCACAAAGATCGTTGCCACTGGTCACTTTGTTATAAGCAAGGTTCATAGAATTAAAATTACTAATGCTCCCAAGTTCATGGTATAGGATAGTGGAGCATACACACAGGATTTTTATAACATCATTTCCTGTAGTTTTAATAGTGTTCTCTTAAATCTGAAGAGAGATTTAGTTTCATTGTTGCTCAGCCACACTTACAGCCTTGCTTCTAATGTAGTCATCTATGAATATGTGCACACACAAGCACATAAACAAATCTATTTGTAAACATTTTATCCTTTGATTCGTTGGTGTATTAGGTATGGTAATACCTGTGCTCATTTCTTAGTTTTCTGTATTATTCTATAGGAAATATTGAAGGATATAGTTTTAAGTCCCAAACATTCTGTTATCCCTTTCAGTTCTTGATTTTCTGAGAAACCAGCACTGAAATACCCTTGCAAATACTAGTCTTTAGGAGGAATTGCTCCCAAATCTTATCTGCAGTCATTCCATCCTGAAGTCCTTGTAGAATACCACATTCTCATATCAGAATTCTTTTTCACTTTTGCCCTTAAAAATATGCTTCTCTGCAAGTTAGCAAAATGATAACCGAGTCTTCAGCAACCAGATAGCCTACCTTCAAGAGGCCCAAAGTTCCAGAACAAAAATCTTCAGGGTCATGTTCAGATTAATGTCCCCCTTATGTATAAAGAGCACAGCTAGAGTAAATAATGTAAAAACTTCATCAAGGACATTGAAACCTAGTTGAGCTCTTCAACAATCACCCTAATGAATAAAAACTAAAGATCTAGGCAAGTAAGACAAAGTGAAATCTGTGACCGACACTTGCAAGAAATAAGGTACACTGTTATTTAAGGGTCCTGTACACTATACCTTGATACCTGGTTCTTAATGAGAAAATATTTTAAAGTGTCCATACTTCTGCAACTTTAAGGTGAAGTATAATTTACCATCTTTCACAGAATCTCATAATATATGTATTTCCTACATGTCACTTTATTGCCAACTAGTTTCTGAATTATTATTGCAGGTTGATTTTGCCCACAAGTTTAGATCTAACAGGCAATGTAAGATACCTTTTATTCACCAAATGTAGCTGTCACCTTGAAGGCTTATTGATGAATAAACTCACACTTTTTAGTCATCTTTGAACTCTTACTGGCTGGTTCAAATCAGCTGTTCTGGATAAAACTCCTCTCCAGGCTGACTGATTCAACCTGGCTTCTCTCAGCTTTTCACTGAAATGTTCTCCTTGGCCGCAAACTAACTCTGACAATTTGTTCTAATCCTCTGACTCCTTCTTCTCTGACTTCAGTCGCCTATTCTGACTTGCACTGCAGAAACTAAATAAACTGAATGGAACTCATGACCAAACTCAACTGCATTCAACTGAACTTGCTTGACCAGCACTGAATTGAACTCAACTGAGCTCTATCGCATTAACTGAACTCAGCTTAACAGCACTTATTCATAGTCATATTGAAACAAAAGGAAACCTAAAAGTACTGGACTTGCTATAAATATTCTAATGGTAAATAAATTTAATTTTAATGTATGCATAAATAGTGCCTTTTTTTCTACCATGCAAGCAAAATTAAATGTTTATGTTTATGATGGGAGGATAAAAATTGATCATAAAGAAATTTTGCATCTATTCCAGCTCAGGTACACAATCCACTTGTAATGTAGTAGTCAAGTCTGAGATGAAAAACAAACAAACAAACAAACAAACAAACAAACAAAGTGACTTTTCGTAGAGACACCACCATTATTACTGTAGGTCCTATATACATTGGTGAGTGATGCTTTGTTTGCAAAGAAGGAAGTCTTGTGTTTATGTCCTTGTTTTCATGTAAATAATGTTTTCTTTTGTCATGAACATTACAATCACACATTACTGTGAACAGCCAAAAAGATCATGATATCAGCCTTGCATGAAGCCTAGCTTTTCTCTCAGATTGTGGTACTGTAACAATACCATATCACAAACAATCACTTTGAATCTGATTTCCCTGAAAAGTTTCTCATAGGCAAATCTGCACCAACTCTTAATCTTGACCTTTGGACATAAACTCAGTCAGTTATCAAGCTTCCAGAGTGGAATATGTGGAAGACATGGAAGCACTGGTCTATTGCCCAGTGAACATCTCAGGCTAAAAAAGCAATCTGACCAATATTTCAATTTCCAGGGAGAATTCTTTATGAGCTTTTGGACAGGTTTGCCTTTCATTGCAGGATTTGAATAGCTTCTGTGGTAGGGGAGATGCTGCCAGCAGATGATAATTCTGAATTTCACCTCATCATTAATGCTGTGGACCTCCAGGGAAGTCACTGTGCCTTTGACGAAGGTTGAAACATTTTATAACCTTAATAAAGGCTCATAGCCTCAGGAATAGCAAGTGTGAGCAAGTGTGGGGAACTGATTTAATAAAAATATAACTAAATTTCCACTTTACACTATATCAGCTTGAGAATTCCAAATGAAAATCAACAGAACAGTACAATAATGCCCCTCAAACTTCACAGCTATTAAAATATACATTTACGATGTTATTTTAAGGAAATGAAAAAATATTTTTCTCTTTTAGGACAATTTTTTTGTAATTTTTATATTTAATTGCTTAATATTTTACGTGATAAGTATATAGAGACTAATAGATATCTTAATAGATGTGAATTCCAAATCATAATCATGATACTTCTTATTATAATTTTGTTCCCATATGGAATTTGGTTTGCTCTGTTTTGAAATACAAAATGAGCATAGAATCATAAGCAAAATGATTAAAAATCCATTTCCATTTACATCCCTCAAAGGATGAGTCATCTGTCTTAAATGTTAATAATAAATCACAGTTTTGCAGAATCATTATGGGGGAATTATCATAATTTATGTCAGTGAATATTTTTTCCTTTTCTGAGGCTTTTTTTTTTTCCTTCCATCAATTGTCATTTGCTTGCCATGGTTTTATTCTTGAGAACCGAGAAAGGAAACAAAGGCTGCCTTGCCTGTACTGGGAGAGAATAGTATTTCATCTTTGTTGACCTTCACAGAAACCTTTAGAGGAAAGCATTATTATTCCTATTCACAGACTGTGGATCAGAAAGGTTAAATCATTTTGCAAGGTCACCATCTTGATGAGTATTAGAGATGATTTCTGCTGAATTTTCTCAGTGTAATAAGCCACACTGTATACTGCAGTGAGAGACAGGAGCCCACAAGTCTGGGGGAACTACTTTTACTAGGTCATTAGCAGGAGCGTCCATGGTGATCCCTTAATGAACCAGGCAATTGATCTGTGGGTTGTTCCTCAAAGCGAGTGCTGAGGAGAAAGGAGTGTTGCTGTGAGCTGGACAGGGTAAGGCTATACTTTGAGTTGGAAACCCAAAATGAAGAGGTGAACAATCAACCTTATACAGTAGTAACTAGTAGAAAGCTTCTAGATTTCCAAAGTCATAAAGAAGGAACATTCCAATCTGGGCAAAATAATTGGAACTTCTTATCTAGAACCCCATCGTGTTTTTCTTTATCAAATTCTGTTTTGTTTGCAAGTATTTACACATTCTGTTTTCCTTGACAATGGATATGCTCTGTGATAGCCATTCAATTATTTTATTCTAAGCACCTGTGCATAGTATGGCATTAAAACGTATTTTGGAAAGATGGAAGTGTGGAGCAAAGATGGGTAGAAGCAAAGGAGGGAAACAAGGTAGGAGAAAAGAGTGGGAGAGAGGGAAGAAGACTTTTAAATATATATGATGATATAAGAACCTGAGCTGAGGAGTGACTCTTATTGAAGCTATGATGAGCTACCTTAGAAGACTAATGTTGATTTATTTATTTAAAAATTTTTACTTCTCTCATATAATACATCCCAATCACAACTATCCTAAATGAGATAACCAAGACCCAGAAAGTTGATTATGGAATTTAATCACTTATATGTAGATATTAGCTGTTAAGTAAATGATAAAACCAAGCTACATTTCACAGACTCAGAGAGATTAGGTAGAGAGGAGAGCCCTAAGAGAGATTCATTCCTCTGTGGGAAGGGGGAATAGAATGAATTTTGCATCTTCTGGATATATGCCCAGGAGAGGTATTGCGGGATCCTCCCGTAAGAATGACACATGCTCCACTATGTTCATAGCAGCCTTATTTATAATAGCCAGAAACTGGAAAGAACCCAGATGCCCCTCAACAGAGGAATGGATACAGAAAATGTGGTACATTTACACAATGGAGTACTACTCAGCTGTTAAAAAGAATGAATTTATGAAATTCCTAGGCAAATGGATGGACCTGGAGGGAATCATCCTGAGTGAGGTAACCCAATCACAAAAGAACTCACATAATATGTACTCGCTGATAAGTGGATATTAGTCCAGAAACTTAGAATACCCAAGATGTAAGATATAATTTGCAAAACACAGGAAACTCAAGAAGAACAAAGACCAAAGTGTGGACACTTTGTCCCTTCTTAGAATTGGGAACAAAACACCCATGGAAGGAGTTACAGAGAGAAAGTTTGGAGCTGAGACGAAAGGATGGACCATCTAGAGACTGCCATATCCGGGGATCCATCCCATAATCAGCCTCCAAACGCTGACACCATTGCATACACTAGCAAGATTTTGCTGAAAGGACCCTGATATAACTGTCTCTTGTGAGGCTATGCTGGGGCCTAGCAAACACAGAAGTGGATGCACACAGTCAGCTACTGGTGGATCACAGGGCCCTCAATGAAGGAGCTAGAGAAAGTAACCAAGGAGCTAAAGGGATCTGCAACCCTATAGGTGGAACAACAATATGAACTAACCAGTACCCACTGGAGCTGGTGTCTCTAGCTGCATATGTATCAGAAGATGGCCTAGTCAGCCATCAGTGGAAAGAGAGGCCCATTGGTCGTGCAAACTTTATATGCCTCAATACAGGGGAACGCCAGGGCCAAGAAGTGGGAGTGGGTGGGTGGGGGAGCATGTGGGGGACTTTTGGGATAGCATTGGGAATGTAGGAAATAAATACCTAATTAAAAATAATAATAATAAAAAAGAATGAATTTTGCAGATGGATTGGAGGAAGTTTGGGAAAGGAGCAAGAGAGACCCGGTGGAATGGGAAGGGATAGAGGGAAAGAGTGCAGGGAGAGACAACTGAATTTGGGGGTCACTGGGGGAGTGGTATGGAAACAGAGCAGTACAAGCTTCCTGGAATCTATGAGGGTGGCCCAAGTGAGGACTTCTAATAATGGGGAATATGAAGTTTGAACTAGCCATCTTTTGTAGTTACACAAGCCTTTCAGTGGTAGGACTAGATTGCTTTCAAAACAGATTTGAATTTAAAGGCATGGGCTTAGTTTTGAACATGGCTCTCAAACTCTCATGTTGAGGACTCGTGACGCCTAGGACTCCATCTTCCTTAATGGATGTGTGTTGTTATCTCAGAATGGGCTCACCATATACACATACACAGAAGTTAAATTAGATTTAAAGTAATCCTAAGATTTTCTTGGTGAGGAGTCATCTAAGGAGAGGAAGTATAGTTGAAAGACTTAAAACAACAGTCATGTTGGTGAACTTGAGTTATACCATAGACCTTGCAGTGCTAAGAATGCTGTGGAATGATATGAAATAAATTGAAACAGGTGAAGACATTTCTCCTTGCTATATGGAGCAGGGTAGGGGAAAATGACCATTCCTGAGGCTCCTAAGTGAGCCAGTAAAACATGATGTTGGCTTAGGCTGATATGGTAGCAGTGAGTAGGCTGTGGAATGATAGGAGGCAGAACATACTGAAGGAAAGGCTGGCAGTTTGTGAAGAGGTTTCATGATGGGGTTGTGCAGCCAGATTTCTGAACTGTGATCAGGACATAAAAATAGGACTGAGCATAGTGAGGACGTTAAATAAGGTTCCAGTGGACCACACAAGTTATACAGGGGAGGATCTTGAATACAGAGTGAGAATTTACTTAAATGAGAAAGAAAAAGGATGATTATAAAGAATGAAGCAGGGGCGATGAAGCAGATCAAAATGCACAAGCCTCCATTTGAGGCTTACAGGAAGGCCATGGAAGCTGTGTAAGCACTCCCAGAGTCTGGGAAAGACTGACTATATCCACAACCCTGCTTTCCCTTCAAGCTGTGTCACTAGGACTCTGCAGAGTTTCTGGTCTTGGACATGTCTTATTGCTGATGAAAAGTCACTTGAGTGACCTGTGAGCAAAATAGCCACCACTGACCTCCATTGAACTCCAAGACTGAGCCATTCCACAGTATGCAAAGTCTCAAAATGATGACTATATCTTCCTCTGCTTTCTCTGCAATGTTCAACAGCTGATGGTTTAAACAGCAAGAAATGCTCATCACACTTTAAAAGAGGTTGTGCTATCCACCCTAGGTAAAACTGAAGATTGACTCTTGATACTGAGAGAAGGGGCTAAATTTTCTGTCAGCCTTGCTCTGTAGGACCTCTGACATTAGTTCAAGGACAACTGGTAACTCCCCTATAAGCAGGCATTTAGGTAAGTATGATGCTGTTCTATGGAGCCCATGTGAATATTCTTATTGATGAGAATAGATATAAACTATTTCAATATAAAAGCACACTTTTGTTTTACTGCAGTATAATGAATAATACAGCCCATTCTAGACTAGTAGACAGATCTTCCTAGTCTATAACTTGGGGAAATATAACAAATAAATAAAAAGGATGAAAGTATATAGTCTCTTGGTTCTAGTTTGTGGAAATAAACTTTAAAGCTGAAATGGATAAGAGAAAAACAGATTAAATGCAATATTTTTTATGTTGAAGGCATAGCTGGACAAAATGGAAGTTAACTTTTAACAGGCTGTGGGGAAAGCAGGAGAATGTAGCAAGGAGGAAACTATGTCTACAGGGAATGGTGCTCTCACCTCTGAATTGCTCACAGTCATCTATTGGATGGAACACAGGGCCCCCAATATAGGAGCTAGGGAAAGTACCCAAGAGCTGAAGGGGTCTGCAACCCTATAGGTGGAACAATAATATGAACTAATCAGTACTCCAGAGCTCATGTCTCTAGCTGCATATGTAGCAGAAGATGGCCTAGTCGGCCATCATTGGGAAGAGAGGCCCCTTGGTTTAGCAAACTTTATATGCCCTAGTACAGGGGAATGCCAGGGCCAAGAAGTGGGAGTGAGTGGGAAGGGGAGCAGGGTGGGGGGAGGGTATAGGGGACTTTTGGGATAACATTTGAAATGTAAATAAAGAAAATATCTAGTAAAAATGTGGGAAAAAAGAAAATGGGGAGATGGCAGATTGGGTGGATGATTATTGAATATTTCATGCATTCCAAAGATATTTCTTTAAAAATATATAATGATATTACCATATGCTTCCTCTGTAAACAAAACCAAACCGACCAAATAGGCTTCTCCTAGGTGGGAGGATGTGTGTTATGCAGCAAGGAAGACAAACAGATCCAGGCTTGGAACGTTCTGTGTCCTTATTAAAAGGGAGCAATTATCCATCAGTGCTTATGCTTGTCAACCCGATTCCAATTTATAATGGGTCAAAGGAATTATAATGTTCATATTTTCTTCCTATACTGTGTGCAAATGGGCTTAAATATGTCTTGGCTGCAATGCTTTACTCATTCCTAATCCCAATTTAGAGCTAAAAGAAGGTTTGGGGGAATTTAAAAGAAAGAACTATTATTGCTAGAATCATTGTTTACATTTGTTATTAACGCTTACTGACAAAAATTGAAAACTTAATAAAGTTCAGAATGAAACACTCATATAAAATAAGATTAATAGCCATCAAATAAATGACAAAATGTTTAACTTTATAAAGAAACAGCACAGGCAAATTCAATGTCTTTATTTTTGTAGATATTAACAAAGATCTTTTTAAAGGGCTTTATCTAATTTTACATGAATCTTTTCTGAGATACATAAGTTTTCATATATTAAACAAATAATAAATTGATTATAATTAGGACAATTTGTTAATAACATACTAAGATAACTAAAGTTTCTATTTTCTTTAATATTATATTTTAAGTTTAGGAATTTATTCAAATAAAGCAAACATTGGTTTATAAAGTAGTAAAATGTTTATTAACATATTAATCAGAATGAGATATTATAAACACCAGATATTAAAGAATAGATTTTTAATAATAAATTATAGTTTTAATGTTACCATTAGTGACACTGGAACTATTTTAACATACTACAGAGGCAAGTAGTTAGACTAGTATTTCCATAGATGACAAGGTTCAAATTTAGAAAATAAAATACTTAAATATCTATAAAATGTGAAAGGAATTTCACCAAAACATTGGCTTTGATAAAGAAAAAGATAAGGAGGTGTTAAATCCTGTTCTCTGGACACAGTTGTCATCTAGTCCAGCAGTGGTTGTTTGAGTGAAGCAGAAACATAAATAAGCCATTAAGTATCTGCAAGTTTCAGCCTTGCAGAGGAAGCCTCAGACTTGCAGGTCAGAGGATAATGTGGGAACGCCTAGAAGTAGGAACGCCAGGAATGCTTCTTTTTATGAAAGAGCCATGAGAACCTGCATATTTAATGCAAGGCTGTGAAAATGCCTGTGTTTATGACCTGATATGAAAGAGCCATGCACACAAATTCCCAATTCAATTTGTTCACTTTGCTGAGACTGGGATACTGTGTGTGCTGGACTTCCATTGTTGGGTTTGTGTTTGCGCATGTGGCAAGCCCACCTTGGGCTGCTTGCTCCACCTTCCCGACAGGACATGGACTATGCCATTCATATATTTCTTGTGTGGACAATAA
Organism: Mus caroli; assembly: GCF_978045245.1. Taxonomy (NCBI): domain Eukaryota; kingdom Metazoa; phylum Chordata; class Mammalia; order Rodentia; family Muridae; genus Mus; species Mus caroli. Next base: position 28,245,873 of record NW_028227274.1, on the reverse strand, counting down.
AGATCGCTTCTATTTGGCTACTCAGGTCATGTCCTCACAGAATGTTTTCATTCTGAATTTCATGCACTCCTCTCTCCATACTTCCGTTCATTTGTTTTTATCTTTACCATAAACCACCATTTCTTCTTCTGTTCATGTAAATTTAAACTTTTCTCTAAGGCAGAAGATCTTTCACTACTCATGAAAAAATCCTCGCTTAGACAAGATTCAGTCCACCTTCCATTTAGACATGTAGGTATCTAAAAATTTAATAATTGATCACACACTCAACTTTTCTCCTGTGCCAATAGTTTGATAATACTGGGAAGCAGGAGTCTTGAGGGATATTGGTCCTGTGTACAAACCAATGCTAACCATACTCACGAAAGGCTAATTGGTTTTCCGCCTTAATGTGTTCCCTTTTCATTTTATTTTCTTATCCCACCTTTTAAAAACCAGAATCTTATATGTAGTCAAGGCTACCTTTAAACTCATCTCTCCTTGCCTCAGCTTCTCTGTTCTACTTGCAGGCCTGTACCAAGTGTGACTTGTAATTGGTTTTCAACCCTGCTGTTTAAAAAAAGTCGGTGTTCCTGTAACAGGTTTTATCAAAAATAATCCAGTTGGATATTATGAGTATTTTAAGAGAAAACTCAAACAGATGTAAGAAAATTTGGATTAGATAGAGTAGGACAGCAGAATATTTCTAACTGTGAACAAGCCCTTTCTACCTCCTTCTATGTAAACTCTGGCTTGTTACAACTTAATTATTTAACAATAGCTATGGGGTGTGGAACCAGAAAACACTGGCTCATCAATGATCTCTCTTGGTGCACATTCTCTCCAAATACTTTTAAGGTAGTCACGAATACTTCATTATCTGCATCCCTGCCAAGAAGAAGGCACAATCGCTTAGGAATCCAAATGCTACATCCTAGGTTTGCTTCCCCGAGACACTGACCTAAACCAGATGAATTAAGCAGGGACCCTTTCTTGAGTTCACCAACAGCTCCAAGTGAAACAGAGGTTGCAGAATCCAAAATGTGAACGGCCTCTGAGAGAGAGAGAGAGAGAGAGAGAGAGAGAGAGAGAGAGAGAGAGAGAGAGAGAGAGAGAGAGAGGTCTGCTCTCTCTAGAGTAATGCCTGCCTGCTTCTGATTGGGTATGTGAAGCAGATCAATGCTCAGGAGAATTTAATAATATGTAATATAATCTAATTTGCTAGTGTTATTTAATGAGTTTCATATCAGGAAAGTAAAATAAATCTGGTCATAGGAAGTTTTCCTAGATGTTTGTTTTTCTTTATAGAAGTAATAGAGAAAAGAGAAAGAACTACAAACTGTAAGGTCATTTCCCACCACTCTCTCCTCCCACACTTGTCTCAGAATTCCCCAGAGCCAGCGACTCTGACCAGGAGGAAATGCTGCTTCTTCAAAAGCAACAGAGCAGCTGACCAGTTTTGAATAAAAAAAGATAAGAATATGGGGAAAATCAGTTATTATTGCCATATTTCAAGGTAACTCAAGGTTACAGTGATTAGTAAATTTTGACACTATAGAATACAGTGACAGTAACCCCTGATTGTAAAATGATACTACATTTTTCTCTAAATAATTATTCCACAGAAAATGTACATTTTTTTTCCTTTTGAATTAAGGAAGAAAGCATAATATCTAGAAACCATTTTTTTTTCAAAAAAATGGGCATGGAGAAACTAAATAATAGATCTCAAAATAGCAGTGTTCTCTGATACTGGCCCTTACTCTAAACTGAGCCCCTTTAATCATTTTAGATCTCTTTACATGAATTGTGCTTCTAAGGAATATTTCCTTCTGGAAACTTCTTCCTTGGGAACAATTAATTCTCTAATTTAAAGATAGCTTAAAGTGCTGAGGTGTTAGGAACATGACCTAGTTTAAAAAATACCTTAGTATAAATACAACCTGCTCAGTCTGTTTAGTGTTACTTGTAAGCACATGATTTTAGGGCTCACTACTTGGTAGTAGATAACTATTAGGGAGCTATTTCTCCTGCTCTCAGCATTCCTTAGTTTATTTGTAGATATCTGTCTATGGTTGGGATCCCAGGAGACTTCCCCCTTGCATGGTAGCCTGTCTACTAGTGTTGTACTTCTTCAAGTCTTCTCTAGGAGTCCATGATTTTGGAAGAAAGGAAGGGGAGTATACAAAAGAGGGTTTGTAGGGACAGAGGCATGGGGAGAAATGATGCAATTATACTTTATTTGTTAAATGAAAAAAAATAAGTGTTTGGGACTAATAAAGATGGTTTTATGTTTTCTAAACTATGATCAATATATTCAATAAATAATAGCTGAAATTTGTATAAAGTTACATAGTAAATATTAAATACCACTGGCCAAATATCAGCTAACCAATAATAATCATTTTTTCATAATTTAAAAATTAGTTTTAAAAATATCAAATTATTAAGAATGCACTATTTTCCAGGCAGTGGTGGCTCATGCCTTTAGTTCCAGCATTTGGTAGGCAGATTTCTGAGTTCAAGGCCAGCCTGATCTGAGTGAGTTCCTGCAGAGTGAGTTCCAAGACAGCCAGAACTACACAGAGAAACCCTGTCTCGAAAAACCAAAAAAGAAGAAGAAGAAGAAGAAGAAGAAGAAGAAGAAGAAGAAGAAGAAGAAGAAGAAGAAGAAGAAGAAGAAGAAGAAGAAGAGAAGAATGTACTATTTATATTACATGATTGGGTTCAAAGTACACTCTAATATTATTCCTTGATTTTCATATTAGACTATATTTTTTTAGTTTGTTTCCAAAGCCACTTTTTTATTGTTTGTATGTTTGTTCATTTTGTTCTTTAACTAGGAGAAAATATGACTTTAACTGTAATTTGATCATTGGAGAGACAATTAAAATATAGACTGACCATTGATAAGATTAGAAGAACAAACTTGCATGTCCTAACAATAGCTAGGAGCAAACACTAGTAAGTAAAAAAAAAAAAAAAAAAAAAAAAAAGGTGTAGATACATTCTTCATACAATCTCTAAGGATTAGGTTATCTTATTATTTTAAATTATTTTTGTCTATAACTGTGCCCCCCCCCTTTTGCTGTGACTAAAGTAGCTTTGCTTGCTTTCAGTGATCCACAACCAGCAACATTGACTGAATGCATTCAGGTGCTCTGAGACTGTCTGATCTTACCACTGCCCAGTTAGCCACTGAACAGGGTGATCTGTTGGTGATGATGGATCTATAATTCAACAATTGTGTATGGTTCACTATACATTCTGACTTTGGATCCTGGTGAATGCTTCTTGTGAAAACAGCACAGATGCACTAATGAGTTCTCAACACACAGTATACCCTAAAACTAGGAACAGAGAAACTGGATATTAATTCCAGTTGTATTATTACATAGGAATGGATGCATCTCTTTAGACTAGTTTCCTGGACTATGTCAGGACCATTAAACATGAAAAAAGAGAAAAAACAGCTATATGAGTTAAATTATTCTCATTATTAAGATTAAGAGATGATACAAAGATACAATGTTACATGAAAAAAAACACCACTAAAAATAACACATAAATACTGTACAGTACAACCGTGTGGTTTTATGTTCTGATATAGCAGTGATTGCTAATGGCTTGGAAACTAATACTAAATATATTTATAATTATCCTCTTTACTAGTTAATTAATTAACATCCCAAACACTGTCCCACCTCCCAGTTCCCCCTCTGAGTGCTCCTTTCTCCATCCCTCTTCTCCTGTGAGGGGTGAGGACCCCTCTGGGTATCCCCCCAGTCACAGTACATCAAGACTCTTGCAGGGTTGGCGCATCCTTTCCCACTGAGGGCTGACAAAGCAGCTGGAGTCCTCCGTCCAGCTCGGGTATGCTCTTTGCTTGGTGGCTTAGTTTCTCTCTGACAGCTGCTAAGGGTCAGTTGACCCTGTTAGTTTTCCTGTGTACATCCTTTCCTCTTCAAAACCTTCAATCATTCCCCCAAGTCTTCCATAAGAGTCCCGGCACTCCATCCCATATTTGCTGTGGGTATTTACATCTGTTTCAGTCAGGTTCTGGGGCTCTCAGGGGACAGTTATGCTAGGCTAGGCAAGTATATCAGAGTATCATTAAAAGCCTCAGGTATTAGTATTTGCCAATGGAATGGGTCTCAAATTGGGCCAGTTATTGGATGGCCATTCTTTCTTTCAGTCTCTGCTCCATTTTTTTTTTTTTTTGTCTCTGTATTTCTTTTAGACAGTAGAAATTTTGGGTTGAAGGTTTTGTGGGTGGGTTTGTGTCCTTATCCCTCTACTGGGGGAGGAGGTCCTGCCTGGCTACAGGAGGTGGCCTATTCTGTTTTTATGTCTAACTGTTAGGCATCTCAGCTAAGGTCACCTGCACTGATTCCTGGGAACCTGCCTCATACCTGATCTCTGAGGCTTCCTAGAGATTCCCCCCACCCTCAAACTCAGCAACTAAAGATTTCCATTCATTCTCCTGACCCTCTGGCCCTCTCTCCTGTCTCTTCCCACCACTGATCCTGACTCCCATTCCCTCCCCTCCCCTATCCCACCTACTTCCCTCCTTCCCTCTGCATCATTTGACTATTTTATTCCCCCTTCTAAGTGTTATTCAAGCATTCATGCTTGCATCTTTCTTCTTGTTTAATTGCTTTGGGTCTGAGGAGTGTATTATGAGTATTCTGTGCTTTTGGCTACTATCCACTTGTCAGAGAGTACATAACATGGATGTTCATTTGGGTTTGGGTGACCTCACTCAGGATGATGTTTCCTAGTTCCATCCATTCACCTGCAAAATTCATGATGTCCTTGTTTTCAATAGCTAAATAGTGTTTATTCCATTGTGTAAAAGAACCACACTTCTGTATCCCATTCTTCAGTTGAGGAACAACTGGGTTGTTTCCAGCTTCTGGCTGTAATGAATAAATCTGCTATGAACATAGTAGAGCACATGTCCTTGTGGTATGGTAGAACATCTTTTTGGGTATATGCCCAGGAGTGGTATAGCTGGGTTTTCAGGTAGGACTATTTCCAATTTTCTGAGAAAACACCAGATTGATTTCCCGAGTGTTTGTACAAGTTTGCACCTCCACCAGCAATGAGGAGTGTTCCTCTTTCTCCACAAAATTACAAGCATGTGTTTCATCACTTGAGTTTTTGATCTTAACCAACTGATGCCAACTGATTGGTGTAAGGTAGAATCTCAGGGTCATTCTGATTTGGATTTCTCTGATGACTAAAGGTGTTGAACATTTCTTTAAGAGCTTTTTACCCATTCGAGATGAGATTCTTTTGCAGAGAATTCTGCTTAGCTTGTTTTTTGTGTTTTTAAAAATTGGGCTTTTTGTTAGAGTCTAACTTCTTGAGTTCCTATATATTTTGGATATTAGTCCTCTGTCAGATGTAGAGCTACTGAAGGAAGATCTTTTCTTTATTTGTAGGCTGCCATTTTGTCTTATTGATAGTGCCCTTTGACTTATAGAAGACTTTCAGTTTCATGTGGTCCTATTTGTCAACTTGATCTTAAAGTCTGAGTTCATGAAACTGTCTCCCATACCAATGTGTTCAAGGCTATTTCTCCTTTCTCTTCTATTAGTGTATTTGATTTTATGTTGAGATCCTTGATCCACTTGGACTTGAGTTTTGTGACAGGGAATACATATGGATCTATTTACTTTCTTCTGCATCAGAATCTAGTTAGACCAGCACAATTCTTAAAGATGCTTTCCTTTTTCCATTGTATGGTTTTGGCTCCTTTTTTAAGAATCACAGTGTTCACAGATGTGTGGGGTTATTTTAGGATAATCACTTTGCTTCCATTGATCAACCTTTCTGTTTCTATACAAATACCATGCATTTTCACTTTTTCTTTATAGTACACCTTTTTATTAGATATTTTATTTATTTACATTTCAGATGTCAACCCCTTTCCATGTTTCCCCTAGAAAAACTCCCTATCACATCCCCTATCCCTGATTCTATGAGAGTGCTCTCCCACCTACCTACTCACTCCCAGCTTTCACAGGACCAAGGGCTTCTCCTTCCACTGATGCCAGATAAGGCCATCCTCTGCTACATATACAGCTGGAACCATACAAACCCCTTTAGCTCCTTCAGTTCTTTCCCTAACTCCTCCTTTGGAGTCCCCATGCTAAGTCCAATGGTTGGCTGCCAGCATCTACATCTGTATTTGTCATGCTTTGGCAGAGCCTCTCTGGAGACAGCTATATCAGACTCCTGTCAGCAAGCACTTCTTGGCATCCACAATAGTGTCTGGGTTTGGTGTCTGTGTCCCCAGGCGGTGCAGTGTCTGGATGGCCTTTTCTTCAGTCTCTGCTCTACACTTTGTCAACATATTTCCTTTAGACAGGAGCAATTCTGGATTAAAAATTTGAAGATGAGTGGGTGGTCCCATCCCCCAACTAGGGGCCTTTCTAGACCTCTGGATATGGTCTCTATAAGTTCTCCCTCCCCTTTGTTGGGAATTTCAGCAAATTACATCCTGGTTGGGTTCTAAGAGGCTCTTGCTTTCATGGCATCTGCGACTTTGTGGTGGCTACCCCCAGTTCCCCATCCCCATTGCTACACATTTCTGTTCAATTTCCTGACCCTCTGTATATCATCCCTGTCTCCTCTCATACCAAGGATATAATGACTGTGCTACACAACAATGATTCTAATGGCATGAAAATAATAGAGTTAACCCTTAAAAATCAAATCAATAATCCTTGAAACGTGGATATCTGATTAACTCATATGTGTTTAATCCTTTGATCAGGAAAGTTCTATCCTTGACAAAACTGATAAAATATTTTGTGTCTCCTGAATCTGTTATACTAAATACTATAAACAAGCTCATATAAATGGTTTATCTAGAAATAACAAATTCTACTTAGTAAATTTGTTTATTTAAACAAATTATTTCTTTGTGTCAGAGGAAACTAGAATGAGTTGTTAAAGCAATTATAACAGCTGTAATTTAGCTTTCAAAATTGGCCAAATAAATAGGGCTTATTGCAGCAAGATCCAAGTTAGCTTCCTGTTTACCAGCTCGTGAGTAAACAAAGAGAACTGTTCTGTGTGGACTCAGCAGGCTTCAGTGGCTCAGATGCTGGGACACATTCTTGTCTTTGTCCTATACTATGGGATGTTCAACACATGTTCATATTCATTGTCTTTGCTTTTTATATTTACCATGGTTTTTTAGTTACTGGGCTGTAGTGGCTATTCTTAGTTTTCAACTTAACAACATCCAGAATAAACTAAAACTTAAGCTTCAGGGTATACTTGTGAAGAATTTTACTTGATGTAATCCTTTGAGGTATGAAGAATCACCGTAAATCTGGTCCACACTTTCTGGCAGCAGCCTTGGCAGAAGGGATTGTTTGCTCTTTGCCTACTTGCTTCTAGTTTTGCTGGCAAGTTTATTTCTTCACTAGTATTAGACACTACATTTTCCCCAGAATTCTGCAGTGTATTGAATACTACCTGAGACATCCTGCCTTATAGACCAAACAGCTAACCATTGGACTATTTTGGGATTTTCCATCAGTTGACAGGTATTGTCAGAGTACCTGGACCTTAGCCTATGAACCTGTAAAATATATATATATATACACATATATATGTGTGCATGCAGATGTGTATGAACACATGCTTGGGTCAGAAGTCAACACTGAATATATTTCTCAGTAGTTCTCCAATTAGTTTTTGAGACAGCATCTCTACTGAACCCATGGTTCACTCATTGAACTAGACTGGTTGCTTACTGAGCCCTGGGATTCCTGCAACCTGGCTTTCCCAGCACTGGGTTTACACAAGCACTTGGCAATCCAATCTCAAGTTTTCCTACTGAATTAAAAATATTTAACTAACTGAGGGGTGTCTCCAGACCTTTATGCCTCATTGAGTTTTGTTTGTTTGTTTTTTGTGTTTGTTTTGTTTTTAGTGCAAGCTGTGAAGCATGGTGCACATGGTTCATATTCTTAAACTATAGCAAGTATAAAGCAAGCATAGTAAGTGGTTCTCTGCCACAATTCTAGTTGAACAAACACTTAACTTCTCTTAAGTATGCTCACAGAAAAAAACAGATACTGCATTCAGCATGAGCAATTAAGAAAAAAATGGCCTGGAGTCCCCAGCCTCACTATCAATTAGAGCATTCTACTTACTCAACATTGATATAGGAACCATCAGAAATGCTGTGAGCAGATTTTATGGTTATAATGCCTAGGACTAGAGTGATTTCAAAATAGGCATTATAGCTGAATGGAAAAAAAGAATTAAAAAAGATAGGACATGAATGCGCCTAGATATTGAGGAAGAGAAAATTTATTGTAGTTAAAAGGGAGAATATAGTCAGAGGCAGGGACATCTTGGGGAGTACAGAGTAGACAGGAGTCTGAGCCTTGTCAGTAGAGGGGATAGGAGAAGGGAGAAAGGAGAGAGGAGAACCTGGGCTGCAGCTGAGAACACAGAAGGTAAAAATAAAGGAAGGGGGTGAGCAGGTAACCAAAATGTCTAGATTATATATGGAAAAGCCTCTGGAAGAATGGCAGCCCAGCCCCTGGGCTGAGAGTCTGGAGTAAAAGGCAGGGTATGCCAACCATAAACTGTCAGAAGTAGGAACTGAGGGATGCTGGGAGATACTGTGGCTAGGTCTGCTTTGATATGTCAAATAGGCACCTTAGCAATTTATCCCAGGATTTGAGACTTAACAGTAACAAGTCCAGGATTTCTTTTATCATGATTAACAGATGTCACAAAGAATACAGCCTCAAGAATATAGTGGAGGAGTTTATAAAGGAGATACCTAATTTGGAAAAGTACCACTGAAATGGCTCCAGAAAGGCTACACTCAACTGCCAAACCAAAGTGGTTTAACTTATCTGGAACATGGGTCTTCTGTTGTGTGACTTGTTTAAACTTATACAGAAGTGACAGTGACAGTGAACATAGGACAAAAGCTGAAGGGCCACTTCTAGAGCCTCTCTCTCCAAGATGCTGGGTTGTAATACTGAACATGACCAGAGACATTTCCTAAGGCTCTTGCTTTTCAGGCAACACCTTGAATTTTAGAAATGGCTTCTGGTACACACAACAAATTTCAGGCAGAAATGACATTCTAGTCTGTTGCTGTTGCTGCTGCTGCTGCCGCTGCCGGCAGACTGTCTGTCACAGTGATTTTAACTGTAATTCCCCAGTCCTCAGCCCAGGTGCCTGACTCCTTGTACCATCTGAACTGTGGTTTCTGCATCTCTTGGGAAACTTTTCAAACACTGTGGAAAAAAATACTGGGAATCAATGATTCATAAAAATGCAACATGTTTGTGTGTGTGTGTATGTGTGTGTGTGTGTGTGTGAAGGCAATTTTATTTCTCTCTCTCTCTTTTCTATCTTATAATGGTTCATGACCTTTCAGAGACATGAAAGCATAATTAAAATGCAATTAGTGACTAGGTATTCAGGAGCAGTGAGAAAGAAGGGAAGCTATTGCAGGAGCTATTGTGTTAAATCAGAGTCTAACCAGATTCTAAATATAGTCTGCTATTATCTAAAAATGGGAGCTGTTCTGCTCATCATGGCTGGGATTGTGCATGGCTCTTCATTATAAAAAAGAAAGACAATAATTTAAAGGCACCCAGTATTTATTAAATTCTGAAGAAGGTAAGGAAGGCTTGAATGTCACATTTATAGAAATGAATGAAAATGTGCCTCAAGAGGACCTCAGGAGCAAGGAAGTCGGCCATGTCATTTGAGGTTTGAAGATCCAAATGCAGACTGAAAAGGAAAAGATGGGATGCTTTGGGCTTTGTACATTCATGTGTGAAATTTTAGTCTCCATTGCAGTACCATCTATTATATTTTATTTATTTAATAGAGAGAGAGTGTGTGTGTGTGTCCATGAATGTGATTGCAAACAGAGCTTGGAGGATAACCCATGGAAGTCTGTTCTCTCCTTGAACCATGTGGTATATGGGACTGAAATCAGGCTATCAGGGGTGGTGGCACAAACCTTTACTTATGGAGACATTTTACTGTCTCTGCAAAGGTGTTTAAAGGTGAGAACTTTAAGAGATCATAAGTTCATGAAGGTAGATTAACTGATCTATGCTGCTATTGCAAAAGTGGGTTATTTACTTTGGATCTGGGTTCTTCATGACAGAATGACCTTTGCCTGAAGCATAAGTGTCTGGTTATGTGGGCAAGACCTGTGGGAGGACACATGATGTTTAGAGAGGGTGTAAGTAGGAATCAATGGACGGTGAGGGGGCACTTGTACAGCTGGCTGTGCAGCTCTTCATTATCTTGCATCTCTGCTGATCTTCACTTTGTTGAGAGAGAACTCCTGGCATTCTGGCTGGTCCTAATCATTCCCACTGATGCATGCCAACTCAGGGGAGGCCTTGGAGATTTCTGCTGGATCAGGCCACTGCTGATTTGTGTTTGGTGACACTTTTGAACTGAACTGTTGGTACCCTGACACTACTGAACTGGACTGCTGGTATCCTGATAAACAGAGATTGGAATTGCCCCTAAAGAACTACTTCTAAACAGGTCCACATCCCCCTGTCCTATTTGCCATCTTTTCTCCCCTACCTTTGGTTGGCAGGTTAGAAGGAGGAGGGCAGGCCAAAGCATTTGAGAACCCTTATTAATGTAGACTTTGAAAGATCTAAGCCACACTTTCTCTCTGATGTGTAATCTCTTGTTCTTTGGTCTTCTATTCTCATGGATGAGTCACCGTTAGATTCTTTAACTTGAGATCAAAGTGTAGCGAGCTGTGATGAGAAAATTTGTTTTATTTATGAATTTTCCAGTTGATAATGTTTGGTTATAGTAGGACAGATCCAAGCAGGGCAGAAGAGGGTGTCTCAGCAGTATATGATAGAGGGTTGTGGCAAAGGAAGCTGTAGGCTTCCTTTCGATCAGAAATGCCTTGTGTGATTGATGAGAGGGATACCACATAGTCTCTCTACAGCCCTAAGAGTAAATACAAAAATTGGGAAAACATCAATTATTTATCAGATGCTGGCTAGTTAGAGACAAATCTTTTTTTTTTTTTTTAAGTACCACATCCTAAAACTGTTTCTAGAGACATCAATCTGCCTAATGGGCAACAAGCTAGCTGTTCCTGTTCCCAGCAGAACCATACTGTTTTTATAGGGATACACCTTTAAGCAGTTGATGTCAGTTCTAATTTTACATATTTTCTAGCTGTTACTTCATTTACATAATCACCCACTCCATATCCTCCATTTAGATCACCAAGTAACTGGAAGTCATCAGCTTCAGTGAAATAAGCCAGACCTAGCAACAAAATTGCATGTTTTTTCTCACTAGGGAATCAGACATTTCTAAGAAAAGGCACGGAAGTTGAAGGAGAAGTCTGTTGGATGAGTGGAGTATACCAAAAGGTGGGGACAAAAACGGTCAAAGAGGGTGAATATGAGCAAGGTAAATTCTATGTGTATGAACATGTATAGAATGAAGAATCTTTTGTGTAACTAAAATATGTTAATAAAAGTGAAGGATAATAAAAATCTTGGAATTTGAATCCTAGATAAGTATAATGATATCATTTTTTATGTTATAATGAATGCAATGACAGACTATTAGGAAGCCCTCAGAGCCCCTAACATCTATGTGGAAAAGGACAAATTCTTTAAGCTAGTTTTCAAATAAAGTCTATGAATTTAGAAAGAGATTGAGACATGGCTATTGTAGAACCAATATAACTCATTGCTAATTCATGTGGGATGTTTAATTTAAAGACTGCCTAAGGTGGAGAGATGGCTCAGAAGTTAAGAGCAATGATTGTTCTTCAAGAGGTCCTGAGTTCAATTCCTAGCAACTACATGGTGGCTTACAACCATCTGTAATGGGATCCGATGCTCTCTTCTGGTGTGTCTGAAGACAGCAACAGTGTACTCATATATGTAAAATAAATAAATCTTAAAATAAATAAATAAATAAATAAATAAATAAATAAAGACTGTCTAGTTAGTTCTCTGCACTCAGACCTTCTTTAAAGTATGTACTCTTCATCCTTCCTGTCTGGGTCATGAGCTTGAGTGTTGGTCTACTTTATTCTAGTTTGTTTTAATTATTGTGTAATAACTAAATACTATGAAGGAATAAGAATGGTTTGTTATATAGTTTCACAGTTCCACTAGAGTTTTAAAGTCATGATATCATTTTTTATGTTATAATGAATGCAATGACAGACTATTAGGAAGCAATTTTGGTGAAGATTTTCACAGTAGACAGCAATTAGCAACAGAATAACAACAACGTCAAGATGAGCATGTGGAAAAAGATCTCACATAGTGTCCACTGGCTGAGCTATGGTGGACAGTGAGTTGCACCATGACAGGAAACTGACTAAGAGAAGAATGCTACATATCCTCCCTCAGAGAACACAAGATAGGTAGCAGGAAAAACTTTATATCAAATATAACATGGCTCTTCTTATGGAAATTCATACCAGGAATGTGTGTAAGAAAAAAGTAACCAATTGCCGCAGACCCCTTTTGGTCCCTGTCTGCGTAGAATGGGTCTCTGGTTACAGGTGGTCAAGGAGTCAGCGAATGAATGACAGACAGCCGCAACATTGGAGATTGTGTAGAATCTGAATGTAATTTGTCAAGTTGAGCATCAAACTTTTTATACAGAAGAATAACAAGAAATTAGGCGAGATACATCCACTGAGTTACAGTGACACATAACATAAGGAATGTATACATCAAAAGAAGGTGGGGACCAGCCCACTGCCACTAAGAAGGGAGCCAGGTGTAAAGCTAGTCTATTGTTAAGCCCACCACCAGGGGTTCTTTGTAAATGCCTGATTATGCTGTTTCTTTGGGCCTAGTGAAGAAACCTGTCTCAGAGGGATTCCCTAACTCTTTCATGGTAAACTCACCTATTCATGGGACCATTGTGTATTCCCTTGTTTGGGTAAGACTGGCTATTGTCCCACTTAAACACTCTGCAGACCAGCCCTGAGCTAATCCGGTTCCCTTCTTTGTAATGCCTAATTAGTTTCACCTCCTTTACTAGAAGTAAATTTGAATGTTACTGAATAGATAACCTTCTCACTGAATTCCTACTGAATTCCAAGTTTGTCAGCTTCAAGGATTTTCTATGACATTGCAACACTGGCGAAGGCTTAGCTATGTCAAAATTCAATCTTTAAAGGCACTTATAATAAAATAATACTAAAAGAGAGCACGTGGATCCATACACCAGACTAATGGGGGGATAGGGTATGAGTATACAGGTTATGAGAATGCCAAGAACATGAGTTTCTCTGAAACTCTTTGCCTCATGAGTACTTTGAGGCTTCTCAGCCTGTCAAGCAGACTACACTGGAGTGTGTGTAGCAACCCATCTATTCTGCAGAAGAGAAGCAAGACACAAACCTGGTTAGAATTGGTGAGGTTTAAAATCTAAGTAGAGTCTACTTGTAGAGAAGGCCAAATATTTGAAACAAAAAGAGAAAAAGGGCATACAAAGGATGGGACCATAAACTAAGTCCAGTTTGCCCATAACAACATTAAAAAGTGAGATAGGCAAAATAATAAAAGTAACAGTATGGGCCTGTTAAGTGGCTCAGCATTAGGGACTTTTTGTGAAATCTGACAATCTGAGTTCAATTTCTGAAGCCACATGTAGAGTAATAGAACCAACTCCCACACATTTGTTAAACCTCCACACAAATACTGTACCTGCCCACAACTAACTAACTAACTAACGAACTATAATATGTTAAAGTAATATTAGGAAGAGTTACCAAAATATAGGCCATGGTATATAGAAAATGTACCAAGAATGTGACATTTAATATTGTAATCAATGAGAGTCTTTGGGGATTTTAAGCAGAGTTATATAAATTCAGTTTTTAAACAAAAGAGTTAATGTAGATAAAATTTTACACACTTTGAATCTAATTGTATCTTTATAGAGTTAATCATCTTTTTAGGTGACAGAAATGTATAGCCAGTGTTGATTTGTAAAGCTTAAATAAGATGTCACATGCATAAGGGGATCAAGGTGACTTAGAACAAAGAAACTGAATCCCAGGGAAATTGAGATACCTAGTGCAAAGATAGACTTCAGAAGTCAGTCATGCTATCCTTTTAAAATGTCACTTACTATGATCATGTTAGCATGTGCGTGTGGAAATCTGAGGACAAGTTTTGGGAATGGGATCTCTGTTTCTACTATGGGATCTGGAGATTAAACTCAGGCCACCAGGTTTGTGTGGCAAGTGCCTTTACCTGCTGAGCCACCTCCCTCAAGTCCAGCCAAACTTTTCAGACAAGATGTAGCATAGTAAGCTCCCAGAAAAAAGAACAAAGTTTCAAAATTAGAAAGGAAGCTAGTAACAGACAGATAAATAATAATGATGTTAGGATCCTGAATTGCAAAAAAAATTGTGAGGCAAATTTCTTTAAAAAAATATTTACCTTCCTTTGCCATGAATCCCTCCTCATAGGAGTACCTTAGACTTAAATTTAACCCCTGTTCTCATAGAACACTTGCCATTTGCATGTAAAGAAGTGTTGTGTACCAGTACTTGTGTGTAATTTAGAAATGGTGAATTTCAGAGACAGTGGTTCAATAATACAGGTGATTTGGGGGAAATGGCCACTTACATTTCCCAGGACAAAGGTTGCACAAATGTTTCCTATGCCCAAACTCTAGATAAACATAGCAACACAGCCGCGTGGGACAGTTGGACCTTATCCATGGTAGAACTGTGGAGGCCAGCAAGAGAAGCCTCAGCAACATGTCCATAGTATCTCTGCCTGAATAGGAAGAGTCATACATCAAAGCCATTATAGTTGAACAATACCAGTAGGAGCACTTAAAGATATAGAATTGATAGACAGAGAAATAAAAACATAGAATATCAGTGCATTTTAACTTTAGATAAACAACAAATTACCACTTGGTATGAATATCTAATATCACACGAGACACAAGAATACTAACATAAATTTGATATTTGCATAAAATTCAAATTTAATTGAACATTCATCTATTTTAAGTATAAACTTATATCAACAGCCCAGCCTCAAAAAGCATAAAACCTGTAAGTCATTGTACCATTCAATTACCAGCATTTTCCCCATGCGATGAGCACTGTGTTTTTTCTCAGCCCTGAAGGTTTAAAAGAAAGTCAAGGGAAAAATAAGAACCTGCCATATCCCCACCACCCACTGAGCCACCTCCAGCAGGGGAAGCTAGGAAAACAGCTGTGAAGGTATGCAAATTTTTTCCTCCAGGAACAAAGGAGCCCGAATGCTGAGATGTATGCTTTGTGACTCTAACTAACTATAGAATGTTTAATAAATTAGGAGATAAGAAAAGTGTGAGCCTGCTGAGGTTTTCTTCGAGTAAACAGAAAAGAACTTCCCACCTCCTAAGCAAAGTCACCTGGACAATAGGAGAAAATCAATGTGCTCTGTTTATATTCATGAGACTTGTTGTCTAATGTAACAACTACAGATTGGCACACTAAAGCCCAAAGAAACTCAGGTACACCTAGAGATGAGGAAATGTAAACAGGGGCTGAAGTCCTCCATGTTTGATCTCCTTATTTCCATGGAGATTCTCCTCCATCCTACTTGCAGTAACCAACACAGACACTCAGACACACAAACACACAGACACAGACACACACAGACACACACAGACACAGACACACACACACACACTATGATACTTGGCGTATGGTCTCCTCCAGCACCTGCCCACTGCTTGGCTTGCATCTTTACTGACTAGCAGACCAATTGCCTCTCTGCCTACTCTGAGCTGACACACATAATCCAGGATAAACTCTGCCTCAGGATCCTTAACTGATTCTGTAATGACCCATTTTTCATGCAAAGTAGCATGTGGTGTTACTGTCATTTAAGAGAAATGCTCTAAAGGATGAGTGAACAATCTGCCACAGGTGTATTCTGAGAAAATCCTGAGTTCTCAGGTGAGATTTGAGTGCTCTAGGCTTTTCCCACTTGCTCTCACTAGGGAGAGCCAACCCCTGACACTATTAAAGATGACCATTCCACTTGTTCTTCCTTATTTTCTAAGATAAAAATACATTTCTTTCATTTTCATTCTTTAAGCCAATCTGTCCTGAATCTTAACAATTTTCAGTAGCAATGTTTTATAAGAGTAAACACTCTCTAACCTGGGAGCTACATCTGTGATATCCCATGAAATTCCTCAAAGAAGTACAGTACTTAATGCTAATTTATAAATAAAGAAGCCACAGCAAAAGCAGACTGGAAGAGAACCTGTGAAAGTTCCTGATAGAAGTGTAAGGAAGAGAATGTAGCCCAGGTTCTTGCATCGAGAACGACAACCATTGTGACATATTGCCCTCTTCTTCCCTTGTAGAAAAATGTGCTGCCTCAGCCAAGAGTACCCTCTTGTCCTTTGCAGATTGCTCAGCTCCTCCTTGCACCTTGCACATGCTGCAGTTTTTGGTCTTATTGTGTAGTCATGAGAGTGCTGAAGACAGAAGACGGTGAGCTGATAAACCTTCCAGTGGGGAAATACTGGGAATTCATCACTACTTACTCTTCTGCAGCTGCTAGAGTAGGTCTACTTAGAGATTGCTGCTATGTGCCCTAATCTCCTCTATCTCCGATCTCCAGTGAATGTTTGTTTGTTTTGTTTTGTTTTGTTTTGTTTTGTTTTGTTTTGTTTTGTTTTGTTTTGTTTTGTTTTAGTACAACATCTAAGAACATAGGAAAGAAATGACAGATTCCAGGGGACATGTAAAACATGACCTAGACATGCAGCCTTCCAAACTTTGTAAGCCTTCCTTATTTAGGAAGTTACCAGGATGTATGCCAGGAAGAGCCAAGGAACAAGTTCCAAGTTAAAAGACTGAAAGGACAATGGTTAGGAGAGATAGTGAAGAATGATGTTGAAAGAGGAAAATTACTGACCACCAGAACTCTCACCCCAGAGTCCTACCCCTCCCATCTGGAGATTGTTCCCGGAACCCTCCTGAACTTCTCACCCCAGAGTACATTCTGAACTCTCACACCAGAGTCAGACCCCCTCTCAAATGAAAACTGTTCCGGGGACATTTCTGAGATAAGGGTCTCCTGGAACGAACCCAGTCCAACCCCTCCCAACTAAGGACTGTGCCAGGGACATTTTTGAGATAAGGGTGTGAGTAAAAACCTCAGTTCCAATGAATCAAGTACATGGCCAAAGTGTGGGACGCGTTGCGAAAAGCACTTTGAAAAAACCCTTGGCTGAATCTCTTAGTGACGTAAAACCTGTATTTTCCCTGCCCTGCTCCCCCCTTGCCTCCTTCCTATAAAAGCCTGTGAAAATTTGGGCTAGGGGCCGAATCTCCTCTGCACCTTGCAGGCTGCATGAGTTTCGACCCCAGATATCTGGTATATGTGCTTTTTGTATGCTTTCTTGTCGTTGCTGTATTAAATCTTACTCTCTATACATCTTAAGTACCGGTCTCAGTGTCTTCTTGGGTGCGCGGCTGACCCGAGGCTTGAGTAAGTGCCTCCCTTTGGGAGTTTTGGAGTCTTTCAATGTCAGTTATGTTCTAATCATTCTAAGGAAGGCTGACTTCATCAAATATGTCACCATCTCATGAAATGAGTACCTTCAATTCACAGTCCAGGTTAGTTACCTGTTTATATATTTTCTACACCATCTACAACATCTGTACAGCAATGTCTTGTACTGGTTGCTTCATTATGCACAGTTATGAGTTCTGCCAGTAGTTCTGACTGCAGGTTTTGTGCTATCAATTATTGGCACAAATCTAGGTCTTTATATTTTCTGGATGAGCAAAGACAAGAGAAATAAGGATGCAGAGTTATCCAGGTGACTCAAAACCATCCTTCACAAAACCAGGGGATGTCTCAAATGACACAGTGATTTCATTTGCATTCCCTCTATCATGACACAGGCATTGCATAGCTCATTCTTTTCACTTAAATTCTAGTTCTACTTCTCATATCGAATCAATGAATATTTTTTCAAGTCCCAACCCTATATTCCTATTATTAGCCATATCACCACATGATTTATGTTGGAATCAGTTTAATATACTGTTTTTTATAATGTTTTAATATAATATAACTATGATGTTTTAGTGTGTGGTTTCTTTTGAGTCCCAAATTCAACTTACAACAACAAAACAATTTTCTGCCAGTGAGAAAATTGAACTTTGTCTTGATGCCTGATTAGTATCCTTAACGGTTCATTCTTTGTTTTCTTTCTACAAGCTGTCCTCCTAATTCTTGCATCAACAGCTCTCCTAATCCATGCCCCCCCACTCTTCTATCCAGTTGCCAACTCTTTCAAAGAACATTTATGAGTGCTTTTCACTGCATCTTCTTTAAAAACCAAAGTCTTTTTAAAACATGCCTTTGCTTTTCTCACTATGTTAACATTTTAATGCATAGTCCATCCTTTCTTTATATTTGTTAGTTCAAAAATTAGTATGTCCAAACTTTATGTTTACAACACACATGTAAATGCTCCTCTACCATCATCATTCGCAATCAGGTGATACAGGATTTTTAAATTATCCTTATTTTTATGAATAAGGATGTAGCCACTAGGTCTCATCAAAGAGGCTTCTGTATGCAACAGATACAGGCTACTACAGAAATCCCAAACCACTCAGTATGCATAGGATAAGTGGCTGTGTGGAGCCCTACATCATTTGATACAACTGCAACACAGCTCTTTCATCAAAGCTCAGGAAACATTCAAAAAAGGAGGCTGAGAGACTGTGAGGGCCATATGATCATGATGTCTGCTGGGAGACAGTGCCATATGTACAGAAGAAGGAAGCTGACCCACCTTAACAAATGGAACAAAGGACTATGACTTGGGGGTTCAAATGCAGTATGAAAATGAACACCCTGTGCAGTTTTCTCCCTTGTCCACAAATTCGCTTTCTAAAGTTACAATTTACTTTTAGTCTACTTTTTTTTTTAAAAAAAATCACATGAAAGTAGCAGAAATAAACAATACAAGCTATTGAAATTGCACATCATATTTAATAGCATGATAAGATCTTGTGCTGTTCTCTGTTCTGCCCAGTGCATGAATCATCTCTTATCTAGAAAACCCAGTGTGCACTCACCATTAGTTACTTCAGAACAGCGGTTATCATATCTACGTGTCCATGCATTGTGAAGGCTTGTGTCCAAAGGATCCTTGTTTTACTTACTAATGGGCCAAGTGCAAAGGCAGAACATCTGGCAATTCATGTTTACCAAGGGAAAAATCTGTAAAAGATTTTCTGTGAAGAGTGACAACTATTAATAAGGAAAAAATTAGAAATCACATGTTGAAGCTAAGACCTACAATAAGAATGAGTCTTCTTTCAGTACAATTGTGAAAAAGAATAAAGAAACTTACCCCAGTTTTGTCTTGCATTTCAAACTCAAGTTATTCCCACTGTGTACAATATATGCTTCATTGAGATGGAAAAGACATGTCTTTTCTTTTCATAAAAATAAGGTAAAAAGCATACTGTATAATAATCCCAGGACTACTGTGGTTTCAGGCTTCTCTGAAACATATCTTTCATGGATAAGAAGGAATTGCTATATTCTCCTGATAATACTGCAGTCTCCTGAAATCTACTTAAAAAACAACCAATACCCCTTATTTCTCTTCCAAGCCAACCTAAATTATCACCAAGGAACGGCTCCTAAGGAAAGCTCCCACCCAACCCCTAAATGTATTTATATTTTATTTCTTCAGGATACAATAATGGTTTCTTTAAGGTACTGTGAAATCAAGACGTGAATTTAACTTCATTCCTAAAACTTCTGTTTACTTTAAAAATACTTTTATTTCTCCCCATAGTAATTCTCCATCTATTCTAATGTACAAGTTCTGAATAAATGTTTGATGAGCCTGTTTGTCGTTTTAAGCCATTTTCAGTATAAAATGCAGTGTGCTACAGATGAACTTACAAAACCTACAAGGCTCAGACAATAATCCTAAAGCGAAATGTATATGATAGAGATAAGGTTACAGGCTCTGTGCTTCTTCCTCTTCATCACTAATTTTCCCTGAAGAAAAAGCTTTCTAAATTGTGTTCTACAGTACTACATAAAGCAAGAATAGTTCATCTCCACTACTTCTGATAAAACACATGTGATGTTTTCATATAAAGGGCATTATGATTAGAATGGCTGATAATCTAGAATTTTGACCTATCTATTGTTCTTGTTCGGCTGATGTCAGGTTGCTGAAACTCTATGAGTTGTAAGATTAAGAGGAGGCAGTCTCACAGCAAACCTGAGTACTCTGGCTCTGACATTCTTTCTGATCCTTTTTCTACAGTGTTCCCTGAGCCTTGGGGTGGACGTTGTTTTATAGATGTACCCATTAGGAGTGGGCTCTACAACTCTATGTTTGGATTGGCTATTGTTTTCTGTAATGATACCTGTTCTTTACTTGATGAGGGGTAAAGACTATACTTATCTTTGGGTATAAGAACAAACATTTAGAATGTAGTTAAGTATTATGCTGCTTTAATAAAGTGGTTAGTGTAGTTTTCCTCCAAAGTCTAAGGCTTTCTAGCTCTGGATAGTTGCTTAGTTTTCCAATTCCAGGCTTGGTTTCTCTCTTGAGTGGGCTTTAAATACAATTAGAGAACTGTTGGTCACTGACAAAGTACACATAACACTACTGAAAGCCTTTAGGGTTA
This sequence comes from Mus caroli, assembly GCF_978045245.1. Taxonomy (NCBI): domain Eukaryota; kingdom Metazoa; phylum Chordata; class Mammalia; order Rodentia; family Muridae; genus Mus; species Mus caroli. The sequence goes on along the minus strand of NW_028227274.1, from coordinate 28,225,160 downwards.
TGGTGCCATGGGGTCATTGTAGTGCTTCACATGCATCGTACAAGACTCTTAGTTGCTTCCTGCTTTTGATAGTTTGCAGATCCAACTCAGGGACCTTTGGCCCTGTCTTTGAAGTGCATGTTGCCTTCAGCAATGGGAAGTTATCTTCCAAATCTGTAGAGAAATCAAGGGCAATAGTAACAGTCTAAAATATCTTGGGAGTCTCTTGGACAACCCTGACCAACAACTCAAAAGAGGGTTTCTCATGTCTGGGGTTGAGGATTTTACTGGGTGTTCTTTGGCTCTTAGAGGGAGCATTATCAGCTTAGATGAGAAATTTTTATTTAAACTATATATGTATTATTATTATAGGTATATATTATAGGTATTTTATATCATTGTTAACTATTTTTATTTATCAATCTAAACAAAATAAGATTTTTTTTTATCTTCAAGTCATAAAAATATTCCCTAATATAGTTTTTTTTTGTTGTTGTTTGTCTATTTGTTGTTTTTAAGACAAGGGATCATTATATACATAGATATATATTGAATTCATGATACTCCTGCCTTTGCCTCCAATGTGATGCATTCAATGGCTATGTACTACCATTTTGGTAATAAAGCTTCTTAAAATTTTATTTTTAAATAAATTATTTACTAAAACTTACATGCTATTAAGTTTTGTATATTATATGAGGTAAATATGAAAGTGTTTATATATTTATACACACACACACACATATATATGTGTGTGTATATATATATATATAAATTGTTTCAGTGATTTTACTTGAAAATATTTTTCCTTACACCTTTGTATTAAAGGTATAATAAATATAAAATAAATGTAATAAATAAAAAATAAAAGTAGAAAAGTATTTGCAACATAAATACATGGATTTTGGTCTAAAAGTATACTTTTAGGAATATAAATAATGTGAAATATATATTTCTGACATATACAAGTATAAAACTACACTATATTAAGGATTTCCAAACTATAAATGTTTCTAACACAATCCATAATAGAATATAAAAATATATTGCATAGATTTGTTCAGCATAAATATTTATGTAATGAGAATATTAAGTAGCAATAAAAATGCTAAACTAAATTTAGATATTTTAGGGGTAAAGCATGTTGAATATATCATAGAAGTCAAAAGTAAGATATATATACAAAGCTTAAAATCATGCAGAGACAATACATTAAAGGAAACATAATTGCTACTTTTAGAGGAATAGATTTTAGATGAGAAGAGTAGTAGAAACTTTGAATCATTAATTATAATTTTATAACATCATTATTTTTATATAGCTCTTCATGTTGAAATCAAAATATAATTGCTGCATCATATCTGTGAATCTGAGTCAAATTTGCTAAGAGGTTTATTTTACTCATTTTTATTTTTTTAGACAAAGATTTTGATCATGTTTTTCCTTATTCATCTCCTCCCAGATCACCCTACTTCCCTATATTCCCAGCCTCATGTTCATTTATTTACATACTCTCTTTCCTTTCAAGAAAAACAAACAAACAAACAAACAAACAAACACCCAGAAAGAAAACTAAAATCAACACACAAACCAAAAGTAAGACAAAACAGACAGACAAACAAACAAAAAAGAAAAAACCAAACAAACAAAAAACAAAAAAATCCAACCAAACAAAAAACAAGCCAAACTAAAATAATAAGCCTACAACAACAACAACAATAACAAACATAATGTCTGTTTTGTGTTGGTCAACTACCCCTAGGCATGGGGTCTGCCCTGGTCTGTTATATATGTAGTTTCATTTTCAGGGCTGGGGCAGGGGGTGGTATGTCTATTTTCCCTTCTTAGTGCTGGAATGTTGTCTTGTTTGAACCTGTGCTGGTCTTGTGGATGCAGTTGAAGTCTCTCTGAATTCATATGTGTATCTGTTCTGTTGTGTCTGGAAGTCGATTTACTTAGACTCATCCATCATCTCTGTCTCTTAAAATCAATCTTTCTACATCCTGTTCCCCATGGATTTCTGAGCCCTGGAAGAGAGTATTTGATAAAGAAAAGACACTCATTTAGGTATGAGTATTCTAAAGTCTCTCACACTGTGCACACTGTCTAGTGGTAGGTCTCTGTGATATTTACTGCAAGAAGAGTGTTCACTGATGAGGACTAAGCTCTGCCCTGATCTATGGGAATAGCAATGTGTCATTAGGAGACATTTCAGTGCTATTTTCATTTGGTAGAATTAGTAGATGTTTCCCTAGGCCTATGACTATCTAGTCCCAGGATCATGACCACTTTAGCAGTGTCAGGCATAGGTTCCATCTCATGGAGTGTGCTTTAAATCCAATTAAGAAGTGGTTGGTTACTCATGTAACATTGTGTACCAGTATTAGCACCAGTGTATCTTACAGGGAATCCATTGCTGTAGGCTTCAGCATTTTTAGCTGGGTGAATTTGCTAATTCCTTTTCTCCTCTGGTAGCATGCAGGGTTCCTTCCTAGTACTATGAGTGCTACTAAATGCACCTAATATAAGTTTGCAGAACATCCCACCCAAACATAAACAATAGGCTTTCTCCTCAGCAGCCAATGGAGCTTTCTGAAAAATTAATTTAGTGTTAGGATACAAACAAGTCTCCACAGATACTTCAAAACTGAAATAACACATTGTATTTTGTCTAATCACCATGGATTAAAGTTGGATATCAATAACAATAAAAGCAGCAGAAAGTATATGAACTCATGGAGCTGAGCAAGCCACTACTGAAAGAAAATTGGGTAAAAACAGAAATCAAAACAGAAATTAGAATTAAATGAAGATTAAAGATATAATGTACCCAAACCTAGACGATAAAATGAAGGTGTCTTTAAGAGACCAATTCATAGCACTTTGAAGAGATCTCATATTAGTACCTTACCAGCATAATTGAAAACTCTAGAAAGATGATGAAATAATCCCCTGCCTTCTTTGGATTTTTTTCCATTTAATTGATTCAAGCCTTGAGTAGAATTATTTCTTACAACCTACTTTGGGGAGGGGATTATTTCAAAACTTGCATACAATAATCTCACTTATTCAGCATTATGATTTACAACCAAGTACCCACCCTAACACCAGATAAACATTTGTGCTCAATCTATACATTTGCTACAGAAGTGTAGTGATTTTCCATCTGTGTCATGGGTTCCAATTTTGTTTTTTTGATTTAACATGTCTTGTAGGGCAATGTGTTATTATTTCTAAAACATGCTTCAAAACCCTCAATTTCTCTAGTTTTTAACTATATATCAGAGCTCCTTTAATATAAGCAAAACCAACCAATTAAACAGATACACACCACAGACACAGAGACACACAAACACACACACACACAAAGAGAAAGAGAGAGACACAGAGAGAGAGAGAGAGAGAGAGAGAGAGAGAGAGAGAGAGCATGAATTTGAAAGAGAGAAAGGAGGTGTACATCGAAGAGCTTAGCAGGTAGAAAAGAAGAGCTTAGAGGTAGAAAAAGGAAGGGTAAAATCTTGTAATTATATTATAATCTTAAAATGTAAACCAAATATGTTTTTTAGAAAGACCTGTTGTAGAATAGTTGCTAGTTTAGTATAGGTACTGGTCTAAATGTCAGATAGCCCTGCTGCCTGGTTCAGTTCTTGATTCACAAATGAGGCTCAGAAACCAACATTTCCCTCAATGCTCCATTGAGGGAAAGATGGGAACCCTAGGACTGTTTGCCCAGAATTACACAGATGCTTCTCTGCCTTCTGTAAATGGAAGGAGTAGGGTTGAAAGATGAACTGTATGCTTTGGCTGAGCGTTCTACAACACCAGATCTGTGTGTAGTGCTCTCACATGGCTTCTCTGTTCCTTTGGAACTTCTATGGCCTTCAGGTCAATAATACTGACCTGATTTGAGGCATAGCAAAACAAACAACAACAACAACACCCAAGATCAACAACAATGAGTGTGGTTACACAAATTTGTCAATATCAAGAATAGAAATTTGAAATAAATCAAAAACAAACGAGAAGAAAGCAGCTCCTATCTGGGGCAACTCTAATCCTTACAGGAAGAACTAGGTGTTGACGTGAGACTGTTTTTAAGATAGGAATGAAGTAATGACCTCAGATCTTAGAATAATAGAACAGAATGTGACTCAGAATCAGCACGCACACACACACACATACACAGAGAGAGAGAGAGAGAGAGAGAGAGAGAGAGAGAGAGAGAGAGAGAGAGAGAGAGAAGAGGAGTTTCCCATTCTCTTTTCTCTCTACCCAAGTACATTATATATCATAAAACTCATGTGTTACCATCTTTTATGACAGGAAATTAACAGATGAGGACACTTGATTGTATTTCTTCTAAGCTCCAAGTGGAGAAATAACTAGATTTCCTATAAAGAATATTGCTAAGAATTGGAAGTAACGACAGCACACCACCTGATTCTGCTGAACTGTTTATCGAAGTCCTCTTTCTTGCCCCACTTATAGCATACATGCCTTGTTCTAACCACTCTGCACTTTTATTCCTCCACAGATGTGCCTTCTTCTGCCTGTAATTCAAAACCCATCCTTTCCTCTCAGTTCCAGTTCCAGACCTCTAGTTTCTCTCAGATCGAAAAGCTATCAGTGAATGCTTTCTTTCCTGTTCCCATCTTCTAGCATCTTGCTATCTGAACTCTCACTGGGATAGATAACAGGGTCCTGTGATTTCTTGCTCTGGCTTTACATAGAGTCTGAGCCTTATACTCTCCCCCCATCCCCCATTTTCAAAGTGTTATGGTGTTTTTTATGACCTAAAGAGAATTAAAATAACTGAAACAAGCAATAAGTCTGTTATAAGACTTATTGTATATTGTACCTATGCTTTCAGTTTTTGACTAAACAAGTAATCTCAGGGGCAAAATCTAGGTACTGTGTTTAACACATGTCATTGACTGGACAAATTCATGAGATTTTCTAAATAAATTGTGGAGCAACCATATAATTAATTAATATAGAAAATGATGATAAATTTCAGTAAATTTATGGAACACTAAAAGTATAGGCATTCACATTATTGATCAATGAGACAGTTTTGATTCATTGGGCCAATAAACCAACACTACCACTAGTCAGGAAGGGAAAAGTTGCCAAATTCCCATCTTTCTATAACAGCTAATATTTATTGACCTCCCTCAAAAGAGACTACTCTTCTTGTTAAATATTTTGCTTACATTACCTCACCCAACATTCACTATAAACCAGGGTTGTATTTGCAATTCTAAGCTTTATTTGAAAAATATTGAGGCTGGAAATGGTTTCATTCATGCAGTTAAAGAAAAAGAACATTATTAAAGTAGATAACATACCAGTGTATCTGAAAAAATAATAGCAGGCATGCATCATATTGCAGGAGAAGTTACTGGGAAAAGCATTAAAGTTAAATGTAGATTACTAATTAATTTTTCTATTGATATGTAAACATATAATTTAGCATAAGCATATTTTAAATCTCTTAGTTTTAACAATTGTTCTTTCATATATTTTAACTCATTAAAATCTTATAAATTTTTTAAAAAGGCATAATCACTAAATATAAAGTACTAATATATATAAATATTATATAATGATATATACATATGTATGTACATATATACTATATATAGTATAGTATATAGTATATATGCATATATATGTATATATATCACTAAAAGTACAAGAATTAATCTTTCAGGAGGCACTTTCACTGGCCAAAGTTAAAGTCTGTCTCTTAATGTTTTAATAATAAAATTTAATTTATTTTTACTTGGGAAAACAATTTAAAAGCATTTATGGCTGGCATATTATGATAACTTTCATGGAACATACAGAACTTGTCTCTACATATCCTCCAAGAAAAAACAGAATATGGTGTTCCTCCAAAACCGTGAGCTTCACCAGGTTTTCCCAAGCTAAAGGAAAGAGGACAGCATTATAGAAACAAAGGCATACCATCATTTTCTGTAGCATTTCCCATGAAAGAGCACAGATTCAGAGACTACCATGTAGGACTGCCACAAGAGCAGACATGAACGGAGGTCCTTCAGGCTGTAGTTCCTCAGTTCCAGTGACTGTTTGTCCATGATGGGTGATGGGCAGTTACCTTAACTTAGATGAAAGCACACTCACTCTGGACTGAACACTAAGTCTGGATTGCTAGGCCATTTCATAGTACATAGAAGCTTTCAGCTTTCATTGGCCCATATGAGAGAACATGACATAGAAACTAACTGCATTCCTGTTGCTGTGATACCCAAGACCAAGGTTAAACCCTTTCTTGAAGAAAATGGGATACATTCTTCCATGAGCTTCACCTCATGCCCTGAAGTTAAGACCTTTCACCAATCATGCCAACAGCCCGTCTAATAAAGCCAATTAAGGAAACTTCTCCAGTGATATCCAAGATGCTCAATTTTACAGAAAATTTCAGATAACTATTTGTGAATAACTATTTGAGGATAAGTCCACTGACACAGTATGAGAAATTTATCTGTTGGCAACATGTTAATTTCAACATAGTTTGAAACACCAAAATCAGATTTTTAAAATACAAGAAATTAGAGTATTTTTCTACATACTGTTTCATTGTTTATAAACTGGCCATCAAAATGGCTGTCATTTTTTGAGTTACATTAAGGTAACTCAGTATATACATACAGGGCAAAATAATCATGTCAGAGAAGAAGGACATTCTGTCCCTTCAGCTATTATACTCTCTATTGAGAATGACTAATTATTTATACTAATTACTAACACTCCATTTGCCTTGCTGTTCTTAGATGTGGATGCAGCATTCAGACTCATGCTTTGAATAAAGTCCATGCTGATTCCCTGAAGCATCCTTTTGAAGGTCTTTTTGATGAAGGATAGTGACTGTCCTGTGTCATCTAACTTCTGAGACTACCCTCTTCCAGATACACATGATCAGAGGCCTTTCCTTTCTGCCCATCACTTGTCATGTCATTTGGCGGTTCACTTTACTCATATGTATAAGTTAACTATTTCAAAGTCATCATTTCCTTAAAAAAATTCTATATTCCCATTTCATGATCCTACTTTAATTATCACCAACAAAACCCATAATACCCAGTCAACTCCATCATCATTGGGTTCTTGACCTCAGGTTTATAAACTAAGAGTCTGAGTCCCTCTTCCTAAATTCTGCATTTTTCCTATTGTCTTGAGAGAAAACTGCCACCGATGCTCATTTGTCTTAACTCCTAAGCATTCTTTCACACAGTATTTCTCACATGAAATTCAGCCTCTATAATACAGCCACAATGGCCTCTCTAAAGTAGCCTTTAAAAAGAAAACATATTGACAAGTTAAGGATCTATTTGTCTCTAATTTTCCAACATCTGTCTAATGCCTCAAGAATAAAGTACAAATTCCTTAAACTCATGTAATTTCCTTTCAAAACTTGATTTTTGTCTCCTTTTCAGAATTATCATTTTATCTTCCTCTCTAACTCCATGGAGATGAACAACTAAATAAATGATAATCACAGCAACAAGTAAAAAAATTACTTTGTAGAATATGCAAACTCAACTTTTGTTTAGATTAAAGAACCATTACTTTACAATATAATTTTCCTACTGGAAAAACTCTAGATTATTTTCATAATATATTATTGCATATACTAAAGCTCACATAATATTTTCTATATGCAATAGTACTTCAACTTTTACCTTATTCCATTATTTAATATTCCTATCATACCTCACCTGTGACTCTATGATTGTTCTTATATTATAGTGGTCTTATTTATTATGTGTGTCTGATTCCATGAAAGTGGGTTGTGGTACTCTGTCCTCACATCTTAGTTCAATACTGGTTATCAGAATTGCTCATGAGAGACCTTCCAAATACTAACTTTTCAAGATTATAAAACTGTGATCTCTTGTTGCCCTATACTTTTAGAATTTTCCAGATCAGGTTTGCATTGCAACCCCATCACTGTTTAGCCTGTACTGTTACAGAGTTCTAGATGTTAGGTTCTTCACTAACTGACATGAAGGGTATTCTTTTTCTCAAGAATTACATAACTACATCTTCGACGATTTCTTTGTACTGTGAAATCGAGGCCTATGCACAAAGAACATCTTTTAGTTCTTCAAATATTTTTCCTAACACCCTTTTAACTCCTTTAAGTTTTTATTTGCTTGGAGGTACTCAACCAAATTAGAGCTTTTTCAAAATTTCAGACTTATTGCAAGCATGAACAATTGTTGAGTTTGTCCTGATTTTGAAGGAGGTCATTCATCCAGTGTTCAAGTCAGGGTTTTAGGTATTTTTACACACAATTAACTGAATGCTTTATGAAAGTCCACTTCTTATCCTCCCTGTACCAGGGGAGCAATTCTCCCCTCAAGCAAGACCTAAGAAAAGAATTTGTTGAATTTCTATCCAGGGTCTCTCTGAGGCGGACCGCTCAGGAGAGCACATGGGCCATAGAAGCATCAGAGCTTCTTTGAAAGCATGCGGGCCAGCCACAGAAGCGAAAGAGCTTTTTGGACAGGGTCCTTTAAGGCCTTCATCCTCAGTCAGGAGGTGGAGCTGATCCTCAGTCCTCTGTGCACCTTTCCTGCCAGGGGAGAGTTGGCCTCCAGTGAGTGCTCTGATCCCCAGGGCTCAGGAGAGTGCTGGTCTCCCAGGAGTGCTGAATGAAAGTAACAAACACACAGGAGGAACAAGCTCCAGCCAGATACGGCTAGAACATCTAACACCAGAGATTACCAGATGGCAAAAGGCAAACATAAGAATCTTACTAAAAGAAACCATTAATATTTGGCATCATCAGAACACAGTACTCCTACCACAATGAGTCCTGGATACCCAAACACACCAGAAAAGCAAGATTTGGATTTAAAATCATATCTTATGATGCTGGTAGAGGATTTTAAGAAGGACATTAATAACTCCCTTAAAGAAATACAGGAGAACACAGGTAAACAGGTAGAAGCCCTTAAAGAGGAAACACAAAAATCCCTTAAAGAATTACAGGAAAACACAACCAAACAGGTGAAGGAATTGAACAAAACCATCAAAGATCTAAAAATGGAAGTAGAAACAATAAAGAAAAGCCAAAGTGAGACAACTCTGGAGATAGAAATCCTAGGAAAGAAAGCAGGAGCTATAGATGCAAGCATCACCAACAGAATACAAGAGATGGAAGAGAGAATCTCAGGTGCAGAAGATTCCATAAAAAACATAGACACGACAATCAAAGAAAATGCAAACTGCAAAAAGATCCTAACTCAAAACATCCAGGAAATCCAGAACACAATGAGAACACCAAACCTAAGGATAGTTGGTATAGATGAGAAAGGAGATTTTCAACTTAAAGGGGCAGTAAATATCTTCAACAAAATTATAGAAGTCTGGCGTGGTAGTGCACATCTTTAATCCCAGCACTCAGGAGGCAGAGGCAGGCAGATTTCTGAGTTTGAGGCCAGTCTGGTCTACAAAGTGAGTTCCAGGACAGCTAGGGTTATACAGAGAAACCCTTGTCTCGAAAAACAAAACAAAACAAAGCAAAACAAAATTATAGAAGAAAACTTCCCTAACCTAAAGAAAGAGATGCCGATGAATATACAAGAAGCCTCCAGAACTCCAAATAGACTGGACCAGAAAAGAAATTCCTCCCAACACATAATAATCAGAACAACAAATGCACTGAATAAAGATAGAATATGAAAAGTAGTAAGGGAAAAAGGTCAAGTAACATATAAATGCAGATCTATTAGAATTACACCTGGGCACAGGGGAAAGATTCCTGAACAGAACAGCAATGGCTTGTGCTGTAAGATCAAGAATTGACAAATGGGACCTCATAAAATTGCAAAGCTTCTGTAAGGCAAAGGACATTGTCAATAAGACTAAAAGGTCACCAACAGACTGGAAAATCTGATAGGGGACAAATATCAAATATATAAAGAACTCAAGAAGTTGGAGTCCAGAAAACCAAATAACCCTATTAAAAAATGGGGTACAGAGCTAAACAAAGAATTCTCAACTGAGGAACACTGAATGGCTGAGAAGCACCTGAAAAAATGTTCAACATTCTTTTTTTTTTTTTTTTTTTTGGTTTTTCGAGACAGGGTTTCTCTGTGTAGCCCTGGCTGTCCTGGAACTCACTTTGTAGACCAGGCTGGCCTCGAACTCAGAAATCCGCCTGCCTCTGCCTCCCGAGTGCTGGGATTAAAGGCGTGCGCCACCACGCCCGGCATGTTCAACATTCTTAATCATCAAGGAAATGCAAATCAAAACAACCTTGAGATTCCACCTCACACTATTTAGAATGTCTAAGATAAAAAATTCAGGTGACAGCAGATGCTGTCGAGGATGTGGAGAAAGAGGAACACTCCTCCATTTCTGGTGGGATTGCAAGCTGGTACAACCACTCTGGAAATCAATTTGGCAATTCTTCAGGAAATTGGACATAGTACTACAGGATGATCCAGCAATACCACTCCTGGGCATATACTTAGAAGATGTTCCAACTTGTAATAAGGATGCATGCTCCACTATGTTCATTGCAGCCTTATTTATAATAGCCAGGAGCTGGAAAGAAACCAGGTGTCGCTCAACAGAGGAATGGATACAGAGTATGTGATACATTTACACAATGGTACTACTCAGGTATTAAAAGGCAATGAATTTATGAAATTTTTAGGCTAATGGGTGGATCTGGAGTATATCATGCCGAGTGAGGTAACCCAATCACAAAAGAACACACATGATATGTACTCACTGATAAGTGAATTTAGCCCAGAAACTTAGAATAACCAAGATACAGTTTGCAAAACACATGAATCTCAAGAAGAAGGAAGAACAAAGTATGGATACTTCAATCCTTCTTAAAAGAGGGAACAAAATACCCATGGAAGGAGTTACAGAGACAAAGTTTGGAGCTGAGGTGGAAGGAAAGACCATCCAGAGACTGCCCCACCCAGGGATCTATCCCATAATCAGCCACCAAATGCAGACACTATTCATACGCCAGGAAGATTTTTGCTGAAAGGACCCTGATATAGCTGTCTCCTGTGAGGCTATGCCAGTGCCTGGCAAATACAGAAGTGGATGCTCACAGTCATCTATTGGATGGAACACAGGATCCCCAATGAAGGATAAAGAGAAAATACACAAGGAACTGAAGGGGTTTGCATCCCTAGGGGAGGAACGACAATATGAACTAACTATTACCTCCAGAGCTCCTTGGGACTAAACCACTAATCAAAGAAAACACATGGTGGGACTTGTGTCTCTAGTTGTATATGTAGCAGAGGATGGCCTATTCAGCCATCAATGGAAGGAGAGACCCTTGGTCTTGTGAAGATTCTATTCCCCAGTATAGGGGAATGGCAGGGCCAGGAAGTGGGAATGTGTGGGTTGGGGAGCAGGGGGAAGGGGGATGGTGTAGAGGATTTTTGGAGAGGAAACTAAGAAAGGCGATACCAATTGAAATGTAAATGAAGAAAATAAATAATAATAATAATAATAAAGAAACAATGTAATATCCCCCCCCCCAAAAAAAAAAGAATCTGTTAGGGAAAGGAGTTTTGGTATTAACATACATCTTAAGGTTTTGATCTCCCACACATAAACATGGAGCATGACAAGTTCTATTCAGCGTTTTCCCTCACTTAGAAGTTTATTATTTATAAAAACAACTCTAAAGCCTTCATAGATAAACACATCAGTTCCATGGTTACCTCTTCTCCAAACCACAAACTAGTATATATAGAAACAATTTAAATCTGTCAGACTCCTCTAGTCCCTGTATATATTGGTAGACTTCATTAGTTTTTGTTTTGTTTTGTTTATTTCTATTTTTTGTGTGGGACATGTTTTTCCTATTAAGTAACTCTGCTTACATATTACATATATATATATATATATATATATATATATATATATATATATATATATATATATATATATATATATATTACATTACATATGGAGCTCCCTGTTTAGATCATGTTGGCCTCAAACATATAGAAATCTATCTGTTTTTGTCTCTCAAATTCTAGAATTAAAGCTTGTGTCCCCACATTCATCTAGGCCTCAGTTGTGACAGAAGGTTTTGGGTCATAACACTGAGAATTTTTGAGAAATCTCAGGTAGTTTTGAGTATTATCTATGTTCTTTCACCTGTTAAACCTAGTCTCTTAAGCTCAACTGACTTCAGAAAGTAGAGGAGGTATTACTGAAGTCACCATGTCTATTGACATTAGTTTGACCCTCTGAACAAAGTCCGAAAAACTACAGGGTTTCTTGGAAATGTTTCCAGTTCATGACCAGATGACAGTATTTTCAGATCTGATCAGTTTCCTTGGGTAAACCTTCTTTATTCATAGTCTCTTCATTATTTCAGAAAGCTGTGCTTTCTTTAACTCCTTCAGAAAGGAAAGTCAATTAGCACATGGTGTGTAGACAAAGAATACCTTGAGAGCAAAGAGGTTAATAAAGGTGGAAATAACACAGGTTCTGTTAATAGAATTTGTAACTGGATCCTAGGAAGTTAGACCTGGAAGAGACATAAATGTGCTGTCATGATTTTAGGGAATGATTTGAGCTGCAGACAAGGGAAAGGATATGTGAATGGTGTGACTTATTGAGTCAGAGCACGATGTCAACCCTGTCTACCTTGCTTTGTGTTGGCACCTTACAAAGGCATGACAGAGTGAGCAGTGGCACCTGTTTGTGCTTGAGGCTTTTACATAGTAATTTATCTGTATAAAGAGGAGGGCAGTAAACATGGGTTTTCCTTAATCCATATTTTCATCATACTCAGATGAACGAAATATAACTAAATTAAATATGACTTCTAATTTAATTTTTTTTTTCGAGACAGGGTTTCTCTGTATAGCCCTGGCTGTCCTGGAACTCACTTTGTAGACCAGGCTGGCCTGGAACTCAGAAATCCTCCTGCCTCTGCCTCCCAAGTGCTGGGATTAAAAGTATGCACCACCACCGCCCAGCCTCCTAATTTAAAATTTAACTGACCATTTATTTCAATGTAGCAGAATGCTTTAATATCAATACTATAATAATTCCTTTTATCCATCTCCATTGCTCAGAAGACTACTCATGAAAGGAAAACACATAATGTTAGTGCTTGCTCCCCTGAGTAGAGAAATTACCTAGTAAGCTCATTTCCTCACTGATCATTTTTTGATTTTCTAGAATGACAATTCTGAAATTCAAATTATAAGAAGAAAAAGAAATAGCTTTAAAGTGCATATTTCACAGTGCCCCATATTGGTTTCTCATTAAAGATTAAACAAATTACCAAACAATCCAACATACTAGAAAATGCACTCATTGTGTTATAGGTCTGGTGATGTGAAGTCCAGAGTATAGTGACAAGTTACAACTTCTGCAGACTCAGAGGAAAAATTGTGTCCTCTCCTACTTAAGTGCCACAGAAACAAATCTCAATCTCTCCCTCTCATCCCACTTCATTTGACTCCTCTATCTCCATTTATGGATCCTGGCAACTGCACTGATATAGCCTGAACTCTTCAAGATGTGACACTTAAGACCCTTAAATTATATCTTGAAAATTCTTTTTGCCACACAGAGCAACAATTTCAAAGATTGTATGGATGAAAATGTCGGCATCTTTAGGGATATTACACAGATACTGGAACCTCTCTGATTTCTTGCAAATATCCACACTTTCTTCTTCATTTATGGCTTCTCCTCACTGATATGTATTTTTGTTTTATATCTTCACAAGATGTACAAATTCTATTCTCAGTATCATAACAGCTAATGTCTTTTATACTTCCTCTCTGAACTTCAAGAATTATTGATTTTCATATTTTCGTTCTGTCTCATCTGTTTCTTTTATTAAATTATCAAATATTAAGCAACTGTTTGGTCCTGGACATTGTTTAAGTCAAAAACATGGATAGAAAACACAAGAAGATTCAACATCAGGGGGCTCTCATGTGTGTGTGTGTGTGTGTGTGTGTGTGTGTGTGTGCTTATGTGTATGTGTGTATGTGTGTGTTTAGGGGGCACTGAGATGAAGCTGGATTCTAATATATAAGCAAAACCTTTAGGGGTTACTTAATGTAAAGAACCAATTTTTCAAAGTGCAAATACAAAAATATAACAAATGGATCAATGAGGTTATAAAGTTCCCTCTAGGGATAAAGGTGTGGCCTAGACTGAAGATAGAAGAAAAAGGTGGGAAAAAAATCTTGTTGGGTTAAGTCACTAGGGACCCAGATGGAGCCACTTACACATACAGGAGAACTGTTGATATGCCAGATCCAGTCATTAACAGAGACTCCCTGGGAACATGGGGGTAAGATAACAGCCATTTTAAGGATGCGGTTATAGTTCTATCATTTTGAATATTAAGAAGATGAATTATAAAAATCAACTGCCTTTTAAGAGCCAAAAATATTTATAATACTTCCTTTTACACAGATTTAGTTTCTTTGTATTTTTAGATACTATAAGTCAAAAGTATTTGGCATTAATAATATTGTTTACTTATGTGCAAGTGATATATGTGAATGCATATATGTTTATGAGTATATGTGTATGTATCTGTATTTGCAAATGTAAGTATGTGTGTATATGTGTATCTCCCAAATATGGGCCCAGGTGATTGTCCATTTTAGCAAAAATCAGTGTCCAATAGAGTACTGAAAAATAATTACAAGTATAACTGTACTCTGGGCATCTATGCCTGTATCTTTATCATGTCTGAAACGAGGCTTGTGTCCTAATGGAAGAACCTGTGCAGCTGCTGTTGATGCTCAGACTCAGATGTGTAGTCTGCAGCAAAACATCTCATTGCTGGAAACCTGGCTAACACTGCTGACCTCAATATGGCTTGGCATCTATTCAATACCTGGGAAAACATTATAGATCATTCTTATTTGATCATAGTGAGGCAGCTCAGCCTTGTTTTATAATGGTCATAAGTAAAACAAAATAACCAATTTTACCTGAATGAAATAAAATCAATAATTCTACTTTGTAATGTGTGTCTTAAGAGGAAAATTCAAAATTTCATCTCTCTAAAGGTCAGGTGCAAATCACTTTGAGACACATTATTTTTTCCAAATCAAAATAAAATGGACCGAACTTGTGCTCTAGATTTTGCATGTGTTTAAAAAGCTCAAAGGATTCATCTTAAGACAATTTTACAGATGATTTCAGTGGTTATAAATTCTCATGCTCCTTAGAACAACACAATATAATTCTTTTTTGTGACCAAGCATAACATAAAATGAGATTTATCTGTGTGCCTGCAGTATCTATTAGGCACTATGGAGATGGAGGTTAGATGAGCTATCTGCTTCTGCAGTAGGACATAATCACTGATAGCATTCCGATACCAAGGATAAACACAGTAATAGTATTGATGCTGTTAAAGCCATCACTGACCGGGTGACTTTCTCAAAACCTCCAAGTTCATGAGGAGACTTATCAGAGAAAATAAAATTAATTTCTCTGGTAAGTATTTACAAATTATTTTTATGAAGGACAATATGAATAACATAAATATAATTGAGTACTGAGCTTTATCAAGTAACAAGTAGAGATACTAGCCGTGGATTTTAAAACTTTGAAGCATATTTTTACCTTTGATGATCGGGTTTGAAAAATTTAAATGCAATTTCAAGTATGCTCATTTTTTACCAACATAATATTTTTATTGAGTATTAAGGAATTTCATATAATATACCCAATCCCACTCACTTCCCAGCCCCCACCCCTTCTTTGTGATCTCTCCCCTCAAAAAAAATGTGCAATTTGTGTTCCTTATAAACTCACTGGGGCATGGTCAAACTCCCAGTGTCCAGTCCCTTAAAGAAAACTGAGTTCTTCTTCACCTGCACACTCGCCAGAAGCCATCAATTGTGGAGAGCTATATTTTAGCATCCTTATCACAATTTTTAAGAGTTCTCTTTGACAGCTTTCTGTCTAGGCTGTCATGTTGGTAAAAGTAGGGGCTGTCACAGGAATCTTATATGTCTTTATCTCTTCATATTTTTAAGCAATTATAAATTTAGAGGCAAGTTTATGTATTGTATCATAATAAAAATATCAATAAATCATAATTTAGGTTATCTAGTTATGTTTAGTTTTTCAGATTTTTTTTTTCTTTTTTTCCATTGGAAATGTTAAGAGTAAAGGAAGGTGAACATAGAAGGATCCCAGCAAGATGTATTCTCACAGACACATCCTCTGAGACCAGTTTCCTCTTGCCAGACCCCACCTTCTATGGCTCATCCTTGTCAACAACATTATCATGTTAGAATTCCTCCAAAAGATTAGTCTTTTGACCAGATAGAGCCCTATTCATCTCTTAGAAATCCACTACAAACACAGTGAGTGGTGAGTTTCACCTATTTCTACATGCCCCCCCCCTTTTAAATATTAGTATAATTGCAACATTTCCTTCAAACACCCCCACATACCCATACCCACTCTCCTTCATATTCATGGCATCCTTTTTCACTCATTGTTCTTGCATGCATGTATGTGTGTGTGTGTGTGTGTAGGTATATGTGTATACATATATATTTCTAAATATAACCTTTGATTCCATATGTATGTATGTTTTCAGGACTGGGTATTTAGCACTGCACAACCAATTGGTATGCTCTTCTCTGGGCATAATCATCTCTCATGCTCCCGATTTCCCTCATTTGCCTATAGTTTAGGCGTAAGTTTAGGTTTGTGGACTCACAGGCTTTCCCCCATTTACTGCGACATGTTTTGGTATAAAAGTTAAGCCCCAGGGAGGAGTTTTGAGTCAGCTCCATCTCAGGCCTCTCTGGGTTCTGTCTCTGAAGTGCATAGTGTCTTCATAATATAGACTCACATCCCATCTCTGAGAGATGAGCAAGGGCATCTACAATGATGGCCCTGGTCAAATACTCATGAGAGCTTTTCATGTCTGGTATTAGGATTTGTGTTAGGTGATCTTTGGGTTTTGGAAGGAGTACAGTCATTCCAGATTTTTTTTAAATGCTCATTAAAACAGTATTGTGTATTTATATACTGAATAGTAGCTTTGTGGGAACATTTTAGGTAAATAATAGTATGATTCTTTGTGGCTTTTTCATATCTCCATGTTGCTGTTTACCTACCTTCCTCTTTCCACTGTATTTATTCCCACTACATAAAAATCCCTCCCTTTCAAATTGCACTCTCAGATCATTTGTGTCCTGTCACTCAACTTTACCCTTTTCCCACTTTCTTCTTTACCTTCTTAACTTTCCATAAGGAGCACTCCCCTTACTATTTCTCTGATAAGATGTTTGTACCTTACTATCCCCCACACACCTGTATTGTTCCCTAACTCCCCATATACGGGCATGTTCCCATTTTACTTGCCTAGTTTCTGTAGTTATTATATACTCATATCTGAAGGTTTGGAGCTGTAAGTCTCTGATAAGAAAGAACAGGAGAAGTTTGTCTTTCTTGGTCTGAGTTACCTCGCTCAATATGATCTCTTCTAGATTCATCCATTTACCTGCAAAGTTCATTATTTTGTTTTGTTTTACAGCTGAATAGCATTTTTCTGATAGTGGTCCACACTGATTTATGTAGTCGCTGGACCAGTTTGCAGTCCTGTTAACTGGATTCCTTTTCCTTGCATCCCCTCCAGCATGTGGTTGGTTGTTTCATTGATCTTTGCCATTCTGGCTGAAGTATGATAAATTCTCAAATTGTTTTGATTTACATTTCTCTAATTGCTAGGAGTGATGAACACTTTGTGAGATACTTCAAAACATTTTTTTTGAGTACTCTTTATTCAGGTTTCAGATCTATGTTTTGAATGGGTCATTTATTTTGTTTTCCTTTTTTGAGTCTTCTTTGTATATTCTGGATATCAGTCTTCAGTCAGATATACAGCTGACAAAAGTTTTCCCTGTTCTGTGATCTTACTTTCCATCTGGACAATTGTTTCTTTAACTGTGCCGAAATATTTTAGTTTTGTGGCGTTCCATGTGTAAGTTGATGGTGTACATTTTTGAGCAAATAAAATCGTATTTAGGAAGTCCTTTTGTACACCTATGCCATGCGGGGCACTCTCTATGTTCTCTTCTAGAATCTTCAGTGTCTCACGTTTCTTAAGTCTTTGATCCATTTGGAGTGACTTTTTGTGCAATGTGATAGTTAGAGCTTCAATTTCATTCCTTGGCATGTGAATATCCAGTGTTCCTGGCACTGATAAATATGCTCTTTTGTTAAGCATATGTTTTTTTATGTCTACGTCAAATGTTAAGGAGCTGAAATACATGTGCTTATTTTGGGGTCTGATTTCATTCCTTGGCCTTCATGTTTGTTATTTTGGCAATACCATGTTGCTTTGATTACACCGTCTTTGTCTTATATTAAGATCTGAGATAGAAGTCCTTCCAACATTGTTATTTTGATCTTTATTCTTTTGGCCATCCAGGAACTTTTATGGGTCTATATGAATTTTAGTTTAGTTTTTTTTTTTTTCTATTTCTGCAATGAATGCTATGAGGTTTTGTTCAGGATTGCACTGAGTGTGTAAATAGCTACTAGGCTAGACAGTGGAGGAGGACTTGGGAAGTCTAAACATACCCAGAGTAGGAGGTGTAGGGCACAGAGAGAATAAGGGTCCTGGAGGAAGCCAACAAGTTGGCTGTACTGTAGAGGTTTTAGAACTAGGGCAGGGCACTGAATGTGGGTTGCTTTTGAAGCTTAGAGATCAGCTGCTTTACAGTCTCTGGTGGCAGTACTAGACCAGGTCACTGGCTAGGGACCGCAAGCTAGAGATGGTGGGTTCCATAAAAAAGGATCAGGTAGTAGGGTTACTCATCAGGGTAGACCCCAGAAAGAACGTAGGAAGTCTGGGTATAGAGTGGGTCCCTACCTGTTTCTGTTTCTGTTTCTGTTTCTGTTTCTGTTTCTGTTTCTGTTTCTGTTTCTGTTTTTGTTTTTGTTTTTGTTTTTGTTTTTTAAGACAGGGTTTCTCTGTATAGCCCTGACTGT
Source organism: Mus caroli (assembly GCF_978045245.1). Taxonomy (NCBI): domain Eukaryota; kingdom Metazoa; phylum Chordata; class Mammalia; order Rodentia; family Muridae; genus Mus; species Mus caroli. The sequence goes on along the minus strand of NW_028227274.1, from coordinate 28,206,155 downwards.
CCTGGAACTCACTTTGTAGACCAGGCTGGCCTCAAACTCAGAAATCCGCCTTCCTCGGCCTCCTGAGTGATGGGATTAAAGGCGTGTGCCACCACACCCAGCTTCCTACCTGGTTCTTAACAACAATCAATTTGGCAATTAAAAATTAACAGAGAAAGCTTAGTTAATGTATGTTTCTTGCTTATTGACTACATGAGAAAAGTACTAGGGGAGTAGTGTTTTAAGCCAAAAAAAAATTTTTTTTTGAAAATAAATAATGTGATCATGAGCTGTGGCTTCTCTATTGTTATTGTAGGTGTTACTCTGTGAAGAGTTACCACTGTGGGTGCTCAGCATCTGTTGTGAGCAAACATTCATGGATATGACATAGAAGGTGCTTCTATGCGTCTTTTTTTGGGGGGATGGGTTATGCTTCAGTGGAGTTGCTCTATGGAAGTTATTGCCCTATGGATGGCATTTCTCTATGGAGTATGCTGCTTTTTGGAAGCTGTTGCTCTGTAAAGGGTGTTGTTCTGTAGAGGATTTTACTCTATGAAAGTTGTCATTCTATGGAGGGTGATGCTCTGTGCCAAACGTTGCTTTATGGAGGGTCTTCTTCTAGGAACTTGTTTCTCTGTGTCTGTGTCCTCTGTGAGGGATATTTCTCTGGGTAGGTGTCCTCTGTGAAGGGTATTGCTCTGTAAAGTGTGTTGTTCTGTGGTAAATGTTACTCAGTACAAGTTGTTGCTGTTACAGGTGTTCTCTGTAAAGGATGTTCCTCTGTGGCGAATGTCCTCTGAGCATATGGAAACTCTTCATCTCAGTAGGGTGTTGCTTTGTTCAGAGTGCTCCTCTGTCAAGAGAATCTACACGTTGTGGGTCCTAGAAAAACAACAGCGCCACCAGCTTCCCTCTTCATGCCCCCTAATATTGTAAAATTCACTTTTAAACATAGGCTAAACATTTATTATTCATGTTGCATTGTATTCAAATAGAAATAGCTCAATATTTTTACAAACCTGTTTTCCTCAATGATAAGGAGGAAAACTATTTTTTTGCAATTATTTTTCAGAGTGACTGTATGTCTATAATTATGGTTAAAAACAAAAAAACAAAAAACTAAAAACAGTGGAGTCTGATGGCCAATATAAAACTTAAGGCTAAGAAGCAAGCCTCCCTGTAGAAGGAAAGCATCTTTCCCCACACCCTTTATGGAAGTTGTTGCTTTGTAAAGGATGTTTTCTGTGGATGGTGAAGGCTGTTGTGTGGAAGAATGATATCATTCACAGAGGACACATTCTCATATTCTTGAGCATATGAATACTAGTGTTAAAACTTTCAACGGGATATTTCCCCCCTCTTGTTCACCCATTCCTTAGTCACAGTGGGCTTCGGGTATGGTGGAGAATAAAACTTCCTTAGTTGCAACTTTGGCAAAAGGAAATTTAAAAGGAAACTGGCGAATACTTTCCCCCTGTGTAGACTATGAGCACTGGATTAAAAGATAAAATCATGCATTTTAATCTGTACTCCTAGCTCTAGTTATGTTGGACAATGTAGTAATCTCCTTTGCTTCTCTTTTCCTTTAAAGAAAAATAAGGGATCTGACAGAAAACTCTCTAAGGCTTCTTTATGAATCCTAATAAATTCCAGATTTCAGTGTATTGAACTAAGGAGCCCTTTCCTTATTCCTGCCAGCATGGATCCTATTTCATATAAATGACCTGGAGCTGCAAAACCCTCCATCACTCAACAACTGAGTGAGAAGCTGACCTCTGTATTGCATTGCTGTGTCTCCACAGCTGACTGGCTTGACTGTTTGCAAGTCAACCTCCAAGCAATTCATCTTCTCTTTGGAGGTTGGCAACAATTCTGTGGTTAAGGCAACACAAGTAACCTGACTGTGAAATGGCCACTCCCTGGTTCTGCTTTCTGGCAATCCCAGCCTTTGTTGTCAGATGCAGCTGAGGCTCACTGTCAGATCAGAGCATTTAGTACCAAAATTTACTGATTACTAGGTGTCCTTGTCGCAGAGGTCAGCTGCAAGCAGCAATGACATTTTCTGAGGAATAGGACATCCTGAGAAGGGCTGGTTATCATTCTCCCATGGTGAAGTCACTGCACACATTCTCTTCTGGAAAAGTCAAACCAGCATTTCATTATTAGATGAAAGGAATTTTTAAATCTTGAAGTCAGATTTTCAATGCTTTGGTAAAAACAGGTATTCTGTAGAGCCCCGTGAGGAACTGGACCACCAACTTGTCACTCTGGAGACTCCTCATTCGTGGACATTATTTTTTTTAGAGCAACACTGTCATAATTTAGACTCTCAGCATTGAGGGGATGAGTTTTAGATTGAATGTCATCTGAAAATGTATAGCCCACTTTTCAAAAGGCATTGACTATGCTTTTTTCCAGTAATAATGTATTTATTTCTGATCTCAGATTTAAAATATAGTATTTACCTAGTTAGTTACTTAGCTAGATGGTTGTGACAAGGTGGGATGTAGTTCTAGATAGCTTAGAAATCAGTAAAGTACATTGAGTGCAGGATAACCTTGAACTCCTTGTCTTCCTGCCTAATTGCTCTACCTTCTCATTGCTGCCGTTATAGATTTGTGCAGCCATGCCTGGCTTACATGTTGAAATCAGATATTTTCTAACTTCTTTATGCACGCATTAGCTAATTTTAACCAAGCAACAAGATACACAAAACAAAAACACCAGAGTGGCACTGGATTTATACAACTGTTTAGTAATGGCTCTTGGGTTATGTCCAGAAGTGTAGAAAGTTTTTTGTTTTTTGTTTTTTTTTTTTTCTGTATCCAGCAAAATTCAATCTAAACAGCCATGTCAGGTGATCAGAGATATGGCAAGGTGGTAGATGAAGAAAGAATGCCTAACATGGAGCTTCTTTCACCAAACTCTAATCATTATGGTTTTTTTTTATCCTTGAAATTTTCATCAACCCTTTAAAGTGGTTCTCATTCTGTAACAACTATATCTAGGGAGCCATTGAGTGAACCCTGTCTCTCTCTCTCTCTCTCTCTCTCTCCCTCTCTCTCTCTCTCTCTCTCTCTCTCAGCTAATTGCCCAGAGTAATGACAGGAGTCCTCTGACACCTAGCTGGCTACAAAAGAATCAATAAAATATGGCACTTATGCAGTTTTCACTCCTTAAAATCCAATATAAATTTTATTTAAAATTATTTTTATAAGTAATTGGTAAGGACAATACAAGGAAAGAGAGTATTTGGGGCAGCCTCTCAATTCTGATCTGAAACTGAAGTTCACAGGTAGCCTAGGTTAACCACTGAAAATCACAGCAAGGTGTGTGGCTCCAACCTGAGATGTGTATGGTGTTCCAGCATCATTTATTTCTGAGAGCAAAAGTAATAGTTAAATGGACCTGACTAAAATAAAATGCTGTGCTCATTCAGCAAGGCTAACATTTAGAAACAGGAAAACAAAACAGACATCATCTATTCTAAACATGAGAGAGCAGGGTCGTATGTACATGGAAACATATCAACTCTTCTGCAAAAAAGGAAACAAAATTTAATAAACTGCCAAGGTTTTCACTGAACAGACCAAGCAAGAAATCAAACCTTGGTAATGGAGGCATCCTTCGACTCACATGGCTGCTCTGTGCATTTTGAAAGATGGATTTATGTTTTTCATTTCTGAATACCAGAAATAAAACTAAAAGGTGTTCATTGCCCCAGTAGATGTTCAATATGATACAGGTCATATGAGGCCATGTTTTCAAATACTTCCAACCTCTAGAGAATTAGCATGCACCATGCATCATCTGTTTTGGGGGTTTATCTAGTTATTGTTTGCCAGGAATCCCAGCACTGTGATCATGATATGATGAATTGTCACTGCAAGAATAATATTTCCCATAACACACATATATAGTTTTTCTAAGGATGTTTTCCATTTAACATACAAAGGGAAAGTAGGGTTTCAGATTGCACCCATAAGAAGTTGCTGTTTTCATTCATGAGACAAAACCCTTGAGTCACTGTTTTGAAATTTAATTTGCTAGCTGTTCTTACTTTGTGAAAATTAGATTGAATGGGTGTTTACTACAAATCTCACCAAAATGCAGTTATCAGCTCGCTTAATCCTTACACTGTCTGACCTGAATTTGAACACTGGGAGAATCACTTACCTGAACTGGGCAGATAATTATATTTTTGAGTTCTAATCTCTAGACTAAGGAGTTCCAAAGAAATAACCAGTAAATCATATATTTGTATGTGTGTGTATATATATGCATATACATATATATACATATATATATACATATATGTTATGATAGGTTTGAATATAGTTTAAATTATAACAACTCACATTCACAATTTTGATCTTATTGTGAATATATTCAAAAGGTTTTATTTAATTTCTTTCTTCTGCAAATATCTATTTATTACCATTGTCTATCCAATCCTGTTTCATCTCCTGGAAGGACAATATCCAAACATTTAAATTTTAAGCCAAATACCAAGTCTTCATAGCTGTCTCTCTCTGTCAAAGGAATGCTCATGGATATATGTGTACACCATGGGTCACAGGAAAAGATGAGGGCATCAGGTGATAAGCAACCCCATCTGCTCATGGGCCTTTAATGTTGATAAAAGATTGAGTTTATACTATTACCAACCATAAAAAGGAAAATATTTCTGATAAGCCCAAAAATTAGTCCTCAAACTTATAATTGTAGGAGGTGCTGGCCATGGTATCTTAGAAAGGGAAGAATCCCAACCAAAATGATGGAGAATGAATGGAGACTTTCTGAAAAGTTAAGAGCTTGAGGGATGGAGAATATTCCTCCTCCAAGCAGAGACCAGAATACTAATGGGCTTGCCCAAATAGCCAGGATACTCTGTCACTAATTCTGTTAGTCATCAAAAGACAAACCATGATCTATGTGGTTTTTCATCTGAATTTGTGCCAGAACCCATGTCTGTGTCTCTCAAGTTCCTCCTTGTACCTTAGTCCTTAGTCCCAAACAGCATTAGAGAAGATACTAGCTACAGTGAAGGTTGAAGATCTAGGTATCAGAGTAATGCTAAAATTGCTGGACAGTTGGTATTTTCTAGAATCATGAGCAATAAACTTCTGGGACTTCCTATCCTTGATTTTCAATCTACCTGCTCAGAAAAGTCCCTAAGCATATTCCCTATGTGTAGTAGATTGACTAAGAATGGCCACCATAGGCTCATATATTTGAAATCATAGTCACAAGGGAGTGATAGTATTTGAAAAATGTTAGAAGGATTAGAAGGTATGGCCTTGTGGGAGGAAATATGTTACTGGGGGTGGGCTTTGAGGTATCAAAAGGCCATGCTAGACCAGGTCTCTCCCTGTATTTCTGCTGCCTGGGAGTCAGAATGTAGAACCCTAAGCTACTTCTCCATCAACCATGTTTGCTTGTATGCTAGTATACTTCTCACCAAGATGATAATGGGCTAACCTCTGACACAGTAAGCAAGTTCCGCAATTGAATTCTTTCTTTTATATGAGCCACCTTGGTCATTGTGTCTTTTCCCAGCAACAGTAACCCTAACTAAGACAGATATTGGTACCAGGAGTATGGTATTGTTATGACAAGCCTTACCATAATTTTTTTTAGAGGAATATAGAAAACTTTGTGACTTTAGACTACAAATGTGTTTGGATTCTTTAAGCAGAGTCTAATGTGGCATCCTAACAAGAGCATTGAAGAAAATGCTGAGAGTAATTTCAACTGTGGGGACCTAGATCAAGAAGTGTCAGAGGGAAGAATGTTAATAACAAGCCTAGAGACCAGGCTTGTGATATTTTGGCAAAGAAATGTGGGGTTTTTGTTGTTGTTTTGTTTGTTTGTTTGTTTGTTTTTGTCCAGTCCTAAAGCTTTGCTTACAGTGAAATTGAAAACTTGGATTAACGGTACTGGCAGAGAAGATTTCAAGACAGCCTGGTATTGACTATGTTATTACTTTTATTCAAATCTATAATGAAAAAGAGCAAGCCAGTAAACCTTATTCTTCCATGGCCTCTGCACTAGCTCCTCCCTCCAGGTTCTTGACCTGCTTGACCTCCTGTCTCAACATCCTTCAATGATGATCTATGATGTGTAAAGGAAAAGAACACTTTCCTCTTCAACTTCGATATGATCATGGTGTTCCATTATGGCAAGAGTAGCTCTAACTTAGGCCAGGCATGTATTATGGGCATCTCTTCATGTAGGCCTGGGAATGCCATTGCATAAAGTTATGAGGGTGAAGCCTAGATAGTGTTGGAGACCTCAAGATGTTGGAAATACCAGAATCATGGGATAGCTGCTGAGGAAAGCTGGAGACCAGGAGTGGAAGCAGCATAAGAGGGACTAGTATGCTGAAGTCAATGAAGTTGTAAGGAGTTGGTGATCTGCAGAGAACTTTGACATCAGACATGGAGATGCAGGGTTTGGAGTTTGTGCTTCTGGTTTTGAGTCTTGCTTTGGTCTTGTGCTTCCTCACAGTGCTCCCTCCCCTCTCTTTCGGGATGGTAATGGATATTCTCTCTCATTGTATGTTGGAAGTGTGTGGCCTACTTTTTGATTTTGATTTCACAGAGGGTTAGAGTTAAGAGACTTCCATGGTCCTTGAGTACTTTGAACTTTGAACTTTTGGACACTGTTGAGCCTGAGGTAGACTATGGGGACTTCTGAAGCTGAACTGAATGTGCTTAGTGTTGTAATATGGCTACAACCCTATGGGAGCCAGGGAGGGCAATTGGGTGGTTTGAATATGAATAGTTCTCCATAGGCCCACATACTTGGAATACTTACTCCCCAGGGAATGACACTATTTGAAAGAATTAGAATGAATGATGAGGGGGGTAGCCTTGGGGGAATTGTGTCATTGAGTATGGCCTTTAAAGTTTCCAAAGCTTCACCTTTCTCTGGTGCTTACAAGTTTCTCTGAATAGCATAATGATTAAACAAATAAAAACAAAATTTGACATGCAGACTTTAAAATGTCACTTAGTTTGGATGATATAGAAGACATCATATCTGACTTTGCACCTTCCTCTATCTGTTGTGTGGAGCCAGGAGCCTCCTCCTGCTTTGGTCTTTTTTTTTTTTGCTTATGCTTCTGAGTACTTTCTGAGGGAGAGTATCAGGCCAAAACACCAAGCCAGCACCTGTGCACAATGCCCACAATACACCATGAAAGGTCACACGGGTTGCCATTGGCACAGTGAGATCCAAGAGGATGTCTGTTCTCAGAGATTTTCCCATAACACAGAGCAAGTAGAACTGCATCAGATTATGTTATTAAAAATATAGTATTCAATAAAACAGAAGGTACTAGAAGTAACATTCCTAACTAAAGAGGTTAACAGCACACAGAAAAATATAAGGAATAAGTAATCCCACACTAGAAAATCAAAAGAAGAAATACCACACACACACACACACACATATTACCACCATGACAAAATAACAGGTATCAGCAAACACTGCTCATTGATATATCTCAAAATCATTGGTCTTAAATCACCAGTAAAAAGATACAGACTTACAGAATGGATGCAAATCAGCTCCCCATCTTTTTGCTGTATCCAAGAATACACTTTAACATCAAGGTAGCCATCACCTCAAAGTACAGTCATGGAAGAGATATTCTAAACAAATAGACCTAAGAGTCAAGCTCGTGGAGCCATTCTAGTATCTGACAAAATAGACTTCAAACCAAAACTAATCAGAAGAGATAAAGAATACTATATATTCATAAAAGGAGAAATCCATCAAGAAGACAATATAATTCTTAACATCTGTGTCCTAACACACAAGGGCACCCAAGTTCATAAAAGGAACATTACAGTAGCTTAAATCACATATTGAGCCTCATACACAGATCTTGTGAGACTGTAGTAGCCCATGCTTGCCAGTAGACAGGTCGCCCAAGCAAAAACTAGACAGAGAAATGGCTGTTATCATGCAATATCTTCAGGGAATAGCATATGAGTACTTCACTGTCGGGACTCTACTGTGGTAAGCTCATAGAAATCCCTTCCCACTTTGCAGAGACCCATGGTGAATTTGGTGGCCTCTATGCTTTTTACCCAGATCTCATGTGCTACAAGCTCCCCTTGCTTTTGCTATGCTGTCTATCCTCTCAGCAAAATTTAGTTTCACCTTTGTCATGGGCAAGGCCAGGATCATGCAGGCTGAAAGCCTGTGGATGATTCCATTTTTCTCAACACTCTTTTTCTTTTCTCTCTCTGTCTCTATTGATCGTCAGATGTGACCTTTAATCCTGGGTGTTTTGGGAGATGTAATCATGTTCCTAGAGAAACAGCTACAGTCACACTGAGTCAGCAGGTGGCATGTGTTGAAAGCAGTCAGTCATGTTTGCAAAACTGTTTTGAGAAAGATATGTCTTATCAACAAAGACTAAAATGAGGAAGCCAATTCTGATCAACAGAGACTTAGAAAATAGGAAAGCTATGTCTGATCAATAGAGTCTTAAAAAAAAAAATGGTTCTTGGAAAGATGCTATCAGAAAATGATAGGTGCCTATCAGAAAAGGTTATTTGGTACAATGAACCATCTCTGTCTGCAATTTAAAAAGTATTATGACAGAAAGATGCTATTTAATAATTAGACTTATACCCACAAATGTTTAATCTGACTTTCAGCTTGCATGACTTTATAACTTCCTTTGCTACCATCTGGGTATGTGCTCATGTCTATAGGACATGAATTGTCCACTGCAGGTCCCACCAGATAGATGACTTAATTGTCTCATAGGGAACAGTGGAGGAGATGTAGGGTAAACCAAATACTACTCTTCTTTAAAAAAAAAAAAAGTGTGACTATAAAATGATGTCTAGTGACATTTGCTATACCCACACATCAGTGCCTTGCTCAGCCAAGGGAAGCTTTCTCTTGCAATACATGGGATCAAATACAGAGACCCATAGACAGACATGATTCAGAGAAACCAGGGAATCCTGCATAAGAGGAAGCAGAAAGAGTGTAAGAGAGTGGATGGAAGACACAGATAAATCAAGGCCTCTAAATAAACATAAGCATAGTTCATATAAAACACAGAAACTAGGAGCACACACAGGGTTACGTGATTGTGTGCCTGGTAATATGGGTATATATTATGGCTTCTAGTTTTATGTTTATGGGATTTATAAATGAGCGGACAAGTGAGTTTCTGTTTCTTGTGATTTCTCTGGGGCTTTTTTTTACTGTTACTTTTGTCTTAGTTCAACGTGTTAGATTTTTGTATTATCTTATTTTATTTTATTATTATTTTTAGAAGCCTGTTTTGTATTTGTTTTTAATGAGGGAGAGAAAAGTTGTAGATCTGAATAAGAGGGTAAATGGTGAGGAACTGGGAGGATTCCAGGGAGAAAAAACTGAGAATAGGATATGTCATGTGAGGGGGAAATCCTATTTCCAATAAAAAAGAAAAAAAAAGTTAAAGATAGAGTAAGGTTTCTTTGCCTCATCTTTGTGTATGAAAAATAAATAAATAAATAAATAAATAAATAAAGTTACAATTTTCCAAATTATGTGTTTTTGTTTTATTTTCTTTTATTTTTTTAAATGTTAACCTATTCTTAACTATATATTTTATTTTTCTATTTGTGATTTGTTTTTTTGTTTATTTGTTTTGTTTTTGCTTTCTTACCTTGAGATGTTATGATGTAAAGAGGGGAGACATCATCATTGTCTCCCTCCCTGCACACTCTAGACTGTACCATGATGATGCACAGTGAGGTACCCAGTGCCTTCCTGAAGTTAGTGCATAATGGTATTCTATGAGTTTCCCGCTGGCTAGCCTCACGTATCCTATCATTGGCCTGGTTGGACAAGAGGGCAGATGCTTTTAGACTTTTGTCTGTTCCTGATTATGTTGCCCAGCCAGCTTTTCAGGACTAGGTACTTGGTATAAGTGTTTATAGGTACACATACTTATGGGAGTTTTCTCTGTGAACCTCTAATTGTGCCTCTTGTTTTCTGGTGGCCTTGGGCTCCACATTTTTGCTTGCCATCTTCTCTCTTTCCTTCACGTTCAGTTTCTTCTTTCATTCCATCTTTAGAGAAGCTCACTCTAGGCTGAAAATCTGACAAGTTTCTCATGGCTTGGAAATGAGATAATGGAACACTCTTCAGAATTTAGAGACTACCAGATTCCTCAAATATTGACAATACAGTAGCCATAATCATCATCTGCTGGCTTTTCCCCATAGCCTCCTGCCTGCCAGCACCCTATGTTTCATATATAGTTTTGCACTTTTATGTCTGGTATTGTGGAGCAGGTAACACTCAGTTGCCAGATTTAAAATTGCAGTGTAGCTATTTTCATCTAGAAATATTTGGTGTTCTTGTCCACCAAAGAAGAACATAGCCATTTAATCATATGCTTTTATCTTCAAGGCACACAGTTCCTCTTTAATAATTTTAGTGGATTTTTCTGTAACTCATTCAGTAGCAAAAAATATAATTCAGCAAGTATGAAGACCTTGCAACTCACTGACACTGTGACATGTCAGACGGGAAGATGAATGGGCATCATCTCAGACTTTATTACAAAGGAAAACAGGAGACGTGGAAACCATAAACACCAGACGATGCAAAAGCTGAGACTGAGAATAAGTGACATTTGAGTAGATGAAAAGGACAAATAAGGTTTGAATGGGAAGCCTCAGAGACAAAGCCTACAGTAAAGTTACAGGGAAAGGGGGAGATAAACATTGCAGGTGAAGAACAAAGAATATATGCATTTGCTAACTGCCAAGGATTGGGATTTGGTACTAGGGAGGTGATAGGCAGTGCAGACTGGAGCATCATTCAGGTCTCTGCATTTAGCTAATGCCCTCAGTTCTCAAGGGCAGCTCTACCAAAGGGGAGAGCCAATGATCAGTTTCACGGTTTTATTTTCCCTACTGGTAGTTGTTAGCATTTGAAATCAACCAATAAATGAATGCTGTGCTTACTCTGAGCATAAGAGAAGGTAAGGTCTGGGTAGGGTCTGGGATTCCACTAAAAATAATGAGGTATTTTATAGAATGCACACCTGTAATGCAACAGCCAGAGGAGCAAAAGCAGACCAACAGTTCCAGTTGAGATGCAGATCTCACAAGCTCGTTAGTTTCCTCAGGGCTGAGAAGCAGCACAGACAGATGTCCTGGGCCATGTGGCTGGGCAGAGACAAATCACCCACATGCAGCTGTGTAGACATCTGTCCAAACCGATTAAAAAATAGATGTATCCACTCTCCTCAGTATCTTGAGAGACTTTGGGGTTATCAGGATTTATACGCCAGCCCCAAATCTGTCTCATACATAGTGATACAATGCAGTGCCTTCCTAATCCAAAATCTCATCATTAAACATGGTGCAATTTTATAGACTTAAAGAGTAAGATAGATTTTTTTTTTTGCCTGTGTGGATATGTATATGTATTGGGATATTATTTAAATTAATTAATTAAATCTCTAAGCCACATTTTCAGATGCATGACATTTGATGTTTATGATGTCAGTGGAGACTGGAAAGTAGATGTTTGCTCTGGGCCACATATTCTACATGACATACAGAATCAGGCTGCTTCAAATTCTGGTTTGAATGTTGTGATGTTTTATATCATCAGTCTCACTAGACCAGGGAATCTAGCACTGTGAGGCACTTCTGGGTGTGTTTGTAGGGTGTTTTCAAATAGGAATGACATGTGTGACAATAGAGAGAACTACCACCCTACATGTGGATGTCACTGTAAGATCCTATGGCCATCTGAGGAACAAACAAAAGGTTAATTTGTGCTGAAAAAATGTAACTAAATATATACATACAGATCCATCAATGCCTTTGAGTTCAACCAAGCACAATGAATATTTAGGAAGAATAGCCTCAAATGAGTAATTTAACTAAGAGGTAGATAATAAATAGGAGAATTACATTCTGTGTGAGCTGCCAGTGGCTTTGGTGCAGGCCAGTAAAAGCTCTTCCAGAAAAAAAAAATCAGTTACGTTGGTAGCATAAATTGTGCATGAACAGCAATCTAAATCAATGCCAACTTAGAAAAAAATAAATTAGCACAGAGACTATAACAATAAACTTGGTTTAAAGAACCAATTCTCTTAGCATCAGGAGAAATTACTGCAACAAAATGTATTTTTTCTTAAAAAAAATACACTGAGCATTGCATCTCATATTTCTACTCAATTTCACTCTATCATAACTGTATGACTAAAAGCCAATCTCTCCTTTTACTCCAAGCAGGTATTTTTCCACTGTTCATTCCATTTAGTACGTCTGTGCAAGCTATACTTTGGTGAACATTTGTAACGTGTAATTTACTCATAATTTTGCATAATTATGCAAAACTGTAAGTGAAGGAACCATTCAAGGTTTTGCATGCCATTTCCTTATGGAGACTCTGCCAGACTTGATGATTTAAGAACAGGTCTTTCGGAGGACTTTGTGAGACGTAATGGTGCAATGTCAATGGAGAAGAATTGCTTTTAGAAAGGAAGCACATCTTGGCAGATGAGAAAACACCATTAATGTCAGGCATTTTCCCTTGGAAGGCATGTATTTTTCATCCAACTTAAAAACCTTCTTTGTTGACTATCAAACCAAACCTAAAGAACAAAAGGAAAGAACTAAAACGTTAATGAGATTTATTTTCTTGCTAAGTTGGCCACTGGTTTATCCTCACACCATTTTAATGCTGCTTTCATTTGATTATCAGTTGCTGTTTTGCTCTACTGTGGTCTCAGAACTTCTGTGATGTTTTGTGTCTGTGGGTTTAGCTGATGGACAACTGAGATCACAGTGTGTGATCACAGCTTTGGCACTTCCTTATCCCCTGCACAGCCTGTTTCCCTTCAGTTCATAACTATAACCCTTCAATAATTAATATGGACTCTTGGAGGAAGACATTTAATAGGCTTAAAATTTTTAATCTAAATTTAGGAGCCGGAGAGATGTTTCGGTTAGTAAACTGCTTGCCCACAAACACAAAAGCCCAAGTTGCTTTCCCAGAACTCATGTAAAAAGCCACCATGATGGTAATTATTTGCAATCCTAACACTGGCAAGGCAGGGATAATGGATTCCTGTGGGTCACTGGCCAGCCAGTCTAACTTAATTGGAGAGTTTCAGAATGAAAAGTCTTTTTATCTCAAAAGAAGTTGAAGGGTGCTCCTGAAGGATGACATACAAGGTTGCATCTGGCTTGCACACACACACATACACCTAAATTTAGATATGAAACCACTGGTTTTCTTTTTATTTAAGTTTTGCTATTTTAGCTCACCCATCTGTTTTATCTCTATTCACATCTTAATGTCATTGTGGATTTATAATTTGTAATTTGCTTTTACTTGATTAACTTGCTGGCCTTTCAAAATTACTCTCACTTTCTTAAGCCGTTCTCATCTTTCTTTCCCATGAACAATAGTGTCAATTTCTGACAAAGAAAAACATTGAAAATGAGGACTGTCTTAGTCAGGGTTTCTATTCCTGCACAAACATCATGAGCAAGAAGCAAGTTGGGGAGGAAAGGGTTTATTCAGCTTACACTTCCATACTGCTGTTCATCACCAAAGAAGTCAGGACTGGAACTCAGCAGGTCAGAAAGCAGGCGCTGATGCAGAAGCCATGGAGGGATGTTCTTTACTGGCTTGCTTCCCCTGGCATGCTCAGCCAGCTCTCTTATAGAACCCAAGACTACCAGCCCAGAGATGGCACCACTCACAAGGGGCCCTTCCCCCTTGATCACTAATTGAGAAAATGCCTTACAGTTGGATCTCATGGAGGCATTTCCTCAACTGAAGCTCCTGTATCTGTGATAACTCCAGCTGTGTCAAGTTGACACAAAACTAACCAGTACAAGGACTTAGACCAGAATTTGCTGTACTGTTCTCTGAGTTTGAGGGTTCACATTAAAAGTATTTTAAACTCTTCTTCCTCATGTGTTTAGTGTGATGTTATCTGAAGCTCCTTGCTCATATTGCCCAGAGCTAATGTCTCTAAAATATACCTGGTTCAATTGGTCTTTGGGAATATGATACAGGTAGTTGCTACACTCCTCTTCAAACATGATATTACTACATTTATTTTCAAGTATACATTTTCTTGTAGATACTAAATCACTTCTTAGGAGCTTCCCAAACCGGGGACATCTGGTGTTCTTAGACTACTTGAGTGTCCCTCTGCCTATGGTTTCACTCTGGTCAACATCTCTGCTGGAAAGGGAGACCTAATTTCTTTAATATTACACAAGCTCCATGCATTGGTGACATAATCTCTTGTCCTTGGGGTTGTTGTTGTTTTTGTTTTGTTTTGTTTTGTTTTTGTTTTTTGTTTTTTTCAAGACAGTGTTTCTCTGTGTAGCCTTGGCTGTCCTGGAACTCACTTTGTAGACCAGGCTGGCCTTTTGAACTCAGAAATCTGCCTGCCTCAGCCTCCCGAGTGCTGGGATTAAAGGTGTGTGCCACCATGCCCGGCTCTTGTCCTTGTTATATACTGTCTAAACTGTATGATAAAATTTACAGGAGTTATTAAGTGTGTGTGTGTGTGTGTGTGTGTGTGTTATTATGTATGTCTAACGAGGCAAAGGTCTAAGTTAGGTGCCTTCTTACATCTTATACCTTATCTTTTGATCCTGGAACCCATTGACTTAACTAGACTAGTTGAAGAGCAAGTCCATATGATTCTCCTTTTTCTGTTACACAAGCAGGGCTTTTTTGTTTGTTCTGTTTTTTTTAGATTTAATTCATGCCCATATATTTTGGTCAAATCTGCTGCTCCAATTTCCTCTCTTCTAAGCCCCCATCAACCCTCCCATTGCTTTGTCCTCCTAATTTTCTGTTCCCTCTCCCTCTCCCTCTCCCTCTGTCTCTGTCTCTCTGTCTCTCTGTCTCTCTGTCTCTCTGTCTCTCTGTCTCTCTGTCTCTCTGTCTCTCTGTCTCTCTGTCTCTCTGTCTCTCTGTCTCTCTTTTCTTTTTGTAGTCCACTGATGTAGGGTCATGGAGTAGACCAGGGGCAGCGTTTTTGGCCAGCATCTCTAAAGATAATGGACTCCCTTTCACCCATCAACCATCAGTTTCTTACAGATCCACAACTAGGGGTTAGAGTTTATGAGTTCCTCATGTTCTCTGCTGAGATTTTTGTCTTCTGTAAATCTGTGTGGGCCTTGTATATGCTGGCACTGTGCTGTGAGCTCATATATTTAGCAGCCTGAAAATACTGCTTCATGAGGTAGTCATTGAGTGTTTCTGGTTCTCTCAATATATATATATATATATATATATATATATATATATATATATATATATAGTGGTTTGAATAAGAATGGTTCCCCCTACTCTTGTATGTTTTCTAAATGCAGATCTTCAGGCATGTGACAAGAATACATTTACATGCCTGCACAAACACATGTGTGCACACACAAACACACATACATACACACAAACACACAAATCCATAAAAACACAAACTGAAAAGTATCACACATACACACACACACACACACACACACACACACACACAGAGAGAGAGAGAGAGAAAGAGAGAGAGAGAGATCCATAAAAACACAAACTGGCTCTTCCGGTCAGAAAAGCACCGGGGCAGCTGGGGCGCAGGGTCGACTGACACTCGCCAGCTACCCACAACACCCGCCACAGGATCTTAAGACTTCTGGTGAGTGGAGCACAGCTTCTGCTCCAATCCAATTGCGCAAGACCTGAGACTGCATTAGTTAGGGAAGCAGAAACCGGCCTGAGTAGGGCCACAGGCCTCATCCGGCCGGATCAGCGCCGGGGTAGCGGGAGTGCAGGGTTGCCTGACACCCGCCAGCTACCCACGACCCCTGCCACAGGATTTTGGGACTGCTGGTGAGTGGAACACAGCTTCTGCCCCAGTCCAATCACGCGGGACCTGAGACTACTCTGGTTGGGGAGAGAGAAATCCGGCCTACATAGGGCCACAACCCTCTTCCGGTCAGAAAAGCACCGGGGCAGCAGGGTCGGCTGACACTCGCCAGCTACCCACAACACCCACCACAGGATCTTAAGACTTCTGGTGAGTGGAGCACAGCTTCTGCTCCAATCCAATTGCGCGGGACCTGAGACTGCATTAGTTAGGGAAGCAGAAACCGGCCTGAGTAGGGCCACAGGCTTCATCCAGCCGGATCAGCGCCGGGGTAGTGGGAGAGCAGGGTTGCCTGACACCCGCCAGCTACCCACGACCCCCGCCGCAGGATTTTGGGACTGCTGGTGAGTGGAACACAGCTTCTGCTCCAATCTTTAAACAGTGACAACAATAACAACTAACCACAGAGATTACCAGATGGCAAAAGGTAAACATAATAATCTTACTAACAGAAACCAAGACCACTCACCATCATCAGAACCCAGCACCCCCACTTCGCCCAGTCCAGGGCACCCCAACACACCGGAAAAGCTAGAAACGGATTTAAAAGCATATCTCCTGATGATGATAGAGGACTTCAAGAAGGACTTTAATAACACACTTAAAGAAATGCAGGAGAACACTGCTAAACAGGCAGAAGACAATAAAGAGGAAGCACAAAAATCCCTTAAAGAATTGCAGGAGAACACTGCTAAAGAGTTACAAATCCTTAAAGAAAAACAGGATAACATAATCAAACAGGTAGAAGTCCTTACAGAAAAATAGGAAAACACATCCAAACAGATGATGGAAATGAACAAAACCATACTAGACCTAAAAAGGGAAGTAGACACAATAAAGAAAACCCAAAAGGAGGCAACACTGGAGATAGAAACCCTAGGAAAGAAATCTGGAACCATAGATACGAGCATCAGCAACAGAATACAAGAGATGGAAGAGAGAATCTCAGGTGCAGAAGATTCCATAGAGAACATCGGCACAACAATCAAGGAAAATGTAAAATGCAAAAAGATCCTAACTCAAAACATCCAAGAAATAAAGGACGCAATGAGAAGACCAAACCTACGGATAATAGGAGTGGATGAGAATGAAGATTTTCAACTCAAAGGACCAGCAAACATCTTCAACAAAATTATAGAAGAAAACTTCCCAAATCTAAAGAAAGAGATGCCCATGAACATACAAGAAGCCTACAGAACTCCAAATAGACTGGACCAGAAAAGAAATACCTCCCGACACATTATAATCAGAACAACAAATGCTCTAAATAAAGATAGAATACTAAAAGCAGTAAGAGAAAAAGGCCAAGTAACATATAAAGGCAAGCCTATCAGAATTACACCAGATTTTTCACCAGAGACTATGAAGGCCAGAAGATCCTGGACGGATGTTATACAGACACTAAAAGAACACAAATTCCAGCCCAGGCTACTATACCCAGCCAAACTCTCAATTAACATAGATGGAGAAACCAAAGTATTCCACGACAAAACCAAATTCACACATTATCTCTCCACGAATCCAGCCCTTCAAAGGATAATAACAGAAAAAAACCAATACAAGGACAGGAACCACGCCCTAGAAACAACAAGAAGGTAATCCCTCAACAAACCTAAAAGAAGACAGCCACAAGAACAAAATGCCAACTTTAACAACAATAATAACAGGAAACAACAATTACTTTTCCTTAATATCTCTTAATATCAATGGATGCAACTCCCCGATAAAAAGACATAGACTAACAAACTGGCTACACAAACAAGACCCAACATTTTGCTGCTTACAGGAAACTCATCTCAGAGAAAAGGATAGACACTACCTCAGAATGAAAGGCTGGAAAACAATTTTCCAAGCAAATGGCATGAAGAAACAAGCTGGAGTAGCCATTCTAATATCTGATAAGATTGACTTCCAACCCAAAGTCATTAAAAAAGACAGGGAGGGACACTTCATACTCATCAAAGGTAAAATCCTCCAAGAGGAACTATCAATCCTGAATATCTATGCTCCAAATACAAAGGCAGCCACATTCATTAAAGAAACTTTAGTAAATCTCAAAGCACACATTGCACCTCATACAATAATAGTGGGAGACTTCAACACACCACTTTCACCAATGGACAGATCATGGAAACAGAAACAAAACAGGGACACAGTGAAACTAACAGAAATTATGAATCAAATGGATCTGGCAGATATCTACAGAACATTCTATCCTAAAACAAAAGGATATACCTTCTTCTCAGCACCTCATGCTACCTTCTCCAAAATTGATCACATAATTGGTCACAAAGCAGGCCTCAACAGATACAAAAATATTGAAATTGTCCCATGCATCCTATCAGATCACCATGGACTAAGGCTGATCTTCAATAACAAAATAAATAATAGAAAGCCAACCTTCACGTGGAAACTGAACAACACTCTTCTCAATGATACCTTGGTCAAGGAAGGAATAAAGAAAGAAATTAAGGACTTTTTAGAGTTCAATGAAAATGAAGCCACAACATACCCAAACTTATGGGACGCAATGAAAGCATTTCTAAGAGGAAAACTCATAGCTCTGAGTGCCTCCAAAAGGAAACTAGAGAGAGCACACATTAGCAGCTTGACAACACACCTAAAAGCACTAGAACAAAAGGAAGCAAATTCACCCAAGAGGAGTAGACGGCAGGAAATAATCAAACTCAGGGGTGAAATCAACCAAGTGGAAACAAGAAAAACTATTCAAAGAATCAACCAATCAAGGAGCTGGTTCTTTGAGAAAATCAACAAGATAGATAAACCCTTAGCCAGACTCACTAGAGGGCACAGGGAAAGCATCCTAATTAACAAAATCAGAAATGAAAAAGGAGACATAACAACAGATCCTGAAGACATCCAATACACCATCAGATCCTTCTACCAAAGGCTATACTCAACAAAACTGGAGAACCTGGATGAAATGGAGAAGTTCCTAGACAGATACCAGGTACCAAAGTTGAATCAAGATCAGGTTAATGACCTAAACAGCCCTATATCCCCCAAAGAAATAGAAGCAGTCATTAATAGTCTCCCAACTAAAAAAAGCCCAGGACCAGATGGGTTTAGTGTAGAGTTCTATCAGACCTTCAAAGAAGATCTAATCCCAGTTCTTCACAAACTATTCCACAAAATAGAAACAGATGGTACTCTACCCAACTCATTCTATGAAGCCACAATTACTCTGATACCTAAACCACAAAAAGACCCAACAAAGATAGAAAACTTCAGACCAATATCCCTTATGAATATTGATGCAAAAATCCTCAATAAAGTTCTTGCTAACCGAATCCAAGAACACATCAAAACAATCATCCATCCTGACCAAGTAGGTTTCATCCCAGGGATGCAGGGATGGTTCAATATACGGAAATCCATCAACGTAATCCAGTATATAAACAAACTCAAAGACAAAAACCAAATGGTCATCTCGTTAGATGCGGAAAAAGCATTTGACAAGATCCAATACCCATTCATGATAAAAGTCTTGGAAAGATCAGGAATTCAAGGCCCATACCTAAACATGATAAAAGCAATCTACAGCAAACCAGTAGCCAACATCAAAGTAAATGGTGAGAAGCTTGAAGCAATCCCTCTAAAATCAGGGACTAGACAAGGCTGTCCACTTTCTCCAAACCTATTCAACATTGTACTTGAAGTCCTAGCCAGAGCAATTCAACAACAAAAGGAGATCAAAGGGATACAAATTGGAAAAGATGAAGTCAAAATATCACTCTTTGCAGATGATATGATAGTATATATAAGTGACCCTAAAAATTCCACCAGAGAACTCCTAAGCCTGATAAACAGCTTCGGTGAAGTAGCTGGATATAAAATTAACTCAAACACATCAATGGCCTTTCTCTACACAAAGAATAAACAGGCTGAGAAAGAAATTAGGGAAACAACACCCTTCTCAATAGTCACAAATAATATAAAATATCTTGGCGTGACTCTAACTAAGGAAGTGAAAGATCTGTATAATAAAAACTTCAAGTCTCTGAAGAAAGAAATTCTAGAAGATCTCAGAAGATGGAAAGATCTCCCATGCTCATGGATTGGCAGGATCAACATTGTAAAAATGGCTATCTTGCCAAAAGCAATCTACAGTTTCAATGTAATCCCCATCAAAATTCCAAATCAATTCTTCAACGAATTAGAAAGTGCAATCTGCAAATTCATCTGGAATAACAAAAAACCTAGGATAGCAAAAACTCTTCTCAAGGATAAAAGAACCTCTGGTGGAATCACCATGCCGGACCTAAAGCTCTACTACAGAGCAATTGTGATAAAAACTGCATGGTACTGGTATAGTGACAGACAAATAGACCAATGGAATAGAATTGAAGACCCAGAAATGAACCCACACACCTATGGTCACTTGATCTTCGACAAGGGAGCTAAAAACATCCTGTGGAAGAAAGACAGCATTTTCAACAAATGGTGCTGGCACAACTGGTTGTTAACATGTAGAAGAATGCGAATCGATCCATTCCTATCTCCTTGTACTAAGGTCAAGTCTAAGTGGATCAAGGAACTTCACATAAAACCAGAGACACTGAAACTTATAGAGGAGAAAGTGAGGAAAAGCCTTGAAGATATGGGCACAGGGGAAAAATTCCTGAATAGAACAGTAATGGCTTGTGCTGTAAGATCGAGAATTGACAAGTGGGACCTCATGAAACTACAAAGCTTCTGCAAGGCTAAAGACACCATCAATAAGACAAAAAAACCACCAACAGATTGGGAAAGGATCTTCACCTATCCTAAATCAGATAAGGGACTAATATCCAATATATATAAAGAACTCAAGAAGGTGGACTCCAGAAAGTCAAATAACCCCATTAAAAAATGGGGCTCAGAACTGAACAAAGAATTCTCACCTGAGGAATACCGAATGGCAGAGAAACACCTGAAAAAATGTTCAACATCCTTAATCATCAGGGAAATGCAAATCAAAACAACCCTGAGATTCCACCTCACACCAGTCAGAATGGCTAAGATCAAAAATTCAGGTGACAGCAGATACTGGCGAGGATGTGGAGAAAGAGGAACACTCCTCCATTGTTGGTGGGATTGCAAGCTTGTACAACCACTCTGGAAATCAGTCTGGTGGTTCCTCAGAAAATTGGACATAGTACTACCGGAGGATCCAGCAATACCTCTCCTGGGCATATATCCAGAAGATGTCCCAGCCGGTAAAAAGGACACATGCTCCACTATGTTCATAGCAGCCCTATTTATAATAGCCAGAAGCTGGAAAGAACCCAGATGTCCCTCAACAGAGGAATGGATACAGAAATTATGGTACATTTACACAATGGAGTACTACTCAGCTATTAAAAAGAATGAATTTATGAAATTCCTAGCCAAATGGATGGACCTGGAGGGCATCATCTTGAGTGAAGTAACACAATCACAAAAGAACTCACACAATATGTATTCATTGATAAGTGGATATTAGCCCAAAACTTAGGATACCCAAGATATAAGATACAATTTGATAAACGCATGAAACTCAAGAAGAATGAAGACCAAAGTGTGGACACTGTGCACCTTCTTAGAATTGGGAACAAAACACCCAGGGAAGGAGTTACAGAGACAAAGTTCGTAGCTGTGATGAAAGGATGGACCATTTAGAGACTGCCGTATCCAGGGATCCATCCCATAAGCAGCTTCTAAACGCTGACACCATTGCATACACTAGCAAGATTTTGCTGAAAGGACCCAAATATAGCTGTCTCTTGTGAGACGATGCCGGGGCCTAGCAAACACAGGAGTGGATGTTCACAGTCAGCTATTGGATGTATCACAGGGCTCCCAATGGAGAAGCTAGAGAAAGTACCCAAGGAGCTAAAGGGATCTGCAACCCTATTGTTGGAACAACATGATGTACTAACCAGAACCCCGGAGCTCTTGTCTCTAGCTGCATATGTATCGAAAGATGGCCTAGTCGGCCATCAATGGAAAGAGAGGCCCATTGGACTTGCAAACTTTATATGCCCCAATATAGGGGAATGCCAGGGCCAAAAGAATGGGAATGGGTGGGTAGGGAAGTGGGGGGCGCTATGGGGGACTTTTGGGATAGCATTGGAAATGTAATTGAGGAAAATATGTAATAAAAATATTAAAAATCAAAAAAAAAACACACAAACTGAATAGTATAATACATGGGCAATGATCACTGAGGTAAAAAAAATGCCCAGAGAAAAAACATCTCCAAAAATGCTATTGATTTAATACAGCTGTGTATGGCCAGGCTTTTAAGTGTGGTTTTATACCCAGTGAGACTGTCTTAGAGAAAACTTATTTTTTGTGTGTGAGTGGTTGTCAATTTGGGAAAGCTTCTTATTTAAGGATGGGAGATAATGTCCACTATCTCCATTGTGGAGGCCCTGTGCAGGAATTATACTGTGCCTATCAAATTGAGATATCCCATTTGTTACTAAGTCAAGACCCACCATCCAATACCTATAAACTATGTTACCTTGAACATATGTTAAAGCAGGAATGGCAGAGCCATCTCTATGTAAACACCTACGGTTGTGCAGCCATAAAAGCATCTCCTACAGGAGGACCTAATTGAGGACTGCCTGAGATACCAAGGATTGCTAATGCAGACAATGCCAGCCAATCAACTGGAAACTGCTGTCTAGAAGAGAGGCTTTCTTGGGACCAATAAAGCATGAGTGGAGGGTATTAAAGGAGCTTGTACCAGTGTTCAGTTAAGCTTGGTGCAGCATTTCTCATGGGCTTCCAGAGTCTGTGTCACTGACTCTGTGACACCTCACAGGCAACCCCCAAGGGCAGGTAGGGGTGGACAGTGAGTAGTCCAAGGCACAGGCAGCAATATGTAAATATTATATCATATGTATTTCGTGTATTGAGTTATATGTGTTTCAGGACTAGAGATATAGTAAACAAAAGTATTTGGCGAGATTAAGCAATTATAATAAAACTTTAACCATGTATTTTAAAACAGTTGATACTTTGGTAAGACAAAGAAATATAAAACACATTCACACACACACACACAAAAAGCTATAAGTGTACAGAAATGAGGACTGGGACTTAATGCTATATGGAAATTTAACCAACTCAAATAAAAATGTTCTATTCATATCCATTACGATAAAGTCAAGAAGACATGAATCGAAAATTCTTAGATCATGAAAAACTGTTCAAAGTATTGCTCTACCAGGCCATTCCAGCAATATAGCTGGTCTGGTTTGTAAGATTTTCATTCTCAGTGAGTTTTTGTGCAGCTCTCAAGAATGACTTTATAACGAGGAGCTTTCATTCACTGCTGCCTCGTAGCAGCCAGCTTGCCAGCTCCCAAGCACTTTAAATGCCAATAAGCTTTCTATCCTAAATATTTCATAGAATTCTCCATCTTAATAAACCACAGCCTATTCCTTGTTCTTCAGACACAGCAGAGGCCGCTTGCCTGTGGATGTGTATTCTGAATTGTGGTCTGATTCTTCTATGTAAGCTACAAATAATACTTCCTTCACTGGAGTTTTGCTTATCTCTTTATCAAAGACTAATTATTCATACCAGGAAGAACCTGAGTGAAAATCAAAGAGGGGCCTTCTAAACCACAGAGAACCATACTGGTCACTTCAAACCATACACCATTTTGGACAGAAAGTGAAAAGTCATAGCTTAGACTCATATTCTCTCCTAATCTCATTTCTACTAAGTCTCTATGGGGAATGCCAATCTGTGTCTAACTTCTTAACAAACGCTTTACCTAAGAGTCAGATAGTGAGTGTTTCTGGCTGGGCATGCCATGTCACTGAAAGAGTCTTTAGCCACAGTAGTCCACCATTCTCCAATTACCTTTTCAGACATGATGTGCAGGGATAACCCAACCTGAGCTTAAGGTGAAATCTCAACTGATGTGAAATTGATTGCTTCCTTTGTTCTGAGTGTTACTTTGTGATACCTTTCCTTTTCAAAAAGAAGCCAAATCAATGTAAATGCCGAACAGCCTGGAGATTCAAGGACTCATAGATGGATATTTTCTAAGCAAGGGCAAGATGAAGATGTGGTAAAAATACAAACACCTTCAGCAAGTTGGTCAGTGAACCCAGAGTCTCATATCTCCAATGGTGTATTACACGGCCTAACCCACAAATGTGAGACTGCAGATCCTACGGTTCATGGTAGTCCCAACATTTATTATGAGTTCCTGCTTCTTTGTCAGATCATGGTGGGGGCTGATCAATGTTAAGATTCATGTCTTTTTATTATACTTCATTTCGGAGAAATATTTACTATAATACTATTGTTAGTGAGGCAAAGTGTCCTATTTCTGCATAAAGGGATCATAATGTAATCCAAGAAATAACACAGCCCAGTCAAGGGGAGTGGCCAATGGTGTATCTCAGTGGTACAATACTGACCTAGCATGTGAAAAGTCTGTATTCCATTCCCAGGGCCAGCAAAAAGAACAAAGACCTGCCCCGCACAGCACCCATGAAATCAACCAAGTCTTTTTGTTGAGGTTCTGTTTATGTGGCACAGTATGAGTGAAGTAAATAGCATGCTTATCTGCTCTTCATCTTTTATACAACAAGAAACTCCTAAAAAAAAAAAAAAAGGATCTGTATATAACAGTTAAAAATAGTGAGTGAGTGGGTTGGTGTCCCCCCTCACCCCCACTCCTTACATTGAAAGACTTGCCTGGCTATAGGAGTGCCCTCTCCAGGCTCCACATCCCCCATTGCTAGGAGTCTCAGCTAGGGTCACCCACAAAGACTCCTGGAAGTCCCTCCATCCCCCATCCCAGAGTGGGCCCCAACTGAATTCTGTTCTCTCCCATCCCTCCCTGAACACCTGATCTCCACCCTGTTCTCCTCCCCAGCTCTTCTCCTTCCATCTACTCTAAATCTCATTTTATTTTCTCTTCTGAGTGAGATTCAAGAATCCTCCCTTGGGCCCTCGTTGTTACCAATGACTGAACCAATTTGAGACCCATTTCATGAGAGATAGCCAAACCCTGACACTGTTAATGATTTTCTGTTATGCTTGCTGACCGGAACCTAGCATAACTCTTCTAAGAGGTTTCATCCAGCAGCTAATGGAAGCAGGTACAGAGACCCACAGCCGAACAATAGGTGGAACTTAGGGAGTATTGTGGTAGAGTGGAGGGAAAGGAGTAAAGGAGTCTGTTTTGTTAAAGACATCACAAGAAGACCTACAAAGTAAAATAACTAGGGCCTGACTGAACCGCCAGCTGGGGAATATGAATGGCCCCTTTTACATGTATGGCAGAATTGCAGCTTGTTTTTCATGTGGGTCCTCTGGCAGTTGGAACAGGGGCTCTCTCTGATTGTGTTGTGGGCCTTTGGGACTTTTTCCCATGGCTGGGTTACCTTGTTTGGCTTCAGTGGAAAAAGATGTGGTTGGTCCTGTTGTGACTTGATGTACCAGGGTGGGTGGGTACCTAGGAAGGAATGGGGGAGACTGAGGGGGTGAGACTGGGAGAAGAGGAGAGAGGGCCCTGCAATCAGGTTATAAAGTAAATCGGTAAATGAATTAAAGAGGAAAAATAAAACAGGGAGAGAAGCCAAGCAAAAGAATCAGTATGGAAAATAAATGCAACATTTGACTTAAGTAAAAGAATGAAGGGCACAAACTGGAAACTAGTTCACTTGAAAGCCAGGCAAAGAAGACCAAGAACTAGTTGTTAGAAGGGCAAGAACTAGTTATTAGAAGGGCGTGCCTATCTACTTCCTACAAGTATCAACACCCTGGGATTTTATTGGAAGGAAACTTAAACCCAGGCAATCGTTCTGAAGATGCTGGTAAGAACATTTGTTCTACACTCAAAAAGACTTAAGAAGACTATGGCATTGTATGTATGCTAAACATTACCAAAGACTCTACTTATCCATGTCATCTCAACAACTGGAT
This sequence comes from Mus caroli, assembly GCF_978045245.1. Classification (NCBI taxonomy): domain Eukaryota; kingdom Metazoa; phylum Chordata; class Mammalia; order Rodentia; family Muridae; genus Mus; species Mus caroli. The sequence goes on along the minus strand of NW_028227274.1, from coordinate 28,180,303 downwards.
TAGAGATGTATGGCCACGCATCGTGCAGTCGTCAGAACTCTAGGACTTAATCCCAGTATTACTATACACTATTTAAGGGAGAGAATTTAGTGAAAAGATGATAATGAAATTTCTCAGTGCTGAAATGATTGCCAAGAGAAAGAGGGATTAAAGTCACTGTAATTAGCTAAGAGGACTAGAACACAGAATAAGAATGAAAGTCTTGTCTAGGCAGAATGCTGTCATACTGAAGGTAAATGCCTTGCAGTTTGGAACCCTCTAACATGTGATATGGGACTCTGGCAAGGTTGTTCAGGAGACTGACTTGTAATGATTGGAATGTCTGTGTCTAACCTTTTTTTTTTTAAGAAAAAAAAACAAACAAACCCCCAAAAACAGTTTTCTAACTTCTGCCTACAGGGTAGCTTTCTGTGATTCTAACAGAATCTTGGGTATTTGAATGTGACATGAGGCAGTCTACTGCTCAACATGCGGCTCCTAGAGTCAAAGAAACAGATTTCTCGGTGTGCTTTTTCAAGTTTGATGGAAAGACTGGAAGTGATATAAAGCCACACATATTGTCTTTCATGAAAGCTCAGACATGTCTGACATCTAGCACAAAATAAAAGCATACCCTCCCAATCTTTGCTTTTAGTCTACTGTAAGAATTCAACACTTTCCTGTGAATGCCGTGTGTACCTGTAAGTCCTTCAATTTCTTACAGTCTCCATTTGAAATGAACAGAAAGACAGAAATCTCTAGCCTGGGGTCAGTTTGAAAATGTCATCAACAGAATTTGGGCCCCAGAACAGTTCGTTGCCAAAAAGTAAAACAAAAACTTTTAAAGAAGAAAAAATAATAATATATAGCTTCTGGAAATTTCAAACAGGCTCTCCCTTAGAGAATTTAGCTGTCGGGATGCTGTTATTGAATGTGATTCATTTAATAATTATATCCTCAACACCATATCCTCTGGTGACCACAAATCAATATATATTAATAAGATACTCTAATTTTATCTAAGGTAAATGCTTCTGGGCAAAGCTAAACTCTGTTCTTCTATTTAATTATCTGTAAGAAGTTGAATCACTTTATCCATGTCTTTCCAGTCTTCTTTGTCCTACTCTGGGCAGGCTGCAGGTGCCCCTCCTTATACCCTACCTCTCTTCTCTTGGAACATAGCCTCTTGGTACATATCTACCCAAGCTCTTTCCTGCAAACACTCCCAGCCTTCTGTTTTTAGTCTTTTTCCATTCCTTTGTGTCAGTCACTAATCTGCAGAAACACTTTCTACCAGGGATCCCCAGCCACACATTGGGTTGGGACTCACTATCCTTCCTAGCCTCCATTATGATCTTTCCATACTTATTCGTCAGCGTTGGTTTTGTTTGTTTGTTTGTTTGTTTTTAAATTCTCCAGGCCTTACTTATACTTCAACCTCCATTTCCTAGGAACTGTCTCTTGGTATGGACCCTGGTCCCCATAGCTTTCCCCACAGCCCTTTCTCAGCATTCCCTCTAGCTCATCTCCATGCCTTTCTCTTATCTACCTGCAAAAATACTCCATACTAGGAAGCATACACCCACCTTATTTTATTAGGATCCAGACAGGGCAACAATAGCAAAGAAGGAATCCAAACAGACAAGAGCATATATTACCACCAACAAGCCTCAAACACCATAACTTCGGATGCCTAGATGCTGGTACAAAAACACAAACATAAACAGCTAAGAAAATATGTGCCATCATCAGAATCATCAACTCCACTACAGTAGGCTCTGAGAGATGGAATATAACTGAAGCATAAGACAAAGACTTCAGAACCATATTTATGAATATATTTGAGGTACTTAAGGAGAAAATGAATAAATTCCTTAAGAAACACAGTGTAAAAATAAAGGAACAGTTGAATAAAACAATAAAAATAATTCAAGACATGAAGGTAGAATTTAAAGAGGCACACTAAAGAAAATCCAAACTTAAATAAAACCTTTCAAAGGTAAGTCTGACTAACAGATTATAAGACATAGAAGTAAAAACCTAATATATTGTAGATAAGGAGGAAAAAATGAATATCTTGGTCAAAGACAATATTAAATCTAAAAATACCAGGCATTAAAACATCTAGAAAATTTGGAACACTATGAAGAGACCAAATTTATGAGTAATAGATATAGAAGAAGGAGAAGACCACAGATCAAATGTAAAGAAAATATTTTCAACAAAATCATAGAAGAAAATGCCCTCAATCAAAAGAAGAAGGAACTCATCAAAATACAAGAAACATACAAAACACCAAACAGACAGGACCATAAAAATTTTCTCAAAAGACATAGTTATCAAAACATATACAGAAAAAATGATATTAAAACCTTGAATGTAAAAAGACAAAGTAACATGTAATGATCAGCCCATTAGTATCCCAGAGCTTCCAGAGACTAAACCACCAATCAAAGACTACACATGAAGGGACCCATGGTTCCAGCTGCATATGTAACAGAGGATGGCCTTGTTGGACATCAATGGGAGGAGAGGCCCTTGGTCCTGTGAAGGTTCAATGCCCCAGTATAAGGGAATGCAGGGCCAGGAAACGGGAGTGGGTGGGTTGGTGAACAGGAGGAAGGTAGGTGGGGTAGGGGGTTTTGGGAGAGGAAACAAGGAAAGATGATAACATTTGAAATGTAAATAACGAAAATACCTAATAAAAAAAAGAAAAAACAACAAAGAAAGGCTCATTACATTACCATTTTATTTATCTGGCATAAATAATAAATTGTATTTTGCAAGATGAAAAACAAAACAAAACAAAAAACAAACAAACAAGAATTCCATGTCTACAAAAGACAATAGAAGGGAAACTCCAGTCTGAAAGGGGAACCATATCCCAGAAGACACAGGGAATAAATAATCCCCAAAAAATAAATCAAAGGGGGTGACCCATAGTATGACTACAAAACAATAGGAATCAATAAACACTACTTACTGATAACTCTCAATATTAATGGTCTTAATTCCCTAATAGAAAGACACAAGCTAACAGGTTGGATTCCAAAACAGGGACCATCTTGCTGACACATTCAAGAAACACATCTTAGCATCAAAGATAGAAATGTTTGGATGAAAATATTGAAAGTAAAAGGATAGAAAAAATAGTTTGAGCAAATGTAAACTAAGAATGAAGACATTAGAGCCATTTTGTATCTGACAAAATAGAATTAAAACCTGAATCAGAAGACATGGGGAAGAACACCAAAGACCCATCAAAGGAAAATATCTTTCAAGAAGATATAGCAATTCGAAACATTTATTCACCAAACACAATGGTACCATCATTAGGGCAGAGAGACAGCCTACAGAGTGGGAAAAGATTTTGCTGAGAGAAGGCTAGCAGAGTATGTTAAGAAATAATAAAGCTAACATAAAAACCAACCAACTAACTGAACAAACAAACAAACAAATAGATAATCTAATTAAAAATTAGGCTACAAAACTTCACTCAAATTTCTCTAGAGATGAAACACAAATGCCTGAGAAACACTTTTAAACACCAGCATATCAGGGAAATGCATGTTAAAACTACATTGAGATTCCTTCATATACTAGTCAGAATGGCTAGGATTAACAAAAACAACTTATAACACAAGATGGCAAGAATACGAGGAGAGGGAAACACTTATTTAGTGCTGTTGAGTGAAAACTGATATGACCAGTATGAAAATCAGTGTAGCAGTTTGTCCAGAAAATTGAGAATACATATACTTTGAAATTCAGCTAAATTATTATTGGGCATATACCCAAAGAACTCTATACAGTACTACAGAGACACTTGCTTATCCATGTTCACCAATGAAATATTCAAATGGCCAGGAACTGTAAATAGCCTAGATATTCATGAAAGTATAGTAAATTTATAGAATATAATAATATTCAGTTAAGAAAATAAATTTACGTGTAAAAGGATGTTGTTAGAAAACATACAACTGAGGAAACAAGAGCCAAAAAGACAAATATTGGTTCTTCTATTATATGTGGATTTTAGTTTTTAAACCCTTAATATTCTACTTTGATCTGAGTAACCAAAGGGGTTAGGTCCCTAGTAAGGAATTATGGAGAAGAAGACTATCTCCCAAGGAAACAGAAATCTTTGTTACGGAAAGCCAGGAGGAAACTGAAATAGGAAGATTAAATAGGGAGGGGATAAAAGAATAAAAGATGAAATATGAGAGGGATAAAACAATGTGGAAACCTACTACTGTAGAAGCTTCTAAAAGATATACATATATAAAAGGAATATTAACGGAGTCACCAAATAATAGGGGAGTCAAAGCCACAACTATGCATCTTTTGTTACCAAGTAAAGCCTTCAGTGTCAGGAATGGGTTATATCTTAGTAAGTCTTTGGTCAAAAAGCCACATAGAAACCCTCAAATATCACAGGCTGCTGTTAAATTCATTAGTTACTGCACACATCTAATGGTAAGTCCCCACTGTTAAAAAACAACACCTACATTCATTATTCATAGAGAAGTTGAGCGGTGCCTAACTAGTAGCTTCAACATTACTGACTAGAATTTCTGGTCCTGGAACATACTCTGCATTCTATCAGAGGAGAAAGGTGATCATCAATATTTCCTAGGTACAAAAACTATGACCTAAAATCATAACCTAGCTGCAAAATATACTGATGCAACCATGGCACAGATGTTATAGGAGTAACCAACCATTTTCTTGATGGAGTTAAGACCTACTCTCTGAGATGGAGCCAATTTCTGACACTGTTGAAATGTTCAAGAACTTAAGATGAGATAAGTAATTGGCCTAGTGGAAGACCTAATACCATACCAATGAAATGACTCCCAATGGCATGCTGCTACATCCAAAGATTAATGCCCTCATCAGAAAAGCGTACACTTATAGTTTATGGGAACAAACACTGAGACCCATAAATGGACAATGGGACAATGCACAGAGAATGAGAAACTTTGGAGCATTTGGACCTAAACAGGATATCTTCAGAAAAGCCCTCTCTTAAATCTCAGGGATTTATTTGGAAGAGGAGTCAGAAAAATTGTAAAAGTTGACGGGTAATTGATGGCTCTAAGGAAACAGTGCTTCCAGACTCAGCAGAACTGATGCACATGTGAGCTCGTACAGAATGTGGCAGCACACATAAAGCATGGTTAAGCCAGATAGGGTACCAGTGCTGGTAGGGGGAAGTGGTCCCTAGTTGGCACTCCTAGCCAAGACACTATCTGCAAGTTATACCTGATGGCAAAGGAAAAAATCAATGTTTTCTAAAGGTGTCTCACTGGATATATGCACCATACTCTAGGGAGGCCCCATGCTCAAAAGAATAGTAGGTCAACAGGAAACTCAATGGTGTTTTTCTAGACTAAAAAAAAACAAAACTCATTTCCCTTTGTTTGATCATTGTGTGTATGTATGTGTGTTATTGTATTATTGGCTTTTTTATTTTGATTTTTGGGTTTCATGGTGAAGTTTTTATTCATTTCTTGATTTTTGTTTCACTTTTTCTTTTGTCTCCTTTAAAGAGAGAGTGAAAGACTGAGAGAAAGGTAAATAATAAAATATTGAGTGGGTAGGGAGGGTCAGGGAGGAATTACAGAAAGGAAAACATGACTAAAATGTATTGTAAAATTTTGATAACATAATTTAATTACTGTGTGTCTCTCCCCTTTGTTCCTCCAAACCCTTCCATATACTCCTCTCTGTTCTCCTTCAAATTTATAGCTGCTTTTTCCATTAATTGTTATCACACACACACACATTTGCATATACATATATATTCCTAAATATAACTTGTTGATCCATGTTACTTATGTATGTTTTCTCAAGAGTGGTGGTTTGGTCCTGGAAAACCAATTAGTCTGATCTTCCTCAGACAGAACTGTTTTTCCCACTCACAGTTTTACTCAGTTTCCTGTAGTTATCTGTGTAGAGTTGAAGCCCATGAACTTTTTCCCTCCCAGCTTGTCATTTTTTTTCTTGGTGTCTCGTCTGCTCATGTTGGTGAGACTTTATACTTTATGGGCATAGCTTCTGATGTTACTCTGATATATAATCTCACAGCAAAATTGTTGGTTCTCTGTATCTTAAAAATCTCTCCTTTGTTCTACAAAGGTACAGAAAGGTATTTATTGTAGATACAACTTTTGGGACTGGGCTCTACAACTCTGCATTTTGATTGGCTGTTGTTTTCTTTTTTTTTTTTTTTTTTTTTTTTTTAGTTTTTTCGAGACAGGGTTTCTCTGTATAGCCCTGGCTGTCCTGGAACTCACTTTGTAGACCAGGCTGGCCTCGAACTCAGAAATCCGCCTGCCTCTGCCTCCCGAGTGCTGGGATTAAAGGCGTGCGCCACCACGCCCGGCTGGCTGTTGTTTTCTATAGTGGTCTCCATCTATTGAAAATAGAAGTTTGTTTGTTTTTGGTTTTTTATATGAGGGGTAAAGATTGCACTTCTCTATGTGCATAAAGACAAATTGTTATAGAATGCTAATAGGAATTATGTTGGTTTAGTAAATTGGTGGTTATAGATTTTTTTTCTTTCAATAACCATGACTTCACTAGCATTAAATAGTTATCTAGGTGTCTGGTACCAAGAATGGTATCTCTATTAAGAACAGGTCTTAATTCCAATTAGATAACTGTTGGTCACTTCCAAAATTTGTGGGCCACTTGTGCACCCATAAAGTTTTTAGGATATGCTGGTCATTAATGAGATCCATAGTGAAAATAGCAGAGTAGGATTGCTGTCGCCTCACTCGTTTGGAAGCTTGCATGGCATTACATGAAATCTAATCCTCATGGATGGGGCCTTCCAGTCAGCTCCAGCTCAAGGTTTACTGAGTTCTGTCTTCTAAGTGTGTGGTGTATTTTTAGAATAGGGACTTACCTTCTACTTCTGAAAGGTCACCAAATACAATATCAATAGTCTATATGTTTTAGGAGTCCCCTGGACTGTCCTGGATAACAACTCAGAAGAGGGTTTGTCATATCTAGTATTATGGGGTTTTGCTAGGTGGTCTTTGGCACTTGGAGGAACCACTGTCAGTATATAATGCACATAGTTTATTGCATAAATGTATATAAATAATTTTAAGGATTTTTTTTCACTAAAAATTAGAAGAATTTGAATCAAAGGCCTTTGCTTCTTGATTGAAAATTGAGTACCAGATTTTTAGGAAATCTTTTCCTCTCAGATTCAATAACCACCATTTCTCAGAGTATAAGATCATACTTTGTAAAGGATAGTGCATTGTTTCCCATAAAGTCACAGGTGAGGAAACTATGAGATAGCTTGTCAGTGAACTGCTGCAGTGTTCTTCCTTCTTGATCCTCTGGGGTCTGATGCCAAGCAGAGCAACGTAGTTAAGATCAATACTACCCCCACTTCCCTACCTACGTAATAAAAAAAAAGGAAATGTAATTGAGGAAAATATGTAACTATATATATATATATATATATATATATATATATACACACATATATATAAGAAAAATTATGAAATAAAAAAAAAGAATTTCTTAATTACTCTACATATGTCAGGAGATTCCAACTACAAAAAATACATGGCAGTGTTTGCATGAAAAAAAAATGATCAATACTACCTGTGACCTCCCTCCACTCTGAACCATTGAGGCCAACCACATGAGACCATTGGTGTGTGATGTGGCCTAGAAAAAGAAGGAGGTTAGAAACTAGAATGCCCTTCTCTCCACAGCCCTGTCTCCTCTCACCATTTCTTTTTGTTTTGATTGCTATCTTCACTAGGGTTTTATTGCTGTGAAGAAATGTAATGACCAAGACAACACTTTAAAGACAAACATTTAATCGGGGCTGCCTTAACGTTTCACAGGTTCAGCCCATTATCAACATGGCAGGAAGCCTGGCATTGTACAGGCAGATATGGTGCTGAGGGGAGGGCAAAATTTCTAAATTTCGATCTGAAGACAGCCAGGAGGAGACTAATATCAGCACTGGGCAGTGCCGGAGGCCTCAAAGCCCATCTACACAGTGGCACACTTCCTCTAACAAGGCCACACATTCATATAGTGCCATTACATATGGCCAAGCATTCAAACTCATGAATTTATGGGGGCCATTTCTATTCGAACCACAACTGCTGACTGAGATTCTAGAAAATAGAAAAGTACATACGTAATTTATAATATTTTTATTTTGGACAATGCTAGTGCCAAATTCTATTTCACTTATGGAAAGAAATAATGACTAGATTTCTAATATATGAAGTACAGCTAGAAAAGTGTGGGAAAACTTGAGCACCTCCTAGGACAGATGCCTCTATGTCAATAGTAGAAGGGGAATTAACTTCACTCTCTCCTCATTTGAATTCTTCGATTTGTTTGCTCTCTACTTGTGACCTGTTTAAAATAATAGTAGGAAACATAAGCACTCACTAGTTCTTTCAAATTAGCTTTTATTCTTCAGTGAAGCCTTCCAGATGGCCCTCCATAATCTTCTTCACTAATCTAATTGGTTTACTTGGTCATCCTGTGATTGCCAGATATTGCTGACTTCATTACACTTACTGAACTTTCCTTATCAAACATCTTGAACGCCTTTATGAACAAATAGCTATAGTGTTATTCTTGGCACAAAATAAACTCTTAATTTCCTACAAACAAAGGAGGAGGAAAAGAAAGAAGGGGGAGGGGGCAAGCAGGGTAAGAGATGGGGTAGGAAAGGAGGGTGTGTAATGATTGGTTGAGTGGCAGATTCTGAGGATGTCACTCAAGGATGAGGAGACCTCATAGGGAATTTTAAAGTGAAACAAGAAATATTTAAGAAACATCAATTAAACACCATGTTGCTATAACAATATAAGATGAATTCAAGAAAGCCAAGTCTGTAGAGGTAGGACTGAGACTGCTTTGTAGGTTGCATTAAAACTTCTGTTAAGCAAGTTGTAAACGATTACAGAATGATCTATTGAATGATTCTCAGCGAAAGAATAGGAAGTAATTAATGATTTAGAAAGGTCTTAGTGGCAAAGTAGAGAATATTCTTAGAGAACCCCTCCTAGAGCTAGTGGTCAAAGTGAGTCTGGTATGGTCATATAAGAGATACAGTAAGGTTTGAATTAGTTTGGAAGAAATAAAGATTAGTGAATATGAGTCTGGAAGTGAAAAATACATGAAATCCTTAATTGTATTCTAACTTTTCAAAAGCTAACTTTCTTATAAGAGTCACAAATGAGTGGTTTACAATGAATGTGGGAAAACAACTTAAAATGCAACAATAGCTTCTGTGAGAAGGAAAAGATCAATTTCATCTGCTTTCAGGCACTGCAAAGCAAATAATGTTCAAAGCTAACAATAGCCACAGGGGTTCCACAGAGGAGGAGCCTATCCAAGGCTAATGTATAGTGTTGACACACACCCACCTAGAAATGTTAGATTCCAAAATTCAAATGTTTATAACTTGTATTCTGAGGTCCATATCATGGGTAAAATGTAGAGTTTTAATTTTGAATTCTTAGTGAAAGGACAGAGTGTTGGCCATACAAACTGTAAATCTATGGTAAGTCAAGCTCTGATGTCTCTACTCAAGAAGTCGAGTCAATGTGGCCCATCCTAACTCACCCAACAAGTCTCATTGGTACCTAGCTGGTCCTAAGTCAGTGTTTCTAGATCATTCCTGAGGTGGGTATGAATGAAGTAGGAGGATGTCAACAGGTTTGGGTTTCCAATCTTCAAACCTTAGGTTTAAGTTTTGCTTCACCAATACTGTGCCTATAGGACTTGTATGTAAGTCTGCTTTTTCTCCCCTTGTGGCCTTAGGATTAAAAAATTATTCCCCAAGGTACTAGAATGTGAGTGTACATTTGTGCCACTCTGTGATGTGTTTATCTGCTTTCTCAATAGCACTGCAAATAGATTCTTAGAGCAACTTCAGCTTGCTTGCCATGACGCTGCTTGTATCTATACTTACGGGGAAAATCAGATAAAGCAATTTTAAAGGTTTTACATGAAGAATTCTATAGATGCCCATGATGAACTTCTATAAAATAAACATATAATTAGTAAAAAATGAGGACATTCTAATAATTAAAATAAAATGCATGTTTCTATTAAAAGGAGTGTGTGCGTGCTCTACTTTGAATTTTCCCAGAAGTAGGCAGAGATTCAATAATCCAAGTGCAGCTTTATTTAGAAATAAAAGGAGTAGGAAGTGGGGAGTAAAGACTGAGAGCAGAAGCACAACCAATGGAAGATCAGCAAGTGTCAGTGAATGAGCATGCCCACTACAGAAACCTGGGGTGAAGCCAGCAGAAAACTCTGGGAGACCCTGCAACTCCTGCATTGGCAGCTGGGGCAGTGTTGTGACTTCCTGTGACAGAAAGTGCTGAAATGTGGAACAGGATGGGTGTGCACCAAAGGGGGAGGGTAAGAGAAATAGTAGCAAATATAATGCATTCCAGAATATCTGCCTGACACAATAACACTATTGGAATTGCACACCAAGAGTACCTTCCAAGAGTCTTCATAAGAAGAGATTCTTTTCTTTTCACCATTCTACCTCCCATTCATAAACTATGAAAAAATCCCTCATAATACAAAAGCACTCAAGATACATATTCCATATTTTATTATAGTCAACACTTGAAGGACCATTTAATTCTTCTAGAAAGAGGTACTTCAATACGTTTCTTATCATGGTGAGATCGCAGACCCTTCTCTTTAAAGATGATCATCATTTATTAGTACTAACTCTATGTGAAATAATCTTATTGCTAGCAAAGATGTGAAAGAAGCCAAAATCTATTTGCTTGTGAATGTTTGCACCACAAAATAAAATTACTGACAAACATACAAAAAGATATAACATAACTAAAATGGGATATAGAAATAGATACTAATGAATGAACCTGACTATACTTTTAGTATCCTTTCCTTGGAGAAATGACTTGTTCAATTTTAAGTGACTAAACAAAAACTTTCACTTGCAAGAAACAATAAGGAAACAGCAGAGTGCACACATGGCTTGGTATGTGTTCTTAGCTCAGCCAGCAAGCTGTGGAAAGAATGAGGCATGATGGGAAACAGAGTAGATATTTCCAGTTGGAATTAGAATACCAAAAAATGAATCATGAAGGGTTGGTATATATTGATCTGCTCTCTCTCTCTCTCTCTCTCTCTCTCTCTCTCTCCCCTCTCCCCCCTCTCCCCCCTCTCCCCCTTCTCCCCCCTCTCCCTTGTCTCTTTCCCCTCTCCCTCTCCCACCCCCCTCTCTCTCTCCACACACACACACACACACACACACACACACACACACACACACACACACACACACACTTTCTTCTTCAGATATGGGATTGTCCTATAATCAGAACAATTGGCAGGCAGCAATCTCTTCTCAGGAGCAGAGAGCCACTTGAGTCATGGTGTTGAGGGCTTCTATAGGGCAGGAAAGGGAACCTTCAGGATGGAAGATTCCATCTGCAGGTCAGTTCTATGAGGTGCTCTCAAAAGTGGTACATACCAACATGGATATGTTGATCTTTTTATCAGAAGTGTACCAGATCCTAACAGGCCACAGGTGTTACCAATCAGGTGTCACCACTCAAGTCATCTGTTCTGTCTGGAGTATCTCATATCACTAGGAAGCTTTTAGGTCATAAACCCTTCATTCCAGACCTTGGGAACAAGTAATGAGAAAGGAGATGACATATTCTCTCATTGGCTCCTGCCTGCAGGAGTGAGACAATGATAGGAGGCGGGGAGTTGGGTGGGTCTAGACTCTGGCTCTGGGATCTAAGGGAAAATAGGTCCAGGTGGCTTCATGTACAGGAGAAGATCAAGTGGCTGCCATCATTTGCTCTTGGAGAAACCTTTGGGAACATTCCAATAGGCAGGGGGCTATGGTGAATAAGATGAGAACAGAGATTAGCAGATCTGGTGTGGAATTTAGCCAGACTTGTCATCTTCCTGATGTGGACCTAGAGATGGTCCTGATTTGATCCAGGAGGAACTTCTGTTAGGAGTTTAAAAATACACACGGGAAGTGCATGGAGGCAAGGAGTGATCGATGGCAGGATCCAGAGTGGGAAGGAAACAAAGTCCCAGTTAGTGATCATTTTGTCTCATCTTTGGGTCCCATCTCAAACCAGTTTGAATTTGATGGGTCATCAAATAAATTATGTTCTGGATTTTTGCCATCTGTTAAGGTTTATTACAGTGCTTAGATGGACCATTCTCTGAGGCAATCCGGTGGTCTTTCTACATCTCCCTGTTTGTCATCTATGTAGAAGTTAGAGGATTCTGAGCCCCCAATCACTTAAAGCAGTTCAGGTGACCTTTTAAAAGGAGACTAATGAATGAGCCATGCAACTCATTCGTCTTCTTGCCCCTCTGGGCTATTTTTTTTTTCAGGATTCAGAACTAAAAGAGACAGATCAGAGGCTTCTTTGTTTCAGCTTATCTCTTTCAACAGCTCTCAAACAACATTAAAAACATTTCATATTTCTTTAACAGGACCAACTTGTTTTTGTCTGCTGAAGTATTTCAAAATTAAAGAGAACTAGATCTCCTGACTACTGCTTAGCATGGGATCTATACTCTTTTCCAGGAATTTTCTCATTTGTGTGTGTGTGTGTGTGTGTTTGAATTCTCTCATGGATGTGTATACTTTCCTGAATTTATTAAGCCAAATGTGTTGTCACGACAAATATATCTTTCAGTATGGATAAGTTTGAAGTCATTATTATAACTTGATAAGTATATATTCATTGCAAATATCAAAAGTAGCCATCATATGTCTCAGCATAATTAAAATTCATTTTACAAACATCATGTCAAGTACCTCTCCAGAACCATCCCTAAATTTTCTTTAGACCCATTTATTTTCTTTTGGTCCCAGAAAAAAAAATAGACACAGAGAGGAGGAAAAAAATTGGAGAACAGAAAATTCTTGTTAAACATTTCAGTATATGCTGTGTACTAACTCAGTTTTGGGACACCTACTAGGAACAGAACACAGTTGTAACATCAACCAGTCCAGTATTTTTCTAGCAGTGCAAAATCAGAAAACAAGGTAAGAATAAAATCTAGCCAGTGACCAAATAAAACCCTTAAGCTTTGGGAAAGCTACTGGAATTATTAATAGGGAGAAAAGCGTAGCAACATTTAGAAATGCATTATTTATTAAGGAGCTGTCAGTGGGTCTCATAAAAGGCAGGCTGTGAGTGAAAAATATGCTTGTTTGGGTTGAGTCTATTACTGCAGACAGGCCTATGAAGAGCTGGAAACAATGGGGGGTCATCAGTCCGACTCTCAGGAAAGCATTTGTTATGACAGCAACCATCATAGTGATTTTAACTGAATGAATCCCACTATGTGGTAACAGAGACCAGGAGTAATTAAAGAGCAGGGTTTGCTCACAGTCTGAAAAATGGATCCCAACCTGCTCATCGTCAGGATGGTAAGGGACAAGTTCGTACCACGGACCACCTGGCTTTCTCTTGGGAAGAAAGAATATGAAGTAGTAGTAGTTACACAACTATAAAACTTCTTCCATGATTTCTCTGAGTGGCTTCACCTCTAGTAATGATTACTCACAATGATTAGAATAAGTATTCTATGCACCAAAACTACACTAGTGTTACAGAACACTGTCTTCTGAACAAAACAGCCTTTTCTATCTATATCAGGTCAGTTGTGATTATTTTGAAGAGACTTTGGACCCTAAGATCATGCCTGTTGGGTGATTCTCATAAAGAAAAGGGGAATCAGGAGAGATGCTAAGTTTTTGTCTCTCTTCAAGTTGTATATAATTCTACCTAAGTTTCACATGGTCTTGTGAAGATGCAAGGTTATATAGAATGTTAAAAAGTAACATCTCTTGAACTATGGGGACCTTATCACCTATGTGGATATGGGCTTTTTTTGTGAGACAACTGTCTTGAGTCACCCATATTGCTGTAAATAACCCCTCATCCATGTTTCATAAGTAATTGTATCCTGATGTGTCACTGGTGCTCTATGTGGTGTGTTCAGACATTTAAGTCTACCCAGGAAAAGTTTATTGCAACAAGTAAGTTTACACTTAATTTGGAAGATAGACCTGAAAGACTGCACTATATCTATGCCCATTTTACACATGAGGAAAACTATAGGAGAAAAGTTAAATAACTTATCCAATGTCATAAACCTGGGAAGCTCTAGACATAAGATCGTATTTCAAAATTATTAATCAAGGGATGCTCCCTACATACAACCTTCAGACCAACCTGATGTTTACTCTGTCGAGGTTTCTTCTTCCCAGATAACCCTAGTTTGTACCAAGTTGACAAAACATTAGCCAGCATATGTGCCCAACACTTTATGGACTGAATTGTCTCTGCAGTGCTCTTTAAATTCTTTATGTAACTATTATTTCTGGAGATTTTCTGTCCCTATCTATATACAAGATTAAGATAACTATAGAGTTGAGGTGAGGATGAACATAAATAATTTAATGAAAATAATCTTTAATTAATTACTTTTTCTTTATTTAAAGGAAACTGATCATCTGAAGCTTTGGGCCAAGCAGTTGGGACCCAAGCATTCACATGATCTTAAAATTTGTCTGAGAAGCAGTTTGTAGGCTATCTTTACAAGGCACAGATTTACACCTTGGCATTTGAAAATGTTAAGTTAATAGATGATCAATTCTATGAATTTGCATCTTTGGAGATGATGCCAATCAATGGAGGGACTTAGTAGGGTATTGGACATTGAAGAAGATGTGATAAAAACGGCTTGGAGTGTATGGGATTTTTTTTTTTACTCATTTATCATGTCATTACCAAAGCAAACTTAATAGCTCTAATTAAGCTCTTTGATGTTATGACTTTTTAATAGGCTGATGATAATCACATTATTACAAAAATTATGTTAATAACAAGGCTAGGCATTTTAGAAACAGAGGGTTAATACCAATAATAATTAAGTGGTGACTATATCAATGCATCTCTAGATGTGATGTGGGGCAAGGATTTTATGAAGGAAAAAGCTAGTGGTACTGGCTTTAGACAGAGAAGGAGACTTTCAACTTAGGGTAACTTGGCAAGATCCCAAAGGGAGAAACAAAAAGAAGTGGGAAACAGTTCCTGTGATTAGAAACATGGAATGTGTTTCCATATGAGATACCACAAAGCAGTCCCTCCAGTACAGGCATATGAGTTTAGGTACGTCCAAAAAGAGTATATGCACAGTAAAATCATGAGAAGAAGAAAATGGTATGAAATTGAGGATCTTTTATTCTAAGTTTAAAACATCAGAATTAAGATATAAGAAAATATTATAAGTAACAGTGACAGATTTCAGCAAGGATTTTTTTTTTTTTTACCAGATATGTATTATAGGAGAGATAAAGACAGGAATAGAAGAAAATGGCAGGAAAGGCAGAGTGAAAGGGCAGTGGAAAGATAAAGAGAGATGTTAAGAAAGAGCAGGGACTTAAGAAAAAGTCAGAAAAGGAAATAGAGTACATTAATTTGACTCAATCCCAAAGGTGACAGATGCTACTTTGAGCATGGAATAGATCTGGAAAGAAATAGAACATGTTTCACCATGGCTGTGAGTTATGATTCTCAGAGTTGTCTTCATAACACAGTCATTCTAAAGTGACAGAGACATTCTACTGTGGCCTTAAGTGTGGCTTGTTAACATAGTAAAAGCCATTATACATATCCAAACTGGTGTCAGTGACTGAAATCTGAGGCGAAAATTAACAAGAATAAATGGCACATGACAGTAACTTCATCATTTTATAAATGATAGATACCACATTTTCCATCAGGATATGAATTATAACACTATGAAAATAAGAATTGCTAGCTCTTGTCAGGGTTGGAGGACCCATAGTTCTAAATAAAACTGGCTCAAAAGCTAGACTTTTTTCCCTTTTGTTAAAATTAAAGACACAGCCTGGCACAAAGGAATTTGATAAGCACCTTTGAAGTGAAATATTGTTTGTAAAACTACAGTGCTGACCATTAATGTTCTCATTGGTACACATGATAGAATAGATCGATGTACACAGTTGTGACTCCGGGCATCAAATGAACAGAGCACATTTAAGCAGCAAAACAGGTTTAGAATGTAATATACCAAACATTAAATTTAGTCAAGAAAAAATAGCAAACCACAAAAGTACATATGTAGTAGTGTCTGTCTTGGCAATCTTACAGAAAACTGTGACTTTCTAATTTTTCAAGCTCCATATATGTAAAATTTGAAAGTAGTAATTTCTACCAAGATCTAAAATTACCAGATCATGTCTAATTAATTATGGTTTGTTCTGGCTACCACATTTAAAGAGTAAAGCAATGAAATGAGTTCATGCATGAAGGGCAAATTCTGATGAGCATGTTCAGAGCAGAGACTCAACATAAAGATACAAAGTTGCAAAACACCATCGTATCTTCTAACAAGTCAAAGACACTTAATGATGACATTGTCTATTTGTTCCTTTAAAGAAAAAGACTGGAATGAAAGGATTGGACTCCCACTTTATGGTTTTAACGTGTAAAGGACTACTTTCCATTTTGAATTTCACAGGCATCATGTAGACTGTCCATAAGATATTGGTCATTGTCTTTGACATAGTCGGGGTTGTTGCAAATTGATCCTAAGTGTAAAAGGAAAACTTAAGCGCTAAGCTTTCTAATTCTGTAATTTCTGATTCTGTGCATGAATGTAGAACATTAAGATTAGTGGTATTTTTGTTTGGTGTGTAAACTGGCCAGTTCATTCTCAGCTACCCTCTAAGAGCCAGTTGGCTAGTCATAAATTTGCATACAGATTACACAGAGGTAATGATCACCCCAAACCCATGAACTCAGTGTAAACTATTCTGTTGAAATATCTGGTCTACCCATAGTGACTTTGCTTAGTTATGAAAATGAAGGTTTTTTTTTTTTTATTTTTCCATCATGACATTATCTCAAACAATTTGCTTTCTCTTTTGTTTGCTATGATTTATCCCTGTTTCTAGCTCTGTGCTGCCTAAATTAACTGGCCATTCCAATTCAAAGTGAGAAAAACGTGTTTATCTTCTGAGCAAATTGCATAGATAGTGAAGAATCGAGTCTGGTTTTGTGATCCCTCCCTAAGCAAAGTTAAAATGTTTTTTGCTTTTCTATTTAAGGACTTAATGCTTTTCAGATAAAGTGATTACAAAGTTTTGTGTGTTTAATTAATTTACAGCTAAATTACTACAACCCATTCTCTTCTTAGTGAATGGGGATAGCTAACATTAAGACAGAAGGGAAGGCTTTCTTTTTGAACATTAGACAAGAAAAGACCAATGAGGGTATTGATTTTAATTTCATCATTTTAAAGTTAAAGAAATGAAACCTGAATGAGTTATATAACTTATCTAGAGTGCTCACATTAGCCAGCTGAAGAGCCAGGGGCTCACATATTGGTCTTCTAAATCCAACTCCATTGTTCTTTGTCCTTATTAATAATACCGCTGTGCTACAGTATTTTTCAAATACCTTTCAAATGAGGAAAGTGAAACTTAAAGATTTTAAACATAACCCAAAGTGGGTTCAATATGTCCATATAAGTCAAATCACTTGCCTCCTCATTTTTGTCTTCTGTCATGAACTGGCACAGGGTTTGCAAACTTGGGTTCTTATCTACCATTGCCATATAGCTAACTGAATGTATTATTTGCAGCTCAATATGCCAATATAGGAATCTCAACTTCTTCACCCATTCTGTGGATCTTCGTTCTGAATCTTTACATTTAAGCATGTAGTCTGCAGTAACCATGGAAACCAGAAAAGTAAAAAGGGCTACAGCAGGAGTGAAGCTATAAAGAGTGGGCAGTGGTAGAACACGGGGTGGGGGTGGGGCTATGACAGGAGGGTTGTGGGAAATGAGAGTGAGAGCTTGAACTGAAAGGGTGGAGCGAGAGAAATACACAGAAAGGTGTAGGGGTGGAGATACATGACCCTAAAGATGTTCAGAAAAGCCACCGGTAAACATTTTGTATGTTCATTTGGAAGTAAAAATATAATATATAAGTATATACATATATTTATATATAAAATAAAGTTCTGCCACTTGCAGGGTGATAATGCTCCCCTAAAGAACTATAGACCATCTAACAAATCTTAAGTGGCAGACATAGGAAACTTCCCTTTGAGTTGTTGATCAGCTGGGCAATCTAAGAGACTCCCAAAACAATAAAGACCATTGCCCTTGTCTTCGGTTGCCTCCTTACTTTTTTTTTTGTTATTATCTCTATAAAGTTCATTTATTTTAGACTGTCAAAAACGTTGTGACAAAGATGCGAAATGTCTATTAGACAAGCAAGCAAAGCCACCTTCTCCTATTCTTCCTATTACACTGCAAAGTGTAATTAATATTATTACCTCTTAAGGCTGTACCTGCTGTCCTCAAACCTGCTGTCATTTCTCCAGGAAGAACTGTCCTTGACAGGGGATTTGGCCCTGGGCCCTGGCCTGTGGCCAGCCTTCTGCTTATTTTCTGGGGCCTGCCGGGTGATGTATTGTTTCCACATTCCGCATTGTTTAATGTTCATACACCAAACACTAATTGAGGCTTCCAGGAGATTATTCTCCAGCCTACCTCCGTGGCAGTGCTGAGCCCAATCTGTCCAAGGTCCCTGAGAAACCAGCCATCCAAATGCAAGGATGCCTGATTGGCAGTCTGGCTGGAAAATTACATGTCCCCCACAAGCCACTTGGCCTTGGAATCTTTTGGTCTTGAAAGCCCACATTTTAGAGGAAGTCCATCTGTTAACGAACAGATTCAGGCATTTAAAAACCTGTTCTACATGGCTGCTGTTTCTCTGTAAAGAATAGATAGATTTTAAAATCAAAGCAGCCATGATATCCAGGTTAGTTTTCTGTACTGTTGCACCTATGACAAGAGCCATGAGTATCTATTGAGTAGATGAAGATCACCAACAATACTACCATTTTCTGTGTACATTCAGTTTTCTAAAACAGTTTTTTTTCACATACTATCTTTCAATTATTAAATCTTGGGAGATGAGGCCCAGCAAATGTTTTTCATACCAGCTTCATCTTCATCACTTGTAAAATGAAGAAGTGGCTGACACAGGGACTTTGATTGAATTCCAGAACCAGGGACTGGAGAGGTCTCACAGTTAAGACTGCACACTGCTCTTGTAAATGACTCAAGTTCAGTTTCCAGTTCCTGTTTCCTGGGGCTTCCAACTGCTTATCGTTCCAGTTCCAGGTAAGCTGAGGCCTCTGTCCCTCTACGGCCATATGTACTTCTGTGTGAACACACACACACACACACACACACACACACACACACACACACACACCACAATTTAAAATAAGAAAATAAATATATTTTTTAAAAAATTCGATAGCTACATGTATCCTGTTTAAATTCACTCCTCTAGTGATACTGAATTTCTATCTTCCAACAAGTGCTTCATACCAGAAGTCTAATAACTGAGGTGTGTTCCTTACCGCTTCCTCTGTTGATTTCCCATTTCCATCTCCACCCTGTTCTATGGACGATATCTATGTAAGCAACTAAGAATAAAGAAAACTGTTAAATCACATCTGAAAAATCTGTATCATCACTGGAAGAGCCAATAAGAAGGCTACATCTACTACCCTCAGTGTTCTGACCTATGAACATGTTTTAGTAGCCTTACATTTGCTGACCAAAACAAACCTGAGATGACCACCAGTCCAGATCCAGGGGTCTAGACAGGGAGCTAGCCTGAAAAGAACACCAGTATAGCACCAGGAAGTCCAAAATGAGCTCCCAGAATAGGGAGCTGGAGACTAAAACAAAAGGGTCTGACTGGAACCATAGATCCTGAGCAGCAGTGAGCCCAAGAAAGAGGACTCTTACAAGACCATTTTGATGTGACCACCAGTGCAGTGTTGTGCAGGCCTGGGGGCATTCAATGCCTGAGATGACCCTGCCTTGCAGCAATAATGCTCAAGGGGAACACAGCACTCCTGAGACCATTCCTGAGATGACCACAGACACTCAGAGACCAGGGTACTGCTAAGAGGAGCAAGTGGGTGGTCGAGAAATGAAAGAGAAAGAGGAAAAGAAGGATGTAGGCACAATGAACAGTGACAGAATTGGAGACTGGAGGGCACTGAGAAACAGCCCGGTGAAAGTAGCTAGTAATGCTACTTGGGATCATGATCTTGGTAGAATCCTAGCCACCAGGGACCACGTCTGGGGCTGTGGCCCTACAGCAGCAGAGGTCTGCTACCACCAAAGGCTAGGCAGACATCCCTAGTCTGGGCTGACTTGTGGGGCCCTGCTGGTGTCTAAGGGCTATGTAGAACTTGCCCCACCCCTCTCTGGGCATTGTGGGAGAGCTGGTCGTGGAGGGCATGAAAGTCGGTGAGCTGACCCTGCTCCTAGTTAGCTGTAGTACTCTGGGAGAGTAGGCTCCATGGTGTTGCAGGTGAACCAGCCCCAGAACACAAGCACAGGAGAGCTGCCCTACCACTCTCCCATGGGGTAGCATGGACAGGGCAAAGACACCCTCCTCCCTCTAGTCCCTCACTGTCTGTAGCTGGTGGAAGAGCCGGCCCCGGGACTATAAGAATGGGAGAACTGGCAATGTCTTTCACCAGCAAGCCCTGTGCCTTGCTGACATAGCAGGGTAGAGCTGGCCCTTGATTCAGGGGTTGCTGGTGAGCTGTCCCAAAGGACATGAGAGCTTCAGAGTGGATGGGCTGAGCAGCTCAGACACTTCTCAGGCCCAGACCCAGGTCTTTGAATTAGCCCACCCCAACATCTATCCCATCGACGAACTGCTGGAATTCATGAAAGGACCTGTCCTACAGATCCAAAACTACAGTATCTCCATGATAAAGGTCAACAACAAGATATCTGAGAGGAGTCCCAGCAAGGTTCCCAAAATGATAGAGTATTGGAAGCCAGAGGCCTCAGACCAGACAAACGAGTCGTTGAAATGAACATTTGTAAGCAAAGAAGTGTAGAGAAAAGCATATACTCTGGGTCACATATTACAACTTCTACACGGAGATTTTTTTTCTCAATTGTGGGGGAGGTTGCAAGGGTGAGGATGGGTCCCACAGGAGGGGGAGATGAGTAGGTGGGGTACATGATGTGAAATTCACAAAGAACCAATAAAAAGTTAAACCACACACACACACATTCTATTCTGTGAGTAAAGGTGATTGGTCAACATATATGTTACATTGAAGAAAGAAGGAAAGAAAGAAGGAAAGAAAGAAAGAAAGAAAGAAAGAAAGAAAGAAAGAAAGAAAGAAAAAGGAAGGAAGAAAGGAAGGAAGGAAGAAAGGAAGGAAGGAAGGAAGGAAGGAAGGAAGAAAGAAAGAAAGAAAGAAAGAAAGAAAGAAAGAAAGAAAGAAAGAAAGAGAGAGAGAAAACAATGAATATAGTTTAGTATAATGATCAGTAATAGCACATCACTTCGAATAGGCAAAGCAAGAATAGATTTGTAATTTAAAACATGCTTCTAAATTTTTTTCCAGAAGTGACAGTCTGTGCTGAGCATGCCTGTTGCTTTATGTTACATTAATCCCCTCTATATCTGGAGTTTACTATAATTTAAATTCCATACTTTAAAAAAAATTGAATCAAACCACAAATATAAGATGACATTCTTCTGTATTCGATAGTACTCTTGGCCAGCACTTTTTGTTCCTGTTAGGTGCCTGGGGTATTGATTGATGGTTTCATCCATTGATAGTTATTTGAGGCTTAGAATATATTGAGAGTTTATCATTTGGGACCTGTCACCAGTGATTTATATGTCATGGAAAGAAGTCTGGCCAATGTGCCAGCATGGTCCACCAGAAGCTCCTTCATACTGAGTGCTTTGAATGCCAGGCATTAATTTATGGAGGGATGAAAATGGAGATCACGACTTTTGTAGATATTGCTCATTATCAGAATACAACAAATAATCTTATGGGGCATAAAATTAAATCTTTTAATTAAAATGATATAATGTATTAATTCTTAAAGGAGGTAAAATCTTTTAGTGGCATTTAAATAGATTCATGATAAGGCTCATATACTAGTATAAAATGTCGATGGACAATATTTATTATGGAATTTCATGTTAAAGATAAAGCTTCCTTTCACCTCTACTTTATTCAGTTTGCTGAATAATTTATTCTGACACTATTTAATGTCTTAACTGCTTATTTCATAGGAAGGAAGTCTTATTGTATCTTTAAGTTGTGAAAATTTAGTGTATTTCACACATGCAGAATAGTTTCACTCACAATCAGTCTGGACTGTTTAAATGTCTCAAGATCTACACAAACTACAGATATTCACGAATGTCACTAAATGAGCCTCCTGTTCATACAGCAATGTACAACCAGGAAAGCCCACATCTAAAATCTGATGTAGGAGCTATGTGTACCAAAATGCTTTTTCCCATCTGTACATCTGGGGTGAGTTTAAAACACAAATTCGAGGGAAATAAAGTATGAACCACTACAATTTATAGTTAGTTAATGGAATGAAGTCCTTCTGCATTCCGGAGACTAATGGATTTCATGAGAGCAACAAGTGTCTCAGGGAAGCAACAGACAGCTTGACAAGGGAAGAGAGATAAACATGTTTAAGTAAATTCTATATGGAAGCTAATTCCCAAAGAGGTCAGTGAAGCCAGAGTACAGGAGACTCATTGTTTACCACTAGATACATTTTGGAGACAGATAAGTGGAAAGTTAATTTCCTGAGATGTCATTGCACCTCTGTTAAAATCAGCACTTTAAAAAACAAAGATCTCTAGATCATTTGAAAAACATTTACAGTGCGCACGTGTGTGTGTGTGTGTGTACCCCACAGCACACATTTGGAGGAGGGGGACAAATTTGTAGAAGTATCCTATCTCTTTCCAGCAAGTGGGTCTCAGGGATCAGCCTCCAGTCATTAGGTTTAATAGTTACCATTTTTTTCTGCCCTACCATTCACTGGCCAGATCTTCAGTTTTATTTCGTTTTAAAGTGTATTATAGTCAGAATCTAGTTCTTGATGAAATTATATCCTATGTATGGTGAAAGAAAGGTTATTTGATTCAAATTTG
Organism: Mus caroli; assembly: GCF_978045245.1. NCBI lineage: Eukaryota > Metazoa > Chordata > Mammalia > Rodentia > Muridae > Mus > Mus caroli. The sequence goes on along the minus strand of NW_028227274.1, from coordinate 28,157,217 downwards.
CTTTCACCAAGAAACAACATTCCATTCAGAGAGAATGAAAGAATATCTGCTTTAAAAAAATTGTTTATGTAAGACTCTCCCCACTACCTTTCCAGTTAATGACATCTTCCTCCTTAATCATTACTTGTTACACATAGATACAAATTGCTGAGTCAACTCAGTGCTGCCCATATGTATTTACATTTAGGGTTTATCACTTGGGATTGGATAAACTACCATGGGTCTCATTATTGGAAAAGACTGATTCTCCCTCTCTTAGTAGCCACAATGGTCTGTAGATCTTCATGTGGGGAAAATATGAGATTTCTTCCACCCATTCTGAGGCATCTGCTGATGGTGTCATTGTGCAGATGGCTATGTTGCAAATATTCTGTCATCTACAGAAAATAACCTTGTAGCAGGTATTCAAACCTTGTCTTTTGTCCAAGCATATTTGTTCCATTTATTGGAGCAGAGCTCAAAAATCTGGATATCCAATAGTTATAGTTAACTCTGGTCAAGATTCTAGAGACCAGCTTTGCAAACCCAAACCTTAGCATCACTTCTTCTCTTAAAAACATATTAAGAAATTTCATTCAGGAATGATCTTTCTTAGAACAGAGGAAAAGAGATCTTGACTTTGGTTTTGACAAGTTTTCTTTGATTGGTTTGTTTGTTGTTTTGTTTTTGAAATTTGTTTATTTGTTTTGTTTCATTTGATACAAAGCTTGAGGCATCAGCAACAAAAGCAAATATAGATACCCAGACAAACAGGATTACTTCAAGCAAACACCATACAGAAAATAGTTACATGAGTTAAAACAAAAACCCCATGGAATGGGAGAAAATATTTATGGGTGACATATACTTTTGCTTTCAGTACTTTTGAGGTTCCAGAAATGTCAAGCTTAAGGGTATCCATGGATACTTGGCAAGACTTTCTTCCCTCCAAAACCTAGCATGAAGATGTAGTTCAATAATGATGCAATTTTTCACCAAGCATGTATATCCTGCATGTGATAGCCAACATGACAAAAAAATGCTAACCTCACAGCTGATAAGGAATTAATATTAAAAATATAAAATATAAAAGAAACTCATAATTACTTAAAATGAGAAACAAGCAAAGAATGAATAGAGAACCTGACTAAATATTTCTTAAAAGAAGACCGATAAACCAGGTGTGGTGGTGCATGCCTTTAATCCCAGCACTCGGGAGGCAGAGGCAGAGGCAGAGGCAGAGGAGGCAGAGGCAGAGGCAGAGGCAGAGGCAGAGGCAGAGGCAGAGGCAGAGGCAGAGGCAGAGGCAGAGGCAGAGGCAGAGGCAGAGGCAGAGGCAGAGGCAGAGGCAGAGGCAGAGGCAGAGGCAGAGGCAGAGGCAGAGGCAGAGGCAGTGGCAGAGGCAGAGGCAGAGGCAGAGGCAGAAACCAAAATAACAAACAAACAAACAAACAAACAAACAAACAAACAAGACTGACAGATAAAATTATAAATATTTGAGCTCTTTAATTATAAAAGAAATTCAAATCAAAACCTCAAGATGCCATCATGAATTCTTATTACCTATTACTGACAGGTGAAATCAACTTTCTGAACAGAAATAGGGACTAAAATCAATAATTAATAAATGGGAGGAGGACAGGAGTCCGCCCTGCATGGGAGCCCTCTGCCTCAGGAGCAGGGAGCACCATCTTGGTTACGGGACTACTCCGAACTTAGGAACTTAGTCTGCACAGGTGAGAGTGTGCACCACAGAGGCAGACAGTTTCTGGGACAGGCGGGAGCCACAGAGCCGCTGAGGCAGCACCCTTTTCGGGCCACAGACATCCGCCCACCCTCCCAGCTGGAGGAGGACAGGAGTCCACCCTGCACGGGAACCCTCTGCCTCAGGAGCAGGGAGTGCCATCTTGGTTCCCGGACTCCACCAAACTTAGGAACTTAGTCTGCACAGGTGAGAGTGTGCACCACAGAAGCTGACAGCTTCTGTGACCTGCCAAAGCAACACAGCATCTGGGAAAGGTCATGTTTTGGGCCTTCTTCTTCTTCGGCCAGGAGGAGGGCCAAACACCAGATATCTGTGCACCTTTCCTGTAAGAGGAGAGCTTGCCAGCAGAGAGTACTCTAACCACTGAAACTCAGAGGAGAGAGCCTGTCTCCCAGGTCTGCTGATGGACAGTAATCAGAATCACCAGAAGAACAATCTCTAAACAGAGACAACTATAACAACTAAATCCAGAGATTACCAGATGGCAAAAGGTAAACATAAGAATCTTACTAACAGAAACCAAGAACACTCACCATCATCAGAACCCAGCACTCCCACTTCGCCCAGTGCAGGGCACCTCAACACACCCGAAAAGCTAGACCTGGATTTAAAAGCATATCTCATGATGATGGTAGAATACATCAAGAAGGACTTTAATAACTCACTTAAAGAATTACAGGAGAACATTGCTAAAGAGTTACAAGTCCTTAAAGAAAAACAGGATAACACAATCAAACAGGTAGAAGTTCTTAAAGAAAAACAGGAAAAGACAACCAAACAGGTAGAAGTCCTTAAAGAAAAACAGGAAAACACATCCAATCAGGTGATGGAAATGAACAAAACCATACTAGACCTAAAAAGGGAAGTAGACACAATAAAGAAAACCCAAAATGAGGCAACACTGGAGATAGAAACCCTAGGAAAAAAATCTGGAACCATAGATACGAGCATCAGCAACAGAATACAAGAGATGGAAGAGAGAATCTCAGGTGCAGAAGATTCCATAGAGAACATCGGCACAACAATCAAGGAAAATGTAAAACGCAAAAAGATCCTAACTCAAAACATCCAAGAAATACAGGACACAATGAGAAGACCAAACCTACGGATAATAGGAGTGGATGAGAATGAAGATTTTCAACTCAAAGAACCAGCAAACATCTTCAACAAAATTATAGAAGAAAACTTCCCAAATCTAAAGAAAGAGATGCCCATGAACATACAAGAGCCTACAGAACTCCAAATAGACTGGACCAGAAAAGAAATACCTCCCGACACATAATAATCAGAACAACAAATGCTCTAAATAAAGATAGAATACTAAAAGCAGTAAGAGAAAAAGGCCAAGTAACATATAAAGGCAAGCCTATCAGAATTACACCAGATTTTTCACCAGAGACTATGAAAGCCAGAAGATCCTGGACAGATGTTATACAGACACTAAAAGAACACAAATTCCAGCCCAGGCTACTATATACCCAGCCAAACTCTCAATTAACATAGATGGAGAAACCAAAATATTCCACGACAAAACCAAATTCACACATTATCTTTCCACGAATCCAGCCCTTCAGAGGATAATAACAGAAAAAAACCAATACAAGGACAGGAACCACACCCTAGAAACAACAGGAAGGTAATCCCTCAACAAACCTAAAAGAAGACAGCCAAAAGAAAAGAATGCCAACTTTAACAACAAAAATAACAGGATGGAAGAATTACTTTTCCTTAATATCTCTTAATATCAATGGACTCAACTCCCGAATAAAAAGACATAGACTAACAAACTGGCTACACAAAAAAGACCCAACATTTTGCTGTTTACAGAAAACTCATCTCAGAGAAAAAGATAGACACTACCTCAGAATGAAAGGCTGGAAAACAATTTTCCAAGCAAATGGTAGGAAGAAACAAGCTGGAGTAGCCATTCTAATATCTGATAAGGTTGACATCCAACCCAAAGTCATCAAAAAAAACAGAGAGGAGCACTTCATACTCATCAAAGGTAAAATCCTCCAAGAGAAACTATCAATCCTGAATATCTATGCTCCAAATACAAAGGCAGCCACATTCATTAAAGAAACTTTAGTAAAGCTCAAAGCACACATTGCACCTCACACAATAATAGTGGGAGACTTCAACACACCACTTTCACCAATGGACAGATCATGGAAACAGAAACTAAACAGGGACACAGTGAAACTAACAGAAGTTATGAATCAAATGGACTTAACAGATAAATACAGAACATTCTATCCTAAAACAAAAGGATATACCTTCTTCTCAGCACCTCATGGTACCTTCTCCAAAACTGACCACATGATTGGTCATAAAACAGGCCTCAACAGATACAAAATTATTGAAATTGTCCCATGCATCCTATCAGATCACCATGGACTAAGGCTGATCTTCAATAACAAAATAAATAATAGAAAGCCAACCTTCACGTGGAAACTGAACAACACTCTTCTCAATGATGCCTTGGTCAAGGAAGGAATAAAGAAAGAAATTAAGGACTTTTTAGAGTTCAATGAAAATGAAGCCACAACATACCCAAACTTATGGGATGCAATGAAAGCATTTCTAAGAGGAAAACTCATAGCTCTGAGTGCCTCGAAAAAGAAACTAGAGAGAGCACACATTAGCAGCTTGACAACACACCTAATAGCTCTAGAACAAAAGGAAGCAAATTCACCCAAGAGGAGTAGACAGCAGGAAATAACCAAACTCAGGGGCGAAATCAACCACGTGGAAACAAGAAGAACTATTCAAAGATTCAACCAATCAAGGAGCTGGTTCTTTGAGAAAATCAACAAGATAGATAAACCCTTAGCCAGACTCACTAGAGGGCACAGGGAAAGCATTCCAATTAACAAAATCAGAAATGAAAAAGGAGACATAACAACAGATCCTGAAGACATCCAAAACACCATCAGATCCTTCTACCAAAGGCTATACTCAACAAAACTGGAGAACCTGGATGAAATGGAGAAGTTCCTAGACAGATACCAGGTACCAAAGCTGAATCAAGATCAGGTTAATGATCTAAACAGCCCTATATCCCCCGAAGAAATAGAAGCAGTCATTAATAGTCTCCCAACTAAAAAAAGCCCAGGACCAGATGGGTTTAGTGCAGAGTTCTATCAGACCTTCAAAGAAGATGTAATCCCAGTTCTTCACAAACTATTCCACAAAATAGAAACAGAAGGTACTCTACCCAACTCATTCTATGAAGCCACAGTTACTTTGATACCTAAACCACAAAAAGACCCAACAAAGATAGAAAACTTCAGACCAATATCCCTTATGAATATTGATGCAAAAATCCTCAATAAAGTTCTTGCTAACCAAATCCAAAAACACATCAAAACAATCATCCATCCTGACCAAGTAGGTTTCATCCCAGGGATGCAGGGATGGTTCAATATACGGAAATCCATCAACGTAATCCAGTATATAAACAAACTCAAAGACAAAAACCACATGGTCATCTCGTTAGATGCGGAAAAAGCATTTGACAAGATCCAACACCCATTCATGATAAAAGTCTTGGAAAGATCAGGAATTCAAGGCCCATACCTAAACATGATAAAAGCAATCTACAGCAAACCAGTAGCCAACATCAAAGTAAATGGTCAGAAGCTTGAAGCAATCCCACTAAAATCAGGGACTAGACAAGGCTGTCCACTCTCTCCATACCTATTCAACATTGTACTTGAAGTCCTAGCCAGAGCAATTCGACAACAAAAGGAGATCAAAGGGATACAAATTGGAAAAGATGAAGTCAAAATATCACTTTTTGCAGATGATATGATAGTATATATAAGTGACCCTAAAAATTCCACCAGAGAACTCCTAAACCTGATAAACAGCTTCGGTGAAATAGCTGGATATAAAATTAACTCAAAGAAGTCAATGGCCTTTCTCTACACAAAGAATAAACAGGCTGAGAAAGAAATTAGCGAAACAACACCCTTCTCAATAGTCACAAATAATATAAAATATGTTGGCGTGACTCTAACTAAGGAAGTGAAAGATCTGTATAATAAAAACTTCAAGTCTCTGAAGAAAGAAATTATAGAAGATCTCAGAAGATGGAAAGTTCTCCCATGCTCATGGATTGGCAGGATCAACATTGTAAAAATGGCTATCTTGCCAAAAGCAATCTACAGATTCAATGCAATCCCCATCAAAATTCCAACTCAATTCTTCAACGAATTTGAAAGTGCAATCTGCAAATTCATCTGGAATAACAAAAAACCTAGGATAGCAAAAACTCTTCTCAAGGATAAAAGAACCTCTGGTGGAATCACCATGCGGGACCTAAAGCTTTACTACAGAGCAATTGTGATAAAAACTGCATGGTACTGGTATAATGACAGACAAGTAGACCAATGGAATAGAATTGAAGATCTAGAAATGAAGCCACACACCTATGGTCACTTGATCTTCGACAAGGGAGCTAAAACCATCCAGTGGAAGAAAGACAGCACTTTCAACAAATGGTGCTGGCACAACTGGTTGTTATCATGTAGAAGAATGCAAATTGATCCATTCCTATCTCCTTGTACTAAGGTCAAATCTAAGTGGATCAAGGAACTTCACATAAAACCAGAGACACTGAAACTTATAGAGGAGAAAGTGGGGAAAAGCCTTGAAGATATGGGCACAGGGGAAAAATTCTTGAATAGAACAGCAATGGCTTGTGCTGTAAGATCAAGAATTGACAAGTGGGAACTCATGAAACTGCAAAGCTTCTGCAAGGCAAAAGATACCATCAATAAGACAAAAAGACCACTAACAGATTGGGAAAGGATCTTTACCTATCCTAAATCAGATAAGGGACTAATATTCAATATATATAAAGAACTCAAGAAGGTGGACTCCAGAAAATCAAATAGCCCCATTAAAAAATATGGCTCAGAACTGAACAAAGAATTCTCACCTGAGGAATACCGAATGGCAGAGAAGCACCTGAAAAAATGTTCAACATCCTTAATCATCAGGGAAATGCAACTCAAAACAACCCTGAGATTCCACCTCACACCAGTCAGAATGGCTAAGATCAAAAATTCAGGTGACAGCAGATGCTGGCTGGATGTGGAGAAAGAGGAACACTCCTCCATTGTTGGTGGGATTGCAAGCTTGTACAACCACTCTGGAAATCAGTCTGGCGGTTCCTCAGAAAATTGGACATAGTACTACTGGAGTATCCAGCAATACCTCTCCTGGGCATATATCCAGAAGATGTTCCAACCAGTAAGAAGGACACATGCTCCACTATGTTCATAGCAGCCTTATTTATAATAGACAGAAGCTGGAAAGAACCCAGATGCCCCTCAACAGAGGAATGGATACAGAAAATATGGTACATTTACACAACAGAGTACTACTCAGCTATTAAAAAGAATGAATTTATGAAATTCCTAGCCAAATGGATGGACCTGGAGGGCATCATCTTGAGTGAGGTAACACAATCACAAAGGAACTCACACAATATGTATTCACTGATAAGTGGATATTAGCCCGAAACTTATGATACCCAAGATATAAGATACAATTTGCTAAACGCATGAAACTCAAGAAGAATGAAGACCAAAGTGTGGACACTGTGCCCCTTCTTAGAACTGGGAACAAAACACCCTTGGAAGGAGTTACAGAGACAAAGTTTGGAGCTGTGATGAAAGAATGGACCATCTAGAGACTGCCATACCCAGGGATCCATCCCATAATCAGCTTCCAAATGCTGACACCATTGCATACACTAGCAAGATTTTGCTGAAAGGACCCAAATATAGCTGTCTCTTGTGAGACGATGCCGGGACCTAGCAAACACAGATGTGGATGCTCACAGTCAGCTATTGGATGTATCACAGGGCTCCCAATGGAGAAGCTAGAGAAAGTACCCATGGAGTAAAGGGATCTGCAACCCTATAGTTGGAACAACAATAAGAACTAATCAGTACCCCGGAGTTCTTGTGTCTAGCTACATATATATGGAAAGATGGCCTAGTCGGCCATCACTGGAAAGAGAGGCCCATTGGACTTATTGGACTTGCAAACTTTATATGCCCCAATACAGGGGAATGCCAGTGTCAAAAGAATGGGAATGGGTGGGTAGGGAAGTGGGGGGGGGCTTATGGGGGACTTTTGGGATAGCATTGGAAATGTAATTGAGGAAAATATGTAATAAAAATAAATAATTAATAAATGGGACCTAATGAAACTGTAAAGCTTCTGTAAGCCAAAGGATACTGTCAATGGGACAAAATTGCAGCATATAGAATGGGAAAAAAATTTTACCAACTCCATATCTGGCACAGGGCTAATAGCCAAAATATATGAAGACTCAAGAAGGTAGAAATCAATGAACTAAATAATCCAGTTAAATATGGGGTACAGATCTAAACTGGGAATTCTCAACAAAGGAATCTAACATGACTGAGAAACACTTAAAGACATGATCAATATCAGGGAAACATTTTTTTGTCATCAGGGAAATGCAAGTCAAAATAACTTTGAGATTCTATCTTACACCCATTAGAAGGAGTAAGATCAAAACTACAAGTGACAGCTTATGCTGGAAAGGATGAGGAGCAAGAAAAATACTCTTCCATTGATTGTGGGTGTACAAATGTGTACAGCCACTTTGGAAATCAATATGGTGGTTCCTCAGAAAATTGGAACTACTTTTATCTCAAGACTCAGGTATACCACTTTTGAGCATATTCCTGAAGTTTGCTTCATCCTACCATGTTTGCTCAACTATGTTCATAGCTTTATTCATAATACCCAGAAACTGAGTACAATGTAGATTCCCCTCAACTGAAAAATAGAATAAAATTAATGTGGTAAATTTATAAATTAGAGTATGACTCAAGTGTTAAAAATTTGACATCATGAAGTTTGTAGGTAAGTGGATGGAATCTTAAAGAAAATCATCCAGAAAGATAAACATGGACCTACTTATGAGTGAATATTAGCTGTAAAGTAGAGGATAATCATAATAAAAATCAAAGACCCAGAAAGGCTATGTAAGATGGAAGGGTTAAGCAGGACTCAAGGATCTCCCTAGGAAAGTGAAATAAAATAGATTTCAAGGGTGAGCTGGGTAGGGATGAAAACAGGAGCAATCAGATGGGGTTGGTGAGGAATGGAGGTAGACGACTCTTGAACTGGAATTGTGGAGCATTTCAGGAGCAATGTAGAAACCTATTGCAAAGGAAAATCCATGGAGTCTGACAGTCAACCTAGTGAAGACTTCTAGTAATGCAGACATACACCCTGTACCTGCCATCCTCTTTAACCAGGCAAGGCCTCAAATGGGGGAACTTGGGACACCAACCCAAACACAAAACCTCCAATCTACAGTTTGCCATACCTATAGTATATGCTATGAGTAGAGCCTAGCATAACAGTCATCAGAGAGACCAGAGAGACTTCATCCAGCATCGGATAGGAGCAGATGTAGATTTGCACAGCCAAATAAATTACATCGCCTGTTTTTAAATGTATATATGCAATACATATGCATATGTGATGAAAAGACCACTATACAGCTAATTAACATTCTCACTTCAAACAGCGATCTGTTTGATGAGCACAGTTAAGATGGACTCTTAGCACATTTAAGTATGAGATATACCACTAACTGTAGTCACCATATTCCCATGGAGGAGGGGGAGGAGGAATTGGAGTGGGAAGAGGGGTCAAGAACATCACATAGCCCACAGAATCAACTGACGGGGATTCAAGTGGGCTCACAGAGATCAGGGAGTCTGTAGAGGTCTGACCTGTCCTCTGAATATACATTTGGGTTGTGTGGCTTGGTGTTCTTGTGAGATTCCTAAAAGTGGAAGCATGGGCCTTATTCTTTTTTCTTCCTCTGGAACTCTTCTTCTTGCTGTGTTCCCTTGTCCAGGCTGGATGTAGAATATGAGCTTGGTCTTTTTGTAGCTTGTTGTTGTATTTGGTTGGTATCCCTGGAAAGCCTACTCTTTTCTGAGGGTAGATGAAAGGGGTGGATCTGGGGGGAGGGAGATGTAAGTGGGAGAGGCCAGTGGGTAGGGAAGGGAAGGGATGTAATATGTATTTTATAAATAAATTAAAATAATAATAAAAAAGAAATAAGATATGCTACAACACAGGAAAAAAAGACAGGTTATAGCAAGTGATGTCAAGAATGGGCAGAAAAGAGAAGCCTTGTACAATATTCAATGTTGCCATTTATATCAGTTTAACTATCACTTGGTTCCTTAAAGAATTAAAGATGCAACCATCATATCAGCTAGTCTACTCTTAGTATATTTTGAAATAAAGTACACTTGGTATTACAAAGAAATAACTATGTTGCTATTGGAGTAGTTAAGAAATGAAACATAAAAATGTTAATATATATACATATATATGTCATAGGTTATAATAGAATATCATTTGTGATCACATGTGAATCTTGTATCATTATGCTAAACAAAACAAGACACATGACCTTACTTACATGTGGAATTAAACAGACCTGAAGAAACAGGGTTTAGAATAATGTTGGTAATATTAATGTAATATAATGTTAATACTCCAAGTAACATTAACAGAGTAGAAAAAGTGCTAGCCAACAGGAACAAAGGTTCAGTTCTTCAAGGAAGGGCAGTTTTTGGAGACTCCATGGAGTATGGTGACAACAATTAGTAATGTATTTCATACATAAAATGTGCTAAGTCCATCTTAACTGTCATCATACAGAATGCTGTGTGAAGTGAGACTGTTAATTAGCTGCATACTGGGCCTTTCATCACATATGCATATATATGCATATATTCACAGAAAACCAGATATATACTTTATTTTTACTTGTCAGTTATTATGAACATAAGAAATGGAACTCCTGTTCTTTCCAATAAAAATTATTTCCCTATTAACTTGGTTAATGTAAAAATAGGATGATGCCTATAATAAAGATCATTTTTCAGTTTTTGCAATTATGCTAGTTTTGGGGTAACTCTGAAAGGTATCATAGGAGAAGAAGCGTAACCACATAGTGTAAAACTGTATCACTTTCAGAGTTCTAGAGGTGGGGTGTGGTAGGAAACACATAGAGTTGAGCTCAAAAGTGGGTCTTTCTGAAGGGTGTATTAAGTATTTTATATGACTAGATGGGTTAATAAAAGAAAATTTCTAGTATTTTTCTGGTTTTTCTTTTACTTACTCATCTTCCTCCTCCTCCTCCTCCTCTTCTTCTTCTTCTTCCTCTTCTTCTTCTTCTTCTTCTTCTTCTTCTTCTTCTTCTTCTTCTTCTTCTTCTTCTTCTTCTTCTTCTTCTTCTTCTTCTTCTTCCTCTTCTTCTTCTTCTTCTTCTTCTTCTTCTTCTTCTTCTTCTTCTTCTTCTTCTTCTTCTTCTTCTTCTTCTTCTTCTTTTCTTCTTCTTCTTCTTGTTTTGTTATTTTGAGACAGGTCTTCTTTGTGTAGCTCTGGTTGTCTTGGAACTAGCTCTATAGACCAGGCTGTCTTTGAACTCATGAGATATGTCTGTCTTTGCCTGCCTGTACCAGAACTGCCTGGTTTCTTTTCTTTTGCTTTTTCTTATATTTTCAACAATATTTTTTTATTTATTGACATTTCAAATGTTTTTCCCCTTTGCAGTTTCCCCTCTGCAAACCCTCTATCCCATCCTGCCTTATCCTGCTTCTATAAGAGTGTTACCTGACCCACCTTCTCATTCCCTCCTCACCACCCTAGCATTCCTCTACACTGGGGCATCAAGCTTTCAGAGGACCAAGGGCCTCCCCTCCCATTTATGACAGATTAGGCCCCTTCAGAGCTTTCAGTCCTTCCCCTAACTTCCCCATTGGGGTCCCCGTGCTCAGTCTGATGGTTGGCTGCGAGCATCTGCATCTGTATTGGTCAGGATCTGGCAGAGCCTTCAGCAAACACTTCTTGGCATCCATAATAGTTTCTGAGTTTGGTGTCTGCATGTGGGATGAGAGATAGGGCCACCCACCCATCTCCAAAATTTTAACCCAGAATTGCTCATGTCTAAAGGAAATACAGGGACAAAGAATGGAGAAGAGAGGGAAGTAAAGGTCATCTCTTCTTTTTCGTAATAGTTGGTTCTACCAGGTTGGGATTCAGGAAAGAGGGACATTTATAAGGAGTTCCATTAAAGTTTCTACAGGTATATGGAATGCTTTTCTTTTTAGTATCTTTTATCAATTGTAACTCAATGACTTCTTATGGAAATGGCTATTCTGGGATTATCTTTGTTTTAAAACAAAGGACTATGAAAATTGAGACAATTTTGCCCCATTGGCCAAGGTTTCTCACAGGGGACATTACAGTAAGCAAACATTAAATGTTTGATGAATGAAGAAATGAAGAAGCAAGCAGGCTGTCAGTGGCTGTTTAGTTGGGGATTAGAAATAGAATGAGCTCATAACTGAGGGCACATTCCTGAATATATGTAGCACAGGGAGGCACAAAGTACTCTTTAAAATCTGGAATAGGAACTCACCTGAAGAAGTCACAGGCACAGGTCAAAGTATGTCACATGGACATTCTTAGTATTAGAAACAAAAGACGCCACTTGGAGACAACAGAGATGAAGACATTTTTCATAAACAACTTGGAACAGAATGCACAACATTAATATAGAATTAAAATGACTTGGGTTGAAATATGATACTCATTAGCTAAGGTAGTTCAGAAAAGTCATTTTTTTCTAGTGGAATCTACTTTCTTGATGTAGGAAATGGATTGTAGAATTTTTATAAGTTTGCCATTGTTTGTGCTAGTTCCTTAACACTTCAATACCATATATAAATAAGAAATATTTTGGAAGTACTACCATTTCGTGCTCTATCAGTTAGTTTTTGTTACTACTAATAAAAACCCATTTGGATGAAATTCAGCCAATTTTTTCACATTTCTATAGATCAACAAATACTTTGGTAGTTCTGCTACAGGCTAGGCATATCAGAATTCATGCAAACATTATTTCGAACTACTATGTAGACTGCTTTGTCAGATTTGGGTCATATGACTGTGACTCAAACATGTGAGCTTACACATGTGTAGTAATTCAACATCAGAAGACCATCTTTATTCAGTTGATCACTAGAGGTCAAACTGGTGACCAGAGATCATCAGAAAGTGGGTAAACCCATGGAAAACTACTTATCAAATCTGTCACATCTTTGTCCAGCCTACAGGCCAAATAAGTCAAATAGCCAAGCTCATAGACAGTATGGAAAGAGATAGAGAAGGTCTCAAGATATGGATAGCATCATCACCAGCAATTGGATCACAGGAACAGTAGGAACAAAACCAAGCCTCATATTATGAGTAAGATAGATGAGGTTCCTATATTGAGATCTCAAATCAAGGCACTGATCAGATCTGAAGGGAACATGTATGGGCCGTGTAGACCCAGGGTGCTCACAACTTGTACCCTCTTGTGGGGCATGGGCTAAAGTTTGGGATTTTGTCTATCAGACTAAGACATGATTGCAAAAAAAATTCTCTTCATGTATAAAACTATTTTTACCTTGTGCTTGGTACGCTAGCAAATAATTATAGTTTGGAATTGTTAAATCCTTCCAGTTACTGGCATCATCATCTTGCATAAATGTTCCAATTATGTAAGTTTTCAGTGCTTAGAGTGGTGAGAAATTACGAGGGTAGAGCAGAAGGAGCATGCACAAGTTCAGAGACTGTAGGCCAGCTTGGCATTGTTTGCCCATATAAAAAGCTAACCACAGCCTGATTCAAAGATTAAGGCAAGAAAGAGGCAGACACCAAATGACTATAAAAGTGCCAAGTCTTTTATTAATTTTAATCATTCATCTCTGGTGGAAAAAAGGGAACAACCAGCTTTAGCAAAAGCTGGCTTCAGGATTCTGTGGAGTGGTATACAGAGCCATTATCATAACCCAAACCTCTTAGTTCACTTGTGGATGGTGCTCATTCTGGAGCAGAGCAAGGAAAGGTGGGCATTGAAGAATAGCTCTTTCTGCTGTGTGGCTTCTAGAATGAGTGATTATTTTTTCAACATATTAAGAGCATTTAATTTATGGATTAAATTATCTTGGAATAGTTTGTCAGGCGTCTGAGACAATCATGAAACTTATCAAGAGTGTGCTGGCTATTCTTGCTTGTGAACTTGACTATATCTATAGTGAACTACAATCCAGAAATGGAGGGTCACGTGTAAGAAATTATTATATGTCCTGTAAGTTCTGCTGCCCTAGAAATCCCAGACTAATACAAAGAACATTTTAAAGGATGCTTTTCATTGGTAGTAATTACCTTTTACTTGTTTTTGTTGAATAAACGGTAATTACTACCAACCTCACTAGTTTTGTCTTAGTTTGATTATAAGCATATCTGCATCGTTAAACATCATGGTGTTGGTCCAAACTGGTGGTTATGATGAAGTTGGAAAAGATAGCAAGAGTGGGCCCAGAAAAAAAGCAAGTATCGTGTTTTTAAAAAGTAACAGTTTAGAGGTCATTGAATTTACCTCATGTTCTTGAGATAATTTTTATGTTTCAAATCATGAAAATAAGAGTATTATGAATTATTACTATTATTACTTTTTATCCGTTTTCTGATTTCATTTTTATTTTCAATGAGAATACTTTATTGTATACATTGTCATGTATACAATACAATAAAATGATACATATAGTATCATGCCTTGATTTGTACATAAGTTTAACAATAAAATTTCTAGTTTAATTCCTTATATTTGTTTTGAGAACTATGATTATTGCTATTATTCAACCCTCTCACATGGCTCTAACTGACATTAGTTGATTCTAACACAGTACTTCATTATGGAGCACTGTGTTACTACAAGAGAGTTCTGAATACTAAGCTGATAAGACTGATTAACTAGTCCAATTAGCAATTATATGTCTAAGTCACAAGAGGAAAAGTCCTTATGAGCAGTTTTTGGTGTTCATATTTAGGTCTTTACGTATCAGAAAAAAATAGTCTCTTCCTAAATTATTCTCTTAAAAATTATCTTACAAAGTCAGAATTTAGTTTTAATTTTTAGTGCAACTTCTATACACTATACACATATCCAAAATTCTTCTTCTGCACCTACATGCTTGAATTCCCTCAAATTCAAGACAAATTAACCAAGAAGGTGGTGTGAGCTTTTATCCTGGACAAACAGCTGATGAAGTTGGAAAGGGCCACTCTACTTTGGACTCCCCATGCATTTGGAAATAATCTAGATACAGGAGACCGTTGTCTGTGTCACTTTCCTGTCTGCTGGTGAGATCACATGCCATTACATAGATTAACTGAGTCCACCCAACCCGGGGCAGGGCTGTGTGAGATGTTATTTGGCAGAGGCAGGACATGTTTGCTGTCTAGGATGGCACTTGTGAATAATAAGTTCAAAGCAGCATGTACCTGGGAAAACAGGAGCTGCTCATCACTTGAGAAGTGGGGCATTTGGAATCCTTGCTTGCACAAGTGGATACTTTCCTCCAGAGGGTAAGACATTTTGCCAAGGGCATCCTTGTTTCTGCTCACAGAGTCAGCATGGAGATTGTCTAACCACAAGACACCACCCCCAACAAAGTTAAACAACATAGCTCTATTTTAAAATATTAGTTAAGTTTCTAAAACTTAATGGCTCCCTTTGAGTTGGTAACCAGCCCTGTGAATTTGAAACAGAAATTAATAGCCATCGACTCCTTGTTTTTAAATACTGTCATTTCTTGAAGACTTTTTCTCATTTAGAATGAAAACAACCCCTTTTATTCTACATGTGGAATAGTGGGAAGGAAAGTCTACAAATGAATTGGTTTTAAGAACCAATAAGAATGTTAATAGAATGTGTTACAAGATTTGTATTAATTCGTGTTAATGAAATTGAGTTACAAGATTCGTATTTAATGGGGCTATACATCAGTAAATTTGTTTCTTTCTTTGTTGGCTAAAATAAAAGGAAGCAGAAAAAGCAGTAAATATGCAAAGACCTTCAGTGTGTCCCTGTGACTGAAAAAACAAAGCGTATTAGACTCAAACTTCTCAGGCATGATGCTCACCCATTTCTGAACAGCTCTTCTTGTTACCCTGATCATCCCCCGATATCATCTTATCATTGACTCTGATTCAGGTTCTTTCATTTGCAGTTAATCATAGAAAGGGGACTTCTATTTATTCCCTTCTTATGCCTTGGAAGAAAACTTAAATATTCTCTCCTCTTCAGCTCTCTGCATATATTATATTATCATTTTATATAATCTACACTTCAGAATTTAACTATACTCATAATATCAGAATACAACAACCTTTCCCAAAATTATATCAAAACATCATTTCCTATCTTAAACCAAAATTTTAATATATATTACCATTTTGAGTTAATGACTTTAAAAGGCACCAACTTGCCTTGAGGGATAAAGAAAGAATTAAAACACTGTGTTTGGCTTGGTCTGGCTTGGGGATGTAGGTCAATTGGCAGAATGCTCACTTAGCATGCATGACACCCTGGGTTCCAATTCCAGCCTTCTATAAGCCAGAAATGGTAGCATGCCTGCAATCCCAGCATTTTAGAGGGAGAGGCATGAAGATAATAAATTCAACTGTATTCTTTGATTTACAGTGTCTTTGAAGCTAGCCAACCAGAAATATACAAAAGTCCTTGTTTTTAAAAAGTTAAAATAAATAAAGTAAAAATAAAAAATGAATATAGAGTCTCTTTATAATTGCTTCTTCAGAAAGACTTGCACCCAGTTCCATACATGCCATCATATGCCTTATACCTAAGGAGTAACTGTGCCTGCAATAGAGGGAAGTGCATGGAAGAATCCTGGCTCTAGGTTGGCATCAGCGAACAAATAGTAGCCCCTTTGTAAGATTAAATATTGTCATATTTAACATTTTTTTTCCAGAAGAAAATTTAACAGAGGGCAAACCCACAAGTGTGGATTAGTCCCCATGATACGGTGGCTCTGGCCACTCTTGCTTTCATATTCCTCTCCAGCTGCTTTTCAGAATTGCCCAGGCCAGCCCCACGGCACCTTTCCAAGGAGGCACAGTCCAGCTGCAGCTTTTGATGCTACTGTCCTTTCAGATGTCAGGGTGCCAATTATCTGTAGCTTCCAAGTTATTAAAAATCAATGTGACATATATATATAAAACAATGTGAATACAAATATTCTGACCTGGATGGCTGTGTATATAGTTAGCTTCTCTGCCAGGAAGACCTTGAGGATTAGACATAACTTGGTAATGTCTTATTTGGGAGAAAGTGACTCAAAAGGAAATAGTGGCAAAGCACTTGAAGCTCTGGGATACTGGACACGTGTGAGAAAGGACCATGGCCTTATGCAGAAATGGCATAGCGTAGCTTCTTCACCTGTCCTGAGGAACACTAAACCTCGGTGTTCAAACAGAGCTTCAGCATCCAGGCAGCATCACTGGAATTGAAATCTTCCTTTTTTCATTTATAAGATTGTCTAAGAAAAGCTCTAGCAAAAAAAAAAAAAAAAGATTTCCTAGTATTTAAAACCAGGTCATTCCTTTGAAGTAACTGCACAATTCACAGTGAATAACTGAATTTGAATGACTGAAACACAATTTTACAATTAAATAAGGGGCCAAGCATCTAGGCCTGCTGTGTAAGTAAATCTTTTTTGAGTTTTAAAGGAGTCCAATTGCTGCAGCTACAGCCAGTTTTGTGCTCTAGCTTTCTGGCCACTTGGTGAGTACCCACTTCACAGGCCAGGCTAGCTCATCACAAAATCATCCTGCAGGCAGTTTCCCCGTACCTCTGACCTGTTCAGCACGATTTCTCATCTACCTGCTTTCTCTGCTACAGGTGACCTGGTTTCTCCACAAATCCAAGAGGTGCATCTGTTCCCACCACAGCTATTATTGAACCAGTGAACCTCGCCCAAATCTATTCCTCCTCTATTCAGTTTACTTTAATGTATACAATGTACTTTAAGTTCCTTTCCTCCTCTAAGGACTCAGGACTATTCCAGTTCCTATGTATGGTATATAATGCCTGAGAAAATACTGTGTGCTGAATTTTGTGTTTTGATAGTCACTCTCATTGTGGACATTATTTTATCACCTTGACAGAAACAGCAATTGAGGTATAGAAAGATTGGGAGTGATCCTACAGGATGATGAGCAATGGAACTTGGGACTTTGAAGACAGGGCTCACTGCCATACTCATACACACTTCTCCCCCAGTCTCAGTGATTGAATGAGTCACTTTGGTTCTAAGTAGGATCTCTCTCCTCAAAGAAAGTGACAAGACAGAGTGAGACAATATCTCGTAGAGTTTGCTGTAAGAGTATAGAACATATACAATGTGAGAGTTAAATAAAAGACTCCAGCTCTCTAATTTCTCTTAACCTGATTTACTAACTTGTGATTCCTTTAGACAGCCAACAAAGAAATTAAAGAACAGTGAAGCATGGTAATTATAGTATAAACTCTATTCACCTAAAATACATATTTTTACATATATAATAGGCTTCAAAGAATGTGAATCAAAATGCAGAACAATGAAAGCATTTCATATTAGCATCTACCACCATAGTTACTGGGGAATGCATAATGTTCTAATAGTTCCATGTTAGAACATCCCCTTTCTTTGGTGTGGGGTTCAAACTCAGGCTTCATTCATACAAAGCAGTCTACTAATTGTGCTACATCCCTAACCTCTACTTCCCCTCCTGACCCTGAAAGAACCACGGCTTTCCATTTCCCAACACATTTGCTCAGTTGTTGTCACTTTCCCCTCTATATGTCATATTTATGTAGCTATAGGGAGAGTGCATGGCTAAGAAATCAGACATCAGACCCACCGTCTCAAGAAAAGACAGGCCTGTCTGTGTGACTTTGAACCTTCACCATTCCTTGGTTTCAGTATTTAGACTGAGAAATATGTTGAGAACTGTGCCACCTAACAAGGAATGTAAAAGTATATGTGAGTGTATGTGTTTCCATGTGGCCAAATAGTTTCAGTCATTCAACAGTGCCAATAACTTGGGTCAGTAGAAATTCTTCTGAAGCCTTAGAAGGGCACAGGGCTTTACACTGCATAGCCAATGCCGTGAGGTTGCCTTTGATGAATAGAGTTCTCATACATAATCATTCAAGAGCCTTCCCTCCCTTGTGAGTAGTCTACCATAAGCACTGGAGGATAATCATTTCACAAGCAAGGACAGAGGATCTGTCTCATTCTGAGGAGGTCTCATTATTTATTTTTGGTATAGACTAAAATGAGCGATCTATACATATGGGGAAGTGGCAATAAAGGAAATAAAAGAAAAGACACCGTATGTTCCTGCTTCTAAACCCTGAGCACATCGTTCTTTGTTTCAAACCTTTGTGGAATGTATCACCACTATGTCCATATATAGAATTCACTCTATGAAGAAAGCCTGTGAAGCCAGCACTTTGTGGTTCTCGAGAAAAAGACCTGAAATCCCAAGATCACCATTTTGCTTAAGAAGTGAAGCTAATGGAGTTTTAATTAAGTGTGTAAGCTGCAACCTGGAAGATGCTGACTTTCACAAGAGCCTGATTGATTCACTCATAAAAATCATCTAGATATGCACGTACCCACCCTTTTCTGGGGCAGACGGAGGCATTATTTAATTTTCAGTTTAATAGAAAACATAAACATGGAGTAATACCTGATGTTATCATTGGCTTTTATAAATTCCTCTTTTGATCTAATGCTGATGAAGCTCCCAGGAGGAAACTTTCCATGTTACAGGAACAGGAAAAGCCTATAGAATAATTCTATAGGCTATAGGAGGGAAGATACTGGCTCTTTGTTTTCCAAACTGTGTTGTTGGAAACAATGTTTAATGTAGCCATGAAAACCAAGCCTGTTTTATATGCTATTGAAGAACACTATATGGAAAGTGTACTAGGATATAGCTCTGCAGTGGAACACTTGCCTAGTATATGCAAATCCCTGAGTTCAATCTCTAGTAGTGAGAGGAGGAGAGGAGGAGGAGAAAGATGGAGATGAGAAAGAGGATGCAGGCTGGAGAGATGGCTCAGCTGTTAAACGGTAGGCTCACAACCAAAAATATAAGAGGAGAAGGACAAGGAAGGAGAGAAGGAAGAAGAAGAGGCCTAACTGAAATTACAAAGGGTCTTTAAATTTTCCCCTTTGTTCAACAATGGCTGGTGCATTTCAAAGTGGATAATTATGGCTATTAAGTCCAATACACTCAATACTGTGAGAAATGATCAGTCAGCAGTGTCAAGCATGCATTATCTCCTTAGTTGATTCAATTCTAGTAGACATTCAAATCTAGTAAATACTAGAAACAAAACTATAAAGAGAATAAAGCAGGGTGAAGGAGGGTAGTAGATGTTACTAGGAAAAAACTTAGACAATATAAAAAGAAACAATGCTATATTTGTTATCACCTTACATATAATCCTGATTAGATTCCTAGAAAAAAACCTACAAAAGACACACTTTCTGTCAGCTAATACAGTGCTGGGGGAGTGGCAGCATTCCCATGTAACCAGCACCTGGGTTGTCAGGACCACAGTTATCATTTCCCTGTGCAACTCACAGGAGCAAAGCCATGCCATAGACAAACTGGGACAAGAGTTTGCAATTCATGAATTCATCTAGGAGCTTGTGTGTGTAGCTCAGTTGACTGGTCAGTCTTTCTGTTCAGATGTACGTCTATGTCACATACCTCAAGAGTGGAGAGAGATGGAGTGGTGCAACACACTTCCCTCTTTTGTTCCACAACAAGGCTCTAGCCAAGGAGTGCACGTACCCTTAATTATAGACTCATGATCCAGTGGTTTCCTACAGACCTTTAGTTGTCCATTTCAGCATCTAGAATACCTTTCCTAGCTGTGCAACCAAGTAACAAGTTTCAGTTGAAGCAAGTCTAGCATCTTACCTTCTTCATGACAGTGACAGTACAATTAAAGTCCCTCCACATCTCCGTGGCCCTGGGTACAAGAACATTTTTGATGATGTCATAAGATTTTATGCACTGAAGATTCTCATTCCCTTTCCCCACTCCAGAGAGAGAAGATCTCCACATCCCCTTTCCCCACAGTAAATGCCAGGCATGGAACACAACGAGCCAGGAAAGAGGAAGTCTTATAGAATCCTTCTCTGTAGTTATGAGCTTTCTTCTTACTTTTTCATATAACAGGCATTGGGAGAAAGGGTGCAGAGAAATTAAGAACACATGATTTTCAGTTAGTTTCCTGTAAGTCTGCTGCATATGAGCTATTTTTACTGCAATATGCCAAGGCATGAAAGAAAACTACATCAATTTTCTTTTTTTTTTTTTTTTTTTTTTTTTTTTTTTTTATATATTTTTATTACATATTTTCCTCAATTACATTTCCAATACTATCCCAAAAGTCCCCCATAGCTACATCAATTTTCAAATGAAGCAAATTGAATCCAGTCTTAAGAAAAGGGAAAGCAATTATGTAATTGACTTTCAGGTATAGAAAAAGCCTCTTCTTCATCTACCATGGTATCTTCAGCCAGCCAAGGAAACCTGCTGATTCTTAATGGTGTGAATACCTTTGGCTTCTTTTTGGGGTGTATAAATCTGGAGCCAAAATGTGTGACCATTTGTTTGTAGATTTGTGCACTCAGTGATATAACTGTGAGGTCATCCACAGTACTGTATACTCGGGATTTACTTATTTTAACTGCTATGTAGTATTCTGTGTAGATTTAAACAATGTGTTCATTTTTGTTCATTATTTTAGGCAGTTATTAATAATCCTATTGGGAAGAATTGTCATATGTGTTTTTGTAGATATAAATATTCTTTTTCGGTTGTGTTTCTTAAGGAGATTTATGGAAGAATGCGTATACCTGTGCAGCTCTTATAGATAAACAAAATATGTTTCAAAGTAGCTATGAAAACATACAACTGCTGGTAAGAAATAAAATTCTGTGCTCTTACTGTCTCTGTGTCTCTCTTTGTCACACACACACACACACACAAACATACACACATTTTTTTCCTTTTGATAATGCTGTTTGATTTTAATCCACTGGATTTTATTATTTTTATTTATTATTTTCATACAGAGTCTCACTATGTAGCCTCAGAACTCACAGAGATCTGCCTGCTTCTGCCCCCAAGTTCTGGGATAAAAGGTGTATGATAGCATACACTGATAAAGTACTGGATTTTAAGCACTTTAACTTATATTTCATTTAGACTCCTTATTCTGATTTTGACTGCATGGTCAGCAGTTTTTTATTAAGTGTCTCTTTTAGGTTTTTGTCAGGTTTTTTGTTGTTGTTGTTGGGGGTGGGGAGAGAGTGGGCTCTTTTCCTTTTAAGGTGTAAATGTATTTATTCTGGTTATAAGTCTTCAGTGAGCATGTTTTAGGGTCTAAGGATGGAGTTTTGTTTTTAATAATCTCTATCAATAAGCAGTTTTTATTTTCTATAAGGAGTATTTTACTATATCTTGAGAAATTTTCCTCACAAGGTGATAATGGTTTATGCCTATACTTTCACCTACAATGTTTACTGTTTCAAAATTGCCCTGGAAACCTGGGCTCCTTTTCACAGCTGGGAGCAGGCTGTAAGCTCCTCTACTGAGATTTACATTTGACTCTGAAATCATTGAGATATTTTCATTCTAATTTTGCTAATATTGGTGAAATATTCTTGTGTATTGTCCAGATTGGATTCTATGGATCTAATTAACTTCTCATTTCTATGTTTCCTTTTGTAAAATTTACACAGCAAACTTTTCAATCTTTTCATTCAAAATTTTATCTGAAAATCATTTCAGCTTCAAATACTAATGGTTACACTGTACAATAAAAATCCAGATTAAATTTTTTAAAATCTTACCTTATATCTTATCATTTATACCATAATCAATTTGTCTTGGTCCAAATTTTATAAATTTTGATAAAAATGTTTTCTCTATCCTATATTAATAAATATATTTAAAATTGGATGTTTCAATTGTCACAATTTAGAAATTGTAGGAATTCTCACTGTTTATCTTGCTTAATAATATAAGAAATATTAGTAGCCGGGCGTGGTGGCACACGCCTTTAATCCCAGCACTCGGGAGGCAGAGGCAGGCGGATTTCTGAGTTCGGATTTCTGAGTACGAGTTAAAAGTTAGAGATCAGAGGCAGGAGGATTTCTGAGTTTGAGACCAGCCTGGTCTACAAAATGAGTTCCAGGACAGTCAGGGCTATACAGAGAAACCCTATCTCAAAAAAACCAAAAGACAATGGAGTACTACTCAGCTATTAAAAAGAATGAATTTATGAAATTCCTAGGCAAATGGATGGACCCGGAGGGCATCATCCTGAGTGAGGTAACCCAATCAGAAAGGAACTCGCACAATATGTACTCACTGATAAGTGGATATTAGCCCAGAAACTTAGGATACACAAGATATAAGATACAATTTGCTAAACGCATGAAACTCAAGAAGAACGAAGACCAAAGTGTGGACACTTTGCCCCTTCCTAGAAATGGGAACAAAACACCCATGGAAGGAGTTACAGAGACAAAATTTGGAGCTGTGACGAAAGGATGGACCATCTAGTGATTGCCATATCCAGGGATCCATCCCATAAACAGCTTCCAAATGCTGACACCATTGCATACACTAGCAAGATTTTGCTGAAAGGACCCAGATATAGCTGTCTCTTGTAAGACTATGCCGGGGCCTAGCAAACACAGAAGTGGATGCTCACAGTCAGCTATTGGATGGGTCACACGGCTCCCAATGGAGGAGCTAGAGAAAGTACCCAAGGAGCTAAAGGGAACTGCAACCCTATATGTGGAACAACATGATGAACTAACCAGTACCCCGGAGCTCTTGTCTCTAGCTGCATATGTATCAAAAGATGGCCTAGTCGGCCATCACTGGAAAGAGAGGCCCTTTGGACTTGCAAACTTTATATGCCCCAGTACAGGGGAACGCCAGGGCCAAAAAGGGGGAGTGGGTGGGTAGGGGATTGGGGGGGGTGGGTATGGGGGACTTTTGGGATAGCATTGGAAATGTAAACAAGGAAAATACCTAATTAAAAAAAAAAGAACATAAAAAGAAATAAAATAAAGTAAAAAAAAAAAAAAAGACAAAAGAAAAAAAAGTTAGAGATCTAGCTCCCCAGAATCAGAATAGTGGAGGCTGCCTCTTATTTCCTCTGGGGAAACGAAGATTCATTTTTCTACGTCAGTGTTACAAAGAGAGAGCTCAAGGATAGCATAACTGAGCTTTTGGCACAGGACACTGTAGGAAAAATTTCAATTTGGGCAATTAAAAATTTTCAGTTTAATACCAAAACAGTGGCACAGATACATTTAATGCTAACTTGGACTGAGTACGACACGTTTTATCCTGTCTGTTTAGCATCTTTGCTTTTATGTTGTTGTTGTTTGTTTGTTTGTTTGTTTGTTTTATACAAAGATCTCAAATTAGTTGAAAATTTCCCAATGAACTGCATCAAGATTTACTAGCTAATTAAAAGATGATTATGCTATGGTGTGCTTGCAGACAGGAGCCTAGCATTGCTGCCCTCTGAGAGGGCTAACATGTAGCTGATCGGAGTCAGACACAGATACTTATACCCAACCAATGGACAGAAGTTGGAGACCCCTGTGATTCAATTAGGGAAAGGCTGAAAGAAGCTAAAGAGGAGGGTGACCCCATAGGAAGACCAGCAGCTTCAATTAACCTGGAACCTCCCCCCACTCCCATTATCTCTCAGGCACAGAGCCCCCAACCAGGTAGCATACACAAACAGATATGAGGCCCCCAACACATATACAGAGAGGACTGCCTGGTCTGGCCTCAGTGAGAGAAGATGCACCTAATCCTCCAGAGACTAGAGGCCCCAGGGAGTGGGAAGGCCTGCCAGGGTCGAGGGCTGGGGACATCCTCTTGTAGACAGGGGTGGAGGAATGGGATAAGAAACTGTTGGAGGATGGACTGGGAGTGGGGATAATGACTGGACTGTAAAAATGATTAAAGATAATTTTAAAAAGATGATTATGTCTTTTAAGAATGATTATAAGACCCTACAAATTCAAATATAAGGACTAATAATAGTATTTGTATACTTGGGTATACAGCCAACATATTCACAATACGCTATATATACACATTTTAATAGTATGTACACAATTTAAATGGTATTTAAGAGAAAACTCCAAGAGCATAAAGGACTTGATGTATATGAGGTATGAGAAAATGAGCCCAAAGCCAACTAAGTACCACACGTCCCTTGCTAGTGTCTACATGAGGACTATATATACAGAGGTAAGGCCCCTGTGCTAGCTCCTATCTCACAGCCTATAACACACCCAAGCCAACACTTACATTTTCATGTGTTTCTTTGACTTAACAAGCAGCAATCATGTCTCTTGTTTTTAGACAAGTGAGGATGTCATGATCAGGGAAACAAGAGACACTGGCCATTAGAGCTGCTTGGGGAACCTTAGACACTATTATTATTTTTTAGCTTAGACATATTTTCCTTCAGACAGCTGAGAATTCCATTCATATACCAAGGCTTTTCATTACATGGTTGGAGGGATGCTTCAAGCTGGGCATTGCCAACTCTCCCTGATGATGAGACTGACCCTGGGGAAGCCCAGAGGGAAAGAAAAGTGACGAGAGGAGCCGAGTGTGCAAGTGCTGCTGACAAACTCTCTTGAAGGACACAGAGAGAGAGAGTGAGGTGAGTCAGGCCTGGCCTCTGACACACAACCAGGAGGATTATGGGAATGTGGCTGATCAATGGGAACTTGGCCTAGGTCGGACTTCCTATGAAGCTAGCCTAAATGTAGTAAAAGCATCATTCTGCACTTTTAATTACATTTCTCTATAGAAAACTCAAGCATTCATTTATGATTAATTAAATAAATACAATCAATTTCATATTTTATCATTAAAATCGTAACAATTATATCATGTAAATTTATAGAAACAACTACCCATCAAATGAATTTTATCACGTGAGAAACATCTTCAAATTATGGCTGTTATAATTGGGTTAATACATTCTCATTATTGAGCAACATGCCAAATTGGATTTGTTTAAGAAAGCAATAGTATTACAAGCCACTCCATCCTGACAAACGATGTCAATACTGCTTCTGAGTCAGAGTCTGCTGCGAACTAGGAATGCAGAAGAAAGCATTTAGCTACATTGATGATGGGAATCTCATGGAGCTTTGGTAACAATTTGCAGCTATGGGATCTTGCAGAGGGCAAAAGCTGGCATTTAACTCTAGCCGTCTAGGCCCTTTCCTCCTCAAGAAAACATATATTTCCATGTAGCTTAAGGCTGTCTTAGGATAGATATACATGACATAAAAGCTGTAACATTTTGTGAGTGTGTGGGTGGGGGGGAATTTATTGCTTGCAGCCATTCCCGACGTCATTTTTCACAACTGAAAAGCTGTATCCTCGTTATGTGATACCCTGTTCCTAGCTATAAAAATGAAAAATGTATTTTTTCCTTCAGAATTGTTTGATTAAAAAAAAAAGATACAAGTCACTTGCTGTCAAGTTTTGGTTTTCAGATACAAATTGTGCATTTTATGGCTGCACCCAAATGAATGCTATCTTTCCCAAGAGGTCACTGTTCAGAAATACATAAACAAGAGTTATTGATGCCATAAAATTACTTGATGCATTTTATAAAAGTAGAGGGAATAAAAGCCTGTTCACATAACCAAATAGTCTTCTTATTGTTTCTGTGCTCAAACTCAAAGCTGATCTCTGTGAAACTTTGAAGTAATATCCTGTGCATGTGGGTGCCCCTTCCAAAGAACCCTCATTTTACTCCAGATTTCCTTTCCTGCTCTTCTGATTCCTTGGTAGACAGTGAATATTTGCAGAGGCATCACCCTAACTGCGGGCTCTCTGCAATCCCCCCTCTTATCTCCCATATTCATTTTTTAAAATCAAATAACACGAGGTCTGTCCTTGCAAGATTTTAACCACATGGCACTGTTGTTGTTCGAAGTACAACATTGTTCCTGAGGAGGTGACTTTTCAACACACCACTCTTACTGTTTTCACAAAGAAGCCCTGAAGTTACTGCGCTTAGAAAAGATCTCCTTGGGACTGGAGGGATGGCTCAGTGGTTAGTGGTTATAAGCATGTGCTGCAGAGGGACTAGAGTTGGATTCCCAGGGCCCATATGGTGGCTTAGAACCATGACTCTGCTCCAGGAGACTCAGCACTCTCTTCTGAGGTCTGCAGGCACCAGGTATGCATGTGACCCATATACATACCAGTGGGCAAAATTCTCATACACATACATTAAAAAGAATAAGCCTTTAGAAAAGATCTACCCCACAAATTTGTCCCATTTGCAGTACACAATAATCCCCACTATTTACAATGGGAGAGAAGACACATAAAAACAAAGGTCAATTTTTATACTCTCTTGAACAGTGGATGTTTCTTCCATGCTGGGCCTGGCTTGAGGCAAGTTTCTATAGGCCTCTGGTGTTCAGCCTCCAGTGTTCATAGGATAGGACTGCTCGATCTCTGTGGGGGTTTGAATCACTGTTAGTGTTCATCTGAACCCACAAGCCCCATTATTTCATGGGAACTTCTTCAGTCCCTATGACTCATTTGGATTCCCTTTCCTCTGCACTCAAGTAGAGTCATTAAAGTTAGTACTTACTCAGACTTTATCCATCAAAGGACTAAGAATACTGTTTCATCTGGACCTTCTATCAAAATCACTCCCTGTTACCTACAAGTTAAGGAAAGGAGCATGCTGTTAGTAAATATGCTTATCCTGGTTAAAATTAACATGAAATGGACTCAGGACACACACACACACACACACAGACACACACACATACACAGGCACACACATACATGCACATATACACATACACACATGCACACATAAGCACACACACACACACACTCACACACATACACATGCATACACATATGCACACATGCACATTCACAGTAATTTTAAAAGTTATGAATTTGAAAGAGAGCTGGTTGGGGAAATACATAGGAATTGGAGTGGGGAAAACTGATGTAAATCCAGTACTCATGTAATCTAAAAGAAAAAGATAAATAATAAAAAGTTTTATTGATTCTGGATGTCTGTTTTTTGTATTACTTTGTCCAAGCCTATATTGTTTCTACCCTGTTAACCTTTCTGAAAATTTGGAAAAGCAAATGGCCAGAACAGAAAAGTATAGCATCTCTGTTAACATTAGAGGAGGCTATTGTTGGAAACCAAAGATTTCCTTAGAGACAGAGGTTGCATCTTCCTTCCTGGGTACCAACATGCCCAGGAACACATTCCTAAGTATTCCATTGAACATCTGAATGGATGAATCATGGAATGAAGAGCAGACTGAACAGGGGCTGGGATCAGTTGGCCGAGTCATATCTACATTTCTGGTGCTGGGAGGAAGTAAAACAGCCGAGACTTAAAGGAAATGATTTATTTCTGCTCAGAAATAGATGCTTCTCTTTTATCATTGTCAAAACTCATTCTAGAGACTGTTTCTAATAACTTCAACATAACGCGAATATTTCACTAGGGGGCCATTTTTCAAGCTGTCTCTAACTTAACTTTTAGTATGATTTTATCATAGTAGTGATGTCTGGCCCCATACAATCCATTATGGTGAATTTATCCAGTAACTAAATGGCGGAAAGGGAAGTAGGGTATGTGCACCAGGTTCAAGTCCACAGAAATAGCTTTTCTTCTGATATAAAATCAAACACAAAGAAGAAGCATTGATTTTTTTTTTTTTTGCTACTCAGTAGGGATGTCACAAGCCGAGCCCTTTTTGTCCCCCAGGATGCTTCTGCTTCAGTACCCGGGTCCTTTCTCATGCAGAATGATTTCCTGCAAATTTCTGTCTGCAAATTGCATCTCATTCACCTATTAAGTCAATTCTTGTTTTGAAAGCTGTCTTATGACCTGACTTCATCATTTCCCAGTATCATTTTATAGCCAGCTCTTGCAGTTACTCTTGGTTCCAGCCTAGACTCCATTATTCCTCTCTGGGTCTTCCTGTGAGAGGCTTTCCTGGCATGAAGAATGATTGGAACCTTGTAGACACAGATCTGTGAAAGAGGAGGCAGGCAAGAGGATTGAAAAGCTGATTATCTGGTTAGTTCTTCTCTGGCATCTGCCTCTAAACTTCATTCATCACAGACGTTGACAACCAATCTCTGGTTTTCGTGCACTCACCTTAATGGCTGGCACATCAAGCCTGGAGGAGAATGTGTAAGGATGTTTAAAAAAAATAAAAAGCCAAAAAAAGGAGAAGTGAGAAGGGAAAAGATTACATGGAGCATTGTAAATCTACTTAAAAACAAAATCTAAATGCCACACAATGTATCATCTTGTAAGGAATGCCCGGCTCTGTCCTTCACCATCTCCTTGTCACTTGGGTTCTATGTTGCTTGTATGAGCTTGCTAACAGCAGTGCTGAACAAAAGGTTCTGGGAATAATTTAGTAATTTGGATATTATAATAAAGGAAAACTAGGTCTTGAGGAAAGCTGGTAATTAATTCAGCATCCTTCAGATCTGTGTCTGTCTCCCCTCATTGGTTTTAACAGGGTACAGTCCCCCCACCTTCCACTAAAGGTGACTGTCCACAGAACAGCTCCCTCTGGCTCAATAAAGTTGTAGTATATGCAAAGCAAGAACTCTTATGCATACTAGGGTGTTAGCAGTCAAAGGGTGATTTGTCTACAACATGACCAGGAATTTTAATGAGAAAGTGTTGTCAGTTATCAAGGCAGAGAACATGGCTACACCTTTAGATAGAGTCTAGACAAGCCAAGAAGCAGAGCTACTTCTCTGTGCAAACACCTTTCAAAGTCTAGTCACTCATTCTGGAACTACACACAGTTCCTCTGAAGAGAGTCAGAGAGGGCTGAGTGCAGTTGGAAGGTAGTTCCCATGATCATTCAACAATTCAATCACCTACTCCATTAACTCTTAGGTATAGTCCTATAGACAAGGATAAATGTACGTATAAATAGTAAAGTTCAAACATTGCCTATTAACTGCCTTGAAATCAGAAACTAGATAAGTGGTCCATTCAAATGACCATAGCCAGTACTTTCTCTAGCACTTGTTGTTGCTGCTGT
Organism: Mus caroli; assembly: GCF_978045245.1. Taxonomy (NCBI): domain Eukaryota; kingdom Metazoa; phylum Chordata; class Mammalia; order Rodentia; family Muridae; genus Mus; species Mus caroli. Next base: position 28,127,340 of record NW_028227274.1, on the reverse strand, counting down.
TTATCTGTTTATTGTTTGAAACGATAAGAGGTGAACAGGATTGTTTATGCTGCTTATTTCTTTTGATACAGTCACCCTTAATCTTTTAGCTCCTGACCTTGTTAATAAGAAGGGGTTGGGACTTTGGGTTGACAATGGGAGAAGCATCCTAAAAGGGAAGAAAGAGAACTCTGACATCAATAATAGATAAATAGGATATGGACAGGGTGCCAAGGGCAGTCCCAGATCTCTAATGAGATCCATGCATCTGGCAGCCCCTTGATAAGAGGCATTCTCTTTCCACTATGCCTCAGGACTGAGCATAGGGGTGAAGAGCTCAAAGCATCAGATATTCTTGATTTTCTACTTTCCACAGGGCTCCATTCTGTCCTGGCTTCTCTGATGTAGATCTGCATTTGAGGATTTGTACGAAGCAGGCAACATACAGTCTTAATATGCTTTATTAAAGATCACATAAAAGCATTCAAAGCAAAGCAGCCCAAGGGGTTTGCTTGTGGCAGGATGGCCCTGGCTTTCAGTAAAAAAAAAAAAAAAAAAAGGTATTACCATTTGTTTGTCTTGGGCCTTCTGCATTAGAGACTGCTGGACTGTGTCTTGTTCATAATTCCACACCCTTACAGACTCATGTAAGAAAGGGTTTTCTTTCATGAAAACGATAAGTGTTCCTGGAAGGGGGAGCAGGAGGAAAAACTGCAGCATATTTATTATACTTAATGCATAGATAGGAAGAAAAGCATCTTATATCATCTATGCATAGTGGAATAAGTTAGTTTATTCATTCAATTCTATAATTCCAAAGAGTCTTATTAAAAAGAACTTCTTAAAAATGTGTTCATTTCTGTGGAACATTCTACCTTGTTAGCAAACTGCATTCCCAAATAGCTTAGGTCAAAGAACAGACTTGTTCTCCGTGATGCCATTTTTAAGGGCCCTTTTGGCATATCTGGCTCTGGTCTTCCTTATATATCTATAATATCTGACACTAGAGTGTGTTCTCATCAATGCTAAGTGATGACAAAGCAGTAACTCTATTCAAGTAAAATTGTTTTTTTCCCCACTGTTGAACTTAGACTCAGTATATTAAATGAACTCATTCTTTTTCATCTCTAGGCCTGAACTCTCTCTCTGCCTTCCTTCCTTCCTTCCACACATATTGGCACCAGGCACTATGTAAGAAACTATGAACAAAATGGATCTAATCGCTAATTTACAGAGTTTATATATGAGACTCAAGGAAACAAAGAATTCCAAGAACAGGCTAGAGATCGAGACATAGAGTTCTTAACAGAAGAAATATCTCAAAAGTGTCCATCCTCCTTAGCAATTTGGGAAATCTAAATTAAAACAACTTGAAATTTCAGCTCACTCCAGCCACAATGGCAAAGTTCAACAAAACAACCAACAACAAATGCTGGTGAGGTTGTGAGGAAAGAGAATCCTACTCCACAGATACCTCTCAGTGATGTTCATTGCTACCCTATTCATAATATCCAAGAAAGAAAAACAAGGTGAACATCCTTCAATCAATGAATTGATAATGAAGATGGAGTGAATACAAACAGTGGGTTGCTATTCATCTGTGATGAAAAACAAAATCATGAAATTCATAGGCCAATAGACGGAACTAGAAAAGATTATGTTGAATGAGGTAACCCAGAACCAGAAAGACCAGTGGTACATATTCTCTTTCATATGTACTTCATAGCTTCAAATCTTCAGTTATGAGTATACGACATGAAGTAACCACAAAAGCCAGTAAAATATAAAGGGACCACTGATGGTGGCCCTGAAGGGGTGTTATAGGATATATATGATATGATGTGGGAAATAGAATAAAGACATATGGCTTCAGCTGGGATGGAGGGAGTGGAGTCAATCCAAAAGGAGAAGGAGGATGAAGACTAAATACCACATAGGTGGTTCGATATATAAAATCTAAAGGAAGTTCAGTCACTTCAGTGGACAGTGCTCTGCACAAGAGACATAGACTAACAAAACCCCAGAACCAGGCATGAGAGACCTCCCTTGCAAGGGTTGGTCAGGATAACCTATGAAATTCCCAAAACAAACCAATGCAACCATTGATTGCCTCTCAGGAGGTGACTGTAGTTCTCTATTGTTGAAGATACTAAATGCTTAGGATACAGAATAGGATACAGGACTTGGATGAGTCAAGCTGCATTTAACCTAAAAGCCTGTTTTCTGTGATCTAGTTTCTGTGGTTCCAGAAAATACTGTGCAAGTTCCTAAGAGAGGAAAGGAAAGCAATTAAGCAGTCCTACCCAGATGCACCAACCACAAATCAAGACAACTACTACCACCAGCATGGCAAAATATGCATAAGGTGCTCGAGCACACGTGCTCGTGCGCGCGTGCACACACACACACACACACACACACACACACACACACACACATCAGTGGCAACCAACAGCTGTTTAGTGTGACTTAAGGCCCACTCACCAAGAGGGAAATTATGTCTGGCATTTAAAAGGTAGCTAGCCAGCTTTCTAGGGCTAGCGATGTCAAGAACCTTAAAATAAATCTCCTAAGGTCATTTTGCTAGACTAGCATAATCCTTTACTACATTCTAAATCTTATATGCATACAGATAAGAGCAGCTATAACCCCTCCTCAAAGAAACTTCCTTTATAGCAGATGGAGACAATCACTGAAAAATCACAACTGAGCATAATTCAGAGCTCAACAGACTGTGGGGAGCCTAGTCTCAATAAACAAGTCTACACTTACACTTTCTGCATCCATGACACAGAGACCATCATAGGAAAGGGAGAAAAAGGATCATCAGATCCAAGGTACTAGGAAGTTTGTTCTCAAACAGTCCTTTCTAGAAAGACCATATAAATAAGAAATGGCTGTATAAGACTAGAACAATGGAAATACCAATGGACATGTACTGTGGAAGACTGAAAAATATATAAGTTCCCACCTTTAGTCAAAACAAAAACAAAGACAAATCTGGAAACCAGTGGATTCAGGAAGAAGGAAAATTAGACTCTCCTAGGAATGAGCCAGGTCCTTATTGGTTGATCAGTGTGAAGTGGTCAACATGAAGCCATACATATCACCAACAAAAAGGGCTCAGCAGGATGTATATATATGTATGCATATATATATATATACATATATGCATACATATATATACATATATGCATACATATATATACATCCACCTACACACACACACACACACTCGCGTGCATGCGCACACGCACATGTACACACAAAGCTATCACCTCAAGAGTAGGAAGACAAGGGAGGGTCTTGTGGGAAGTTAACTTGGAGGCCAGTAAGAGAGAAAGTAATGTAATTTTATGTCAATTAGAATGTTAAAAAATAAACAAACATAAATGAACATAAACATATAATAAGCTATATAAGGAAAGTGCTCTGGGCATGATGGGAAGGAAAGCAAGGTTAGTGATAAGCACTATATTAGGGTCAAGCAAACTTCCAAGAGGATGAGGAGTTCTGGATAGAGCTGTTCTTCAAAACACGGGTACACTGTGTCTCTTAGCCCTGGCTTGGTTGGTCCATCTTCTTTGCCAGTATGTAAACCCTGATACTTTATTTTTGCTACTTTTGTCTGTATGGCAAAGAAGGAAAAGTTCATATAGGGTTTGCCTTTTACCTGCATCTCTATTGTTCATGTATCTGTCTACCTCCCAACTTACTTCCTGGACTCTGGTGTCCCATATAGGTTTTTCCATTTGTTTTCTGGTGGTAAGGCTCCATTTATTTTACAGACCCCCTCCATTCTTCCACATTATGGTCCTTGTTACTAACCCATATTACTAATTCAATTCTTTTTTAATCAAGGCTATATTCATGAATTACTCTAACTAATCAGTTCTATGACAGAGAGTATATCCTAGATGCCATGACTCTTCCTTACTCTTGGACTGTCTGTGTCTGCTCTGTCACTGGGCATGGCCACTTGGGAAGGCAGAATGTGGGGAGTTTGACTGTGTTTGTCCCACATCACCACCAGGGTGGGTGTTAGGCTATAGGGAAGCACTGGGGGTGTAAAACCACAGTTTGAGATGTGGGAAACTGGAGCTGGTTTGGGCATCACAGGCCTGCAGAGGCTGGGATGAGGGGTTCTCAGACTCTTGGACATCCTAACACTACTGGGAGTTTCAGAGGAGCCGAGAACAGAGTCAGGGGCCCTTAGGTTGGTGATAGCACCTAGCCCTGGGCCAGGGGAAAGGGAAGCTCTGGGAGCTCTGGCTTGTCCCAAGAGTGATTGGCCTTAGCTTGGCAGAGGCAGGCTTGATGGCAGCTGTGGCTGAGAGCACAGAGAGGCCTTCTATGGGAGAATTAAGTTGAGGCTCTTTAGTTGAACGCCTTCTCCATGGCTGCCCATGGCGGATCTTCATGAAAGAGACAGTCCATGGTTCTAAATAGTTTACTGGTTGTTCATGGCAGAAAATGGATGTATAATGTGCCAAACCCACTTCTCGGGGTAGGCCTGAGCTTAAATACCTTTTGAAGGGAGGAAAGTCTGGGAAGGGAAGCTTATTGGCTAAATCCTCCTGGCCTTTGCGTACCTCATTAGCATGGAGAACTCTGTTTTGAGCCTACATGACCATAGGGCTCATTTCTTTTATGTGAGGAGCATGGTACATGTTCCAGGCCAGCAGTCTAGCAGAGAGCGGGCAGTCATCTAAGTCTCAGGTGTGTGCCTACAGAGCCTCTGGGTCTCATCCTGCTCTATCTCACCAAACTTCCTGGCATGGTTTTACTGTCATTCACAACCAATAGCCAGACTTTTATTTTTATCAGCTCTCTGAGAAACATTCATGTTCAGCTCCAGGCCAAGGTCAGAAACTGCTCAGGAACCATTAAGACTGACTTTCTGGTCAAATGTTCTCTAGCTCAATAATGAGAATAGACAGTAACCAGCTATGTCCACTGAAGCAACAACTAGTATCTCTTCAAAAGATATCATGTTAAAAATATAGACAGAGTATGACAAGAATGGGCTTTGGAATGAGGCTGCTGCATTTAAGTGCTAATGTGCTTGGCTCTGGGACCTTGGGAAAAATCCTAATTTCTCTTAACCTCAGTTTTCTCAGAATTCTGAAATGGAATCATATACTATATGTATACATAAATACTACATGTTCTATAGTACTTGGAGAATAAAAAAAATACATTTAGTGTTTATAATACTGCTTGGTATATAGTACATGTCCCTCAAAATTATTATCAGCACCTAAAAAGGGAAATAGAGTAATTATCAGACACAAGATCTAGAAAACATGGTAGAAACAGCAAATAAAAAATTAAATAATTAAAAACATAAAGAAAAAAATGGTACCAGCCTATATTAAGGATGGTACATTCTGTATCTTACTCTTTCTTAAAATAAGAAACAAGGATAATTAAATAGGGATAATATCATTGTTAACGTAGAAATGAGAGTGACAGGCTCCAGCTCTTCCTGACTCTAGGAAGAAGAGATGATTACTGCAGCTCAGACTCTGCTGCCAGGCTGCTCTCCGCTTGTTATCTCTCAGATTAGAACAGGATGGTGCCTCAGATGGTTCCCTGTTTATTTTCTCTACACATTCAACAATGTCAAAATTCTCTGCTTACAGCTTTGAATAATTCAAACATTAAACAGGTGCTTTCTAAAAGGACCCCTATTTATCACATAAAGAGGCATGGTAGAAACATACAAGAATCAAATTGCAACATTTAACAACACAGAGCTCTGTCTGCATATTTTAAATGGACAACAAATAGACAATGTAGTGACACAGGGCATGGAAGTGGGTGGAGGTTGGAGAACCATGAGTTTAGGCAGTGTGTAATTTAAGGTTCATAGAGCCAGTTTGAAAGGATGCATACATAGGGAGTTGGCTCTGCCAACTCCAGCCTGCTACAGACTACTGTCATTAGTAATAAATGAGCCTGGTCAGCTTGAAAATGAATTGTAGCCAGGGTTGTGAGATGGCTCTGTTCCAGACGATGTTTGTTTATGTGCAGTAATTAGAGCCCAGCTGCTAGAGGGGGACAGTCATATTCCCAGCTGGATTTTAGAAAATGTGGCCTTTCATTTTAAAAGGCAGCTTTCAAGAACTTGGATTTTCTCAAACTGAGAGGGTTAGACCCCATGAAGATGTGTCAACCCTGTTGCCTGGAGTCAAACGCAACTGCTGGTTTTATCCCTGGCTGGCAATTCTGATGATCTGAAAGTAGCATGCTTCATTCATAAGACAAAATGGAGACCAATACAGAGAACATAACAGAAGAACAAAGAAAACATGTAATTCTTCTAGTGGACCACCATAGACTCACATTTGCAATAACATCCTAAATGTCTTTTTAAAAATAATTCAAAATAATCTTGCTACAGTTTGAGGTTACAAAAATAAGGAGTGAATGGAAGACTGCAAAACTGGAAAGACAGTATCTTAAGAGAAAACAGATAGCTAGGCAGTGGTGGTGCACGCCTTTAATCCCAGCATTTGGGAGGCAGAGGCAGGCGGATTTCTGAGTTTGAGGCCAGCCTGGTCTACAGAGTGAGTTCCAGGATAGCCAGGGCTACACAGAGAAACCCTGTCTCGAAAAAACAAAACAAAACAAAACAAAACAAAACAAAACAAAACAACAACAACAACAAAAAAAAACAGATAGATGTTCATCTAGTGAGTAAACGAGAAATTAAAATTGAGTAAGTCAATAAACAAATAAGATATCATTCTAAACTGTGTTTCTGAGTCCAAGGCATCGTCTTTATAATCAAGCCTGTGAAAGACTGCATCTCTGCTTTCAGAAGTATTTTCCTCCTGCTTCCACATCTATTCCTCAATGCATCTCATCACTTGACCTTCAGGATAAGAGAAGTATTTGCCATAGAGAGGGCTAGACATTGATTGAAAATCAGTACCTTCTGAGAAAATACCTCCATCTTTTTTTTTTTTTTTTCATTTTTAAAATACTCACATTGGTGGAATGATAATCGCATGTGTCCTAATTGGTGGCCATTCTCATTTGGGATGTAAAACAATAGATCAACTTACTTTTAAAGTGAACTTGAAATTAAAAAAAAAATTGGCAAAACTCATGAAAGAACCTTTGCTCTTGTCATTACTAATAGACGTTAGCAATCTTGTGACTCTTAGACATACCTTCCCTCTAACATAATTGGCTAAGACAACATGGATGCCTCCACCTGCTTGCTGAACTCATTGACTTAATTATTTGACTTCTGATTTGATTAATTAAAGCTGGCAAGGGTGACATCTGAGGAGGAATGAAGACAAAGGACTCAAGGGTACCTAGGGAATCAGGCAAGATTCTAGGATGAGCAAAGTAGAGCAAGCTCTAGATGACAACAAACAGCTCCATGTGTCTATTTAAAGACACAGACCAGGTGGTGATTCAAGACTAAAGATTCTTGGGAGCCCAAACAAGCGTTCTTAACATCACACCCATTAGCAGCACAAACACTGAGGACCATGGTTCCCTAGACCTCCTAGGTACAAACTACAGTCAGTTGACACAACCCTTGACAAGCTCCTGAAGCCCAAACCACAAATAACCTGACATCATTTTACCTTCAAATGGCAGCAAGTCAGACTCTGGGGTTTGGAAAGGACTGACTTAAGAAAATAAATCATACACTTTGGTGACGGGGCATAGAAAAATCAAGTCGGTGCTGACCTTCCTTCTGGCTAGCTTTTTATAGTACTGGGATAGGGCAGGTTGTGGGGAGGGGAGATGTTATCAGCAGTCTTACCTAGATGTCATCCCTGGGCACTACAATAATGGCAGGTGTGGGAATATATGATCACGGATGCAATAGTAGCATTCATGTTGTGGGGATAGCTAGATCCTTTCTGATTGGATTTAAAACCTGATACATAGGAGAAAACAATAATGTCTGGCATTGTAAATCCAGCCAAGAGCCCATAGTTGTGGAGCTCCTGGACCCCAGGAAACATATTTCTATTATTCTGCTAAATGAACATTGTTATCAAAATGTCCTCTAAGTGTGTTCCTATTTACCTTTGGGTAGGTTCAGTTTTCTAGTCTCATTACAGAAGTTTGTTTGTGCAGTGGACAGTTGTTAATGAAAAAACTCACAACTGGTCAAAGTGCAGAGAATACATGCCAATGGAATGCTTCTCCATTGAAGGAATATCTGTATCACTCCTACTGCAAACCTCAAGGACCAGCATGGAGAGAAGAGTAGAAAGATAGTAAGAGCCAGAGGGTAGAGAGGAATGGACTGAAATAGGGCCTCTTGGATGTGGCAGAAGCATGGTGTTTATTTTAAGTTAGAAACAGCAGCTGTGGTTGCCTGCATAAGATCAAGCTTTTCAACATGGTAGCATCTAGGGAACAGGGGCTCACGAGACAACACTGCTGAGGAGCTACAGATAGCTTATGGGTTCTGGAGGAGGGAGGGCATGTTTTCTTTAAGGATGTCATCCATGTTGTGCCAACCACTCACCTGTGGATAACTCCAACCCATGAGTACATGGGCAGCATAAACTGGACTCAGTCTATTGTTAAAAATGAAAAGATCACAGAATTAGAGGTTGGTGGCTAGGGCTGGGAGAAGTTAGAGGAATAGAGAGTGAATATGGTGAGAGTAAAATACTATTTTAAAAGTAATTATTAAAAGCAGTATCTCTTGCAAGCTGAATACATGAATCTGGAATCATACCCACCACTTTTTAAAACATGCATATTTTTTTTCTATTCTAACAAAATTGAATTTCCTCAAACAAGCCATTGTTTTTAAAATAGCTAATGGGAGGCTGGGAAGATAGGTAAAGCACTTAGCATACACATGTGAGGATGGTTGTTCAGACTTTCAACACTCATGTAGATGCTGCTGCGAAGTCATGGTTGCCAGCTGGGAATGCCAGCACACAGGAGGAAAAGATGAAAGACAAAAGATGGGACATGTTCCAAGTAAGCTGGCTTGCTGGGCTGGCTGAGCCAATAAACTAAAAGTTCATCAAAAGCCCCTGTCTTGTTATATAAGGTGGAAGAAGAACCTGTTATCAATCTCTGGCCTACACAAATGCACACACAGGCACACTACATTCAGCACAAACACAGATGGCACACACACACATACACACATGCACATAGACATAGGCATAGACACACACACAGAGAGAGAGAGAGAGGGAGAGGGAGAGGGAGAGGGAGAGGGAGAGGGAGAGGGAGAGGGAGAGGGAGAGGGAGAGAGAGAGAGAGAGAGAGAGAGAGAGAGAGAGAGAGAGAGAGAGAGAGAAGCACATATGCATGTACACACACAGTTGACTGTGGCATTATCTTTCCATCTCTTTAGGTCTGAGAAAAACATCTTATTCTTTTGACAGTGTAGACAATACTTCATGATAATGAGTCAGATACTTTTGTCTTGGGGACCTATAATCACACAAGAATTGACATAGGTGAGGTTAGGGGACTCCTCATCCTGACTAAAAATGTTTAGTGTGTCAAGTGTAATCAACAAAATCAGATCTGCTGCATTGGATTACACTAGGTCCCAGCACAGTCTTTGAAACCCATCCTTTTTTTTCTGGTGTTGTGACCTATTTAAACGCCCTGCTGGTGTAAGTACATCAGCTGTTTGTATATGCCAGAGCAGATAACCTTGCAAATAAGAGCACTCAGCTATCTGATTTGATCACATTTAAGTTGACTTTTGAAGGAAAAAAAAAAACCCTAGGATAATTCTGTAAAGGCTTGGCAAGCTGCATTCAACCCTTATCTTTGTGAGGGAACATGAAAGGATGCCCTCAGCACCCAGGATCAGCCTGAAGGTCTGCAAGTTATCAACATGTGGGGGTGAGTCCAAAACCCAGCGGCAAACTCAGCTGCACACTGCTCTCCTCCAAGATGCTCCACAGGCCATGTCATGAGACACTTCAAGCCATAAATCATCTGCATTGCCCGTTTTCAATTCAAATTCACAGAGAGTTTTACATAACTTTACCTTGGCTTTGGGGCCCTAGAGATTGCAGACTATGGTTTATGGAAGTAGAGTTTAAACTGACAGAGAGAGTGGTTTACTGCTGAGGTTTGGGGCTGTGGGGAATCTAGACAGCTGCTGTAGGGTTTCAATCATAGTAAACAAGTGTACCATTCTTCACAGTACAGAAAGAATTTTGTAACTTTATCTTGTAGAACAGCATGGAGCACTGAGCTGGAAACACAGAAACACCTGCAATTACGTAAGAAACTTGGTCTCTGCAGGCCCTTCTGACCTCAGTTGCATGTTAGAAGTAGAAAGGAGCAGGGCTCAAGATTTTCCATAGTAGGTAATTTCATAGCTAATCATTGAACCATAAATGTTCTTATCTAATTTTAATCTCATATTTCCTGTTCTTTGACATAAATACCAATATTTTTCAGATATGTAGGAGGTAGACATTTGCTTACCAATTTTATTTTTTCATGTATTATCGTTTACACATATTCTTTACTATTTTCAGTGCTGGATGTCAAGTACAGGACATTCCTGTGCTAGGGATGTCTATGCCACTGAGCTGTAAGTCCAGCCTATCATTCTTGTTTATTTTACACTAAAGATAGAGCTAGCTTTTGGTTAAAATTATTTTATGTATGTAGGATGTATCTGTATCTGAAAAAGTGAATGAGCTAAAAAAAACTGAATCATGTTATGTAAAATTCCTAAAAGAGTTATGTTAGATGGTTTAATTTATAAGTATGACTAAAAATCAGTGGCTGGACTAGTGATATCAACAGGGTTTATTATTTATTGTTCTGTAACAGAAGAGAAAAGGGCTGTAGAGTGTAGTTTAGTATGAGATGATAGTATAGGATAGGAGAAGCCCTAAACTCAGTTCTCCATACATCAGAAAATAAGATAAAATAAAATAAAATAAGATGGAAGAAGCAAGCTTCAATGTACATGGGAATAAGATGGAAAAGAGGAAGGAAAGAAGTGTGGATAAAAAGCCTATGGGTATGCGAGTTTGTTAGGTGAGCTGGTCTAGTTTCATTCTGCCTCTGTGATAAATAAAGAACTTTAGCCAAGAACAAGGTAGGGAAAGAAGAGACTTATTTCAGCTTCCATGCTATAGTCCATCTTCAAGGGGAGTTAGGACAGCAACTCAAGTAGCAACTGGAAACATAAACCATGGAAGAATGTTACTGGCAAGTTGGTGCTTAGTTGTCTTATACAGTCCAGACTACTTGCTCAGGGAATGGTGTCACCCACACGGGGCTGAACACTTCTTCACCAATTAATGACCAAGATAATCCCCAAAGGCATGAGCACAGGCCAGTCTGATATGAGCCTTCCCCCAAATGAACTCCATTCTCAGGGGAGGGAAGGCTGTGTCAAGCTGACTGTTAGTACTAACTAGGGCAGAGACCTTCGCTACTGAACAGCAAGTAAATGATAGATGTTGAGAACTGTGGCCAAAAGAATTCTAAATGTTTTTTGTGAACCTGTGAAAATACAAGCTGTGAAGGCTATAAACAGCTTTGGGGAATAGTCGAGCTCATGCTTCCAAAATTCCAAAGAGTCACAGAATATTGATTGGTTGTTATAACTGGTACATGGTCTTTCAACTATTTAAAACTATGTCTGTGAAATTATCTTAGCGTTTACAGAGCTACTTTGAGAAAAATCACTCTTCCAAACCTTCTCTCAATCAATTTGATTCTGTTAAATTCCTTTAATTTTCTTTAATGAATGAGGTGACGATTGATGTTTTCCTCTTTCATTAGGATTTAGTTTGTGAGTGTTCATGATCTTGTTAGAAACCATGTTAGGTACCACGTAGGCTTTCTTAAAAACAGCAGTTGAATTACACCGGTTTCAAATACTGAAGAATTAATCTTAGGAGCATCTTATTCTTTGAAGCTAACCATAAACTATGGAGTGACATTCCAAATATTATTGTTTTACTCCTGGCAAGGTTGAGAGTAAGCTGTGATTAAGCATGCATTAAAATTAGTGTTGGTGTTTTCTGACATTCTGAAGATAGGGGTGTGAGTAGGTAAACGTATGTGCACCTGTGAGTCTATGTATGTGTCTCCTTGGTTCTTTTGGTATTCTTTGGCTGTTCATTCATCACATAAAAATAGCACCTAAGCACCGGGCTTGACATCAGAATCAATAGTGTACTAAACATTCACATGTCACAGTAAACATCAATAGGTCCCGAGCCATTGGTGTGTGGGGCAAAATCTCATTAGCAATGTAACGAAAATGACCAGTTCACATCTATGCTTCTTCTTCCCCATCTCTGTACATTTTTCCTCTGCCAATGCCGAAGTTTCAGGATCAGCATTTGCTGTTTCTCAAACTGTTGTGGTACCCTTGCACACACTAGGAAGGCCACAGATCATCCCTAACCACACAGGACTAGTAAGCAGACTGATCTGATACTCTTTGTCCAAGCTTTTATTGCCTTTCAGTTTTGTTTGTATTTAAGATGTGATTTAAAAGAAAAGACTATGAGAAGTAAAATCATGCTAAAAGTAATGTAACCCTCCAAAGCTCAGTGTTTCCTAAACAAACCGGAGCATGGTGAAGGCCGATGAAGATGCTAGCAGCAACTTGTTCAGGATAAGTAAATATTCTGGAAATAAACTCTAATGATTCAAGCATGCCTGACAATGGGAAGGAGGTGGATGCTTAGGAGGAACAGGGATAATGACACAGGTACCATGCTGACATTCTCCCTTCACCCTTTCCAATTCTGAGACTGCCACATCTTCCCCTCAGCATTACTGTTCTTCACTGGAGGGATGAATACACTGCAAGTCTATTTGCTTCACAGTGACCAAATGGGATATTTAGAAAGTGCCATCCTTAGGCCACACAGTACTGCATCTTCCTATAAGGCAACTTTAAAGCTTAGACTTGTACTATATTGACCTTTTTGAAGAGAACAGGAGGATTTAGCTAAATAGCTGACTTTACATTGACACGTGAATCTGTAGATTAACTGTCTCTACTTTTACTGTCAATACAAATACTATCTAACATCCATTTAAGGACCCATCTCTCAGTGACACTGTTGAACACGTAATCCCTCATCCTTCAGGCTTGAACTTGAAAGCATTACCTCAAGCTCCAAATATTGAGAGGTTCACGAACATACTGCCAGATGATGACTTCAGAAACACAGTGGGGACCCCGGGTACCAATGTGTTGGAACTCAGGTACCCTCTGACATCATGTCTGAGTTAGTTCAAAGCTGAACTCAGATGCAGGAGTGTGCAGTAGAAGGGGACAGCCTCAGAAATCATTGTCAGTGCTCTCTTTGAATTTGCTTTTGATTCTTCAATAATTATCCACTATGTATAAAACTATTTCACATACTGAAGACCATGAACATCTCTGAAACACAATGTATATATGAAACAAAAGTCATCATGAAATGTTCCTTTACGTGCTCCTTAGTCTATATACTGGTTTAAATAGTTTCTTTGTTGAATATTCACATTTATCTCTAACCTGTTTTACTTCATTTGAATCCACATAAATACCATTAATATGAGGTCATAAAGGAGTGGGGTAGTTCCTTAGTTAAATATAAGTGGCGAGCTAACAAGAAGAGGCTGACAAGAAGAGGTAGATTTGGAAGCAGAGGCCACTGAGAACATAGCTCATTGATACCTTATTTGTATAGCTTTTGCATGGCTCTGGGTTCAATTCCCATCAATGCAATAAAGAAGAAAAACACAAACAAAAAACCAACAGTGGTAAAGCACCTTCTGAGGACAGAATTACAGTCTGACACAAAAATGTCAGTAGGCTAGGATTGACAAGAATAACAAGGAGCAAGGGATAAGAAATTACAAGTTCCTAGACACTTCAGAATTAGCACCAAGGAATTGATATCTTTAATTCCAACTTCTAGACCCCATAAATGTAGTAATGTACATTTCTGTTATGTTAACTACTTGGGATTTTGTTTTGATAACTCCAAAATCTAATGCACCAGGGAAATCAAGATCTGATATTTCTTTCTCAGAGAAAATGTCATTAAGATACCCAGGGAAATTGATTCAATTGATATCAATCTAGAATAAAATAGGATTGAATGACAAAAGAATTAGGATGGAGGAGAAGATAAGGAGGTAAGGAAATTGCAGAATTGGATACTTTATTAAACCTAATTTCCAGGGGTTAATTAGGTAAAGCATGATGGATGTCACTTTTCTAAGAAAATCCCCCAGAAATATCACTCAGGAAGGGACAGAAATATTTTTCTTCAAGCAGGTGTTTGCCAGAGGCATCAGTGATGGTGAAGATGCCTCACTACCCTGTCTTTGTTTTTACAAAAACAAAGTATCTTTACCATAGTCTTGCCAACCCCATTGTGACCTCATAGCCATCCTGCCTAGACTTAAGGTAGCTTGCTACCTTCATCTTCAGCGATTTTCAAAAAGAGTAAGAGGTTGGGGGTTGATTGACCGTTCTGCTGGCCCTACAGTAATCACTTAACATATGTGACATGTATGTCACCTTTTTATTCTAATTAGGACAGAAGGACTCCCATATTAAACTTGATGCCAGGAGAGTTTCTTTTGGTTCAAAGTTGGATGGTACAGTCCATCTCCACAAGGAAGCCACATCAGTGGGATTGTAAGGAACATCGTCATGTCATCTCTGTAGTCAAAAAGAGGACAAGATTGCAAGGGACACCATCATGTCCTCTCTGTAGTCAGAAAGAGGAGAGTGATGGCCTTCGGCTTTTTTTATTCTTTCCACACAGTTAAACCAGTCTAGAAGGTCTCTTACAGGCATGACAAAAATTTTCTCTCCCAGGTTATTTCAGATCCTGCCAAATTGACAAAATTAACTAGCACACAAGAGTTAGCCATTCCCTTATTTGATGTTCATAAGCATTGTATTTCTGACACTAAACTAACTTTTGGGACTGAGTATGAGGACCCATTTTCCTTTTACCTTGTAGCTGCAGTATTCAGTTTGTTGTTCTTTTTCTTTTTTTTCCTTTTTTAAAAATTAGATATTTTCTTTATTTACATTTCAAATGCTATCTCAAAAGTTCCCTATACCCTCCGCCTGCCTGCTCCCCTACCCACCCACGCCCACATCTTAGCCCTGGCGTTCCCCTGTACTGGGGCATATAAAGTTTGCAAGACCAAGGGGCCTCTCTTCCCAATGATGGCTGACTAGGCCATCTTCTGCTACATATGTAGCTAGAGACATGAGCTCCGGGGGTACTGGTTAGTTCATATTGTTGTTCCACCTATAGGGTTACAGACCCCTTCAGCTCCTCAGGTGCTTTCTCTAGCTCCTCCATTGGGTGCCCTGTGTTCCATCCAATAGATGACTGTGAGCATCCACTTCTGTATTTGCCAGGCACTGGCATAGCCTCACAAGAGACAACTATATCAGGGTCCTTTCAGCAAAGTCTTGCTGGCATATGCAATAGTGTCTGTGTTTGGTGGCTAATTATGGGATGGATCCTCGGGTTGGGTAGTGCTGTCTCTACTAGTTTCCACTATTCATGTGTGAAAAAAAATTAATGACTTCCAGGTAAATCTAACAGATATCCATTAAAGTAACAAAGACCTTCCAGGAGGTTCAGATTGCAGATGGACCTAGAACTCCTGGGGACATGTTAGGAAAGGTAAAATCCTGCATACTTTAGAATCCAGTTTTGTCAAAAGATCCTGAGAAGTCCAGGCTACCTTAAGAGTAAGCAACAGAGTTCCAAGATAGCAGTATCTAAGATCCATAGTCAGAGCAAGAACACAAAGCCCAGCCAACACCAACCCTTACAGAAAGATGCTTCTCAACTGCACCATGTGTTTTGCCTCCCCAAATAAAATGACATGCAGATCCCAGCATATTGTTGTCCCCACAGATGAAATAGTGACGCTGATTACTATCTTCCCTCTTATTCCTCAGTTTGTGAGATAGAAAACCAAAGGAAGAAAAAGAAATTGAAATTGAACCTTTCCTGTGGATTGCTAGAGTCCTATACCCTCAGCAAATTCTCCATGGGATAAAGTGGGGAAGGGGTGCTGTCATAATGAGAAACCAGTCATAACTTGCCATGTTATGCTAATGGATGATGCCCAGAGAACAACTTGAAACCACTTTCTTCTAAAAAAAAAGAGGGTTAAACAGTTTAAGCATGGCCAGGGAAATGCTAATTTGATTTACCAATCTAATCAGAGACTCTTCCCCTGAAGTTCCAGCATCACTAGTGAGCATCAGATGTGAAGGATTGTTTTTGTTGTTGCTTATGGCTATCGTCAGAACTTAACAAAGAAGCTTACATCATTCCATAAGTCACCAGGTAGGTGACAAAAGCTAATGCCTTTCAGTCAGTCTAGAGCTGGATGTGCATTCAAGCCAAATCCATGATGGTGGAGCGCTTGTACTCAGTGTCCTTTATTCAGCCTCAAAGTAGTGACTTTAGTTTCCATGCAATTTCATATGTGAAAGCTGAAAATGCTAAGTGCCAATTAATCTTCAAGGATGTGTCTACCTAAGACTTGTGTGCTTGAAAGTTTTTCCAATTTACTTTACAGTGGTGCACTTGAAAACTCAGGTGCGAGTAGGGCCACAAGCCTCTCCGGTCAGAAAAGCACCGGGGTAGCTAGGGCGCAGGGTCGGCTGACACTCGCCAGCTACCCACAACACCTGCCACAGGATCTTAAGACTTATGGTGAGTGGAACACAGCTTCTGCTCCAATCCAATTGCGCGCGGGACCTGAGACTGCATTAGTTAGGGAAGCAGAAAAGCGGCCTGAGTAGGACCATAGGCCTCTTCCGGCTGGACCAGCACCGGGGTAGCTAGAGCACAGGGTCGGCTGACACCCGCCAGCTACCCACGACCCCCGCCACAGGATTTTGAGACTGCTGGTGAGTGGAACACAGCTTCTGCTCCAGTCCAATCACACGGGACCTGAGACTGTTTTGGTTGGGGAGGCAGAAATCCTGCCTCAGTAGGGCCTCAAGCCTCTCCGGTCAGAAAAGCACCGGGGTAGCTAGGGCGCAGGGTCGGCTGACACTCGCCAGCTACCCACAACACCCGCCACAGGATCTTAAGACTTCTGGTGAGTGGAACACAGCTTCTGCTCCAATCTTTAAACAGTGACAATGACAACAACTAACCCCAGAGATTACCAGATGGCGAAAGGTAAACGTAATAATCTTACTAACAGAAACCAAGACCACTCACCATCATCAGAACCCAGCACTCCCACTTCGCCCAGTCCAGGGCACCCCAACACACCGGAAAAGCTAGACACGGACCTAAAAGCATATCTCATGATGATGGTAGAGGACCTCAAGAAGGACTTTAATAACACACTTAAAGAAATACAAAGGAACACTGGTAAACAGGTAGAAGACAGTAAAGAGGAAGCACAAAAATCCCTTAAAGAATTGAAGGAGAACACTGCTAAAGAGTTACAAATCCTTAAAGAAAAACAGGATAACATAATCAAACCGGTAGAAGTCCATACAGAAAAACAGGAAAACACATCCAAACAGATGATGGAAATGAACAAAATCATACTAGACCTAAAAAGGGAAGTAGACACAATAAAGAAAACCCAAAATGAGGCAACACTGGAGATAGAAACCCTAGGAAAGAAATCTGGAACCATAGATACGAGCATCAGCAACAGAATACAAGAGATGGAAGAGAGAATCTCAGGTGCAGAAGATTCCATAGAGAACATCGGCACAACAATCAAGGAAAATGTAAAATGCAAAAAGATCCTAACTCAAAACATCCAAGAAATACAGGACACAATGAGAAGACCAAACCTACGGATAATAGGAGTGGATGAGAATGAAGATTTTCAACTCAAAGGACCAGCAAACATCTTCAACAAAACTATAGAAGAAAACTTCCCAAATCTAAAAAAAGAGATGCCCATGAACATACAAGAAGCCTACAGAACTCCAAATAGACTGGACCAGAAAAGAAATACCTCCCGACACATAATAATCAGAACAACAAATGCTCTAAATAAAGACAGAATACTAAAAGCAGTAAGAGAAAAAGGCCAAGTAACATATAAAGGCAAGCCTATCAGAATTACACCAGATTTCTCACCAGAGACTATGAAAGCCAGAAGATCCTGGACGGATGTTATACAGACACTAAAAGAACACAAACTCCAGCCCAGGCTACTATACCCAGCCAAACTCTCAATTAACATTGATGGAGAAACCAAAGTATTCCACGACAAAACCAAATTCACACATTATCTCTCCACGAATCCAGCCCTTCAAAGGATAATAACAGAAATAAACCAATACAAGGACAGGAACCACGCCCTAGAAACAACAGGAAGGTAATCCCTCAACAAACCTAAAAGAAGACAGCCACAAGAACAGAATGCCAACTTTAACAACAAAAATAACAGGAAACAACAATTACTTTTCCTTAATATCTCTTAATATCAATGGACTCAACTCCCCGATAAAAAGACATAGACTAACAAACTGGCTACACAAACAAGACCCAACATTTTGCTGCTTACAGGAAACTCATCTCAGAGAAAAGGATAGACACTACCTCAGAATGAAAGGCTGGAAAACAATTTTCCAAGCAAATGGTATGAAGAAACAAGCTGGAGTAGCCATTCTAATATCTGATAAGATTGACTTCCAACCCGAAGTCATTAAAAAAGACAGGGAGGGACACTTCATACTCATCAAAGGTAAAATCCTCCAAGAGGAACTATCAATCCTGAATATCTATGCTCCAAATACAAAGGCAGCCACATTCATTAAAGAAACTTTAGTAAATCTCAAAGCACACATTGCACCTCATACAATAATAGTGGGAGACTTCAACACATCACTTTCACCAATGGACAGATCATGGAAACAGAAACTAAACAGGGACACAGTGAAACTAACAGAAATTATGAATCAAATGGATCTGGCAGATATCTACAGAACATTCTATCCTAAAACAAAAGGATATACCTTCTTTTCAGCACCTCATGGTACCTTCTCCAAAACTGACCACATAATTGGTCACAAAACAGGCCTCAACAGATACAAAAATATTGAAATTGTCCCATGCATCCTATCAGATCACCATGGACTAAGGCTGATCTTCAATAACAAAATAAATAATAGAAAGCCAACCTTCACGTGGAAACTGAACAACACTCTTCTCAATGATACCTTGGTCAAGGAAGGAATAAAGAAAGAAATTAAGGACTTTTTAGAGTTCAATGAAAATGAAGCCACAACATACCCAAACTTATGGGACACAATGAAAGCATTTCTAAGAGGAAAACTCATAGCTCTGAGTGCCTCCAAAAGGAAACTAGAGAGAGCACACATTAGCAGCTTGACAACATACCTAAAAGCACTAGAACAAAAGGAAGCAAATTCACCCAAGAGGAGTAGACGGCAGGAAATAATCAAACTCAGGGGCGAAATCAACCAAGTGGAAACAAGAAGAACTATTCAAACAATCAACCAATCAAGGAGCTGGTTCTTTGAGAAAATCAACAAGATAGATAAACCCTTAGCCAGACTCACTAGAGGGCACAGGGAAAGCATCCTAATTAACAAAATCAGAAATGAAAAAGGAGACATAACAGATCCTGAAGACATCCAAAACACCATCAGATCCTTCTACCAAAGGCTATACTCAACAAAACTGGAGAACCTGGATGAAATGGAGAAGTTCCTAGACAGATACCAGGTACCAAAGTTGAATCAAGATCAGGTTAATGATCTAAACAGCCCTATATCCCCCAAAGAAATAGAAGCAGTCATTAATAGTCTCCCAACTAAAAAAAGCCCAGGACCAGATGGGTTTAGTGCAGAGTTCTATCAGTCCTTCAAAGAAGATCTAATCCCAGTTCTTCACAAACTATTCCACAAAATAGAAACAGAAGGTACTCTACCCAACTCATTCTATGAAGCCACAATTACTCTGATACCTAAACCACAAAAAGACCCAACAAAGATAGAAAACTTCAGACCAGTATCCCTTATGAATATTGATGCAAAAATCCTCAATAAAGTTCTTGCTAACCGAATCCAAGAACACATCAAAACAATCATCCATCCTGACCAAGTAGGTTTCATCCCAGGGATGCAGGGATGGTTCAATATACGGAAATCCATCAACGTAATCCAGTATATAAACAAACTCAAAGACAAAAACCACATGGTCATCTCGTTAGATGCGGAAAAAGCATTTGACAAGATCCAACACCCATTCATGATAAAAGTCTTGGAAAGATCAGGAATTCAAGGCCCATACCTAAACATGATAAAAGCAATCTACAGCAAACCAGTAGCCAACATCAAAGTAAATGGTGAGAAGCTTGAAGCAATCCCTCTAAAATCAGGGACTAGACAAGACTGTCCACTTTCTCCATACCTATTCAACATTGTACTTGAAGTCCTAGCCAGAGCAATTCGACAACAAAAGGAGATCAAAGGGATACAAATTGGAAAAGATGAAGTCAAAATATCACTTTTTGCAGATGATATGATAGTATATATAAGTGACCCTAAAAATTCCACCAGAGAACTCCTAAGCCTGATAAACAGCTTCGGTGAAGTAGCTGGATATAAAATTAACTCAAACAAATCAATGGCCTTTCTCTACACAAAGAATAAACAGGCTGAGAAAGAAATTAGGGAAACAACACCCTTCTCAATAGTCACAAATAATATAAAATATCTTGGCGTGACTCTAACTAAGGAAGTGAAAGATCTGTATAATAAAAACTTCAAGTCTCTGAAGAAAGAAATTATAGAAGATCTCAGAAGATGGAAAGTTCTCCCATGCTCATGGATTGGCAGGATCAACATTGTAAAAATGGCTATCTTGCCAAAAGCAATCTACAGATTCAATGCAATCCCCATCAAAATTCCAAATCAATTCTTCAACGAATTAGAAAGTGCAAACTGCAAATTCATCTGGAATAACAAAAAACCTAGGATAGCAAAAACTCTTCTCAAGGATAAAAGAACCTCTGGTGGAATCACCATGCCGGACCTAAAGCTTTACTACAGAGCAATTGTGATAAAAACTGCATGGTACTGGTATAGTGACAGACAAATAGACCAATGGAATAGAATTGAAGACCCAGAAATGAAGCCACACACCTACGGTCACTTGATCTTCGACAAGGGAGCTAAAACCATCCAGTGGAAGAAAGACAGCACTTTCAACAAATGGTGCTGGCACAACTGGTTGTTAACATGTAGAAGAATGCGAATCGATCCATTCCTATCTCCTTGTACTAAGGTCAAGTCTAAGTGGATCAAGGAACTTCACATAAAACCAGAGACACTGAAACTTATAGAGGAGAAAGTGGGGAAAAGCCTTGAAGATATGGGCACAGAGGAAAAATTCTTGAATAGAACAGTAATGGCTTGTGCTGTAAGATCGAGAATTGACAAGTGGGACCTCATGAAACTGCAAAGCTTCTGCAAGGCTAAAGACACCATCAATAAGACAAAAAAAACCACCAACAGATTGGGAAAGTATCTTCACCTATCCTAAATCAGATAAGGGACTAATATCCAATATATATAAAGAATTCAAGAAGGTGGACTCCAGAAAGTCAAATAACCTCATTAAAAAATGGGGCTCAGAACTGAACAAAGAATTCTCACCTGAGGAATACCGAATGGCAGAGAAACACCTGAAAAAATGTTCAACATCCTTAATCATCAGGGAAATGCAAATCAAAACAACCCTGAGATTCCACCTCACACCAGTCAGAATGGCTAAGATCAAAAATTCAGGTGACAGCAGATGCTGGCGAGGATGTGGAGAAAGAGGAACACTCCTCCATTGTTGGTGGGATTGCAAGCTTGTACAACCACTCTGGAAATCAGTCTGGCGGTTCCTCAGAAAATTGGACATAGTACTACCGGAGGATCCAGCAATACCTCTCCTGGGCATATATCCAGAAGATGTCCCAACCGGTAAAAAGGACACATGCTCCACTATGTTCATAGCAGCCCTATTTATAATAGCCAGAAGCTGGAAAGAACCCAGATGTCCCTCAACAGAGGAATGGATACAGAAATTATGGTACATTTACACAATGGAGTACTACTCAGCTATTAAAAAGAATGAATTTATGAAATTCCTAGCCAAATGGATGGACCTGGAGGGCATCATCTTGAGTGAAGTAACACAATCACAAAAGAACTCACACAATATGTATTCACTGATAAGTGGATATTAGCCCAAAACTTAGGATACCCAAGATATAAGATACAATTTGCTAAACGCATGAAACTCAAGAAGAATGAAGACCAAAGTGTGGACACTGTGCCCCTTCTTAGAATTGGGAACAAAACACCCAGGGAAGGAGTTACAGAGACAAAGTTCGTAGCTGTGATGAAAGGATGGACCATTTAGAGACTGCCGTATCCAGGGATCCATCCCATAAGCAGCTTCTAAACGCTGACACCATTACATACAGTAGCAAGATTTTGCTGAAAGGACCCAAATATAGCTGTCTCTTGTGAGATGATGCCGGGGCCTAGCAAACACAGGAGTGGATGTTCACAGTCAGCTATTGGATGTATCACAGGGCTCCCAATGGAGAAGCTAGAGAAAGTACCCAAGGAGCTAAAGGGATCTGCAACCCTATTGTTGGAACAACATGATGTACTAACCAGAACCCCGGAGCTCTTGTCTCTAGCTGCATATGTATCGAAAGATGGCCTAGTTGGCCATCACTGGAAAGAGAGGCCCATTGGACTTGCAAACTTTATATGCCCCAATATAGGGGAATGCCAGGGCCAAAAGAATGGGAATGGGTGGGTAGGGAAGTGGGGGGCGCTATGGGGGACTTTTGGGATAGCATTGGAAATGTAACTGAGGAAAATATGTAATAAAAATATTAAAAATTAAAAAAAAAGAAAAAAAAAAGAAAACTCAGGTGCATTAAATAGATGTGTGTGCACTTGTGGTCAGTTAAACACAACTCATCTTTGTAGATGCATTGCATCATCAAAGTCAGATGTAACTCAAGGTGCAATGCAGAAACATAATATTATTATCATGGGTTGGCTCATTTTAAAATTGTGCTGAAAATTGTTTGATCTGTGAGGGATAGTTTGCTTTTTACATTATTCAGTGTTTCTTAAAGTCAATATTTACAAGATCTTAATAAGATAGTGAGTATACTCATTACACTCATTGATAATTTTGACCCAGACTATTCCACTATGAATTTTTCTTATAAGCACTGCTGATGGATAAACCTAGAAATTCATGTTAAAATTCTAATAGATATTTGTTTTTAAAGTTCAAATATAGCTTTTTCACTTCATAGAGACATACAGAATTATTCTAGTAACCTCAGACACCAAAATTCTCTGAGATGAGCCTATTGACACATGACACATGTTCATAATCTTAGCTACTCAAAAGGCTGATACAGGATTGTAGGCTTAGGGCCTGCCTGACTGTGAATTCAAAGGTCAGCCTGGACAGCTTTGTGAGAACTGTTCTCAAAATTCTGAAAAAAAGGCTGTGATAGAATGCTGATATAACATACACAAGGATTCTAGTTCATGGTAACACTAAATAAATAAGTGAATAAATGAATAGTGAATACAGATAGATGAGATAATTTCTGATAAAAATGAGAGACATGTAGCCTAGAGTTCACACATGACTTACCTAGGTTTAGTCAACATACACAGTCTAAACAAAATCCTTTTGATTAGTGTTCCATGTGCTTTGGAATTAATTCTAGGTTTTTACCCACATCACATGCTGATGGGATGCCTGATAATAAATCAGCTTGTGAAATGATGACTCTGAACCTGTGTAAATGTTTACAAAAGTATTTGTATTTCTTACTTCTTTGTAGAATGGCCTTTGCTTTGCCCACTGGAATTCTTTCTCCCCCAAAAGTACACTAATCTCACAAACTCTTTATTGGTACTGTGCCTGATATGGCAGTGTAAAAAGGATCCAGGGACAGAATTCTTCCTGCCTCAAAGAGCACAGGATCAAATCAGCAAGAATAGCAATGGTACCAATAATGTCAGCAACGGGACAACACATCAAATGGAGATAGGTGAAGATAACGGGAGGCCATCAGAATGAACTGAAATGTATGTGGTTTTGGAATGAGGATTCAGGTAAATAAAGTGAACAAAGCTGTAAACACCACAAAGATACAATCAGTAAAGAAATGAAGCTTCAATCCCAGCCAAAGAGATAATGGCACAAATAGCCCGGAAACGAGAGGTGTGTGTGCATCAAGAGAAGGACTGGAAGGCCTGCGTTCTTGTTGTCTTGATTTTAGAAATTTGCTCATGGAAATACTTAACCCTCAAATGTGTTTGGGGGGGAAAAGTTACTAATTTTAAAAGGGAACAGCTGGGGGTATAATTCAATAGTAGAACATTTGATTAATCTGGGTAAGATCCTAGGCTTAATGTCCAGCACTGAAAAACAAAATAGAAAACTAAGACATGATAACAGACAGCACCTCCCTGTCATGAATTAAATAGGTACAGCCTAGAAAGAGCTCAGGAACCCCACTAAGGAAATACAAAGGGTGAGGACTAAACAGCACACATTCAAAGCAAGGATGACTTCCAGCTTGTTCTAGTGTAAAATCGCTACTTGAATAACTGTGTTAATTGGGTATTTCTTACTGGCAATATTCAGCTTTGCTTAATAAAGATATTTACAAAAAGATCTAATTCAATTTGCATGTTTGCAAACTGACAGGTCTATATTACATGACCTCTAACTGCTGAAACGTTCTTCAGGGCTGATCTCCATTTTAATTTGCTTCAGCTATCCTGTGATTTTCATTTACTACTTTGACTCTGCTGCTTCCCTTTGACCTAAAAATTAGAGTTTTCATAGCTTAGCTTCCCCAGTTCATCTGCTTAAAGGTTAGAAGACAGTGGTACTCTGGTGAGGAGGGCACATTGCGATGAGATGAGATGATGAGCAATGCCAAAAGTCCTGGCTTTTATATTCTGAGAAGACAGAAAGTGTGATGGCCATAATGTCAATGTTAATTTCTACATTCAGTAAAAGAATACAGAGATGCTTACTCCCACACAGGACAGGCACCTAGTGCAAGTTTGGATGTCTGGCAAAGCTTCTTAGGAAAGCAAGAAGAAGTGGGCATCATACCTAGAAAGTGGGTGGGAAATAGCTAAACAGTGACATCGCCATGGACACTCACAGTGACATGTCCCAAGCATCAGGAAGTTTGAGGGCTCCAAGATGAGACATTGCTTCTGACTTCCCAGGACTGGATGAATTATAGAAGGCAGGGTCAGTCAGTACTGGCAGACAAGTCTGGGCATGGCACGACGAAGAGGGAGTACAGTCACCCAGGAATTTAAAAATGAAACGTGAGTTATGTTTTTCTTTCTTTAGGGTAAAAGATAACATTATTTTAAATAGGTTTTCTGGTCAACTTTCTTGCTGAGCTTGTACCAGCTCAAAAGTGGAACAGGTGGAAAGATACCCTTTCAAGGAGGAGAAGGGGGAGATTCTACAAAGTTCTGAAAACACATGAAATTTACTTCTAAATTGGACATGAGAATAGTATTTCATGCATATATCCAACAATACTACTAAAATGATGTCACAAAGAAAGCAAACCAGAGAATTACAGGGAAAAGCAGTGGTCATTAACTAGCACACCAATTGATTCCATGTAAACTGAGTGAATAAATTTTGGGGACAAAGACCCCTTAGAGATTATGTTTGCAGTGGTTTGAATGTCAATGTTCCTCTAAGGTTCATCTTGACATTAATCCTCTGTGTAACAATACAAGATATAGGAGTTGTAGTAAAACAATTGGGTCATGGGGACTTTGCCCTTGGGAATAGAATCAATGCCTTAATGCTTTAAGTGCTGTGATTTCTGCTTTCTTCTAAATGCTTATCAATTTTGGAGTAAAATTTGTACAAATCCAGAACTAAGGGATTGAATTAGACAAATACATAAAGGTTTTATAATTCTGAAATATATTGTTCTTTACACAGAAGGCCTAAGTATTCATCGTCATGTATAAGTAGAAACTTTAGAAGATTGGGTAAAATGCTTGCCTTTTGAGAGTGAAGATCTCAGTTGATCTCCTGAATTCATGTTAAATCCTCTGGGTACAAGAGCCTGCACTTTCATTCTCAGGAGAGGTAGTCATAGATAAGTCTCTGGGTGTTGGTTGCCAGGCAGCATTGCCTCCTTAGTGTGTTCCAAGGCTTTGAGAAACCTTGTTTCAAAAGAGAAACACACACACACACACACACACACACACACACACACACAAACACACACACACACACACAGAGAGAGAGAGAGAGAGAGAGAGAGAGAGAGAACACTAAAACAAAAGTAGGTTGTACTTGAGGAATAACATACAAGGTTATCCTGTGATACTCATATGTATTTGCACACCCATGTAAGTCCATACATACATAAACATGCACACATGTACAAAGGCACAGACTTATCACTAGCTATCTTAATTTAGTCCTTGTTGTCTTGGTAAATAAATACCTAGAGCTAGCTCCATGAGACCAGCACATGTTTGTGTATTTCGTTGAAATTTTAAGGTTAATGGCAGACATATTAAGAGCAATAGATGTGAGCTCTTCCTAAGATGTGTCAAAGATATAAACAATTTAAATGTTCTGAGTTCTGTTTTCATCTAAGGTTCATGATTTTCATGGCCTTATATGTATGGTATCTTAGAGCTCTTGTGGGGCATTGTTGTTGTTATTATTATTATTATTATTATTTCACAGTTCAGTTGAGAATGCTTCCCAGAATTGTTTATTTCCTTGTTATCCTTCACAACCAAGACAACTGCAGCTAACGGACATGTGTAAATGGCTGGCAGTACTTGGCATTTGGCATGCAGTGCATATAGGATGATCTATGCCCTCATATTTTCTGAGTCAAGAAGTAGCATTCAAACAACAGTCATTCAACATAGCTAAGTATAAAGATCTTTAAGTGTGTGAATAACATTTGGATGACCTGGGTTCTGCATATTACATAAACATTCCACAACTAGAATGCTTCTCTGGAATCTACCTGAAGAAAAGAAAATGGAGATGGAAAACTTCACAGTTATGTATGAAATTTACGTAGTTAGGTTTCCAGATTTCAAATAAGTTGTAATTCTTTGTAATGTCCATCTTGCTTTTGAGGATATAATTCAACATGGTAAACTCATGTTTTAAAATTAAATAACAGTAATAATACAAATACTTGGACAAATTCATTTCTGCTTTTGGTAGCATTCTATCTGTATGTTCTTCTTGCAAAAAGATCAAAGATGTAAAATTCTGGCAGCATTTTCAACTAAAGATTTATTTGAAAGATAATGCACCTTTAAATTACTGCCATGTTCCCTACAGATAAGTAATAGTTTTCTTCCTTGCACTTTGTGATGCATTAAAGCACTTTAAAGACATCTCTAGATGGATATGCACATGATTGGAGTGGAAATATTCAAACAATGAGCATGCTAGCAGTTGCTGATTTCATAATTCTGTGCAAGTTGTAGAGACTGAAAAAGTAAACTCAAGAATGATTTCCTAAACTCAACTCTTTGTTTATTCAGCTAATACTGTTATTGATCAGCCTCTCCAAACACATTGCTCGGCTTTATTTGATAATGGGAAGCCTGACCACAGACCTCATGAAGATACCATCTGCATTCTTATTGCAGGACAGCACAGCCTGGGTGCAGGTAGGAAAGGAAATGAGTAAGGAGGACAGGTTTTGACAAAGGAAGGGAGCTTTGTTTGCATTAAGTAAAGAATGCCACACAGTGATACATCCCAAAGCAGCATAGACAATGTTACATTCTAGTACAGATTGGCATTTTTGCTCAAGCACTTCCATTACCTGAAATGGGACTCTTCAGAGTCACAGGCTGTTTTTGTGTTCATCAAGAGGCTGGGCTGTATGGTGACACCCAGTAGAAAGCATAGGAAAGAGGTACATTGAGCGCCAGAAAACCAGTATTGCCAGGCCTGGCTGGAGGGGACTGATGAGGCCAGAGGGCTTAGGAAATTCCAGGGTCTTAGGAATTTAACAAGTTTTACAAAGGAAATGAGGCAGCCTACAAGATATAATAGGGAAATAGGAAAACTGAATTGCATTCTGTTAGATATAAACATTTTGGCTGATATCTAACTTCCATCCTACATCCTGCTGCTTATTTCTCATTACGGTTTATGTGGACAAATGTTTCCACAAGTTATGTTTATTTGCACACTTATTTTTATGTGAGTTTATCTATGGTCTCAGCGATATGTCTGTATCACAAGTTTGGACAGGTTTTGAAATCTGTCGTTTCCCATCATTTTACTAATGTGTGCCTCACTTCCTTCACCCCACTGCTTGCTCCTCTCCCCAGCTGGTTGTCTTACTCAAAACTTGTCACCAGGATATGCTATTTTCTGAAATCCTGTGAAGACAAATATATACAACTAGCTATTTTTATGCAGGCTTCAATCTTATTGCAATTAAAGTTAGCAAATATCCATTTTTTCTCAAAACTTAAAAGACTTTTAAAGATTTTGTTCATATTTTTGATATACATTAGTTTACTCTAGCTTTGGGTGAACTAACTAACCATTGTAGATACCATTTCAAGGGTGTAAGAAGGAGTCCACAAATCTGTTCAGTACACTGCCCTTCCAAGAATAAGTGGCTTCTCCAAGAGAACCTAATTCAAGAGTTGGCATTGTATGAACCATTAAGAACACAGACCGATGGAGCCATCAGGAGACTGAAATGTATAATTCAGTCTTTCAGAGGTAGAAACTGAGTTTTGAAGATGCTTGAACAGTGTTTTTATGTTTTATTGAAAATAATCAATACTTAATATAACTTTTCTTGTAGTGTTTAATCCTTAATCCTATAAGTAGACAGTTTTAATATGCTGTTAGATAAAACCATTGGCTTACTAAAATGATGAATACTTGATTGCACCATGAACTCTGAAGGTTAATGTTATTGGAACAAGGAAACACAACCATTAGAAAGCCAGGAGGGATGAGACATTCCACTGCCCTTTCTGTGTGAGGATTCTTTTTCCTCTGGGAAAATTACATTTTTTTAAAATATATCCAGAAGAACAGTCATTCTGTAGGTGTACATAATGAAAGAGTCTTTAATATTCTGCTAGTAAAATCAGAGATTTTTACAAATATGAAATTTAAAAATATATAAGACTAACTTTCTTATGGCATTAAACACACATGAATGGAAAGTGGGGGAGTAAAAGGGGCTAAGAAAGGGATGGAGAGATGGAGGAGAGAATCTAAGGAATGAATGGGGTAGAGAATAAGGCAAGAGGAAGTAGGAGGGAGCTAACCATCAACTCTCTGGGCTGCTGAGTACCTCACCTTGTGGTAATTGATTTCTTTCTGTGATAAATAGTACTTGAACTAAAGACCCAAAATATAAAGTAATTTTGCAACTTTTATTCTTTCTATGAATTTCAAGATTCTATGAGCTATTTAAGTTCAGTTACACTGAAGCTAATAGGCACCATTCTAAATCATCGCTCTCCGGTATAGTTTGTGACAATGAAGAGAATAATAGTTAGGGACACGTCATCCATCCAGTAATACTATCCATGAGAGAGCTTCTCATCTTTTTAAAAACGTGCGGGTAGGTCTCTCAGTATTGGGCTAATGTGCTGAATGGAGCCATTTAAGCCATGCTCCTCACTAAACTAAGCAGAGCATCATTCATGCCTGACCACCTTCAGTTCTGTGAATCAAGCAGGGGCACATTTGAAAAGGCAGTGAGCACTCAAGGAAGTAAAGCATTGCTCTTTGTGACAACTTGCAGTCTCCTCTGATAGAAAATTCTTTTGAAAGAACACCAATACCCGAGTCACCAGAGCAGAGCACTCTCACAGATGGCACCACCTCCCTGGATGAAAGTGTAATTATCTATCTTCCTCACAGTGTAGGAGTTAAGAATAAAGCACACTGCTAACACAGAGCTTCACGGATAACACGCACCTTGATAACACACTGGTCCAAGAAGACAGGCAGTTATGTAATTGACCTTCCTATTTCCCAAAGCAATGCTGGTCCACGGAACAGTGAAAATTAGGCAGCCCCAGAGCTCCATCTGTCACTGAAAGTGTTCACTTTTAAGCTTGTTTCCCTTCACTTTTCATAGATTTTGTTATTGTCTCTTTCTTAGGATACATAATGCCTGATGCCAACCCCCTTGCATCTCTAACCTTGAAGCTGATAACTCACACATACTGAAGTGTGGATGACCATGGGGTGGTTTCTTTTAGTAATAGTTGAAGGTTAGATAGAATAAAAAAGAACAAGTGGCAAATGTGATAGGAGCACACACACATACAAACACATATATACAGGTACACATACAAACATGCACACACAAAAACACACATTAACACATACATATATAAAAAAATCACACACCAATGAATGCACATAGGTACACACACACACTAATACACAGACATGCACAAACACACATACAAGCACATGCACACATACATATACACAAACACATCCACACACATGCAAAAGCATGTATACAGGAATACACATGCACACATATACATGTGCAAACATACATTCTACAAGGGGGCACACATGTACTCATACATGTATATACATATACATACATATGCGCACTTATGTAAATGTCTACTTACATAAATTCACACTAAATATACACATATACACAAAGTGTGTACACATATGTGCTACACATGCATACACTCACACACGTGCATATATGCACACACATATGCAAACACAAACACATGAATACTGTCCATACATGTAGTTACACACACACACACATACACACACAGAGTCCTTCTATCCAGAAATTTTGCTTCACTTGTATTCAGGTAGCTGTGGAACCCTGGGCAAATTGTTAGCTTAGTTTTGTCACATGAAAATATCTCTGTTAGTAGTTTGAGATAGTAGGGTCAATGAATCATGAAATGAGAATTCCAGGCCTCAATGGGAGATCATTAGTGAGCATTTGGCAAAACTGGAACAAGAGTCAGTTTTTTTCTTCAAACATCATGAAACGTATCATTACATTCTTTCACAAAAAGTAGGTGTGGTTATAAGGAAATTTACAAGTATTGGGTAACTACAGGTAATAGTGTGCACCTGAGCCATGCTATATGAGACTACAAAGGGCACGGGTGTGCATCACTGTACTGGCAGGTTTTATGTGTCAACTTAAACACAAGCTGGAGTTATCACAGAGAAAGGAGTTTCAGTTGGGGAAATGCCTCCATGAGATCCAGCTGTGGGGCATTTTCTCAATTAGTGATCAAAGGGGAAGGGCCCCTTGTGGGTGAGACCATTCCTGGGCTCTTAGTCTTGGTTCTATAAGAGAGCAGGCTGAGCAAGCCAGGGGAAGCAAGCCAGTAAAGAACATCCCTCCATGGCCTCTGTGTCAGCTCCTGCTTCCTGACTTGCTTGAGTTCCAGTCCTGACTTCCTTTGATGATAAACAGCAATGTGGAAGTGTAAGCTGAATAAACCCTTTCCTCCCCAACTGCTTCTTGGTCATGATGTTTGTGCAGGAATAGAAACTGTGACTAAGACAATCACTGACTGAAATTACAGAGATACCCACTTTCCTTTCATTCTATCTTGACAGTACAAATAAATAAGAGTGTAATTCCTGCCCAGCTCTCATGCACTTGACAACATAATAGGAAGGTATAAATTTGTGAGTCCTCTGATGACATCATACAAATTAAACAAAATATGATGTTGTGACTTTGAAAGTTAATTTAAATAAAGCCAGTGAATTGTTCTTTCTTGAGAGTGACAAATTTCAGGATAAATGGTCTTTAAGGGAGAAGGAGGAAGGGAGGGAGGGAGGGAGGGAGGGAGAGAGAGAGAGAGAGAGAGAGAGAGAGAGAGAGAGAGAGAACATTCCAGATTCCAGATGGTAACTGGACACTGGAATCCTTGGAGAACTCATGAGTGGACATGGCCTGTTAGAAAGGAAGAATGTAGACTGGGGCATGGCATTCAAGCAGAGAAAAGAGCATTTCTCACCATGAATGAGGAGTTATCTTGGGGCTCTAGCTAATATTTGGGAGATATTGAAGGTACTTAAACTCTTCAGTCAATGGCATAAAGAAAGTCCAATACCTACTTCGTGTGAGCAGCAGGAATGAGTCCCTGTTTGTGCTGAGTCTGCTCTATAAAGGTCTTCAGTCAAGAATATGTGTATTAGACTTGAATCCAGTTAGTGACCCACTCACCAAACTCAATGTCTCCCCATGCCACTTTATAATTTGTGCAGGAGGTGGGGAGAAGAGAGGGGTTGTTTGTGTATGTGTGTGTGTACTTCTGTGACTGGCTTCAGCATGGGTTTGGGGAATCTTAACTTATTATCCTTGGACAGTAAGCACTTTACCCACTAAGCGGTATTTCCAACCTCATATATTTGTGCTTAAAATTCACTTTGCAAGATGGCTCAGCAACCAAATGCACTCAGAAAACCTGATGATCTGAGCTTTATCCTCAGGACTCAAATGGTAAAAGGAAAACAACCAACATCTGTGCCCAACATATACATCATACCCATGTGGGGCATATGTACACCCACAGACAAATACACACAGCTCAACTCCCTGTACACACAAAATAATCAAATAGAAATGTAATTTTAAGTCACTTGAAACTAGTACATTTGTCAAATTAATTAGGGGAATCATCTAGAAAATTGTCATAGTGTGGATTATTTTTTATTTCTTGCTTTGTCTAACAAAATGCACATTTAACCTACATATGAACTTAGAATCCATACTCATGTGATTATTGTGGAGTCCAGGTTGGGCAAGATAAAACTGAGACTCTAGGAAATCCGTTCCTCTGCTCCCTATCATACTTACCATTGGATCAAAAGAGGCATCACTCACTAGTCCTAACACCAGGAAGCATCATGCATTTCCTTTTGTTCCGTAGTGCAAGATTGGAAACAAAGAGAACTTGAAACACTGAGGGAACTGTAACACAAAGAAAGCCTGCAGCTTTTGACCTCAGGTCTCCATCTGCTAGTTTGGTGAGTCACCAGAGGCTGATTTTGAAATTTTCAGCTTTCTTGAGCTTCATTTCTTAATGTTCACAGATGCCTCAGAACTCGGGATCATGGTGCAAATCCCACAAAATAAATACTTAATGTGCCTGATACTGATATATGTTTACATACCTAATAAAAGCAAGCTATTGTTGATGTTATGAAAGGACATACATTTTTCATGTACAGCAGTAACTTTTACAGTAAAACATCCTTAAATAATTCTATGCCAGTAAAGTTAAATTTAACTCTTTAAACTTCATTTATTAGAAATGCATTAGGTAATTTTGAAAAGCTAATGAATTATATGCTCTTTAGTGCATACATTTCACATAATATTTAATAATGTTTAAATATGTAAGTAATAGCTTCACATAAAAACTTTATTCGTTTACAAACATAAAGGCAAAAGAAATAAGTTTATGATATCTAAAAAATGTTATGTGTTAGAGATGTAGTTCAGTTGAAGACTGTGTGTTTAGTGAGTAAAAGGACCTGGGTTCAATCCCAAGCATAAAAAGAAAGGAAAGGGCGCAAAGAAAGAGAGAGAGAGAGAAGAAAGAAAGAAAGAAACAAACAAACAAACAAAGAAACAAAGAAGGAAGAAGAAAGAATGAAAGATGGATTGCAAATGCATTTATGCTAAATCATTTCTTATTTCTAACATTTTTTAAATACTTCCATTTTATAGTGATACCATTTTGGGAGGCTAATATTCAAAGATACAATAGGTTAAATATATCGTTAAAATAAGTATAGCTATTTCATTTTATGGTTTTTAAATGTGGCTTTTAGAAAATTTAAATTTCTTATGTGGTTCA
Source organism: Mus caroli (assembly GCF_978045245.1). NCBI lineage: Eukaryota > Metazoa > Chordata > Mammalia > Rodentia > Muridae > Mus > Mus caroli. The sequence continues at coordinate 28,093,421 of NW_028227274.1, read as the reverse complement.
TAACTTACTTTTATGTATGCACTGATCTAAGGAAATATTTTAAATATTCACATGATAATAATTAATATGCATAATTAATTTTGTTACCGGTTACTGAACATGGTTATAATCAAGTTTCTAAGACCCTTAATCTCATTACATAACTCAGAAAGTGTTGGTCCAAAATCCAGAACAGTACTGTGGTGTATCCCATCATATGTAATAAAAAAACAATCTCCAGACTTGCCAGATATATCAGAGATAAATAGTAATAAGGGTTATTTAAACTCCATAAAATCTGGAGAATAATAAGAAATTATATATATTTCATATATATATACATATATATATGTGTGTGTGTATGTATATATACATACTTGTGCATGTTAATGTATATTGCCACAGCCACATAGATGCACCAGAATATCTCTTATACATCTGGAAGTAATGGAGTCATGAGGAAATTCTTGCCTTGATAGAACTGTATCACTCTTTGCACAGCTGTGGTACAGTTAGTGACGCAGATGAGAACAGTGCAAAGCATGGGCTGAATTCCCAGTAGGGTGGGTTTCCCTGAGGCCTGGAGCTTTGTGATGACTCTACAGACTGCCTGTGGTTGGACTATACATAAGAATGGCCATCCTTAGAATGAACTTCAGTATGCTCATAGATGTGCTTGTTGAAATATATGTGTATCCCCACAAGTAGCTTGTAAAATAAAAGAACAAAAGAGGGGCCAGTGCACAGAACATACTCCTTCCATCAAAGTTGTGAAATAAGATATCATGTGCATATTGCCATATGTTTCCATGTCTCACTGGCCTTATTGGAAAACCTTCCTTGTATCCTTGTTTGTAAAATAGAGAATTGTTTCACCTATTAAAATTATAAACTCTAAGCCCTCTTGGTGAAGCAGGCAGCACATCATCTGTATAAACACTA